>NC_141670.1:93603796-94912546 GCF_028749965.1 Puma concolor
TTTGGAAAATTCTCAGCACATATCCATACTGTAAAAAGTGAGGAAGCTTTTTCTTTTTTCTTTGTAATGTTTATTTTTTTTGAGGGAGAGAGACAGAGAACAAGCAAGGAAGGGGCAGAGGGAGAGGGAAACACAGAGTCTGAATCAGGCTCCAGGCTCTGAGCCGTCAGTACAGAGCCTGACACGGGGCTCGAACTCATGAACAGTGAGACCTGAGCCAAAGTCGTTTGGTCAACCAACTAAGCCACCCACTTGCGCAGAGAAAGTTTGTCTGAATACAATACCACGAATGTTACTGAGCAGCCATTTGGTAAAGAGACTGATTAGTGTGAGTGTGAATTACAGATCTAATCAGCCATCACAATAGACGTCCACAATACAGATGAGTTTATCGCAGCCCGCATACTGCCGGTTAGGACCAAAGGGAACAGAGATGGGGGAAAAAATAAATAAATAAATAAATAAATAAATAAATAAAGACTTTCATACTTCTAGGATTCTATAGAACTGGACCACAAAGCTACCTAGCTAAAATGGTTCACTATTCTTCAAGCAAAGCGGGGAATGGCACCAAAAGTGTTCAGAAATTATGAGAGCTGCCTCCAAGATTTTGAAGGATGAAACTTCTGGCTTCATTTCAGCAAGCCAGGCTTCCACCACCAGAAGGCTTGAGGGTTGGGTGGCTCTGCACCACCACAGGGGAGGGAACTCCCAGTGGAGCTGTGGGGATAGAGCAATCACCTAAGACCCCAGGGGTGATGTTGCTGCTGCCCATGGCCCATCAGGGGGCACAACATTTAATCAAAGAGGATTATTTTCCAGCTTTAAAGTCCAACTGTATTTGCCTTGCTTGTTTTGAATTTGCATGAGATTGACCCATCATCCCTCCATACCTCCCAATTTTTCCTTTTTATAACGGGAATATCTATCTAATGGCTGCCCCACAATTTTCTTTTGGAAGCACCAATCTTGTCTGATTTTATAATTTTGCAGCTGGAGAGGACTGTTGCCTCAGGATGAATTATACCTCAAATCTCACGAATACCTGACTTAGATGATATTTAGAGAGATTTTGCCCTTTATTTATTTTTTTTTCAACGTTTATTTATTTTTGGGACAGAGAGAGACAGAGCATGAACGGGGGAGGGGCAGAGAGAGAGGGAGACACAGAATCGGAAACAGGTTCCAGGCTCTGAGCCATCAGCCCAGAGCCCGACGCGGGGCTCGAACTCCCTGACTGTGAGATAGTGACCTGGCTGAAGTCGGACGCTTAACCGACTGCGCCACCCAGGCGCCCCGAGATTTTGCGCTTTAGACTGTAGAGTTGAAACTGGAATGAGTTGAGACTCTTGTGACTGTTGGAATGGAATGAATGTATTTTGCAAAGAAAACATGAATTTTAGGAGATCAGGACTAGGTTGAATTATGTTCTCCACAAATGCATATGTTGAAGTCTTAACCTCTAATGTGATTGCATTTAGACCTAGAGTTTAGGAGATAATTAAGGTTAAATAAGATCATAAGGGTGGGGTCCTAATCCAATAAAACTGTTGGCCTTGTTAGGAATCTCTCTCTCAAACTCTCTCTCCATGTACACTCAGACAAGAGACCATGCAAGGACAAACCATCTGCAAAACAGTGAGAGAGTCCTTATTAGAAATGGAACTCTGACAGAAACTTCACCTTGGACTTTCTGGTCTCCAGAACTGTGAGGGAAAAAAAAAAAAATCTATTGTGGAAGCCACACAATATGTGATATTTTGCTATGGTAGCTTGAGCAGACTAATAATGTAAAAGGAAAATGATACCAGTCAGCAACTCAGATCTTAATAAAGAAATGAAAAGCATTACAGAAGGGCTAAGTACAGGTTAAAAAAAAAGAAAAAGCTTTTAGTTTTCATGTTCATAATTTATATAACAGATAACAACTTATTCAAAATGATAATAGCAACAATGTATTTGATTATACATATATATAATAGGCAGTACAAAAGTGTATATAATGTTTACATATGCTTCTGTATAAGTGAAATCAAGACAGCAATGGGCAGAGATAGGAGAGAGGGATTAAGATTATTTTGTTACTAAAAGTACTTGCAGTTCCCCAGAGGTTGTATAGTGTCATTTCAAAGTAGTCTTTGTTAGTTGCATATTGCAGATTACAATACAGCTACTAAAAAAAAAAAATTAAAAATGCATGACTGAAACACTGAGAAAGTAGAGAAAGTAGAATCATATAATGCACAATTAAAAGCGCAACATGCAGAAAGGAGTGGAAGAGAAAACTAGCAATAAAGAATAAGAACAGCAAATAGAATACAGTACCAAATGTGGCAGAGCTATAGATGAATGTTTGTGTTCCCTCAAAATTCCTATGTTGAAACCTAATCCTGTGATGATATAGGAAGATGGGGCCGTTCGAAGGTGATTGGGTCATTGGTGGGGATTAATGCCCTTATAAAAAGAAAGCAAAAAAGAGATCCCTTGCCTATTCCAATTTGTGAGGACATAGTGAGAAGACAGCAATCTGTGAATCGGGAAGCAGCTGTCACAAGACACTGAGGCTCTGCCACTTGATTTTGGACTTCTTAGCCCCCAGAAGTGTGAAAAATAAATAGTTGTTTTTTATATTATCTAGTATTTGGTATTTTTTTTTATATATAGTAACCTGAATAGACTAAGACAGGTAGATAGAATTGCAGTTATATCAATAATCATTTTTAAAGTCCGTGTCTAAATGCACCAATTAAAAGACACTGTCAGAATAGATCCAAAAATAAAACCTAACTATATGTTGTCTACAAGAAACACCCATTTTTAAAAATGTTTATTTATTTTTGAGAGGGACAGAGACAGAGCACAAGTGGGGAAGGGACAGAGACACACACACACAAACAAGCTTCAGGCTCTGAGCTGTCAGCACAGAGCCTGAGGAGGGGCTGGAACCTACAAACCATGACATCATGACCTGATCCAATGTCTGATGTTCAACCAACTGAGCCACCCATGTGCCCCAAGAAATCTCCTTTAAATATAAAAGCATATAGAAATTAAGAGTAGAGGGAACTAGAAATCTATCCTATGCTGAAAGAAATCAAAAGAAAGTGGGTGTAACTACATTAATTTCAGACAGAACAGACTTCAGAAAAGGTAAATGACCAGGGATAAGGAAAAGCTTAGAAAAAGATAAAACAGCCAATTTTCCAAGAAGACTTAATTCTTAATGTGATTGCCTGTAACCACAGAGCATCAAAATATTTGAGGCAGGGCCTCCAGAACTGATAGATAATAATTTTCTGTTGTTTTTAGAAATAAATAAATAAATAAATAAATAAATAAATAAATAAATAAGAGGAGAAACCTGATAGATAGGCAAGAAGAAACAATCTTTTCCACTCTTTAAAACCTATCATAAATGGCAATTTACACACAAAAAAATTCATCCTGACACTTCTTTTCAAGCTATATGTGTCCTTATTACTTTTGTTTCTCACTTCTGAATCACATTTTCTTTTACTTATTGAAATAGTGAAAGTAGTTATCCAAGAGTTGCTTCTTGAGACCTAGACGTATATCCCATAAAAATGCTATGTACTTGTAGATTCTAGCCAGAAACAGCTTACAGTTGAGAATGAGGTAATACGTTAGTAAAAGATAATAAGTAGGCAGTGAGGATAACCCTCAAGTAGCTTGCTAGGTAAGCAATTGGTCTGAGACCACAGATGGATCCCAGGGTCCGTATTTGAGAAAGAGATTTCAAATTGTTTTCAGCTTTATCAGTTTCAACAATATCCCTATGAAGTTTATATTTTGATCTTCATCTATTTTTAAATTAAAATTCCTCAGATCTCCACTAGCTGTTTGATTTAGTAGGGTTATTAAAACCTTGAAGTGTGTATCTTTTTGCTCAGATGAATTTATTCAAGTTTTATATACAGTATCATTTGATGAAAATTTTTTAGTTTTCTTTCTGGTTTGTTTATTTTTGAGAGAGAGAGCACAAGTGGGGGAGGAACAGAGAGAGACGGAGAGAGAGAGAATCCTAAGGAGGCTCCGCACTGTCAGTGCAGAGCCCAATGCGGGACTTGAACTTAACCATGAGATCATGACCTGAGTCAGAATCAGGAATTGGACACTTGGCCAACTGAACCACCCAGGCTCATGTTTTCATGCAATCAAATTTATATTGTCTATGCTTTTTATTTATTATAACATGCTTAGCCAGATCTTCTTTACTCTTTACTTCTTTTATATAAGGTCAGTTATTTTTCATGTTATTTTACATTTTCATATTTTACGCTTTGATTATTGATTTATTTATAAACTTTTTAGAGGCAAGGCAGTTCTTCTGCCTCACACATAGATACCGAGGGTTCTTCGAGGTGTGTCATCAATTGTTATTTATCAAAGTGTATAATTCTTTTTTAAAAACCAAAGATATTTGTCTATGACAATGTTTTCAATGGAAAATGCCAAGTAAGAATGTTTCATAATGTGCCATGGAGCAGAATTCAATTAGTTGTAAATAATAGATAGAACATTTCAACAAGCTAGGATTTGAGAAGTATATGCACGTTAGAAAATGCAGAAATTATATCTAATAAATATAAAAACAGAGTGCAGTCAGGATAGGAAGCAATCCTGTTCCATTGAAGAAGCACTTTTGAAGGCTGACCATGTCAATAATGCTGTTATTGAGTATGCTTTTATATGTTTTGAAAATTTTGGATATCTACTAGATCATTTTGCAATTAATATAGCCTTTGTCATTTTTAGTTTTGTTTTTGTCATGTACTGAAAAATTTTTTACAAGTTTTGAAAGTTGAGTTCCATTTCCAGGTTGACAGTATTAGCGACTCACCAGCCCATCCCCCACTCCCACCCCCCCGGGGGAGCGGAGGGGAGGGAAGAAGTGGAAAAAGCTATTAAAAACAAAACAAAAATCCAAACTATTCTAAATCTCTGGAAATTGTCCTAAGGGCATATAGTTAATGAAAACGTGTTTTTTCAAGAGAATCTACTAAAACCTAGTATGATCAATGAGAGTCTAATGTTTGAGCCACCTCCCACTCTATTCTGCCCCTTCCCATCCCAACATCTCAGCTTGACGGTGGCTTCAGTCAGGGTAGAAATGTCTTAAAAGATGAAAACAGTCCTTGATCTCCCCTCATACTCCAAATCAGGCTTGCAGACTTTCTGTGAGTGGCAGTTCTCCGGCATTTCTCATCCTTCTAACTCAAAGTTGAAGAGACCACATTCTTGGTGAGTACAGCTCAGAGGTTGGGGCGGAGGGGTCCCTTCTTCCACCCAGCCCTTACACATAGGACAAAATCTCTACCCCAGGCAAAGCAGGTCAAGTATACTGGGGCCTCAACTAACCTCTTCCAAGCTCAGTCATAGAGTGACTCTCCACACCTGGAGAGGCAGGGATAGGGAAGCCAAAAGGAACAGAGGCTACTGCTGGCCCAGAACCTGGAATAGTGGCTCAGATAATTTGCCTAGAACAAGAAACCATTCATAAAACAGAAGTTCAGCAGCTCTCCACAAAGGAGTGACTATTTGAAGCAGTGTGGAAAGTGCAATCTAAATGTACTCTTGAAGGCAACAGTTCCTTTTAATGAAGAGCAACATGTTAAACCATAAACCACCTAGTTCACCAGAAAAAAAAACAAGGAAAGACACTGCAAAGAAAAGCCCTCAAGGACTCAAAACCCCAAAGACACCTCAAAAACTACTTCTGCCAAAATATAATTGCATCATACTACTGAGCAACTTATGTCCTAAGGTATTGTCAATTGTTCAATCATCAGGAAATGGAAGAGCCTAAGGGGTAGGGGTTTAATACCAAATAAAGTAGACAGATTACCAGAAAGATCAGGAAAAGAGAAAATCAAATATTGTTCTAAAACCACTGCCATCTCAAACCTAAGCCATAAGCAAAACTAGGCAGGCTTTCTCTAAGTAACATCAAATTCTTTACACTACCTGGAAAATACACCACAGTAAAATAGTCTAGCTAAGTCACAAAACAAACAAACAAACAAAAACACAAACATAAATAATCCCAGAGGGAAATAAGTATTCAGAGTTTCCATAATATATTATCTAAAATGTCCAGTTTTCAACAACAAAATTATAAGACACGAAAGAAACAACAGCCTGAATCATTAAAAGAAAAAAAAAAAAACATGACAATAGAAATTGCCAGTAAGAGGAACCAGACATCAGATTTAACAGACAGATTTTTTTTTTCAAATTAGCCATTGCAAATATTTTCAAATTGGAATGTACCCAAATGGAAATTCTGGAATGAAAAGTACAATAATTGACTTGATAATTTGTGAGAGGGGCTAACGGCAGATGAACTGGCAGAAGAAAAAATAAGTGAATTGGGTTTTAGATCAATAGTATTTATAAAGACATTAAAAGTGCATATTCATTTTTTTCTTTTCTTAACTGATTTAAACAGGAACTGTATAAACATATGGGTAGAATTATATTGTTGGACCTTTAATATAAAGAAAATGCAATATATTTGACATTAAGAAAACAGAGGATGTTAGTGGGAGTGGAGTTATAATTGGAGTAAAGAAAGGACAGATGGTATTTTTATTCCAAGGAAATAAATAAATAGAATCAGAAATGGTAAGCAGTGTAAATATAATTTTATAAATATATATCTGATTCCCTTTTATTTTTCAACCTCTTAAATAGACATAAAAATATTCAAAGTAGTAATCATAACAATGTGTTGTAGAATTTATAACATGTATAGATATAATATATATGTAATATATGTTATATACCTGTAAATATATATTCATGTATACATGTATACAAATTATATATACATATAATTTTATATACAATAATTATATATGTGAATATACTTACACATACACCCGCATTATCATTGAAAGAAAAATCAGGGGACAGTGCTGTATAAGATTAACATTTCCACATCTCACCAGAATTAAGTTAGCAGAAATCTGAAGTAGATTATGATGAATTAATATGTACATAGGAAGCCCTGAAGGAACCACTAAGAAAATAACTCAGAACAGAATGGAAAATAAAGGGTTGAGAAAGAATTAGATTGAGATTGAGTATTTTTTTTCCAAAAAAATGTCATTTGTGTTTGCTTTCCATAATACATACCCTATAAAAGATTCACATTTAAAATTTAAAAAGAATTAGCAAAAGCATTCATATTTTAAACAGTGAATTTTGTTTTTAAATATATTAAAGCTCACATGATGTTTTGTATCTAATATATTTAGTTCTGAACTTTTAATTGTGTTAAGCTGATGCAGCGGCCATCAACTGTCAGTTCCCCTACAATTTTCTTATCACAAAATTTTATTTTCATTAATTTATTGTTTCATGGCTTACATCTCCAAGTAAATATGTGGGAAGTCGTGTAGCTGGTAGCATGATATTTGAATACTTACATAGTTGAGAATTTTTTGGGGGAGGGGGGGTTGGGGGGTTGCATAATAATGGTGGTGGATTTTGTTTCGTTTCATGCTTTTTGGGTAAATCAGAAGCCTGAAATTATCAAATCTTAGAGTATGTGTATATTTTATCCTATTAGAAACATAGTTTTCAGTGGAGAGGGCTTGTTCCTCTTTCATTAAATTTATCCATAACTAAGAATTTTATATTTAATGATGCTATTATGAATATTTTTTATCTTAGTTTCAAAGTATTTATTTCTGGTTATGGACTGCAGTTGATTTTTCTATATAGACCACATATTTGAATAATTTTAAAAGTATTTGTTATTTTTAGTTTAATTGCTGTAAATTTCTTATCAGTTCTTAGAATTTTCTGCTGACACCATCATAAGGAGACACTAGATACAGATACTAGAAATGTATCTTTAAACTTCTAAGTATTTGTAGTTTTAAAAAAATATATTTGCTATTGGTTTTTACTTTAGTTTAATATTAAAATATTAAAAAGGTGTAATATTAAAATTTATACTTTAGTTTAATATTAAAATATTAAAATGTAAAATAAAATGTGGGTTATTGTTTTTGGAGTGATTTTGTCTGGCTTTGGTAACAGGGTAATGCTAGCATCATAATATAAAGTGGGAAATATTTCCTCCTCATTTATTTTCTGAAAAAGATCATGTAGAATTGGTATTAATTCTTCTTTAAAAATTTGTTCATAATCTCCTGCAAAACCATATAGGCCTCCTGAGTTTTGTTTTAGAGTGTCTTATTAAAGACTCAATTTTACTTAGAAGTTGTTACATTACTCCCAGTATCCATTTTCTATTGAGTGAATAGTGATAATTTGTTTTCAAGGAATTGCCTCACTTTGCCCAATATGTCAAATGCATGTGCAGAGCATTATTTGTAGTATTCCCATATTCTTTTCCTCTATGCCAGGAGTGTCCTAATACCTCTGTCTCATTCCTGGAGGTGGAGATTTGTCTTCTCTGTTTTTTTTTTCTTTGCTAGTCTTCCTAGAGATTTCTCATTATTATTAATCTTTTCAAAATATAACTATTGTATTGATTTTATCTATTGTATTCCTGTTTTCAATTTCAGTGATTGCTGCTTTTTGTTATTTCCTTCCTTCAGCTTGATTTGAGTGTGTTTGTCCCTCTTTTGCTAGAATCTTGAAGTGGGAACTTCAATTATTGGTTTGATTCTTTTCTAGTGTAGGCATTTGATGTTAAGAATTTCCCTCTCATCACTGGTTAAGCTATGTTCCAAAATTTGTTCTGTTCTGTTTCCCTGATATATATGTATATATATATACATATATATACATATATATGTATATATATATATATATATATATATATATATATAGTTATATATATAATTCTGCCCCTCCCCTGCTTATGTGCTCTCTCTCAAAATAAATAAATAAACTTTAAAAAAAATATATAGCCACTCCTGTTTTCCTTTGATCAATGTTTATATATATACATATATAATATGTATATATATACAGTTTATATTTATATATATATATATACACACAGTTTTATATATATATATATATATATATATATATATATATATATATATCCCTGAGACATTCTCTTTCATCCATAGGCCAACTAGATACGTGTTGTTCAGTTTCCATGTATTTGGAATGTTTTCTTGTTATCTGCAGTAATAGATTTCTATGTTTTCATAGTGGTTGGAGAATATACTCTGCATGATTTTATTTAACTTTGTTTTTTTACATTTGTTAGGGTTTGTTTTATGGCCCAAGATATGGTCTGTTTTGGAATATGTTCCATAGGCACTTGAAATGAACGTGTATTCTCCCGTTCAATGGGATGTTTGATAAAAATCAATTATTATTCTATACATATCAATTAGATTATCTCTTTTTTTTATTGTGTTGTTAAATTCTTCTATACTTTTGATGATTTTCTGTCCAGCCAATCTATCATCTCTTCAGAAAGAATGTTGTTGTTTCATGTGTTGATGTCTACGATTATAATTATGTATTTGCCTATTTCTTCTTTCAATTAAGTTTATTCTTTACATATTTTGTAGCTGTCTTTTGGTACTATTCATTTAGAAATTTTATGTCTTTTTATGGATTAAACTTTTTATCATTATACAATATCCATTTTTCTCTGATATTTTATCTGCTTTGTATCTATTTTATCTGACATTAACATAACCACTCTTGGGGCGCTTGGGTGGTTCAGTCAGTTAAGCGTCCGACTCTTGGTTATGGCTCCGGTCATGATCTCATGGTTTGAGTTTGAACCCCATATAGGGCTCCATGCTGACAATGTAGAGCCTGCTTGGGATTCTCTCTCTCTCCCTTTCATTCTGCCCCTCCCCTGCTTATGTGCTCTCTCTCTCTCAAAATAAATAAATAAACTTAAAAAAATATGTAGCCACTCCTGTTTTCCTTTGATCAATGTTTATATATATACATATATATAAAATATATACATATATTTTTACATATACATAAAATATATAAAATATATAAATATATATATATAAATATATAAAAATATATACATATATTTTTCTCTCTATTGCTTTACTTTTAATTTGCCTAGGCCATATTTGAAACAAGTTTGAAGTTTGGATTATAAAGTTTAATCCACTTTGACAATATCTATTGTCTTTGGTATATTAGGATGATTTGCTTTTAGAAAGATATCAACTACAACATTAAAAATAAAGTTGAAAGGTAATATTGTTCTATAATTTTCAAGTTGATTTTACATTTCTTCCTTTACATCTGTTACAGAAAAACACTATAAGGTAGTTGCTCGTTTTTATTAATAGCTTAACATTATCATATGTTTGGAAACAGTCACTGACTTGATTTGAAGGAGACAGCATTCTGTAATTGACAACATATGGGATAAGACCAGACATGAGTTCTGCTGAATGCTTTGCTAGTAAAATGTTTTCTAACATTTATATGTATCATTTCACATCCTAAAATCTCAATTTGTTTGTTCTCAAATAGTGTGTTGTAAAGACCAAATGCAATGTTTGAAACAGTTTGTAAACTGTAAAACACTGAATGTATCACCAGTTGCTATCAAGCCTAATAATTTGCCCCAAAATAAAGAAAATAGTGTCTCAGTCTGGTCTAGAACATGGGGCTTTTCCTTTTCAGTTTTTACTGTTTTTCCAATTGAAATTATGAAACACTTCTGCATTTGTTGTAAGGTACATTTTAGAAATTGAATATGTTCAGTTACTCAATATGTAACTTAAATTTACCGTTGATTAATATTACTTAAGTTTACTTACATTTACAAAGAAGTACTGAAAGTATCACAGCTTATTACTTTTTAAACCTCAGGAAGTCATAACAAAATGTATTAGGTAAATTATTTACAATCCATTTTTATTAAAACCTAAATTAACTAAATCACATTGCTTCAAATTAAAAAATACAACTGCATAGAAATGAATGTTCACTATATGTGTAATATTGTAAATATAAATAAATACATGTGTGTGTGTGTGTGTATATATATATATATATATATATATATATATATATATATAGCAGGATTAAAAAGATAACAGACAAGTTACCAAGTGAAAAACTTGAATTTGAGAAGAAAAGAATAGTAAGTCTCATAACATAAAGAAGACAAAAAACTGGCCATCTAGTTTAGTGATAGGATATTTCATTTTCTCCACAAAAACTGTGAAACTTTTGAAAGGTGTAGGACAATAAAATATAAAATTATGGATGAAATAAAGAATTATTGACCTTCTGTGTCAGAAATCCTAATAGGACTGGTTGTATCCAATCTCAGAGAAAATGTGCAGTTAGTAGATTAGAAACAGCAAAGCTACTTGGTTCAAGTGACCCCATGATTAAATTCAATATAACTTAGAATAGTGACCTAAATGCTATATCAAACTAAAGTTTGAATTCTCAAAGGCATATTTTCAAGGTGTAAGAAAAGAAATGGAGAAAGTGGTCTAGGAAATAATAAGATAAAGCTGTAGCAAGTGAGAATAGCTAAAAAAAAAAAAAAAAAAAAAAAAAAAAAATCAGCATCATCCAAAGGGGCTAAAATACAGAAAGGAAGGAAGGAAGGAAGGAAGGAAGGAAGGAAGGAAGGAAGGAAGGAAGGAAGGAAGGAAGGAAGGAAGAAAATACAGCCACAATAACTCTACCTGAGCAACCACTTTCAACTTAACATATTACTTTAAGGTGAATGAAGTATCCTTGTTTCCCCCCACCTCTTTTTTTTTTTCTCCAATGATTTATTCTCTTAGTGGTCATCACATATTAATGTAAGCGATAATTAAATTCCATATTAAATCAGCTTGTATGCTCTTTCCCTGAAGAATAAATGCAAGTTAGCAAGAACTCTTATTGGATCGTAAAGCTCTTCCTTAGGAAATGGAACAAAGAAATTATTCCCTAAAGCCTATCTAAAGGATAAACCTCACAAGTTTTATTAAGTTGTTAAATAAAACAGTAGGCAGAACTGGGAAACTCAGTAAATTAAATAAAAAATTTTTTTAAATGTAAAAATATTAAATTTTTATTGAAGGTAAAATCGCATTACGATGTGCAGCGATGCCTGACTTAACCAATACCTGTCCAAGCAAGTATCCATCAAGTAACTGCCATGCCACATAGCTAGAAAGTCTTAAGTAGAAGTGAGGATGGCTATAGAATGCTCAGATCCTCCACAAAACAGAACTTTATTACCTTTACTTGAAATACCAAAACAAAGTATATGTGCTCACATAGTCTAATTCATCAAGAATCAAATGGTAAGGAACTTATAGGCTATTCTTTCAATAACACAAATCAGCTAAACTAAAAAATCAAATTCAGTTGATTATTATTTCCCAAGAAATACCAAAGGATTTTTTTTTTCACTCTAGTTAGTACAGCAAAATTCTGAGACTTGTTTTAGCCCTTTGATTTCAATTGCTGCAACACTTATGTTCAAATGCCACTGTCCAACTTCAGAAGGATCTATTAAAACCAGTTGCCATTTCTATTGAAATCTTTTTTTTTAATTCTTTATTCTATTTCTTTTTTTTTTTTTTTGAAAACTTTATTCTCTTTAGGAGTAGTAAACAGTAAGTCATGATTTTGTAATTTTATAGATTTTTTTTTTCAAAGTCCACTGAAGGTGCATTTGATGATTTCTTAACTAAACCTAATTATAAATGATTGTGTTTACAAAGATGAATTAGTAATAATTGATGTAAAAATGAAAGATGATTTTATAGTTTTAGGATTCTGTATCATCAGAAATATTCTAGTTATAGGTAGTTTCATTACATAAATAATAGAATCTGAATCCATGGGGAATTTTGTTAATCATAATATATCATTCTATGCCTTGCTTATGAATACTCACTATTCAAGAGCTATTTATTTGCAATCTCAAAGCAATATATGATTTCATCCACATTGCAGTCTTGTTGGATTGGAATGATTTTTACACTTACTCATAGCCTAATAATCTGAGAATATTACCCACAGAATAAACTACGAGATAGTCTAAGTCACATAGTGTTTAGCAGAGAATATAGATAGATCTTATTCTTTCAAACTACCTTTTGCTAGGAAGCATGACCGCTTTGAAAGTGCTTTTTTCATGCCATCTAATTTATGATCTTGCCATATCCATGTATCATCTACATGGTTCTTTATTTAATATTGTTATTCAGGTTGACCCACTTTTTACTACAAGAATATCCACATATGAAAATTCCACATCACCATCATGAAAGACAAACAATATTCTTCGATGTAGAGTGAGAGTAACTGTAAAACATAAATTAATAAAAAAGTGTTATTAAATTTAAAATTATAAAATTATATTTTCAAAATCTTATGATAATGAAAGTAACTTGTTTTTTAAATGACCCACTGGCAATGTTTCTGATATAAAAATGAAAGCATTTATGATTGCCTAATATCACCTTTACACAACTCAGCAATAATATGAGAGGTTTTGTTTTATTAGTGACATTACCATTTCAGCTGCGTTGTTGGAAAAATAAAACACCAGAATAGACTTAAACAGAGAAAAGCGTATCTAACTTTACCTCCGTGCAGATACAGGGCAGATAGTGCAGCTGGCTTCTGTCTTTGGCTCCAAGATGACTGCTACCAAGATCTTGGCCATTCAAGCAGTGAGGCATAACACGTATGGAGACCATCCACATCCTTTGAAATCCATGTCCCTGAAGTGGCACACTATTTCAGAATCTCACGTCTTATTGGGTAGAACTTAAATTGGGTAGAACGCGGGAAGTGTAATTCTAGCTTGATGACCACCTGCCCAGCTAAAACTCAGAAGTACTAATGGACAACTAGCTGTGTTATCACTGGTTTAAATAAGGCAGTTAGACTTACTAATTAAATAATAATTAAAATAATTTTGTTGCTATTGCCATGAACAATACAAACTCACATACATGTCAACAGAAAGGTTAAAATACACTAAGTACCTTTTCTAAAAATGTCACATATTGGGAATTATTTCCTAAACATAGTTTTAAGGAAAAATCATTCCATTATATATATATATATATATATATATATATATATATATATATATATATTCTTTTTTCAAGAATCTTTCTGAATCAATCTCCAAAACCTCATCTTTTGAATGTGCTCAATTATTTAGTTATATTTTTTAAGCGGTAGAAATGAAGTTATTTTTATTTAATGTTGATTTATTTCATTTTCAGAGAGAGAGGGAGACAGAGAATCTCAAGCAGGCTCTGTGCTCTTAGCACAAAGCCCCACATGGCGCTTGAACCCACGAACGCTGAGGTCAAGACCCGAGCTGAAATCACGAGTCAGATACTTAACTGACTGAGCCACCCAGGCGCCCTTAGACATAGGTCAGATTTTAATTCATGATGAAACAGAAGTTTTGATTTGATAAATCTAGACCAACCACTGGATAAATGAGATCAAGCTAACTCTGCCCATCAGGCTCCACTGCTGGACATGAGTATAGGATCAATACCACAGAAAATTCATAAATTTCATCCACTGATTAATGGCTGGCTCTGCAAAGAAAATATGAGTGTGTTATAAAGAGAAAAAGAATAAGAATGGCCGCTGCACGGGCAACCATTTATTCACAACTATAATTTCTTCAAGTCTTTACAACAGGTTAGATTTCTCTCTCTTTTTGCTCGCTTACCACTTAGAAGATTCTGTGACACTTGCACCTTGCTAAAATTACTTGCTTACTTGTTTGTCTCTTACACTCGAAGGTGGATTTCTCTAGTGTAGGGAGCTACATTTATTATTATTACAATTATTATTATTAACCTCTTCATTTCTTTTCTTATTTGCAAATGAGAATAGATTTTTTTTTTTTTTTTTTTTTTTTTTTTTTGCATATGATGTGTAGACTTCAAATGTTAATCAAAGACTGTTAAATGAAAGGGATGTTTTACTAAACTGGGTAGGATTTTCTGCCAAATCAGAAGCCAATCACTTACTTAAGAAACAAAGATACTTATGCAGACTATGTAACATGTATACAGTATTTGTTTTACTGCAATATAGATCATTAACATCTAAATTTCAGATTTTCTCAATGTATCATAGTTTACTTATACTGTGTCAACGAGCTGGAAATCATGAAAATTGCCTTAGAAACCGCAAAGTATTAATTCAATGTTTTTCATCAATATGCTAATATATTAGCTCTTCTGGAAAACACAAAGAAATTGTTACCAAACCACATTACAGACCCATAACATTTTCAGGGAATGTTTGTTGGCTTTTGTTTCTACTTTGCATCAGGTATACTGAATATAACATTTAAAAAAAAACTACCAGGCAGTGTAAATTGAACCTATGCAAAGACATATGATTCACTGAGTTTAATACTTTCTACTGAGAAAAGAGACAGATATAGCTTACAACACACTAGAAATTATGTAACACCCTATGATATTAGTAATCACAAATATCACGTAGCTTGGGAAATACAGCCAAAAAGAGGTACTACTAATACTTTTATGATTATGCACAACAAAGTTAAGAAACAGAAGGTAACACTTTTTATATTACAGAATGGTTTCTTTTTTATTTATTTTTTTGAACTAGATTTTTACACCATGGAAAATCACATTTCCCTCAAAGAAAAAAAATAACTATTTACATTTATGGAACTGTTTCTCTGTCAACCTGTTAAAATTTTTAAAAATAACCTCAATATATTGATAAATACTTTCATTAGAATTATATTGAAACATAGTGATTAAAAAAAATTGACACCCTAAAATTCTATATGTGCTGTATAATATACTTAAGTTTTTCATTTTTATTTTTTTTGTTTTTCAAGTGTGTGTGTATGTGTGTGTGTTTCGTCATATTCATATTAACTAAGAACCATGAGGTCATCATTCAACCTAACCTAGTATTGTGCCATCTTTTAAATTCTCTCCTTCTCCTTCTAGGCAGAGAGATGATAGATGATAGATGATAGGTAGATACAGATTGCAGATATATCCACACATATATATGCACATATAAATTCATGTATTACATATGTAATGCACAAATATATGTATAAATACATATAAATGTATTATAGATGTATACATAATTACATATGTCATACATATGTATACATATGCACATATAATATACACACACATATATATACACACTATATATATGCATAAACCTTATTCTCAGTATCATTGCAGTTATTTATTTATCTGCTTTGCATTAATAAATATCATGCTGCATATTGATACTAAAACCTGAAAACAGTCACTGTTTATAAGACAAAAATATTATTTCAGCCCAGTGACTACCGTATTAAGTAAAATGACTTTATGTTTTTGTACTTTAGTAAGATATAATTTTTTGAAAATATGCCATCCACAGGAGACATAGTTTATCTCTTTTTTTTTTAACATTTGTTTATTTTTTAGAGACAGAGAGAGGCAGAACATGAGCAGGGGAGGAGGAGAGAGAGACACACACACACAAAATCTGAAGCAGGCTCCAGGCTCTGAGTTGTTACCACAGAGCCCGACACGGGGCTTGAACTCGCGAACTGCAAGACCATGACCTGAGCTGAAGTCAGACGCTCGACTGAGCCACCCAGGCGCCCCAAGATACAGTTTTTTTAACTTTCTGAAACTAGAGAGTTACATTACCATAAAACCATAACAGGATCCATTTCTCATAGAACTGTGCCAAAAATACATGAAGACTGAGACATAGGATCATACATGAATTTTGAAAAGTGACGTGAGAAATCTGGTCATTTGTAGAAGAGCTTACCAACAATTGATTTCATGACCAGCTTTCTTTTTTCTCTAAAATTCCTTTGGCAAAAGGGCAGAAAAAAATAAGAATGTCTGCCATCCCCATAGTACCTTAGCAGGCACTATACTTCTGTTGACATGTGACTTAGAATGGACCTACAACTTGAATGTACGTGTTGGGATGGTAAAGAATAAGCAAGAGAAAAGAAAGGAGCATTTTCTAAAGATGAGTTGTCAGGATGCAAAATTACACAAAAGTAAATAAAAAGTGGACTGTTATAATGTTGTCATAGGGAAGGGACATCGGCCAGGGAAGTAAGAGCTTCAACTATACACAGTGGAGTTGGCGCTGGACCACAAACTTGCTAGTGGGGTCATAATTCTAGCAAGTTTGAGTTTAAAATTGACGTGTATGTTACTTGAGCTAAAATCAGCTTACTTACTGATTTTCTTCTAAGAAAAATCAGTCCAGAAGGGGAATATTAGATTTGGTAATGCCAAGTAAGCACAAAGTAAAGTGAATTTAATTTCCAAAAACAAACAAACGGACAAACAAGCAAACATCTGGGAGATAAGCAGTTCCTTTATAGAATAAAGTTACAAAACTCATTGTGGTGACCTTGTACACTATATTCTCATTTTCTGTATTCCTCTCCAAGGTACAGAGACCTCTTGTACTTCTCCATAGCTTTGCTCCCAGTACGGCCGCACCCAAAGGCTATTTGCTACCTTTTCAAACGCATTACTTGGTTTATGATTGTTTTCATAACTCTCACCGTGGCTTTGCTAGGTTAGCGGGACTAAAAACATTACAGTGTTTTGGTTATTTCCATTTTTGATCAGAGTACTACTGAAAAAAAAGGAGAAGTAGAATTTAAGTCTTGTTATAGGTTGAAAAATACTCATACATATAATTTTGTACGTATTTTCAATTGTTTATCAAGCGCATTCTGAAATGTTAGAAGCCCTCTAACACTTAGAAATTTCCCTCCTAAAATTGCTGGTTATGGCTGAAGTACCAGCTTGGTTACCTTGACAGGTATCTTTTACCTGTACTTGTAGCGAACATTATTCTTATCACCATAATGTCATACTGCGCTAACTCATTTCATTGCTGAATATGTTTCTTATATTGTTATGGAGGTTTTTTTTTTTCAATTTTTAAGTTTATTTATTTATCCTGAGAGAGAGAGAGAGAGAGAGAGCACAAGCAGGGAGGGGAGGGGCAGAGAGAAGGAGGGACAGAACCCCAATCAGGCTCCACACCATCAGTGCAGAACCCGTGGTGAGGCTCAGACTCACAAACTGTGAGATCATGACCAAGCCAAGATCAAGAGTTGGACTGCACTACCCCAGGGACCCCTACTGTTGGACAGTTGTAACTGAAGTGAGAGTAGTGACAAAATTTAAAGGCTTATGAAACACATGACTGTCAAATTTCAGGAAAGGATATCAAAAAGCATTTTCTCCTCTACCGCTCACATAATCTCTTTATTCAGTTGATATCATAGCACTGAAAAAGCATTTGAGGGTTTTAATTAGAGGCATAATATGTCAGAAATTTGCACTTAAGACCAATTTTTATCTTTCAGGCTTGTGTTTGGAGATGCTCAGAGATTGGATGGTAAGAGAGAAAGAGTGGGGGTGGGCAAAGCATTTGGATATCTAGAGAATATATTCCAGGTGTGGTAATGGGTGGTGCCCTGAACCAGGGCAGTAGCAATGGCAGTAGTGAGAAAGTTTATATTTTAAGAAGAACTTAAGAGGTAGAGCCAATGGATCTTTCAAATTAATTTGGTATGATTTATTTGGGGAGATGACAAGAACTATATATAACTGGGTAGATGAATCTAGCATTTAGTAATATAAGAAGGAACTGGGTAGAAGCAAAATCAGGGGTGAGATACAGAAAACTAGATTCTGTTTATATCATGTTAAGTTTGAGATACTTTTAGACATAGAAATAAAAGTTTCAAATGGACAGTTATTTATGTGTCAGAGTCCCTAGTCAATATCTGTGTTAAAAGTAGAGATTCTGGGGGCGCCTGGGTGGCGCAGTCGGTTAAGCGTCCGACTTCAGCCAGGTCACGATCTCGCGGTCCGGGAGTTCTAGCCCGGTGTCAGGCTCTGGGCTGATGGCTCAGAACCTGGAGCCTGCTTCCGATTCTGTGTCTCCCTCTCTCTCTGCCCCTCCCCTGTTCATGCTCTGTCTCTCTCTCTGTCTCAAAAATAAATAAACGTTAAAAAAAAATTTTAAAGTAGAGATTCTGCAGTTAATATGTGTAAAATTGGCAATATTAATTCAGGGGGCAAATGGGCTATAATACAGAAAAATGTAGAACAAAAAATAATTAAGATGAAGTTTCAACCATATTAAGGCTACTGGGAGACTGAACTATATACAAATTGAAAATAAGTCGAGGGCATTCATAAGTTGTAATGAAATTTGTCAATAGACTTCTGAGAAGGAAAACCTGCTTGAACAACCTGGAGAAGATAAGATGAAGTAAAATTTGAAGACAAAACATGACTCGTTTTTGAGAAAAAATCTGATGTTAAGGGTAGATAAAGGAGCTACATGTTATGAATGGTTACTTTTAGTTACAGTAAAATGTATTCAATTCAATGTATTCAATACTAATATGTGTTTGTATATTAAAATTGCCGATATTGGGGCGGCTGGGTGGCGCAGTCGGTTAAGCGTCCGACTTCAGCCAGGTCACGATCTCACGGTCCGTGAGTTCGAGCCCCACATCGGGGTCTGTGCTGACAGCTCAGAGCCTGGAGCCTGTTTCAGATTCTGTGTCTCCCTCTCTCTGACCCTCCCCCATTCATGCTCTGTCTCTCTCTGTCTCAAAAATAAGTAAACATTAAAAAAATAAAAAAAAATAAAATTGCCGATATTGTAGAAAGGAGAAATTAATAAATGGAGAGAAAAAAGGAATATAAATATAAATATTGTATAAATATAACAATAGAGATCATCTTTCCTTTCTTTTTTCTTTTTTCCTTTTTCTTTCTTTCTTTCTTTCTTTCTTTCTTTCTTTCTTTCTTTCTTTCTTTCTTTCTTTCTTTCTTTCTTTCTTTCTTCTCTTATGTTCATTTATTTTGAAAGAGAGAGAGAGAGAGAGGATCCGAAACATGCACCATGCTGTCAATTCAGAGCCCAATGTGGGGCTCAATCCCATGAGAACTGTGAGATAATGACCTGAGCCGAAACCAAGAGTCAGATGCTCAATCCACTGAGCTACTCAGGCGCCCCTCTTCCTTTCCTCCTTTCTTTTCTTTCTTTCTTTCTTTCTTTCTTTCTTTCTTTCTTTCTCTCTCTCTCTTTCTTTCATTCTTTCTTCCACTCTTTCTCGAGAAGCCAAAATTCCCATAGAGTCAATCATTGATGAGGTAACAGCACAAATGCTGACCCATTTATTCCAAGATAAACTATTTGTTTCCACATATGAAGAAACAGACATTAAATAAGTCTCAGATTTTTAGTGCTGCTGTATTAAAAGTTTTTTAGATATTTTGGATTTCTCAATAATTTTGAAACGTAGCTTTTACAAATATAAAATTTATGGTTTCAAAGATTTTTCTTTTCTCTAAGTAGTTTAAATATGTCATCCCATATTGACTACCAGCCTCCATCATTTCTCATGAGATATCAGATGTAAATCTTATTGTGGATCCCTTGTATGTGAAAAGTCACTCTTTTCTTACTGCCTTCAAGATTTCCTCATTGGTTCTAGACTTCATCAGTTTGATTATAATGTGTAGGTGTATTTTTTTTCTACTTGTACTTTGTTGAAATTTTTGGGTGCATCAATTTATCAAATTTGGAAGGTTTTCTCTCATTATTTCTTCAAATGCTTTTCTGCCTCTTTCTGTGTTTGACCTCCTTTAGGGACTCCCACTATGCATATGTTAGTATACTTGCTGATGTCCTACAGGTCTTTGAGGTTGTGTTCATTTTTCTCCTTCCCCCACCCCCTTATTTTTCTCAGATTGGTTAATCTCAATTGACCTGTCTTCAAGTACAATGATTTTTTTTTCTTTTTCATGCTCAAAGAAAGTTTAGTTCCTCTGGAGGATTTTCCATTTCAATTGTATTTTTCAACTCCAAATTTCTGTCTGGTATCTGTTTATATCTGTTTATTAATGTTCTGTATTTGGTGAGATAGTATTTTAATGTGTGCTTTTAGTACTTTAGACAAGGTTTTCTTCATTTCTTTGAATGTATTAAAAATAGCTGATTTAACATCTTTGTCTAGTTAATCTGGTATCTATGGGTCCTTAATTTGTTTTGATCACTTTTTTCTTATGTATGGGTCATATCTTCGTGTTTCTTTTTGTGTTTCATAATTTTTTTGTTGTTGAATTCTTAACATTTTGAATATTATAATGTCATAACTCTGGAAATCAGATTTTCCCTTCTCCACAGTTTGTTGTTGCTGCTCTTTTTTATTTGTTGTTTGTTTATTTAATGAATTCTCTGGAATAATTTCATAAAGTATCTATTCTTTCTCATATGTAACCACTAAAATCTCTACTCTGTTAGCTTGTCTAATGATTGAATAGTTTTACTTAAATGCTTTGAAACAAAACAAAACAAAACAAAACAAAAAAACCCTTTCCAGTTCCATGTGTGGGTTTGCAGAGTGGTTTTGTATGTATTAGGGCATGCCTTTAAAGCTCAACCAAGAAGTTTATAACTCTATCAAAGCTTTCGTTTTCTGCTTATGCAGTCTCAAGTTCAGTCAGATTTCAGAGGTTAGGACTTTTCAGGTCTTTTCTAAGCATATGCACAGCCCTGGGTGTGTGCATTTTCTTCCAGTTTTTCAGGAATATGTCAAAGCTTTTTAGATTCCGTATTGCCCAATGTATCTCACCCCCAGCCTTTCCTTTGAAGCTTGTTGTATAGTTTATCATTTACCCCCACTATTAGCCATTGCCTCAGCAGCAGTATGAAAACTTTTGTTTATAAACATTTTCAACAAATGTCCCTGGACAGCTAAAAGCAATTTCCAATTAGGTGAATTAAAAACAACCCTTTTGAGTGGGAATTTCGTGAAGCTGCTAGACAATCAGTTAAGAACAATCTGTGAATGAATTCCAATCTTCTCCTTCCTGTACCAGTACTGGGAACATGGGCTATTGTTTTCAAGGCTACCACTGAGCTGGGGAGCAGAACATGAATCTAGGGTAAATTAAAGTACCACAAACTCACTCTACTTAATGAGTTTTGGTGTCTATTTTCCTGAAGAAGTGCTCCCCAAAAGCTTTTAATTAGTTTCCAAGGCTCTGATCATGTTGATTCTGACAGTTTTGCCATTTTTTTATTGCTTTTAAGTATGGCTGACTTTGGGGGTCTCTTACTGAAAAGTAGGAACATAAGACATCACTCTATTAGTATGTTTATGAAAGAAATATTAATGATGAAGATTATAGAGAATATTATAGATTAACATTTTTTCTACACATAAATAATCTAACTGAAATTACACAAAACACCTTAACTATTGCTGACATAAGTGTTATTATTTATGATTGAACCTGTAAATATTTGGCTACTCTCATGGTTTGGGGCTAAACTAAACTTTCTTCCATTAATTTTTTTAACTTGGCTCAATTTATTTTCAAACTGGCTTTGGAGCAGACAGGCCTACCATAGCTAGGCTGTGCAAATTGTACTTGTGATAACCATATCAAGATCTAAAGAGACATGTTGTCATGTTTGCTTTCTTGTACTGCACTTATATGGATGGTTCTACTCCAAGTAATTTGGACCGCAATTTTGGGAAATCATGTAAAATTGATGATGAAATTATACAAATTTATGAATACAAAAATAATATGTTTGTATTTTTTATCAAGAAATCATACTTAGGAATATTCTGTGTCTAAGAGGACTCTAGTATTTTTATTTTATATTTTATACAGGCTTAAAGATTTTTTACCAATGTTATATAGAGTTCTAGGAAAAATAAATCATCATATATATATAACAAAAGCCTACTTAAAATAGTTCATTGAACTTTCAATGAAATATCTGGAAAGTACAGTAAAAAAAAACACTTTCAATGGTTATTTCTTGAAGACAATTTATCAGTTATTACAAAAATATATTGTTTCTTTCATCATCATTATCATGATATCCATCATATTCATCACCATAAATTGCATATGTCATAATTATAGCATCAATCTGTATTCTTTTTATTACATTTGTTTTTCTAAAAACTCTGACAGTGGCAAGACAATCATATCAATGATTTGGTTATTATTTCAGATCAAGATTTTAAAATGCAAAATACTTGCTTAGAGTTATATGACAAAAAACTGTAAGGACAACACTAGAAAATTGTTCGTTCAAAACTGAGTCCAAGATTCAGTTTAATATCCTACATAGCACTGACATTCCTAAATGTGTACTCTCATGCATAATGATGCATGGAAATATCAATTCATGGATTGAATTATGTGGAAAAGAAAGGAAGAGTTATTTAGCGATTAGAACATAACGAAGTCTACAGAATGCATGGACTGTTCTTGGAAAAATTTGGACTTTAAAAAAGTGATCTAATCTCACTCTGTTGCCAATATTTCCAACGGTGAAATGGATGTACCTGTTTCTAACTGTGAAACAAATTTTCCTGAGAACAGTATTTTCCCATTTATTTTTAATTGCTTAGAGATACTCTGACAAGATGCACTATAGGAAGAGATGTATTATCTTTTCAAGAGATGTTATCACACTTTCTTCAACACTGGAACTGCAGAGCTTTACTATTGTGTAGAAGTGGGGTTCATGATGCACAGTGGTGAAGACAAAAATCATTATATTCAATAAAGATAGATGGAGATGATCAGAATTTCTCCAGAATATTCCAAGAAGAAAAAAGTATATAAAAAATTAAAATTAAAACACATCCTTGTTATTTACAAACATTTCTACTAAAATATTATATAACATGGACCTGAGATTTTTGAGAGCATTTAAAAGAAAACAAATAGTTATAATTAGTTCGCATTCTCTTTTACATTTTTTAGTGGCAACAAATATTTCCTGATTAATGTAGAAAACCTGATTAACTTAAAAATCAAAATGTTTAGAGAATAAGTGTTCAAAAGCAATTTAAGTAAGGAGCTTCATGTGGGAAGGGATTGTTTACTGACAGTTTGTTTAGGTTGGCACATGGCTATTCACACACCTTTGTACTGAGGAGAAAAGTTGTAGAATTAGCTATACCGTCAGTGGAAAGAAACCTGCCAAATGTTGTTAACTTATTTCATAAAAAAAAAAAAAAAAAAAAAAAGAGAGAGAGAGAGAAAGAAAAGTCAGAAATAAGCAAGCTGCCCTAGTGAAAAGGGATTTTATCACATTATTGCCTTAAAAGGACAGATAAGAGTAGAGGTCTATTTTCTCTGTTCACAGGTAAGTGCACACTTCTGATGATTCCAGAGTGAAAACTCTTAAGCTTGATAACAAAAACCACCATGTATGGCAATTCTGGTAGGTTGTCTGGGACTTCCTTTGCTACTATAAAAAGTTACTGGGGTAACAGAGAAGTTTCTGATCCAGCACAAAACAATAGGTATGCTGAAATCTCAAAAGGCAGCACCGCACAGTTCCTACCAATGCAGGGCACTTAGGCTCGAAAGTCCCTCTTCACCACCCACTAGCTGTGTAACTTGAGAGCAATATTCATACCATCTGTGCCTCTGTTTCTTCATTTGTATAATGAGAAAATAACCTATAAGTATTATTGTACAAATTAAACTAGTTAGTGCATGCAAATTGTTTAGAACAATGCCCATAAATCAGGGTAGCTTATCTGAAATCCTGTAGACAATTGCAGCTTGAAATAGTATTTTACTCCTCTCATGTATGTAATTCTTATTGCCCTAAACTCCTCAGTCTTGAAATAAGGCTTTTATGAGAATCATATTTTATGTAAGAAGAACATAGGGATGATTTCAGGATTTAACATCAAGGAAATCTGAAGGTCACAAATATCCGACATCTAACAATTCTCTCTTCAGAAGAAATATACTGGTTGGAGAAAAAGTTCTGTCAATTTTCCAATTCTTAAAATTCAATATTAGATATTCTTATTTTTATATAAAAGTTTGTATTCTTTTTTTTTTTTTTTTTAATTTTTTTTTTCAACGTTTATTTATTTTTGGGACAGAGAGAGACAGAGCATGAACGGGGGAGGGGCAGAGAGAGAGGGAGACACAGAATCGGAAACAGGGTCCAGGTTCTGAGCCATCAGCCCAGAGCCTGACGCCGGGCTCGAACTCACAGACCGCGAGATCGTGACCTGGCTGAAGTCGGACGCTTAACCAACTGCGCCACCCAGGCGCCCCGTTTGTATTCTTTGATAAAATGCAAATGTCTCAGGAAAATATTGAGTTACCAGTTAAGCATGCTTAATGTAAATGAGTTTATCATCTTTTGTCTATATACGAGGATTTATTTGTTTGTTTGTTTGTTTATCATTTATTTATGTAATTCAGGGAGATATTATTCTTTCCCTTCTTTTCTTTTCCTTTCTCATTGTGAACAATGAAGTTCTAAAACCACCAGATTTGGGACAACAGAAGCTGGCTCATGTCAGGTAATGGGATTTATTTATTTATTTATTATTTATTTATTTATTTATTTATTTATTTATTTATAAGTAAAGAAGGAGAACTGCTGCTTTCTAGAGTAAAATGCCAGATCTCCAGCAGGCTAAGGAAGGCATCCACTCAATTATTCAGGGAGATGAATCAACATGTTGACAATTTACTATCAAACAATAATGTTTTTACTTGGTCTTTGTTGGGAGGTTATAGAATAAAAGAAAGAGAGAAAGTGAGCAGATGAAGAGCTAATAACTTCTAAGCTTTTTTTTATGACTTTATATACACTAGCCTATTTATTTCTTTATGCCACATAACTTGGAAAGCAATAGTCCCATAGATACCCTATCTAATGTTAATAACCAATATATACAATTTATAGATTATGACATTTTTTCTCAATATTGTTTAATATCATCTTTTCTAATAATTGAAAATTCAATCCTATTTTCAACAGGTTATAAAATGTAGAAAATTTCAGCTCAGACTGAGAAATGTCAGAAAAGACTAATGTCTGACCTGAACACTTTCTGTCCTTCCATCTTGCTTTATGTGACTATTTAAAACAACATTATATAGCACAATAAAGAGGTACGAGAAATTTATAAATACCTCATGCTATGATAAAATACATAACTTAAGAAAAAATTATTTTAGCACATCACATCACTGGCCTACTTAATACGGAAGAGTAATATTTATGAACCTGTAATCTGAAGTAAAGCTACCTGGATTTACATCCCAATTCTAATATTTTTTGGTCCGATTTGGGATGATTAATTTAAACTTTCTAAGACTCAGTTTTCACATATGTAAAAGAAAGACAATGGTAATACTCCATTCACAAAATTGTGGTAAGGATTAAATCAATTAACACAGTTAAAGTATTTGGCTCAAGACCCAGGAAATGGTATTATGCCAAATAAATACAGATGTTAGTGTCATTATTAAAGTTGGAATTAAGGTAGATATTTATATAATGATAATTGTTGATGTGCTAGCTCTTACCATTGAGAAATTATGAAATAAGTTATTCCAAAGGAGAAACACTGTAAGACAACACGTAAACTGATATAAGGAGGAAATTTGCTAAAGTAATTTTGCATTTGCCTCCGCATAAATGGAAATGAACAAATGACATAACCCAATTTTAAGATTAATTGGTAATTTAGACTGTCTAGATTTCAGTTACTCAAACTTTTATTATATTTCAGGAGCAGAAATAATCAATAATTTAAATGTAATATATTCATATATTTTCAATAAAATTCTACAGATGTAGTTTTCCTGATTATACTAGACAGTTCTTTCATAGCAAGACTTTATAAAAGAATTGTTGTTTCAGTAATTTTTCATACTTTTAAAGATTTTTTTGTTTTGAGTTTAGAATTATTGACCTGGTGAGTTAAAAAAACAACAAAGTTCATGTGCATGCACGCACGCACACACATACATACACACACACACACACACTATTCTCATCAAGAAGTTATGTTACTGAGATTTGAGCTCATCAAAATAACATGAACTCCATGTCTGAAACTGATGTCAAATTTTTCAGGAATAGAATTTCTCTCTTTTATTGGTAAATGTAACTTCCTTTCTGAGAAAAATAATGGCCAGAAGGCCTCATAATAGAAGACTCTATAGGCTTTCTAGACATCAAATAGCTCTTAGACAAAGAACACCTTTACCAGTTAAATTTGAGTACATTGGAGGTTGTCCCTAAGCATTATAAAAGCTAATACAAATAAAAGGACTAGCAATTATTTGATACTGTTTTTCAGAATTTTGATAAAAAAAGTGGTCAATATATATCTATGTATATGTTTATATAATCAGGAAAATGATAATGGTACAATAGAATAAATAGTATGCATAGATTACTCTAAATAAAGTACCAATTAATTAGCTTATATAAACAGTTACATTCAGAAAACAATGATTTGAAAGTATGAGAGTTAGGATACCACATTGAAATGTGATGGTAGCTTGAGATATAGCTGATAGATAAAAAGTCCATTAAAAGAAGTTAATCCAAATTTATACAAAGATACTAAAAATATGGTGAGGGGTCAAGATGCACATTGCTATGGTAGTATCATGGCTATTAGAAACATAAGGAAAGCTGAAATGAACGTTTTCCTTTTTTCTATAAAAATATGTGATGACACAAACAGAAAACAGTATATTATTATACTCAATGACAGAATTAAAACTAGCTTTAAATTAAACCCTTCCACTAATCTATGCCCCTTCTCTGGACTTTAATTTTCTTTGCTGAAAATGTTAGGTGCTAAGTAGAATTCTAGCACTATCTAGTTACTAAAGGAATACCTCTCTTCCTTTCTGACCCAAAGATTTTTATGTTTTATATTTCCTAAATTTATCTTTTTAGGGTCTTTTATTCTAATTGGGTAGTGGCACATTTTGTAACCTGATAAAGAATTATTAGGCATCACTGAGCAGAGCGGAATAGATATTTCCTGGTGAGAGGCCAAAGATCAAACTATTATTTTAGGAATAAAATGAAAAAGAGAATGCAGGAAATCTGATTCTTATTTCTATTTCTTCTATTGTATCACCCTGCTAGACTCCAGTGATCCAATCTATAGTTGGAAATTCTAATACTCAAAACACACTCAACTTACAGAACACATTGGTGATATAAAATAAAATATTTCATAATTATTCTAAAAAGAGAGCCAGACATAACAAATTTTCCTATGTACAGATAAATTTAATTATAAAAATATAAAAATCTGAGATTAATACAAAAAATGTTGAAAATGGATTAATTTTACATGGTTATGAAAATACTTGAATAATAATTTTAAAGCAAAAATTTTAAATCCCACAGTTTGAGGTTATCTACTACATATAGTTTTATTTTATTTATAAATAAAACAGCCATACTAAAAATTTGTTGGAAATGAGATCACTTTACTTTGATTTTTTTCTAATGTAGCATTGTGTGTTAACTACACTAAAAAAAAAAAAAAAAAAAAAAAAAAAAGAAAAAAGAAAGAAAGATTAAAGCAAAAAGGATTTCAGTGTCTCAGATAAAATTTTCTTCTGGAAGATGCCAAAACACAGATTTTAAAGGTTGTATAATATGCGGCATGGCTACTTATTTCAATCTGGAAAATTTTAATGTCATTTTTTATATACTGATAATATGAATTATGTATTTGTATACATTAGTTTTTTTTTTTTTCTTTATTCTGAGAGAGAGAGAGAGAGAGAGAGAGAGAGAGTGTGAGGGAGGGGCAGAGAGAGAGAGAATCCCAAGCAGGATCTACACTGTCAGCACAGAGCCCGACAAGGGGCTCCATCTCATGAACCATGAGACCATGACCTGAGCTGGAATCAAGAATCAGACATTTAGCCGATTCAGTCACCCAGGTGCCCCTATACATTACATTTTTAAAAATTTTATACTTTGCCACATTTTAAACACCAAAATATAGGAGTTTTATTTTATGATTATGATGATAAAATTTTTTTCAAATATAATTATCTGGGGACCAACAAATGCTTTTGGGGTTGAGAAATAAAAATAAGGCCTAAAATGTCTACTCATACAGTTCCTCCCTGAAAATTATCCCTTAAAAATTTCCCTGTAAAATAAAAGAGTAAGGTAGAAATTTTTCATGCCTTTAGATTTGGTGCTTTTTATTCAGATTTGTGCTGATTTTTGATGAGTCTAAATGCATTTTCTCAGACATAGGTAGAAACTGAGACCAGGTAAATGGGACTTTATCTGCATCCCAACACTTTAGAAAGAATGTAAGTATTTTAGGGTCCAGAACTCTTAAATAAGACTCCTCATATATTTATGAAAACATTTTATTGAAACAGTGAGACTGATAAATAAACGTTAAAAAAAAAATTAAAAAAAAAAAAAAAGGGGGGCGCCTGGGTGGCTCAGTCGGTTAAGCGTCCGACTTAGGCTCAGGTCACGATCTCGCGGTATGTGAGTTCGAGCCCCGCATTGGGCTCTGTGCTGACAGCTCAGAGCCTGGAGCCTGCTTCGCATTCTGTGTCTCCCTCTCTCTCTGACCCTCCCCCGTTCATGCTCTGTCTCTCTCTGTCTCAAAAATAAATAAACGTTAAAAAAAAAATTAAAAAAAAAAAAAAAAAAAAAGAGAAACAGTGAGACTGAGCACAGAAAAAAATCCCAGCTCCTGTCAGGCCTGACTGGCTGAGTAGCCACCAGAATCACTCTTCATACCTGGCTGGCCTTCATCCCTGAAGATCAAGGAGAAATGAGATTTTAGCTAGAGCTGAATTTAGAGTAACCTGTGTATTTATACCATCCAGAGGACACTGTGCAGTGTTAACCTAACAAACAGCTAAGTATGTCAAGGATCTCTTGCTCATTACCTTAGTCTCAATACAACTTTCAAAGCCACTCTCTCCACTCTGGTATTTTATACTCTCTCCTCTCATCTCGTTACTTTGTTCTTGATTTTTCTCTGACCAAAATATTTAGTCTCCCCTTTATTTCCATTATGGCCTCTTAAGCTCCTTATTAATGAAGCATAAAATCACCTACTTCCCAAACCTTTTCGTGCTTGAAATGAAATCTAGCTTTCCATTAAGGACTTTGTCTTCCCATGAGCCTCAGAAATGGAGACTTCCCTGGATCACAACAAAAATGGCTCAGGTTTTGGTGATAAGTTCCTTGTCCTTTAATCACATGTGCCTTATCCCCAACACCCCAGTCTGGCAAGTTGACTACTATTTTCTTTAAAAACAAAGTAAAACAAAACAATCAAACAACAATGTTGACAATGTTGAACTATTGTCATTTAGTTGTGCTTCTCTTTACTTTTAAAAATATATTTTAGGGGCTCCTGTGTGGCTCAGTCGGTTAAGCATCCGACTTCAGCTCAGGTCATAATCTCACGGTTCATGGGTTCGAGCCCAACCTTAGGCTCTGTGCTGACAGCTCAGAGCCTGGAGCCTGCTTTAGATTCCGTGTCTCCCTCTCTCTCTGCCCCTTCTGTCTCTGTCTTAAAAATAAACATTAATATATAATATATAATTATATTTTTTATATATAATTATATAATATATGATATATATTTTTATATATAAAATATATAATAATATTTTTATATATAATTATATAATATATAATATATTAATGTTTATTTTTAAAACTACCGATTAGATCTCTAAATAGACATGCCAATAATATTGATCAGTGATCTTGGAACCTAGATCACAGTGTCTGTCTCTCTCTCTCCATTCTCAAACTACAGACCTCATCGGTATGAATCACCAATCCCAGATCTGCTCATCTCTTCCACTCTGCATTTACCTATCAAGCCCACAGTTATCACTCTAGATTGCTAAACTCCTGAAAGTTTCAATAATTTCTGTATCCATAGCTTTTTGATACTGTTAGACTTTTTTCCCCCTTCTTCCTTTTAGTTTAGTATTCCACTCTGTAGCCTGAAGTCCCTGGTCAATCTATTAACTACCATTTTACTGAGACATTTATACTTTTTCTGGGGTCCTTATTGTATCCTTATAGAATCTCCCAAACAAAATCGTAGTATAAATAAACTAAGATTTCAGACTATTCAACATTTCTGCAGAGGATCAATGAAAATTGTAGATTGATTTCATAGTAATGCATCTCAATATACCACATATAATGTACATCACTGTATTCTTCTCAATATGTCTACCTTGCCTATTCAGTTCTTCCCAATGCTCTGCTACTATTTCAATTATTGTACACTGTATTTAAAAGTTTGGTTTTCCAATTCCCAGCTAATTCTAAGAGTATGACTACACTGGCAAAGTAAACAGAGAACAAAAGAAAGTTTCAAACTAGAAAGAAATTGCTTTAACATTTAGCCACTAAATCTGTGAACTTTGCATCCATAACACTCCCTTTCTTCCCATTCTCTCATTTAAAAAGAATGGTCCTCCATTCTTTTTTCTTTTTTTATTAAGGTTTATTCATTTTTCAGAGGCAGAGAGAGGCAAAGCATCAGTGGGGGAGGGGTAGAGAGAAGGGAGACTCAGAATTCGAAGCAAGCTCCAGGCTTCCAGCCGTAGGCACAGAGCCTGATGCAGGGCTCAAACCTAAACCGGGAGATAATGACCTGAACTGAAGTCAGACACTTAACCCACTGAGCCACCCAGGTGCCCCTGGTCTACCTTTCTAATGTCTTCACTCTATCTGTGTTCTGCAAGTAACAATTTTTCATATCCTTACATACCTAATCTTAATATGACCTCTCCCTCCTTTCTTTTCAACCCCTTTCTGTATATTGACACCATTGTAATAGCATTTTGTTTATTAAACAAAACATAATTATCAATATTAACAAAAATTGCTTGACCACATATTCAATTACATACTAGATGGCTATTATTTGCCAAATAATAATCTATATCATGGAATATAGCAACCAGCATAGTAAACAAAAATCTCTGCTCTCTTGAGAAATAAACAAAGAAATTATTTGTGCAGCAATTTCTAAAGTGGTCAATTATATTGTGAAAATGTAAGGGGTTAAAGAGAATAGAGAGTGCAAAATTTGCAAGAAAAATGCAATTTTTATATTGAGATCATTGAGGATGCATCACTGAGTAAATAACTTTTGAACAAAAACTTTAAAAAGGTGAGTGATGAAGCCAAGGGGGTATCTTGGGAAGAGGATGGAACAACAGGTACAATGATACTGAGAAGGAGCATTCCCCATAAATTTAAGGAATGGCAAAAAGTCAGCATATCTAGAGGAAAATGGGCAAGAGGGAGAAGTGTAGGAAATGGAGTCAAAGAAGAAAAGGGAGACAAGATTTGTAGACCATGGTGAGGATGTTAGCTTTTGCTTTGAGTGAAATGGGGAATATTGGAGATTTTGAGCAGAGAAGTCATGCAATCTAAATATGTTTAATAAGATCCCTCAGGCTTCCTGCTTCAGATTCTGTGTCTCTCCATCTCTCAGCGCCTCCCCTGCTCATGCTCTGTGTCTGTCTGTCTCTCAATAATAAATAAACATTAAAAATTTTTTTTTAAAAAAGATCTCTCAGACTTCTATGTAGACAACAGAATAAAAATGTTCAATAGTGAAAGCCAAAACCATTTTGAGGGGTGCAACAATAATACAGCCAAAAGATGGTTAAGACTGAGACCCAGGCATTGATTGGGGTAAGTAATCGGAATTTAGATTGCATAAGTGCATCAAAATGATTTTCTGATGAATTGGTTATGGAGTTTGTGAGGAAAAGGTAAGTTATGGATAATGCCCAAATTTGGAGCCTAAACATTTCTAACACAGAGTTATCATAACCCAAAATATGGAAAATCGCTTCAGAGGAATTTGATAAGTGACATGTGGAGTTGACTTTTGGGTTTTATGAGGTTACAACTGGTCACCAATAGGAAATATTTGGTAAGCAATTGGACTACATGGATACATGACACATGTCTAACATCCAGAGGAAATATAAATTGAGAATTTCCAGTGTATAGATGACATTTGAAACCATTATTGTGAATTAGATCACTATAGGAGTGGCTATTGAAACAAAACGAGAGTTTCAAGCCATAGGCACTAGGTGACTCCAAGGATAAAAATTTAAGAAATGAAAAAAACAAAACAAAACAAAACAAAACAAACAATAACAACAAAGAACTTGAAAGAAGACTGAGAGGAAGGGCACATTAAGACAGGAAGAAAACTTGAAAAGAGTGTGTTATTCCAGAAGCAAAGAAAACAAACAAAAAAAGATTAAAGAAAGAGTGACCAAATGTGCAAAAGTCACTAATATGTTAGGATAATTAGGATTCACAATTGACCATTAGATTTAATAGCATAGAAGATCCATGATTTTGACGAAAGTACTTGTGTCAAGAAATGAGAAAAATCCTGAATGGAGTAAATTATAAGACAAAATTGGAGGAGAGGAATCATAGATAGTGAATCGAGGTAATTCTTTTTGAGAAGTTTTGCTGCAAAGAGACAAAGAAATAGGGTGGCACTTACCAGACTAGAAACTATCCCATGGCCATTGATAACAAGTATCTACCAGAATTGACTTTAGACCAATTTAAGTGATCAAGGACACCTTGCCTTGTGAACATGCTTTTCAAACCATTTAATCTGTACTATCCCATTGCTTCTGAATGTCCTTCAGTCAAGACTGTATCTCTCGAATAAACTTGCCTCTAAGTGACAACAAACCAAGAAATGTCTTTTCTGAACGAGACTTGTCTTGTAGATACCCACTGACTTAGATTCCAGACAATCCAGCAAATCTTGATCAGCAACATATCACCTATTATCAACGCAGCAATCTTTTCTGCTCAGAAAGACTGTCCTTATGAGCGTAGCTATTTATTAGTATAGTAAGCAATAAACTCGGCCTTGTGATTTTCTATTTCAATTATAGGATAGTGATCTCAGTACCCTTGGATACTACTCTTCCTGCATATATCTCTGTTCTCTATTCATGCTTGGAAAAAAGTTTTCCACCCTTGATGTTTTCATGTTCTTAAAGTCTCTTCCTGCTAGTGTTCTAGTATGTATTAGGTTTTGTTTCCAGCTACCACACTTTCAATTAAATTGCTTTTGTTCCTTATAAGTGTCCTTCAAACTGGGTTAAGGAGAACCCCTGGGGTACAAACGACCTTCCAAAGAGTTTATCCCAGCATGAAGAGCTTTAAGGGAATCAACGCTCAGGTCTTCAACTTCTATTTGCACTCATTCTTTCCTAAATTGCTCTGCTAGAGAAGGCCCTCAGGAGTAACCCTATCTCCACCTTACTAAATAAAGCCTTACCTCTCACTCTTCCCGAGATTTAGTTTGGTACATTTCTCAAGAGGTAACACCTTCAAACAAAGGGACGTTTTTAAACCTCAGTGTTCGAAAAACCTACTCTTCCAAGCCAACACGAACTACTGTAAGCCTTAATCATTCCCTGTGTTGCACGTACAGCTGTTAAAACAGAAGTATGACATTGGAGATGGATATTTTGATCTGTGTTTGGGTATTCCGAGTTCGGACAGACAATACAGTAAGGAAACAGGAAGGATTTTTTTTTTCTTTTTTGACATTTTTCCTGTAATGATCTTGCCTTTTCCAACCTCCAGTATCACAAAAGATTCTACTGCCTCCTGAGGGGTAATTCTGAAGTAGTACACAATGGTAAGAAATATCGATGGTGGCTTTCACTCAACAACTGCTTCTCTTTACTTTTTTTATTCTATTTATTATTTCCTAGTATAGCCCTAACAGAGTATCTTCTTCTGTGGTAACTAATACATCAAATAGGAATCTTTAAATTACTTTCTGTATGACCTACACTTACTAGAAGCCCCATACTTTCTGTTCTTTGGTGCCTGAATTTCTGCAAACTATGTCTTTCAAGTTACAAGGAGAATCCTCCATAGATACATTAAATCATTGAAAGAAAACAATTCCATTAAACCTGTTTACTGATATATTTCCCATATCATTTTTTTTTCCTGTGGGTTTATTATCTTAGTTAGCTTGAAATATATTTTCATTAGCCTTTAAAAATAATATTCCTAGTGATAATTCAATTCTTAAGGTGTTTCAATACTCACAAGTTTATAGTCCCAGGAAACGTTTAAATTGTATTAAATTTCATGTTACATGCTTTTTTTTTTAAATATAAAACAGTGTGGTAGTTGTCTGAAATACTGTAGACTAGAGGAATGTAATTAGGAGTTCATGAGAAAAATGAATAAACCAAAATTTCTAACTTGAGGAAAATTCATTCACAGGTTTAAAAAAAAAATAATGTTTATTTTTGAGAGAGAGAGAGAGAGAGAAAGAGAGAGAAACAGAGCATGAGCAGCAGAGGGGCAGAGAGAGAGGGAGACACAGAATCTGAAGCAGGCTCCAGGCTCTGAGTGGTCAGCACAGAGCCCGACACAGGTCTCGAACTCACGAATCATGAGATCATGACCTGAGCCTAAATCAGATGCTTAACTGACTGAGCCACCCAGGCGCCCCGATATAAAAATTCTTATACATATGTCTCCATGTTCAGAACCCACAAACCATGAGATTATGACCTCAGTCAAAATCAGATAGTCAACCGACTGAGCCACCCAGGTGCCCCTTCATTCACAAGTTTTTAAATTTTTTTTTTTTCAACGTTTATTTATTTTTGGGACAGGGAGAGACAGAGCATGAACGGGGGAGGGGCAGAGAGAGAGGGAGACACAGAATCGGAAACAGGCTCCAGGCTCTGAGCCATCAGCCCAGAGCCTGACGCGGGGCTCGAACTCACGGACCGCAAGATCGTGACCTGGCTGAAGTCGGACGCTTAACCGACTGCGCCACCCAGGTGCCCCCACAAGTTTTTAAAAATGAGTTGTAATGAGAATATAAAATCAAAAATTAATTACATATTAGCATATATATTATTTTAACCCATTTTATTTTTAGAACAGTTTAAGTTCAAAACATAAACTGAGCATAAAATACAGAGTAGCCATATAGCTCCGTATTATTTTTATTATGCAAAATTAAAAAAAAATCAGAAATACCATAACAGAGGTATATATATCGTAAAAGCACAGAAAGTATAGAAAAGCATAAAAACAAAATGATTAACCCCATTTTGCTATCGCTTAGACAAAACTACTGTTAAAACTAAATTTTTCAGGATCTATTTCTTTATTTATAGAAACATAGATATATATTTCACAAAATTGATACCACATTTTATATAATATGACCTGGCAGTTTTTAGTTAAAAATCACTTTTTCCATGTCTATACTTTTTTAGTTTCCAATACCTGTTCCAAATTCACATTTCCCCAGTTGTCCCAAACAGGATCCAAATCAGTATCATGTTTTAAATTGTTAGGTTTCTTTAAATTTCCAGCAAATACATCTCCACCAATAAGATTGCCATTTAAAATTAGGATGTCCACTTACATATGAACTTCTAGTGCACAGTGACCATTATTTTTTTAGTATAAGTATGTCCCAAATATAAAAATGAATTATGGAAACATTGAAGAGGTTAGAATTATTTTTGTTGTTGTTACCATTTGTGACTATTATTATTATCATTTTGCTACTTAAATACAGAGAGCATATCTACATCTATTTTATATCTTTCAACCGAATTTTTTTTTGTTGTCAAAGCAATTATATTATATATCACAGCCTAACAATTATTTCTGTCTTTAGTTTTTAAAGGTCTTAAATGCCATACCAGTTAATTTAATAAGGTCTCCCCCTTCCATGTTTTTGTTGTGATTCCTCTCTTGCTTTGCTAGATTTTGTTGTTAGTGTCCTTTTTTAAAATTTCTTTATTTATTTATTTTAATTTTTAATGTTTATTTATTTTTGCGAGAGAGAGAGTGTGTGAGCAGGGGTGGGGCAGAAAGAGAAGAAGACAGAATCCGAAGCAGGCTCCAGGTCTGAGCTGTCAGCACAGAGCCCTATGTGGGGCTGGAACTCAAGAACTGCAAGATCATGACCTGAACCGAAGTCAGATGCTTACCCGACTGAGCCACCCAGGCACCCCTAATATCCTTTTTTTTTAAAAAAAAAAATCAAGATTTATCAAGGTCTGTACTTTTCCTAAATTCTTACATAATTTAAAATTTCTATCAGCTGCTCTTGGGTCCATTATTTGGATGACTGCCGGACTAGATACCAAAGTCACATGTTATAGTTGTCCTCCCTCAGAATTTCATAGAACTTGCTTCACAGTTTTCTGAATTGAACATACTATGAGATGTTTTTCCATGTGTTTAAGCATAGGATTCTTACCTCTTCATCAAAATTCAATAAATACAGTAGGCTTTTCCTTGGTGCTTACAAGTTAAACACCTAAGCACCCATCAACGTAGTTAGTGTTGGAAGAGAACAGAGGTAGCCTGAAACTTCACCAATTTCAATTTGTTGCCCTACCTGCTAGTAACTCCACCCATTACATCTCCTTCAGATGGGCCATCTTCACACTTTTCCCTCATTTATAAGGTCAGTGTGGCTCACAAAAAAACCCCACAAAAACCAAAAACAAAAAACCAAGCCAAACCAAAACAGAACAAAACAAAAATCTTCAGTCTGAATCCTCAGTAATGTGTTGTATTCAGTGCTCTCTTTTCCTTGTATACTTCCTTCAGTTAGAGAAATAACAATATACTTGGAATTGTTTTCCTTTTAGACCAGAAAGAGTCTTCTAGATTTGCAAATGCAATTCTGCCATGTGCTTTTTTGCATCTATATAGGAACAATCTCTATTTTTTTTTTTCTTTTCCCTAGATCATTCACTTGAAAATCAAATTTTGAGGAAACTTGTTATCATTTCTCAGTTTTCACACAAAAAAATTGGTCCAAACTTCTGGATTTTAGAAGATTCTTTCAGTTAGTAAGGGCCAGTTAATTTTTTAGTTGAAGTTAGTATTTCTTTTAAGAATATTTTCAGGAGTTTTTGAAAGAAACAATATGGTGTAAAATAACTCTATATTGAATTTTGGATTGCATTTTTGGATATTATTAGTAGTTTCATTATTAAATGTATGAGCAATCAAGGTTAGTTTTGACAAGATAAATACACAAAACATTGTATAAAAAATTAATATTCTCACCTGCAATCCAGGTCTTCTGACCCATCCTCACCATTACTTTTTTCTTTCATCCTAAACAAAATTAAAATTTGACCATTTTCTATACCTATAATACTTAACATTCATATACATAAAAAACATGCATATTATACATATCTTAAGCGTGTTTTTTTTTAATTTTTTAATGTTCGTTTATTTATTTTTTAGAGACAAGAGACAGAGCTCAGACGGGGAAGGGGCAAGCATAAAATTGAAGAGATAATTCTAAATTCCAAAAAGTTGGACCGGAAATTTCATTCTTTAATGTTGCCAATCTAATCAAAGAGATTCTAATCTCTTTTTGTTTCTGTTTCCTACTCTCTTAATCATCTGCATTAATGCCCTTTGCTCACTTTTTCCAAGGTTTCTTTCTTAATGATTTGTAAGGACTCTGTATATTGAAAATACTTATAAGTGATAAGATTTAACAGTTATTGAACATTTACCATCTTCCATGCATGCTGTATATATATAATTTCAAACAAAACTATATAAACTCTAGTATATGTGAATTATTATCCTCATTCTCAAATGAGAAGCCTAACAGGATAATTAATTTGTATATATCACAAAACTACAAAATTATTCCATGATATAAACCTATGCAGACTATCCTAGAGTCCACCCTTTTAAATTCAACATTATACTATATGTTGGTATATAACTTTATTGGCATAGCAATCCAACTTCAGATTTATAAATATCGTCGCCTAGCTTAGAGTTTTTGTTTCAGATTATACATCTTCATTTTACATAGTTCCTATACTTACAAATAACTTGTCTGTTTACACTTAAGTTGTATATCAATTTTAAATGTATCTTAGTACTTTTTCGGTTATGTTCTGTTCTCAGATATACACCAATTAGTCCAAAGCATTTTTATATAAACGATCATTTTTAATTCATTGGAAAGGTTTTTTTTTATCATATACTGTAATTTTTAAATGTGTACTGTGATCTTTTATAGTCTGTCTTAATGAATTAGGGCATGTTCTTTATTTTTTTTATTTTACTTAAGTATTTTTCTTTGAAATTACCATGTTCCTGGTAATTTTTATGACATGATGTCCTGTGATTTAGAAACATGATGTGTTTCTAAATTATTCAAATGTAGTTATCTGCAAATCAAAAGAATGGTTTTAGGGTGATTTTAATTTACTTTTTATATATTCTATCTTGATATTGTGTAATCTATAGACTGAATTAGGAATTTAACTACCATTGACATATTCTATAAAAATATGTAAAACAATGTAGGAAAATATTGTTAATTTGTTCAGTTTGCCTTTCTAGTTTGATTAGAAAACTGTAGTCCATTATTTCTACTACCTTTTTTTCCCCAATTACTCCTTCTATATCAGACTTTATCCAGTAACACCACTGGTTAAATTTTGAATCATAAATCAAAAATAAGTATTTTATAGATAACCCAAATATTTTATAAGAAATAACTATGGACATAATCATTTGCTTCATTTTGTCATTTGGCGGTTTTGTTGGTTATTAACAGAAACAGATTTGCATGTATATATGATTTATCTTTGTTAGTACTGACATTTGTGTTTTTAATTGGGAGTAATTTCAAGAAATAATGTAATTTCTTTGCATTTAAAGCAAATTTTATTTTAAAAAAAATCAACTTTCATTCCTATGCTGTATTTTGCTGGAATTTTTACAAACAGACACAAAGATTTTTTTTTCTTTCTATAGAATGAAGGTGAAATGTGGCCCTAGCATTAACAGACATTTATGATGAGACTATGCATAAGAGGGATTTATGAAAGACATTGTTAGGTGCATAAAGTAGAATAGATGAAACATTTTTCTTTAACCAATTTAAAAAATTATAATTTGATTCTTTGCATGTCTTAGGAAGAATAAGCTGTCATGTTAGAGAAGACTGTTGACAGAAATGCTAACCTGACTGCTTCTTCAACAAGAGGGAAAAAAAAATGATGAAAACGTAGGGAAACAATAATTGGTGCAAAATGAATTGAATCAGCAGTGGGCAAAACTGAGAAATGGGTTTTGGCTGCAATAATTTAACCTATTTGGTATCATTTTTATTTAAAATGAGGTGGAAACATAACAAAATTTTGTTAAAGTATGTTTTTCTTTCATTTCATTGAACTGTTTAAGAAATAAAAATAATTGAATAAAGTAGACATTCAGAAATCTAGTTTTTTTTTTTAGTTAAATTATTTCAATTAGTGCAAGAAAAAAAGGATAGCATTTCAATTTTCAGGCACCTTTGTGAATGACTTAACTTTATATTTTGTGTAAGCACTCCAAAAATATACCATAAAAACTTTTAAAGAGTTATTTTTTTCTCTTTTCCCTAATAAATATTTTTATGCCATGTCTATGTTCTTGTTATACAATTACTTATATGTTTGGTAAGAATTTTTATTTTATCCCCTTTTCTCATTTCAATTGTGTTTATTAAGCTACACTGCATGTCCACACACACACACACACACACACACACACACACGGTGTCAAATTTCAATGATCTCTATTAATGAGGCTTTAAAATGGAATTATCTACACTAAATTAACCAAAAACTACAGATCACTCTAATTATTAGTTTTGATCTAGATTATAATACTACATGTTTACAATTCAAGTAAAACAGACAGTGCAGTTTTAATTGGGAAAATACATATGACTAATTATAAAGAACTTTTACTTTAAATTATCCACAGTGACTTAATAGTGAACTAATTTACTCTAAAGTGTTTGGCTTAGGGGCGCCTGGGTGGCTCAGTCGGTTAAGCGTCTGACTTTGGCTCAGGTCATGGTCTTAGTGTGAATTCCAGCCCCACATCATCAGGCTGTGCTGACAGTTCAGAGCCTGGAGCCTGCTTCGGATTCTGTGTCTCCTTCTATCTCTGCCCCTCCCCCACTTGTGCTCTCTCTGTAAAAAATGTAATAAAGGTAAAAATTTTTTTTTCTTAAAAATTAAAAAAAAATAAAGTGTTTAGCTTAGCTTTTGCAGTTTACGCAATTAAATATGGGTGGTCTTGGATAACATTTGAAGAGAATACATGATTATATATAAATTTGACGTGATTAATATAAAGGCACTGATTGGAAAGTTGCATTACATACATCTAGATGTTGAATGAAAGACTGCATAGAATAATTAGTTGTTACCATAAGAATTGGCAAAATTTTGCCATTTTGTTGACTCACTGACATCACTACCAAAAAATGTGATGATACTTAAGAATGTGGATAGTTTAGTTTTTTATACTGATTTTTCTTCATATTTATAGATAGAACTTTATTACTCATTGCTATTTAAATAAGGAGACATGAAACTTAAGTACCATGATTAAGAAAATCTGATCTTTTTTTTTTTTTTTTGCCATAAAAGTAAATGATAGAATGATATGAAATTCTACTGATACAGAATTTCTTTTGAAATTTGTTTCTGTTATTAAGTTGCATTTCCTTAGGAAATTATTCTTTCAAAAAATATCAATGCTTCCAACACCATAAAATTGTTTTAGTTATTTTTAAACAGCAGATGATTCCTTTTCTGAGGCATTAAATACTTCTCTGAATTCCTCAATGTAACTCTGAGTTATCCTAGAATTAGTTAAAATTAATTTTAACTCTTATAAATTGTTTGAGACATCTAAAACATGTTCCAACAGTCCCTAGTTGTACTGTTTTTAATAAGTGCAAGTTTTTTTCAGGGTTTCTAGATGCTTTTGATGATGTGCTGTTGGCTATACATTCTCCAGTTATTGAAGTCTACATTTCTCTATTTCAAAAGTTATGTTTCTAGTAATCTGCCTTTAATTCCAAATATCTGTACTGCACCACAAATTTTAACCCTGTGGACATTTTTTAAAAGACAAATTTGAAGTTAATGATTAAAAATGATTAGATAGTATGAGCTTTGAAAATAGAGCCTACCAAATTTTATCCATAAGCATCATTTTTACATTGAATACAGACAGCAGTAGTTGCTGGTGGATTTTATATACTTTTAAACTCTAAGGATGAAGAATGATAAATGATGAATTTCTTTTATGTTCTTTCTTACACAATCATTACATTCCAAAACTATCATTAAGGCTGCAGTTAGTTATACAGCTTAAAAGTATACTAATGCTGAAAAATGGTAATTTGTTTTTTGTTGGTTTATATTCCATTTATCAAATTTCTAAAGCTTCTTTTAGAACAGCACAGTAAAAATCTTATAACAATGTTTCATATGAATTTAATAAGCAGTTATTTTTTCAGACAATAATTATATTTGGAAAAAAATCCCAACATGTAAAGCCATTTTATTTTTTTTATAAAAATTTTAATGTTTTTATTTATTTTTGAAGGAAAGAGAGACAGAGCATGAGCGGGGGAGGAGCAGAGAGAAAGGGAGACACAGAATTCGAAGCAGGCTCCAAGCTCTAAGCTGTCAGCACAGAGCCCGATGCGGGGCTGTAACCCACAAACTGTGAGATCGTGACCTGAGCAGAAGTAGGACACTCAACCGAATGAAAGCCACCCAGGCGCCCCTGTAAAGCCATTTTAAAGAATGCTTTTGTTTGATAAAAATACTCCTTTCAAGATGGGTTTGTGCTTGTAAAATTACAACATACATATGCCCATATTTGTTTTGAACTTTGTCAACCTGGTCAGCTACATTGACTCTACTGAGGATTGAACACAAATAGATCCGCATGGCTTAGTGAAACTGAGAGCACTCATGTGTTCTTCCCACCTGGGTCCTTTGGCTTGTGTCTATACTCAAAATGCATACAGTTTTATATCCATCTACATTCCTATTGTTTATTTTCTTGCAAGTTTTATTACTTCAAGATTAAATTTAGAAGACACTTAAGTAAGATAATGGCAATTAATAATTTTAATGTTTATTTCTGAACTAGAGACTGCGTCACAGGAGAAGGCACAGAGAGAGAGAGAGAGAGAGAGAGAGAGAGAGAGATCTGAAGCAGGCTCTTCACGGACCGCAGAGAGTCCAATGTGGGGCTTGAGCTCAAGAACTGTGAACCCTGAGACGAAATCAGAGGCTAACTGACTGAGCCACCCAAGCTCCCCAATAGCTTTAAAATTGAGTCCCATTTTACTATTATTATTAACAAATTCACCCCTTCGGTAAAATGAATGTAGATTTAAAAAAAAAATTTTTTTCAAGATCAATATCTAGGAAAATACACATGACATTTAATAATAAATTGATAAATGTTCTAAAATAAAAATAAAAGGAATCTTGATGTTCCCCATCTTTACCAGAAATGAATTGAAATTATTTATCCATATTTAACAACTAGGTCTTATTTATTAAGGTTTTTTTTTTAAAGTGAAACATGTATTTTTTATTATAACATGAACATAATTATTAATATAGTAGATGAGGAGCACACATTCATGAAAGCATTAATCTTTTGCCTAATTTTTAAATATATAATAAAAACAAGAGTTGCCTGGGTGGCTCAGTTGGTTAAGCATCCAACTTCAGCTCAGGTCATATCTCACGGCTCGTGAGTTTGAGCCCACAGAGCCTAGAGCCTGTTTCAGATTCTGTGTCTCCCTCGCTCTCTGCCCCTCCCCCACTCATGCTCTGTCTCTGTCTCTCTTTCTCTCTCTCAAAAATAAACATTAAAAAAATTTAAAACTAAATAAATATGAAATCATTTGTTGTAAATTTACACTAAATTCACAATCACAATGAGAGCTAAAATTTCAAGGTTTACTGTGTACATCTGTTGTTTTCTTCAATTGTAAGGATTACATACTTAATTCTGAAAATAACATTAAGAGTTGGGTCGTTATGTCATTCTCTTACAAATGAAGAAATAGGGGCACAAATAAAAGCTAAGTAACTTGCTGAAGTCATAGGTATCAAATATTGGAACCAGGAGCCGAAATGGTACAATTTTATTCTAGAATAAAATCTCTCAACCTTATGAAAATGGGTTCTGAAAACTTATAATATGGATGACACTGAAAAAATTACAGAAGCTAATTTCAAATTAAATAAGTTTAAAGTTGGGGCGCCTGGGTGGCGCAGTCGGTTAAGCGTCCGACTTCAGCCAGGTCACGATCTCGCGGTCCGTGAGTTCGAGCCCCGCGTCAGGCTCTGGGCTGATGGCTCAGAGCCTGGAGCCTGTTTCCGATTCTGTGTCTCCCTCTCTCTCTGCCCCTCCCCCGTTCATGCTCTGTCTCTCTCTGTCCCCCCAAAAAATAAATAAACGTTGAAAAAAAAATTAAAAAAAAAATAAGTTTAAAATTAATTAGTTAAATTGGTAGTCTGTATGACACTATGGAAATGCGTTGTTTATTTATTTTCTTGACATATTAAGACTAGATTAATCAGTCAGGTATATCTTTGGGTCCAGAAAGTGTCAATTAAATGTGTTTGTAAAGTTAACCACACAAAGTAGATTGGGTTGCAGCAGGAACATTCAACCATAAGTAAACTTGGAGAAACAGAGTTGAGTTAAATTCTAAAGCCAAGGTCTAGAGGCTCAAGTCCACAGCACAAAAAAGCTGGGATGGAAAGGTAAATCATATTGAGAGCATTTATCGGTTTTCAATACTTTATTTTTATTTTAAACAAGCAAGTTCTTAATCTCCCTTACTGATCATTTTACATAGCAGAAAGAGTAAATAATCATGTAGTTTACTATTTTATACACAAAGAGTTAATTCTTTAACAAAAGGAACTGTTGGAGACCTTGGGCACAACTCATTCTAGAAATTCTAGAATTTCTAATGGCCAGAAAGAGACTCAGCAGACCAAATATATAGATTTTTTCCAATGTATGGTGTGAAAAAATTTATACAAAGAAAGAGATGTCATTCCATTGTTGACAGTGTGCCCTGACTAAAAATGATGAAAGTCTGTGGTAATATTCTGCACATTTGAATAAGTCTGGGGTATGGATAAAATAGTTAACTTTCAACTTACAGTGTTTTTAGTAATAGCAGTTGGAAGTTGAACTGATTCAATTTTCTCACTGCAAAGACAAATGACCAATAAAATAACTTTTAAAGAAACTCAGAAACATGGAAGATAGGAAAGATCGTTTCGTCATGAGCACTCCTAACCAAGAAAAACATCCTAAGTGAGCCAGAACTTGCCATAGGGTCCAAGGCCATGTGCCGATACTAAGAAGTGAGGCATAGGTTCAGCTTCAGTTTCATATCCTGGCTTCTTGGCCTAACCAGAATAGAATTAATACCCAGATTGAAGGAATGAGAAATATTCTAAGGGATCCCCTAAGACCCACAAGGGTAGCCTGCTATTCTCTCTAGGCCCAGTGCTTGCCTATGCAGATACTTTCCCTCTGCATCCTTGAAAAGCTCTCTCTGAGACCTCAAGGTTTCCACCCATTGCTGATAGCCGGCTACCCTCTGGACCTCGAGAAATTGATTACATACTTAAGAATTGCTTACTGTTATAAGGGGCGCCTGGGTGGCGCAGTCGGTTAAGCGTCCGACTTCAGCCAGGTCACGATCTCGCGGTCCGTGAGTTTGAGCCCCGCGTCGGGCTCTGGGCTGATGGCCCAGAGCCTGGAGCCTGTTTCCAATTCTGTGTCTCCCTCTCTCTCTGCCCCTCCCCCGTTCATGCTCTGTCTCTCTCTGTCCCAAAAACAAATAAACGTTGAAAAAAAAATTTAAAAAACAAAAAACAAAGAATTGCTTACTGTTATCATTTTAAATTTTATTACTCTTTTCACATGTGCATGTTTCAAATCTTACTTATTTTTTTTACTAGAAACTTCCTAAACTTGTCAGTTTATGAACAAGTTGAAGTGTTTTCCATTCTAAACAATCTCTTCAGTTATCCATGAATACACATAATTGGTTATTTTCTGTCACTTTTCTCTTTCTCCTCTAAACTTCTTGTCATTAGCTCTTTTTCCTCACTCACTTGTTCATACACTTCAATATGGCTTTTACCGGACAAATTCAGTTCTACTAAGATCCCTGATGTGCTCCCATTTTTCAAATCAAATGGGGCAATATTAATTCCTTATTTTAATCAATCAGTTTTATTTATCACATCTCCTTCTAGCATTTTATTCTATTTGTTTTTTTGAAACTGTATACTTCTTGTTGCCTTAGTCATATTTTTGCAAACATTTATTTCAAACACTTATTTCTTGTCCAGATGCTGTCAGAAGACTAGAGTTATTCTCCAATTCTGCATTCTTTAAATCCAACTCCAACATTATTTGTCCACCTAAAAGACACATATCAAAGTTTAGGACATCTGCTTTAAAGCCTTTCATATCCTACAACAGATATTAATACTCTCTTTATGAATAATCATATATTATTTATTCTTCAGAATAAAAATAAGTTGAAACAAATATTTTCACAATAAAATTGTATATAAAACTTTGACTTTATTTCCTCTCCAACAAAAAGTAATTGTCATGTCTCCGGGAGAGGATATAAGGAAGAAATTGCAAAGTAATATGGCTCAATATTGTTGATGATTCTTCTGCTCTTACATGTCTAGAACAGTGACAGCTAGCTTTTATTAGATCCTCACTCTGTGGATTAACATACACACACAAAACTTAAAGCCAGACAGTGTGGGAAAATACAGAACAGAGGGAGAGTGTGCTGTGTTTGGTATATTTTTTTTCTGCATTTGCTATTAACAAATTGCACAAATCTAGTGGTAGAAAACAACACTCACTTCTCATCTTGCTGTTTGTGTGGTTAGAAGTCTGAGAACTGTGCGGCTCAAGGAGTCCTGTGATAGGGTTTCCTAAGGTGGAAACCAATGTGTTTCAAGGCTGCCAGCCTTTCTGGACACTCAGGGTAAGAACCTGCTCTCAAGGTCAGTCTGGTAGGTAGTAGAATTTATTTCAGTGGGATCGTTTGACTGAATTGTCTATTTTTTTCTGGCTATCAGCCAGAGATCATTCTCAGCTTCTTGAAATGGATCACATTCCCTGGTAACGTCCCCCTTTTTCCATCTTCAATGCCAAAATGGCAGTTCGATTTCTTATCACATTTATAATTTTTCCGGTTTCTTCTGATTAATCTCTCCTGCTTTCCCCTTCTGCTTTTAAGGGCTCATGTGATTATATCGTACCTATGCAGATTTACATGATAATGTCTCCGTTTTGAAGGCTGCTAATTAGTAACATGAATTGCTAATCAGCAAAGTTCCTTCATAGTAGTACCTAGATGAGGAAACAATATTTGAGTGGACATTATCATATTCACCCAGAGTCCCATCTTTTAAATATAGAGATGAGAAGAGGGAGTTTTCAATCTCTTCTGTTCCACAAAATGGAAATAATAAAGGCAGAAGTACTACTGGAACTCATGTCATTCTCTTTTATTCTGTTTCCAGGCTACAAATCTAATTTGCATATTTTTTTTTCCAATGGGAAAAATGTATCCAATAGATAGATGATACATATATATAGATAGGTAGATAGATAGATAGACAGACATAGTTTAAATGTCTCTCAAAAGTTTTTTAAATGCAAAACAGTTTTATAGAAAATAACAGTAGAAAAAAGCTGTTCAACTATGTAATGATGACGTATTAAAGAAGAACATGAATTATACGTTCATCCCTTCCACTTCCAAAAGCTATATCTGTCCTAAAGAACTTTGAAACTATAGTCCAGATACCACCTTTTGCAAAATGATCAATTGCCTTCATTTCCTAAGAACGCATGAATAAGCAATGTCTGTATTTAATGGTGAGTACAAAGACATTTATTGGGGCGCCTGGGTGGCTCAGTCGGTTAAGTGCCCACTTCTGCTCAGGTCATGATCTCATGGTTGATGAGTTCGAGCCCCGCGTCAGACTCTGCGCTGACAGCTCAGAGCCTGGATCCTGCTTCAGATTCTGTGTCTCCCTCTCTCTCTCTGTGCCTCCTCTGTTCACACTCTTTCTCTCTCTCTCAAAAATAAAGACATTTTTTTTAAAAAGACATTTATATACATGTATGGAATCCGGGTTCCTTAACTGATGTTCTTATAGATTACTGTGAAATCAGAATCTGTTACCATGAGACTATAATAACAATGGTGGCCAAGAAAAGACAAATATCCATCATTGTCATATCCAGCTCCTGTTAAAATATCTAGCTATTCTTTCTAATTTCAGACACTTTAAGATTATTACAGGAGATAAAATAGAATCATAAATTCAATAATATAAATATAAGAGTGTGAAAGATCCCTTCAAAGATCAGCTAATACATGATGGTTTCAAACATGTTGTTATAGCACAAAAGTTGCTGGTAAGATCATAAAAAATCACGGCACAGAACAAAATATATATAAACAACAACAACAACAACAACAACAACAAAGGGTGCTTATAAATCTCATAAAGATAGGAGAAATTTTCAATAACTTTCTCACCCTCCCTTTTTATAATCATTTGATGTTTTCTTGTCATATCCAAGGCTTACAATGTCTATGTCACCTGCAATTATTACTTCTATAAAGAATTCTTCTGCCCTAATCTCTCTGTCCCCCAACGATTGCTTTTCCTCTAGTTGATTCCTGTGTGAGGTAGGCACGAGGGTTGTGATAGGATGAATGAAGGTAGCAAGCCGTGAACTTAGCTGTGCAAGTTGATTGCTGTCAAGTGCAGGTTTGGGAAAACTAATCAAGGACAGTCTGGGTTGCTCTAGGATGGCAATATGGAGGAGAAAGTTATACTTTTCAGCTCCATTCGGGCACTTAGGTCCTCAATGCATAGATTAGAATGGAGAACTACCTGACCATTTGCCTTGGATTTTCTGAGTAGCAAAGAAGAGGCTTTGAGCCTAAGAGAAACTGAATTACATAGATGTACTTTCCTTGATGCCAGGCTAACAGGTGGATAGCTGTAGGAGCTGCTGAATGTTGGCTTTCATTATAAGCTGTTATAGCAAGAGTAAAGGTTTTCATCACTAACAAAGTGAAGTGAGTCTGCATGAGTTCAGAAAATGCTATATTTTAGTTTATGCAATTGGAACTTAATGTGTTATATCTATTTGCATAATTCTCACGTCATACATAATGTGTTCCTGAAAATATGTATGAAATTATGTGTTGATTTCAAACTAGAGAGAAATTTATCATAATATTTGGCTCTTTCGCCTCTATAATTCTGCTTACAAATGTAGTCAGTAACTTGGATAATATTGGCATCAATTTTTAGGATATAGAAAGAGTAATGAAATAATAGATATTTTAAATGACTGAGTTAGAATCCCTAAAAGATTTCGCCCCACTGGGGTGACATAATGAACCATGTAAGATGACATTTAGCAAGCCTGAAAAGTCATTTAGAAACTTTAAGCTCCGGGCTAGTCTACAATCAACAAAAAAAGAAAAGAGAGAGAGAGAGAAGGAAGAAAAAGAGGAAGAAGGAGGAGGAGGAAAAGGGGGAGGAGAGAGAGGAAACAAAGAAGGAAAGGAAGGAAGGAATGAAAGATTGAAGGAACTAAGGAACAAAAGAGGGAAGAACGGACGGAAAAATCAGATTATAGGCAGTATTAAAATAATGATGAGATCTAGAATAAAAACCTTTAGAATGTTGATTTACAGCATCTTCCAAGTTATGGCAGTATTTCAATTACATCTCTGAGCCATCATATGCAGCAATGATTACTGAATTCTGAGGGAAGAAACTAGTATAATGAATATACTCAACACTTCTCAAAAAAATTATCTTTGGAGAAGACTCTGATTGATATGTAAAGGCAATTCTTTCATTCAATTTAAAATTAGTTAAATGTCTGTTGGCCAAGATGTTTTTAAAAATCATATTATGCTTTAATTTGAAGCTGAATGAACTTGGGAACATATTAGAATTCTGATAATAAAGTTATGATTCATTCATTATTTCATTCAACTATACAGATTTTTTGCAGGCATGTAGTTACTTTAATTAATGAATCTGACAGTTATTTATTGGGAACTACTTTGAGTATGAGCTTTTCTAATCCCAGTCAATACAAGAGTAAATAAAAGAAGTGAGGTGACTGTTCTTATTGAGCTAAGAACCATTCTAGTGGAAGAAGAAAAAATATTTATACAGACAAGATAATTCTAAACAGTAGTGTCCTAAAGGGAAATATATACATATATATATATCTATATATATAGATATAGATATAGATATAGATATAGATATAGATATAGATATAGATATATAGATATATAGATATATTTGTATATATTTGTATACACACACACACATATACATACATACCCCATGTAGTGGAGTAAGTAGGAAATTTAAATAGCATTTCTAATGAAGGTTTTCTGAAAAGATGAAATTTGAGGGCCTGGAGGATTTTATTTACTGATTTTTTTTTTTAACCCACAAGGTTAATGCTTTTGAATTTAAAATTTGCCATTGGGTTTTTCTTGGAAAAGCTTAACTCCGAGTGCTTTCCTGTTAAGAAATGGCAGTAAACCCATCCTGGGCCATGTTCTTTTGTTGTCTTTTTATTGTTCATGAATCCACTGAATATGCTTTACCTCCCTTGTTGAGTAATTGTTCCCTTAAGTTCTTTCAAAAGCTAAGCTCATGCTTCTATTCATCTGAAACCTGGAAGTTGTCCATATTCCCTTATGCCTGTTGTCACCATCTGTTCTTACTGAATGGCCACTTCCCAACAATACTTTGATAGCAGTCTCTCAGGACATGGGTAACATCTTGATAGCAACAGATAATGGAATTGGAATCTTCCCTTACTCTCCGTAATTACCAGAAGAACTATTTCAGGCAGAGGAGACATGCTTAGTAAGTTTCAGCATCTTTGCTAGAAGCAAATCTCTCTCTTTACTCCTTGGGTGGAGCCTCTTCATATGGTCACAAATCCATCAGTACTATCCGCCTGCAAAATTATAGAACAAGTGAACTTACCGGATGGCAGTCTCCTCTAATTTTTGAAGCAATCTGTCACCAAATGGCAGTAATCACATCCAAGTCTATTATAATTTCTGATGATGTTGGGACTAACAGCACCTAACAAGAAATATGAGAGTGAAAAAATTAATATGATCTGGTATTTGGGAACACAAACAGTTTAACACGTTCAAGAAATGTGGATTGCCTATTGTGCCACAAAGTTCATCAAAAAATCTTTAAAAGGTAAAGAAAACATCTGAAAGTTGAATTTATCCTTAAAATGTTTAATATTTGAAAAATATGTCCTTCCACATAGCTTAATTACCGTTTATTTAAAATCATTTCTGAGGATACGTTCGTAATCAATAACAATCTTAGTAGCTGTGTTGCACAGCTAAGCTTTATTGAAGCTGTTTTACCTTGGTGACACAATTCAAGCTAATTTGCCAAACAAAATGTATCCTAATTAGTACAAATGAAGGAAAGGAGGCAATTAGCCAAAGGGGAATAATGAGCAAAGGAAACTGGTAATGTGAATCTAGACAATCCTAAAAACTTCCAGCCAGGAAGGAGGTAGCTAGCTGCGTTTACCTATTATTCAAAACACACCTTGGAAAATGAGGGGTTTGATTCATCCTTAGCTTTATTTTAACATAGATGTATTTACTTAGGATTATAAGCATGAGTCGATGTTTTTTATTAGTAATTGGTATGATTAAAGACCATACCGATTTTAGTAGAATTTTATTATGCATGCTATCACAATTTTATTAAATAGCAGGTAAAGAAAAACTACAGTGTTTTAAGTGGTATTAGTACAAATTAAGACTACAAATGCCTAACACAACAGAAACCTATTATTTATCATGCTGTGATCTATATTTAAAGAAAACAGAACAAAAAATCTGTAGTTTAGCTAATTTCACATTTTAAAAACTATAATATTAGGTCTTCAAAAAATAATATATTTGAATGGTATATGGATGTGTTTGAAGAAAACATCTCCTGTTGGTCTTTTTCTTCACCGTTAATGACTTTGGAAGTCTTCAGCTATGATCCAGAGGAATATTTGGAGGCAAGAGAAGAGAATGAGAAAGGTGTAAATATTTATTTGGGCTTTTTCCTTTATACAATATATAAATCCTGCTTATTTATGTATGAGATATTAAAGAATACCAAAGAAATGAGACACCAGGACAAGGTAGACAATGAAAACTCCCAGTACTATTTTTTTACAGTGTTAAGAGAAAGGTGGAATTGGTGACAGACTTTATTTATCTTTTTAAAGTCTATTTATTTATGCTTTTGAGAGAGTGTGTGTGTGAGAGGGAGAGAGAGACACACAGAGAGAGAGAGAGAGAGAGAGAGCCTATGAGCATGAGTAGGGGAGGGACAGAGAAAGAAGGAGAAGGAGACTCCCAAGCAGACTCCTTGCTGTCAGCACAGAGCCCCACACAGGGGTTGATCTCAGGAACCATGATATTATGACGTGAGCCGAAATCAAGAGTTGGGATATTTAACCAATTGAATCACCCTGGTGCCCCAATGGCTAGACTTTAAAATACATTGAGGTCTATACAATCTGAGAAGTGTCTATCAACTCTGGCTTAGAGTAAGATGTTGCTTGACTCCTATAGCATGGGGAATGTCATACAGTCAATTCATTTCTGTGACTTCAAGTGAGATTTGCTGACTGTATGTTATCACGGGATCTCAAAAGGTCAACATCACTTGGAGTTTGAGTTAATTTTAAAATCTCTTATCTTAGTAGGTGAGATAATCCTAGAAGGTGAGAATTTGTCATTTTCAACTCAAATGTGTGGGAATTTTCATGAGCAACTCACCCTTTTTTATATCAGGAAACACATGAGAAACTTATTTCTCATCACTTCCTGTTTTACACTAGTGGAACATAATGGTCACAAGAAAGATGATATTGATGACAATAATGACTATGACAATAACTAGCAGGGGAAGCAAGACTAACCATTTAATTTATCAGTTGAAGAAAAAGAAAACTAGGCATGTTTGGTCAAAGCCTTTTCCTTTTCCTCTTCTGGAACACAGTGTGTCCATTGGGAAAAGGAGACCTTGGGTTGGGAAGTCTTTTCAAAGGGAGTTCAACCCAAGTCTAGCTTACATAATCTGTCTTCCTGGGAAGAAGTTGTTCCATTTGGTTTAGCTTTTATTAGTAAGAAAATTGATAGTTTGTCTTCCATATTCTACTCTTAATTCTTATTTTCTTTATCAGATTGTAGGCAGAAGAAGGATGTCAGGGACCCTAATATTTGGTGCACAGTCTTGACACATTTAGATATAAAATAAAAGTGGGCATTAGGAGAGCAAGTTAGACACATGGAGAAGCTTTGAGTAAGTCAAGTCCAGGCCTTGAGAATTTTGGGTTTGGAATCCCATATATGGGCAGGGTGTTTTTGCCTGGGTAGTTGGTAGGAGCGATTATAGGAGGAGCTGTGGATTACACAAGGGTGTAGTAGACCTTTAATTGCTGTGTATTCAGCACAGTTGAGAGAGTAAGCATAATCCCTGGTGACTTTGCCTGCATTTGAACGGTACCTTCTGGAGAAGGTGGACGGCAGTAGCTACAAGCAAATGACACCTGGGCTACGGTGACCTAAAACAAGGGTTCACAGTCTTCAGCAATGTTGGGTTTCAGAAAATTCTAAGGCCTTAGCAGAACCTCGGACCTCAGGGGCGACTGGACCTGGTGACAGTCTGCATGGTCGGAAGGGCAATCTTAGCAGATATGGTCTAAAATTCTCAGGAAAAGCACAAGCCTTTAGTGGGACCAGATGATCCAAAGGCTTCTGGCCATTGAAGCATAACTTGCACCGTGCTGGATATATGCATTTGGACACAAGAGCCTCAGCAGGTACGTGGGAGCCTCACAGGACAGCTTCAGCTTTAGCGAACAGATGCAGCTGAGCAATATTTTGATTATGAAAAAAATAAACTTTCTACATATAGGAATTTTTAGTTCTTGGGGATATTGCAGTGTTCTTTGCTATTAAACTACAAGGCATCTGGGTTCCTTGTATGCTACAGAGCACAGGATCTAGCTTTAAATTGCTATTTCCAAGGCTGAGTGGGAAGCATTAGTTCAGTAGCCACCAAATTCCATTAGGTATTCAGGGCCAAAGAGGGAACTGTGAAAGTAATAGCTGGATTCCTGTACCTTCTTCTGGCTCCAGATTGGAAAATATTGCAGTCGCCGCCCTCCCCTGGGCTTTTCAAAGTTTCTAGGTTCTTCTGACACTAGGAGTCAGCCTTGTCGCACTCTAGAATTTATGAAAGCTAGATTCCATCTGCCAGAATAAAATATTGTCTATCATTTAAACACTGGTTAGATTCCCAAAATCTTTCTACCAACATTCCACAGTGGAAAAATTTTATGATGTAACTTCTGTTCATCCAGACCACATGATACATTATTCCATATATGCCTTTCAAGTACAAATATTCAGGCACACAAAATTCTTTTACGAATTGTAATACAAGATAAATATAATCTTACATTAGTAGAGCAAGAGAGTTAAAGTACATCTCTAATTGCCTAAGATATCACTAGAGAATGACATGTATTTGAGTTATTACCAGAAACATGAAATTGTAAGAGATGAACATTGACTTGAAAAAACTGAAACTAAGTTAAAACCAAATATTTTCTTTTGATTGCACTACCAATGGATAAACGTGAGTGGAGTGAGTCATTCCTGAAAGTAAATACACATTTGTAAATTGGAACCAACCAGAATATGAATAAATTTCCCGAATTCATTCTCAACCGATGTTCTATTTAAGTCCTAGCATATTATACAAGTATTTTTAAAGTATACTGAAGTGTTTTGGTTGAGAGGTAGTAAATCAAATCCTAATATATTAATGATGTATTTGCCAGTTTAATACAGAAACACAGAAACGCCTGCATGTTCAGAAAGGCTTACTCAAATGTAGATATTTACAGCATATTGCATGTACTTAGTATTAATATATTATTCAGAGAAATAGTATTTTCAAATTTTTGATGTTGTGTATTTGCAGTGTAGCGAAGTACAATTGCTATTGTAAAGTACTTTCTGTAACCATTTTCACAGAAGTTAACATTTAACCAAAAGCTGCTTTACTTAGGTTTGTAGAAAAGTAAACATTTTAGTGATATGCCTGAAATAAAGACTGTTTACAGCTGTTATTATAGCCTTTGTTCTCAGATTAGTAGTTGCTGGCAAGTTTGTCTTACTCTTTTTTTTCTTTTTTTTACAAGTACTTATAAATGCTGGTTATTTGTCTAAGTGAACCCCTGCTGTTTTGTAAAGACAAACAATTAATTATTCCCAACCCCAACACTTTATTGTCACTATAAAAATACACAGTACTTTTCTACTTCCATTCTTTATATTTAAGCCAGATTTTCACAAACTCCTTTTTAACACTGAAGAGAGCCAATGTGCCAGCTGAAAATTCTATTATAGCAACTTTCCATATTCTGCTTCATCTTGACATGGTGTCACATTCATACACGATAGACATCTCCATTAAATGGGTCCTTTTCTTCATCAAGTTGACAAGGAAAGACTATCATAACTGTTTAAAGTGTCTTCTTTAAATATTCAACAATATCAAGACAGACAAAAATAGGATCTGTATGTTATAATTTTCCTCTTCAGTTAGATAATGCAGTGGAGTGGGGGATGAATCTTTACTCCTGGAAAAGCAGAGGTGTGATTTTATTTAGCCATATTTATGTCCCACTATGTTTATGCATTTATTGAACTTACCTTGTGACACCACTTTTTTTTTTTACCATAGCAGCCTCTCCATGGTTACACAACAGAATTGAACAGAAAAGCATAGAGGCAAATAAAATTTTACCATATGACCATGGAGAGTGCACTTAGTCCAAATTTAGATTTTAAAAATTCCCATGCAAAAGACAGAAATAGCTGGAACAGCATAGATGTGCTTATACAACTATCACAAAATACAGAAATTTCTAAGTTGAACTGTCTATTAACCAAATTAGAGAAACTACCATGAATAAGTGTTTCATGTAAAATCCAGGATGCTCGCATATGCGTTGGGCCTTAAACAATTTCCAAGTTGGGTAATACAAATCAAGAAATGTTGAATCCAGATCTTGAATTTACTAACAATTTAACATAGGGGAAAAAAACACATGCCAATTGTTGCCTATAAAAATTACAAATTTTTGATCCATGGGAACAACTGTATGTAGAGTTATCTACATATTAATTGTGTATCAGAATATCTTACCTTTATTAATATTAAATCGAAACCTATGCATCCTATATTCTGTACATTTTTCATAGGTCATATATAGTTCTTAAATACGTGATGGAAAAGTCACTGAAATCACACATGACCAGGGATATGTGCATTGCAGTACAAGCAGAAGAGAGAGGTTACAAAAGTACCAGCCCCCTCATCTGTCCTACATATACAGGTGCTGACTACGTGTATGTGAAGTTTCATCAGAAATATCAGGAAATGTGAAAGCACATTAGATATATTCAAAAGAAACAAATCTTTGGATGCAGTAAACCAAGCCCCAGAATATTACTTTGATACCTGACTGAGTTGCTAACACTTCTCTGTATTTTTCTTTCTTCTTTATGAAAACATAATGAAAGGAAAGAGAGCAGTATTTATAATGGAAGAAAAAATATCTATGCCTATCTCAACCTTTTGGAACAAAACGTCTTAATAATACCTAAGTTCTCATCTGCTAAGGGTACGGCAAAAATTAATTTCAGTTTCTACTCAATAAAGGGGCTTTATATGTAGTACACAGAAATAGAAGGTTGCTGTCAGAAAAAAGTGCCATGTATATCAAAGCAAGCGGGAGGGAGGACGCTGAATGGCTCCAATAAAGGAACTGACTTGAATACAATGCATCTTTTATTAATGATAACAGAAGTGGAAAATAATCGGGTGGATATGTGTGTTTCTAACAATAGGACTATTTTAAAGACAAAAATCACTTGGGAAAAGAACTTAGAGGTTAGATCATCAAAGATTCCTGAGCTGGATGCATCAAGGAAAGGTCATGAGAAACAACCCAAAACTAGAAGTAAACTGTATATTTTAAAAGATAAAAGTAAAATTAAACCCAATACATTATGTCAAGTTGGATTGGGTCCTGGACTGAGAGGAGGGGCGATGGTTGGAAAAATTGAAATACATTAATTTTTATTATTACATTAGTAATAATAATACATACATTAATAATAATACTTATTATTTGTTAAAATGAGTAGTAGTAAACATACAAATTAAAATACATTATTATGGGAGGAAAGATTGAATTATAAATTAGATATTATATTTTAGGGGTTATGTTTACATTGTAGTTATGGAAGAGGATATTGCATTTCTTAGATATTACTGAAGCATTTAGAAGTGAAGAGTCACGATGCCCACAATTTTACTTTCTCTTGGTATATGTGAATAGACACGCCTACACCCACACACAGGCAGAGACAGAACTTGGTTTGCACAATATCATATTAATTGAATGCATGCAGATCACAATGGAATCCATACTTTCCAAGCTTCAGTGACAATTCAGATCATATCCAAGTTACCATGTGAGAGTGCAAAGTGAGGGCTGCATATACATCAAAAGTAGTAAAGTATTAATAAAATATTAATAAAGGTTAGTCAGGTTGGTCAGAAAACAGGTGCTTAGTTTATTATTTTTCAATTTTTTCTATTTGTAAAAAATTACATATACAAAATTAATTCCTTTTTCTTATCTATATTCAGATAAAACCTGAAAAAGCATCTCTGCGATAGGAACCCCTTTCCCACCCCTCACTCCCACATGCACACTCTTACATGGGAGAATAAAAAGTTAAATGGATATCAGAGAAAGCATGATTATAATTCAGACTTAGTGGAAGTATATCTAAAACTTCGTGAAATTGCTGTGACAATAAGTCGCATTAGTGAATCTAGATAATTTGACATAATTAGAATTACATTCAAGTTCAACTTGTTAGAAAAGTACTTACTCAGAGTCATTTCCACGTGAATAGTTGTTTATATATGTTAGTTTGTAACGTGTCACTGTCAGTTGCAGCTGTATTGTTATGATCATTCAAACCATGGAATCAAATATAAAAATTTAGAGATTGAGTAGGTAATAGTGTCCATGAAATTCTTATCCTGTATATCTTTCTACTTATAATACAGTATCCTCACCCTCTTATTTTCATTTCCCACATAAATACATACACATATTTGTATATGACAGAATAATGGTACGGAAGTTAAAAACTTAGCTAGAACTACAGAGTTTGCATAATTGCTAAAGATAATGAAAACTATAGAATGTGAGAAGTGGTCATAAGTGATTTTATATTACTAAATATGTCAAATTTGAAACAATAGTTAATATGCTAGAGAATGTCGAATGGTAACATAGAGAATATGCCAGTTTTATGCTAGAAAACATTAACAGGTAAAATTGTTACATCTCAGCTTTATCCAATGAAACAAGGAAATATCCAGCAAAATTAGGAGGAGAGGAACAAAACTGTGAAATTGAATCACAGAATGCTCATGTTGCAGGTTATGTTCCCTGGGGTATAAATTCTGAGATGGAGTTCAGTGTGCAGGATAAATATTCAGGATTGCCCTTGAGATCAAAACCTATAGAAGTGAGGGGGAGGGAGTGGGCTTGGACAAAGGAAACATTGAGTTGTCATTCAGGCCCAGTATTCATGGACAAACCCATCATGAGCTATAAAAGTTATCTTTTCAGAGTTGACCTCAAGGTCAGGCACAGAAAGTACAAATTCCTTAAGTGAGTTATTGGGAATGAAGGTAGGTGAGGCCATTCTCACTTCAACTCTGTTCCCAGAACCATGATAGAAGATTTCCTTATACCAAATTTATCTCCATATAACCAATTTTTTCTGATCAAAAAAATGCCTCGGGACTAAACATTGACTTTTGTTGTTGGCGTTTGGATATTTGATAGCAGCAAGAGCTACATGAGTCTTGGTGAGTAGAAGCCCATCTTTCTGGGGCCATGAAGAATCTCTATTTCTGCCAGCACTATAATGGCTAGCGAGAGAGGCTGGCTGATGTCAACTGGTTGACTCACTTTATCTATTTGTTGTTTATTGTCTTTTCATGGTAGAGGCTCTCTGGTCAGCATTGACGTGTGATAGGAAAATCTTCACACTTTGTGCCCACGCTCATATATAATATTATTTCCTCTAACCCAAACTTTCCTGCTCATAACCTTCCTTTTTTTTTTCCTTCTATTTGCTACTGTCTGTTATTAAGTATAAATTTTAACTCCGTACCGTGTGTCTTTCCATACAGAGTATCTGGCAAGGTGCACTGCCCATTAAGGGAAGTTTCTCTTGCCACTGTCTTTCAAGGTCACCACTGAATGAATCTGTAGAAAATGTCCATGCATTGTTGGCTTATATCCATACACATAGTTTTCTCTTTTCTTCCTCCACCAGGTAGTCATTAGAATCCTTGAATACTACCATAATTGTGATAATTGTGAGCTGAGGGAGAGGAGCTGGTGCAGTAATGGTGGATAATGACAGCCAGCTTGGGCAGCTTGTTTTTGTTCTCTGATTCTGCATGGACTTGAAGGATGAATTCTGCCTTCAAATTATGGATCATTGCTTGGGTCACCTGCACTTCTGACCTGATGGATCTGATATAAGTCAGCTCATATTAGGCAGTTGTAGCCACATGGCCATTCGGTGCCCATCGTTAGATGTTCTACCTCTGTGATGCCCCACTAAAACTCTAGAAATTATATTTAGAGGCATATGATTTTCTGCTGCAGGTGGCATGGCCACACTCCAGAATGCCAGAGGCCTATGTTTGATTTTACCATTAGGGCTTCCCATAATTTGTATAAGGCATCTTTTTCAATGACTGATACCTTTAATACCAAAGGGCCTATTAGTCAAGAACCCTCAGAGACAGAATGGCTATAACCACTGTCTGGATATGATTCAGAGTCCTTCTCTGTTCTGAGTTACACCGAAAGTTGATAGCATGTCATGTCACCTGGTGTACTTTTCAGATCAGTAATTCCAGGATTGAAATATGCCGTATCTACTTTCTTGGACCAGGGCTGGTACCATCGTCCCAGGTTTAACTCCCCAGAAAGCAGGCTCAATTGAGATGAAGTTTGGTGTACTAGATATGTTCTAAGGAATGTCTTTCCTTAGAATCAAAACATGTGGAAGAGAGAAGAAAGAGGAGGGTTGATCAAAGGGAGAAGTCTCAGTGTAATGCAGGTGCAACGTCCACATTGCCAAACCCACAGAGAAATGTGGATCTAGGATGGTCTTTTAGAATCTCTTCAATTTCAGTTACAATTGTCATGAATTGATCAGTGACTGAGCATACACCACCCTAGGAAGGAGCATGATCTTGAAAGAGGAGATACTCTTCAGGTGAGACAGTCCCCAGAGGGAACTAGAAGGTTCTTTGCCACCAGCACTCTTAGTAGTTACCATAACAAATCTTCCTTTTGAAGGCTTGGCACATGCAAAATCTTGTACAGATTAATGATAGGCTAAATATTTAGCCTTTGTAAAATTAGAAAGGGGAAAAAGGGGAGATACTGCATCATTAAAATGATGCATAATTTTAAGGTGATTTAAAGAGATCTCTGTAGGCATAACCCTGATGGTGTAATAAATGAATACTAACATCGTCTCTATTTTCCAATATAGTGAGAAGGAGCAGAAACTGAAGTGAAAGTTCATCTCTGCCACTTGTTTTGGTATTTAGTCTTAAGCACATCCCTTGAACTTGTTTGAGGATCATTTTCCTTTTCTGTAAAAAGTAAAGTCGTATTTCTGTATAGCTTTTTTTGAATCTGCTGCATGCCTCTGAAAGTATTTAGCATAGAATCTATGATTCTATTAACTGTTTAATACTTTAAAAGCAAATTACCAATATTTTCAACTCAGTATATTAAAGGATATTTTAATAGGAAATTTTTATAGCCTAAAAAGTTGATTACATATAGTTTTCTTACTTCCAAAAAATATACTATAATTATAAAAATTCAGGCATGTAATATAAAAAAAAACATACCCATACAAACACACGAAGATAAGATGATAATTTTAGCCTGTGCAAACACTCATATGAAGTTTGGAGTAATTTCCTCATATGGAGAGTATATATATATTTGAAAATAAATACTTTCTTACGTATTTCAAGTGTTACTTCTCCTATATTCTTAGTTCATTTTTCATTTCTTCTAGATAAATTTATTTTAATTACCTGTATTAATAGCTATTTTCTCCTAGACTTTATGATAGATTTCATGCTAGAGATCTCTCTAGTTTGTATTGTATCACCAGTGTTTTGGGCCTGATGCATAATAATTTAATCAATTAATATTGAATGAGCAGAGGAAGGAATAAATAAATGAATAAGTACAATAATTTATGAAAAATTAATTACTTAAATGTCATGAAATCCAAAAAGAAATAATCCCAGCAATTAAAGAAATATAGATGACAGGCTCCAGTAAGCAATGCAAATGATGTCATTGTTTGATTAATGCCTACCTTCCACACCACACCATAAGATCAATAGGGCCAAGAAAGAATATGATTTTATACAACTGTCTGTGTGTGACAGTTTATTGGTACTTGAGAAATGTTTCTTGAAGGAAAGTGTGAATGAATAAATTAAGAAACTGAGTCAGGACCTAAGACCAATATGTAAGAACGCTAACAGAACTTGGGAGCTTAGCTGCAATGACTAGTTATCACCAGAGGAGGGAAGCAAAGGGAAACAGAGCAGCTGGCTTGGTTGAACGAAAGTTACCCCTCAGGAAGCCTTCAGAAAAGGACAGTTACTCCAGCAGCAAGTTCTGGTCAACAATTAGAAGAGTGGCTTATGCACAGGGACCATGTAGGAGCCACAGAGGCAGTTACTCCCAAAAGGCAAGTCAAGCCTTTAGTCAAGACCAAAAGGCACTGCAGAAAGCCAGAAGACGAATGTTAAAATATGATACACTGACAAAAAAAAGCCAAACATCAGAAAAAGGAATAACAAGGCTTCAGACATGTAGTCAGGTGGAAAATCTCTTCTGACAGTTCTTGGGTTGTTCTGTGCGTCTTTAGACCTTTTGATCGGGTCTTGGAACTAAAATCTCTGCTTCTTAAAATGACAGAAGTCTAGACTTATTTCAGGGCTTTAATACCTAACAATAGAGTATATAGTTTGATTTTTTAAAGTTGTTAAATATTTAAGAAATGAGAGTTAATCAATACTCCTTGATTATAGACTCAAGAAATTATGAAAAAGAAAATTTGGTACATGTTAGCCATCACAAACAAGTGATCACGTTTTAGATCAGAAATCTGGAAAATATGGGTATTTCACCTAACAATCCTTATCTCTTATAGTTGTTCTCAAGTGAATAGAGAGTCCCGTATCTTCTCTGGGTGTAGTGACAGCTGTGAACATGGGAAATGGGCTTACAGAAGATCTGTTTGAGTACAGACTTTCCCCATAACCTTGGCTGTGCTTCCCAATTTAAATAGATGCCATTCTGACTTAATTTACTGTCTTTTTTCTTCAGTTCTTTTTATTTTTAGGATCCTGATGTAAACTTCAAAATGTAATTTTACCTTATTATGCATTTAGTGTATGACTAGGTACATGTATGAATTAGGAAAATGATAACCGATTTATGAGGCTGGCTTCTCACAAAAGGCATGATTTTAATGCAGGGTTATAGCCAAAATTGCTCTTGATATTGCCTCCCATTTTCCTGATTCTTGGATACCAAAATAAATACAGATTAAACCCTGATTTCATCACATCACTGTGGATTCTGATTTAAACTTTGTTAAATTCAAAATTCCTGACTTAGAAACCCAGTTATGTTAACGATTACTCTGACTTTGGGTAAATCACATAGCCTTTTTTTGCCAGTTACATTATCTTTAATTTCAATATTTAGACTAGGTCCCAGTAAGGAGGGCCATCAATCTCCATGCTATTAGTTATAACATGGAAAGTATTTTCCTATTTCTACATTCAGAAAGCAAGCAAGCAAGCATGCTTGTACATATGAATACACACAAATACATCTCAAAAGCTTAAAACCCATTTGAATTTTGAAGACAGAAACAGAATTAAAACTCGTAACTTAGTTCAATCTATTTTATAGAAGAAGATCTATTTAGAAGTTAGTACAGGTTTTGTATTCAGCTAAATCACTTAAGTATAACATAGAAGTGTATTAAGAGGGGCACCTGAGTGGCTCAGTCAGTTAAGCATCCGACTTCAGCTGAAATCATGATCTCATGGTTTGTGAGTTTGAGCCCTGCATCCGGCTCTGTGCTGACAGTTCAGAGCCTGAAGCCTGCTTCAGATTCTGTGTCTCCCTCTCTCCCTGCCCGTCTGCCACTCGTGCTCTGTCTCTCTCTCTCTCTGTCTCTCTTTCTTTCTCTCAAAAAGAAACATTAAAAGTTCTTAAAAGAATTATGATGGTAGTGACGTCATAAAAAGAGTGGAAAATCTTAAATTTTGTTTTCAAATCAGAAATCCATAGAAACAGATTGATTGAACAAAATAAACCAGCCTACTGTGGGTAGTAGCTCAACAAGTGTACATCGGTGAGAGATTCCTAAATCTGCAGCAACAAATTAACATGTCAGCAAGACCGGTTCTAGTGAGTGTGTGTTGGTGGGCAGTGGGCAGGGGAGCCGCGCACAGCTGCAACAGCATACAATTCTGTTTGTCTAGACTCAGATAGCCCGTAATTTCCCTCTTTCTCTGTACAAGTTTGAATAGGTTAATGACATCACCATGACATAAATACTAGCTGGGAAACTTAAAGTAACATTTTCTCATCTTCTGTACTTAGATTTTTTTGTTCGAAGATTTGTTCTTTGCTTCAAGGTGTTACTTCTAATAGGCGGTCTTCTGACTTTTCTAGCTGTCCTTTTCTACTGCAGTTTGATGTTTTTCTGTAGTTGCAGGGCATGGATGTATTTACTTACATCCAAAGAAAGCATTCCAGTTTTGTTCCTAATCTCTCATCTATTTATAATTTGTTTTCCAGCTATCTTAACCTTATTGTTTGGTAAGTCCATCAACTGATGGCTTGAAAGTCTAAACCCTTGATCTCTTATTTGACGTTTACATTTAAAATAAATCCCAGTCTCTCCTAAACAAATGTATTAATGGTTAATAAATAAATGATATCATTAAAATGACATCACTGTCATTTTCATGTTAATGTGTCATTTTCATCGTTCATTTTCACATATTATTTTTACACCTTCCAGATGTTGATTGTTAATGTCTTTAAAACGTTTCTCCTTTGTAGATTAATCTAAGTTCTTAGGTGAATTTCAAATCCAAATCAAAAAGATTTAGACTTTGAGAAAGAAATTAGACTTTCCAGGGATTCTGAAATAAATTCATATCTCCTTTTCCTATGTGCATTTGCTATACAATGTAATTTCCCCTTTTTCTCCACTCTAGGTTATACTTGTCAATTCTCTCAATTTAGGAGACTATGGTTCTTTAAGTCAATGTAACATTGCTTTAGATTAGTGAATCTATCTAGAAACAAGATATCCATGTCAGACACCAAAATCAAAATATTTTACAAGTAGAAACGTTTCATTTTTACTTAAGAAATCTAGAGAACATTTCTTTTTCTTTTACATATGAATTCATATAACTAGTCTCACAAAAGGGTCTGGATTATTGTAGGCGCTAACCCATTGTTACTTCAGCTATTTCCTCCATATAATAATATTGAATGTAATATATCAGGCTTTTTGGTGTCCATATAGCACTATACAATGAATCAATATATTTTTAGGTTAGAAATGCATTATACAACTTTTCCCACTTTTTGAACTAAATTAAATAACTATAATGAACAGAAGTGTGTAACTGAAATTAGGGATTATGAAAAGTTGAGAAATACAGCTAAATCAACAGTCTGGGTGTTCTTTTATCAGTGCAAATGAAACTGACTCAAAAGATGAAGGCTGAGACTTCAATGCCATGAGATATGATAGCATAAAGTAGTCTACGGATAAATGCCTCTTTCTTTTTCTGTGTTTGAGAACTGAGTGATAGCTGAGTGCTCCAAAGGTGATCGCTTAGTAGTTACATTTGTTTTATACTTAGAACTATTCTAGTCTATTAAAGATAATGATATCCACTTAGCAGATTTATTTTGGGCATTTACTATCACAGAGTATAAGTATTCTTCTCATAAAATTCACTGAATTACATTATAAAATTTTCATTGCACTTTATGGATTATACTTTTTGTTGACAGCATTGTACGATATTTCCCGCCTTATTCACTTAGGTAATTGTATAGTTTAAATAAACAATTTTAATTGTTTAATAGCCTGTGAGACTAAGAAACAAACAAATCCTCTTTTGCCTTTTGGCGAGATATAGAAACATATCCAGAATAGAAAGAAAAAAAAGAAAAAAAAATAGGTCATTTGTTCTTGTAGTTTTGGGAGACCTCCAGCAGGTGGCAGATTTTCATAGGCATCTTCATGATACTTTTTCATTTACAGTCTGTCTAAAATGACTCAACCAGAAAAGTGAACATAAAAGATGCTTATAAGTGATTTATTTTATTTGACGATTCCAGTAAAGTGCACACAAAATTACTAAATTAACTTTCTTTTATCTCTAATATGCAGTGTGGTTGTCAACTCTAAAAAAAGTAAATTTTGTTACATGTTTATAATCACATGTAAAGAGGTGACAAATATTTCTGAAAGTCAGCTCTAAGTTATATCAAATATAACAACATTTTATTTAAGAACATAATACAAATCAGTTGCATTTTGCTGTTTAAGAACACAATACAAATCAGTTGCATTTTGCTAAATTGTAGACTTAATTATATTTAAAAAAAAAATTATGTCTCTGTGTCATTTTTTGACCACATTGCCCTATTCTCCTGTACTCCATAGGCAACCATTTTCATGGTTTTTATGGCTATTATTCTTACAAATTTCCTTATAGTGTTCCATAAATTCTATCCCTAAATAATATATTGCTTAGTTTTGCATGTTGGTCATTTATCTTCATGTAAGTAATCTTCTATATCGTCTTTTATTCCTCAACATCAAGTTCCTGAGTTTCATCTATGCCAGTATGTGTCACTGCAGTTCATTCCTTTAATGTTATTTAGAACACTATGTGAATATTCATTCCATGTTACTTTTGACAGACACTTGCATTGTTTTTAGTTTCTTGGCTAATAAAACAAAGCTTTTATGAACATCTTCATATGTATCCTTTGGTGCACATATCCTCATTTTTGAGTCATAGGATATATCTTCAGTTTTGTGAGATGATAGCAAAGTATGCCCCAAGGTATCTTCTCTCTCACAAATGGGGTTTTCAGCCTCGCTCTTTTTTTGTCCTGTTGAAATTTGCTTAATTAGCACAAATATATATTGTATTCAATTTTAAAGTTATATGTGATTTTACCCTATATGCCACAGATTACTTTTTTCTTTTTCTTTTTCTTTTTCTTTTTCTTTTTTTTTTTTTTTTTTTGAGAGAGAGACACAGTGTGAGAGAGTGATGCGTGCAAGTGGGAGAGGAGCAGAGGGAGAGGGAGAGGGAGAATCTTAAGCAGGTTCCATGCCCAGCATGGAGCCCAATGCAGGGTTCAATCTCACAACCCTGAGATCATGACCTGAGCTAAAAATCAAGAGTCAGATGCTTAACAGACTGAGTCACCCAGGTGCCCCCACTTTACTTTTTTCTTATTTCCTTTCATTTCTCTTTCCTTTTTTCCTCTCTCCCCTCTCTCTCTCTCCCTCTCTCACTCACCTGTCTCTCTCAGGGGAATTGCGTTTCTTCAGGTTTGTTGGTTTTGATGAGAAGAAACAGGCAATAGGGATTTGAAAATTTGAATAGAAGTCGATTGTAGTTGAAGAGAACATACTGCATAGGACCTCTTGCCAGGTTAGAAGAGGTTGTTACAGACACATTCCTGAGAAGGAGGCCTAAACAGCCGATGTGAGGATAGTGCAAGTCTGAGACTTCATTTCCTGAAAAAAAGTACTGGTAGTTGCTGAAAAATTGTTATTTTGTAGTGGAAAAAAGCATAAGATATAACCATAATAAGAATATAGTGAACTTTGAACACTTCTAATGTTCTAATGTTCTAATGTTTATGTGATGAAATATGCCACATATTTTATCTAATCTACATAAATACTCTACCATTTTCTGCCCACAATTGAGATTTTTTTCATTATGCAGATTTTCTTCAAATTTAATCGACTACTTATTATTCTCTTAAACGTCTGACACTAAAATGCCTTCAGAGTTTAGGTGAGCAAAATAAATGTTAGAAGTATGCAAAGGTGACTGAGGGTAGATGTTCCACCTGAATGCATAAAATGTTTTTTTAAAATGTTGTTAGACTAGCTTTAATACTAGGGGGTTAGTAGCTGCCTGAGAGAAACACTTGCCTTTCTTTTCTCCTGGACTGCACACTCTATATGAGTGGCTGCACTGTGCTCTTTTTTCTTGCTGGAACGACTTTACATCCAACTGTACATGTCCAAATAGAAATTGAGTCAGGTTTGATTTGGCTGTATAAAAGTTAAAAATAAAAAGAATATTTAAATCAAGCAAAAGTTTGCCTTTCTTTCATACACGTGCACACCTGCACACACACATGCACACATCAGAGAGAATACATGGTTAGTGTGGTGGCCCTACGCTCACAAGCAACCAAGTCTCCTCCTAATTGTTCACTACATTGGACAGCATGTGACTTCGAGTTCAAAGTTGCTTCATAGTATGGCCGCCCACATACATGGCAGAAAAGGAGTAAAGAAGGGTCATAAAATAGTGCCCCTTCAGCTGAGTCAGAGCATACTTAAATAACGTTACTCTACAACTCATCATAGCTACAATGGAGGCTGCGAGATACAACCTTTAATCTTGCCACTTGGCTGCCTGGAACAGGAAGTTTCTGGGACAGGAGTTCCATTTTTAAAAAGAAAGAAAGGGAGACTGGATATTCCTTAGGCAACTAGTAGTCCCTGCCACAGCATACATGTTTACGCTTCTGCTTTCCGGAATTTCTTATACCCGACTCTTCCTATATATTCATTCTTGTTTTAAGTAGTCTACAGCTTCTTCAAGCTAAAAACAAAATAACAACAACAACAACAACCACAAAAAGAAAAAACAAAAAACAAAAAAAAATGTTATCCTTTTGAAATTATCTAAAAGTTTGTGTCTGCCATTATAGGTATCCAAGTATGCGATATATTTCACCCACTTTCTTAGATACTATTTCATATTTAACTTTTTGCTTTAAAGAGTGCCATGTATATGAAGGTATGACAAAATATTTTTCAACTACATTAACCACTTGTAGAGATTTAAAAGTGACTGAAAATAGTACTTGTTGATCTAGGAGATAGCTTCACAGTATAGTGCTTCTCTACAGAACGAGAACATAAAGGGAGGCATTGGGTTCTTTTGTTATTTTGCATTTGTTTTTCTTTTTTATTTCATTTTATTTTATTATTTTATTTTATTTTTACATCGAGGGACTTAATGACTTAGAACTTACCAGTTTTGACTTTGGAAATTGGGCACTGTTACGGTGTCGCACTCTTACTGCCAAGAATGTCGATGGCATACTTACATATCAGTCACTACACCATGAGTAAAGCAGCCCAAGCTCCAGACAAGTCACACTGTTATCTCATGATTAAAGGACAGGCATAGTGCTAAGTAAAATAATAATAATAATAATAATAATAATAATAATAATACTAGGAGGGTGAAGGGAATGAGGGCACTTGGAGGTGCTCATCTAATAGCTACGATTTTTATCTGCTTTATCTACAAAATGTCATCATATTTTAAAACTCATTTTTACAGGATTCAAATAAAGAGGCAGGAAACTCTGGGCTATTGAAGCAAATCTATTGCTTCTATAAGCCACTGTCCATGCTCTTAATCCCATTTTTTTTTTTTTTTTTTTATTCTGCCAGAATCTAAAGATCCATAAACCCGAGACAGTGACATTTACTGGGTGCCAGCAGAGCTTATGAACTAAAGTGCCTCTTTGTATTTTGATACTGAGTGCCGTTCTCTTTTCCAACGTGGCCACTCAACGCTAAATTATAGTTGACAATTGAGCAAAGCCTTATTTTCTTATTTGTCCCTTGCCTTTTCTCTAAGAAACATTTTGTTGTTGTGGCGGTGGGGGTAAGTATAGAGATCATTCTTACTAATATTATAAGAATAAATGCATTGCCTTATTTAAAAATCATATAAATGCCCTAAGATTCCCTCTCAGAAAATCCTCTTTCCATTCTGTGATTTGGGCCTTAAAAAAATATATATATCACACCACTGATTGATTGGTTGATTCTTTTTATTTATTAATTTTAAGGGCAGCTCTGATAATACAAACTTACCATGAAATCAGCAACGAGACACATAAGCAACTAAATGCCTACACTACATATAACATTGGTTTGCCACAAAATGTATTCTTTGGGCATTTGAGATATTTACATATACCTTAGTGAAGTCAAATAATAATGGAGTCATATGCAAATATAGCTTTTATTTCAGTTTATAATGTATCATAAACCAATAAGTATTGAATTCAGTGGCTAATGTATTTTATAGCTTAAATGTATAAATAATTTATTTCTCTTCTAGAGTTTTAATAAAACACTTCCTAATAAAAGACATGTAATTACTTCCTTCATCAATAATTTTATATCATATTACATATACACATTTATTATCTCACCTAATATAGCACATACTATGTATAAGGTAAGATAAATATCTCTATATTATGAAATCAAGTTATTGATTTTATATATATATATGTAAAGTTTTCTATACATTATAGGTATAGTTCATAAAATTCTATACATTTTTAATAAACATGCAGTGGTGTATCTAGTTTATAATATAGCACATTTTATTTTATTTTATTTTATTTATTTTTTTTTATTTTTTTTTTCAACGTTTATTTATTTTTGGGACAGAGAGAGACAGAGCATGAATGGGGGAGGGGCAGAGAGAGAGGGAGACACAGAATCGGAAACAGGCTCCAGGCTCTGAGCCATCAGCCCAAAGCCTGACGCGGGGCTCGAACTCACGGACCGCGAGATCGCGACCTGGCGGAAGTCGGACGCTTAACTGATTGCGCCACCCAGGCGCCCCAATATAGCACATTTTAATATCAAAATATAGCATCAAATGAAAATAATTTCATTGACTGGAGAACATTGCAATATTTGCTAAAAGAATAAAGATTTAACTGAACTTTATAAGATGATTGTGATAAAGAGAGTAGTGCTTTGGCTGGTTCATGACAAAGAAATTTTTTTCTCAATGATTGTTTTTTTCCTCATCTTCTCTAATTTCTTTCTTTTCTTATGTAACTTCTTCCTTGTAATCTGCCCATGGCAATTTTGATTTAACCTCATAATTCTCACAAACAGCTCTCTAGAGTTAGCAATTATGTTCAAATTGAAAAGCAATGTGAGATTTCTGTTACATTCCTCTTATACCTTTCAACATTATCGAACACTCTTAACTACTTCTTCATTTCTTGAACCACTCTCTTTCCTTGTCTTTGATTTTGCATTCATTTGACTTTTCCTCCTTCCTAATCCATCCTTCTCTTCATTTTCCTTTTTAGGCATATTTCATTTGTCAGACACATGTTCATGTTCCTAAAGATTTACTAGTAATCCTTTTTTCATTCTGTCTTCTTGCAGATGATTTTACTTGTGTCCATTACTCTGAGGACCACCTACTCATTCATATATGAATCACAGGGCTATTATCTTCAACTCAAACTTCTTCAAGGTCCAGATTCCTGTATCCAACTTCTTATGTGAAAGGTCTTCCAAAAATATTTCACAAGACCTTAAAATCTCTAATAGTCTTCTCTATACTTGACCTTCTTCAGCTATGTTCATACTGAGTTGAGTCATTTAAATCAAAACCTAGGATTAATTCTCTACATTATTATCTGTCTTCCTGAATAAATTCAGTTCATCACGACACTCTGCCATCCTATCTCTCAATCTATTTCCAGGCCTCTTTTCATTTCAGTCATCAAAGCTTTAGCTAAACTACCATCTTTTCCCATATCATAACTGTGACCCATAAAAATCTAATTGGTGCTCACATACACATTGTTTCTTCACTCAAGTTTATTCTCTGTACTGAAAACAGAATGATGTTTATAAAACTGAAATCTGTTTATGTCACGCTTAAATTTTCATATTACATAAATAGACCAATCTCCAAGCTTACAATGCTAGAATTTCTTCACAATGACTTTAGGAAAAACACAAAACTTCTTACCACCATTCCTTCCTTTCCTTTCTAGCATCTTCTTACACTAATTTTCCTTTTTGCTCTAATTTGCTTATTTCTTTTACCTGATGTGCATCACTCAAGAAGCAGTGTTTACACACACTCTAGCTTTCATTGGAATATTCCTTATACCTGTTCATGCATGTCCAGGATACAAATTAGGAAGATTTTTGGATAGTACATCAATAATTAGTCTCTGATACTTTTTTTGTTTCTTTTTTGGTTGTATTATATCCTGGCAGAATAGAAACCTAATATTGCCAGCTTTTACATCAGGTGCTCTTTGCATTATCCCAAATTTGGGAGGAAATGAATGCATCATACTACAACTTAAAATTCCCACATTGAAATGCAGAAAAAGATTACTTCACAGTAGTTGTTACATGTGAAATGACTATTATAGTAACACACAACCACTTTGAAAAATGTGACTAGCTAAAATGTCACCTTTGCATATCACATCTGCAGAGCAAGCTATTTAAACATGGAAATAATTACATATCCTGCATTTTTTATTCATGGCTTTTCTTTCAGTTAAGAGTGAACACTATTTTTTTTAAAAGCCAATGTGGTTAGATTTGAAAATATAGAAGAACATGCATGCTATGGACTAAACCTATGTCTCTCCAAAACTTATATATTGAAATTCTAACCCCAATGTAATGGTTTTATGAAGTAGAGACTTGGGAGGTTAAATAAGGTCATGAGGCTGGAGCCATCATAAATAAGATTTGTTCCCTTACAAAAGGAACTCCAGAGAGATTTCTCGCCATCTTTTGCCATATGAAGAAACAAGAAAACTTCAGTCTTCTTCCCAGAAGGCTCTCACCAGAACCCAACCATATTGGCATCCTGATCTCGGACTCCCAGTCTCCAGGACTGTTACAGATAAACTTCTGTCATTTATAAGGCACTATGGTACTTTGTTATAGCAGCCGGAACTGACAAAGACAATGGGAAAACATAAAAAGAATAAGTGACGCATGTTTACTGATCTGGTGGTTAGAGCTTTGAAAAAAAGTGTCACTCAAATGGAAAGAATAAAACACTACCCAAGGTGACTTACGATTTTCAATACTAATTTCAAATTTTAAAAGAAAGTATATTCAAAATAAAGTATTTTGAATTTCTGTAGTGAGAAGTACCACCAATTAGCTCTTGTGATTGTAATGTAAATGGCTGATGTTAAGCTTTTGATTGTTGAAGCACACACTTCTTCAAAGAAGCCCACCTCAAATAAACACATTGTCAGCTCCACTACTGCAAAAATAGCCATGCTGCCATTCTTGAAATTATTTTAGAAAGTCCTGGGTAACCCAGATAACTGACATTTGCTTTTCTCTCCCTGCACTTTAATTCTCACTCTTGTTTTAAACCAATTCACCTATGAAGAGTGAACCTGGGAAAATCTTAGCATCCCAACCTTGACCCAAATAAAAGCTGCTTCCCAGGTCTGGGTGCTGGCTTTCCACGCCCCATCATCTGTCCTTGAGTAGTCCTTGGACATGCTGTTTATCCTCTAGGGATTGTGAGGAATAAACCTTAAATCTAATTTTTTCAAAGCTCTTGACTGGTTGTTCCTTCGGTGTATCCTGCTAATCATAATAAAAAGCAGTGTAACCACAGCATTGGGTCCACTCAGAGGACCTTCTGTGGGGACTTCCCAAATCCGTAGGAGCCTAGATGAGTAGTCTCAGGAATTTCTAGCTGATAACATCACTATGGATAGACTGAGATCAACACAACAATTTATGTTGATGTAGTGTCCTTAACTACTTTAGAATACATGTGTGCTGTTGAAATAATTCATAATATTTTGGGAGTAGCAGTTCTATTTTATCTAGGCATTTCCAGGGTATAAACATATTGTTCCCCCCTCACAAGTCACTTCAGCTTTTAAAATAATTCTCTTTTGGGGCGCCTGGGTGGCGCAGTCGGTTGGCGTCCGACTTCAGCCAGGTCATGATCTCGCGGTCCGTGAGTTCGAGCCCCGCGTCGGGCTCTGGGCTGATGGCTCAGAGCCTGGAGCCTGTTTCCGATTCTGTGTCTCCCTCTCTCTCTGCCCCTTCCCCGTTCATGCTCTGTCTCTCTCTGTCCCAAAAATAAATAAACGTTGAAAAAAAAATTAAAAAAAAAAAAATAATTCTCTTTTAGGGGCTCCTGGGTGGCTCAGTTGGTAAGCGTCATGATTAGTCTTCAGCTCAGGTCATGATCTCACAGTTCGTGGGTTCGAGCCCCGCCTAGGGCTCTGTGCTGACAACTCGGAGCCTGGAGCCTGCTTCAGATTCTGTGTTTCCCTCTGTCTCTGCCTCTCCCCCACTCACACTGTCTACCCTTTCTCTCAAAAATAAATAAACATTAAAAAACATTTAAACATTGTTTCCCTGTGCCCAAAGCTGGACTTGTGGATTTTGCATTCTTTGATGTAGTAGGAAAGAGATTGAAAGAAAATATTTTGTGGGGCACCTGGGTGGCTCAATCGGCTGGACATCTGACTTAGGCTCAGGTCATGACCTCACAGTTGTGAGTTTGAGCCCCGCGTCTGGCTCTGTGCTGACAGCTCGGAGCCTGGAGCCTGCCTTGGATCCTGTGTCTCCCTCTCTCTCTGCCCCTCTCCCACTCACACTCCGTCTCTCTCTCTTTCTCTCAAAAATAAATAAACATTACAAAATTAAAAAAAGAATAGAAGAAACTATGTGCAAAAGGATAGGGGGTTACTTAAGAACTATCTGTACTTTAATTTTTCTACAAACTTAAAATTGCTTTAAATATAAAACCCATCAATGAAAAATTCTATAGTCGATAAATGAATTGATTCTAAAATTTTTCTTCAAGTAGTTGTTAACACAGAAATGTATGTCAATAAACCTATATTATAATAATTGAATCAAAATATTCAAAGATTAAGCAAATAACACATTTTAAAATTTGTCATTCAAATTATTAAGCTATATTGTTTTTTATAACAGCTTGCAGCTCACTACAATGTGTAAGGACATAATCATTTCCACCAAAAATAAAAATATACTGAAAATTATTATATGACATTATTTTATTTTCTTTGGTAATTTAAGGATAAAGTTACAGAAACCACAATTTTCATTTAATCAATTAAGATATGACATGCATATTTCTTGAATATGATTGTTTTTGCATTATTATGTTGACGTTTTCCCCAACATCATATCATTTACCTTCTCTGAGAATCTATTATTTCAAATATTATTTTTAATTCCAGGATCACCAATTATTTTCTTTTCATTGACTGGTGTTTCTATTTGAATAGTCACAAGTTGACCTGTTTTAGATGTGGGAAAGTTTTATTTAAAAAAAAATGCTTCTTTTAATTTCCCATATTTCTCTACTTCCCTTTCACCTCATATCCTCAAAATATTTACTCATATTTCCTTATTGTCATTCATTTTATTTTTATTTCATATAACCTAAATGGCCATCACTTGCATCCACATATCCCAATATTTCTTCCCAAAATAATACATAGGAAGAAAGAAATCTGCATAAATTGAAGGCAGAGAATGCTACATATCAAACTCACTATTAGTCAAAAGAAAATTAAAACCACTAACTTCTACAATTAAAATAGGGACACACTAAAAAGGTTTATCACACAAGTTGAGGTATTTCAAGATGCATTTAAGATTTCAAAATAGATATTATAGGGGCGCCTGGGTGGCGCAGTCGGTTAAGCGTCCGACTTCAGCCAGGTCACGATCTCGCAGTCCGGGAGTTCGAGCCCCGCGTCAGGCTCTGGGCTGATGGCTCGGAGCCTGGAGCCTGTTTCCGATTCTGTGTCTCCCTCTCTCTCTGCCCCTCCCCCGTTCATGCTCTGTCTCTCTCTGTCCCAAAAATAAATAAACGTTGAAAAAAAAAATTAAAAAAAAAAAAAAAAAGATATTATAAACATTTGTGCTTGTATTAATGTGTCTGGGTTCTAGACACATGTCTTGTTTATTTTTAATTAATAAACTTTAGGTTTTAGAGCTGTTTTAGGTTCACAACAAAATTGGGTGTAAAGTACAAAGAGTTCCCATGCACCTCTGATCCTACACATGTACCACCACATTATTATCAACAGCCCACACCACAGTACTCTATCCGTTACACTAGATAAATCTACACTGACATATCATCATTCAAAGTCCATAGTTTACATTATGGTTCACTCTTCTCATACAATCCATGGGTTTGGACAATACATGATATGTATCCACCATTGTAGTAATCATACAGAATTGTTTCATTACCCTAAAATCCTCTAGGTTCTCTGCCTTTTATTTCTCCCTCTTTTTCTAACCCCTGGCAAACACTGATTTCTTTTACTATCATCATAATTTTGCCTGTACCAGAATTTTGTATAACTGCAGTCATGTAGATTGTCTTCTTTCATTTAAAAATACTCATATAAAATTTGCCCATGTCTTGGGGAGTCTGGGGGGTTCTTGACTTTGGCTCAGGTAATAATATCAAGGTTTGTGAGATAGAGCCCCACGTTGGGCTCTGCACTGACAGTGAGGAGCCTGCTTGGGATTCTCTCTCTCCCTTTCTCTCTGTCCTTCCTCCACTCATGCTGTTTCTGTCTCTCTGAAAATAAATAAAAACTTGAAAGAAAAAAAATATTCTTCCATGTTTTTTTCAGGGCTTTCTAGCTCATTTCTTTTCAGCATAAATAATATATTCCACGATCTGGATGCACAATAGTTTATTTATTCATTCACCTAAAGAGGATACTACGTTGCTTCCAAGTTTTGGCAGTTATGAAGAAAGCTGCCATTAAAATCCAGGTACAGGTTTTTGTGTGAACATAGGTTTTCAATTCATTTGGCTAAATACCAAGGAGCATGATAGCTGGATCATGTGGTGTCCATTTAAAAAAAAAAATGTTAATGTTTATTTATTTTTGAGAGAGAAGAGACAGAATGTGAGTGGGTTACAGGCAAAGAGAGAGGGAGACACAGAATCCAAAGCAGGCTCCAGGCTCTGAGCTGTCAGGACAGAGCCCGATGCAGGGCTTGAACCCAGGAACCGTGAGATTATGACCTGAGCCGAAGTCGGACACTCAACTGACTCAGCTACCCAGGCGCCCCTGTCCATTTTTTTTAATATAAATTCCAACACCTCCATGTTTTCATGTTTTATTTTCCCTCTCATTAAAATAATTAAAAGTTAAAAAAAATGATGTTGTTTGTATTGACTAAGTTATTAACAATTTCCAACTGATTCTGAAGAAATAATATTTACATTTATTTCTACCACATTGATTTTTAATTTCTAAGAATATTATTAAAATTATTATGATATTTGGGACACCTGGATGGATCAGTCGGTTAAACCTCTGACTTCCGCTCAGGTCATGATCTCACAGTCCGTGAGTTCAAGTCCTACATTGGGCTCTGTGCTGACATCTCAGAACCTGGAGCCTGCTTCGGATTCTGTGTCTCCCTCTCTCTCTGCCCCTCCCATTCTCATGCTTTGTCTCTCTCTCACTGTCAAAAATAAATAAACATTTAAAAATTTTTAAAACTGTTATGCTATTCTTATATTAGTTATAACAGCAAATATTTTCAAAAGCACCTTCATTTTCAACTTCAATCAAACAGACTTCCAAACCTTCATTTTTTTTTCATGTATTAGGTGGGAAACTCAAAATGAAACATTGAACCTAAACTGTCTTTCTATTTGAATCATCTGTTGATATAAAGCCAACTTTATATAGATTAACTTTAGCTGTGAAATTTTCCTATTATAGGAGTCAAAACTTTAAAAGCTCATGTCACATTCCCTACATGCACAAGAGATCTGGCAATTAAAAGTTATTAAAAGTAATTAGAAAAACAGAAATTTAATTAAAATAAAAACTAAAGTTCAAAGAGTTATATAAAAATGTGCTTTCTGAAATTGTATGGATTATCACCTTGGGACACACTTTAATAACCAAAATACAAACTTACTTTTCAAGTAGATGCTGATGCTTCTTCAGGACTTTTGCTTTCTGATTCCCTTTTGACCATTAATATCACTATGTCCTCCATGTTGATGGTATCATAGAAGTCAACAAACGTTTTGATGGACTGCAAGATCATTAATTCATTAATTTCATCTTAAATATCTACTTTGCTTCTGTACACTCATTCCAATTAAAAGAATTTATACTAAAATGAAACCCCAAATTTGCATGAATTGTTATAGTTTTCCTCTATACACTAAAGAACCACCTCAGCTAGAAAATATATTCTGAGTTAGGATTCCTTAGTGTCTATTTTCTGCACAGATTACTGAACAGCCAATTTGTAAGTTCTCACATCTCCCACTGATCCCCGGTGACTAGCCTTCTTGAGACTCCATGCACATTTCAGGCCATAGCACCAACCAAAGCATGGCAAGCTTCAGGGCAGGAGAACTAGCCCAGCTTCATCTGACACCTGAAGGAATTGTTAGTCGCCCTAACTATTCCTTTCTGTACTGCTCAGTGTAGTGGCTTTGGAGGGGAGCATTGGGTTACACTGTCTCAGGAAAAGGGACATTAAAAAAAAAATTAAGTACCTCTTTCAAATTAATGATATCTTAGACCTTTAGTTCACTGCATGAACATTTACACACTGCAAGACCAAAAAAAGAGAAGAGACTAGAAATACAAATTGTAGGTCAATGAAATTCTCACATTTATATTATTGCATGGATTTATAATGATACTCTGTTACAAAATTGAACATCTCTCTAGTACAAGTGATAATGGGACTGGATACTAGAATATCAAGTATAAATCGGCACCACACCAGGCAACCAAGCTATATGGTCTCCTTACACGTGTGTGTGCATCCCCCCACCCCCCGCACTATCAAGATTGTTTAAGTTGATTGTACCACACTGTGGACACAGGTCATTCACCCTATTTCATTCTGCTAAGGCAGTAGTTCTCAACTGAATGCAATTTGCCTTTCTGGGAAATTTGTTATGTCCGGAGATATTTTTGAATGTCAACGCTGAGGATTCTTATTGACATCTAGTGGGTAAAGGTCAAGGATGTTGCTGAACATCCTACTATGTACAGAATGGCCCCCAAAACAAATGATTATAGGTGTAGTCTGTTGGTAGTGCAGAAGTTCAGTCACCCTTCTCTAGATAGATCGATCACAGCAGCCTTTAGCATCTAACCATTGGATCAAAAAGTACATGAAAAATTGTAAATTTTTATAAATAGGAAAGAAAGATGGCTTTCCCAAAAGAATGTTCATTGTAAAATAGATATATAAAACACTATAAAACTATTGATTGTTTCGTTAGCATTCACATATTTCAATGAGGTCTCTGTTAGTAATAGTTCAACCTAATTTTTTAAAAGTTGTTTTTAAAGCATTTGGACTTTGAGTGTAAATGATAAAAATAAAACAAATAGACTAGGACAGTAAGATGTTATAAAATACCTTTCAAGGAACTTGATTTTAGAAATTACTTCATTAATTCTCATACTATGCCCATAGGGTAGGTAATAATAATTATTGTATCTGTTTTACAGATGAGAAAACTTGGTCATGCAGAGGTTAATTACTTAGAAAAGTTTAATTTGAGAGTAAGTTATAGGACTGGGAATAATATGCCAACTTAAAATTTCAAAGTATAATACTATGCCTTGTGACTCTATATTAGACTGAGTCCAAATATTTTTTCATTATTATATCAGCAATTACATTTTACCAGGAACATTAGGAGTGACATTAAACTCTAATTTAGCATTTTATTTATTTATCAATTCAATATATTTAGATTAAATGGCTATTAGATTGAGAGCATGTTGCTAAGTACTATGAGAATCTATTAAGTATGGAATGGAATAAGGGTCTTTCAAGTCAAGATGGGAATTTTCTCCTAATTCATCTTCTCTTAAAGGAAAAGTCCTTATGTTCACGAAGACAGTGCTACATGTGATCTCCACACATCTAAGTCTCTGGAAAAGTCACTGCATGGGATTATTTTTTTCTATTGCCACATCAGCATAATTATTCACTAGATGATTCTGATTCGTAAAATACTTACTGTTTATACATTTCATCCCTTTATAAGTGAAGTTTGACTGGGAAAATAATTTCTTTCCAGAAGTATATCCTAATAGAACCTCTCCAATACTGAATATAATGGCCAATAATTAAGATAACACCTGGTGCCTAATAACTATGGAGTACATGTTAATTATTGTTATTATCATAATTCCCTTGACGAGGAATTAGATGAACTTGACTGAATTAAATTTCGGCTACTAAAGTTATCATTACCTCTCTGTCCCCACCACTTTCAAGGTGGAATAACTGTCTATTCCAGTGCTAGTTGCTTTTAACAGTGAACCAGATTTCCACTTGCATATAAATAATAATATTGAACCATATTCTCTTTGACTTTTAAAAATACTCACAGCCAAAAATAAATAAATAAATAAATAAATAAATAAATAAATAAAGTTCTCCAATTAAACTACCAAACCAAAATTAATCTAAACTTTCTTAAATTTGTGATTCAATGACAAAGCAAAATGAACCAAAAATCAATCTTTACCTCTTCTTTCAAGTGATTGAATTAAATACACACTTTATATCCTACTAATATTTCTGTTTTTAGAATTTTTTAAATGTTTATTTATTTTAGACAGAGACAGAGAGAGAGGAAGAGACAGAGCATGAGTGTGGGAGGGGTAGAGAGAGAGGGAGACATAAATTCTGAAACAGATTCCAGGCTCCAAGCTGACACAGGGCTCGAACTCATGGACCAGGAGATCATGACCCGAGCTGACGTTCAACCGACTGAGCCACCCAGGTGCCCCAATTCCACTAATAATTCTAAACAAATCTATCAATGGAGGCAGTATAGTAATATTGGTTAATCTTTTAAGTTTTAGAGAAGACTCAACCAACTTAGCCTTTTATGTGCTTTTGACCATGGACCAGTTCTTCAGTCTCTGTATGCTATTATTTACCTATAAAACAGAGGCGATGATAATAATATTATTTACATCACAGAGATTTTGTGAGAATTGAGTCAATCCATCATAATAACTTAGCATTGTACCGAGCATGAAGTGAGCAGCTAATTAACATAAATGAATATAGTCTCAGTGTTATAACATTTTGTAATGAAATGTGCCAGCTTCATTAATTAATGTCTTACTGTTTCCATTCTTACATTGGCAATTTTATGCCATGAAGGGTGGGCATTGATGTTTTTGAAGAAAATTGATATGATGAAAATAGTATTTTTGGATGTTCAGTATGATTGTGGAAGGATATCCAATAAAGAAGAGAATGGGACAATAGAGATCAAGTAAAGGGTTAATAAAATAATCTAGATATGGAGAGTAAGAGATTAAGATGAAGTAATAAAAGATAGAGTGGCCTAAAAATATCCTGCAGAGGCAAAGTTATAGATGCAATCATTGCCTCTTTTGTTTGATACCAACATAAGAAAGCGATTGCCTTCTTGGGACTAGGTCTGGGGAGATAATTTCTCTCTCCCCAAATGCATGTTTTCATGGTTGGAAAAGACCAATGTGATGAAAGCATATCATAGTGAAGACAACTGACCACTATTTTGATAGGATCATCACTCCCCCCCGCCCCAAACTTATTACTTTGCTCATATGTTTATAATAGTATATCCTCCAAGAAGTCAGTGTTTGGAACGGCATTTCAATTTAAACACTCACATTGAAGTATATCATGTACAATGTAACTTACTTATAGTTGACTTTGTGTAGTGAATCCAAAAAGATTTTACATATGCAGACGTAACAACAAAAAAGTTAAATTTCATTTAAAAATTAAACTTGAAGTATGAACATGAGAACATGTTCTGCTTCTTGTTTGGATATGGAGATCTGCAAGATTGTGTATTCATAATGACAAAGATAACCATCTGAGTAAGCTGCAAAATTATAGTTTTCTTTTTTTATGATTTTATTTTAATTCCAATGTACTTAATATAGAGTGCTATATTAGTTTCAGGTGTACAACAAAGTGATTTAGCAATTCCATACGTTACTCAGTGCTCATCAAGGTAAGTGGATTCTTTTTTTTATACTTTCTTCAAATGTTTTATTTTATTTTATTTATTTTGAGAGAGAGAGAGAGAGAGAGAGAGAGAGAGAAAGAGAGAGAATGAATGAGCAAGGGAGTGACAAAGGAAGACAGAGGATCCAAGGCAGACTCTCACTGCCAGCACAGAGCCCCGATACAGGGCTCAAACTCAGGAACTGTGAGATCATGACCTGAGCCAAAGTCAGATGCTTAACCCATTGAGCCACTCAGGCACCCTGAGAGAAGTGTACTCTTAAGAAAACAAAGAAGATAAGTGTACTCAATCCTCTTCTCTTATTTCACCCATCCCCCACCCCCCTCCCCTTTGGTAACCATCAGTTTGCTCTCTACAGTTAAGCATCGGTTTTTTGGTTTGTCTCTTTTTTTCCTTTGTTTTCTTTCTTAAACTCCATATATGAGTGAAATCTTATGAAATTTGTCTTTCTATGACTGGCTTATCTTTACAATTATGAGAAATGTGAGGACTCAAAGAAACCCAAATAGAATAAATTGCGGAAAGTGCAAAGCTTTTCTTAAGAGCCCTTTTTTTTTGGTAATGGTGGAACGCTGGGCATATGGCAAGTCCACTGTGATGAAGGAAGGTGGAAACAGCTGAACTTTTAAGAAACTTTCCGTACCTGCCTCTGTGCTGACATAGCAAATTAAGATCCCAGAGTCTAAGGCACAAAGTGAATTTGCAGCCACCTGCTACCTCTTCTTCATAGGTGCACATTGAATAATCAGAGGAAATACACCATAAGCTGGGGCAGAGAAAGAGAGTTAAATGGTCCCCTGTGTTATGGAGACTCACTCCATCAAACACAAGGTAGCTATTGTCAGAATGCATCTGGGCAGAGCAGAAGAGCTGAGAAATATCAATCAGAGAAACGTCAGGTTTTGGGGGGAAAAAAAATCTGAGAGTCAGATAGGAGTACTAAGAGAAAGTATTCTAGGAGTTCATGAACTCCTGCCCTCTGAAGTCCAAGGGACCTGAAGGCCAAAAGGAATCCAAATACGTGGAACCACTAGACAGCACAGAGGCTACCCCAGTGACTCAAACATGGCAATTATTATCAAAAACAGGGAGAAACATCACACTGTTCTGCAAAGAGGTAATTTGGCTGTCATCTAGAATTGTCAGTTTCTCAGTTCGTGGAAAGTCCCAGCTGTACGATTAAGATGCCATAAGTCACAGAGAGGACTTGTTTCTGTTTAGGATATAGAAATCTGCAAGGAATTTTGCTCTCAACAATTTAAAAAAGTCAATATGATACAAAACTATATGTTTTCTTGAACCTGTGCAAAAGCTGAAGTTATAAAGCAAGCATGTGACTCATTATCATGGAGAAAGTTCAAATTATCATATAAAATGTCCTTGATTTCCATCATATGATGTCTATTTTTATGAAACGCACATCCATGTTTTACCATTTTTCTCTCTTCATTGTGATGCATCAACCCTTCTCCACAAGCAAACCCATAACACTATCTTGTTACCATTTTATTTCCCTTCTCCTAATATGTGAAAGACTTCTCAAAATGCATATTTGGGCTTGACACAAAATATATATTTGGTCAAAAGTAGTATTTTTAAGAAATCAGTTTATCTGTGGTAAAAAAAAAAAAAAAAATTACAGAAGTGGGAGAGTAGAAAGAAGTCAGAGAGTTGGGGTTATCCAGGACCTGGACTGGGCTTCTAGAGAAAGGGATGTTTTTGAGCAAAATTTTCCAATAAACTAGGACAGATATCCAGTGTTATTTAGTTTACTACATCATAGATATAAGACCAGTTTATAGAATTATTTAAAATCTCTTTTTACATATTCTCAAAATAGATGATTTTTCTGCCTTCTTACAGTAAAATATTTTTAATTGTAATTTCTAGCAACATAAAAATATTGACATTTGAAAATGTTAATCTTTTAAATTCCTACCAATATAAAATCTCTATTATTAATAGCATACATTTCTTTTTTTAATATTTATTTATTTATTTATTTCTGTATTTGCTTATTTATTTATTTTTTTATGTAGGTTCCATGCCCAATGTGGGACTTGAACTCACAACCGTGAGATTAAGAGTCCCATGTTTTACCCACTGAGCCAGCCAGGCACCCCTCAATAGCATACATTTCTAAATAAACTGGATCTCATATAAACATAATTAGAGTTGTTGGAAGTTACATAGACTGATAACTTTTACTATGTATTTAGCATAAAGTAGATGACTAAGTTGTAATTGCCAAAATCTGGAAGTTACCAAGATATTTTTCAGTGGGTGAATGGATGCATAACCTGTGGTACACCCAGACAATAAAATATTCAGTGCTATAAAGAAATGAGCCATCAATCCATGAAAAAAACGTAGAGGAAACTTAGATTAATATTACTAAGTAAAATAAATCAATTACACATATTGTTTTATTCCAACTCTACAACATTCCAGAAAAGGCAAAACTATGAAGACAGTAAAAAGCTCAGCAGTTGCCAGGAGTTAGGAGAGAGGGAGGCATGAGTAGATAGAGCACAGAAGATACTTAGGGCAGTGAAACTACTCTGTTTGATACCATAATGGTGGATCCATGTCATTTTGCATTCGATCAAGCCTCTAGGTATACAACACCAAGAGTGAACAGTAATGCAAACTAACACTTTGGTTGCTTTTAATGTTTTGATGTAGGTTCATCAATTATAACAAATGCATCATTCTGGTGGGGGACTGTGATAATGGAGGAGGCTACTACCATATATGGGGACAGAAAGTATATAAGAACTCTGTATTTTAGACCCAATTTTGCTGTGAACTTAAAACTGACCTAAAAATAAAATCCATTAAAAATAATCATAAGTAAGTTTTTAAAAAGATGAAGGTCTCCACAGAGTAATTTGTGTTCAGATTATGTTACGAATAAGGTCGTTTGATAAAGATAAAAGACATTTTTATCACCCATCTTTACTGGCTTTTGGCAGACCTTATTTCCTTGCCATATTGTCCTCTCCACAAATTTGCCTGAATGTTTTCATGATGTGGCTTTGGTTTTCCCCACAGCAAGTGATTTGAGAGACAGAGTAACAAGGAAGCACAATGCCTTTTATGAGCTAATTTTGGAAATGATATATCGTCATTCTAACATAAACTATTGATCACACAGACCAATCTTTCTATAGAATAGGAGGAAAATACACATGGTTGTGAATACCAAGAGGCGGAGATCATTGGGACTCATTTTGGAGTCTGGCTACTTCAACTTAATGAGGTAAATATCATATGAACATGTATTTCCCATTTTTCTTGCTATTCACATGGTTCCACTCTCTCAAATGTCAAGAAATATTCTTGACTTTTTTGTAAAAAATTGTTAGGTTTATTTTACAGTTTTATTGAGATATGATTGACACACAACACTTCATAACTTTAAGATGTCCAAAAAATATTGTAAAATGATTACCACAGAAAAATTTAATTAATCCATCATCTCATGTACATACAAAAGAAAACTTATAAATGTTTTTTCCCTGTAATGAGAACTCTTAGAATTTGCTCTTGACACATTTCAGATATACCATACAGCAATATTAACTTTAGTCACCATGCTGCACATTACATCCTCATTACTTATTTGCCTTATAAGTGAAAGTTTGTGTCTTTTGACCATCTTCATCCAAGTCCCTCACTCCCCATCCTCCACCTTTGGCAACCACAAATCAAATCCCTTTCTGTGAGTTTGGGCTTATTAATTTGTTGTTTAGGTTCCAAATATAATTGAGATCACAAAGTATTGGTCTTTCTCTGTCTGACTTATTTCATTTAGTGTAAGGCCTTCAAGATCCACCCAGTTTTTCACAAATGGCAGGATATCCTTCTTTTTAATGACTGAGTAGTATTCTAGTGTGTGTGTGTGTGTGTGTGTGTGTGTGTGTGTGTGTGTATTACAGTAAAATATCACCTCACGTTTCTCAGAATGGCTACTGTCAAAAGGGCAAGAAATAAAAAATGATGTGGTAAAGACGTGGAGAAAAGGGAACCCTCTTGCACTGTTGGTGGGATTGCAAACTGGTGCAGCCATTGTGGAAAACAGCAGGAAAGTGCCTCAAAAAATTAAAAATAAAACTGCCATATGATCTAATAATTCTACCTTTGGAAATGTGTCTGAAGGAAATGAAAGCACTATGTTGAAGAGATATCTGCATTCCCATGTTCACTGAAGCATTATTTACAATACCCAAGACATGGGAACACCCTAAGTGTCTATTGACAAGAAGAACGGATAAAATGTTGTTAATCAATATTTTTTGAAAATGAGTCAACTTGAAAGAATTCTGTGTTTATTATCTTACATTGCTTAATAATAGAAAGTCTCCTACCCGCCTTTAAATTCTGTATTGTTTCTTACAGAGTGACAATATATTACTTTGATAATAAATCCCCTTATCAACAAAGCTGTTGACAAAGCTTCTGCTATTGTAAAAGATTCTTTTAACCAACACTTTCTATATTTAGAAAAATTACAGATACTTACTAATACATATTATAAATGCATTTCAACATTCTTTTTAAACTTGCAGGCAAACTAAGTTTTCAGTTTAAGCCAGAACTCCTACAGTGTTAATCCACATTAATGATGCACAATTTTCTGATAAGCACCATTAATGAATCTTAATGTCATTAAGTTTATAGTGAGATTTTTGACTTAATAATATAACTTTACAAAAGAATCTGAAAGGACACTAAAAAAAATTTCTAGTTAAGACAGCTTAAATGTCTGCACCTGAAAACAAATGTTCTGTAACATATAATAAATACTTACATATATACTATTTGAAGTCCTCATAATTGATATCAGAGAGAATAGTTAACATTTAAAAAATCTCACTAAGGAAGAAAACTTTGATAAAGATTTTATGTAGAATTTTAAGTTACTTTCAAATGAAATAAAGCTCCTAATTATCAGGTTTGTGTTTCAGTTAAAATAAACATTGCTCATTTGTGAACTTGTGTTAACAATTTCATTCAGAATCAACAGTATGGCAAGCTTGAAAAGATCACTTGTGACCTTATCAGTTGAGAAAACATTAGGCAATTTGAAACTTATTGATCCTTTTTGGTAATTACAGTTACTAAAACTGGACCAGATTCTTGATGTCTTCCAACGCAGGGAGTTGCCATCAAAGATTTGCTCCCAATCCTATACATGGTTTAAATGTCTAGAAGTCATTTTTGTGTGAAAAACCAACTATTAATTATCCTTGACGTTAGGACTTGAGATGGAGGAGAAGCAGGAGGACCTGGGTTTTCCCCATCCCTCAAACACAGCTGTATTGAGGTCAGGTCACTTGGAACACCCAGGAAATCAATCTGCGGAGTGGCAGGAGGATCTCCACAGTTGGAAGGAGACAGCTTGGCAGGTGCGAGGTGTGTGGAAGTGAATTGAGGGAGAGAAAAATGGTGGTGCGGTGGAGAAGAGGGAACTCTTTCCATGGAAAGGCAAAAGGGAGAGAAACATTATTTATGACGAATCACTGGGTTCTAATCCTGAAACAAGTACTACACTTATATTTTAACTAACTTGATTTAAATAAATAAATTTAAAAAATATATATCATCAACTAGAACCTTCCTCTTATTTACATATAAACACAAACATTAGGTACAGAATTTTAATATAGACAATTATCCAAGAATTGAATCACTGTATAAATTGAAGGAAGATTATACTTTTTTTGGTTGGGAATGCTGCCAAATATTGTTCACCACTTAGCTATATGATAGGTCACACTCCATGATATTTGAATGAACAGGAAAATCCGTCTTTGTTGCTCAGCATTTGGAACTTTTACATTTAGAGTTAATCCACACATGCATCCAAGTACCTGACTACTTTTTTATACCATTTATGTAGTTTAGTCTAGGCATTTACACATTGAAATATAACTTATTTCCCTTTCATGTCTCCTTTATGTTAAAATCAGGGCATCATAATGGTATTTTTTAAATATAGTCATAGGTTACAACCTCTGTGCATTTAAGTGTAGTAATGAGAACACTAAATATTGTTATAAGGAGGAGACGTTGGGTCTGATAGGATTGAGAACTAATTTGAAAGTGGTTTTCATGTAGTATGGAACTAGCAGAAGCTCTTTTGTGGGAAATATTAAATAGAGCAAATAAATGCACTATGTTGAATTTTCTGTCCTCGAATTAAATATATATATATATTCAAATGTATATATATATTCACCATATATATTCAAATGTATATATATTAATATATATTCAAATGTGTATATATTCAAATATGTAGTCAAATGTATATATATTCAAATACACACACACACACACACACACACACACACACACACTCACACATAAAAACAGTTACTATACAAAATGCACCAAATTGCTATTTTTAATTTCTTAGTTTGGCCAGAAGACTGACTTAAAAACATAGCACAAAAGAATTTTCTACTCATATGTTTTCATACATTGTAAGCTCAAGTCACCACATACCAATTCCCCCAAATTTCCCAGTTTCTTATTTATTCACTCTGATTGCCCATCTTTCAATACTAACAACAAAACGTTTTTTTCTATGCAGAGCCTTCCCATGCCCACATTCTAAATTAATTCAAATCTCTTCTTAGACAATAAACTAGTTTATTTTACACCTGATATTAAAATAATATTAATATATTATTATATAATACATAATATAATATAATAATAATTAATATTAATACTAAAATTATATTCTGTCATATATACATATATATATATACATATATATGTTGTTTCCCAATTTGCAAACTTTTCCTAAGTTTCATCAATTTGCATATAAATATCCTGTGTCCACACAGTCATGAACTTCTCCAGGAACACCAGTATCTTTCACATAGACTGTAACATATAGGTACTAAATTGAAAGACTATTATAAAAATTATCAACATCATTATCATTTTCAATGATAGAAAGTGCTTTAAAATTGACTCTATTATTGCCTCTTCACAATATTTAATTTATATCTCATTTGTTTATTTAAATTTTAATGGTAATGATGGTTATATAGTCATAATACTTAGATTTATTTTCCTCAAATTCTAATACATAGCAGCTCATTTAAGAAGAATGCTTCAACATCATTTTGGAACATCATGAAATGTTTGAATTTTTCATTAAGTCAGTTAAAATCAACAATATTTAGTAAATTCTTATATTCTTAATTCTTCTAATTTTGCAATAAACATTCTCTATATTTAAATATTTTTCCATGTGTATTTGATTGCTTATATGATCATACTATAGAAAACAGTACAGTTATGCTGCTAAAGATATGTAATTACCACTAGATGAATTACATATCTGTAAGCCCTACTTTTGTGTCAAAAAAAGAATGAGACATGTCTTTTGGCTTAGTGATGTATATGAATATAATAATTTAAAATAATTACTAAGGGGTGACTGGGTGGCTCAGTCAGTTAAGTATCTGACTCAGTATTGGCTCAAATTGTGATCTTGGGATCATGAGATCAAGCCCTGTGTAGGGCTCTGTGCTGACCATGGAGTCTGTTTGGGATTCTCTCTCCTTCTCTCTTGCCCCTTTCCCTTGCTTTCTCTCTGTCTCTCTCTCTCTCTCCCACACACTCTCTCTCTCAAAATAAATAATTAAACACTTAAAATAATAAATTAATTAATTAATAATTACTCAGATTTAGAATAGTTTGAATATACACGCCTGAAAAGGTGATTTTTGGTAATTTTTTTAATAGGATGTTAACATGACTTCACAGTGCTTTCGAGCTGTGTAAGTTTGGTTTTGGTAACATTTGGGGAGTAGGGAATTGAAAATTAAATAGTGACAATAAAGATTAAAGTAATAGGAAAGTACTCATCTCTAATTTAAAACAAAATCAATTCTATTTAGTATCAAGAGAAACTGAATAGAAACCAGTTTCAATTTATTTAATTAAAGATACAGTGAAAACTCATCCATCAGTTTTATTTAATAAAGGAGATAAATGAAATAAATAATAAGCAAAATGAAAACTATTATATTTTGTTATTTTGGCCATAAAGGTTTTGATAATATGCTTGCTTTCTCACAAAAAATCATATCCTTCTTGTTTGAAGCATAATTTTTCTCAAGAGTCATTTTGTCTTAATATGCTATCTGTTCTAGAATTTTCTCTGGAAATGAACTGAGTCACCTGTAGAAACCAAAGCAAGATAACAGTAACCAAAGAAAAGCTGAATTAGCACTTATATTGTTTTTAAACCTTATCTAAGTCATGGTGCCCCAGGGGCAAAGAAGTAATTGTTTGGGGCTTAAAAGTCCTTTTCCAATAATTTATGCTCTGAAGGTATAAGCAGAATTGTTATTCCAATGAATAAATACCAAACAAGATACAGTTAACAACAATATTAATATTGCATAAATAAATAAAAGATTTAATTAAAAATATACATATATTATCATAATCTATTGTGCTGTTATATTTCTTTTGTTTTTAATGTTTACCTTTTTTTGAGAGAGAGAGACAGAGAGAGAGAGTACGAGTGGGGGAGGGACAGTGAGAGAGAGGGAGACACAGAATCTGAAATAGGCTCAGGCTCCGAGCTGTCAGCATAGACCCCCACTTAGGGCTCGAACTCACGAAACATGAGATCATGACCTGAGCGGAAGACAGACCCTTAACCAACTGAGCCACCCAGGAGCCCCTGTACTGTTATATTTTTAAACTAATATATAATAAGATAAGAATTACATTAATAAATTAATTTTAAAATACAGGCCAGTGTTATTTTTTGTATTCACTTAGAGTGCCACAACTTTTGCTGCTATATTACTATTTCCACATCCTTGATGAAGGTGTGGCTACTGAATGACCCATAATACCTACATATTATTCATAAAGTATGTGAATAAAATTAAAGGTTAATAGTTAAATGTTTATGTGACAGAAATAGACATTATCATCAAAAATTGTACTTCACAATTTAAATTCATTGATATAATCAGCACACCTGTGGGGTTCAGGCATTTAACCTTCTGACTTTAGCTCAGGTCATAATCTCAGTTTGTGAGTTCAAGCCCTGAATGGGGCTCTGTGCTGACAGCTCAGAGCCTGGAGCTTTCTTCGAATTCTGTGTCTCCCTCTCTCTCTGCCCCTCTCTCGCTCTCTCCTTCAAAAATAAATAAACATTAAAAATAAATAAATAAATAAATAAATAAATAAATAAATAAATAAACAAACAAATCCATTAACATAATTGTGATCAATATTCTCAGGTACATTATACCAAATAATTGGTATTAAATAATTACTAAAGGGGCGCCTGGGTGGCTCAGTGGGTTAAGCATCTGACTTCTGCTCAGGTGATGATCTCACGGTCCGGGAGTTCGAGCCCCGCGTCAGGCTCTGAGCTGACAGCTCGGAGCCTGGAGCCTGCTTCAGATTCTGTGTCTCCCTCTCTCTCTGACCCTCCCCCATTCATGCTCTGTCTCTGTCTCAAAAATAAATAAACCTTTAAAAAAAAACCTTATTTTTTAAATAATAATTACTAAAAACAGAGATTCAAGAATCAGTTTTTTCTAATGACAGTTTCTATTGAATAATCAAATTTTCTCAATTTATAAAATAAAATGACATGGACTTTGACCTCATAAAATACAGAGTGCTTTATCACATAAAGCCCTCATTATGGTGTTAGAAAATAGAAATCATTCAGATGTTAGCCAAGTTATATTTCCAATCTATGGATGTAATTTTTTATCTGCTTATAGCTGATTTTTAAAACAACCTTTGTAATCTTAAACATATGTGTATGTGTGTGTGTATATATATATTTATATGTATATATATTAATATATAGGTTGATAAATAGGGCAGCACAAAAAAAATTACATTACATTGGGCTGTGGGAGATCTGAAGACCACTCATAGCTATTACACAATTGCAAGAAGTTTCTAAGACCAACAGCTACACTCATGGTTATGATTTATTACAATAAAATAATACAAATTAAAATTAGCAAAGAGAAAGGTGTATGGGGCAAATTCCAAGAGAAACAAGGTGCAAACATCCAGGTGTCCTATTCTAGGAGAGTCACATTGAAACATTTACTTCTTCCAACAGCTCTGTGTGATAACATATGCTAGCGTATTGTCAACCAGAAAAGTTCACCTGAGCCCCAGTGTCTAGAACATTTATCAGGGTCATACATATAGGCATATGGCACATGCATGACTGACATCAACTTGTCCCATTCCAGCACTCCAGAGCAAAAATAGGTGTTCATATCACAGTTTATCATTAACTCTCAGATCAAATTGGTAGCCTTCAGCCCAAGGCCTCAGGCATTCAGAAAAGATATCAGGCATACTACTGAAGGGTTTTGATCTCATCTCCCAGGAGCCAGCCTATGGGCAGATGTGAAGAAAGTTGTTGTTGGTAACTTGCAGGTTTTGAGCATTCAGGTATGATGAGTTAATCCCTTCCTGCATAGTGTTTATTGCACTTCAAGTTTCAAGGAGTTCAATACACCTCAGATAAGACAAAAACAAAGACAATCAGGTCTAGACTTACGAAGGAAAAACTTCTGAAGACCGAAGATAGAGACTCTTAAAAATGGATGGGGAAGGCATATTAAATGCAGAAATCAACACTAAAAATGTATTACTAATATCTGTTCTGAGATGATAGAAGCTAGAGAGAGGGCATGGTGTCTTCAAAGAAATAAAAGAAAAAAATCTAAAATTGTATAACATGGGAGAATGTCACTCAAAAATAAAAATAATGAGATATATTTTCCAAATGAGCCAAAGTTGAGAGGATTTATTTGCAACAGATCTATATTAAAAGAAATGCAATGTACACTTCCATTTATATATTTGTATTTGGATTCCAAAATTCCATATTGTATTTGTATTCCAAAATACAAAAACTAGCCAAATATCATAATTAAAGATACATACACAAGGAGATCATGTAAGTATAAATATATGCAGAAAGTTGTTATAAAAAACCAGGAAAAAATGAGGGAATTGTAATTTGGAAAGAGAACTAGGGTACGTGGGGGATCTGGAGTGCTGGCATTGCTCTATTTCTAGACTGCAGTTTGTGAAAGAGATTATCTAATTTATAATAATTTACTTACATGTATATTACATTTATGTATATTTCTATATACATGTTATGATCTATAAATAGACATTTTATTTGTAAAAGGCCTATTATTGATGAAAAACTAGTATCAAAGGCAATTCATTGATTATTTATTTAAGTTGTTCACTGAAGCGGCATAATAAAAATGAGACAAACGATAAGGTTTGTGTGTTTGTGTGAGGCTTTCATTTTGCTTCAAATATAAATTTTCCCTCTTTATTGATAAAGGTAAAAGGGGACAATGCTATTGACATGATACTGTGAACACAGATATCTTATTACCTCCTAAAAATTTTTAAAACCAGCTAAGGTACTATTAAAGATAATGTACCACTTGGATCTCTATACTTTACTGAAGGATTTCAAATACAAACCACAATTCTTCAGGAGTCTCTGAAAACAAAAACAAATCAAAACAAAACAAAACAAAACAAAACAAACAAAAAAAACATACTGCAGAAAGGACCAGACCATGAAAGAGCCAAGTTGACCAGATGACTAATGTCTTGTAAGCTAGAAGATGCCATCTGGAGGCAAAAAGTGAACCATGAAGAGATATGCCACATACTATTTGGAATACATTTCATATGTGCTGATCCCCGAGATTTGAAGGCTGTAGCACTGTGGGAGTACAAAGTTCATGTCCAATTCCAGCAGCTATGGCAAGGAGAAACCTGACACAATGTTAGAGCTATGCCCTTGACCAGCAGGTAGGATCAACTCAAATGAAGTTGTACATTGCCAAAGAGCTGGGTATTTTAAAGGTTTTTCCAGCAAAGGCATAAAACAAAGAGAAAAAAATAATATTTTAGGAAAAAATTGTTTAGACTGCTCACAGCCTAGCCAATTCTCTCAAAATTCAAACTTTTAAACTAAAGATTGTGAAATAACATAACAATGATATCACTTTTTTACCATTTCTGCACCAATCCCAGGAAAACATACAAGTGCAATTTTATAACATCCTGACACCTTTTGGGAAAAGCATTCAAATTTTTAAGGACTTCCTTAGCCACTTTTACACAGTTTTCTTTCTAGATTAGGTTTAGAATAAACTTTGAAAATTCCCTTAAAACCCTCTAGGATTTTCGTTAGGGTTGAATTAGATTTACAGTTCAATTAAAAGTAGAACTGTCATTTTTAAAATATTGAGGGTTCCCATAGAGAAACATGGTATATCTCACCATATCTTCAGAGACAAGTATTTTTATTTATTTATTTATTTATTTTTTTTATTTATATATGAAATTTATTGTCAAATTGGTTCCCATACAACACCCAGTGTTCATCCCAAAAGGTGCCCTCCTCAATACCCATCACCCACCCTCTCCTCCCTCCCACCCCCCATCAACCCTTAGTTTGTTCTCAGTTCTCAACAGTCTCTTATGTTTTGGCTCTCTCCCACTCTAACCTCTTTTTTTTTTTTTTTTTTCCTTCCCCTCCCCCATGGGTTCCTGTTAAGTTTCTCAGGATCCACATAAGAGTGAAACCATATGGTATCTGTCTTTCTCTGTATGGCTTATTTCACTTAGCATCACACTCTCCAGTTCCATCCACGTTGCTACAAAAGGCCATATTTCATTTTTTCTCATTGCCACGAGTATTCCATTGTGTATATAAACCACAATTTCTTTATCCATTCATCAGTTGATGGACATTTAGGCTCTTTCCATAATTTGGCTATTGTTGAGAGTGCTGCTATGAACATTGGGGTACAAGTGCCCCTATGCATCAGTACTCCTGTGTCCCTTGGATAAATTCCTAGCAGTGCTATTGCTGGGTCATAGGGTAGGTCTATTTTTAATTTTCTGAGGAACCTCCACACTGCTTTCCAGAGCGGCTGCACCAATTTGCATTCCCACCAACAGTGCAAGAGGGTTCCCGTTTCTCCACATCCTTGCCAGCATCTATAGTCTCCTGATTTGTTCATTTTGGCCACTCTGACTGGCGTGAGGTGATATCTGAGTGTGGTTTTGATTTGTATTTCCCTGATAAGGAGCGACGCTGAACATCTTTTCATGTGCCTGTTGGCCATCTGGATGTCTTCTTTAGAGAAGTGTCTATTCATGTTTTCTGCCCATTTCTTCACTGGGTTATTTGTTTTTCGGGTGTGGAGTTTGGTGAGCTCTTTATAGATTTTGGATACTAGCCCTTTGTCCGATATGTCATTTGCAAATATCTTTTCCCATTCCGTTGGTTGCCTTTTAGTTTTGTTGGTTGTTTCCTTTGCTGTGCAGAAGCTTTTGATCTTCATAAGGTCCCAGTAGTTCACTTTTGCTTTTAATTCCCTTGCCTTTGGGGATGTGTCGAGTAAGAGATTGCTACGGCTGAGGTCAGAGAGGTCTTTTCCTGCTTTCTCCTCTAAGGTTTGGATGGTTTCCTGTCTCACATTCAGGTCCTTTATCCATTTTGAGTTTACTTTTGTGAATGGTGTGAGAAAGTGGTCTAGTTTCAACCTTCTGCATGTTGCTGTCCAGTTCTCCCAGCACCATTTGTTAAAGAGACTGTCTTTTTTCCATTGGATGTTCTTTCCTGCTTTGTCAAAGATGAGTTGGCCATACGTTTGTGGGTCTAGTTCTGGGGTTTCTATTCTATTCCATTGGTCTATGTGTCTGTTTTTGTGCCAATACCATGCTGTCTTGATGATGACAGCTTTGTAGTAGAGGCTAAAGTCTGGGATTGTGATGCCTCCTGCTTTGGTCTTCTTCTTCAAAATTACTTTGGCTATTCGGGGCCTTTTGTGGTTCCATATGAATTTTACGATTGCTTGTTCTAGTTTCGAGAAGAATGCTGGTGCAATTTTGATTGGGATTGCATTGAATGTGTAGATAGCTTTGGGTAGTATTGACATTTTGACAATATTTATTCTTCCAATCCATGAGCAGGGAATGTCTTTCCATTTCTTTAAATCTTCTTCAATTACCTTCATAAGCTTTCTATAGTTTTCAGCATACAGATCCTTTACATCTTTGGTTAGATTTATTCCTAGGTATTTTATGCTTCTTGGTGCAATTGTGAATGGGATCAGTTTCTTTATTGGTCTTTCTGTTGCTTCATTGTTAGTGTATAAGAATGCAAGTGATTTCTGTACATTGATTTTGTATCCTGCAACTTTGCTGAATTCATGGATCAGTTCTAGCAGACTTTTGGTGGAGTCTATCGGATTTTCCATGTATAATATCATGTCATCTGCAAAAAGCGAAAGCTTGACTTCATCTTTGCCAATTTTGATGCCTTTGATTTCCTTTTGTTGTCTGATTGCTGATGCTAGAACTTCCAGCACTATGTTAAACAACAGCGGTGAGAGTGGGCATCCCTGTCGTGTTCCTGATCTCAGGGAAAAAGCTCTCAGTTTTTCCCCGTTGAGGATGATGTTAGCTGTGGGCTTTTCATAAATGGCTTTTATGATCTTTAAGTATGTTCCTTCTATCCCAACTTTCTCAAGGGTTTTTATTAAGAAAGGGTGCTGGATTTTGTCAAAGGCCTTTTCTGCATCGATTGACAGGATCATATGGTTCTTCTCTTTTTTTTTGTTAATGTGATGTATCACATTGATTGATTTGCGAATGTTGAACCAGCCCTGCATCCCAGGAATGAATCCCACTTGATCATGGTGAATAATTCTTTTTATATGCCATTGAATTTGATTTGCTAGTATCTTATTGAGAATTTTGGCATCCATATTCATCAGGGATATTGGCCTGTAGTTCTCTTTTTTTACTGGGTCTCTGTCTGGTTTAGGAATCAAAGTAATACTGGCTTCATAGAATGAGTCTGGAAGTTTTCCTTCCCTTTCTATTTCTTGGAATAGCTTGAGAAGGATAGGTATTATCTCTGCTTTAAACATCTGGTAGAACTCCCCTGGGAAGCCATCTGGTCCTGGACTCTTATTTGTTGGGAGATTTTTGATAACCAATTCAATTTCTTCGCTGGTGATGGGTCTGTTCAAGCTTTCTATTTCCTCCTGATTGAGTTTTGGAAGAGTGTGGGTGTTCAGGAATTTGTCCATTTCTTCCATGTTGTCCAGTTCGTTGGCATATAATTTTTCATAGTATTCCCTGATAATTGCTTGTATCTCTGAGGTTGGTTGTAATAATTCCATTTTCATTCATGATTTTATCTATTTGGGTCATCTCCCTTTTCTTTTTGAGAAGCCTGGCTAGAGGTTTGTCAATTTTGTTTATTTTTTCAAAAAACCAACTCTTGGTTTCGTTGATCTGCTCTACAGTTTTTTTAGATTCTATATTGTTTATTTCTGCTCTGATCTTTATTATTTCTCTTCTTCTGCTGGGTTTAGGCTGCCTTTGCTGTTCTGCTTCTATTTCCTTTAGGTGTGCTGTTAGATTTTGTATTTGGGATTTTTCTTGTTTCTTGAGATAGGCCTGGATTGCAATGTATTTTCCTCTCAGGACTGCCTTCGCTGCGTCCCAAAGCGTTTGGATTGTTGTATTTTCATTTTCGTTTGTTTCCATATATTTTTTTAATTTCTTCTCTAATTGCCTGGTTGACCCACTCATTCGTTAGTAGGGTGTTCTTTAACCTCCATGCTTTTGGAGGTTTTCCAGACTTTTTTCTGTGGTTGATTTCAAGCTTCATAGCATTGTGGTCTGAAAGTATGCATGGTATGATTTCAATTCTTGTAAACTTATGAAGGGCTGTTTTGTGACCCAGTATATGATCTATCTTGGAGAATGTTCCATGTGCATTCGAGAAGAAAGTATATTCTGTTGCTTTGGGATGCAGAGTTCTAAATATATCTGTCAAGTCCATCTGATCCAATGTCTCATTCAGGGCCCTTGATCTATCCATTTCTGTAAGTGGGGTGTTAAAGTCCCCTGCAATTACCACATTCTTATCAATAAGGTTGCTTATGTTTATGAGTAATTGTTTTATATATTTGGGCGCTCCGGTATTCAGCGCATAGACATTTATAATTGTTAGCTCTTCCTGATGGATGGACCCTGTCACTATTATATAATGTCCTTCTTCATCTCTTGTTACAGCCTTTAATTTAAAGTCTAGTTTGTCTGATATAAGTATGGCTACTCCAGCTTTCTTTTGGCTTCCAGTAGCATGATAAATAGTTCTCCATCCCCTCACTCTCAATCTAAAGGTGTCCTCAGGTCTAAAATGAGCACAGACAAGTATTTTGAGAAGTAAAAGAGATTTGAAAATTATGAAAAAAAATTCATGTACCAACATATCCAGCTCTTCACTTAATATCTCCAACTAACTGCCAAAAATACATCAGTGATGTAAATATTCATATTGGAACTCCATCTTCAAGTTTCTCCCTCTACCAGCATTTCTCTTCAGTCTATGGCACTTCCTTTTTTCCAATGGTTTACACACATGTCCTTGTAAGAGTTATCCTTACTTTTTCCTTCCCATATCGCTGCTAACATCTAATGACCAGGGCCTTTGAATGGTCTTGGCACATACAGAGTACTCAGTAGTATCTACTGAAGAAATAAATGAATGAAGCCATTCAAGATTCCTATAGGTTTTGGGGGGTCTGGGTGGTTCAGTTGGTTAAGCGTCCAACTTCAACTCATGTCATGATCTCATGATTTGTGAGTTCAAGCCCCGATGGGCTCTGTGCTGACAGATCAGAGCTTGGAGCCTGCTTCGGATTCTGTGTCTCCCTCTCTCTGTCCCTCCCCCACTTGTGCTCTGTCTGTCTCTCTCTCAAAAATAAACATTAAAATATTTTTTAAAAAATTAAGATTCCTATAGCTTTTCTGTAAAGAGTCATCCCAAATTCATACACTTAATTTCAGATTTATTGTTTCCATAAAGCATTATATTATGAATACATACACAAAATAAGGTGATGTCATCCCCCTGTTTAAACCACCCCATAATATCCCTTTTGTATTTTATTAATTAGCTTTGCATCTTCTTAGCATCTTTTAAAATCTGTAATGCAATATTAAGAGTCAAATTAAAAGTTAAAAATTAAAAATTAAAAATACCAAATGAATAGGTATTCTTATATTTCTGCTTCATCATCTATCTCATGCCTTCGTAGGTTCCTATCTGTCCACATTTGCTGTATATATGCATGAGTAAATAGGTACAGAGATTCTGATTCCCTCCTTATTTTGTATCAAAGATAACCATTATATAAACTATTCAGCACTTCTTTTTTATTTTAAATATTTTAAAAAGTCCTCCTATTTCAGAACATAGAGACATTTGTCAGGCCTTTTTGGACCTGTAACATTTTCCACTGTTTGCATGGGTAAAATGTATTTAATCCAAGTATTTGCTTTCATTTCACAACTGTGCCATTAGAAACAAAGTTATAATGAATAGTACTCATGCAACTATAATGCATCATAATGTGTAATATATAATAAATTATCTGAAACAAAAAGTTTTACAGAGTACATTATTTTGTAGTTTATCAGATTATATATACATATATGATATTCCTATCTATGATATTCCTATCCACAGCTGTTGTATCAATTTGTACTTTTACTAACAAAATATAGAATTTTATTTTCCTCAGTCCTCTTAAAATATATTGCCATTTATTTTTTAATTCTTTAATGTTTATTTATGTATTTATTTATTTAATTTATTTTTTAAAATATAATTTATTGTCAAATTGGCTAACAAACAGTGTATACAGTGTGCTTTTGGTTTTGAGGGTAAATTCCTGTGATTCATTGCTTATATACAACATCCAGTGCTCATCCCAAGTGCCCTACTCCATGCCCATCACCCATTTTCCCCTCTTCCCCACCCCCCTTCCCATCAGCCCTCAGTTTGTTCTCTGTATTTAAGAGTCTCTTATGGTTTGCCTCCCTCCCTCTTTGTTTGTAATTAATGTTTACTTTTGAGAGAGAGAGAGAGAGAGGGAAATAGAATGGGAGCAGGGGCAGGGGAGGGGCAGAGAGAAGGAGACACAGAACTTGAAGCAGGCTTCAGGTGCTGAGCTGTCAGCACAGAGCCCAATGCAGGGCTCGAACCCACAAACCATGAGATCATGACCTGAGCCCAAGTCGGAGGCTTAACCAACTGAGCCACCCAGGTGCCCTAAAATGTATTGCTATTTAAAATCCTGGAGCCTCCAGCAAGAAATTCTGCTGGGTGGTACTTGGTGAGACCTGTACCAGATTTGAACCCACAGCATTGTGATATAATAAATTTGTGTTGTTTTAAGCTACTGTTTGTGGTAATTGGTTGCTGCAGTGATGGAAAACTAATGCACCAAGAAACAAATAATATCAGGAGATAACATTAGAAGGATATAATGGAAATAAACTATAGTAGGGATTTATATAGTCAGAGATTAGCTTTCTGAAACCATAGACGCAGATGCAGCATGTTTTCACCCATGTTTTCTTGACAAGGCCCATGATCTATGCAGTCGCCATGCACGTCTATTGATGGTTTTCCAGTGTCGGCAACAGGACTTCCTGGGGGAGTGTTTTCCATGGACCACTTGTTACCAACAACTACTTTTGTGCACATTCCTTTGTATATTGTCATTTTCCTGTTTGTAAGAGTGTGGCAATGATAGCTTAATTGTAAATATTTAAAACTGTTAAAAAGTTCAAATTTGTTACCAGAACTGATTTTCCCATAATAATAGATATATGAAATAAATTAATAATAAGTAATAAAGTCTTCATCATTTCCTTGTAAAAAAAGTTTAAAAAATAAAATCTTTCTTCCAAATTAATTTTGACACAGATATTAATAGTGTTAATAGGTATTCATGACAAGTTTTTACTTTATTTTATTTTATTTTTTTTATTTATATATGAAATTTATTGTCAAATTGGTTTCCATACAACACCCAGTGTTCATCCCAAAAGGTGCCCTCCTCAATACCCATCACCCACCCTCTCCTCCCTCCCACCCCCCATCAACCCTCAGTTTGCTCTCAGTTCTCAACAGTCTCTTATGCTTTGGCTCTCTCCCACTCTAACCTCTTTTTTTTTTTTTTTTTTCTTCCCCTCCCCCAACAAGTTTTTACTTTAAATTGGATTCCTTTCAGGGCTTTGCCAGTTAGAATAATGATTGCTGTTGTCTTTTAGTAAATATATTTTATTATATTTGATGTAACCTCTTTCCATTCTGTTTCTTGATTAGAAATGGCTTTGAAACTCTATCAAATCCATTTTCAGCATCTCTATATGTGAGCATATGGTAACTCTTACTTTGTGGCCAAAATGTATTACATTGGTAGATTTCTTGCCTTCTTGGAATAAAACTTAATTTGTCATAATAGATTTTGATTTTTATACATCGTGATATCATAGAAATAGCAACGATTCTAAGAAAAATGATATTGTGTATAAACTTTGCATCCCCATTGTGTCACTTTGGGACATGTGAGAGGAAGTCACCAAGCCTTGCTTCTATATACACAAGATTTATTGCAAGAAATGCTTTGTGAAGGATAAAAGGGAGGTTGTAGGAGTAGAAGGGAAAGCCTTCAGACCACAAGTTGGGCATGTAGGAAGAATATCTGACAACAGTGCAGTTCTAAGAAAATTTCGGAGCAGCAGACTTGAGTATCAAGCCAAATTTGGTCATTAGAGACCAGTTTCCTGAAGGAGTGGGCGTACCCTCGTTCTCAAAGCCATGCTTATTCATCACGATGAGCACACAGGGAGGTTGGGTAGAATGGAGGAGTATGGCCTGCAGAAAGGCGATGGTGGATTCACAATGGCAGTGGCTGGGGCTCAGTCAGCTCTGTTTCCACAGGCAGATTATATGAGCAATGAGTTTCCTTGAGTGTCACGCTCATCTCCCTCACTCTTCTACCTTTTCTAAGGCCTGTACATTGAAAAAAGCCTCATTGTGAGCTTAGTGAGGATGGCTGTGAAGACTCTTCTCCCCTGTAAGATATGCAAGAGCTTGGAGATCGGAACCAGAGAACATGAGAGTCATAGGATATGACCATCCCCAGGAAGAGTTTGATATGGAGAAATATGCAAACTCCCATTTGTAAGGTTCACATCAGACCCATGGGATAGTTCTTGTCTTTCATTTGCTTCAAAAATCTGGAAAGGAGCTAAAGTTTGATGTAAGTCTTCCAAAAGTCTGAATGAAGGAGAGTGTAAGAAACTAAGATACAGAAAATCTTCATTATGGTCCATTGGCAAAATAATGCACAGCTTGAGGACTGTTATATCAATAATCCTCTATAGTAGAAATATTGGCTGTCGGTTTTAAATGCTAGGCCTAGAGCACATAGGGCAGAGCAACTACCAATACTAAGTTTCAGTAAAACATAAATAATAACAATACCAATAATAATAAAGACACATACAAATGGCCTAGTAGGTAGAAAGAAGGAGGACAAATTCGTCAATGAGTAAATTAGAATTTCTGGAAGAAAGAGATGACACATTGGACAAAATATTTTAAAACCATTTATGGTGAATCACCCAAAGCGCATATACATATAGTCCTTTCTGGAAATAAAATTGTGTTTTAACTTTTATTTTATTTTATTATTTTATTTTGTTTTATTTATTCTATTTTATTGTTTTATTACTGTTATTTTTACTATACGTGCACATATTTGAGTAATTCTTAATTTTTTTCAATGTTGTATTTTATATTTGAGAGAGAGGGAAGAGAGAGACAGAGCAGTAGCAAGGGAGGGGCAGAGAGACAGAAACAGAAACTGAAGCGGGCTCCAGGCTCTGAGCTGTCAGCACAGAGCCCGGTGGGGGGGGCTCAAACCCACGAGCAGTGAGATCATGACCTGAGCTGAAGTTGGACCCTCATCTGAATGAGCCACCTACATGTCCCCTTTTTAATTTTTACACTCAATGCCTCATAATCTTGTTACTCTAAACACTATACCTTGTATAACAGTTCCAGCTGCAAAGGGCTGGACAAATCAGTATATGCTGCCATATACAAGGCTCTCTGGCTATCCTTTATGGCTTTTCTTTCAGATTTTTTCCACCAACTTCTAACTTCCTACTTTAATAGTCTCTCCTCACTCAAGCAAAAAATCTCACCTCCCACTGCAGAATGAAAATAAATTTATTAACTATGAATCTACTAAAAACTATTCCCCTTCCCCTCTCTGTTTGATTAGGCTTGCCTTTAGTAAGAAAAGTTCTTTTATATATGTATGTGTATATATATATATATATATATATATATATATATATATATATAACACTATATATATATACACACTATTGATGGCATTTCTTCCATTATGTCAAGAACTATATTCTTCAGTGGTAACCACAACCCATCGTATTTTACCTTTCCTCATTGGTTACTCCACGCTGATATTTAAATACATTATTACCAGACATCTGTACCACACACCATAGACACACGTACAAATAAAACAGAGATGGTTCTTGTCCTCATGGAACTTACTATGCACTGGCAAAATTAGACACTAAATATTAGTTAAAAGTTGCAGATTGTATTTGTTTGAAGTGCTAATAAATAGACATTTATGGTGTTACAGGGGTACCTTCAGAGGGAAATTTTTGGTCTTAGTATACAAATAGTCTCTTATGAAGAAGTGGGTTAATTGTTAATTCGACTTGGATCAACTTAGGTTTCAGATGCTGAATGGACTCTGGAAGTCCACCGGTTTTTACACCTGCGATAATGTTACTACAAAGTACAGACTTTAACAACAGAAGGATATGTGTTAAAAGGAAACCCGAGAACTCAGGAATAAGCTTCTTTGTGTTTCCACCACTGCACTTTCTTTGTCTCCAAGTCTTTAGCCACTAAGCACCTTGCCACCAGGAATCTCAAAGTCAGCTGGTGGTAGAGTTTTCACACTGAGCTGATGTGCAGGTGCATTCTAGCTACACGGACAGTCTTAATCTGGAACTCCCCACCAACCCCCCGACTCCTCGAAATTCAAGTGTGAACGTAAGTCCAATGACAAAACAATTACCAAACCATGCCACAGGGTGGTACATCTTATTCCAAAACCACGCACAACCTATAGATACCGAATATCATTTTAGTTTGGCTTCAAAGACAATGATGAGAAGGATAATCGTGATGCTACAAATGCAAACAAACTTCTAGACCAGGCACATGTGTACTATGCCAGTGACACAGATAGAAGATGCTGCGGAAAGTGAGGAGTCTGACTTATGGAGGAAGTCAAGAAACTGAGACAGAAACAACTGTTAAAAGGAAAACAATTCTTCAGTTCCATGAAATTTCTTTAGAGAGACGTGCTAATATACTGGAGTATCTGCAGGCTACGTTTAGCACTTGCTAAAAAGTTGTTAAGCAATAAATTATTGCCCTGATAAACTTCCAATAGAAATTGTAGAAATAGAAGTCAAACACTGTAAGAAAGTTAATAATCCTAAAAGAAGGCACCCAGGTCTGTCCAGCCCTGTTTGGAGAGAGATAGCATATGATCGATGCAATCCAGAAAACATGAACGTGAATGAAACAAATTGGTTAGAGGGTAATTTACAAGGAAATGCAAGGTTGAGAGGAATAAAAGATGTGAAGGAAAAGGCCATCCTGAATGTGAATGTATTCCTTTAATGTTTGTTGACTCTTTTAAGAATGTTAGGATACTCAAATACATGATTCAGAAACACGAAATACTTACTCCAAAGCTCTTGAAAGGTGTCCAGTTTCTCAGATATTACCAACCTTTTGTATTTTACAATAGAATTGCCCAGTGAACTTGAGTTATTTCCCAAATGAGGTGTTACTAAATACAGAGAATATGAGGCTGATTCAGATAATTCTAATCCCTTCTCTTCTCATAGAATAGAAATAATAGACAGCATGGGGTGGAGGGTGAGTGAGTAGATGGACAGCAAAGAAAATTAACACTATAAAAATCAGTAGGCCATAGAATGGCAAGTTCAACACTGTTTGTAACTGCTTTATGTTCCTGTAACTCCTGAGGATGGAATCCTACCAAATGTTTCTTTCACTGTCAAATTGTTGATGATTAGCAATTGATGTGTTTTTTCAATAAGTATATAGTTTCATGACTCATATTCTACTTCATGAAAGAAAGAATTTCATAAGATGACACTAACTATAGTAAAGAGATTCAGGGTGACAATGCTTAAGAAGTGGTGGCAACAGGTGTAGAAGAGGGTGATTATATAGCAGAACGTTATTAACAGCATCAATATCTGGCAGATCATAAACTACAGTGATTCTGCTATATGTAGTCTAGAAAATAATCTGCAGTGTGAAGGCTAGATGTAAATATTAATTACTTACAGTCTTATATTGCTTAATTTGCTAGATTTTGAAATTGAATAGTGCATACAAACTTTAAAAATCACTTCATTGTGTTTAGAATTACATAGTAAATTTGTGTATGACTTATATAGGATGCAGTAAAGTAGCCAATGAATATTCATTCACTACTGTAGACTTGGGGACCTGTGAACTATTTCTTCATATAGCAGGTGTGAAATGTATCAGAATTCTAACTAAGAGATATAAATGTATAGAAAATTTGCTTAAAGGAACAACTAAGGTAGTTTTCAAGTCAGCTTGCAAAGTGATTTTTTTATCACTTTGCACCAAAAATGCTATCTCTGTGTATTAACTGAAAATGCTTTTTAAATGTTGACCTCCACGTATTAGCAAGGAGTTAAAAATATCCCCTAGTTTTACAACTGATGCTAAAATTATAGTTTTGCTTGGCGATTGTTATATCATGTGTTAGTTAAAAGAAAATTGTTGATGTTAAGACAGTTTACCCCTGGACCATTAATAGAATCTTAACTTCACCTGAAAAGAAAAAAAAAAAAAAATTCTAAATCAAAAGAGTAGAGGTATAAACTCAACACAAGTTCTCACAGCAAGGTCTCAGTTCTCACTTACTTGGTTTTCTCCCTTTGTTTTGAGCAGTTGTTATCACACTCAGTGTGCATTAGAATAACCCGGCCTGCCCTAAAAAAGCACTAATATCCAAGTTCTATCCCACATCACCAGAATCAAAATCTCTGGATTTGAGTCTAAGGACTCTTCTGATGGTGTCTACTATCTTTTTGGATGATTTTGATGTGTGGCAGAGAATGAAAACTAGAGACATAGAGAAGGGACATGCATCCATTCTTAAAAGGGAAAAATACCCTCTTTCAAGTTCATACTTGAAATCAAGCTTTCCATTTTATCTTGTGTGGAATTCCCTTATTTATAAAGAGAAAAAATCATTTTTAATATAAATGTGACTTGATTATGCTGCCCTTACAAGATTATATAGTAAACTTTTAAGGGAATAGAAAATTTAAGAATGTTTTTAAGAATCAGGCTCTTATCACAGTATTTATTTGTAGAAACAGTAACTTTGCTAGAGTGACATAGATTTAACAAAATAAACAGTGCTGTTTTTATCATTGAAGAAATGTGCCATTCTAAAACCAGGTTTATGCGAATCCTTACTGAATTTCAAATGTATAAATAAACCCCACAACATCCAAAAACATATCTATCTCTTTTCTTTATTTCAAGCCTTAATTGAATGTAATATGCCAGAAAGTGATTCCAAATATTTCATAGCAGCAATTCCCTACACAGAACTATATTAATGGGAAAACATTTGGGGCTTCCTCTAATTTAATGGGGCATTTTATTATGTTTAAATAAAGGGTTCTTCACAAATGAGATCTCCTGCTGAATAGAATCGTATCGAAAAAGCAGTAGAAACCTGTCAATAATGCCCATGAGTCCTATAAAATGTTTTTATTTCTTTCATGGTATGTTATGCTTCATCAGATTCCTTAATCCAAGTTGCAGTTCACGTTGCCATTCTGAAACAGCTCAGTGATCAGTAATTTCTCTTCTAGCTGTGGCATAACAACCACAAATGCAGGTTATTCTGGGAACTGGGATTTGTTTTGCATAAATCATATTTTAAAAATCATTTCTAAATGAGATTAATTTATGATAGGAAAATTATTCTTCAAAGAGATATGAAACTGAGCCTTGAGTGTTTTTTCTAAGCATAAGACCAAATTTGTCAGTTGGTGGTTAGGGATTTCTCTGAGGAAAAAAAAAAAAAATGACACCACAAGAGAAATAAGATGCTTCCCACATTGGCTCTAATACCTCTTTAAAATGGCATTAGAGAAGTGAGTGACAGATCACATTTTCACTGAATTTTTTGGTTGTGCTTTAGATGATTTGTATTTCTTTTCAATTAGGCTGAATGGTTTAACACGATAAAATACAACTGATTCGGCAGTCTCAAATGTGTTAATACTGAAGTGGAAAAGGGAGGGTATCATCTTCTAGAAGATGACTGCAATTATTTTTCCTAGGATGAAGGCTTTTCTTTGTACCTTGTTTCCACATGTTTTTCATTTAAAGAAGTCTGTGTGTGTGTGTTGAAATGATTTGGTTATTCCTATTACAGCAAGATTTAAATGCTCATATACAGAAGAATTATACAGTCTCCAAAGTACTGCTTAGCTTTAGAGTTATATTTTATTGGGGCACCTGGGTAGCTCAGTCGGTTAAGTGTCTGACTCTTAATTTTGGCTCAGGTCATGATCTCGAGGTTTGTGGGATGGAGCCCCATGTTGGACTCTGCGTTGACAGTGTGGAGCCTGCTTGGGATTCTCCCTCCCTCTCCCCCTCTCTCTGCCCTCCCCCTACTCGTGCTCTCTCTCTCAAAATAAATAAATAAACATTAAAAAATAAAAATAAATTTACATTTTATTCATTTTTAACTCTTTTATTAAATGGCACATACTGTTTATACTGAGAATTCAAATATTTTCTAAAGTACCTAAGGTCTAAAGGGAAGAGAAAACAGCAAGTAATTTTGATTACTTTTTTCGTTATTGCATTATTTCTAATGTGAATCAATGATATTCATCTACCTTTCTCACTTGATTTCACTTAGATAAACCTTAAATCTATAATTCAGTTTTCTAAATCTCTACCATGGATAAAAAGAGTCATCTTTAAAAGATTATGAGCTTTTAGAAATATGTAAAGTTATATAGATATTGCTGCTAAGAGTTAAATAACCACGGTGTAGCTAAGAGCATATAGTTTGCATTTAAGAATATTTAGCAGATACTTTCAAGTTAAAAGACAAAATAGCGAAAGACTCAGAGGTCATAAAATCAGATAGTTTTTTCCAAGGTGTCAAAGTTCAAGTTTGTGTCTATGTTAGAGCATTAAAGTAACTTACTTTCTTTCTCTTGTTACCTAACACCTTTTCTGCTCCTCTCCCTATTCTCTTTACACCTCCATCTTCCCAACCCAATCTACCTTTTAAGAAGAGTAATTCTTAAAATTTTTGGTCCTAGAATCTGCAAAGTTAATTGTTATATTGATATATATTCTATGATTGTCGTTATGTTTATTTTAAAGCTGAAAATTTCCAGGTAGTAGGTGTTACCTTTGAAAAGGGGACTAGTTTGGGGCGCCTGGGTGGCGCAGTCCGTTAAGCGTCCGACTTCAGCCAGGTCACGATCTCGCGGTCTGTGAGTTCGAGCCCCGCGTCGGGCTCTGGGCTGATGGCTCAGAGCCTGGAGCCTGTTTCCGATTCTGTGTCTCCCTCTCTCTTTGCCCCTCGCCCGTTCATGCTCTGTCTCTCTCTGTCCAAAAATAAATAAACGTTGGGAAAAAAAATTAAAAAAAAAAAAAAAGAAAAAGAAAAGGGGACTAGTTCAAAACAAAATTTCTGATTGTACTATTGGCAAGTTTCTTATAGAAGTGCAGGGATCATCATCATGGATAGCACGGACAGTAGTGGGGCTTACTGATTTACTGATAACAAAACAAGAACAGTGTGAATGTGGGAAAATAATTTCAAAAGTTAGCAAAAGCTTCTCAGGGCTTATAATTCTTGATCTAATAAAATTTATTTTGTACTCATATTTTAAACATAACTTTTGTTTCCTTTAAAAAGCAACCAGAAACATTTTTGTAGAGAACAACTTGCTTTAATGGGTTTAAAATGGTTATGAAAAGTCTTCATTAGGTAACCCAAAGATGTTTTAATGCTCTCTGGGACATTATAAGAGAGTACATGTGAATGGAATGCACTATAATTATGTTTATTTGTATTTCTTTATTTTTATTACTTTGACAAGAAAATGTAGTAGGTAATAGAAGGTGAGCTTTGCTCTTTAATGTTTAATGCCTTCATATTTCTTCCCATACTTCTGTGCTTTTCAAATAAAGACAAATATGCCATTTCATAGCTCTGCTTCATTAATCAATATATCTAACAGTTGGATTAGTTCAATTAATATACATATATAATACACGTATTATAATGAACATATATATTATATTATAATGAACTATAAGGAATTATAATACATATATAATACATGTATTATAATGAACATATATATATATTCATAACAATTTTAAGTAGAAATTACAGTAGTTTTCCCTTATCCACAGTTTCACATTGCACAGTTTCAGTTTCCCATGGTCAACTGGGGCCAGAAGCAGATGATCCTTTTCTTGATGTAGCATCAGAAGGTCAATAGTAGCCTAATGCTATGTCACAATGTCTGCATCATTCACCTCACTGCATCTCATCAAGTGGGCCCTTTATCATCCAGCATCATCACAGGAGGGGTAAATGAGGTAGAGTAAGATATTTTTAGAGAGAGATTACATTCACATAACTTTTATTACATTATATTTTTATAAATGATAATTATAATTTATAGTTGTTCTATTTTGTTGTTGGTTGATATTGTTAATCTCTTACTGTGTCTAATTTGTAAATCAAACTTTATCATAAGCATGTATACGGAAAACAATAGTGTATAGGGGTTGGTACTACTCAGTTTTAAGCACCCAGTGGAGGTATTAGAATGCATCCATCCATGGGTAGAGGGGGACAGCCACACATCATCACTGATGATTCCGTCACCCTAGTAGCTAGTTTGTTTCCATATTAATGTCCGTTTTAAGAAGGAAAGATATTTTGTTTTTGTTTTTTTTACATTTTTATGTTGATAAATATATTCATATTTTTAGGCAAAAGTTTATATAATTCAATTCATTTATTTTCATCCAAGTCTCAAAGCCAAATCTTGAGGATACTGTTTTGATTCCAAAAATATTCCAACATTTCTTTCAGTTTTAAACAAAACAAAGTAATACAAAAATACAATTATAAATTTTCCCATTTGCCAAATCAGACACAGGGAAGGCTGGAGAAAGTAGAGGAAATATTTGAGTGTGTTATTAAGGTCTCTGCCACATTTAATGTAAATGAAATTCACATTGGCAATGCATTAAAAAAATGTTAAAAGATAAACTAAGGCATATTAAACATTTTAAGAGTTTATCTGAACAAACAAATAATTTGAATCGGGTGGTGTCAAACTGGAAATTGTTAGGATCTCCACCACAGGAGCTTCAAAGAGAGATTTTCATAGAGGAAAGGCAGAAGCAAGTGAGGGAATTATTATGTTTAATGCCCAGTTGGTTGTTTGTAATTAGTTGTCCTTAGGTTTCGATTTCATAATCTTTTAAAAAAATTTTTTTAATGTTTATTTATTTCTGAGACAGAGAGAGAGACAGAGATAGAGCATGAGCAGGGAGGGTCAGAGAGAGGGAGACACAGAATCCAAAGCAGGGTCCAGGCTCTGAGCTGTCAGCACAGAGCCTGATGTGGGGCTCAAACTCACAAACTGCGAGATCATGACCTGAGCCAAAGTCAGATGCTTAACCGACTGAATCACCCAGGTTCCCCTCGATTTCATAATGTTAAAGCATTAATTAATAGGCTTACATTTTGGTGTGCTTACATAGGCTACCATGACATCAAAGCCACCTCAATCTAATGGCTTCCTTTTTAAATTAATGCAGATATTACTTGTCTCCTTTCCCTTTCTGCTTTCACTGCTGCTGACAGTTGGTATTAATCTTCAAAAACCACTTATGGTTGTAATACAATATAATTTAAACAGAGAAATCTAAACTAATTTAGTTATTTTCTCTAAATTACAATACACTTAACTTGTGTTTTATTTGCAAAAATATAAAAAAAAAAAAACCAAAAAAACAAAAAACAAAAACAAAACAAAACACACACACACATCCAGAATCGTTTTTTGACTATCTCACTATCCTGAGTTCACTATGAATGTTTTGGTGTCTCACTTTTTAGTCTTAAATGTATAGATATACAGTGACATGAGAGAAGAAGATAGACATAGAGGTAGGGAGAAAGTGAGAGACACCAAACACATGCACGTGAGACATAAGTTAAAAGCTATCTAGCAGAGCTTAGGTGAATTCCTATTGCTGCTGAATCATAAGTGATTAAATAATGTTGTTCATGTAAGAAGTAACAAGATTGGGTGCGCCTGGGCAGCTCAGTCAGTTAAGTGTCTGACATCAGCTCAGGTCATGATCCCTGGTTCTTGGGTTTGAGCCCCGCATCCGGCTCTGTGCTGACAGCTCGGTTCTGGAGCCTGCTTCAGATTCTGTGTCTCCCTCCCTCTCTGCCCCTCCCCCGCTTGTACTCTGTCTCTCTCTCCCTCAAAAAATAAATAAACATTAAAAAAAAAAGAAGTAACAAGATTAAAAATAAAAGGATGCAATTAAAAGCAATTGATTTTAGTAAGTCAGAGAAAGACAAATACCATATAACCTCACTTATATATGGAATCAAAAGCAAACCAAAAAACTGAACTCACAGAGAGAACAGATTAATGGTTGCCACAGGCAGGTGGGTGAAATGAGTGACAGGGGTCAAAAATGGGTGCAAATTGGAAGGCCTGGGTGGCTCAGTCCATTAAGCATCTGACTTTGGCTCAAGCCATGATCTCGAGGCTTGTGAGTTGCAGCCCCGTTGAGCTCTGTGCTCAAACCTCAGAACCTGGAGCCTGCTTCGGATTCTGTGTCTCCCTCTCTCTCTGTCCCTTCCCCACTCATGCTCTGTCTCTCTCTCTGTTTCAAGAATAAATAAACATTAAAAAAAGTTTTATTTAAAAATGGGTGCGGGAGGGAGGGGAGAGTGGGTGATGGGCATTGAGGAGGGCACCTGTTGGGATGAGCACTGGGTGTTGTATGGAAACCAATTTGACAACAAATTTCATATTAAAAATAAATAAATAAATAAATAAATAAATAAATAAATAAAGGGTGCAAATTTCCAGTTATAAAATAAATAATTCAGAGAAAATCATTTTCTGGCTTTCCATTTGATTAATCTGGCAAATGGGATACAGGTATATCTCAGAGATATTGTGGGTTTGGTTCCAGACCACTGCAATAAAACAAATATTTCAATAAAGTGAATGTAATGTATAGCATAGTGACTACGGTCAAAAATACTGTACTGTGGTTTTGAAAGTTGCTAAGAGAGCAGATCTTGAAAGTTCTCATCACAAGAAAAAAAAATTGTATCTGTCTGTGGTGATAGTGGTAACTAGATTTATTGTGGTGATCATTTTGCAATATATACAAATATGAAATCATTACATTGTACACCCGAAACTAATATAAAGTCATATGTCCATTATCGGTCAACTAAAACAATAGTTGCTTTGTATAACTTCAATGTAGTGGTCATATTATCAACTGGTATTTAATTATTCCTTTACGTCATGTAAAAATATACAGCCTGCTTCATAATGTCAGCTGTTACAAAGGAATCTCATGCCTTGGATTTTTACTTCTAAAATATTATCTGTCCCTTTAATGTATCACCAATATGATTTTTAAATATTCCATGAGTCACAGAGACAATGTTATGTATTCATTACCTTTCCCTCTCCCTGGGCATCCTATTCCATGTGATTAATCTGGCAAATGAGATACAGGCATACCTCAGAGATATTTTGGGTGTTGTTCCACTGCAATCAAAGAAATATTGCAATAAAGAGAGTCAAAACATTTTTTCACATAAAAGTTATACTATACTACACTGTAGTCTATTAAGTGTGAGGCAGCATAATGCCTTTAAAAAGAAATACACATTCCTTATTTGTAAAAACAAATATTGCTAAAAAAAATGCTACCTATGTATCAACTGAACTTTCAGTGAGTCATAAACTTTTTTGCTGGTGGAGGCCTTGATGTTGATGGCTGCTGATTGATCAAGGATTTGCTTGCTGGAGGTGGAGTTGGTTGTGGTAATTTCTTTCTTTTTAATATTATTTATTTAATTTGAGAGAAAGAGAGTACATGAGCACTGGAGGGACAGAGAGAAAGGGAGAGAGAGAATCCCAAGCAAATTCCATGATTTCACCCAGAGCCCGACATGGGGCTCGAACTCACAAACCATAAGATCATTACCTGAAACAACCTAATTGGCCATATGGAGAATCATTACATTGATTGTACTTTTCACTAACAGTTTCTCTGTACCATATGATGTTGTTTGATAGCATTTTACCCATGATAGACACTTTCACAATTGGAGTCTATCCTTTCAAAACCTGCTGCTCTGCTACCAAGGAAGTGTGTGCAATAGTCTAAATTCTTTGTTGTCATTTCAACAGTCTTCACAGCATTTTCACCATTAGTAGTTTCCATCACAGGAAACCATTTTCTGTGCTCATCTATAAAAACAACTCCTCATTCATTAAATTTTATCCTGAGATTGTAGCAATTCAGTCACATCTTCAGGCTTCACTTCAGATTTTCGTTCTCTTGCTTTTTCCACCACATTGGCAGTTATTTCATCTATTGAAGTCTTGAACGCCTCAAAGTCATCCTTGAGGGGCTTCATCAACTTCTTCCTAATTCCTTCCCATGTTGATATTTTGACTACTTCCCATGAATCACAAATGTTTTTTTTTTTAATTTTTTTAATGTTTATTCATTTTTGAAAGACAGAGAGAGACAGAGCACAAGCAGGGGTGGGCGGAGAGAGAAGAGGACACAGAATCTGAAGCAAGCTCCAGGCTCTGAGCTGTCAGCACAGAGCCCGATGAGGGGCTCTAACTCATGAACTGGAGATCATGACCTGAGCTGAAGTCGGATGCGCAACCGACTGAGCCACCCAGGCGTCCCTCACAAATGTTCTTAATGGCATCCTTAAAGGTGAATCCTTTTCAGAAAGTTTTAGTTTACTTTACCCAGATCCATCAGAAGAATTACTATCTATGGCAGCTATAGCCCTACAACATGTATTTTTTGAATAAGAAAACTTGAAAGTTGAAATGACTTCTTGATCCACGGGCTGCAGAATGGATGTTATGTTAGCAGGCATGAAAACATTATTAATCTTGCTATACATCACCATCAGACCTCTGGGGTGACCAGGTGCATGGTCATGAGTAGTCATATTTTGGAAAAAAATTTTTTTTTCTGACAAGGAGGGCTTCACAATGGACTTAAAATGTTCAAGAAACAATGTTGTAAACAGATGTGCTGTCATCCAAGTTTTGTTCCATGTATATAGCACAGGCAAGGTAGATTTAGGATAATTCTCAAGGACCCTAGGGTTTTCAGAATGGTAAGTGAGCATTAGCTCCCTCTTGAAGTCACCAGCTGCATCAGCCCTACCAAGAGGGTCAGTCTGTCCTCTGAAGCTCTAAAGGCAGGCATTGACTTCTCTTCTCTAGCTATGAAATTCCTTCTTCCAATAGAAGCCTGCTTCATCAGGTTGAAGGTCTATTGCTTAGTGTAGCCACCTGCATTCATAATTTTACCTAGATCTTCTGGAGAACTTGCTGCAGCTTCGACATCGGCACTTGCTGCTTCACCCTGTACTTTTATTTTATGGCAATAGTATCTTTTCTTAAATCTCATGAACCAACTCCTGTTTGGTTTACACTTTTCTTTGGTAGTTTCCATACCTGTCTCAGCCTTCATAGAATTGAAACGTTAGGGCCTTCCTCTGGATGAGACTTTGGGTTAAGGGAATGTTGTCGCTGGTTTAATCTTCTATCCAGATCACTGAAACTTTCTCTATATGGACAAGGCTGTTTCACTGTCTTATCATTTGTATGTTTATTCTTATCACTGAAAAAGCACTTATAATTTCCTTCAAGAGCTTTTCTTGCGTTCACATCTTGGCTGACTGTTCAGTGAGAGTCCTATTCTTCACCCTCCCTTGGCTTTCAATATGCTCTCCTCACTAAGCTTAATCATCGAAAGACCTAGAATTCTTCCTTTCACTTGAACACTTAGAGGTCATTGTAGGGTGAGTTACTGGCCTAATTTCGGTATTGTCATGTCTCAGGAAACAGGGAGGCCCAGGAAGAGGGAAAGAGACGCGGAAACAGTTGGTCAGTGGAGCAGTCAGAATACATGTAACATTTAAGTTTGCTGTCTTACATGGGTATGACCTGTGGTGCCTCAAACAATTACAATAGTAACATCAAAGATCACTAATCACAGATCACCATAACACATACAATAATAATGACAAGTTTGAAATATTGCGAGAAATACCAAAATGTAATACAGAGACAAGAAGTGAGAAAATGCTATTAGAAAAATGACACCAATAAGACCTGCAGCGATGCAGGGTTACACAAACCTTCAATCTGTAAAAAATGTAATATCTGCGAAGTGTGATATAGTGAAGTGCCGTAAAACCTGATATGCCTGTATGATCAAAACTGAACAAAGCAATGATTCTTACAGATCTCTGTTCTCTGTAACAGTGACCACAGACCATGCTTTGAGATGTCAGAGAATTCCACAACACCTTGTATTTCTGAGTGACTGTGTGGAGTAGAACGTCATCTCTTGCAACCACCCAGGATGAAGTGTATGGAGTGAGTGAGAAATAAACTTTTCTTGTGTCAATCAACTGAGATATAAGGTTTAACTACTTACCAGAGTATAAACTACCTACTTAATTTACACAGCTTGCATTCCAAACATATTCTCCATACTGAATGAAAAGCCAGCTAACTGCATTTTTTATATTGCTATAAAACACACACACACACACACACACACACACACACACACACACACACCATTGACTCTGGGTGATAATAATTTGTCAGTGAAGGTTCATCAATTTTATCAAATGTGCCCACCATACTGGTGGGGGATGTTGATAATGGGGAAGAGTAGGCATGTACAGGGTTAGTGGGTATACAAAAAAAATCTCTGTTTCTTCCACCCAATTTTGCTATGAACTTAAAGCTGCTCTAAAAATAAAGTGTATTAAAATATTGAACAGAGAAAACACACATATTATTAATTTATTAATATTTTTATATTTTTTACATGTAGTATGTTCATAGAGCAGATTTATTGAGGTTTATAAATATTAAACTTAGGAAATATATATGATAATTTTAACTTGTTTTTGATATTTACTACATAATTACAAAATTCCTGTGTCATTAAATATTCTAATAAAACACACTTTATTACTGAATAGCATTTTTTATTATATGTATGTACTAAAATCTCCTATCGATGAATATTTAACTTGATTTTTTTTTTTTTTTTTGCTATTTTAAACAAGGTTGAGAGTATTTCTGGAATGACAGAAGTCTGGAAAGTCAGGTGGTTATCACCGAATGCATCACTTATGTTTTTAACCACAGCTGATTAAATCACAGCCGTTTTTGTAACATAAAGTAAAAGAAAAAAAAAAGGTAATATTTTCTTTTAGAGACTCTTTGGAAGTGCTTTCTAAAAATGGCACTCTGGACAAAAAAGTAGGAGGCCATACCACACTAACATTGTCATAAGCAATATCCTTAGAAGCCTAAATGATTCTGGAAAAAAAAAAAAAAAACAACAAAAACACCTTACCCCTTTCTTTAAAATTAATACAACACCTAAGAAGAAAATACCATAAAAAGTTATTTTTCATCATATTATCGAAAGACATTTATATCTATCTATTAATAAACTCACTATATTATTACCAAAGATTTTTTTCCCCTTAAACTAATCATCCAAATTGGGTACAATGACCTGTTAGTCTGAAAATACTTATTAAAATAGCAATTAACTCTGCATAATTTTGGAAGTGTTGAAATTGAGAATTAAGGATCTGTTGACTACCTCTGGAAGTTCAGTGACAGGCCAAAATTACAGTATTTGCTTAGCCTAATCAGGGCACTTCATGATCCATCACATTTACACTTTGGGGACTATTTACCTTATTCACATGTTGAATTAGACGCCACTAATGTCATTAGTTGTGTCAGCTACTTTTTCAACTTGCTAATTGTCTGTAATATCTTAATTAAAACATCTATAAAGATGTGTTGCTCTATTGTTTCTGCTTCTTAAATAGAAATTTTCCCAAGTAACAAAATTAAAGTGTTTTCCTAAAGTTGAACATAATTATTGAGAGATCTAATTTGAAATAATTTTGGTCTTTTTAAAATAATTGTAGTTAGTATTACTTTTTGAAAGTAGCGTTTCCTTTCATTGCTTTTGTGCTTGCTTACTTTAATATTCAAAAGAAGATTGCATTGTCTATTAATTAAATCATGAATTAATTCACTCAGTGAACAATTGTTTATTCTACCTTTCTGATGTTGCCAGTATTGTTTTAAGTAGAGAAGATCAGAAAGAAACACCACATGAATCAGGTAAGTGCTAAATAAAACTACGTGTTATTTTATGATTTTAAAAGAGTGTTAACTGCCTGCGATTAAGGAAGATTGCCTTAAAGAGGTAATGCTTCATCTTAACCTGAAGAGATGATTTAGAATTCGTTGGGCCTCGAAAGAGCAGGAAACAGTATCTTCTGATCATTTTGTGTAGGTTGGCATTGCTGGGTATGGGATCCAGTGAAATTATTTTGGGAGATCGTAGCAGAAAGACACAGAGGACACCAAAGGACTTTTTGGAGGTTACAGGCAGTCATCCAAGAGCATTAAGTAAGTACATTTTGTTTAGATTCACAATTTAGTAAGATAATTCTGGTTACTCAGGGGGTAGCATAATCGGAGAGGTTGAGATGAGAGATGGCAGCAACAATTAGGGGGCTGGACTGAACTTGCAGGGTGAAACCGGCATGCTGAAAGTGGACTAACAAGTTGGTAATTAAGTAATAAACTTTTGGTGAGAAAATGGAAGAGCTGATAATGATAAATTGCAGAGCAATTGAGTATAATTGTAGAAATCTTAAGTAAATCATTTGGGGAATAAACGTCTTGTCAGTAGTAATAGTAACATCTCTGCTACTACTACCACTATTTGGTAACATCGATTTCTGCCCATCTGCTCGACAATGTAATAACCGTAGTATAGTATGTTGAAACAGGGATTAAAATGTACTAAATATATACTCACTCTTTCTCTGTGAATTTCGAGCACATGTTCATTTAGCAGTCTTCTTGCAACAAAGAAATCATTAATCCGAAAATATGAATTTATTCTATTGATCATTGTCGGTCTTCTGAGTGCATTATTCACATGAGCTTTATCTTTCTTTAAATGTGATGAACGAAATTACAGTTCATCTCTACGGCTACCGGCATGCTGTTGCAGGGTTATGTCAGTGAGCCATCAGTGGGATGCAGAGCATGTTTAAGGGTTAGGAAAGAAGTGTCGTTAAAACAAAATATTAAGTACACGTTGTGTAAAAAAGAGGAAGTACAGACAGAACAAAGAAAGTACAACAACAGCTACTTGACTAGTGGAGAAAGAAAGTAGAATGTGAAAGTACGGAGGCTTCACATCTGTAGCTGAAAATGGCTAGAGAAAAGCAGATTCTAAAATTAGGGATCACTAACTTTGTTGTGTCCCAGGAGTCATTCTCCATTTCCCTAAATCAGTTACCCTCCCACTCGCTTGGATAATAACACACCTCTACAATGTTTGCCATTCTCTCTCCCATCCTTGCTCTCAGGTGAATGGCCCTGCTTCATATTTAACTGTGAAAAAAATGGATTCGATCAAAAGAGAATTCCCACAACTTGCCTCTCAGTTCACGTAGCTAGTGCCTTCTGTTACCCTAATGAAAGAATTTTCTTCGCTCATGCATAAAGCGGCTTCCACCCTCACTTACCGGCTCAATGGACATTATTGTACCTCCTCTCCTGTTCTGTTCCTGCATTCTCTAGGATTCTTTATCTCACAGATTGTTCCCAATTGTAAAAATATTTTTTTTCCACTGCAGACTAAAATCACAAAAGCTATCTCTTAAACTCTATCTTTCACAGACTATCCTTTTTGTCTTGTAGATAAAGCAAAATACCTCAAAAGAGATGTCTATAGTCAATGTTTTCAATTGCTCTCATCTGATTTTCTGTTGAGTCATCTCTAAGCATTGTTTTAATTCTAATAATCCCTTAAAACATCCTTGTCAGTGCCACAAAATCCAGCTTTCTATTATTAATCTAAATCAGTCTCAACTAATTATAGCAAATAACACAGTTGGTTATGTGGTGCTTGCTTTTATTCTAAAGTACAACATTCATACTGTTTGCTTCTGATTGATCTCATCATCTATCTCCTTTGCATAACTAACAGTTTATCTCTGGACCTTGAAATTTTAGAGTATCCCAGGATCTATTCCTGATTTTTTCTTTGACTCTATTTTTGCTTTGAATTCACCTCAACCTCTGTCATGACTCCAAATACCATCTATATAAAGACTCCTCACTGGTTATTCATCTAACTGCATAAATTCCATCTCCACTTGGATTCTTTTTTTTTTTTTTTAATATAACTTATTGTCAAATTGGTTTCCATACAACATCCAGTGCTCATCCCAACAGGTGCCCTCCTCAATGCCCATCACCCACTTTCCCCTCTCCCCCACCCTCTATCTACCCTTAGTTTGTTCTCAGTCCTTAAGAGTCTCTTATGGTTTGCCTCCCTCCCTGTCTGTAACTTTTTTTCCCCCTTCCCCTCCCCCATGGTCTTCTGTTAACTGACAAATGGATAAAGAAGATGTGGTTTATACATACAATGGAATACTACTTGGCAATGAGAAAGAATGAAATCTCGCCATTTGCAGCAACATAGATGGAACTGGAGGGTATTATGCTAAGTGAAATAAGCCAGGCAGAGAAAGACAGATTCTGTATGTTTTCACTCATATGTGAAACTTAACAGAAGTGCACTTGGATTCTAATACACATTTCATACTTAAAACGTTTAATAACAAAACCCTTAGTCTACCTACAGCCCTTACTATAAGTAAATGAAAGCTTTGGTTCTCTTTATTCCTCCTCTTTGTTAAAACCAACCCTTTCCTTCCTGTTAGTTAGGCCAAAAATTGGAATCATCACTGATTCTTTTCTCCATCCAACATCCCATTCCTCTACAAATACTGTAGGAATTCCTCCAAACTTACCTGGCATTTGGTACGTCTGTCTTCTAAATTATCGCTTTGTCCAGCAACATTTATGTCTTGCCTCTGTTGTTTTATATCTCCTAATTAATCTTTTTAGTTTTATCTTTACCCTTCTCCTAAGTTTATTTTCATAAAGCAGCCAGGGGGATCTTGTTAGAATTAGGACAGATCCTATCACTATTCTGATCAAAACTTTCTACAAGTTGCCCATTTTCTCAGTATAAAAGCCAAACGTTTACAGGGCTCTTTACAGCTCTACAGGATCTGGTCCTGGGATTATGGATGCTGCCTTCTTATTCTTCTTAACCACAGCAGTCGTGCCGCAACTCCGCTGTGAGGACTTTCACTTTCATCCCACCTGAAAGTGTCTTGTTTCAGGTTTATACAACATATATTTCCTCATCTTCCAACCCTTATTTATAGATGATCTTCTCAGGAAGGTCTTTCGGACAACCCTGTATGAAATGGAGATCTTTCTCCCATCCCCTAATATTCCACATCTATCTTCTCTGCTTTGTTTTTCTTCCTCACATTCATCACTATCTTATTCAGTATATGTTTTAGTTATTTTGTTTAATTGTCTGCTTCTGCTGTCTGAGGACAGGGATCCTTGTGCCCCACATTTGCTGCTCCATACCTGACATGTAGGTTAGTTTCCACATAGAAAACACCTTTGATATGTATTTGTTGAATGAATGGGTGACTACACATATTAGGAAATATTTTGAGAAATGCAATTACACAGTTTGTCCTTAAGTCATATTATCAAATTCAATTCTAAAATATGCCCTGCTTATAAATACAGAGGAAAGAGGAACACAAAAAGAGAAGAAAGGAAAAAATAAAAGGGAGAGAACACAAAGAAAAAAAAAAATGGAAAAAAGTGTAAGCCTTCATTCAGTGAGTGTGATCTTTCCAAATGTTAAGCACAATATCCCTTAACCTTAAAATCCTTACTTGCACCCCAGGGCACTGAGATTAAGACCCAAACCCCATATTCTGGGTTTGCAAATTTAGACAGAAAGTGCCTCCTCCTAATAGGATATCACTTCACCACTTGTCCCAAGGCTGAAGCCACCAGCCTTTTTGTTCCACAGATATATTTAGTTTATGTACTTCGGTCAAGTCTTCCTTATCCTCCTGGCCCAAGGATAAATGTCTTTCCTGAAAATGGACTTTCCTCATCACCTAATTTAAAAAAATTCACCTACTAATTCTGTGTCTCATCACCCGAACCAATTTGTATCATGATCTGCTAATTTATCATATTTGTGAGTTGTCTGGGTGGTTCAGTTGGTTAAGCGTGTGACTTCGGTTCAGGTTATGAACTCACAGTTTGTGGGTTAGAGCCCCATGTTGGGCTCTGTGCGGACAGCTCGGAACCTGGAGGCTGCTTCGGATTCTGTGTCTCCCTCTCTCTCTGCCTCTCCCCTGCTAGCACTCTGTCTCTCTTTCTCTCTTTGTCTCTCAAAAATAAACATTAAAAAAAAATTTAATGGATCATATTTGTATTTATTTGTCTCAATTAAGCAGCATTTGAACTCTATGAGAATTAATTTTAGCTATTCATGCCTGGACCCATTTGAGCTGGGCGGGACTTCGACGTAATCGGTTGAAAGAATCTATGTCCTTAGTCTACTTGAAGGTGTGAGAGTGCTTATCAGCCCACCTGCCAACCTTGCTCAATCACCTTGATGATTAGAAGAAGCAGGAGTACCCTACAAGAAAAAGGGGGTGGGGAGACATAGGAAAGCTTTTTCCACTGAGAGAGTACACATTTCTGATCATAAATCCTGGTGTGACAAAAATGTCCCTTTTAAAAATTTTCCTCAAATCAGTTATGATGCCCAATCTATTTTTGCAAGAAAATACCTTCTTATTTTCTCCCACCTGACTTTAAAGTGGCTGTTTGGAACATGACCTGTTTGTAAGTTAAAGAATTCCAATATTTAGTTTGGTATTTACAGTACAAGAAAACATCAAAAAGAGTCTCCCATTATTGCACCTTTAATTCTGATATAAAGCATATAAATCATCTTGGCCTAGGAAAATCTAGACATAAGAGAATGAAGAGCATTAAGGTTTGCTGATTAAGTTGTTATACTGCAATTCTCGTGTTGACGATTTGCAACATAAATGGAAAATGAACCACAATTCATGTATATTCATGATAATTGCCCCCCGAAAAAAAAAAAACTGGCTCGGAGTTTATAAAGTGGTTTCTGTTCACAGCAAAATAATGATGAAGTATTTTAGATAGTCAATTTGTGCCTATTTCTTATAACACCAGTTATTTTAAAACTCAAATGTTTTAGTGTGTCTGGTATCTGCCTAAAAGCATAAGGGGGAATTTTGGAAATATCAAATAATACCATATTTTTTGAATAAAAGAATTCTCTCATAGAAAGCATTTACCATTCAGCTTAGGGATACAAAAGACTTTTTGAGATTTCAAATAGAAGTCTGTCTGAATGAGAAATCATACAAGTATATTTTTTCCTCAATAATAGGTATACAGTATAAATACACTTTGCTCTATTTGTGGATTCACTTAGATTACAATTTATATTTCTTCCTTTTAAGTTCAATTTCTTTTTCACAGCTACCTCTGGTTTTCTATGTTGAAAATGCTTAATTGTTTATTTAGAACCTTTTTAAAATGCATGCTTTAATAATGGAACGCTGAATCACCTAATAGAGACAGTGATCGTATTAATAAAAGAACATACTTTCTTGGAAGGAATGCTTTGAGAAAAAGTGGGATAAGAGAACTTGCGAATTTGAGTTAGGAAATCAGTTGATGCATGCTGCATCCATCTTTTCTGTCACACATAGAAGGGCCCCGTTACAGACTTATATACGGTTATACGTGAAAGTTTCCTCCTACTCCAAAAGAGGCTCTCGGATTCTTTTTCTATCCACTGCAGTTTGTAGGTGAGTATCAGAAGTCACAGGCTCAGACATTCTTGCTGGGCTTATGGATTGCGTGAGGTCACTTCCACCTAGAAACAAAACTTCCAAGAATGGGTCTAAGCCACAACTCACAATATTATCTACTGCATTTCTCGTTTGCTCCAGTATGGGCCAGCACAGAAACACTGATCTCCTAATTTTGTCATCTTTTGTCCTGTCCGATCACCTCATTTTGTGCTGGAGTTTTCTTCTCAAGCTTTCATGAAGCTCTTTCATCCCGATGGTATTCCATCACTAACAAAGAATCTGTTTGACTTTGCCCCGATACTCCACCTCAGTTTGGTACTATCCACTTCCTCAACTTATGGTGACATTTATGCTACATATGAATGAGTGTTTTAGATTTTCTGCCGACTTGATATTTTACTGTTATGCAGAATTTATTTGAATACTGCTTTTGAATTAGAACTGACACTACTAGACCCCAAACTCTCTACCTCACTCACAAACACAACAAATTGCTCATTCAAAAGATAGCAGCTGTTGAATGTTCAGGTTTTTTGTTTTGTTTTGTTTTCCAAACATTGCTCTTACACAAAGGAAAACATCACCTACTTCTAGTGTCAATCCACTCTTTTTTATACATTCTGTTAAGGATTGAAAATTAACCTAAATCAACCTGATTTGCAGCACAATTCCAAATTCCCATGCAAAAACTAGAAGAGTAGTAAAAGAGTAGTATAAAAAAAAAAGAATATTTTTTTTATATTCTTTCTTTTACCATCTAGGTTTATATTATGAGGAAAACATTATAATAATAAGCAAATATGACAGAAAATCTCAGGCAGAGATTTTGTTCTGCGTTGTACCAAAAGATGACATTTACAACTTGGTCTCTGTTTTATAAGTCAGATAAAGAGACATTTAGTATACAGTTCAATTAATTTCATTTTCAGTAACAAGTAATAAGGACTATTAATGATTACATAATTGAGGCCTGGACTTAGAGGCCCCAGGGTTGGTTTGGTGGCTTAATAATGTCATCAGTGACTCAAACATTTTAATTTGAATACTTTCTCTTTCTGAGTACACTTAGCCCTGGAAAAACCATGGTTTTGAACGTCACAGGTCCACTTATATGCAGCTTTGTTTTCAATAAATACAGAGCAGTACTGTAAATGTATTTTCTCTTCTTCACAATTTACTTCATACTGTTTTATTTTCTCTAGTTTAATCCTATTGTAAGAACACAGTATAAAGTATATATATTGGGGGACAGGAAGTTTGGATGAGTTTTAGGCTTCAAAGCGTACAGAGAAAGGGCCACTCCTAATGGGAGTGGTCCCAAACACAGCCAGGTGGAATTTTTTCTAAGAGATGGCAGTGAGCTCACTGTCAGTGTTATACTTTGGACACTGTATAAGATATTGCTGTTTGCGGGGTGCCTGGGTAGCTCAGTCGGTTAAGCCTCTGACTTCGACTTAGGTCATGATCTCACAGTTCATGAGTTCAAGCCCCGCGTCGGGCTCTGTGCTGACAGCTCAGAGCCTGGAGCCTGCTTCAGATTCTGTGTGTGTGTCTCTCTCTCTCCTCCTCTCCCCCCCTGCTCACACTCTGCCTCTCAAAAATAAACATTAAAAAAAACCTAAAAAAAAAAAAGATATTGCTGTTTGGTAAATCTAGGTGCAGTGTAGGTGTGGCCATTGTCATAGGTAGAAAAAAATGTCTTTATACTCCAGGGCATAATTTGAAATGGAGATTAGTTGCTAGAAATATTGATAGAGATATTTACTTATCATAATTAGGAGGGAGTACATTGGAGACATTCTTAAAATTGGAGAATAAGAATCATTAGGGGCATATACAGTATACAGTTAGGTATAAGAGTAAGGGGGTAGTTCTTCTATGATGTTTAATAATGTCCCTTGGACATTGATGATAGACAATCCCCAAAGACTTTGATGATGAATGTAATAACTGGAAGGTAACTCACAAGCTCATCCTCACCGTAAGGGCACAATCTGAAAAGCTGGTTTTACTTATTGGTCAAGATGACCTGAACCTAGTTCATCTGCCCATTTTTATGAAGAAGTCCTGCTCAGAGTTAGCCTAAAGAATAGATCCAATCCTACATCAAACACAGAAGAATGATTTTCCCCTGTTTTTCTCTCTGAGACTATTGCCAAAAAAATGCTATCCAGCACTTAGTAATGGACTTTTGCATCATGGTAGGTGCCACTCAAGGATCATTGAATCTAAGAATCTAAGAACCACAGAAATTAATAATGATTCTGTGTTGATAGACTCTCAGGGATGCTCAAACTTGTGATAACGAGTATTACAGTCCAATTACCCTCTTTGCTTGACCATGAAAGTAATCAATTTATATACATGGCTTATATACATAACTAGTTACCATCTTAAATGGTAGAGAAGAGAGATTTTCAGTATTTTTTTCTTTTTCTTTTATTTTAAATGATTTTCAGCCTCAACCATTATTGCTTGGGAAGTAGTCTCTTCATTAAATAGCTATGCAAACAATCTATTATTTCTTAGGTTTTTCAAGATTTTCATGATCATTTATTAAAGTGCTGCACTAATATTGAGTGCTGCACATATGTATTCCCACTCTTCTGTATTTTTAGGCTTTTAAAAATTGTTATTAGTCAGGTTTCCTTCAAAGTTAGGAACATATGTCTTATGGCTAATGTTGCCAGATAAATGGTCTATAAAAAAAAAATGAATTGTTAACCTGCCAGTTTTTTTCTTAATTAATATTTAACTAGTTTGAAATTTTGATAATTTAGTCAAAGTATAGGCTTAAGTTTTTTCTTCCTTTTGTAGTATTATGAAAACATTTCTAAGTAAATATATACTATTATGATAATCATGAATTTATTTTCTTAATTTCCTTATTAACTCTATTCTTTTTTTCAGAATTTAGGATATATATAGCTACTCATGATTTACATACTAATTTTTTGCAATGCTACTGTATATATGTATGTATCAGTAAGATGTACATTTCTTTCTGTTAATACTTTTCCATTCTAATTATTTCTTTTTTATAGAAAAATATGGATTTTATTTCTATGCATAATAACTAGATTTTCTTAATAGTAAAGGATATTCACTTTTTGTCAAATTTACCTCTGGGTGCCAATTTAAGAAATCATGAAAACAGTACAATTTGGACATAATGCAAAAAAATTATTAAACATAATAAATGTAAACTTCTCTCCATGTTCTGCCTTTATAGCCATAAAAGGTAACATCTGAATTCTCTGTAAGGAACTATTTGACAAAGGGTTACTTAAGATGCACATTCTTTTTTTTTTTTTTTTTTTTTAATTTTTTTTTTTTCAACGTTTATTTATTTTTGGGACAGAGAGAGACAGAGCATGAACGGGGGAGGGGCAGAGAGAGAGGGAGACACAGAATCGGAAACAGGCTCCAGGCTCTGAGCCATCAGCCCAGAGCCCGACGCGGGGCTCGAACTCACGGACCGCGAGATCGTGACCTGGCTGAAGTCGGACGCTTAACCGACTGCGCCACCCAGGCGCCCCAAAAGATGCACATTCTTGTATATGCTTACCCTTTAGAGCACACAAATAAAATATTAAAGGCTAATATTTATACGCATGTGCACATAAAAACATACTTTTTAGTAGTATGAAAAAAATAGTATGTCACAGAGGAAACACTTGTTACTAGCAAATAAGGAAAAGCTATACTTGAGACATCACAAAAGTAAGTAGAAGAAATCAATGAATTGTTTAGACAAGAAATAAGGAAAATCTCCTGAACTAAAATAATCAATCACCACAGAGACTTGATGAAACGATTTCATTACTTGCAATCCACCAAAGGTTTCTTTCTATTAAAAAATAAATCCTTTGGGAAGGTTCTAATCATTAATTATACAGATAAATTGTCTCTTTAGTAACAGAAGATACAAATAACATTTCAAATACAAAATAATGTTAAATTTATCTGATGTGTATGCAACTCTTTGCATTCACATTTTACTGCAATTTTAACAGGAACATTCTTGACAATATCCTCTTGTTTGTATACTCATATAATTTTATGTTTTTATGGTATCAATACATAAGAAATATCTAAAAAGAGAAAGAAAAACATAAAATAAGCACCAAACCAGGAATTGTCTATTGTGTAATTAATTAGGAGGTAAGATCACTTAACAGATTTAACAGCTGAAAGAACGGTGTTTTATAGCTTTTAAGTTAGCTTAATTAATTACAGTACATAAATAATGAGTTTATCATGATAATTTTTCTCTATACTCCAACTGCATAGATCAATTACTGTCAACTACTTAACACATGTATACTTTTGGATCTAGTGAAAGATATGGCATTCACTCATGTATTTATTCAATCGTTATCCATCCAAATATTTATTGACTATAAGTTGCCAGACACTGGGTCTGCAATGACCAGCCAAACAGTTATCAGTTGCTGTTATGGAATTTATACTATAGTGGTACAGGCCATAGCATGACTGCATTATACATGTGTAATTTCAAATCAATGGAGTAACTAACAAGTGACTGCAGTGGAAAAAGTCATATGATAAAAAGGCTAGACAGATTTGACTTTAGAAGGAAGAGTTAATAAGAATTAATGAATAAACACAAGATACACACATATGTATACACACACTAAATAATAGAAACAATTTAAATTACATTTAATTTACATTTAATACTATGTAAATTCCATACTTTTAAGTATATGATGAAAATCAAGCTATTTGCACAGGTCTTAGTTCAGGCTGCTGTAACAAATTATCATAGACTGGGGAACTTAAACAACAAGCATGTCTCTCAGTTCTGAAGGCAGAAGTCCAAGGTCAGGGTGCCTGTATGACTGGTTTGGGTGATGCCCATTTTTCTGGTTTATTGTTAGCTGTCTTCTTGCTGTGCCCTTACATGGCAGAAAGATAACTAGTTAGCTTTCTGGCCTCTTATAAGGCACTATTCCCATTCATGAGTGTTCCATCCTGATGAATAATTACTGCACATAGACCCCAACTTTACATTACCACCACATTGGAATTAGGATTTCAACCTGTGAATTTCAGGGGACACACTCAGTCTATAACAGCACATAATAAGTAACATGCACTAAATATAACAAACATAGACCTCTCTCTTTCTCTATGTTCTGCTGTTATATCCATATAAAGCAACCTTTCATGTTCTCAAATATCTTAAAAAGAAAACTATTTGAAAAATAGCACTTTAAATATAAACATGGATGTATGTACATATGGATATAAATTAAAAATCTAAATTTGAAAGTTAAATTTTATATAATTTTAATAATATCTATATATATAAATACTAACAAAAATATTTATTTGGGAGGGGCCAAATGGAAAATGTCTCTACAGCATAAGACACAATTATGGATTCAAGGAATCAAGGAGAAAATGTGGTATGTTTCTAAGCCACTCTAGAAATGTTGTCTCCCAAATAAGAACAATGAGAAACCGCTGAAATGTTTCACAGGAGTTACTCTAACAGCTTGAATGCTTAAAAAAATATTATTTAAGCTGAACTTTAGAGAATGAATTGGATGAAATCAAAAGAAGATGAGTAAAAAAGAGATAACTATAAATTAGATTTGGAAAATGGCAACTGATTTGGACTTGAGAGATATACAGGAAAAAGTAATAATGTTCTTAGTAACTGGATATGCAAAAGAGAGGGACGAAGATTTGTCAAAAGATGTCTTAATTCTGGGGCTCCTGGCTAGATCAGTCAGTAGAGCATGCGACCATTGATACAATGCCATGGGTTTGAGCTCCACATTCATTTTGATTTATCCTTTGAAAAATAAGACCACATGACCTCTATAACGAAATCAAAATTAATACTATCTCAGATCATTTTTTAGCACATACAATAGTTTACGTTATATAACTATTCTCAAATAGGCCAAATATCATTAGAAAACACTTTCTGGGCATCACCTGATCTTGTTGGTATTGAATAATTTGACAAGTATTACTTATTAAGGATCTATTGTATTTGACACTGGCTGATGCTTCAGAACTATGATGTAGGTTTCTTTAGTGTTAGTTCACCCTTTTCCATATTTGAATCTTCTTGTTTCTTTCCTCTTTTTTCAACATCTCAACATCTCATTTGTTTGGAATATTCTATTCTTTTTTTTCTATTCAATGTAACTGACCAGATAAATATCTCTGTAGGCTAAACGTGTGATAGAATCACAAATTCACTATTGCAATTTCTAAGATTTATTATTTTCCTTTCATAATATAAATGTTATTTAGCATATAGCTTATTTTCCAAAGAAAAAGCATTTTTAGCTATCATTTTGTTAACAAATTTCTTAAAATTGGTTATATCAGAAAACATTGTGTAATATTCATTCTCTAGAATTTCAGAACACTTTCATAGTTTATTTCAGCTAAGTTTAAAGTTCTAAAATTGAATATATATATATATATATATATGATTTGCTTTTCAGGGTATTAAACTGAATTTATAGAAAGTAAATTGATCTCGCTAAATGTAAGTAACAAATTTATTTTTTGTCTACTTGATTTGTTGTTTTATAAGCTGTAGTATTAATGCCACTAGCTAAAAATGTTGATTCCTTTCTCCTTGAAGTTCTAATTGTTTTTGCTTTACATTCTTTTATCTTCATTGCTGAATTTCTATACTTAAAATGTTTATATATTTTTGCTCTATTGTTTCATTAACCAGCATATGATGCCTTTAATGACACTTTCAATACATACTCCTATATTTTATTTTGTCAGATGTTGATAATATCACTCTTCATTGACATAGCTCATTTTTATATGAAAAATACATTTCAATTCATTTATTTAGATATTTTAATATATTTTGGATATATGTATCTTTTATATGCAACATATTATTAGAAAAAAATTTTTATCACATCTCACAGACTTATAGTTGGTTTTAAAACCCATTTTGGGGGCTCCTGGGTGGCTCAGTCAGTTAAGTGCCCCAACTCTTGATTTAAGCTCAGGTCATGACCCCTTGGCTGTGAGATAGAGCCCTGTATCAGACATGGAGCCTACTTAAGAGTCTCTCTCCCCCTCTCCTTATTCCCTTCCCTTTCTCTCTCTGTCCCTCTCTCGTAGATAGATAAATAAATAAGTAAATAAATAAATAAATAAATAAATAAATAAATAAAACATACATAAATACATAAATATATAAATATATAAATCAAACTTTTGTTTTTATTACAATTACTTATGACATTTACTTTATTTTATTTATTATCTTTTTTTCTGTCTTTCATGTTTTCTGTTGGATAGATCATTGTTTTTGTTACATTTTACTTTAGTTATTTTGGTATTTTCCTTAAAGTTTGAGCCTGTAGTAACGCTTATTTGCCTTTAGGAAGCTCTTGATATTAACAGTATTTATAATTTCCCCATACAAGACAAATCTCCAGTATATGATTCTAACATCTCTCTCTTCTTTCTCAGGACTCCAAATACGTATTAGGCCATTTGATTTTTTCTCATAGGTTTTTGATGCTACTTTCTTTTAAATTTATTTTATCTTCTTAATTTTAACATAGAAAATTTATATTGAGGGGCGCCTGGGTGGCTCAGTCAGTTAAGTGTCTGACTTTGGCTCAGGTCATGATCCATGGTTCTGGGGTTCGAGCCTCACGTCAGGCTCTGTGCTGCCTGCTCATAGGCTGGAGTCTGCTTCAGATTCTGGGTCTCCCTCTTTCTCTGCCCCTTTCCCGCTTGTGCTCTCTCACTCTCTCTCAAAAACAAATAAACATTTAAAAAATTATATTGAATTATATTCAAGGTTACTGATTCTTTTCTTGATGTTCTATCTGTTGATAAACTGAACAGATGCTTCATCTCTGATATCATGTATTTTCACTTCAGGTATTCTGTTTGCCTCTTTATATATTTGCCTTCTCTTGAGTGGAAATTCTCATTTGTTAATACCTGTTCACCTTTTCTATCAGACATTGTATTATATGAATCATTGTAACATTAAAACCCTTATCTGAGAGTTTCAACATCCTACTATTTTGTGTTTCTTGTTCTGTTGAATATTTGATGCCTTGACAGTGTTGTTTATTTGTTTTGTTTATTATGTGTGTTGTAGTTGAATGCCAGATAGTCAAATCTTGGTAAGGGGGAGGAAGAGAAATGGAAAAGTACTAAGAAAAGTATCTTCAAGGGGCACCTGGGTGGCTCAATTGGTTAAGCATCCAACTCAGCTCAGGTCATGATGTCTGTCGCAGTTTGTGAGTTCAAGCCTCACGTTGGGCTCTGTGCTGACAGCTCAGAGCCTGGAGCCTGCTTTGGATTCTGTGTCTCCCTCTCTCTCTGCCCCTCCCCTTCTTTCTTTCTCTTTCAAAAATAAACATTAAAATTTTTTTTAAAAGAAAAAAAAAGGAAAGTATCCTCAAAATGTCCCCTTTCTGTCTGTAAACCCGCCATCCTGGCCCAAGCACATATACAAAAGGAGGCTTCTGCAGAGGCACCACAAAGACCTTTCCTGAACAACGTCTGGCCCAGGAATGTGAAGGTATATAAGACTATTACCAGCCAGAGAGACTTGAGTCCTCCCTGCAGCTCTCCTCAGAGACTGCAAAGCCCTAGTTATGCCTCAAGTCTGGTGTGGAGAGCCTTATATTCCTCATGAGGCCTGCCAGATGAAGGCTGTGTATTTGCCTATGGGTAGGCTTGGAAAATCACACCTACCTTTCTTGTCAGGAGCTAGACTCCTCATACCTATCGTGCTTATTTTTAACCATTTGTCTTGTTCACTTGAGTTATCATGTACTATCTTGTCTGTTGGAGACATTTGCATTATTCAGGTGGTTTGAAATATTTCCTGGAATCTGAATAATATAAACTTTTTCTTAATCTTGTTGTTCAGACAAAGTAATTGAGAAAGCAACAAATAATTGTGAAGTCAAACAGTTCTGCATTCTGCATTTTGCTGTCCCTGGACCCAAACCAACTCTGAGTAGGGGGTTTCCTTTGAAAAAAAATTTTCTGAAGTTTATTTATTTATGAGAAAGACAGACAGCAGAGTGGGGGAGGGGCAGAGAAAGAAGGAGACACAGAATCCTAAGCAGGCTCCCAGGCTTTGACCCGTCAGCACAGAGTCCGACGCGGGGCTCGAACCCATGGATCATAATGTCATGACCCGAGCTGAAGTCGGTCGCCCAACCAACTGAGTCACCCAGGCGCCCCTCCTTTAAAATTTTTTTAAGAAGCATAAGCATTGGAAAGGGGTGGTTATCTTAGTTTGTAGAACTCACCGGTTTTTGAGGAAGAATAGGTGGAGATGTGAAAACTAAAGGATGGCTAATCATTTATTTTGAATATATATCCTATGTATTTATTCATATATTTTTATAATTTTTCCGTAAGTGTATTTCCTTATTTTGAGAGAGAGAGACTGACAGAAATGAGCAGGGGAGGGGCAGAGACAGAGAATGGGACAGCGGATCCGAAGCAGCTTCGGCAGAGAGCCTCATGTGGGACTCGAGTTTAAAAACCGTGAGATCATGACCTGAGCCGAAATCAGAGGCTTAACCAACCGAGCGACCCAGGTGCCCCCATTTTGAATATATTTAAATTTGAAATAAGAAATTATAAAATAAGGTTTTCCCCAAACATGATATTACTACCCCTTATACATCTCAACACATATTAACCTTCCCTTCATAGAGGATATGTTACATCTTTAGCGGATGTTCATACTTTTTTAAGCTGACTCACACTGCTTTTTGATACTGTCTAAATTAAACACTGAGAAATAAGAATAACCACTAATTAACCATTTGTCCCCATGGACAATGATTCAGGTTCTATTAGGAACCTTTAGCAATCCATAAGTTTTTACTCAAAGGGAAAATACCTGCAGAAGACAGAATGATTTTTTTTCCAAATTATAAAGGAACAGAATCATTTACCTAAAAGTTCTGTGAGGTATTCTCCTGAAACTGCTATCTTTTTTCTCTTTTGTGTTTTTACAAACTTAGAAAATGCAAGTGAGCCTTTTTAAAAAACAAAACTGCAAACTGAGGTCCAATTAATACTTATTGAATCATAGATCCCATGGCACAATAATTATGCCTTGAATTTTATGCATTGAAAATATAAGTATTAACAATAATGATAGATTTTATTTTTATTTTGAAATGTTTTATTACCATTTAGTATCATTATTACTTGTAGTAGGAAAATAATAATGAAACCATGTATTGAGCACTTACTAAAAATTTAATACTAATATTATTTCCATTTTATTTATGATACAATTTAGCCCAAATGCAAATACATTTTCCAGACAACTCATAGCTGGTGGAATATTCCAGAACAATACTTTTAGCTTCTGCATGGAGAAGAGCATCCTGACAGACCTTGACAACCTCATCCTCCCCTGTGACTGGCTCAACTTCCACTCCAGTTTACAATATCAACAAATTGTCCAAGTACGATTGAGAGTTGGGAAAATCCTCTCCTGGGGACTTCTCCTGACTCCAGTGGTGCCCAGATGAAGAATCATTATCCTGCTTCTTCATAATGCACCCAATGGTAAAGGTACATACTCGCTGTTCTCTTGAAATATTTTTTTTTCTTTCCAGATTAGAAAACTATGCAAACGGAGCTGTGACGTCTTACTTTCTCTATTTTAATTTAAGATGGAAAAAATTATGATAGCTTGACTTTCCATCAAGCACTTTACCACGTCCTGAAACAAAAGGCAATGAGAGGGTAATTGGTTTGGGGTAAGAGAGGAGGTTGATGAAAATGACACTATACATTAGAATTTGGCATTCAAACCATGGCAAAAATAATTGAAGTTTATCTGTTGGTCACATTTCACTTGAGGTGTTGGTATAAATACAGTAGCAAGGCAGAAAGGGGGAAATTGCATCTGATTTAACCCTGAAGAAATGTGATTAAAATAAATCAGGACAATTACTATGTTATTTGCACTTAATATTTCTGTTTTGGTCAAGCCACATTTTCCCGATCTGCTCTTTACTTCCCATTGTCAGTGAATGTGTGTGCAGCCTTTACTGATGTTCCCTCTGTACAGATTCTTTGGAATGTGTGCTCTATGATGCTTCACTCTCCAAGTTGCAATTTTCACTCTCTATTTTTCCACTTCCCATAATCAGTCTGGATAGGCTGAGTTAAAGTTTATTACAGAGGAATGAATATGATAAAAAAAAAAAAAAAAACTCAGTAACTGGTATTTTATTTTTCTATTTGAGAGAAACTGAGCCTGCCTTATCATTTTCTAATTTATTAAGGCAAAATTTATTCAAATATCTTAGAAATATTATATAAACACCTTCTCTTTTGGTAAATTGTATCCTGGGGTCTGAGTGATTCCACATTAAATGAATTGAAGCCATTTAATCTTTTACCTGATTCCACATGATTTACAGAAATGTCTACGGGTGTTACTAAAGGCAAATAAAATAAATGAAATTAACTTGGGTTGATATTATGCAACTGTAAACTAGAAGCTGAGGTGAATTCCCATTTCTAGTTATAGATCTTTTTGAACACTTTATTTGGATGAGAAAGACAGAACCATTATGTATCCCCTTTGATTTTTTCCATATAATCTAATTTTCTTTGAAAAAAATCAGAGTATCATATAAGCAGCTCATGTATCTATATTGATACAAAGCATCTGATATTTGTGGTTACACCTTTTTAAATGCTTATTTATTTATTTTTGAGAGAGAGAGAGCACGCACCAGCGAGTGGGGGAAGGGCAGAGAAATGGAAAAAGAGAATCCCAAGCAGACTCCCTGCTGAGCACTCTGTCAGGGCAGCGCCCCATGCAGGGCTTGAACTTACGTGTGAGATCATGACCTGAGTCAAAATCGAGAGTCAGATGCTTAACCTACTGAGCCACCCAGGCACCCCTGTTGTTATGCCTTAAAGTCCTTTAAAGGAGCAAGGACATTTTTTGAATTTTCTATAAAATGTAATAATGTATGGGCATATTTGGAAAACATTTACACACTTTACCACTGGCTGTTTGGTTTGCATTATTTATTTTTTACTGAAATTATACATGACAAAAGAAAAAATAGACTTTCGTACTTTTGTTTTTCAAATATACCTTTTGTGGTGTTGAAATGAGACTGGTAGAGAAATCACCTTTCAGAGAAGATCAGAGGCGACCCTTCCTATTGCTTAAGTATTGATATTTCCACTCAAAAGTCCCACCAAGGTTCTCATAATTACAGACATCCCTTTTCTTTGATGATGGTTCAAGTACAGTTTATGGGCAATAATTGTCAAAAACTGAAAGCTATTATATAATTTTAAGACATTTTTTGAACAATTATTGGTTCAGAACAAAACTGAATGGCAGATACAGAGATATACCATATAAACTATACCTGCACCAATACAGAGCCTTCTCTATGATCGACATTTCCTATCATTGATACATTTGTTATGATTGACAAAACCTACATTAACACATAATAACTTCCTGAAGTCGATAGTTCACATTATGAGTCACTCTTGGTGTTTTACATTCTGTAGGGTTTGAGAAATGCATAATGATATATATTCATCATTATAGTATCATGCAGAGTATATTCATTCCCCTAGAATTTTTCTGTGTTCCACCCATTCATTTCTCTTGCTCCTGCTCAACTTTTAGTGGAGCCAGTGATCTTTTCAAGATGTCCATACTTTTGCCTTTTCCAGAATGTCATATAGTTGGAATTGCACAACATGGAGACTTTTCAGATTAGCATTTTTCATTTATTAATATGCATTTAAGTATTCTCTCATGTCTTTTCATTGTTTGATAGCTCATTTATTTTTAGTGTACATTGTCTCAATGTACCCTAGCTCATTTATCCATTCACCTATTGAAGGGCATCTTTATTGCTTCCCAGTAGTGACAATTATGAATAAAATTGCTGTAAACATCCGTGTATAATTTTTGTGCAGACATACATTTCAATTCTTTTGGGTAAATACCAAGCAATATCCATTGCTGAATCATATGGTAGAAGTATGTTTAGTTTTGTAAGAAATTGCAGAACTGCCTTCCAAAGTGGCATTTCCACCAACAACGAATGAGAGTTTCTTTTGTTCCATGTCCTCACTGGCACTTGGTATTATCAGTGTTTCAGATTTTTCCATTCTAATAGGTGTGGAGTGGTATCTTATGGTTGCTTTCATGACACAAAATGTGAAGCATCTTTTCATACATTATTTGCTATCTCTGTGACTGGTTCTGTGAGGTGTCTATTAAGGTTGTTGCAGAGATTTTTAAATCAGATGGACCTCTGTTTAATAATTGAATGTGCGGCTAATTAACTGCCTGAGATTGGAAAAAAAAATATTTAATGTCTCTAGGCATACTTTTCTATTATATTAGTATATAATTACATATAATATTAGAATAACTGTGACATAATGTAGTCATAAAGATTAATGCTTCCTGTAAAGAATTTAGAAATATACCCATGATATTGAAAAGTGCTCAATAAGTACTAGTTAATATTTATTGCATTATTTTGTATTATAAATGTTAGTGATTTTTAAATTTTTAAAAAAATCTTCATTTATTTTTGAGAGAGAGAGAGAGACAAAGTGTGAGTGGCGGAGGCAGAGAGAGAAGGAGACACAGAATCTGAAGCAGACTCTAGGCTCTGAGCCTGACATAGGGCTCAAACTCACAGACCAGGAGATCATGACCTGAGCAGAAGTCAGATGCTTAACTGACTGAGCCACTCATGCACCCCTATGTTAGCGATTTTTAATATTAATTAAATATGGGTAATAAATATATGAATAAATGAATTTGCTAATGTATAAATGTCTAAGTTTTCTTGAATAAACTGTTTTGTATTTTTCTATGAGTGCTGCAAATGGTTCTTTGTATTATTTTGGTAGCAATAGATATCTAAACTCTCTTTTCATTCTGAATTCATGTTTCTAAGCTTTATATAATATTTATAAAATACAAATTTTATTAGCACCATACTCAAACTAAGTGAATTAACTGGCCAGTATGTATGAAATACAACTTTTGAATAGTGAAAATTGTCCATATCATATTATTTTTTAAAATTAATTATCAGTAGGCTACGGTACATGAAAGGTCTCTTGGTTAGGTAACTAATTTAACTCTATAGTTTCCTATCCAACTAGCCAATCTTTTAAATTCATTGGTGAAATAGGCAGCATAAATAGTAATACAAATAAAATAATTTTATTTTCTAAATATATAAAAATATATTAATTGGGCATTTTTTTATTTGGAATTCATTTTCACTTAGCTGTCATCTTTCCATCTAATCTCAAGCCCTCATTTGTTTAGATGATCTATGCCATTGAAAGAGCAGACCTAGGTTGGCCGACTCCATTTTGTTCTGTGTCTTCCATCTTGAGTGACTATGTCCCAGACATGGCCCCCTTTCTGGGAAAACCGCAGAAAGAAATTCCCGCCCAAACCTCAGACCACACCTCTTCCCCTTGAGTAACTTCCTGTTCAAACTTCCCGTTCAACCATGCCGGGCAACCTGCTCAACGGGACTCTGACTCTTCCCCAGCCAATAGGCTAAGGCCACGACCATCACCCTACCAACTGCCCCTAGATCCCTATAAAACTTTTGTGCTTTTGAAACTTGCTCTCTCTCTCTGGCATCTCACCGCTGTGTCGCTGCAGGTAGGGGAGCTCAAGCTAGCTGGAATAAAGGCTCTTTGCTTTTGCATCGGACTCTGCTCCCTGGTGGTCTTTGGGGATCACGAATTCTGGGCATAACACCATAATGTTTAAGAAAACTTCTAGCATTTTAGGTGGTAAAGAGAAAACAGAGGACATTCTAGACCATTGTGAGAAAGGTCACACTATGATGAGCAATATATATTTAGGACCTAATGAGAAATCTGGGATTCAGAATTGCATGATTGACTGGTAATTAGTAGAAACGAAAAATAGAATTAGATTGTGGAAATTGCACATATGTTCACTTGATTAATATCCTTTGCATTTAGATGGTATAAAGAGAGGGTGTAAAACAAAACATAAATTTCAGAATAGGTGCTAGAATTGGTATCACAATGCTTGTACCCCAAACCTAGGATCCAAACTACAAAAATGTTGAGAAGGTAAATGGAGAGAGGGCTTACATAGAAAATTCTTAGATTAGAGTTCTTGCCATGTTGTAAAGACCCCTTGACTTGATCTTTAGTCACATTGTATTTTTCTGCAGGTATATGACATCTGTCTGCATTGGGGAGTTAGAGGACTTGTGATTAACCACACCCCCAAATCAGGAAGTTAGGAGAGGTGGATTGGTTATCGACTTTGATTTGTAATTAAATATAAAATTTGTTTGTCCCTCTTTCCCTCCTTTCAGATCCTGTGCTCTTGGAAGGTGTATTTGGCAAATTTGAAACTTCTTCCTGGAATAACCAGCAGACAACTAAGCTTTTGTTTGGAACTGTTTGTTGACTTAGAGTAATGAGACAAGTCATATATTTGTCCCATATATCACCCTGGGCAGAGGAAAGCATTCCATTGATTCAATAGAAAAGGAAGATAAGAGATAAACTAAGTTGCACTTTATATCCTCTGGGTAATGCTTTCTCAATGTATCAGTTAAACCCCAAAAGCGAATCAAGTCCAGATCTATTATACCCATCTGGCTTGGTTGCCCCAATTGTGTGTCAACTCTATGGCTTTGTCAGATCCTTCCTTTACCTTCAAGTCCACCTCATTTTTCTTGTCACCTGGGATCAAAGTCTCCAGCTGAGTAGACACCACTGTTCTAGCTGAGTAGAAGTGTGAATGTTCATAACGCAAAATGAATCTAAAGTGACAATTTGAAACACAATTGTAATATACTCACAGATCTTTACAGCGCAATTGTTTTGTAAAATAATCTCAAGTAATTAGAAAGATAGAAGAGAGATAATATATTTGAATGGTTTCAAATTTTCTTTAGTGGAAGTAAGAATGAAAAGAAAGTATTAAATGCATTGTACCACAGTTATTGCAAGTGAATATAGGAAAAAGCCATTGTTTGTAAGTACATGTTAAATGGACTCATCCCTTACTATGTTGAGGTTTAAGCTCAATAAAAAAAAAATGTTTATACAAAAGAAAAACTTTACAGCAATAATAAAACTCTTACTATTGCAATTTAGAAAAAGAAGACTTTCTTTCAGGGGATATAAAACTTTAGCTAATGGCCTAATTTTTTCTATTAGAATGCATGTTTTTGTAATATAACTTTGATAATCTAAGGAAATACAAAAGACTATTGAAAAATAACAGACTAAACCCCTTTTATGGTGACAGTGCAATAGAAATACAATTTTATGCTTACTCTTATTATTAAAAGCAAATTCTTTTCTAATGAAAAAATGAGTTGTGTAGTATAATAGAAAGGGACATTGGCTTTAGGCAGAGGGCTTTACGTAAAATGCTACAAAATGTTTGAGTAGTTGATTTACCAATTTGATGTAATTCTGTGGTCAAAGACATTTTTGTATAGTTTTTCTAAATTGTTATAAGAGAACTGCACAATATGACACCATACATGTTCTTTTCAGAATCAGATACAAAATTGGTATATTGCCAAATGATAAATTTCTTCCTAACAAGTCAGATTATTGTTAATTAAATCCAATGATATAAATCCAAGGATATAAATACATGTTTAGCAAGGCATATGAATGTATTTTGACTTTTTAATTTAAGGAATATTAAGATATGTCTAATAATTCTAATATAGCCCTGTATGGGAATTTTCTACCTCTATAACAAACAGATTTAAAATTTATTAATCCATATGTGCATAGTTGTAACCAATCTGTTAATTTACAGTGTCAAGGCAAACATTTTTTTTCCCCTATTTTATAAGACTGTGTGGAATACCATCTGCTACTGGAAAGTCTTACCCTGAAAATTAGATGGGTATTCCAAATATAATATCATGGGTTTATTTCTGTTTTGTGTAAACTCAACATCTGTTGAATTAAAAAAGATAAGCTTCCATAGTGTTGTTTTAAGTAAGTTATCTATTAAATATCAATGAAGATATACATTGTTTAGTACCATTATGGTATATGAGGGATTTTTTTTTCTCTTGTTAATTACACTCAGAAAAATTAACAACCTGTGGCACACTTGATGTCATCTAAACTGAGGTGTGGAATTTCATTAGCTGTGGGGTATATCACTCACTTATCAAAGTCTGAAAAGTCAGAGACTGCCGTCACCCTAATAAGAAGTGTCTTTATTTATAATGCAATAAATTGGTGAAACAGGTAAGCAAAGTTACCTAAACAGGGCTTGCAAGGTTAATATTAGGATGATTTTAAGGAAATAATGTTAGGAAAATTCAATTCAAATTAGAATGGTCTTTGAAAATCACTAATTAATTAATGATGTCCTTTAATGTATTGTATGATGGTAAGTCCCTCTTTACATGTCCACCTGCCAAAGCACTTAATTTGAAAATGTTTGACACAGAATTACTTTATGGGATATATATTTAGTATTACACAAATAGTGATTTTTTTAAAACATTCTTGGCATAGAGCTCATGGTTATTTGCATATGCTTTTCCCTGTGTGTCCATTTCACTGACAATTTCAATGAAAGTATTCTTTTCCAATGTTATATACAGAAATTTAGTTGGTGTTTATACCTTTCTGGTATCACTAAACCATACATTGTACCTACCTCCAAAACTGGCCTTGGGAAAAAGATAAACAAATATTAGCTTAATAAATAAATACTTCAACTTCTTCTTTTTCAGTTACCCATGATCAACTAACCATGGTCGAGAAACAAATGATCCTTCTGATGTATCATCAGAAGGTCTATAGTAGCCTAACGCTATGGCACAATGTCTATGCATTTACCTCACTTTATCTCATTACATAGGTATTTTATCATCTCACATCGTCACAAGAAGGATGAGTATAGTATAATAAAATATTTTGAGAGAGAAAGACCACATTCGCATAACTTTTATTGTAGTATACTATTATAGTTGGTCTATTTTGTTATTAATCATTGCTGTTGATCTCTCACTGTGCCTAATTTGTGAATGAAACTTTATCAAATATATATGTATGTATAGGAGAAAACATAATACGTGTAAATTTAGGTATTATCTGTGGTTTTGAGCACCCACTGGTGTCCATGGATAAGGAGTGACTACTAAACATAGAAGTGAATCATCATGACTTTGGGTTTTGCAATGGATTATTAGATACGACATGGAAAGTACAAGTAACAAAGTTTAAAAAAAAATAGAGGGGCATCTGGGTTGGTTAAGCTTCTGATTTCAGCTCAGGTCCTGATCTTGAGGTTCATGAGTACGAGACCCATGTAAGGCTGTGTCCTTAAAGCACTCTCTTGCAGTCTCAAAAATAAATACAACATTAGAATTTTTTTTAAAAACATTATACTTTATCAAAATTAAAAACTTTTATGTATCAAAGGACATATCAAGAAAGTGAAAGACAACCCACAGGATTAAAGAAAATAAGGGCAAATGACATGTGTTGGAGGAGACATGGAGAAATTGGAACATTTGCACATTGCTGGTAGAAATGTAAAATGATGTAGCCACTGTGGAAAAATGCTTTGCTGGTTCTTCAAAAGTTAAACAAAGAACTACCATATCGTTGAACGATACCACTCTGAAGTATATACTTACAGGTATTCAAACAAATATGTGTGCACAAATGTTCATAGAAACGCTTTTCTCAATATTCAAAAGGTGGAAACACAACCCAAATGCCTATCAATGAATAAATGAATGAAGAAAATGGGGCACATACATGCAATAGAATATTATTCACCTGTAAAAAGGAAAGAAGTACTGATACAGATTGTAACATGGATGGTCTTTGTAAACATTATGTGAAGTAAAAAACATATATATAAAAGTTCACAAATTGCATGAATCCATTTATATGAAATATTAAAAACAGTTAAATACATGGAGACTGAAAGCAGATTGGTGATTCCAATGAACTTGGAGGAGGTAGGGAGAAGTGGGAGTCACTACTTAATGTGAATAATGTTCTCTTTTGGGGGATGGAAATGTTTGGATCCTGATACATACAGTGGTTGCACGACATTGTGAATGTACTAAGTGCCACTTAAGTTTACACATTAAAATGGTTCATTTTATGATATGTAAATTTCACCTCAAGTAAAAAAATACTTTGCTATTGGCAGGGGATAATGTGAAGGGACAAAGAAGTTTGTGAAGAGTAGTCATATTGAAGACTGTCCAAATAGATGTTTTAAGATGCTAAAGATTTTAAAAATGTATTATTAAAAATAATGCATGTACTGCATCATCCAGCACATTTTTTGAACAGATAGAATGTGCAAGGCAAGTGCTAAATCTAATACTGCATTAATTAATGCTTTTGTTTTAATGAAGCTTGAATTATAATAGAGAAGACAATATTAAAGACCTAAATATATTTGTGTTGGGATACATATAGACATGGAGGAATTTACAAAATGATGTACCTGGAAGAGATTTGGAAAGACATTTCTGACTATGCGACATTATCTCAGCTCTGCACAATTCATATATGATGGATAGGTAATAGCGAGAAGTTGGAAACATATAGGAAAATAAAACCAGAGCAAGGTTAATATTCTGAATTGCATGAGACTACAGTTTGCGAATATTGAAAATAATTAGAATGGAAAATTAAGACAGAATGAAAAGTGTTTCACATGATAAGTGTTACGTGTGTGTTTCTATATTTCTTAGTATTTCTCCATATATACTTAAGAGATGTATATTTTATCCACACCAAATTAACTAACTGGGTCATATTAATAATCTTAACATAATTATAATTATTCAATTGGGCATTTATTTATGCCTTTACTAATGTAGCAGGTTGATAGTTACCAAAGTCTGGGGGAAAAATTCAATGGAGACTGAATATATATAACAGAGAGAGACAGAAGTGGAGATGAGAAAAGAGGGAAAGCATTTAACAAGATGCTACCTGCAAATGTAGTCTGTAAGGTTAAGTTGATAGAACTGAATAGAAAATTACAGAATAAATACTGAATATAAAATTACAGACTAAATACTAAAAGAAAGAGATTTTTCTTATTTTAATTTTCTGTGTTAGTAAACGTTAATTAATTGGTTTCCATCTGGACACCTTATTTAAAAGATAAAAGTCTGCAAAATAGATTTCACTCTTTGGATATTGGAATTCAGATATTTGTTTCATGAGGACTGTGTTCTGATTTGTTTCTTCTTTTTTTTTAATTACATTAGAGAAAAATAGATAAAATACTTGTGTAATTCTGTATATTTCTATTTAATAATTATGAATAAAAATTCGAAAACTAACTCTGGCAGAATCAATATATTACATTTAATTAAAGTCACTGTTATTATGGTTCTTAGCACTCTCTGGATTAGTGGCAGTTTCTCAGATGAAAGAAAAAATAGTATTTGTAAGCTGACTTAACAGTTGTCTTCACGGAGCCAGATGGTAATACTATTCATACTAAATTTGGTCAAGTATCTTTTTAATACAGACATGGATTACATACGTTAAGAACAAGACAATATAAACCAAAATCACATAAAAGTGTAACCAAGGGGGCGAAAAAAAGCTTGGAAATATCCAAAGTAGCTGTTAAATACTTGCAAATTCATTTTGCTTATTATCCAAAGAGCTACATCAAAGCAGAGAAAAAGATAAAAATTATTAGTAGAAAAAAATCAGTAAAATCATGATTATTAATTTCTGTATTTTAAATATTTTCATTAGATCTTCCTAATTGTAAAATTGATTGATTTGTGGAGAAATAAAATCGAAGGGGAGAAATACTCATTTTTGATATAACTAAAATTATGTTGGAATATTCGTTTTTGTCTATACAGTATTTTCATAGAAGGAACATTCTTGTATGCACAATAGAAATAATGAGTCCAATAATTTTTTAATCATTGACTCACTTATGAATAATTTGTAATCTAAAACTTGTATTCCTTTTTTTGTGTTTTATTTTTATTTTTTTGTTTCAGAGAGAGAGAGAGAGAGAGCATGTTAGCAGAGGAGCAGGCAGTGAGACAATTATGAAGGGACCTAAATTACAAAAGGAGCAATAAGCAAAGAAATTTTAGGTAAGCAGGTAAAGAGATTTACCCAAAATCATATTAAGGCTAAGAGGTTTACCCCAATAAACCTCACTATCGTTTACTTACATTTTTTTGTCACAGTAAAGTGCATTATAAACAAAACTTGACTTTGTTTTTTATTGTACTACTTGGTTAAATATTCAAAATATAGAAAATAAGTATTGAATTTGAATGCAAACATTTAAGTTCTCAATTGCCCCTAAAAAGGACACTAATTATGTAGAACACAGACACCAACACACTTAAGTAAATATTTTCATTGTTCTGAAATTCTTATAAATGCGACATTATTTTTTTTTTCTTCATAGATAGTGTAATAGTCTATTTGATGTGTAAATTGGCTGGATAAGAATCCCCAGTTATTCATTTAAACCCTAATCTAGGTGTTGGTGGGAAGATATTTTCTAGATGTGATTAAAATCTCTAATCAATAAGTTTTAAGAACGTCAACTAGAAGTAAGGAATATTATTGTAGATAATCTGAATAATCCCATCACACACTGCCTATTTATATTGGTAAAGAAAAAATAAAGTCCATGGGATGGTGTGGCAATAGAAATTGCCACTGAATAATTCTAATCAAATACTTATAGACAGCAAAATCTGGGTTACTGCGTGTTTGCTACTGTAGAATGATGTAGTCAACAACACTGAGAAAATGGGCAAAGAAAAGAAAGAGCTCAGGACTCTAAATTCCAATATCCACATAAATTACTTGAAACTTTCTATATCTGCCTTGACAAAATCTTTTATCTCCGTAGCTGCAGGCCAATGCTTTTGAAAACCAAGACTCAAAGTTTAATTCTTTGAGTAGCTAAATTACAACACAAATTTCTGTTAATTTGAAGACATCATTTGAAAGAAATAGAAACCTAAAAATTGGAGTATGGATATATGGGGCAATCCTGATGAAGTTGGAGACACTGATCCTCCAAATTCTGATAGGTATTATTTTCTCTCTCATCTATGTCTGAGGAGTTTATCCTTCCTTTGCCTAAACGTCTTAAAATGGCTTCTTCTGAAATAGTTGCCATCCAAGGTACTGCTGATTCCCCTCAGGACATACCCCCAACATTTTCATTGCTTTTGGATCTATAACTAGATTCATGTTGGAGCATGCCCAAAAGTATGAGGTACAAGGTGTGATTTCATGATGAGTTGCATGACTTTTCAAATTTATACAGACATAAGTCTTGTGATATGTGTGAAAATTAATCTCAAGGATGTGGAATTATGGTAGAAAGAGTATAAGGTTGGATCTGGCTGAATTTATTGATATGGTCCCCTTAAACAGAGCTTCTGGAGGCAGTGTTTCAATTCAAGGGATTAGAAAGGGCTCTAATAGTTCGGTGGGCTGAAAGATGCACTCACAGCATCCCCATGGTAGATAAATGTGGAATGCTAGAGCTGCCTTTGTTTACTATAGTGAAAGACATGCAGAGGCTTATGGATATTGGAATATTAGCATTAAATTATTACATAAGACCTACTACCCTGCCATGTAAAGGCCCAGGGAACATTTATTTATTTATTTATTTATTTTGCCATGGTTTTTGGAAATTTTGTGAGGTGAGTTCCATCATCTTTAAAAGAATGGTGTGGTTGCTTTTTTTTTTATAGACCAGAAATTACACTGCGTATACTGCTACTATTGAATCGAGATTCCTAAATGCAATAGGAAAAATAGATGGTAATGGGGGCCAACTGGTGGCACATAATGCTAAAAGCAGTGTGTGTTTACCATAATAGACAATGGAATCGAAGTTCTAATATGAATGATCTGACTTGTGGAGACCTATGGCATTAACTGTTTGATCATGGTCACAGTATCCCAAGAAACTAAGAAACAGATGGACAGTCTACACAATTTCTTTGCCTTCTTCTTTTCTTCTTCTTCTTCTTCTTCTTCTTCTTGTAATTTCTTCTTTATAAGCAGAAGAGTTCTAAGATGAACGTACAGAATTCTAATTTTAATCATCAAAACAGAAAGTTACAGGCTTCAGTTAATTCCCAGATTTGAACCAGTTTATAGACCTAGGGAGAGGCTATATCCCCTTGAGAAAGGGCCCTGCTACACTGTCAGAAATTTATTCAGTTAATCTCACCCTTAGACTTCCCCAAAGTGACTTATGCCCATTTACTAGGGTGACTGTGCATTAAGAAAAGGGAAATAATCAGAATTTTTAGGAATTACTGGACAAATGGCCCTTAATCAACAGTAATTCCTGAAAACACAAAATATTGCTGTTATCCACCAGTCTGAATAGAGTCTATAGAGGTCAGATGATGAGTTAGCTCAGGTCTATTTTCCAGTGGACCTAGTAGGGTCTCTGAACCAACCCTCTGGCTATTTAGCACTTTTAAGAATGCATAATTGGAATAGACCAGCAATTGGTGAAACCTCACATTGCTCCCTTGACATTAGAGTAAGGGCTATTATGGTAGGTAAATTCATGAAAATTGCCACTACCCACAAAGTCTAATGTGGGTAGACCCCTGCAGTCCTGAAGGGGTTACAGAGATTAGCACAAAAGTCAAGGACTTAAAAGATGTAGGGATAGTGATTCCCACCACATCCTCATTCAACTATTCTATGTAGAAAGCAGGCAGATCTTAGAGAATGAGTGTGTATTAATAATAATACACACTTATTCAAATGTTGACTCCTATGTCCGGTGCTTTTCCAGAGGTAGTTCCCTTGCTTGAACTAATTAACACATCCTCTGGTACTTGGTATGGAACCACGGATTTGGCAAAGGCTTTTCTCTCTATACCTGCTAAGTGAAGACCACTAGAAGCACTTTGACACCAGATATCATGACGGTCCATTACTGTGATGATATTATGCTGATGGAATCTAATGAACAGAAAATAGCAACCTTCTAGACATACAGGCATAAAACATTTGCATGTCAGAGGATGGGAAAGAGATCCCACAGTCCTGTTTCAGAAGCTTTCCACCTCAGTGAAATTATTAGCCGCTCAGTAGTATAAGCTACAGGGTCACATTCTGTTTAAGGTAAAAGATAAGTTGTTGCATCTTGCCCTTCCTACCACCATAAAATAAACGTGATGCCTAATGTCCCTCTTTAGGTTTGGAAAGCAACATATTCATCATTTGAGTACTATTGTTTTCAGTGTTCTGCTTGTTTTCAGTGTCGCTCAGAATAATTAAGTCTCTGTTTGCAGTTGCTTTGCCACTCGGGCCATATGATCCCACAGATCTGACAAGTCCTAAAGTGTTGGTGGCAGATAAACACGTTTAGAGTCTTTGGTCAGCTCCTATAGATGAAACTGTGTAGACCCTTAAGATTTTTTATCATGCTATCCTCTGCAGGTAACGACACACCTTTTGAGGATCGACGTTAGGCTTCCTGTAGGGCCTGAGTAGAGACTGAATGCTTAACTATGGATCACCGAGTTTCCATGGAACCTGAGCTGCCAACATAAACTGGGTTCTGTCTGACCCATCCAACCACAAGGTTGGTGTGCACTTCTAATGCGCCTATCTGACATTGGGCTTGACCAGGTTCTGAGAGTACAAGAAAGTTGCATGAGGAAGTGGCCCAAATGCCCATGGCCCCTACTCCTGCTACATTATCTTCTTTCTCCAAATCACACCTCCAAATTACTCCAAATCCACACCTCTGGCCTCATGGGGGTTTTCTATGGCCAGCTGACTGAAGAAAAAAATTAGGCCTTATTTACAGATGTCTCTGCATCATATGCATGCACCACAGAAAAGTGGACAATAGCCTCTATCTAGGACATTCCTAAAGGACGATGGTGAAGGAAATCCTGCTAGTGAAAGAGCTTCAAGCAATGTACATGGCTTTTCATTTTGCCTGGATGGAGAAATGTCTAGCATAAAAGTTTATATTGACTCATGGAGTGTACCCCATGATTATGCTGAAAGGTCAAGGACTAGGAAAGAATAATTATAAAATTAATGATAAGCAAATATGGGGCAGAAGTATGTAAATAGACTTCTCCGAATGGGGATGAATATGAAGGCATCTGTGCATCATCTAAATGCTCATCAAAGGTGGTCTTAACAGAGAGCGGTTTTTAATAATATAGGACAGTATAACCCATTCTGTGGATACCAGTCAGCCTCCTTCCCCAGTCACTGCTATCATTGCTCACTGGGCATATGAATAAAGAGGCCATGGTGGCAGAGATGGAACCTTTGTAAGAGTTCCATAACTGGGCTTCTTTCTAACCAAGGCCAACTTGGCTATAGCACTGCTGATTGTCCAATCTACCAACAGCAGAGAATAACGAGTTCTTGGTTTAGCGCTATTCCCAGAGATGAACAGCCAGCTACTTGGCTGTCGGTTGATTACTTTGTGCTGCTTCTGTCATGAAAAAGACAGGGCTTTAGTCTACTGGAATAGATACATTGCATATTGAATGCTTTATCCAGCATCTTGGTATTCTACACTGCTTTTAATCAAGTAATTTGTTTCACATTAAATGAAACGTGACAATGGGCCCATGAATATAGAGTTTCCTGGTATTACTACCCTCTCAATCATGAAATACTTACCCATATTGAAGGGTGAGTTAGCCTTTTGAAATCTGAGTTACAACGCAAGTTAAGTAGCAATACTGTTCAGAGCTGGGGCACTCTCCCCTGAGTTGCTGTATATGCTGTATAGCGTGGCCTAGTAAATGGTGCTATTTTACCTATAAAATGATTTACTGGTTCAGAAATCAATGGAAATAGAAGTCGCTCCCCTCATTATTGTCCCTAGATAACCCACTATCAAAAATTTTGCTTGCTTGTATCTAAGTTTAGGCTTGGTTGGTCTAGAGGCTTTACTTCAAAAAAGGAGAAAAGCTTCCACCAAGAATCAGTAATCCTCGGGAATCACAAAAATGATTCCATTACACTGCATGTTGCAAGTGTCACCTGGCTACTTGGGGCTCCTCATATATCTGAATCAACAGGCAAAGAAGTGGGTTAGTGTACTGGCCGGGATGATTAATTCTGATCACTAATGCAACATTTCACTGCTAGTACTCAGCGAAGGTAAGACTGTGTCTGGAATATAGCAGATCCCTTACAGTGTCTCTTAGTACTACCATATAATGCTACTGAAGTCAATGGAAAACTGCAATAATTCACTTCAGACAGGACTGCTAATAGCCAGAACTTGAAGGATATATGATTTGGGTCATCTCACCTAGGAAAAAAAAAAATAAACACAATCAGCTGAGTTTCTTTCTTAGGGCAAAGGGAATATGGAACAGGTGATAAAGAAAAGGAACTATGACTATGTGACCAGTTTTAAACATGAGAACAAGAAGGGGCGCCTGGGTGGCTCAGTTTGTTAAGCTCCCAACTTCAGCGCAGGTCACAATCTCACGGTTCTTCGGTTCCAGCCCTGGGCTCTATGCCGACAGCTCAGAGCCTGATGCCTGCTTCGGATTCTGTGTCTCCCTCTCTCTCTGACCTTCCCCTATTCATGCTCTCTCTCTCTCTCTCTCTCTCTCTCTCTAAAAAATAAATAAACATTAAAAAAATAAAAATGAATGAGAACAAGAAGACTTTAACAGTTATAAGTATTCTTCCTTATTCTGTTATGAATTTGGGTCATGTACACACCCTGTCACAGATAGCTAGTTAGGTATATATGATAGATATACAGATATATATCTGTGTGAAAGAAAGCTTTAAAAGTACCTAAGTGTTAGTTTGTATCATAAAATCATTAAGTTTATAAACAAATATAACCATAATAAAGTGATAAAGTTTACCTCTTATATTTCAAATGCCTGGATTTTTAAATACATAGTATTAGAGGTCACAATGGTAAATAAAAGTAGACATATCTTTACTTTGCACTCCTTCATAAAAGACAATTTCTCTAGGCACTGCATTTTATATAGCCGGTGGCAGGTATAACTTTCAACCAACCGGAGACCATTCCACTGGTTTCCACTGCTGCTGTTGTCCAGCTAATCCCCTTTCATTCAAAGGTAATTTGTTTTTTTCACCACTGCTCCTGCCTGCTTTCCAAATTCTCTCTCTCTCTCTCTCTCTATTTTTCTTTTTCAAAAGGATAGATTATCCTTTACTTAAACTGCCTGGAGGTGGGTGGCTGTTGGTCATGTGACATTTCATACTGTACCTTTCATCATATTTGAAAAACTCCCAGCCATCACTTTCCAAATATTACTTCAAACCAAATTTTGCTCCCCTTTCCTTCTGGAAATGTGCTTAAACCTATTTCAGAACTTATTCTATCCTTCATGTCCATCTCTTTTTTCATATTTCCATCTCTTTGCCTCTCTGCACTGCATTCTCAATAAAATAGTTTCTTCTGTCATAGTCACTTCACTAATCCTTTCTCCGTTTGTGTCTAATATGTTTTAAGTCACTCATTGAAGTTTTAGTTCCATTTTGTTCCCATTCTGCTCTTATACATTTTGCTTTTTTTTTTTTTTCCAGTTCCACTAAGCAACTTCGCGTTTGTTCTGACTGCAGATGTTTTTAAGCCAGGCATCAATTTCTTCAAAAACAGTAATCAGTCTCAAATGTCTAGAATTTAAATATATCTAATTAGCAACAGCATTTGATGTTGCAGGTATGTATAAAATGATTCATAACTGAGAATGTTATCAACTGAAATGTTTGCAGGTCTGTAGCTAATGGTTACCACCTTGGAGCCTAATCCTCTTGCATAATTATATTTAATTCTCTCATGTTCAATTGTCCTTGAAAATATTTCTGTAGATATTTTTTAAATTCTAGGGTGAATGGGTTGTTTTCCATGGATGAATTGAATTTGTTTGTGACAGGGACATGAAAATTCTGTTATTCTATGACTACCATACACTACATTTGTGGCTTGATGCCTTTTATGCCTTTTTCCAAGCACCAGATCATTGTTCTTGTCATCCCCTAGATTTTGGGGACAGCAGGATAGTAGGAAAGTTCATTTGGGTTTATACTCCCCCTAATAATACAGTTTTTTAATAACTCAGAAGTTTTTTAATAACTCAAAACTTTTAAAAAAGTTTTTAAAAACTCAAAAGGTTTACGTGTGTGTGTGTGTGCGCGCGCGCACGTGTTTCCAACAGGTTTTTAGTTACAGTTAGGCTCCAAAATCTGTGCTTGTCTTGTATGGTTGAAGCGAACGCTGAGGTATGGGAGATTCAGCAATATGCTTAAGTACCATACATTTGCTTTCATTTACATCTGCCTGGTATTCTGTTATTATTTCATAATTAATGTTTTAAAGAAGATTTAATATTTATTCTGCATTTTCATAGATTTCATTGGGAAAAACACAGCGAATTATAAATGGCAAATTTTTATAGGCAAACAACCAGATGACACAGGCAAGCGAGTCATTTGGGGAAGTCAGTGTAAATTTGATTTGACAATAGAAATTATTTTTCTCAAATCGGATATTGTGTAGAATGCCATTTATTGTATTTCAATGTAAGTTAATGTTAATTTCTCTATGAAAGTTATATTCATAGTATATTGAATGTTTAGGTGAGAAAATGCAAATTTAAGCAAAGAAAGTAGTATAGGGAAATAATTTGACTTATATTGAATAAGGAGACTTTTGGAAGGGTGAATGAGAAATTTCTGGAGTAGTTATATTAACTGGTCTAATCTATATATTTGTTAAATTTTCCACATTGAATCATCTAGATACAGATTATCTGGAACTGTGAAAAACTGATTTTAAAAAACCTATCTTTTATTTTAAAGATATATATATATATATAATATATATATGCATATATAGATGTATGTTAATCCAATCAACTCTTAATTATTCAGTTGTGGCACCATTTTCTGCTGAAACAAAACATATAAACATGGGATGTGTTCTAGGAACACCACTCAATGTGTACATGAAATAGGTAATAGTACATACTTTGTTTATTTTTAATAAAATTAAAACCAGGTGTTTTATATGTCGAATTACCTTACTAAATAACGCCAAATAAAATTACTGTTTTCAAAAGCAATGCTTATAAACACATATACACATTCAGAATGTTTTTGTTCTTATTCTATATAATCTACTAACAAAATTAATATTAACTTCTTTTTGGTAACTAATGAGATAGTAGTCTTGCCACTTTTTCATTTTAAACCTAGTTCCCAGTTTTATACTGACCAGTGAATGAATATTTATTTCCGAGTCACTTCCAAGGAAGCTCATGCTTTTCTCTAGCTTAAAAAAAAAAAAAAAGTATGCAGAGGTAGATTTTGAAAGCAAAATTATCTAAACAAAATCTCTTTGAAGTGTTTGTATTAGTAATTTGCATAAATAATTTTTTGTTAAAATTACAGTTTTATTGATGCCTAGGTGCCTCAGAGATATGTCATATGTGATATATCACATCGGGTCGTATTTTATTTATTGTTTTGTGCTGTCACATCAAACAGTGAAAGTTTTAAAAAATACTTTAATAAAACATTTGGATGTAAATATACTCTAAATTCTACTAATTTACAATGTATTGGATGTTACAGTACATTTAGATTGGAAAATATGTGGAATATTTGAAAGATGAACACTACATTGATTTAGCAATATTCGAAATATGTCTTAATGGGCTCTGCCTGCAAGCAACGAAGTTCCATTAAGGATTTCTCAAGTATTGGCAGTTCTTTTAAAAAAGGACTTTGACAATTGGTAGTGACAGCTTGCAAGATTCTAATAAAGGGGGACATGATACAGTTAGTCATAGAAATTGGAAATCCTTTTCAGACTTCAGCAGCTGTATTTGTTATGTACATGTGTATATACTAGGTCTCTGCCATTAACCTGAGACTGTTATTCACTTCAGTATTTCTCTTTATAAAATGTAAATATTTTTACATGGAATATATCGTTCTTTACCAATTCATTACTTCTTTTAGGATTTACACATTGAAATTCATAAAGTAGAGTTAAATACCTCACCTTCCCCACACCCCCACGAAAAAACAAAACAAAACAAAATGCGAATTCAGATACTTTAAATTTCAATTTGACACTGCAGTGTTGTTCACTTCTTCTTTTCCTATTTGTAACTAACAACAGAAATCTGTTTATCATCTACAACCTATTTACTTATGCACTTAATCCTAAAACGCAGAGAAATTATTTTCAGAATTGCTAACCTATGCCTTTGCAAATAAGAAGCATTCCAGCCATGCTTCATAATTTGCTTAATGGCTTTTTCTTCTCTAGACTTAAGACATAGCGTCTAATTACTGTGTTCCTGAGTTCATTGATTTAGTTCTTTCTGTTCATCTTCAGTGTGGTTGTTTTACTATTGAAATACTGCAATTTGTTTGATTTTATTTGTTTTATTTGCAGCTCATTTTGGCATTCCCTCCACCACCATGTTGCTGGTTTCTCCAGTCATCACTTGTTTGGAAGAGATTCTTGTAGACCTTAATGAATGGTTTGCTGATATAAAATATACCAAGCTCTTTGATATCTAAAACATTTTTCTGTAGCTTTGCTAAAGGAAAGAAAGTTTCACTTGATATAAAATCCTAGGTTAAAAGGTTATTTTCTTATAGTGTTGAAAATGTGGTTCAATTTTTTATTTGATTTATGTGTTGATTTTGAGAATCCCAATGCCAGCTTCATTTTACTACACATGTAAGTCACTTCATCTATCTGCCTAGAAACCCTAAGTGTTTATTTCTTATTTTTAAAGCATAATTGTTTTATCAGGATTTATCATGAGATTGATTATTGCAGGTCAATTCTTATTCCCTGTGGAACAAGTTTGTATGTGTTTGAATCTACATAGGAGTAAATGTACTTGAATCTACTTCTTTGTAGATTAAAATCTTTCTGTATTTTGAGAAAATCTCATTGTTTTATATTTATTTTTCAGGAGGTCCAGTTATAAGTAAATTAGATTATATTAACTTGTTTTTCATTTCAACCAATTACTCTTTCTTTCTTTAGCACATTTTCATTAGCTGAGGGTTTTTCTCCTTTTTTAAATTTCTTTCATTACATTTTTATTTGAATCTATAAGCCCTCTGGCAGCTTGTTATTTAGTCTTTACTACTGATATTATTTTTTCCTTTTTTTCTACGTCTTTTTATAATGTCAATCAATACTGGTTTTATTTATCATTTTTGACCATTCTGTTTAAATTTTTGATTCAGTTCCCCCCTTCAGTTCCAAATACTTATTTCAGGGAATTGAAGTTTGAGGTGTTGTTACAACTTTCTTCTGCTTCAGCGTTCCCATCAGCTGAATTCTGTGGGCTCTCATTTTTATCCTTCATTTTATAACTCTTTTGTGTGCAGGTACGCTGGCTGCCTTTCTGAGGATATAGCTGGCGGTGTGAACACAGGATCGCAAGTTCAAAAATGCCTTTTTTTTTTTTTTAAAGGAGAGAAAACATGATTCATTTACCGAATGCCTTTGCGGGGAGCGATATTTCACATGTTTAATTTTTGATATTCTTTGTCATCAAGGATTTAAAATTCCCTGTCCATCTTCCGTGTTTCATCAGACAGTTTTCAGTTGTTGCCTCTTTCTTCCATCGAATCTTCTCTCTGGTAGCATCACTTTTCCAAAGCTACCACTTTATGCCCCTTTCTTGTTTTGAAGTTTTCCCCCCTTAACCTGTGCGCTGATTTGCCACAGTTAGATCAGGGTAAATTTTTCTCTTGCTGGCCCTGGCTGCAGATTAATTGTAGGATTTCCCTTTTCCTCTTTTCTGCATAGTTTGTTTGTTTTTGTTTTGTTTACTTTCATAAATAGCACTTGGAAGACTTGTTTGAGGAGACTTGGGATTAGGGTGTGAAATAGAATATGGTTCACTGGAATTTGATGGTTAATTTTCTACTTACAGGTCTTTTAAAATTTTGTTTTGTTCAGGGCTTGAGTTTTATTTATTTTTCATTTATTTATGTTTAGCTTTACAATTCTTCTTGTTCTTTGCTGTATTTTTTTTAAAGTATAAGTTAAGAAGTGTTAGATTTATGCCCTAATTTACGTCTTGAATTGATTTTATAAATTAGTAATTATTTCTGGCTACTACATCTTATGTATAGTACATACATATACAAAAGGGATATATAATATATGTAAAATACAGCACAGTTTATAAACAGTAATATGATATTTAATTTATAGTACATAATACACTATTCAAGATGCATTGTAGAATATATACTATATAATGCATAACTTACTATTTTTTAAATTTTAATGTCTATTTATTTTGAGAGACAGACAGACAAAACACAAGCTTGAGAATGGCAGAGAGCGAGGAGGACACAGAATCCGAAGCAGGCTCCAGACTCTGAGCTGTCAGCACAGACCCTAACGTGAGGCTCGAACCCGTGAACCACGAATCATGACCTGAGCTGAAGTCAGTTCTTTGAGCCACCCAGGCACCCCCACAATGCATAACTTATAATAGATAAAGAATAAGACAAACTATTTGTGTAAAATATATTAGATATTTTTTCTGGTATATATATATATTTTTTTTAATTTTTTTAATGTTTATTTATTTTTGAGACAGAGAGAGACAGAGCATAAATGGGGGAGGGGCAGAGAGAGAGGGAGACACAGAATCGGAAGCAGGCTCCAGGCTCTGAGCCATCAGTCCAGAGCCCGATACGGGGCTTGAACTCACGGACCACGAGATCGTGACCTGAGCTGAAGTCGGACACTTAACCGACTGAACCACCCAGGCACCCCTTTTTCTGGTATATTTATACATCGCATCAAATGTTTTAAAGTTATTGTTATAGACATATGGCATATATTATAAAACATACACATAATATAAGACATATATAATTAATATTTTATATAAATATTACAAAACATATATATGTAGCTATTTATGCATATATCTGTGCAAAATGTGTATTTATGTAGACTGTATTAAATATGCTGTTCCAATAAAAACTTGATTTTTTGTATATTTTAATATAATTTGAGTTTCCATTGAGAAGATCCTCCTTCATTACAATTTTTTTTCAAAAAGGTCTTAGAATTTCCCAGGTTTTTATCTGTATAAATTTGGAATCATTTTATCAGTTCAATTACCATAATATTAAACAAGTTAACTTGTAACAATATATATATCATTTGATATATATTGATATTGACATTGATTATTTTATTTCTAGAAAACAATGTTTGTTTCTTTTTGAAAAATGTTTTATTTATTTACTTTGAGAGAGAGAATGAGCACGAGCAGAGGAAGGGCAGAAGGAGAGAGAGACAGAGAATCCCAAGCAGATATTTTCTTTGAGTTTTAATTTGTCTAATAATATCTTATTTTACACTTATCTTGAAAGATAGCTTCCATGACTTTATAATTCAAAATACATGGTATTTGTCTCGCCAATTTAAAAATCTTATTTCAGTGTCTCTGGTTGAGATTGATGCCATTGAGAAGTTCAACTTCAGTCTTATGATCATTCCATTTTAGTTGCTATGCTGTTTCTTTCCTGATATCTGGAGATAGTCCTCTCACTCTTTTTGGTGTTCACCAGCTTCATCAAAATTATTATAAATGTGTTTGTATTTTCTTTATTTTCGTTAAAATTTGAGGTCTCCAGAATGTGAGAGTTGGTGCTTTTCAGAGAGCATTTTCTTTTTAAATATTATCCCTTCTTCATCCTTTCTTTAATGTAATTATCATCCTCCAGAGCTCTAAGTAAACATACATCAGTTCTTCTCCCTGTATCTTTCATGTTTCTTAAGTTGTATGCTACCTTTTCCTTTCTTATGTGTGCTATAGGGTGTATTCTTTCTTCAGATCTATTTTAAATTAATGTTTTGGGTTCATTAGTTAACCATTTTCTTTTGTAACTATACTTTGAATGCATAGGAATATACCCTTTCCTTTATTCTTTTTATTTCCTCTAGAATAAAAAGCCAGTAATTTGCAAATTTATGAGGGAAATGGTTGCTGTTAAATTTCTCACAATTTCTTATTAAGTCTTTCACTAACGTGGATTAAATGGAATAATCCACTAATTCTGTGCAAATAGTCCACTAATTTTTTTTTTCTGATTGCATAATTAAATATTTTATTTTTGGCTATTCTATTTGCTTTTTTCACATTTTTCACATCACATTCACAAAATGGCATTGTCTGCCATTTTGTATAATTTTTATTTCTAGCTTATATTTTCTTTTACTTCTTAATATATAGTACATAAATATTTTATATTCTGTTCCTGATAAACCTAAGGTCTGAAATAAATGCTGATATGATTCAGACACCGGCTTTCTTCTGCAGTATCTCTTTCATGGTTCATGGTTCATCATTTTGAGAATTTTGACTATCAAAATGTTCTAGGTATTTTTCTTTGACAAATAAACAAGGCCTGGATAGAAGCTGTGACAGGATTTGCATTTGCTTTTCCCAATCTCTGTGGTATCTGTTTATCTCAGATCACTATTGCTTGAATACTATGACTTCAATTGCACAGGCAGTGTAATATTCTACTTAATTTCACATGATGCCTGGATTGTGCTTATGAATATTCAAGTATTGTGTGTATGTGTGTGTTGTATACTAGCCACAAATTCAAGACAAGCAAATTTCCTTGATGAGCACTTCTCAGGAGCACAATCAGATCTTCTTGTTCACCTTTGCACTGTAAGTGTTCTCATTTAAAGTTAGACTAATGGAAAAGTATTTCATTAGACTCCCTATTGCCGAAGAAGGGGCTTAAACTGTACCTCTGTCTCTACCCATCCATTCATCAAAAAAGTGATTCGCGTTAATAAATCTTTCCCTGTTACCCTGAGGGTGAAGATGCTTAGGGTATGTGCTTAATAAAAACAGTTCTTAATTTTCCTTAGATTTTGGCTTCTGGGATTCCATATACCGAAGCCAGTGATTAACTTAAACATTTTTATTATGGGGCACCTGGGGGCTCAGTCAGTTAAGCATCCAACTTCTGCTCAGGACACGATTTCATAGTTGGAGAGTTTGAGCCCTGCTTTGGGCTTTCTGCTACTGTCAGTGCAAAGTCCACTTCGGATCCTCTGTCTCCCTCACTCTTTGCCCCTCCCTCGCTAGTGTGTAAGTGCCCTCTCTCAAAAAATAAATAAACACTAAAAAAAATTAAGACATTTTTATTACCTATTTCCAATTTTTAAGTTCATTTTATCCTGAATGGAGTGGCTCTTTTAGTACATTAATCCACCATAATGCTACATATAGGAGTCCAACATTTTTTTTAATATGATTTTGTGAATGCAGTCATTAAATGTTTATATGATTTTTTTTTCTTTTGGAGTGTATATGGATCTCCCTTTTACTTATTTATGCATGCTTTATAGGGAGAGAGTGCTTACAAATGGACAAGGTGTATGGCTAGCCTTAATTTCAGCTAATAGTCAAATTTTCAAATTGTAGCAAGCATTCCACTGCGATTTGTTAATTTAGGAATTTAAATGTTTTCCTACGTTCCCTACTTCTTTCTTATTCTTTTTTAAATTTTTTTGATGTTTATTTATTTTTGAGAGAGAGAGAGAGGGAGAGAGAGAGAGAGAGAGAGAATCAGCAGGGGAGGAGCAGAGAGAAAGGGAGACACAGAATCTGAAGTAGGCTCCAAGCTCCAAGCTGTCAGCACAGAGCCCAACGTGGGGCTCCAACCCAGGAATCATGAGATCATGACCTGAGTCTAAGTCGGTCGCCTAACTGACTGAGCCACCCAAGCGTCCTTCTTTCTTACTCTTAATTCAAAAAAAACTTGAAAGTTACTTATCTTAATATTCATTGAAACTTTTTCCCAAGATGGATATAAAATATAGATGACTTTTAAAAGTCCCATGAACCCCTATTCTAATAAATGCATCTATGTATTAATGGGATATTTGTGCAATTTGGCTTTCTGTCCTGAGTGAGAGAGGAGGCAGCCAGTGATGACGTACTTCAAAAAGAATACCATATTGGACAAATAGTCCAAGATTTTAGTTGGAGATAACTAAGTTTTTTTGTTGTTGTTTACGATTTAAAAATTGGCTCCATTGTTATGATTAGAGATGGGTAAGTATTTTAATAGTTTCTGTATTAAAAAAAAAGTTTTTCTGTTTTTACTTTCTTCACTGGAACTTGAGTGGGAAGATATAAAGATTCAATTATGCACACATTGCTAACTTCAGTTAGAGGTTACAATTACATATTTCATTAATAGAGAAAGTTATCATTCGTTATTTGCTTCTCTCTTCAAAATGATATGTTCTCAATCATATCTTTGTAAAGGAGACTTGGAAATAACTGAAATATTTATTTTTCTTTTATTTTTCCTCCCATTGTCTTGCCTACTTGCTAGCTTTTCACTTCCATGTTTTCCCCCTAAATATCAAAACATCAATTGTATCACAGTATATAAGGCTTTGAGAGTAGGGAACAGTAATAATAAAAAAAATATGTTAAAATAACTGCATTTCATTATCTGGATCTTTTCGAGGATGAAGGAGGAGAATGAATTCAGGGCAGTTATCCAAAGAAGTGTTGTATTAGAGCAAAGTGGGTGTTCTTCTGCCCTCCCATACATGGTGAATTAGTCACAGACTTCTGATGAATCAAAGCTCCTTTTGATCTGCAAGATATTAGCAGAGGCATAAGGGCTAGAGTGCATTTCAACAAACATGTAGTTGTCAAGCGTTTATTCTGGTGATTACAAGAGATTGACATGAAGTTCTTTGAGATTCTGCTCTGCTTGCCTTTTGTAAATGTTGAGTACTTCAGGCTGTGGCAAATGTCTATTGCATGAATAAAGTGATAGATGAGGGCAGAGGTTATTGACAGGTGAGGATAGTTATTCTGTGGCATAATCTCCCTAGAAATAGCTATTATATTATAGAGCTGATGCTTGGAGTAGTCCAGCAATGTTTATTTCAAATGTGATCTACCAGTGGTCAAAACTGCTTCAGTTAACTGAGATCATGAAACAACAACAATAATAAAATTAAGCATTTTAATGAAAGATAATATCATGATTGGAGTTATTGTATCTGTACAACTCTAATCTTTCTAAAATAATTTGATGATCCAGGTACTAAAATGTGAAATTGTACTTATAGATAAAGAAATGTTTTCACATATTGCCCTTGCCCCAAGTCTATTGTTGGAAATTATCTTCTAGTTTCGCTTCCTTCTCCTTTATCTTTTATTGAAACCACTGCAAACGAACAACCCAAAACAAAATCGAAATAGTCAAAACCCTTCAACAATGCATTATCTGTATACCACCCCTGTTTTTCTTTTATCATTGGCTTCCAAAGCCCCAGTAGAAGTCAAATCCTTGAGATACAGGAGCTTTACTTCCAAGATACTTCACTTCCTGTTTCACAGGACCATATTTTATTTTCATGAATTTTGTTAGTTTAACCTATTTAGTATCACACACATCCATTTTTAAATGTGTCAATTTACAGATCATCAAACAATGGACAGTCTCCCTACATACGAAAACCAACTGTCTCTCCCTTACACCTCACTCCAAGACTTATTTAATAAGTTCATTCCATATTTCTTCCATGTGACTATTTGTAGTATCAAAGCCAGCCATTACGTATACACAGCCTCACTGAGAGGAATTACCCATATTACCTACTGAAGGATTTAACCAAATAGGACATGATTTTTCTGAGTTATTCCATTCCCCCTAACCACAAATGATTGTTCCAGGAATGAGGCATGTCATCAAAAAGTGGGCCTAATACCAAATATATCTTTTGCTTGCAAATTTGGTGCGGACACGAAAACCAAATTCCATTAAATAACCCTGGGGGCTTAAGCTTTGATGTTAGAGAAACTCTGTGAGTACAGGCTCATGCTGGTCCATATGCAATCCAAAGTAAGGTCTTCAATAGGTGGAACAATGGATCACATGAATCATAAGAAAATTAGTGCAGAGACAATGGTTATATATAATCCAGTTCTTACGAAATGTAATTTTACTCCTTGTTTTCTTTTTCTTTATATGAGCTGATTTTAATGTATTTCTATTTCAAGCAGCTCAACATCTGCTAAATAAAATCCTTCTGTGGCTATGTTTACTTACACTCTATCTTTTATTCTCCAGCTTCTGAATTTTCGACTACTCCAGTAAAATAGCCGATTAAATTTTTCATTTTGTTTGGCAATTGTTTTAGTTTCGTTGCTTTAATTTTTTTTTTTAAGTTTATTCATTTTTGAGAGACAGAGAGAGACAGAGTGAGAGCAAAGGAAGGGCAGAGAGAGAGACACACACAGAATCTGAAGCAAGATCCGGTCTCTGAGCTGTCAGCACAGAGCCCAACATGGGGCTCGAACCCACAAACCACGAGATTGTGACCTGAGCCGAAGTCGGATGCATAACTGACTGAGCCATCAAGGCGCCCGGCTTTTGTTGTTTTAAGTGTAGTGTGTGTTTACCTTTTCCCCCATTTAGATACAAGTTTCATAAGAACAAGAACACTATTCTCTCATTCTCTATTCGCAGTGTAATTCCACCAGTATAGGATAGCATCTGTACACACTATTTATATATACAAAAATATTATATAATATCATACATTATACATATCATATTCACATATAATGTTTATTAATATTGTATATAATACATATTAACAATATAATATGTAAAATATTTGATCCAACAAACATAATAAGATGGTCAAAACACGAGTCACAGTGTTTTAAGTTACAAAAGAGAAAGCTTCTCTTTAAGGCTGTCACTCGGAAATGTATTGTCATATTTAAGGGTTTGCGTGAAAGCACCATTTCAAATTTAATGTGTTACCTTGCTAAGATAAGAAGGAAGTATTACACTCTCAGCCATATGTCTAAAATACATTTTAAAAATGCAGCCTCATAGAGAAGAAACATCTATTTTCACCTGAATGTATCAGAAAATATATTTAGCCATATGTGAGGAGTATAGTTTGTGGTTAACTATGTATTTTTCTTGCAGATGACAGTATCTGTCCTCATAGGACATGATTCAATTTGCAAGAGACACTTAAAATGAGATTACAAAATCACAACTGTACAAGTAGTATCTAGTGAGAGAAAAGCTGAGTGATACTTTTCATATTTCCCTCCGAGGAGGCATCCCCTCAATGGGCCAGGACAAACATGTAATAGAACATCACATCGAGTGAGCCAGTAGCATGAGTGCTGTTTTGCATTCTGAAATCTCATTCTGACTTCACTGTCCTTACAATTTGTTAGGTGAACTATAATAAAACCCCCAAACGGACTACATCACCTTGGATGCATGCTACATTTTACATAGGATAGAAATAACTTATGATCCCCCAGGGTAATGGATGCCTCAGCAGGAGAACAATGATATGCGCGGAACTCCTAAAATGAAGTTGTCTGTTCTGTTCAGAAGTGTTGAGTCAGATATCGACTTCTCAAATATTACCGAAAGAAATGTCAAACTGCACCACGTTCAATTAACAGACTTATATTGACTAAAACTGAATGAGAAACCAAAGGAAAGCTAATAAATTTGGGTTTCAAATAAATTCGTGAAAGGATGAGATAAGTCCCTTTTTTCTAGTGAACTTTTGTAATTTTATTACCCGAGAGAGAGAGATAGGTGAGATCAAATATTGCATCATTAAAAGAAAATCAGACACTGAAATAAAATCAGTATTTGGTAAATAGCTCAAATAAAGTAGAATTTTAAAGTATGTATGAAAATATTTAAAAATTAATGCTAAGATCATAAGATGATTTACAACGATGTACAATGTGTAAAAGCATATATTTTGGTGGGGTTTTTTTCTTTAAGTTTTTTAAAAACATCTCCATTTTAAAAATATGGTACCTTTTTCTTATGAAAGGGTAATATGTATTTTAGGCAAATACTGTGATTGTGAAAAAAACATCTCTGATAATTATCTGTAAACTAGAAGCATAGAGAAATTCCCCTTAATACTGATCAACAGTTTCTATAGTATTGGGACAATGGCCCTGAAAATTTAATCTCTGAAAATGTTACTAATACTGAATGCTTACTAAAAACACAATTTACTTGTTCTTGAGGGTTCATGTAAAATCCAATACATTTTTTTTTTTTAATTTCTATGTCTTTTATCACTGTAAAGCTGTAATGGCCCAAGGACATCTCTTCTATGGAAGTCAGAAATGAAATTCATCCAGAATATTCCAGGACATTTGTTGGCAACAGTCTTAGAACCTCAAGGGTATTTCAGAATCTTCCAAGAATCATTTGACCCTGGAAGTTACTTTAGGAAGGACATTGCTACGTTACTTTCCACGTAAGGAGTGGAAAGTGAAAATTGCCATGTTTTAATGGTCAAAAGGAGATAGATAGCGGTGTGTTTACTCTCTAGTCTAATATAAAACTGACTCCATTTCTAAGATTTTTCTAGATATAAAAGGAAGAAATGAAGTTGCTATAATATATTCTGGTATTAAGAAGATAGGTAAAGATGAGGTTCAATTCAAAGCACAAGGTTCAAGGTGTTTAAGATACTACCGCTAGCTTTGAACATAGAAGATCCATGTGCCAAGAAACGTGGGCAGACTGGAGCTGAGAGCAGACCACTGACTGACAGCTAACAAGGGAATGGGGATCTCAGTCTACAACTACACAGGATTAAATTCCACCAACAACCTGATTGCAGGGGTTCTTTGTCAGAGCCTCCAGGGAAGTGTCCAGACTGTCCAAAAGTTTGATTTAGGCCCAGTGTGACCATAAATGTGACTTCTGACTTATAGACCTGAACACTAATAAATAGATATTATTTGAAGGTGAAAAACCTGTGGTAACTTTTGTGCTTTAATAACAAATAAATACACTTTTTTTATTAAAAAAATTTTTTTAACGTTTATTTATTTTTGAGACAGAGAGAGACAGAGCATGAACGGGGGAGGGTCAGCGAGAGGGAGACACAGAATCTGAAACAGGCTCCAGGCTCTGAGCCATCAGCCCAGAGCCTGACGCGGGGCTCGAGCCCACAGACTGTGAGATGGTCACCTGAGTTGAAGTCGGTCGCTTAACCGACTGTGCCACCCAGGTGCCCCTTAATACACTTTTATAATGCATCCAGGTCCTGTTGAAGACTGTCGAATCTTCCTCACTGGACATCTATGGATTTTCCATTGTGAGATTTCTTTGATCTTTACATACAATGACTATATTAAAATGCCATCAAGATCTTGGCTGACATCTGAATACTGGCACTAGGAAATCAATATAGAAAGGGTACAAACGTCCAGGATTTGAGGACTGTGCATTTAATGAGGCAGAATATCTACTTTTTATTTTATTTTTTTATTTTTAAAGTTTTTAAATATTTTTATTTATTTTTGAGGGAGGGAGAGAGAGAGTGCAAGCCAGGGAGGGACACAAAGAGAGGGAGACACAGAATCTGAAGCAGGCTCCAGGGTCTGAGCTGTCAGCACAGAGCCAGACGCAGGGCTGGAACTTGTGAACCACGAGATCATGACCTGAGCCAAAGTCAGATGCTAAACCGACTGAGCCACCAAGGTGCCCCAGAATATCTACATTTTAAAGATCATCTGGGATTAACAACAGCAGTCACTAAAGTACAAACAATAGCTCCAACAGACATACCTACTAGCTCCCAGGTCTCAAAATCTAAAGAAGAGAGTTTGATATCCTTGGGTAGAGGAGGGAAAGGTATGAATGCAGAGGACCACAGGAGCAAAAGGACTTCTCCAACTTCCAACCACACACATAAGGAACCTATCTCTAAGAAGCAACAAATGTTTCATTTTTTCCTTGACTGTAACATAAGCCAAATTAAAAGACCAGGAATCTATCTCTCCTCTGCCCCCCAAAAGGGAAAATAAAGAAGCATGTAAATGTTTTATAATTCTATATGTAGTACAACATGTGAATGCCTATTACATTTTAAGTTTTGATAACTTTTATTCTGACTTGCACTTAATTTATAGGACCTACATGGACCAAATGGTATAGCTGCTTCTGTGTCAATAAGGAATGTAGAATGATAGACTATAAATGGTTAAAAGTAACAATAAAAACAACTAGCCTGACTTCCTCTATTAATCAGACGACAACAGCTAAAGCAAAAAGATGTGCCCTTTCCAATTTAGGCATGATGTTCTCTAGACAGTGAGAGTGACTTTGAAGCATAAAAAGTCGTTAACCTTCCTGGCATGATGCTGTAAAAGGTGTCTCCTTACATCTATCTACTTCCACAATCATTTGGATCAAAGAAAGGTGCCACTGGTGTGGTTTTCTCTTGTGACTCAGACTTCCATTCCAGGGGAAGTAGCAATGTGTTGCTTATTTTGAATCAATTAATCGTTTTGCCTGTGACTGTAGAGTTGTGCTGTTGTCCTCTGAGGAAAAGAAACTTGGACAAGTAGTTTCAGACAGTGTACCTTTTTAGCTTGCGGCAATTATCGTCATTTGCTTTCGCTCAGTAACACTTCCAGAGTCGTATTAGCTTCTTTCCTCATAAAAATGACAGCATCTCAAAAATATTAGGAAATAGATGTTGTAGGATTATACATTAAATGTGAAACTAATGAGGCAGAGAAAGTAACATTGGTTGATTATCTGACCAGGAACAAAATTAAAATTTGAGCCAGCACACTTGAGACAGCAGATAAGATACTAGAATCAATTTTTACTCATACTTTAGGGTTTTTGTTGGGATGAATGATGGAATTTCTGCGCGAGACTGTTAAGAAACAGATATTTCACAATTGGTTTGCCTGCGAGAAGTGGAAAAGTAATTGGTGAAATTCCAAAGCTGGCTCAAAGATGGCCTTAAACTGACTTCTTATTGGTAGTTAGCTGAGGTCCCTTCACCATGTCGGTTTCAGAGTAGATAAATTTATTATATTTTTGGCTATGAGTACAAAAGTAGTGAAGGGAGACAGCTCCGGACAATGGACAAGAGAGCAGTGTAAAGAGAGACTAACAACACACATACTGGCAGCTCAAGTTGATAAGATTATTTTGTTTGATTTGACAGTTTATTTAACTCCGGCTTGAGGTTTTAGAGATTTTATAAATGCTGAATGGTATATTGAGACTGAAGAACTTAAAAAAATGCTTTCAACAAATAAAATAAGAAGCAATGGTGACATAACGTTCTCACTGCCAAAGTTAGCAGTGACCTACTCTAAAGGTTCCGAATGGCACATGGCAACAAGTGATGAAGTCAAACTGGAACCTAGGTTGTGGAGGTTGAACATTTGGCAACAGAAAAGACATTGAGATAAAACAGGGCAACTAAGGGGAAGCTTAGTTAGGAAGAAATTTTAATAGACCTTAGATTGAGGTACTCAGGATTTGTTCAGAAAAAGCAGGAATCAGGGCGTCTAGGTGGCTTAGTTGGTTGAGCATCCGACTCCTGATCTTGGCTCAGGTCATGATCCCAGGGTCGTGGGACTGAGTACTCCACTGGGCTCTGCACTGAACTTGGAGCCTGCTTAAGATTCCCTCTCTTTCCCCCTCTGCCACTCTCCCCTGCTTGCACTCTTGCACTCTGAAAAAAAAATTTTTTTTAATTAAAATAAAAGTCAAGAATCTATTTCTGGCAAAAATGACAAAGGCACACAGGGCACTGCTTGTCACTTACTAGATTGGTAAAAGTCAAAATGTGTTGTAAATAGAATCTACGAGTATGGGTAGGATGATGCTTTAATACATTATTAGTGGAAATGTAAACTTCCACCAAGTTGATACAGTTGATACAGAGACCAAGTGAGAGAGGGGCAGAGATAGAAGGAGACAGAATCCCAAGCAGGCTCCACGCTATCAGTGCAGAGCCCAATGCAGGGCTGGAACTCAAAAACCTGATCATGACCTGAGCCAAAATCAAGAGTCCAATGCTTAACAGACTAAACCACCCAGTACACACAAGTTTTCAAAAGAATACAGATCCTAGGAAATTTCCCCACAAATATCTGTACATATATACAGTCAAACACAATGCAAATGTGATCATGAAAACACTGTTTGTATTAGCTAAAGATTGGGAAAAATATGAATGTTCGGCAACATAAAACGTTAAATGATACACACTCTTGTCGCAGTATGCTTTGCAGCATTTTTAAATTTTTTTTTTTTTTCAACGTTTATTTATTTTTGGGACAGAGAGAGACAGAGCATGAACGGGGGAGGAGCAGAGAGAGAGGGAGACACAGAATCGGAAACAGGCTCCAGGCTCTGAGCCATCAGCCCAGAGCCTGATGCGGGGCTCGAACTCACGGACCGCGAGATCGTGACCTGGCTGAAGTCGGACACTTAACCGACTGCGCCACCCAGGCGCCCCTCCCCCGTTCATGCTCTGTCTCTCTCTGTCCCAAAAATAAACGTTGAAAAAAAAAAAAAAAAAAAAAAAGAATGGGACAGGTCTAGGAATATTTAATGAGAACCCAAAATGTAGAGTTAAATGAAAAAAAAAAAAAAATCAAACTGCAGAAGAAGATACAGATGTGCTATATAGCTTGCAAAGTTTTGGTCCTTCCAGGTCTTCCTGACTGACAAGACATAGTTAGAACAATAGGCATATTCCCAAAAAGGCAGAGAGCAGAAGGATAAAAAATATCGGGCTTTCTGATGACAGCATTAAACTTCTGCACTTATTTCAAAGTTCTCATCAGATGGGAAATATAATTGCAATTGCATATCCTCTTCTATGAGCAAGAACTTGTTTTAAAAAGACTTCTAGCTGATTCATATATTCACCATATTTTTATTGTTAGTATTAGTGGATTGGAAAGTGTAAAATAATATGGAAAGCTAACACTTTATTATGTTCCCTGAGTGGAATATAATAGGAATAATATTCACAACTATATGCATATATTTCCTTAATGAATATGGCAATATATTTAGTATAGATTTGTTAAATATGTAATATACATAATTAACATATACTTATATCCCAGTATATTTCTTCAAGGAATATACGTATGTATTTCCTTAAAGAGAATGGACTAGGTTAATATTAGGGAAAACTTTTCTATGAATTGCCTTGAAATATTTTAAATTCTATGAAGTTTTACCTAAATCTTATAGTCATGGATTATAGAGAATGAAATTTTTATGTTAGTGGTTTCAAAGCTTGTATTAGTGCTTTTATGTTGTTGAGTAATAAGAAGTCATCCGCCAGAACTTGTCTCTTTGATGATCAGAAAGGTACTTCTTACAATATTTGAAAGAAAATCACTATTGTCTTGAGATGGTGCGTTGGCTACAATTTTTTTAAATCCTATATTTTATTTAGGATTTTAATTATATTATTTCTGGTTCAACACTTAACATATGCACAGATTTAGTTTCTGGTAGAACATATACAATACATAGTATTGTATATTTGTTTAAAGGATTAAATACGGAGCTGACGTAAGAATGTTCTGTAGGGATTAAGATATTATATAAATATATATTTCAATCATTCCACATATATTTTACTAATATAATGGCTGAGATTATAAGGACATATTTTACCATAGTAAGGCTTTAAGAAAATAAATCTTAACTTGGTGTAGCTACAGCATAATTTCCTTCCAGGCAGGCAGTTTGGTTGTGAGACAAGTAATCCTCTGGGTAATCAGAATTGCAAAAGGCACTGATGATCATTTAGATAAAAGAATATAATACCAGAAATAAATCTGGGTGAGATGGCCAGCCTATATAATACAAACAACACAGACATGAATTAAAAACAGATTTATTTAGAATCTTCCAGGAAAGGAGAAATATCCCATCAGTAGAATGAGTGCAGAAAATGTCATCTACCCTATCTTTAAATAGAAAAATACTTCAAAAGTAAAGTTAGTAATACTAAATATTAAGTCAAATGATACAAAATAACACTTTAAACTCTGACAGGAAAAACATCAATGATGCTGCTTCATAACAACTGTTCAATAAAAGGGCTTGCAGATTTTTAGTGTGAATTTGAGGGAACCAGACCTTGAAGGATGGTGCTTTGAGGACACTGCCAAATCTCTGCACTCAACAATAGAGAGAAATATTTAACCAGGGGAAATCTTGCCTTGACTGTACAGGATTAGAGAAAACTATCATTTTTTTGTCATAAACTTTGTCAAATATAACACAGGGCCACAGATAAATAATACAATAATGGCTTAAAAATCACCTCTTGATTAAGTAGTTTGGGGATACAATATTTGTATCTACATTCTATGTTTTGGTAGGGTGTGGAGAGAGTAAAGAAAAGGACCAGAAGGGAACATGGGTGGCTCAGCGAGTTAAGCATCCGACTTGGGCTCAGGTCATGATCTCTGGTTCACGAGTTTGAGCCCGGCATCCAGCTCTCTGCTGTCAGCTGAGTCTGGAGCCTGCTTTGGATTCTGTGTCTCTCTCTGTCCCTGCCCCTCCCTTGCTCGCACTCGGTCTCTCTCTCTCTCTCTGTCTCTCTCTCAAAAATAAAAACATGAAAGAAAGAAAGAAAAAAAGAAAGAAAGAAAGAAAGAAAGAAAGAAAGAAGAAAGAAAGAAACCCCCAAAACGTCTTAGACCAAGTTCCACAGTGCACTTGTAGTAGAAGAGGGTTGAGTAGTAACAGATACTGAAAGGTGGCTGCGAGCATGGTGGCATTAACAACAAACAAAAGCCAGAAATAAAACAAAATTGTTAAAAACAAATACCCGGGGCGCCTGGGTGGCACAGTCGGTTAAGCGTCCGACTTCAGCCAGGTCACGATCTCGCGGTCCGTGAGTTCGAGCCCCGCGTCAGGCTCTGGGCTGATGGCTCAGAGCCTGGAGCCTGTTTCCGATTCTGTGTCTCCCTCTCTCTCTGCCCCTCCCCCGTTCATGCTCTGTCTCTCTCTGTCCCAAAAATAAATAAACGTTGAAAAAAAAATTAAAAAAAAACAAATACCTGTTTCTAAAATTACTGAAGATTCCAGATCTTTCCCAAAATCCGCAGAGTGCTATATAAATTAGCTAAAACAAACCTCAAAAAACAAACAAATAAAAGACGTATGTAAATACCTATTTCAGCTATAGAACTGAAACACTCCAAAGAACAGAGAGGATATAAGAGAATATTAATTCACAGTGTTGGAATAATAAATAAATAAGGAAGAATGTTCAAGCTTTAATAAGTAGTATAAAAACAACATCAGGAACGAAAAAGAAAATGTGACCTTTGGAAAGATTGTATAATTCAACTAAGAAGAAAAACACAGCATTTACTAAGTCAAGAGCATAATCTAAACCAGATATGAAATTTATAAATTTTAAACCTTGCTTCTGTTAGTAAAAGAGTTCAAATTGTTGAAAGCAAAGACTAAGAAAAAAGAGGTGAAAGATAAGAAGTTGACTGGCAAGTAATTTTGATATACAATGTTGATATAGATTAAACCAACAATATTAATTATATTATCCACTTCTCTGTGTTATTTTAATAATGTTTTGCTGAATTGGTCTGTGAGGAAATGAGAGAGACAGATTAATATTCCAATGTTAATATGCACTGTCAATTTTTCTTTGTACATATAACTTGATGTTAAATTAATGGATTTATAAATGATGATTATGTTTCCTTTATTTCATACTTTATCTTTCATTGATGCAGAGAATATAATCCTTTGCTTTTCAATTACACGAGATCCTTTCTTTAATGGACCCATTTTATAATTTTCAAAAAAAATTTTAACAGATTTCAAAAACATGATAGAGAGTATAGGTCTGGGCAAATTCAATTAAGCTGGATATTAAAATGAAGATAAATAAACAGAATCTGACTGCTTAGACTTAAAGAAAAGATACTATATTGATATAGCTTGAGTTAAAGAAAATATTAAAATTCCAGTTTCAGGCCCCTTTGAAATTAAATATTATAAACATACATTTTGTGAAAATAATATTTGCATGAAAATATATGGGTGCAAAACCATATCTATAGAATAATTAAATGGTATACCTTTCAACAGGAAACATAAAGATAAATAGTATAAAATGTAATACAATTGTTAGAAGAACATCAAAAGAACCTAAGAAAATCAAAAGGAAGAAATAATAAAATAAAAAATATAAAGTGGAATGTTCTTTAAAAAATTATCAAAATGAAGAAAACAGTAGCTGGTATAACCAATGGAAAAAGTGAAAACTTTCACCTTGTTTAATACATAAATGTGCTTCTTCATGCCAACATATTTGAAGATGTCATTAAATATGTAATTTCCAGAAAATTTGTATAAATGAACACATATAATTCAAGGATATAGAAAATTTACATGGATTCTTCATGAATTTAAGTTTTGATGTTGCCAAAGAATCTTAAAAAAGAAAAATGCCTATGGATTTGCATGTTTCTTGTTGAAGTTTTAAAATCCTTAAGAAAGATAATAATATAAAGTGAAATCCCAAGAAAAATAATTAAATTTTTAAATCTATTTATGTTGAATCTATTTCAATATATTTTTAATCTATCGATGTTGAATATTGGACATTGTGAAAAGCTTATAAAAATTGAAAGTTCTTAGAAAATGCCAAAGATTAATGTAGTTTAAATAAGCACTACAAAAAAATAATACAATAGTGAAGTAATTGAAAAATATATAATAAAATATTAGGTGTTATTTCAGAAATAATAGAGGTGTGGCTCCAGAATTGGACCTCCTAAACATCGTTATATTACCTGTTAGTGGGTAAAGTGTATTTCATTAATGTTAATATACAAATTCTATTTTGTATTTCTGAACAGCTTCTATTGCTTCAAGCAGTTTTATACAAATATGAATTATATCTGTTTAGTAGACTCTGGCCAAAAATAACTATCTTCTAGTGTTATCTTTTTCCAACAAAGAACACTTTTATTTAAAAAAAAAAAAAAGAATCAAAATCTCTTTCTCCATTTATATTATCAGAAAGTCCTTTGGATCATGGCTTTGTGTAACCATGAACAGATCATCTCATTTCCATTTCCTGAGCTGCTCATAACATGCAGCACATTAAATCAAGTCCACTTGGGGAAAGACCACTTAATTAATTAATTTCATTAGCAGTAAGACAGATGAGAAGATATGGTTATCATATGATAATCACTCCTTTGGGATATTTTTCTGGCACAATGTGTTCCATATTTGAGTGGTAAAAGAATAGACATTCTTTATTAGTTTTATTAAGTTGCATCTAGATGAACCCCTAAACACAGATTATGGGATAATGTATTTGCACTTAGAATTCAGACAAAAAGAGTGTTTATGGAATCTCAAAATATATGAGGCTTTAATTTTTCAGAACCTGATATTTTGGTATTTGTGAGAAGGGGTTATTGATAAATGCAGTGATTTGCTTCCAGGGTATATTTGCATACAGTTGAATATACATTGTATAACTAGTCAAGTTCAGACCTAGAGTTAATACTACTGGGAATGGAGTTTAGAATCTTCAACAAAATACTGTTGTTGTTGTTGTTGTTGTTTTTTTTTTTTTTTTTTTTTTTTTTATCAGTCTGCTACAAATTCAACTAAAGAGAAACCCTTTATTACTTAGAAAATGGAAATTATAAAACATGATCTTTTAAAATTGAATAAGTCATGGCGATCAGTTAATAAACTAGAGGTGCAGTAGTGTCCCTCCCTTATCCATAGTGGATACATTCCAAGATCACCAGTTGGTGGATCCCTGAAACCACAGATAGTACCAACCATATTTTTTACTACTTTTTTTTCTGTACATACATGTCTGTGAGAAAGTTTAATTTATAAATTAGTCACAATAAGAAATTAAAAATAATAACCAATAATAAAACAACACTTATGACAATATACTCTAATAACATTTTGTGAGTGTGGTCCCTCTCTCTCAAAATATTGTACTACACTCACTCTTCTTGTGATGATGTGAGGAGATAAAATATCTACATAATGAGATAAAATGACATGAATGATGTAAGCTTTATAATGTAGCGTTAGGTCTTCTGACAATACATCAGAAGGAGAACCGTCTGCTTCCAGATTGAAATTGACCACAGGTAATAAAAACTGTGGAAAGTGAAACTGTGGATACGTCTTTTAGATATTGTGAACTCCATAGATTTATTATTTTTTTTTAATGTGGTAAATAGGGGCGCCTGGATGGCTCAGTCAGTTGAGCGTCTGACTTCAGCTCAGGTCTTGATCTCGTGGTCTGTGAGTTCGAGCCCCGCGTCAGGCTCTGTGCTGACAGCTCAGAGCCTGGAGCCTGCTTCGGATTCTGTGTCTCCCTCTCTCTCTGCCCCTCCCCCACTCATTCTCTCTCTCTCTCTCTCTCTCTCTCTCTCTCTCTCTCTCTGTGTGTGTCAAAAAATAAATAAAACATTAAAAAAATAAATGTGGTAAATACACATAACATAAAATATGTCATATTAACCATTTTGTGGAATAAAATGCATTCACGTTGTCCTGCAAACATCACTACCATCCATCTCCAAAACTTTTTCATTTTCCAAATTGTAACCATATACCCATTAAACACTAATTCCCCATATTTTCCTCTCCCCAATCCCTGCCAGTCACCATTCTATGATATGACTACCCTAGATATTATTTACATAAGTAGAATAATGCAGTGAATGTCCTTTTGTAACAGGCATATTTAACTTAGCATGATGTCTTCAAGGTTTATCCATATTGTTCCATGTGTCAGAATTTTCTTCTTTTTTAATGCTGAATCGTATTCCATTGTATGTGTAGATCACATTTTGTCTATTCATTCATTGAGGGACAGTTGTGTTGCTTTCTCTTTGTGGTTATTGTGAGTAATATTGGTATAAACATGGAGATACAAATAGCTGTTTCAGTCCCTGCTTTCAATACTTTTGGGTATTTACCCAGAAGTGGAATGCAGGGCCTTATGATAATTCTACATTGAATTTTTGAGGCATTGCCATGTTTTTCATAGCAGCTGTTTAGTTGTACATTCCCAACATCAATACTCATACATTCCAATTTCTCTACATCTTCACCAACACTTATTTTCTTTTGTTTTATTTTATTTTATTTAATAGCCATCTTAATGGGTGTGAAATGGTATCCATTGATTTGCATTTCCTGAATGATTGGTAATGTTGAGCATCTTTTCATATGCCTATTGGCCATTTGCATATTTTTTTTTGAGAATGACTATTCAAGTTCTATTCTTTTTTTGAATCAGATTAATTTGTTGTTGATGTAGTTATTGAGTTGTAGAAGTTCTTTATACATTCTTGATATGAACCATTATCAGATACTTGATTTACAAATATTTTTAAAAATATTTATAAAATATGTATGATTGAAAATATTACATATATTACAGATATATGATTTAAAATATTTCCAATTCCATGGGTTACCTTTAAACTCTGTGCATAGTGTTCTTTGTTGCACAAAAGTTCTTAATTTTTGTGTTGTCCAATTTATTTGTTTATTTCCTTCTATTGCCTGTGGTTTTGGTGTTATAAGCAAATAAATCATTGCCAAACTCAATAACATAGTTGTTTCCTATGTTTTCTTCTAAGGGTTTTATAGATTTTGCTCTATTTTGGTTTCTGATCCATAATCAGTTACTTTTTGTGAATGATGTATTTGTAAAAATGCTACTTCATTCTTATTCATGTGGATATCCACTTTTCCCAACGTTATTTGCTGAAAACATTATATTTTCCTTTTACACGATTGTCAGAAATTATTTGGCCATATGCAGGAAACTTTATTTCTGAGCTTTCTTCCACTCCAGTTGTTTACATATGTATTTTTATGCCAGCATCACACTTTTGATTGCTATAAATGTGAAATTTGTTTTGAAATCAGGAAGTGTGGTCACCCAAGCTGGTTCTTTTTCAAGATTGTTTTAGCTAATTGGATTCCCTTGATATTCTATATTGACTTTAAGATGGATTTTTATCTTTTGCCAAAAAATGTCATTGGCATATTGATGAGAATTGCATTGGATATGTGGAAACTTTGGGTAGTATTGACGTCTTAACAATTTTATCATCCAACCTATGAAGATGACATGCCTCTCATTTGTGTGTGTGTGTGTGTGTGTGTGTGTGTGTGTGTGTGTGTGTTTGTCTTCTTCAATATGTCTCAGGAAAATTTTATTATATATATTTTTTTTTTTAATTTTTTTTCAACGTTTATTTTTTATTTTTGGGACAGAGAGAGACAGAGCATGAACGGGGGAGGGGCAGAGAGAGAGGGAGACACAGAATTTGAAACAGGCTCCAGGCTCCGAGCCATCAGCCCAGAGCCCGACGCGGGGCTCGAACTCACGGACCGCGAGATCGTGACCTGGCTGAAGTCGGACGCTTAACCGACTGCGCCACCCAGGCGCCCCTCAGGAAAATTTTATAGTTTTCAATATACAAGTCTTTTGCCCCCTTGGTAAAATTTATTTCTAAGTATTGCATTTTATTTTTGATGCTATTATAAATAGAATTATAAATAGAATTGTTTTCTCAATTTCTTTTTTGGATTGTTCATTGTTAAAAACACAAATGATTTTTGAGTGTTGATTTAGTATCCTGAAACTTTGCTAAATTCTGTTATTCATTCTAATAGGTGTTTGTGTATGTGCATGTGTAAACCCTTTTGGATTTTATTCACATAAGATCTAATTTTCTGTGAACAGAGACTGCTTCCTTTCCAATTTTAATGAATTTTATTTTTTTTCTTGTGTAATTGCTCTATGATTCTAGTATTGTGTTAAATACAAATGAGAAGGTGGGGATCCTTGTCTTGTTTCTGATCTTAAAGGAAAAGTTTTCACTTTTATATTATTGAGTATTTTCATATATGGCTTTCCTTATGGTGAGACTATTTCTTCTAGTCTGTTAAGTATTTTATCATTGAAGGGGTTGTATTTCGTCTAGTGTTCTTTCTACATTAATTTAAATGATGATGTGTTTTTCTTCATTTTGTTAACAGGTAATAAAAAATGTCATTTTATTATTCTAAAGAGTTAATAAAGTGATATTTTATTTTTGTTTTATCAAATTAAACATGGAAAAATTGCATACAACAACTCAATATGTCAATAGCTAAAGTAAATTTAAAATTGTTTCTCACTTGTTAGTTTAAAAAAAAAGAAAGAAAGAAAATGTGTTTGAGGCAATTATTATCTAATTTAAATGATTTGTCTCATAATTATTGACAATGACCTGTAACCTACATAATAAGGCGAAATTTTCTTTTACTAGTCTACAAATAGCTTATGCGACCCTTTGCCAATGATGACACCATTCCTTTTGCTTTGCATACACATCTCAATCTGTTCACTAGTTGAGATCTTTCAATTCATCCTTCAAAGTAGAGTTGAAATGTTACATCTTCTAAGCTGCATGAGCACATTTTATATTAATGCATCATCAGATATTACTCTTTAATATAGTTTTCAAAATTTTTTTTTAAAGTTTTTTTTTTTTTTTTCGACGTTTATTTATTTTTGGGACAGAGAGAGACAGAGCATGAACGGGGGAGGGGCAGAGAGAGAGGGAGACACAGAATCGGAAACAGGCTCCAGGCTCTGAGCCATCAGCCCAGAGCCCGACGCGGGGCTCGAACTCACGGACCGCGAGATCGTGACCTGGCTGAAGTCGGACGCTTAACCGACTGTGCCACCCAGGCGCCCCAATAGTTTTCAAAATTTTTATGTTTTACAAGAAACAACAATTTTAAGGTCATCTCCAGCTCCTGAGTAAAATGCCTGGCATAAAATGGGCTCTCCATTATTTGTTTAATTGAATCAGTATATAAATAATGGCCAGCCAGAATTATTTTTCCCAAACCTTAGTATTTCCATTAAAAAAAATTAAATCCATGTTTGGGTTCTTTCTTTTGATTCATATCTATGCTCATATTCATATCTATGCTCAATTCATACAATTGTCTTTAATATTGAACTCACCTCAGGGTAGTAGACAGTGCTTTAATTTTATGCCTATAGCATCTAGCATACATATTAATTCAAGCTATTGTAGAAGTTTGTAATTTTTTATTTATTTATCCTTTAATAATAAACCATTTACTTTTCAAATTTATTTTTATAATTTATTTATTATTTATTTTTAATATAATTTATTGTCAAGTCGGCTAACATACAGTGTGTAAGTGTGCTCTTGATTTTTGGGGTAGTTTATTTATTTACCTTGACAAAGACAGAGAGAGTACAAGCAGGGGGGAGAATGCGGAGGGGGAGAGAAAGAATTCCCAGCATGCTCTTCACTGTCAGTGCAGAGCCTGATGCGATGCCGCATCTCACAAACTGCGAGATTGTGACCTGAGCTGAAACCAAGAATTGGACACTCAACTGAATAAGCCACTCAGGCACCTCAACCATTTATTTTTCTAACTCAAGGCATATGAGACATTTGAATCATAAAATGTTTTCCTAAAATAAAATTGCAAATATAAAATAAGATATGTTACTTGAAACTTTCACAATAATAGCAAATATGTAAGACCAGCCCATTGGGGCAAAAATGGCTTTAGTATTCAACAGCTAAATACAATGGGGATACTAGAAAGAACGTATGATATATTTTAAGCTGTATATTAAAACTCTGATAAAAACTACTAAATTTTACATGGGAGTGTACATGAATATTAATATTAATTCATTTTACATGGGGATTCAATCTGTAAAACATCATAAGAACACTGAAGTTTTGAGGGTCAAACAGTTTTTATTTTTAGTGGAATTGAAATCTTCTCAATATGCATTTATATACAATGATGGATTTTGTAATCTTCTTACTGTGAAAGGACTGTCTAATATAATTCAGAAGTTCAATCAAATGAATAAATAATTGATAAATTAACATGTTCTGTTTGCCAAGTTTTGGTGAAATTTCTGGAACTCTTAGTGTAAATTGCCTCATTATTTCCCCCTCATAATTCCATTTTATTCTGTTAGTGTTTTTTATTTTAAAGACATGTTTGATTAATCCAAGTATAATTTGAGTTTAAGTGTATGCTTCATTATGTATTTAAAATTATAATTCAGAAATCAAAGGTGATTTCTTAAAATGGCTGTTGAAATGTGTTTGTAGCTGTGTTATGGCCATAGAAGAAACAGTCAAAATCTGTTGGTTGAATGAATGAACACATGAGTAAATGAATGAATCTGAAATAGAATAGAGGATTATGAATTACATTTAGTTAACAACTAAAAATGGTAGAATTTGTAGTTAGATCTGTAATTTTAGAAGTTATTTGTATCTAATTTTTTTCTTGTTCCTTATAAACAATTGAAGCCTGGAGATTTAAATGATGTGTCCTGATCACAGTGAGAACAGAGATTTAGGTCATCAAATTGAAATCCAGAATTTTTAAAATACATGTCTAAGGATGAATTGAAGATTAAATGCTCTCTTCTGGCAGACATCTAGTTCCATATTATGAAAACTAATCCTGTGCTTTATTCCAGGTGGGTAGGATCAAGAAAACCAGGACTCTCTCTCCCCACTAGCTCCTTGTCTAGGACTATAGTTTCACTCAGTAATGGCAGGTGAAAAGTTTCCAATCCCAAATAAGGTCTTTGTTGGAAAAGTTTTATTCCATGCAGGTACAATTGAAAAGACCATAGTCCATCTCCCAACCCAAACTGTACACCTAGAATAGAAGCTTTGCCTTAGGAACAGCAGGTTGAGGTACTTGGCCATGATTGTCGTCCCTGCCTCTGCTCCAGCCTTAGCCCATTTATGGAGCAAAGTTTTCATACTAAGAGGGGCAAGCTGACAAGATAAAAAACTATCACCCAATCCAGAGCTTGCTGGTAGACCCTGTGTGGGTGTCACTGTAGGAGAAGTCAGCTGCTGTCCTTAACCCCAGTCCAATGAAATGGTGCAGAAATTCTACCTAATGTGGGAGGTAGGCCATAGGGACAAGAAGCTTCACAGCAATATTAGAGAAGATTGGCTTTATGTGGACCACAGCTTGAAGAATTCTATGCCTGAGAGCATTGCTGTAAAGAATGGAGACATTGGTGGAGAACAAATAAAAGCAGAACATCTAGTAGTTTAACAGAGACAACCAGGGGAAGCGACATCCAGTGAGAACCCTTCTGAGATTACATTCAACCTTGAGTTTGGGAATACTATGTTTGCACTAGACTGAACCTATTCAAAAGCAATCCAAGGAGGACAGGGGCCAACTTGAAAGTATTACCCAAGCTGCACATACATCCATCAACAAAAGATACAACCTTATTGACACAAGAAATTTAAGTGAAACCTCTAGCCAAATACTGGCTGAAAGATAAGCTATAGTCTTTCAGGGATAATTTTTTTTTTTTTTTTTTTTTTTAGGAAACCAGTTTTAAAAATAAAATTACAAACTTCCCTGGCTATCTAGAAGACTGTATGCATGACTAAGAGTATACTTTCTCAGAAGCAATCAGAGAGAGAAATTCCAAGCTACATGACCTGGCTGAATGTCAGAAAACATAAAACATTCTGAATTGTCATAACAATATACACATATACACCCAAATATAAAAGGAAAGGGGGATACAATGGATACAATGGAAACAATCCTACCTTAAATCTTTTGGCCAATAAGCCATTAATTTACATTTTTCCTCTTAAATAAAACTTTTTTTTTAAGTTTATTCATTTATTTTGTGAGAGTGGGGGAGGAGCAGAGAGCGAGTGAGAGAAAGAATCCCAAGCCCCCAACACTGGACTTGATCTTGTTATCCTGAGATCATGACCTGAGCTGAAATCAAGACTTGGAGGTTTAACCAACTGAGCCACCAAGGCACCCCTAAATAAAAACTTTTACTATGTCTCTATGTATATGAAACTTTCTTCCATCCTTTCCAACATGTGGAAATCCAAAGCTCCATCCAGTTGGTATAAGCAACTTCAGAAGCAATATCTCTGGGTAACATGCTGTCCTCTTTGTTATGCCTATGATTTTAGTTGCCAGACAAATTTATTGCTAATAAATTCATTAATGTTAATAATTTTTATTTATTCCTAATTAATTTAATAATAAATATATAGCTTTACATTATACATATGCTGTTAATGATCACATCTTCTTTCAAATAAATGAATTACCACATGATTTGATAACCAGTATGGTGGTGTAGTTAAAACAAGGAACATTACAATACTATTATTTCAGTTAAAACTTTAGTTCTCACAACTACTAGCAATGTGAACTTGGGCAAGTTCTATAAGCTCTGTGTAATGGTCTTTCCATCAGTAAAACTGAGAAACTATCTTGCCTTATTTGACTTTTGTATTAAATGTCATAATATAGGGGCACCTGGGTGGCGCAGTCGGTTAAGCTGCCGACTTCAGCCAGGTCACGATCTCGCGGTCCGTGAGTTCGAGCCCCGCGTCGGGCTCTGGGCTGATGGCTCAGAGCCTGGAGCCTGTTTCCGATTCTGTGTCTCCCTCTCTCTCTGCCCCTCCCCCGTTCATGCTCTGTCTCTCTCTGTCCCAAAAATAAAATAAATAAACGTTGAAAAAAAAAATTTAAAAAATAAATAAATAAATAAATAAATGTCATAATATATGAAAATGCTTAGAAGACTACCTGACATACACTAAATGTTCAAATTGGTTAGCTTTTATTGAAGGTAAAAATTTATTGGTACTTTACTAAGTTGAGTGAAGACAATGAATAATACTTATGTTAAACTCTCACCCCGACCTAAATCTTTGCCTAGAAGTATGAATAGAAAGCTGACACATTCCTATAAGGTTTTCTGGATTCCAGATTTAAATATAAGGTTTTAACTTCTTGTATTGCTGAAAGTTAAATAACTTGAAATTTGAATGCTGCTTATTGAAATAAAAGAAAATGAGGGTTTAACATATAGGCTGATATTCCAAGACTGTTAATCACAAACATATACCTATTTTTACTAATTGCTCTTTAAATTGTGTTTGATTATTTTCACTCTTGAATATTTCGGCTTCTTAACAAATGCAAGAATCAATGAAAAATCAAATATTATTCAGACCAGTAATTCAGATTGTCTAGTGTTATTTCAGGCATTCATTTAAACTGCCTTCATACCATTTCACTTTTTTAACAAGCATACCTATTTGAATATGAATTCATTCTGTAAATTAACACATTAAAATTCTACATCGATCATTTTGAAAAGTTAATGAAAAAGAAATGTAACACTCATTTCACATCAGTTCATAAAGTGTAAGTATGCCCTTACAATCAAAAACTTTTTGATTTATATAAATAAACGCTGAATCCAATTAGCCCATTGTCACAAACCTGTATGCAATGGCAATTTTCAGCACCAGGACTTTTTCCACATGTCCAAGAGATGTTTCTAAGGTATGATATTCTAGTACAGAATGGTTGAATCACTATATTGTACACCTAAACTGATATAACACCATATGTTAACAATACCGGAATTACAATTTTTAAAAAGTAAAAAAAAAGTGTGATATTCTAAAATGAGATAAAGTAACTTAATATACCACTGCTTCTCAACCTCTCTCTCTCTCTTTTTAAAAGACCGGATCAGCTTTCATTGGCGAATGTTAACTGGCACTCTATGAAAACAGTGATGGCTTGTAGGATTTGCCATTGTAATGATGTAATGTCTCTGATGGTGGCTGATTCCTCCCTATCAATGTGATGCCACTAAACTGAGCAGAGAAGAAATGTACACGATGCCTCTGGTGTAAAGCAGATGGACAGGAACCAACTCAACACCACTGCTGGAGAATATTCAGCAGTCACTTGCATTATAGTGGTTTTCAGAGAAACTTTTCTGGAAAGTAACAGAATGAAGGTCTAGGAGTAGTGAAGCTATTGTTTAGCTGATTCTGTATATGGTGTTCACAAAATATATCTAGTCTTCGTTTAATTAATGTCATATTTAATTAATATCGTATCTGCTTTTATCCTAAAGTAATGACAGCATTGTTATTTAGCTTCACATAACACTTTTAGGTTTCTAGGAAATGATTTTGGATGGAGTCTTTTAGTAAGATGAGCTCTCATAAGAAAGGAAGTATAATAGTAGCGTGTTGCTTAGGGATTCCATTGAGGTGTTCCACAAGTAGTAAATGAGCTTTTAGCTCTTTCACTTACATGGTGTCCTTTCCACTTTTTGCTTAGATAGATAGACAAATAAATAAATAAATAAATAAATAAATATCAATATAGTATCTGTTGTTTAAAAATGGATAAGACCTAGCATATTGTTAATAGACCGCAGAACTAGAAAACAGATGGATAAGATTTCAAGTCCCCACTGTGTAAAATCATATGACCTCAGTCAATAAATTTGACCTCTCTGGGCAGTGACTGCGAAGATTGTAAAAATGGCTGGCAAAGTACCCACCAATTTTAGTTACACTTTTTACTAAGTGTGGTGACTTTCAAGTGATTTCTAAACGATCAGACATTTCACTGTTGTGTTAACGTGTAACAATTGTGGAAGTGCTCAAATTTTATTTATTTAACTCCAGAGCAATAATTAGGAATTTTCATATGTATATTTAATTATTGGAAACCATTATAACTGTAACAAACATCCTTTAGTTCTCCTTCATGGGGAAACTGCTTTTTTCCTTAGCTAGTTCTATATCTCCATACAAACTACAACAAAAAAAAGTTTTTTTTAACTTATTATCCTGTTTTTTTTTTTTTTTGTTTAAGTTAGACTCACTATTTTAACAGTGAGTTCCAAAGCCTCTTTCTACTTCATTCATCTCTTTCAACCTTAAATTTTCCATTGTCTTGCACTAAATAATTTTGTTCTCAATTTATTTCATAAATTGAAAAGTTTATCAAACCCCTTGTTGATCCAACAACATTGTAGGGTTTTACAAGTGTTAAGTGAATTTGTATATGTAACACAATTAGAATAGTGTCTGCCCAATAGAAGAGACTGAGTGTTTGCTATAATTAGTACATACTTACTGAGTTTTTACTATGTCCTGTGTTCTGTGAAAGGTGCTAGTGATTAACTTAAACAATTGGTGCTGATTGCTCTGAAAAAACACTGATATCTAAGGTGAGATAAAGAAAAGTAAACTGAAAATTACTAAAAGGATACATGAGGTTGTCTTAGAAAACAGCTTTGAAGACTAAGGAAGGGGCCTTGAAAGAAGTTGAATCTAAGCTGATTATAGTAAATAATCAAGATTTTCATCCAGTTTCCTAAAAAGATAAATAAATGCCTACAAAAATTGTACCAGCTTTTAAAAATATAGTATTTAGTACTATTTAATATAGATGTAAATTGAAGAAATATGTAGCCTTTTATTGCACCAAAGAGAAGGATCTGATTCAAAGAGACTAAATAATATGTGTTTTCTGCTAACATTTCAAATAGTTTGGTTTTGAAACACAAAAGTAGTTCAACCATTGAAAACCAGAGGAAGTCCATAAAAGGTTGACTGGCTGATTGATTGATTGATTGATTGATTGATTTACTTATTTATTTATTCATTCATTCATCCATCAATCTATATCTAAAATATCTTGAGAGTCATCTTCTAGTCATTTGTCTCATGAGGGAAAACTTATTAATGAGTGGCATGAAAATCTGGTTAATCCATTCAACAAATATTTTTTGAATACAAACATTGTGTTATAGTTTAGTGAAAAAAATACAATCTACTTTGCTTATTCTTGCTTATATTCATATAGAAATGGACCAATAATATAGACATTTTTAAGAATAAATAGTAGGAATAAGAATAAATAGTAAACCAGATGGTGATAAGGGCTTTCGAGAAAAATCAGGTAGTCAGGAAAGACAGAACATTGCTTGGGGTTATTTTTTAAAAAATAGTATTGTCACAGAAAGTCTCACTTTTGAAGTTTATTTATCTATTTTTGATAGAGACAGAGAGAGTGTGAGCAGGGGGAAAGCAGAAAGAGAGAGAGAGACAGAGTATCTCAAGCAGGTTCCACACTTCCCATGAACCATGATATCACAACCTGAGCTGAAATCAAGAGTTGGATGAGGATGCTCAACTGACTGAGCCACTCAGATGCTCCCTGCCTTTTTTTTTTTAAAGTTTATTTAACAGAAAAACTCACTTTTAAAGGTGACATTTGATCAGAGATCTGAAGGAGATGAGTGAATCAATCGGGAAACATGTTTCCACACAGAAGGAAGATCAAGGACAAGTATATTGTTTGTAAAAGTCTTGGATTTATTCGAGTAAAGGCAACAAAACCATTATTGCTGCAGTGAAGTAAAAGAAGAAAAGAGAAGAGAGGAGGTGAGCACATTAGGTAGAAAATCTGGTAGGGCTTTAGGTAAAAGTAAAAAGTTTGAGGATATGTGTCACGAATTATTTCTGATGGACACTGGAATATAAACTTAAAAAGAAGACAAGTGAAGACATGTTAGAGTTTAAAATAAATGAATTATATATCAGAATATGACATTTCAAATGAAGTACAGTGATACATACACATATATATCATGATTCTCAATCCATGAAATAACCATATTATACTAAGATGAGACTCCTGAAGTATCAAAAAAAAAATCTCTTCCACTAAATAAATAAGCACCTTGTCAAATTTATTGTGATTATTAAACCATAGTGTTTTTTTATTTGTTTTTTTTTTTGAGGGAGGGGCAGACGGAGAGAGAGAAAGAGGGAGAGGGAGAGAGAGAGGGAGAGAGAGAGGGAGAGGGAGAGAGAGAGAGAGAGAGAGAGAGAGAGAGAGAGAAAAGCTTAAACAGGTTCCAAGTTCAGTGCACAGCCTGATGTGGGACATGATCCCATGACTCTGGGATCATGACCTGGGCAGAAATAAAGAATCAGATGCTTAACTGACTGAGCCACCCAGGCACCCTGAACCATAAATGTTTTATACCAGATATGCCCATAACATTATGGGTTTATAAGGTTAAAATAAAATCCCACTATATCAAAATTATTGTATCCTAAAGAGAAACACACATATCATAGAATATCAGAGTAATGAAACCTATACTCTCAACTATCAAATCCTTGAAACACTTGAGTGGTCGAACCATTAAAACCTTCAATTGTGATTGAATAAGCAGATAGAGAAAGAAAAACATTACTCAAGAAACAATGAAAATAAATAGGGAATTATATTGAGTTAGTGTATTGAATTAATTGGAACAAAAATATTTTCTAGTTTAGAAGACTGACTTTCATGCAAATTATTAGAATAAATTTAGTATTGGTATTGAATGTTACTGTTAAATTATTCCAAAGTATTTTGGTTTTAATGGTGAGGAATAACAAGAGTCAACTTTTCAGTAGTTTTAAAATGTTTTATAATAATTTGTGAGTGTTTAGGTCAGTCTGTTATACGAGCATTCGATGGTGAGTTTTATGTTACTTGATGTCTGGAAGGAAATTAAAACAGATTATTTCAATTCCTTGAAATATTTGATTTGAAAGTATTTTCTCTTCTATGAATGAATAAATTTGAGTTTTAAAAATTATAAAATAATTTAATTTTCCTATATGTAGTATGATTTTGTTTATGCTAATAAAAGAAACTGTCATTAATTAACATTTTAATCACTGTAGGTATTTCTGGTAATTGCATGTTTTTAATGCTGTCATATTCTCTTCCAAAAAGATTCTAATTCATAAATATTCAATCACTTGGGTTCATTTTCATCATAAAAACATCAATCCCTATGTTATTTATAGGAAAAGTAATATAATTACAGCTACTGCTTCAAAACCTAAATGTCTTCAATTGCTATTATTAGTGCATGAAATATGACTAGATAGTTAATATAGAAAAAACAGGATAGAAAGAGCAAAGAAGTATCAAAATGAATGATAGATCATTCTATCAGACTTGGGAAATTTCCACTTAAATTTTGTACTTACACAAAACATTTGAAATAAAAAGCTGAATAATAATTGCCATATGAATTTAATCAGTAGAGTCAGTCAAACATGCTATTCTGCGCAAATATCCCTATTTCAGGGCCACCTCTATTTTATAATAATAGTTGTGGAATTAATGGAGTATTTATTTACTTTCACAATTTGGTGGCCCTTGAACAGTGAGTTGTTCTTAATCCAGATGAAAAAGAAATGCCCTCAGTTGTTCTGAATCAGTTGACTAGTGTGGAATCCAGAATTTCTTTCAAATGACTATTCCAGGTAACTCAAATACAGCAATGTTTTTATCCATCCGTTGAGAAACACTGTTCTAGAAGAATTACATGCCTCATTTTGGGGGAGCTTCAATGATTTCTTATAAGGTACACTTTCAAGTTTGATATGAATTTGCTTTTAACACCTTGAATTTCATTTCCAAGATTATCACAATTTGCTTTAGTGAAGCAAGTTTCTCTGGAAACATATTTTTAAAATACAATAAAAAAGACAAACCACATGGTGCTTCTTTGCTTTCTCAGATCGTGTGTAGCTTTAGATTATCTATTCCAGGTGTAATTACAACTTTTGTATTATTATTGTTATTATAGTCAGAAACATACCCATTTTCTCTTTGTTGACAGTATCAATGAAAAACCATATCTAGACCATAATTAAATCAGTAAAACCAGGAGTATTTGTTCAGAACTAATGCTATAAGGATAAAAGAGACATCATTGGTGAACCACACGCAATTTCAAAAACAAGTGGGGATTTATAGCCAAGGAGCAGGGTGGGTGGGGGTCAGTGATTGGAAAGTTACTAAGCAGGGGAGCTTCAGGGGTATGTAAGGAGGATTTATGCTGGAAGCTGGACAAGATAATCAGATACTAAGAGTGGAGAACAAGAAATCTGCTCAGATATCCAGGGTGGGGATTCTTGCTAAACTGATTCAGCAGAATTTCTGTTAAAATTGGGTGATCCAATGATGAACATAGAAGTTCAAAGGTAGAAGCCTGGTTGAAAAGGGCACTCAGAGAAACCTGACTAAAGTTTGTTCAGGAGGTGTCTTGTGAGGAACATAGGGTTTCTAATTTGAATTTTAATTGTTAAAAATTTCAAATTTAATTTAAAATGCAGAAAACTTGATTCTTGCAAGATTTGTTTTCCATTTTTCAATTTCTTCTTCAAGTCTGTTCTCTCTCTCTTTTTTTTTTTTAATGTTTATTTTTGAGAGCGAAAGAGAGAGCATGCGGTAGGGAGGGACAGAGAGAGAGGGAGACACAGAATCTGAAGCAGGCAAGCTCCAGGCCCTGAGCTGTCAACACAGAGCCAATGTGGGGCTGAAACACATTAATTGTGAGGTCATGACCTGAGCCAAATTCAGACACTTAACCGACTGAGCCATCCAGAATCCCCCACATCCCTCCCTGTTTTTTGTTTTGGTTTTTTTTTTTTGTTTTTATTTTTGTTTTTGTTTTTGTTTTTGTTTTTGTTTTATGAGTGGCATTGTGAATTTCAAATTAGTTTAGCTGTCCTGCATGTTCTGGGACAAGACTTGAGTTTTTTTTGACTTACTTCAAATAATTATTGTTTGATTATTTAATGAAAACTAATTTAAGTCAATTAATACATACTATGCTGCATCAGTGTGTATTCACGAAGACTATCAAAAAGACTAAGACATTTTGCCACTAAGGTTTTCAAATTCATGACTGCACATTCTATCCTCTATCCCCAGTGAAGTAGTGTGTTTCTTGTTTCGTACTTAATTTATATAATGACACATTCACATGGAATAACACTGGCTCTACTGCTTAGTATACACTTTTTCCCTTTTTTGTACTGTACTCTTTGGAAGGGAATCACTGTCAAGATACACTAAAGGAGTGAGTTATTATGCTTTTCTGCAATTAGAATGGACTCTTCACAAAAGTAACTTAGAATTCTTTTGCACTTGGGGTGCCTGGGTGGCTCTGTCGGTTAAGTGTCAGGACTTTGACTCAGGTCACGATCTCACAGTTTGTGGGTTCGAGCCTTGCGTCGGGCTCTGTGCTGACAGCTCGGGGTCTGGATCCTGCTTTACATTCTGTGTCTCCCTCTCTCTCTGCTCCTCCCCACTCATGCTCTATCTCTCCCTGTCTCTCAAAAAAGAATAAATGTTAAAAAAAATGAAAAAAAAATTTTTCTGCATAGGATATTTGTCTCCTCTCCCTCATTTACTGATTCATTATGTACTAAAGGATATGTGGTTTATACTTTGAGTTACAATTCAATAGTTTGTTATTTGTTTTCTTGCTTAAATTCCAACTTTAGACTTTGAAGCCACTTTCATTTGGCTCTTTTACCACTTTGACATACTCCCATGTAAGACTGGTCATTTGTGAGTTGATTTTAAGCACTTCTTTGCCTTCTGGCACTATAGGAGACTCTAGTCTCATCTCGCATATTCCTTGCTTGAGTTCTAGAATCAACAATTTCTCCAAGGGGTCCTCATTTCTTTTTTTCTTTTTTAATTGGAGAATGGCATTAGAAACCAAAAGCTGAGGAGCAGATGTGTTTATTGCTACTGGGGCATCATTGTTTCAAAAACATCTTGGCTGACAGAGAAAAAAACATGTACTTACCATTAAAATTATATTTTTTTTCCTGTCTTTCTGTTGCTTTATGGGCCTTTTAAAAATTGTTGAATAATATTTCATTGCATGTGTTTATTTATTCACTTACTAAAAGACTTCTTGGTTGCTTTCCATTGTTGTTAATTATGAATAAAAGTGCTATAAATAATTATGTGAAGGTTTTTAAAGGCCATACATTTTCAAACTGATTGTGTAAATTCCTTCCCTGGCCTCATAGACAGAGTTGAGAAGTATTCACTCTGATTTCATTTTCTGGAAGGAATAATTGGTATGATTTCTTTCTTCAAAGTTTTGTAGAATGCACCAGTGAAACTATCTAGGCTGTATATATATATTTTTAAGATTATATAAATGATTGATGAAATTACTTTAATACTTATAAGGCTTACTGAGATAATTTATTTCTCCTTGCTAGAGTTTCTATAGGTTGTGTATTTTATGAAATTAGTTTATTTCATGTAAGTTATCAAACTCGTATGCACAGAGTTGTTTATCATATTCCTTTATTATCCTTTTAATGCCTGTGGGATCAATAATTATGACCTATCTTTTATTTCTGCTATCGATAAATTTTGTCTTTATTTATGTCGGTTAGTTTGGCTAGAGTTCTTTTTATCAATTGTATTCAATTTTTTCAAGGATTTAACTTTTTGTTTTGTGGATCTTTAAAATTGTTTTCCTTTTCTTCAATTTGAATGATATCTGCTATACTTTTTATTATTTCTTTTCTTCTGCTTAATTTAGGCAGAGGTTACTTGTCTTTGTCTGCCTTTTTAAGGTAGCTGTATCATATTTTAAAATGTCTGGCACCTGGGTGACTTGGTTTGTTGAGCTTCAGACTCTTGATTTGGTTCAGATCATGAACCCAGCCTGGTGGCATTGGCTCAGTGCTGAGGGTGGAGCCTGTTTAAGATTCTCTGTCTCCCGCTGCTCCTCCTCCGCTTGTGTTCTCTCTAAAATAAAATATACATGCGGTGCCTGGGTGGCTCAGTTGGTTGGGCATGCGACTCCGGCTCAGGTCATGATCTCAGGGTTGGTGAGTTCAAGACCCACGGTCAGGCTCTGTGCCTGCCGACAGCTCAGAGCCTGGAGCCCGCTTCAGATTCTGTGTCTCATTCGCTCTCTGCCCCTCACCCACTTGTGCTTTGTCTCTGTCTCTCAAAAAAGAAAATGTAAAAAAAAAAAGAAAAGAAATTAAAATTATGTATCTATTTTAATGTCATAACGAATAACTGTTTTTTGTTTTTTGTTTTTTTAATTCAGAGACTTGGTTTTTTTTATAGTAAGTGAGTTGGGCCTGATGGGAGGGAGGAACTGTAGTTCCACTGCCCTGAACCACTGGGCAGAACCACTGCCCTGATTACCCCTCCCAATGGTTATGAATGTGCCAAAGGTACCGCCACTCTAAGTCATTATTTTTCCATGTCGCCCATCAGCTCTGGACCCTGCTCTCGGAAAAGACTGCCTCGGTTGCCTGCCCACTGAGCGGCCCATCGCAAAGCCCTTCTTCATGCAGTGGAAGCAGCCTGGCTGGCACTGTCCATGGTGCCCCACAGCCACCGGCATCTCCTTAGCAGCTTTGGTTGCTAGTTCCAACCACATCTTTTTTAACTGCATTAAGTTTCCCTGACTAAGTTGTCTGGAGTTTATACGCTTTACCCTTGAAGGTCAAGGGAAGTTTTCTATTGAACCAGGAGTATGGATGTTCCTAACAAAATTTCTAGCTCTAAGACTTACCTATTTATTCTTTTTGGTGGAAATAAACATTTTGTCGAGGCTGTTGAATGGACTCTGGAAGAAGAAAAGGCCAAAATCAGTATTATTAAATTAAAAAAAAGCACGTTCAAGCATTTACCATTTTAAATGCATACACACTAATGGAGACTATACATTTCTTAGTATTTTTCATAAGTCTCTCATATGTAGCATTTCAGGTGAAGACATAAATGCTTATGTGTGTATCCCAATGATATTCAGGACTAAATATTCACCATATTTAGTCCATTTAAGTTTTTAGATTTGAAGCAGAATAATTACCTTTATGTATGAGTCTTAAAACAAAAATAATACTGAACTCATCATGTTACTGGAATAGCAGTTTTTAAGTGCAAATTTTATTCCATTAATGACATCTGCTGAATTTTACTCTTTGCCAGGTTGTCTTAGGAAATCATACCACTAACTGCAATCCACATTTGTATTTCATTTAATTTTTAATCAGCAGAAATTGTTATGGCCATGAGAATAAAAACTATGTTAATAACTTGATATATTCCTGCTACATAACAAATCATATATGTGGTTTATGCTAAGTGTACCCCAAACATTTCACATTAAAAAAATGGCATTTTCAAAAAATAATTTAAAATACACTACTAGGCAACAAAGTAATTGTTGGCATGTCCAAAAATATCTCAAAAATTATCTTTTCTTGCCTCTCAGATATTTATCTTAAATAATTGAATAATAGTGAAAGTTTTTTAGTTGTTCTCACTGATTTCAGTTTCTGGCAATTCTTATGTCAGATGACCTAATTTAAAACATACAGATGAGGGGCACCTAGGTGGCTCAGTTGGTTGAGCGTCCAACTTCAGCCTAGGTCAAAATCTCATTCCAGATTTCGAGCCCCACATCGGTCTCTGTGCTGACAGCTCAGAGCCTGGAGCCTGTTTTACATTCTGTGTCTCTCTCTCTCTGCTCCTCCCCCACTCATGCTCTCTCTCTTTCTCTCTCTCTCTCTCAAAAATAAATAAAATACTTTTAAAAAACATACATATATGTATATGCATATGCATATATACATATATATATTTTTCATAAATCCTCATATGTAGCATTTCAATTGAAGGCATAAATGTTTAAATGTGTATCTCAATGATTTTCAGGACTAAATATTCATCTTATTTAGTCAATTTCAGTTTTTAGATTTGAACCAGAGTTTCTGGCAATTCTTACGCCAGAAGACTAATTTAAAAATACATATATTTTAAAAATACATTATATATATGTATTGTAGTATATATTGTAATATATAATGTATGTAAAATACATTATATATATGTGTGTGTATATATATATATATATGTATATACACACACATACATACACATGACACTTTTTAAAAAAATATATCTTCCAACATGATAAAACACAGGAATACAACTCACCCTTTACGCTATTGCACTCTAAATGGGAAATGCAACAATGTGAAAATATATATTCTCTTTAAGTTAATCTAAAATTTTAAAACACTTATCAAATAATTAGATTATTCATAACTTAATACAATTTTAAAATTTTGTTTATCAAAGAGTGTGGAACCCTGAGGGACCTTCTGATGGAGACCATAATATGAAATAAAACTCTACTTGAAAAAAGTATTAAATTGGATGTGTGGGGGGGTTAACTTTTGCAACTTCTGTTTTATGACATTAGACAGCAAATGCATAGAAGATAAATAAAACCCAGGGAGGTAAACCTGAGAAATAAAACTTTTTTTTTTTTTAAGAGGGATTTGATGATAATATAAGTATTATCACATAAAATGAACCTTTAGTAATCCAGAATATTTTAGTTTACCATCCAGGATTAAAAATTGAACAAAAGGGGTGCCTGGGTGGCTCGGTCGGTTAAGAGTCCAACTTCGGCTCATGTCATGATCTCACGGTCCATGAGTTCGAGCCCCGCATCCGGCCCTGTGCTGACAGCTCGGAGCCTGGATCCTGTTTCAGATTCTGTGTCTCCCTCTCTCTCTGCCCCTCCCCTGTTCATGCTCTCTCTTTGTCTCAAAAATAAATGTTAAAAAAAAAAATTAACAAAAAATAAAAAATAAAAAATAAAAATTGAACAGAAAATAGTCCAGTTCAATTTGGAATGGAAGTCTAGTTCAAATGAATGCATTCTTAGAAAACTGTACTGTGTTTATCTAGGATTGCTTGTGCCTATGGTCACTTACATAAAGCCAACATAAGACTTCTGAAGGAAGGTAACATCATCTTATTCCCCAAATTTTACTACAATTTTTTCATATACACTGCAAAGTACCTTAGCATATACATTAGTATATCTTTAGATAGATAGATAGATATTATAAATCAAGGAAATATCACTAAAAAGCAAAAGAAGTACTACACAACAGAAAGAGACCCAAAAGCAACCAAGTTAATAGAATTTTTAAGCATGGACTTTAAAACAATGTCCTGAACAAGTTCAGGAAAATGCAAACAAAATGAGAAAAATATAGCTGAGCACTAGAAGCCATAAGATATGTACTTAAATTTTGAACAATTGGTAGTTACTGTAAGTTTAAAACCATAATATTAACAAGCAGTCAAATGAAGTAGGCTGCTACGTAAAGTAAACGAATGTTGAATATGTTCAAAATTGACATTAGTGATACACTTAATATTTTGAAGTCTAACGTGATTCTTCTAGTAGTACAATCAAAACAAATTTTGTATTTTATTCTCTGATACCTAACGTGAAATTAAAAGTAATTTTTTCGGGGCGCCTGGGTGGCGCAGTCGGTTAAGCGTCCGACTTCAGCCAGGTCACGATCTCGCGCTCCGTGAGTTCGAGCCCCGCGTCGGGCTCTGGGCTGATGGCTCAGAGCCTGGAGCCTGTTTCAGATTCTGTGTCTCCCTCTCTCTCTGCCCCTCCCCCGTTCATGCTCTCTCTCTGTCCCAAAAATAAATAAATGTTGAAAAAAAAAAATTAAAAGTAATTTTTTCACTGAATATTTTTATTACAGACCTACTATGGGGTTAGAATTTAATTAAGTACAAATGAATAGTTCATTCTTACCCTTACTAATTTAGATAAATGGCTTTTAAAACTTCACATCACTTTTAACATCATGCGGTATTGAAAAGTCAATTTCCCTCTTGGAGTAAGTGTGGATTTTAAAATGAATGGAAGATGGAGGCCTAGACAGGGTAAGAAGTTGGTTCCTTTATCATAATTTTTAATTTCCTGATGTCATCAGCAGCTTAGCTATTCAGGCACCTACTTAATCCCTTTAGAACTTTTTTCTGATTTTCAAAATTTAGCCTGAAAACTTTATTTTGAATTATTATGTAAATTGCTTTATGAGAGAATATAACCTTATGTCCTCCTGATGGAAACAGAAATTGAAAGAGACAATCCTGAATTAATGATTCTATCCCTGAAGAGTCTCAAGTGTGAAAAGCTCAAAAGGGAGCGTTATGAATTTTATTCTTTTCACGTCCACTTTTGACTCTCAACTAGGGTAGAATAAGGGTTATATAAGAATAATTTTATTCTTTGTTTCTGCCAATTTAAAATGAGAACAATTGTTCTTTTCTATGGGAACTTGCACAAGGTTTTCAGATTAATCTGTTAATGAAAATTACTAATGACAGGAAGAGGAAATACGGATTTTATAATACCCAAATATTTTAATTAAAATTATGTATTTTACCATGACATACCAAGAAGAAAATATATTATTTCTGATAGGCAAATCTGCAAACTGCAATGTCCAGTTGTATGATAATATGTGAAGTATTTCAGAGAAATTTTATGGAAATTATTGAAGACTATATTTAGAGAATGCTCAAAATAATTGTTGGATACTAATGGTAAAAGTTCTATCTGCTAGATAAAGATTACACTTCTTATTAGGAAGAAACCTAGTTCACATTTTCAGGCTTGATACTGTTTTTCCCTTTCCTTATCTTGCTGACCATGTGAACATTTCTATTAAGACCCACTTAAGTGGCTCAATACAAACCCTAATCAGGAGAATACCACTGGAAGTTATGGAAAGGGTTAACTAAGTAAGTCACCATTCCATTTTCTGCATCTACTTTACCTCAAATCTTTTACTATGTATCTCTGGGATGCAGACAAAATAGTTTCTTGTTCCATACAAAAATAAGAAAGCCATGTTGCCTACTTTGCTGGTCTGAACTACAAAAAATTATATATATGCATATGTAAACTTATATACTCATTTATATAGAGGAATATATATTTTTACATACAAGAATGTATATATGTGTTCCTATTCATAGTAAAAATAATACAGTTGATAACCGAATCTACACTTAAGATACTGTCTAAACATGTACATGTTTATTGAAGGAAGATTCTTGCATTGATCAAAGAATCAAATTGATATATTCAGTGAAATCTTGCCATTGTTTTTTGCTTTCATTTGCATGGTCTGTGATTGGAAATACTCCTGTATCCTTTTTTCTGCTTTCTGAGGCATTGTAATTCTAGGGCCCCTTCAGCTAATAATGTGTGCGTCCTTTCTACTGTGAAGTGTTGCAGCCTCTCAGTATAGCTCATAAGAAATCACAATTTATCTTTTCACCATCCTCAATGAGCACCAATGCAAAACTCTGAAAAGCTCTCTTTTCCATCCCTCCCATACTGAATAAGCATTCATTCAGGAGCAGAAAGTCCCTGTCTTACTTCTTCTAATGTTTCATTCAATCTATTTCTCAGCACAAAGGAGAAGGATAGCAGTGTCTTGGCTGGAATTACCTATAAAGTGAGTGGAAGCTCAAAGGAGGAAAACTTCCAAAGTATCTTCTTTTCATTAATATGAAAAACTAACTTTTTCTATGAGGAGATACAAATTTGACACATAGAAATAAGACAAAATTGATACATTTATGGGTATTGTAATACCAAAAATCAAATGCTTCTTCTATGCTGTTTGTCCAGAATATAGTCCCAAAATGAGTGATATCTTAAAGCATTTTCTTTTATTAATTCATGCATTTTATCTCATAGCTAGATATATGCACATTTAAATACTAGTTTGATGCAACACCTGAAAAATTTATAAAGGTACTGCTGATATATTTTTATCATAATAAAATGAAAAAGTAAAACAAAATAGGAAATGTGTTTTACATTTTATGATTTTTAAAAAATATTTTATATGTTAAATTTGTATTGCATTCTAAATTATAAATGTTATTTATTATTAGATATAAATATATCTAAATTATAATTTTCAGGCCTGTACTCAGCTTACTCGCATGATTTTAACTTAAAAATTAAGAGAATAGCCTATGAATCCCATATTGGTTGAGTCCAAACACAAACTGTACCTAAATAGCATAGAAATATGTTCTAAATATTGAAAATTCAAATTTATTTGTTGAAGATCAAGGTATATTGTTGTTTTTCAAATTTAGAGTCCACATTGATTTTGTTTACTGGTCATATGAATAGTTGCAGATTGCAGAGTGATATTTTCTCTAGTGCTTAAAAACAGAAAGATTAAATCTTGTGGATCATCACTATCAAAAAATATTTTTAAACATACATATTTTGTTGAAGTTTATTGAGGATTTTTTGGACATATGATATTGCCAAATAATTGAAATTTGGCTCTTAAAAGATTAAAAATTTCTAAATTCTATTATACATTATAGATATGTTTCCTACTAACTTATTTTTTTGAAAGGGAAGTATACTATTCTGATTCTTATTTGATGCCATAGCATCACTGCTTAAAATATTATTGGAGAAATAAAAATAGTAGCATTTATTACATACATGGAGGTCACTTTAAGTGCACTTACCTTTAATATTTTTTGTAATTTGAGTACCACGTTGAGGTAGGTACCATTATCATTCTCATTTTACATACAAGAAAACAGTTAATAGTACCTCTTTGGAGGTAAAAAGAGCATGTGTTTGAAGCAAATTTGAGTTTATACTCTGGACTCATCACTAATACACTCTACAAAGTAATAATCGCCATTAGAATACTGTGGTAATGTCAGAAAATGTTAAAACATGTCATATTTTTCTCTCTGCTCTCTATATACAATTAGATTTCACTTTTGGAATTTCTTCTTTTCTACGTTAGTGTCATCCAACTTACTGCCAGTTACTAATTTCTTAATGCTTCTTGGGGCGCCTGGGTGGCTCAGTCGGTTGAGCGTCCGGCTTCAGCTCGGGTCATGATGTCGCAGTCCGTGAGTTCGAGCCCCATGAGTTCGAGCCCCGCGTCGGGCTCTGTGCTGACAGCTCGGAGCCTGGAACCTGTTTCGGATTCTGTGTCTCTCTCTCTGCTCCTCCCCTGCTCATGCTCTGTCTCTGTCTCTCAAAATAAATAAATAAATAAACATTACAAAAAATACTTCTTATCCCTGAAGCTGTGTCAAGCTTCCCTGATTTTCTACCTGTTCTTCTGTATATTATGTAAATTTCACCCAAAATTCTAAGTCAAAGTAAACATCTTGCGGTTGACGCAATGCTACTTTGAACGCACAGATTTTATGCACATCATTTCATATTTTATTGCTTTTTGTATTATTCACATAAATTCAATCCAAAATGTTTACCTGGCAGAGATCTCTGGATAATAGAATGTTTTAAATTTGTCAGCAAATATCTTAGGTATAGTTACTTCATTAGAAATGTTCTTTTTAAAAATATGTTAAAATGATATTTTATAAGATTTCACATTCATTTTTTTAATATATGAAATTTATTGTCAAATTGATTTCCATACAACACCCAGTGCTCATCCCAAAAGGTGCCCTCCTCAATACCCATCACCCACACTCCCCTCCCTCCCACCCCCCATCAATCCTCAGTTTGTTCTCAGTTTTTAACAGTCTCTTATGCTTTGGCTCTCTCCCACTCTAACCTCTTTTTTTTTTTTTTTCCTTCCCCTCCCCCATGGGTTTCTGTTAAGTTTCTCAGGATCCACATAAGAGTGAAACCATATGGTATCTGTCTTTCCCTGTATGGCTTATTTCACTTAGCATCACACTCTCCAGTTCCATCCACGCTGCTACAAAAGGCCATATTTCATTTTTTCTCATTGCCACGTAGTACTCCATTGTGTATATAAACCACAATTTCTTTATCCATTCATCAGTTGATGGACATTTAGGCTCTTTCCATAATTTGGCTATTGTTGAGAGTGCTGCTATGAACATTGGGGTACAAGTGCCCCTATGCATCAGTACTCCTGTGTCCCTTGGATAAATTCCTAGCAGTGCTACTGCTGGGTCATAGGGTAGGTCTATTTTTAATTTTCTGAGGAACCTCCACACTGCTTTCCAGAGCGGCTACACCAATTTGCATTCCCACCAACAGTGCAAGAGGGTTCCCGTTTCTCCACATCCTCGCCAGCATCTATAGTCTCCTGATTTGTTCATTTTGGCCACTCTGACTGGCATGAGGTGATATCTGAGTGTGGTTTTGATTTGTATTTCCCTGATAAGGAGCGACGCTGAACATCTTTTCATGTGCCTGTTGGCCATCCGGATGTCTTCTTTAGAGAAATGTCTATTCATGTTTTCTGCCCATCTCTTCACTGGGTTATTTGTTTTTCGGGTGTGGAGTTTGGTGAGCTCTTTATAGATTTTGGATACTAGCCCTTTGTCCGATATGTCATTTGCAAATATCTTTTCCCATTCCGTTGGTTGCCTTTTAGTTTTGTTGGTTGTTTCCTTTGCTGTGCAGAAGCTTTTGATCTTCATAAGGTCCCAGGAATTCACTTTTGCTTTTAATTCCCTTGCCTTTGGGGATGTGTCGAGTAAGAGATTGCTACGGTCAGAGAGGTCTTTTCCTGCTTTCTCCTCTAAGGTTTTGATGGTTTCCTGTCTCACATTCAGGTCCTTTATCCATTTTGAGTTTATTTTTGTGAATGGTGTGAGAAAGTGGTCTAGTTTCAACCTTCTGCATGTTGCTGTCCAGTTCTCCCAGCACCATTTGTTAAAGAGACTGTCTTTTTTCCATTGGATGTTCTTTCCTGCTTTGTCAAAGATGAGTTGGCCATACGTTTGTGGGTCTAGTTCTGGGGTTTCTATTCTATTCCATTGGTCTATGTGTCTGTTTTTGTGCCAATACCATGCTGTCTTGATGATGACAGCTTTGTAGTAGAGGCTAAAGTCTGGGATTGTGATGCCTCCTGCTTTGGTCTTCTTCTTCAAAATTACTTTGGCTATTCGGGGCCTTTTGTGGTTCCATATGAATTTTAGGATTGCTTGTTCTAGTTTCGAGAAGAATGCTGGTGCAATTTTGATTGGGATTGCATTGAATGTGTAGATAGCTTTGGGTAGTATTGACATTTTGACAATATTTATTCTTCTGATCCATGAGCAGGGAATGTCTTTCCATTTCTTTATATCTTCTTCAATTACCTTCATAAGTTTTCTATAGTTTTCAGCATACAGATCTTTTACATCTTTGGTTAGATTTATTCCTAGGTATTTTATGCTTCTTGGTGCAATTGTGAATGGGATCAGTTTCTTTATTTGTCTTTCTGTTGCTTCATTGTTAGTGTATAAGAATGCAACTGATTTCTGTACATTGATTTTGTATCCTGCAACTTTGCTGAATTCATGTGTCAGTTCTAGCAGACTTTTGGTGGAGTCTATCGGATTTTCCATGTATAATATCATGTCATCTGCAAAAAGCGAAAGCTTGACTTCATCTTTGCCAATTTTGATGCCTTTGATTTCCTTTTGTTGTCTGATTGCTGATGCTAGAACTTCCAGCACTATGTTAAACAACAGCGGTGAGAGTGGGCATCCCTGTCGTGTTCCTGATCTCAGGGAAAAAGCTCTCAGTTTTTCCCCGTTGAGGATGATGTTAGCTGTGGGCTTTTCATAAATGGCTTTTATGATGTGTAAGTATGTTCCTTCTATCCCGACTTTCTCAAGGGTTTTTATTAAGAAAGGGTGATGGATTTTGTCAAAGGTCTTTTCTGCATTGATTGACAGGATCATATGGTTCTTCTCTCTTTTTTTTTTTTTTTTTTTTTTTGTTAATGTGATGTATCACGTTGATTGATTTGCGAATGTTGAACCAGCCCTGCAACCCAGGAATGAATCCCACTTGATCATGGTGAATAATTCTTTTTATATGCCATTGAATTTGATTTGCTTATATCTTATTGAGAATTTTTGCATCCATATTCATCAGGGATATTGGCCTGTAGTTCTCTTTTTTTACTGGGTCTCTGTCTGGTTTAGGAATCAAAGTAATACTGGCCTCATAGAATGAGTCTGGAAGTTTTCCTTCCCCTTCTATTTCTTGGAATAGCTTGAGAAGGATAGGTATTGTCTCTGCTTTAAACATCTGGTAGAACTCCCCTGGGAAGCCATCTGGTCCTGGACTCTTATTTGTTGGGAGATTTTTGATAACCGATTCAATTTCTTTGCTGGTTATGGGTCTGTTCAAGCTTTCTATTTCCTCCTGATTGAGTTTTGGAAGAGTGTGGGTGTTTAGGAATTTGTCCATTTCTTCCAGGTTGTCCAATTTGTTGGCATATAATTTTTCATAGTATTCCCTGATAATTGTTTGTATCTCTGAGGTATTGGTTGTAATAATTCCATTTTCATTCATGATTTAATCTATTTGGGTCATCTCCCTTTTCTTTTTGAGAAGTCTGGCTAGAGGTTTGTCAATTTTGTTTATTTTTTCAAAAAACCAACTCTTGGTTTCGTTGATGTGCTCTACAGTTTTTTTAGATTCTATATTGTTTATTTCTCCTCTGATCTTTATTATTTTTCTTCTTCTGCTGGGTTTAGGCTGCCTTTGCTGTTCTGCTTCTATTTCCTTTAGGTGTGCTGTTAGATTTTGTATTTGGGATTTTTCTTGTTTCTTGAGAAGGGCTGGATTGCAATGTATTTTCCTCTCAGGACTGACTTCGCTGCGTCCCAAAGCGTTTGGATTGTTGTATTTTCATTTTCGTTTGTTTCCATATATTTTTTAATCTCTTCTCTAATTGCCTGGTTGACCCCCTCATTCGTTAGTAGGGTGTTCTTTAACCTCCATGCTTTTGAAGGTTTTCCAGACTTTTTCTTGTGGTTGATTTCAAGCTTCATAGCATTATGGTCTGAAAGTATGCATGGTATAATTTCAATTCTTGTAAACTTATGAAGGGCTGTTTTGTGACCCAGTATATGATCTATCTTGGAGAATGTTCCATGTGCATTCGAGAAGAAAGTAAATTCTGTTGCTTTGGGATGCAGAGTTCTAAATATATCTGTCAAGCCCATCTGATCCAATGTATCATTCAGGGCCCTTGTTTCTTTATTGACCGTGTGTCTAGATGATCTATCCATTTCTGTAAGTGGGGTGTTAAAGTCCCTTGCAATGACCACATTCTTATCAATAAGGTTACTTATGTTTATGAGTAATTGCTTTATATATTTGGGCGCTCCGGTATTCGGCGCATAGACATTTATAATTGTTAGCTCTTCCTGATGGATAGACCCTGTAATTATTATATAATGCCCTTCTTCATCTCTTGTTACAGCCTTTAATTTAAAGTCTAGTTTGTCTGATATAAGTATGGCTACTCCAGCTTTCTTTTGGCTTCCAGTAGCATGATAAATAGTTCTCCATCCCCTCACTCTCAATCTAAAGGTGTCCTCAGGTCTAAAATGAGTCTCTTGTAGACAGCAAATAGATGGGTCTTGTTTTTTTATCCATTCTGATACCCTATGTCTTTTGGTTGGCGCATTTAGTCCATTTACATTCAGTGTTATTATAGAAAGATACAGGTTTAGAGTCATTGTGATGTCTGTATGTTTTATGCTTGTAGTGATGTCTCTGGTACTTTGTCTCACAGGGTCCCCCTTAGGATCTCTTGTAGGGCTGGTTTAGTGGTGACAAATTCCTTCAGTTTTTGTTTGTTTGGGAAGACCTTTATCTCTCCTTCTATTCTAAATGACAGACTTGCTGGATAAAGGATTCTCGGCTGCATAATTTTTCTGTTTAGCACACTGAAGATTTCGTGCCAATTCTTTCTGGCCTGCCACGTTTCAAAAGAGAGATCAGTCACGAGTCTTATAGGTCTCCCTTTATATGTGAGGGCACGTTTACCCCTTGCTGCTTTCAGAATTTTCTCTTTATCCTTGTATTTTGCCAGTTTCACTATGATATGTCGTGCAGAAGATCGATTCAAGTTATGTCTGAAGGGAGTTCTCTGTGCCTCTTGGATTTCAATGCCTTTTCCTTCCCCAGTTCAGGGAAGTTCTCAGCTATAATTTCTTCAAGTACCCCTTCAGCATCTTTCCCTCTCTCTTCCTCCTCTGGGATACCAATTATGCCTATATTATTTCTTTTTAGTGTATCACTTAGTTCTCTAATTTTTGCCTCATACTCCTGGATTTTTTTATCTCTCTTTTTCTCAGCTTCCTCTTTTTCCATAACTTTATCTTCTAGTTCACCTATTCTCTCCTCTGCCTCTTCAATCCGAGCCGTGGTTGTTTCCATTTTGTTATGCATTTCGTTTAAAGAGTTTTTCAGCTCCTCGTGACTGTTCCTTAGTCCCTTGATCTCTGTAGCAAGAGATTCTCTGCTGTCCTCTATTCTATTTTCAAGCCAGCGATTAATTTTATGACTATTATTCTAAATTCACTTTCTGTTATATTATTTAAATCCTTTTTGATCAGTTCATTAGCTGTTGTTATTTCCTGGAGATTCTTCTGAGGGGAATTCTTCGCTTGGTCATTTTGGATAGTCCCTGGCATGGTGAGGACCTGCAGGGCACTTCCCCTGTGCTGTGGTGTATAACTGGAGTTGGTGGGCGGGGCCGCAGTCCGACCTGATGTCTGCCCCCAGCCCACCGCTGGGGCCACAGCCAGACTGGTGTGTGCCTTCTCTTCTCCTCTCCTAGGGGCGGGATTCACTGTGGGGTGGCGTGGCCCGTCTGGGCTACTTGCACACTGTCAGGCTTGTGATGCTGGGGATCTGGCATCTTAGCTGGGGTGGGTAGGCAAGGTGCAAGGGGGCAGGAGGGGCAGGCTTAGCTCGCTTCTCCTTAGGTGATCCACTTCAGGAGGGGCCCTGTGGCAGCGGGAGGGAGTCAGATCCACTGCCGGAGCTTTGGCTCCGCAGAAGCACAGAGTTGGGTGTTTGAGGAGCGAGCAAATTCCCTGGCAGGAACTGGTTCTCTTTGGGATTTTGGCTGGGGGATGGGCGGGGGAGATGGCGCTGGCGAGCGCCTTTGTTCCCCACCAAACTGAGCTCTGTCGTCAGGGGGCTCAGCAGCTCTCCTTCCCTTTGTCCTCCAGCCTTCCCGCTTTCTGAGCAGAGCTGTTCACTTATGACCTCCCAGACGCTAAGTCACGCTTGCTGTCGGAACACAGTCCGTCAGGCCCCTCCGCTTTTTGCAAGCCAGACTCGGGGGCTCTGCTTGGCCGGAGAGCCGCCCCTCCGCCCCGGCTCCCTCCCGCCAGTCGGTGGAGCGCGCACCGCCTCGCCGCCCTTCCTACCCTCTTCCGTGGGCCTCTCGTCTGCGCTTGGCTCCGGCGACTCATGTTCTTTTATGCTTTTATAAGATTCCATTTACCCATATGTTAGAACTTTGGGTCCTACGTTTCTTTCATTTGGATAATGCTCTTTTATGTAGTTTCTATCTGTTGCAATCTCTGTGCTTACTGGTGGAATATTTCATACCTCTGTTAGGTTGTGATTTGTCCTTAAGCAAATATTTTGATTTTATAATTTTACTTGTTTTTGTCAAATAGGAAATTTTATTGATTTTTAGTACTTAATTATCTCCTGAAAATCTCTCTTATTTCATTACATTATCTCACTGATCAGTTATTTAAAAATCTCTACTCTGAAAATTCCATATTTGGTTTTAGTGTATTCTCTCATCATTGTTTCTATTCCTTATTCTGTTTTCTTGATTTTAAATTGTGCCAATTGTTGGTATGTCTGATTATTTTATTCGATTTTACAATAAAATACCAGCTATTATGTGCAGAAAAAAATGGAGGCTATTAATAATGTTATTACATTTTTAGATATAATTTGGATTTGCTTCTGGGAAGGAAGCTAGAAGGAGAAGACAGCATATTAGATCGTTAATATATTTAAGACCAGGTTTTTATTTTAATGGTTCTTTTTTCAATAGTAGCAACTTTCCTTGTGTTTCAAGTAAAAAACTACTGTGTAATAGTGTTTCCATTCTTTAGGGAACTCTAAACTCCAATATTTACACTTAAGCCTAACACACTGACATAAGTTCTATTCAACTCCTCAGTATCTCAGAAGGAGTTTTTACTCAAGTTTATTGCTTCCCACATTCTTTTCTTGAATTAGGACATGATTTAAAGAGAAAGTAGTACCGAATGTCAGACTCACTTTCTGCCTTCTCTTCTTTGTAGGATTTCCTTTTCTCAAGATATTAGTACCTTGGCAGCTTTTCAATTTCTTCAAACTAATTTCCAGACAACAGTGTCATTAGAGAGGGAGAGAGAGAGAAAAAGAAACATTTTAAGTTCTCCTTTGCAGATTAATTAACAATAAAATAGCTTTCCATCACTGGAAAAGGAAATGAAAATGTATTCTTCTAAGCATAAAAGCTTTAACTCTACTCTTGTAAATAATGTAAAATTTAAACTTTCCAGTATAAATGTCATAATAGAATAGATATTAAGCATCCATGAATTTTGATATATATTTCCCTCTGTAAATAATGCCTATTGAAGAAATTGACCTCGAGAAGTAAGCAATCTAAATCATGAATTTATTGAGCAAATATTTGAGAAATTGCAATGAGTTAGACTTGGCACAATGTTCACTAACCTTGTACTCTGATAGCTCAGAATTAAGTACAATACTTTACATAGTACTGGAGTAGGTATGGAAAATATTTAGCCTGCCACCTGATTTAGCATTAGACATGAACTAAAAATGGTTTCGACATTTTTAAATATTTCAAAACATAATAAAAAAAGAAAAGAATTGTGACATATGAAAATAACATGAAATTCAAATTTCAATGACCATAAATAAAGTTTTATTGAAATGTAGTCACACTCATTTATTCCCACATTTTGCTATTGCTGCCTTTACAGTACAGTGGCAGAATTGAGTGATAGAAATCATCTGACATTGAAAGCTTAAAATATTTACAATGTAGCCCATTGCTGACCTCTTATTGAGTCATTGATTGTTTGTTTGACCCAAAACAGCATGACAACATGGATTATATTTTAAAATATAAACATAAACAGAAATAGAAATAGAAATGTAAATAAGTTCCTTTCATTTTAGAAAGAGAGTATAAATGGGGAGAAGACAGAGGGAGAGAGAGGATCTTAAGCAGGTTCCATGCTCAGAGCAGAGTCCAATGTGGGTCTCAGTCTCATGACCAAGGAATCGTGACCTGAGCGAAGATCGAAGTCAGATGCTTAACCAACTGAACCACGCAGGCACCCCAACATGGGTTATATTTTGGAACTTGTTTTTCCTATTTAGCATACAAAAATATCTTTATTTTGCAAACCTGTTTGATGAAGGGTTCTATACTTGGTTTTCTCTTACCAATAATTCAGAAAGCATAACTTAATTTTGATTTTCTTTGTCTATACGTTGATAATGGCACTTTACAAATTATCACTGTGTAAATAACATCCCTGGGGGGTAACCTCTAATAAATCTTGAGTTTCTAATTTGTAGAAAACACTATCTTCAGAAGCTGTGTTGACATGCCAACTCCAGCTCATTGATTTTCTTAGGTTCCTAGAATGTATTTATTTTATATTACAAGGATATATAACAGATCTTTTAAAATACATTATGAATTATATGTGTTATGTTTCAGTATAAAATCCCATGCCTATTTGAACACATATACTTGTTTTTATGTTGTTTAGAAATTGATTTTTTTATTTCCAAAAAAAATAAGCCATATATTTAAAAATGCCTTGAAAGCCATTTCTGGAAATATCTGCAAGTAAGTATAGTTTACGACAGTTTGGCTAGTGGAAAACTAGATAAAAAAAACTCTCTTTTTATTTTCTTATAGCTTACCTAGTACACTACAAAAGTTGTTCTTTTCTTTTTTCTTCTTCTTTTTTTTAATCTAATTTTTTCTAGCCTGGCATTAAGTTTTAAAAAATAAATTTACTGGGCAACTTAGATATTTTCAAGCAAATGATTTGTGAATCAGGTCCAAGTGTTAATCCAAGCTTTAATATTTCTAATTAATTAACCTTGGCTACAGCTGCTGTAAGCTGCAAAGCAAGGGATTACTGGGTGACTTATCTGAGAATAAAACAAATCCATTATTTGAACAAATATCTTTAAAATGGTTGCCTGAAACCTACAGAAGCTTTGAAGCATGTTGATATAAAAATCACTCTCAAAAGCCACTTAATTCCCTTACGATACTAAAACCCACTCAGCTTTAAAAAAAAAAAAGCCTTAAACTTTAAATACTTGGAGATTAATCCCGTTGTCTTTAAACTCAAATGCAACCATTCTAGTGTTTGAACAGCAATTGAAGTAGAACACTTATGCAAACCAGAAGAGACTTTACTTTCTAGAAAAAAAAAAAAAAATGTTAATTGGGTTGAGAATCCACTATTTTTTAGCTACCTTTCTAGAAAATCTTGAATTAAGCAGTGAAATAATTTTATATTTAAATAAAAGCAAATTAATGCAGAATTCACAGAGGTTTGCCTTTTTGATTCTATAAACTCATTACTCTTACAATTTTATCTTGACTTAAAGTATAATTGTGCATATTGACTTTACATAAAATGGAAATGAAAATTTAAAACATGTATAGAATCAAGTCAATTCTCAAAATATTTATATTTAATTATGAAGCACATTATTTAGGCCCCAAGAAGTATAAATGCAGTGAAAATGAATCTGCATTCCTATTCTGCCTTGTAGTAACACTTCAATATAGCTATAATTAATTCTAATATATTTGTGATATCGTATACTTGTTATAATCTTCAATTCACAAAAATTTGGGTAATATTAGAAGAAACCATATTCACTTTTAAATCAATGATAGTTTATAGGTGATCACAAGCCTGGTAATATATATATCCCAAAGGTTTTTTTTTTTTTTTTTTTTTTTTTTTTTTTATTTGGTTTAGAGAACATCCGGAATAAAGTGGAAAAAAATTGGGTTAAAATGACATACTGAACACACCTATTTTTCTTCCTTCTGAAACCCATACTAAAGAACATTGAGTAGATTTTTAAATCACGAGCCCACAAAAATGAGGCAAAGGAAAAAGTAAGGGCTTAGTAGAGTGTCACTAAAATAAGGCGGATCGTGTTTATAGAGCAAAAGGATTCTCTCTAGGTGCTCTTTCTAACATTATGTGGGCAAAAATTGTGTCTCCCATTTGTTTGTTTTTCCTGATCCTAAAACAGAGAATTAATGGCCTAGATGCTGAGCACTGCATACTATTTTTGCTATTCAGATCCCAGTATTCTGGATTATAGGATATTAACATCCAGGTGAGAGGGAGGAAGTCTTTATTAGAAAATCCAACAATCCTGATACAATTGCAAAAGAGATGATATCAACATATATTCTCCAAAGAACACTTATCTGGATATTCTAGAATATATTGTACATTTGGCAAACCATATCTCCTAATGGATCTTCCTAGCCTGTAACTCTTAATTATGATCAGGCAACTGAAGATTATCTATGGAAACCCTCTAACCTGAAAGATAGAGACAAAAAGGTAGCAGACAGAATAAGTTAACTTAGAGTATATCGTGAGTATTCATGACAAAGGAAATATTAAATACATATCTTATCCTTTGCATACAATTTTTGATCAATTTGAACTAATTTTATGACTGAGCAGTTAATTCTATCTTTAAAAAATATTAGTATTGTGAGTATTGCTAATATATGGAAAAATTAATATATTTAGACTTTTATTCTTTTTAGAAATCTAAGAAAAAACAAATATACTTATTTAAAAAATTTTTAATATTTATTTATTTTTCAGAGACAGAGAGAGATAGAGCACGAGTGGGGTAGGGGCAGAGAGAGAGAGAGAGAGAGAGAGAGAGAGACAGAATCCGAAGCATGCTCCAGGCTCTGAGCACAGAACCCGATGTGGGGCTTGAACTCACAAACTGTGAGATCACGACCTGAGCCTAAGTCAGATGTTTAACTGACTGAGCCACCCAGGCACCCACAGATATACTTATTTTTTAATGTGTATTTATTTATTTTGAGAGAGAGAGAGAGAGAATGTGAGTGTGTGCACATGCAAGCACAGGAAGGACAGACATAAGGGGAGAGAGAGAATCCCAATCAGGCTCCATGCTGTCAGTGCAGAACCTGATGCAGGGCTTGAACTCAGAAACCGTGAAATCATGACCTGAGCCAAAATCAAGAGTGAGATACTTAACCAACTAAGCCACCAAGGTACCCTGATATACTTATTATTTTTTTTAATAAATTAAAACTCATCTATCTTTCAATTACCATATGGACCGCTGGGTACTTTTATAAATCTAAAACACATTACAGAATCTTAATAATCTTTTACCTATAAAAATATTTTGCTCCTTCATTAATGTAGGAAATATTTTACTAGTCATCAATTATTCCCAAATAAAGAATCAAATAAGAAGAGGGAAGAATTCTGGAATCACATAGAATAATGTTGCAAAAATGAAATAAACAATCACCCTTTAGTTTTTATATTGTGTAAGGAATGTGTTGCATTATCTTTCACAGAGTATAACAGAAAAGTAGGGAAATCCATCTCTGCAGTGTGCTTTTAAATTTCTTACAACTGAGAAATAAGATTTTTCATGTTTGGTCCTTGATAGAAAAGAGATGAAAATTGGCAGAGGATTATATTTCACAATCATTAGATGACTCTGAAGATTAATTCAAGGAGACTGGTTATACCCTAGATTCTGATTATGATGCTAAAATTGATCATAAAAATGAAAACTCAGACTATTATATTAATCTTTAGATGATGATATTCTACTTGATTTTTCTCAACTTCACAAATTAATGAGTGAAAAGTATATTTCTAAAGACAAAAAAATAAAAATATATTCTCATGTAGTTAGTAACTCATTAGGAAGAATTTAATGATACAATATTTTTGGTAAAAACCGAGTCTAAGGCAATTTTCTGAAAGAAAGTGTGATGGCAGTTTTTATCTTTGTTATGTTTGCATACCAAAAGTTATTAACATAAAAAAATTTACAATGTTTAATATATTCTTAAAATTTCTTTAAAAATTAGTATCTTATAATTATCCTTTTTATCTCTTCTTACTTATTATTCTTTATTATTCCTTTATTTTTATATTTGTAAATTAATCATTTGAAACATATAAAGCATTACAAGGGTTCATTGGAACCAGGTAGTACATGATGAGGATGTTTCCCGAGGGATAATATTTTCAGAGAGAAAGCAATGCATCCATGAAGAAATAACAGAACACCATTAAAAGGAATATCAAAGTCACAAAATATATGGCATTTGTCTTTCTCTAACTTCACTTTGCCTTATGTTCTCTAGCTCCATCCACCTCATTGCAAAGGGAAGATCTTCTTTTTGTGGCTCAGAATTATTCCACTGTGTGTATATATATATATGTATGTATATATGTATGTTTAAATATGTATATATATACATATGTATACATGTATATATATGTATACATATGTATATATATACATACATATATATACATACATATGTATACATATATATGTATATATATGTATGTATATATATGTATGTATATATATACATACATATATATATGCATGTATATGTATACAGATAGATAGATAGATAGATAGATAGATACACACCACATCTTCTTTTCCATTCATCAGTTGAGGCACCTTTGGGCTGTTTCCATAATTTGGCTGTTGTAGATAATACTGCTGTAAACATTGGTGTTCACGTATCCCTTTGAATTAGTATTTTTGTATTCTTTGGGTAAATACCTAGTATTGCAATTGCTGGATCATAAGGTAGTTCTATTTTTAACTTTTAGAGGGACCTCCATACTGTTTTCCTCCATACCAGTTTGCATTCACTCAAATGTGGAACTGAAGAAACAAAACAAATGAGCAAAGGAGGAAAAAAAAAGAGAGAGGCAAACCAAGAAACAGACTCTTAACTATGTAGAACAAACTGATAGTCACCTGAGGGGAGAGGGTTAGGAGGCTGGGCTAAACAGGTGGTGGGGCTTAAGGAGTGCACTCTTTGTGATGAACACCAAGTGTTGTAGGACAGTGTTGAACCGCTATGTTGTACACCTGAAAATAACATGACACTGGATGACTGTATGTTAACTACTTGGAATTTAAATAAAATTTTTTTAAAAAGTGGCAAATGAGTGCTCTTAGAAAATATAAATGTGTAACAGAAATGACCAAAGAAATCAAAAGAAAAAGTGGAAAATAAAGATAAATGTCTAACCAAAAATTGAATGAAAAAACGAGAATTGGAAAATAGGAGGAAAAAAGAATAAAATTAAAAATATTTCCAGAACAATCAATATGGAGTTACGAGGAGTTGTAGCACCTACGAGAAGAGGAAATTGATGAAAAGACATCATTATTGAAATAGTTCAAGAAAACAATGAAAAATTGAAGGACATTGACTTTACAAACTGGAAGAGTTCACTTAATTTCCAATACGACCTATGAAAAAATATGCCCAGTTGCATCGTTATGGAATTTCACAACTATGGACACAAAATCAGTCAAGGTTTCAGAGTAAACAAAAGCAGCACACAGAGGATCAATAATAATGTCAGCATTAAAGTTCACAAAATTAGAAGGTGCAAATAGGTTTTTACAGCTCTGAAGAGAAATGGCTTCTGAGCTAGACTCTATACTTAACCCAGCTGCCAATCAAATGTGAGGGAAAAAATGTGTACACAAGTCATACAAACGGTTAACAATGATGAAAATTACTATATATGTACATGTATATATACATATGTGTATATATGTATATATACACACATATATACATGTATATATACACATATGTATATGTACATGTGTACATATACATATGTACATATACATATGTATATACACATGTGTATATATACATATATATGTATGTAGCCACATACATATGTATATACACACATATATATGTATATATGTATGTAGCCACCAGAAAAAGATAGTAAGCTGGGAACAAGAAAAAAATGCAAGATCCTTTAAACAGATGATCCAATAAAAATCCCCGAAGATGTGAAGAACTCACCCTCATAACAATGAAGTGAGATCCCAGGTATTCACAGATATAGGAAAGCAATTCTAGATTAAAACAGTGGAACTTAGGAAACAGCTATATTAAAATTTTCATTACTGAAGTATCTTTTAAATTTTTTTTTTACTAATTTAAATCTGATTTAAGGAAATTCACATTTGCTAAGGAAAGAAATTATATTTTGTTATAAAGACTACCCCCCCAAAGTTTTTAAAGTGTCACATTCTGTTAAGGAAATTGTTGCCTTGTTCCAGTGATTTAAAATCAGTTGCACCATAATCTTGGTTAAGTTTCTTTGTCTTTAGTTACAAACCAAGCTCAGTTTATGAATAAATAAACTTCATACAAATAAGGTTTTCCCCTGCAAAATTTTCTCATAATGTTAATAAACAATGAATGCTTCAGCACTAATTTAACACAAGTTCAATATATTACAGGTGTATAACTAGGGAGAAGCAATCAAATAAGCCCTTTCTTTAGTATTTGCTCTATTTCAATATTTTTGTTTGATTTTGAAAAAATCCTTGCTTTTGTCATTATTTGACAAAATCTAGAAATCTGACGAAAAGTGTTATCTTAAGGGGACTTTTATGCGAGGTGCTGAGAAATTACAGATTTCCTTTGATGTAAGCATATCCACTAATCTTTTTTTCCTTAGTATATGCCAGAAAATCTGCATTACCCCCAGGGATTTTGATGAATACATACATTTTAGATTAACTGCCTTAAGAAATTATCATTAGCATGATTATTTTACATTGTCTATTCTTCCACAAAGAATAATTGCATAAAATGCCATTGCAGTGTAGAACGTGGTACAATTACAATTGAACATAGAGTGATGGTACAAATAAGGTAAATAGATTGGGTATAATACAATTGAGACTTTGTGGAGAGTGGGGCAAACTGATGAGAAAATGAAATGTCCCATCAAAAGAGAATAATGTGTTGCCAGCTGATGGTTGCCATATAGGAAATTGATCTTAGTGATGCCAGATCTGATTTTTCAAGGAATGATAAAAGTGGACATTTTTAAATTTGAAGTCTCTCGACTTAAATCTAGGCAATCACTTCTTTTTTACACACTGATAGGCATCAACATAGAAGCCAAATGCACCAATTTGTGAGCTGCCTCTATCTAGCAGGCTGACAATTTGCAACAGCTTACATTTTGCTATTCCCATTTGATGAGTCAGATGTTAATTGTATAACAAAATGTATTTTTTTATTTCTCAAACTTTGTAGGATGGAAAATAAGAATACACCAACTCTCTTTTTTTCCCCTTGAGATGTGGCATTTTAATAAATGTGTACATATATATACATATATAATTTTCCCCCAATTACTTAAGTGGCATTCTTGTGAGCAGAGAAGAAAATTGAAGTTCTAGTAAATAAAGGCTCTGATCTCCTCAGTGATTGTGTGGTGAACAAAAGGTTTGACCTAGGGATGCAAAACTGTTAAGATGCGATTTTTGTAACTAAAGGAGAAAGCTCATTTTCAATAGGTAATATCATTTCAGGAATGACTAAGCTTAGAGATTCAAAGTTCTAGAAGTTCACTACAAGATCATACTAGACTCATAGGCCAAGGAACTATGACGGTTTTATCCATTTCCTCTCTTACTTTAGACTTACCCAATGAGTTTCTGCACGCTCCCATCCTGCCTCTCCACAAAAATTCTTTATAACTAGGTAAGAGTATGAATATGAAACAAGTATTGCAAAATTTAATATTATATAAACAAAGGCACCAACAAAAATGCTGTAGAGCCCAGATCCAAAATACTTCAACTTCTCCCCATTCAACCTCACTAAAATACAAATTCCATGAAGAAAGTACACAAATTCAACCCTGTATTTCAGGGTAGAGAAAATAGTCTTTCACATGGTAAATGATCAATAAATATTTGTTTAATGACAGAATTACAGTAAATGTAGCAATATATATGCACTGTACACATGGTATAGATGATATAAATAGATATAGACACAGATATAGATATAGACAGATGATACAGATATAGACAGATATGATTCTTTGGGATTTTTCAAGATATTTGGATTTGTTTTGTGTAGATTTTTCTACACTTGCCTTAAAAGGCTGCCTTGGAAATGAAAGCATTAATTACAATAGATTACTATTTCCTAGCTGCCTGTTTTGTTTCAACAATATTTGAGAGGCTATAATAGTGAATAAATTTTTTTAATCTGTCACCCTTATAAAATTATCATCACCGTGGGAATACTGATGAATCAAACACTCATTAAACACAGTGTGATACCTGCTATACTAAGAACTAGAGAACACAAGGTGGATGGTTTACCTAAGCCAGAGTTGAAGGTCAGGGATTTCCTGGAAGAAATCACTTTTAAACTGACTTGAAAGGTAAATAGTAATTGGCTAAAGGAAATGTGTCTGTGGTTAAAGTTAACATAGAGGAAAAGAGTGGAAAGACTTGAGGCCGAAACAATCAGGGACTAGAGTGTTTTAATAATCCTATGACCATGTACAATGAGCTTGATTTTCACCCATAAAAAACTGACTGCAATGCAAATCATTTAGAGACATTGTGTTAGACCAATGTATATTGTATTCCCAGAGCAGGTATATTGAGACCATTAGAATGGAAGAAATGTTTTTGGTTACAAGTCACCAGAACAGCAATTATGGGAGGGAGGGAGAGAACTAGAGAGATTTGAATCCAATGAAGTTGCTGTGTGCTAGGTGAAGTTTGATTGAATACTAATGATTTCATGGGGTTTAATGTAGAATTGATAGAACATATTGATTTCCTGAGAGAATCGGGGAGATAGAAGAAACTATAATGCTGAAGTTTCTGGCTTGTGATTTGCTGGCGGTAACATTACAGAGGACATTTTAGGATTAATAAAGTCTTAAAAGAGTAATTCTTAGTTTGCTATATTAAACTTTTCAATGTCAAAACTAATAAACTGACAAGACACTCAACATTTTTCTTTCTCTGTAAAATATGTGGCTTCTACAGATTGAGTTTCTTCTGGTTTCATGTTTGTGGAGACATACATGGTTGCTAAGAAATGAAATACAGTTTGAAGAACTCTCTTACATTTGTAGATAAGACCTACCTTATGAAGAGTAAATTCAGGAATTACTGCTACACACACACACACACACACACACACACACACATGGGCCAGTAAGTGCTACGTTACCACCAGTAATAATACATATTTATTTGTAAAACACTTGTTAATAAGATATTCTTATGAGAGATATTTTTTCTATGTCACTTGTCATATTTTCAAAGTATTAAGCAAAATTCAGAACAAAATGACTAGCACATTACCAGAAAAGCAATAAAATACATTTTCATAGTTTTATATTGATCTATCAAATATTGTTAATTTCTAATTTCTTCAGCCTGGAATGAGTTGGGCTGTTTCATCTATAATTATCATTACAATGTAAATTAAATAAAGGTTGGAGTCTGTAGATTTTCATGTTTTTATTAATTTGAAAAGATAGGATTAAAATATAGGGCAAAATCCATACTAAAAATATTTCAAGCATATACTAATTTTATGTAATTTTTTACTTAAAAGAAGTTAGCTCATTATAGGTGATGCAGTCTCCATAGTTCTCCTCTTTAACACAGAACCAAAAATGGTATCATTTATTCATTGGAACTTGTTCAGTGCTATAGTTAAATCTCTATGTATCTGTCAAACTGTCGTTCCCTCACTGGAGAGCCTGTCAGAAATAATCATTTTATGGTTTCACATTTATAAAGGTGCAAACCCCAGTTATTCTCGCCTTTTGTATGTCAAAAATCGTGAAGACATGAAATGTTTAATAAAACTACTATGGACACCCAAGTAAGCACCCCACTCCCTTTTTGTTTTTCTTGTTTCCTTCTGTTGTGTTTTATTCAAGAGTAAGTCCTACAATTTAGATAATCTGCAGGTTTTAAAAGATGTATCCAGAATAGTTTATTACTTTACTACAATATATTTATAAAATATGAAATTAAATATGAACTTCTACATCAATGGATAATTTATAAGTAGAATCCCTAACATAACATTGGAAATGTTTATTTCCACCCTCAAATTCTTTGTTTTGTTTTATTTTTCTTTTTTATTGAAGTACAATTGACATATGGCATTATATTAGTTTCAGAAGTACAGAATAACGGTGATTCAATATCTGCATACATTGGGAAATGATCACCCTACTAAGTCTAGTTATCATTCATCAGTATAGAGAGTTACAGAATTATCTTTCTTACGATGAGAACTTTCAAGATATATTATCTTAGTAACTTTAAAATATGCAACACAGTTTCATTAACGATCATCACCAAGCTGCACATTATTAAATTTCGTTGTTTAACGAAGAAATCTAGCATAGGTTTAATAACTTCATGAATGTTGCTAAAGAAGAAATGACAATAATTCTTTTATGATGCAATAGTAAAGCACAAAACTATGCATATACTGGAGAAAACAGAGCTGTTAGTTTATATATTATTACAGGTCATACATGACTTAACTAAACCATTGAAAAAAACATCACGGATTTTAGAGATTAAATACTTTTGTATGTTATCTAAAATCCAGGTATTCTACAACACTTTTTTTTTTTTACTAGAAATAGCATTTGCAAGAATGTAGAATTGAATGTGCGTTTTTATTGCTCAAAGGAAAGAAATATTTATTTTTTCTTTCTTACCTTATGATATATTTTGTCCCAGCATTTAATAGCCTTTAGTTTCAAAGCCAAATACTGTAATTCAGTGTGTTAGAATCATGGGGCATGATTTTTTTAGATCTACAAGATAACTCCCAAAATATTAATTCCAAAAAACATTGATAAAACTTCTAGTGGTGCAACATTCAAATCAGTATGGAAATGATATGGTTTCATTGAGAAAAATTCTAATTTCTATGCTCATTTCATGAGATTGCACAACAGATGTTCATTTAGTATATAGCCTTAAAGGAAACTATAAAGAGATCTATCAGCATTTTATCTCTGCAATTGACTCCTAAAGTATTTGTTAAAAATATGGATACGTTGCTTTTGCGGGGCTGAAATTTGATTCTGGAGCTTCAGAGTGGGGCCAGAATATCTTTTTTTTTTCTTTCTTTCTTTTTTCAATTATTTAATTTATTTAACCTCTTAGTTTTAGCAAGCTTCTTGATCCTCGTTAAATCTGATGGGGTCACTTAAGATGCAGAACCACTGTTTGAAAAAGGCAAAGACAATTCCTAGCTCTTTCAGAATATCAGATTTTTACCCGCTGGGTAATCTCTTTTATTCTAACCCACTGGAGTGGATAAATGGCCAGATAGTTGAAGCTGAAAGGCAAATGTTAGAAGAAGGTTTTATGTAAGAGGTAGGACTTACGACTAGTTTGCTCCTGGGCAAGAACTTCATCCACTAATTAGAGTGCTTAGGTTTCAATATGGACTCCACTCCAGGTTAACTGTGGGTTTAGATAAGCTCCTCAACCTCATTAAACCTCATTTTCTTTATCAATAAGATAAAAATTATAATGATCTCTATTAATGGGGGAGGATTAACAGATAAGTACATATAATATTTAGAATAGTATGTGGTATATACAGCTCATTTTTTGCCATTACTGTGTTCACTTTAATTACTAGTTATTATCACTTTCATATTGGTATCCCAGAGCATACTCAATAACCCAGAAAATTCCTCTGGAAGAAGAATGGCAATTCATGGGCATATTCAAAACCTTGGAATTTTGAAAGGAAAATTAATATATAATCATACAATAAAACAAGTATAAATTATCTTTGTTGGAATACTTTCTGGTCATTTCCCACAAAAACAAAAACAAACACAACCAAACAAGAACAAAGGCATTGTCTTTCCTTGCTTATAGGTTGTTTTCCCAATGAGACATACGCATGCATAAAAAAATTATTTTTATTCTCAGTTACTATCTAAAACTTTCATTGCCAAAAGTAAGTTTTAAATTTGACACACAGCTTGCTGGAAAGTGTTAAGACCTTTAGGCAAAATATAATAACAGAGATGTGTTACAGTAAATGAGGATTAGCATGTCCTTTACCTATGGAACAAAGTGACCTGTTTAAGGACTTAACACCTGATAAGGTAGTATTGCAATCCAAGTCTCTTAGCTTCTAGTCCAAAATACTTTCTACCACTAAAATCAAAAGAGGAAAAAAAAAAAAAAAAAAAGGATATGCCTTTCAAAAATGTTCTCTTTTCCATGGCTTCAATTACTGAAGCCAATAAAAAAATTTTAATGTAGGCTGTTTGTTTTAATCACTTATTATGTATTCTTCCTATCCATCTATATTTAAAATTTAATATTCCATTACCTCCCACTTACCAACTGCCAATCTTCCACCCCTTCATTCATTAATATTCATTCTTACATCTCATTTCTTTCAAAATATGTTTTTGTACTACCTAGGAAGGTAGATCGAGATTATAAGATTTAAAGCAAATGGTTAATATATTAAATTTACCAAACACAGAAGTAATTTACAACAGGGAAAAAAGGTGCTACATATGTGTTGAAAGTTCAATTCAAAAGGTTAATGAATACAAAATGTAAGAAATTTTTGGCATAGAAGTGTACTCAAAAATATTAAATAGACATAAGATAAAAATATCAATTTTAGAATAATAACAATAGACAAGCACAAGGGAATGATAGATTTTCATATATGTATTAATTGTTTATTATTGCCATAACAATTTACCACAAACTAAAAGGTTTAATACAACATGAATTTACTATCTCTGAGGTATGTAGTTCCAAAGTGTGGTGGGTTTGGCTAGTATTTCTGCTTCAAATTTCACAAGTTCAAAATGAAGTTATCAGAAGGGCTGGCCTCTGAGGATGAATCCACTTCCAGATTCAATCAGGTTGTTTGAAGAATTTAGTTGGTAAAATGGAGGTCCTTGTTTACTTGCTGGCTTTTGGCTGATGGTCAATCTTAACTTTTAGAAACTGTGTGCATTCCTTGCCTCATGGCTGTCTTCACTTTCAAAATAAGCAAGGGGAAAGCAAGTTCCTCTTTTTAAAATATCTTGTTTTTTTTTTTTGTTTTTTTTTTTTCCTCTGCATCTCTCTGATACTTCTGCCTCTTTCTTCCACTTTCAACGCGCCCATGTGGTTGTATTGGGCCCACACAGATAATTCGGGATAATTCCTCTGTATTAAAGTTTGTAACCTTGACTATCTGGAGAGTCCCTTTTGCAATGTAATATAATATATTGTCAGGTTCTAGACGTTAGAACATGGGCATCTGTGCAAGGGTGTGGGAAGGTGGAAAGAGTAGGCAATGACCTACTCATCTCAACATAGTTAAAAGGAGATGATAGAACTCAACAGCTTTGTGGTTTGTTCATTACAGTGAATATTTTCATTTCTCTTGATCTTTTCTGAAAGAGTACAAATCATATTTTGGGGACCCACTTCAGTGTAAAGCCCTGAACTTGTACTGATCTATTCAATAAGCATTTGTGGATACTTCGTCTATGATAGGCCCTATTCCAAGCACCAGGATTAGAGAGGTAAGGATAACAAATAATTTTCTGCATTCATGGAGTTCACAATCTAGTGAAGGAAACAATCAATCATTTTTTATTAGAATCTAAGATCATGCCAATTGTAATAAATACATTTAAAAAGCAGGTAAGAAGGTAGATATTGAGGTAGGACTAAGGGTGTACTTTAAGAAATAAATCAAGGGGCGCCTGGGTGGCGCAGTCGGTTAAGCGTCCGACTTCAGCTAGGTCACGATCTCGTGGTCCGTGAGTTCGAGCCCCGCGTCAGGCTCTGGGCCGATGGCTCAGAGCCTGGAGCTTGTTTCCGATTCTGTGTCTCCCTCTGTCTCTGCCCCTCCCCGGTTCATGCTCTGTCTCTCTCTGTCCCAAAAATAAATAAATGTTGAAAAAAAAAAAATCAATCAATCAGAATCTGGGAAAATAGAATTCCAGAAAAACCAAACAGAATAAACAGAGTGATTCACATGAAGGAGTCTGACCTATTCAAGAAAGACCAAAAAAGCCAGCGTGGATAAAGCAAAAGAACAAAGGACTATGGGAAGGAGAATGAGTTAGAGAAAAAGAACATGGTGAAGAGTTTGAATATTAGTCTTGGGATAATAATAACAAGGTTTTGAACAAACAGTTAATGTTGATGTAGTCCATGTATACTTCACTCTTTTTATTATTTTTGAGTTGGGGTTCCCTTTAGAGTCTATTTTTATAACATCTCAGCTAAAGAAATTTAGAATTTTTAAAATTATGTTTTATCATGATATTTTCACTAAGTGTTAATTTCACAGTTTCTTTTTTAACTCAAAAATTTAGCAAATGTTCTAACACAACAAAAACAACCAAAGTATTCAATGCTTTAGATTTATAAAATTTGAAAGCGATTTTATGATATGGCTCCATGAACAAGAAAATAGATTTTCTTGAGATTTCGATTTGGTATAAAAATAGAAGAGATGAGTTTGGTTTGTAAATGTGCAAAAATGATGCATAGAAGAACAACAGAAATAAAGCAAATGACTATATTGAATGCGTTCTTTATTCAAAGTGAATTTTGATTCGTATTTTGCTTTTTTATGACTAAATCTCTTCAAATACACCATGAATGTCACACAGAATAATTTTAAGATCAAAGCCCTGGTTCCTGGCCTACATGCAAAATAAACTCTTTATTTTAAGAAATCTCCTTTCCATCTCTGTAAAATAATGAGGCAAATCTATAAGTGTACCTTATTGAGCATTATATAAAACAAGATGTGCACATTTTCCAGGTGGTTTGTAGAAATGATTAAATATGTCTCGGTGACTGCCTCCTGTAATATATAAATATTTAGTTGGAAACAAAGTAATTTTAATTGCATGATGCCTTGTTTCAAACAGAGAAAATAAAAAAAAAAAAGAGAAAATAAGGAACACTTTTTTTTTTTTTTAATTTTTTTTTTCAACGTTTATTTATTTTTGGGACAGAGAGAGACAGAGCATGAACGGGGGAGGGGCAGAGAGAGAGGGAGACACAGAATCGGAAACAGGCTCCAGGTTCTGAGCCATCAGCGCAGAGCCTGACGCGGGGCTCGAACTCACGGACCGCGAGATCGTGACCTGGCTGAAGTCGGACGCTTAACCGACTGCGCCACCCAGGCGCCCCAAGGAACACTTTTCAAAAGGAAAAAAAAGACACAAAAATATTTAGTGTTTCTTTTTCTTCTGCATTTCACATAACTTAATGAGCCCAATGTTAAGATTTTTCCTAAACTCCCTTGTTAAGATAGGCAAGCTCTCCCAAATCCGTTTAGTAGGGTTTCAGGAACAGAGGGTTCTAGACTATTGGAGAATTTGCTAGATATGCTCTGAGGCAGGCAGTGTGGCCAAAATTACTATTAGTAAAGGGATATGTGTTTTCTTTTGATCCATATTTATAGACAACAAACAATGCAACTTGGGCCTACTTCAAATAAAGTATTAATTTACTATGGAACTGCCAGTTTTAATGCATACGTTACAAAAATGTTTGGGATAATATGCTATTCCTTAGCAAACTTAGTCTATTCTCTTTTAATAATTTAAGAAAATACTCTATATTTTTAAAATAACATATACAAAATAATTTTGAACATATTTTTAAGATTCTAAAGGCAAGTAAGAGTGAAATTGTTCAAAGGATTTCTATGTTTTTCTAGAACATTTTTTGTGTTTATGCTGTTTCATGAGATTCTCTTCATAAGTGAAGCTTGATTACAAGACAAATTTAAAGCTATTAAATTAAAATTACACTTAATATGCCAAACTCATGTTCTCCAAGATTAAAGCTTCTATATTGTGCCCATATTAGAGAAGGTCCCCAGTTGATCTTTTTCAGGGAAAAAAATTCATTGAAAATGAGAGTATATTAATAGATTATGATCAGTTGCTAATATGGAATCTAAATTATAGAACATTGCTTACAACAATAGGAGAAAGAGTTCTGAACAATTGTCCAGATCATAAAAGATTGTGTCTTAAACTATGCTTGCTATTTTGAGATCTATAATTTTCCCAATGGGATTACCCATCTCATCGCCCAAATATATATAAACTTATTATTCTATATTATTTTGTAACATTATATTTCATTTGTTTTTATGGAGTTCCAATCTGATATTAATTTTATCAATACACTACATCATTTAGCAAAATCTAATGATAGCCCAGTAAATATATTCTTAGAAAATAGCAAATTAATTTTTATCAGCTATTCCAACAATTGCTATAATGGGAAAAAAGAATACCTTAATGTGTGATTAATAATATGTATATCACTAATAGATCAGCAATATATTTTTAATAATATGTACCAATAGCACAATATATTTTTATAGATAGTATTTTATCGTTAATCCACAAAGGATTCATTTTTAGATACCCCGGTTTTCTATTTAAGATTAAAGGAATAACAAAAAATAAATTATATATAATTTCTAAAAAAATAAATTATTATTACAAAAATAGCACTGAATGGGGCATATGGGTGGCTCGGTCAGAAGCGTCTGACTGTTGGTTTAGGCTCAGATCAGGATCTCAGAGTTCATGGGATTGGGTCCTGCATTAGGATTCTATCTTTCCCTCAATCTCTGCCCTCTACCGTCCTCACATTCTCTATTTTTCTCTGTTTCTCTCTCTCTCTCTCAAAATAAATAAATAAACTTAACAAAAATAATTACTAAAAACAAAAATAGCACTTGAAGTGAAAATTGTTGTCTGTGCTTACATAATTGATCATTGAAAAGGAAATTATTTTCAATGTACTTTGTCTTTTTCTGCTTATGTCAAACTATTTTTGCCAATATTTGCATTAGAAAACTATGTTGTATAATTTAATACTTGTAAATTTTTGCAGAATTTTTAGATTTAATTCATCATTTAAAATGAGTTTTAAAATGTTAACATTCTCGATTCAAATGTTAGCATATAAATCTGTAATGGTGTTGGACTGATTGATGTAATCCAAGTGTGATGCTAATGGAACAGTTTATAAAAAGTAAATAGAAAATCCATAGCAAGTGACATACTAAAATATGGTGAGATGCTACCACTATCAGGTGGAATTGTAGTTGGCTCCATATTTTGCTCCAATTAATTTTTAAAAATGAGGAAAGTCCTACTACACTTAGTGGCTTCTTTTTATTTATTTGTTTGTTTATTTATTTATTTATTTTAATATAATTTATTGTCAAATTGGCTTACATACAACACCCAGTGCTCATCCCAACAAGTGCCTTTCTCAATGCCCACCACCCACTTTCCCCTCTCCCCAGTCCCCATCAACCTTCAATTTGTTCTCTGTATTTAAGAGTCTCTTATGGTTTGCTTCCCTCCCTCACTGTTTGTAACTTTTTTTTTTTTTTTTTTTTGCCTTCCCTTCCCCCATGGTCTTCTGTTAAGTTTCTCAAGATCCACATATGAGTGAACACATATGATATCCATCTTTCTCTGACTGACTTATTTCACTTGGGTAGTAGCTCCTTTTTAAAAAGTGATTTCTTGGGGCGCCTGGGTGGCGCAGTCGGTTAAGCGTCCGGCTTCAGCCAGGTCACGATCTCGCGGACCATGAGTTCGAGCCCCGCGTCAGGCTCTGGGCTGATGGCTCAGAGCCTGGAGCCTGTTTCCGATTCTGTGTTTCCCTCTCTCTCTGCCCCTCCCCTGTTCATGCTCTGTCTCTCTCTGTCCCAAAAATAAATAAAAAAAAAAAAAAACGTTGGAAAAAAAAAAAAAATTAAAAAAAAATAAAAAAAATAAAAAGTGATTTCTCTTTTCTGCCTTTCTCCTCCGTGATTCATTTAGAAGGAATGAAGGATGATATTTGGACTAAAGATACAGGAGGGGAAATAACGAACTATATCTTCAGAGAATTAAATGAATAATGGTAGTGGAGTCCCTGTGATAAAAATACATTTAAATCATATTTATCAATCTGTAGTTAAATAGTTTAAATTGTTATATGGTTCATATTATAATGATTTAGAAATCCTATCTAACTTACTGTAAAACCATTATAATATGAAATATCAACATTAAAATATTGAAATAATTGTGATTTACATTGAGTCACACATGCATATTTCCACATTTGAGAAGCCTTTGCTACTGTCTTAAAACTGTGAGTTGTTCAATTATAATATGAAAAAATAGGAACTTACACACCAATTATGTCTTCCTTCATTTGCAGCATCTACTTTCACTGACAATGTTAGCTGTATGTATCAAAGCTTTCTACAATTGCTAATGCTACATATAGATATATATATATAGATATAGATAGATGATATAGATACAGATATAGATATAGATATAGATGATATAAAAATAGATATACATATAGATAGACATATAGATGATATAGATATATAGATGTATATATATATATTGATATGTGTATATATATATTGATGTGTATGTATAATATATATTGATGTGTATATATATATATATTCATGAATAAATATATGTATATATATTTAAGTTTATTTATTTTTGAGAGAGACAGCATGAGCAGGGGAGGGGCAGAGAAAGAGTGAGAGAGAGAGAATCCCATGCAGGCTCCACACTGTCAGCACGGAGCCCGATGTGGGGCTTGAACCCACAAAACTGTGAGGTCATGACCTGAGCTAAAACCAAGAGTTGGAGGCTTAACCAACTGAGCCACCCAGGTGCCTCAACGTATGCTGAATTTTTAACTATATGTTTCTGAGTCAATGGCACAGAAGCTTTCATGTTTTTGTATTATGTAGCTTCTTGACATAGTCAAATAAATTCATGATAGATATTACATGTTCCCCAACCTCAATCCATTCTAACTATCCCATCAAATCCCATGACATAAACCTTATACTCCATGCAAATTAAATCGCTTAGTGTTACTCTAAAACATTTTATACATTGTTTATTTATTAAAATATTTTCCTTTTTAAAAAATATATTGCCTTTGTATGTTTGCCTATAATAAATATCACTTTAAATACATCAAAATTTTCAGCTTATATGAAATCTTTCTTAATGTTCATCCTTTTCTTAATTAGCATTGAAATTTTTCTGTTTATACCCAATATTTCCTATTTTAAAATGTTTATAACCATGCCTTAAGTTACTCATTTTTTCCACACTCTTGTCATTGCTCATAATAAATCGTATTTGGGATATACTATTCTATACCTTAAACTTTTTCAGGGAAAGAAAAAGATGTTCAAAACATGGTATTTAGTTGATTTTTCCTGTTCTCCACACAAATAATCATAAAGGTTTCAGTGTATTAGGATATCTATTCATAAAAATGGCAAAGATCTTTATCTTTGAATACTGGGAACATGACACCAAGTTTAAAAGGGAAGGCTGAACACATATTCTCGAATGAAAGCTGTATAAATTCTTGCTGTCTTATGAATGTAGACCTATTCACATTCTGCACTGCTGTATATTTTACATGTCTCACTTTTCTGGAACTATTGATTATCAATGAATCCCATTTAAGATGCCTAGTCTTATTTAATTTATTATTGCAGTCATCTGAAATTCTAACTATATCCACTACTTGCTTAAAATATATAATTATTCATTTTGACAAAAGAACTAAAATTAGAAATCTCCTGAATGGTGCATTTACCACATACAATTCACAACACCACAGACCCACATATTTGTCTTGTTTCAGATAGAGAAACAATAGCAAAGGCTTCTGCTGTCCTCAGGGTCTTGAGGACAGGTCACTTTACTGTCCTGATTGCATCTAAATGAGGAATCCTGCATGGTTTTCTACAAAAAGAAACTACTAAGTCTGTGCACTAGCAGGTCCATAGTGAGGTTGGAGCTGAGGAAGTTCTGGTTTCATCGGTTTCTGGGTGACAAATCTGGGGACGTTATGGTCCGTCAGGATGCACTTTGATTAATGGGAAACGAAGAAGCAAATGTTGTTGAATGAATTTTTACATAGTGTGTATGGCTTGTGTGAAGTATATTGAGAGGCCTCTGTTCTGGTGTGCTGGAGGTAATACTTTATCACTATGATTGTTTAGAATTGGTGGAGCATGATAGTCCTAAAAACCAGTCCACCCATAAAACCTGGAGATGGGGTAGAGGGATGCCCTTCCCATCACTGATAGTCACTGTAGAGGAGATGACACCATCACTTCTACTTGTTAATCTGTAATCAGCCAGATGACTTCCTCCTATTTTTCACCTGCTTTTCCTAACTCATGCTCCTTTTACTTCTGGGATCATACTCCACAGTGAGGAGTTATGTATATTTGCCTCAGTGTCTGTTTTCTAGAAAGCTGAGGCTAAGCTATCGCTAATATCATTCACCCAACCCTGCATTTGCTTATAGATTCACCTGCTACCGCTCTCATGCACAGTCTCTCCATTAACCCTGAATTAACTGCTTGGCTAAGAATGCACCATTCCTATTTTCATATTTTGGGTGGGGTTTTGAAAACGAGTTTTGAATCAACATGCTCATGTGTTGTTTTCATGCCTCACACATCTGCCATGAGAGTTTCTAAGTATTAATGATTTCTTCTATGATGCCTTTGTTAACCTTCCTTTACAAAATACACAGAAGCAACCAAATATGGATCACATTCTGTTGTATTTACTGTTCGTAATAATAACTTGTTCTTTCTATCATTATCTGTCTCAACAAGTGAGCTACTTGAGGGCTTGGCATATGGGAAGCACCTAAATAAGTAAATACTGAGTGGAAATATTATTGACATTACCTTGGTTTTTTGCATTTATCTTTACTCATTTATCAAGAACACAGTCTTTCAAATTCATTTGGTATTAGTGTAAAAATGGACCTAGAGGATCCTAATACTTATCTCACGCTACCTCCCACAATTTATCACAAGGAAATATTTTTCAAAATCTGTACTCTGTCTCTGAATCTGGAATATTCCTTTACAAATTCCCTCACCAAAACTATATAGTTTCAATCTGTCAACACTTTCAAAATGAGTAAATACTTTTAAATTACTTTCACCATGTATTATTTAATATTAAAAGCATTAAAAATTAAGTTCCAGGTACTTTTCTAAGCACTTTGCCTAGACTATCTCAATTGATACAAATATCTTCTGAAAAGGTATTATTATTATCTCCACTTAACAGCTGAAAAAGGTAGAGCAAAGTTAAGCAATTTGTAGGTTACTCATGTGCTGATTTTGTAAATCAAACCCAGACAACAAAGAATCAGAACTCCTGTTCATCACACTATATAATAACATCCCATTAAATGCTGTTGAGCCCCTTGCCACAAATAGCTAATATTCAAATAACAATATTTCAGCAACAAAGAAGCAGTTTGGAAACCTTATCCTTCTATGCTAAAATTTAATTTAGAAAATGTTAGTCAAGGAAAATATAGTTAGCAATTTAACTTGTGAGTTTTCTAAAAGATTTTCTTGTATTATGTTTATAATGTGTCACCCTAAATAAAAGTTTCTATAGCTTATATGAGAGCTTAAATTTTTCAACTTTTTTGTGAACTGTCATCAATCATGTGGTCCTTAATTGACCTCCTTCCTTAATGATAATCAAGGTTTTTGATAAGAAGTGAAGAAAATGATGAAAAAGTATTGGAATGATCATTTAAAAAAAAAATGTCTTGATTATATTTTCCTTAGATCTTTAGGAGATGAAATCCAAAGAATTTAGTGAGGGAATCAAAACTAGATATGGAAAAGAACTGTCAAGAATGATCTCTAGTTTTCTGCTTTCATCATGCATACAGAAAGCTACAAAGATCACTTCAATTTTATCAAGAATAAACCAAATAAATTACAAAATTGTAACTTCACTTGTTTGAGTTTCACTTCACTTGTCCATCAGAGACCAGAGAGCAACCAACTAACCTGAATTTTAGAAGCTAGGAGAGGACAAGAAAACCAAATAACCTGAATTCTGAAGAGAGACTAGTCCCACCAAGAAGAAAGAGAACATACAAACTATCTCCCTTGTTAAAGAGAATAGGAAGTAAGAGGAACCAGTCACCAGACATACCGGTTAAGTCTTATACAAAACTAAAGACCAAGTGTGGGTATCGTTACAAATCTGTAATTGTTAGTGGGCCTAGGCACAAGGCTTTTTTCAGTGGCCCCCACCATTTGCTCACAAAAAGGATTGGGGCATGGGAGGAGAGAGCCAGAGAGAGCCTTGCTCAGTGCCACAGAAATGTGGGAAATGATCGCTGGTGTTTGAGGATGAGCAGAAAATAAATATTGCCGGATATCCTACTTTCCTACAAATCAAATCCATAAACTCCGGGAGAAGACAGAAAATATCCTAAACAATTGGTAAAAATGTATTGTGGAGGAAGGGTAGAAGAAGAAACGCTCTCTCACTGGGAGATAACCAGGAAATTTTGCTGGCCTTGGATCCTATATTAATGCCAAGCTGAGATCAACCACTGATGAAAGGCGGGCAGAAAACTCCCCTCCAAGTGCAATCTCAGACAGAAGGCAATATTGAGAACATTGAAAAGTCCCACCCTCATAAAGCCCAGGAGCAGAGGACTACCTACCAGTTAGGCAGGAACTGGCCAACTGAGACCACGCCACACATGCTTAAAATAAGCCTAGAATGGAGTAATAAAAGGGAAGTTGGCTACGGGAGAGTGGATAACAACATGGAGATTGACCCATATGAAGTACAGCTGTGTAAAGTTGTTTAAAAACTAAGAGTGTTGAGCAATCACTGAGAAAACCATCTTTTGGGACCATAGCCCAAACCTTCAGCATGAGGCAAACTCAACCCACCACTATAGATATGTGAAGTCTGGGGGCACCTGGGTGGCTCAGTCAGTTAAGCATCTGACTTCGCCTCAGGTCATAATCTCGCAGTTCCTGAGTTTGAGCTCACAGTGGGCTGTGTGCTGACAGCCAGAGCCTGGAAAGTGTTTCACATTCTGTAACTCCCTCTCTCTCTGCCCCTCTCCTGCTCATGCTCTGTCTCTCTCTCAAAAATAAACATAAAAAAAAAAAAATGTGAAGTCTGAGTTACATCGATGACAACAAAATCAACAACAAAATGCAAATCCAGGTGAACTCATGGATAAATTGATTAATTTCCTTACATGAATGTCCAACTGGAAGAAGCATTTCCAGGATTAAATAGCAGTTATCTCAATTACCATTGCCCACTTATAGTGTTTATCATTTAAGGAAAAAGTATCAAATGCACCAGAAAAGACAAAAAAAAAGAAATTTTGTTAAAGATAAAGCCATTAGGAAAAGAAGACACGAAAATGATGTATATGTTGGGACTATCAGAAAGGGTCTTTCAAATAGCCACAATTAATATATTATGGGATATAGTGAAGGTGGGGTGGCATACAAAAAGGTGTACGTAATTTTAGGAGAGAAATGGAAGATAAATGAAGAAATCACATGAACCGAGAACAGGCCAACATAAAGTATTCAAATTTTTAAAACTGAAAGGAAAGTAAAAAAATAAGCAAAATAAACACAGTATGTAAAAGCTGTGGTAAAACATGAATTTGAAATCTGTAAGAAGAATAATACAAGGAAAATACTTGAAGACTGAGATATTCCAATTCTTTTAAAAATATTTAAAAAATCAAATCATGTATTAGCTCAGAGAATGCGACCCAATATAATTTCTAAATTGGAGTCATATATAATGTCCATGGACTTAAAGAATCAATATTTGTAATGTGTTATTTTCCCCAAGTTCACCTAGACATACAGCATTATACAAATAAAATCTCATTATGCTCTTTTTTGCTGTTGATAGAAATCAAAAGTGATAGGGGGCGCCTGGGTGGCGCAGTTGGTTAAGCGTCCGACTTCAGCCAGGTCACGATCTCGCGGTCCGTGAGTTCGAGCCCCGCATCAGGCTCTGGGCTGATGGCTCGGAGTCTGGAGCCTGTTTCTGATTCTGTGTCTCCCTCTCTCTCTGCCCTTCCCCCGTTCATGCTCTGTCTCTCTCTGTACCAAAAATAAATAAAAAACGTTGAAAAAAAAATTTTTTAAAAAGTGATATTAAAATTTATGAAAAAGCAAAGGACCTTGAGTAGCCAATTTTGAAAAAAAAAAAAAAAGAATACATTTGATGAATTTATACTACCTGGTCTAAGACTAGAAAACAAAACTACAATCCAGGTGAAGTCTGCAGTGAAAACAACAGTGTGGTATTGGCGTAATGACAGATATATAGATCTATGAAACAGAATAGAAAGTTTAAGCAGTGGGGCATTTTGTGGGGGCACTGCGATCTGGGTTTGTTTTGCTGAATAAAATTTGAAAATCAAAAATAAACAGAGAATTTAAATATAGATGCACATGCATATGTGGGTTTTGTTTTTACGAAGATGGGGAGACCATTCAATGTTAAAAAGATACTCTGTAATAAATGGTGTGGCGGAAAATGGGATAGTCATCTATAAAACAATAACCCTCAACCCAGATTTTTTGCCATATCCAAAAATCAACACAAAATGAATTACAGACCAAAATCTAAAACCTGAAACTATAAAATTCCTATGAGAAAGGTTATAAAAGACAAATTTTGTGACGCAGGATTATGCAAAGATTTCTTAGGACATCAAATGCAAAATCCATTAGGTAAAACAATTCATAAATTGGACTTCATTGAAATTAAAAACGTGTGCTATTTGAAACACAGTCTATTAAAATAAGAAAAAAAAAAGCGGCAGGCTGGCAGAAAATGTTTACAAAATAAGTAAATGATAAATGTCCACTATGGAGAGAATACAAAGAACTCTCAAAATGCCATAATTAGAAAACTTAACAACAAAAATTTGAAAAGACAATTCATCCAAAGAGATACAAAGATGGCATAAGCACATGAAAAGATTCTTAACATAATTACTCACTTGGGAAATTCAAATTTAAATCACAAAGGGATACCACTACAAACATAATAGAATGACTAAACTTTAAACAAACAAACAAACAAACAGAAACACTGAAAGTCACAAGTCCTGGGAAGGAAAGCATTTAGAGATCATCTGGAACTCTCATACACTGTTGATGATTTTTTAAACCGTACTGACACTGAAGAAAATCAGGCAGTTTTGTAAAATTAAATCTGTACCCTATGACCCAACTATCCCACCCCTCGGTCTTTTACTCAAGACAGATAACTATTACATATATTCACAAAATGATCTGTACATGTGTATAAGAGCTTTATTTATAATTGCAAAACTAAACGAGAAATGATCTACCTGGAGAATGAATATACAAATGTGGCATATCCATACAATGCACCACTCAATAAAAGGAACATCCTACTCAAACCTGCAATGATACAGATAAATTTTAAAACATTATGCCAAGTAAAGATTACATCTCTATACATGCATATGATTTTTTTGGAAAAGGCGAAACTACAGGGACAAAGAGTGGGTTGTAAGTTATCAGGGCCTGGAATGAAAGGGGGTATGATTATAAAACAGTAAGGGGAAATTTTGAGATGATAAAGTTTTCAGTTAACCTAAATTACCAGAAAATCCTTGTGGATTGAGTTACTTCCTAACTTTAATATACATATGATTGTGACTTTTATGTTTGTTGTTTACTTATGTATTTCATATTATGTTTTTAAAATTCAACGCTGAATCAAGTATTTGTTCCAGAATAGTGGATACTCCTTCCTTTCTAAAATATGTTAGATACTTCAGATATATATTCTTATACTATTTTCCTATCCTTGTTTTATATTCTATTTCCTTTGCTAATGTAATTACTCATTTCCTTCTCTACACTTAATATTCTTGAGAAGACACACTGTGAATGCTTTATTCATTATTGACATTCTTCACTCAGCCCCAAATCTTTACTTAGATGATGGTTAATTATTTTGTTGGCTGAATATGTTTCAAGTGATAACAAGAAATTTAAATTTTACTTCTAATAAAAAATAAATCTAGCAAAGTTAGAAATTGAATTCTTTGTGTGATATTTTATATGTCCAGTGTTTACCTAAAGGCAACCTAAATAAAGCATCAGTGGTTAAATACCTGGATCGCTCCAAGAGCTAACAGTCCTAGAAAATATATAATTTTTACGGGAGACTAACCATTAAAATACACTGATCAATAAAATGTGTCTATATCACGCTCCGTAATCTACTCAACACTGATTTAAAATAATGAAGTGAGCTGAAACTATAATGTGGTAAACTAGAGTCTTCGAAAGGAGTATTGAGAACACTAACACAAAAATGATAGTAAACCTGAAATTTTCTCTAGCTTCACTAAGAATTGATTTTTATGACTTGAAATTATTTCTGAATGTGTGTGTGTGTGTGTGTACATGTGCACATGCAGGCACACACAAATTCTGTATGCATTAATATCCATTATAATGTTTTTTTTGACAAAAATTCATAAAAGCTTTATAGCTTTGTCATTTAAAATACAGACAATGCAGATAAATGGATAGGAATTGAACCATGACCTAACATTTGTTAATTAGGTGGTTTTGAATTTTCCATGCCTTAATTTCATCATCTGTAAAATGAGAATAGCATTAATTGACTAGCCTTATAAAATTATTTTAAAAATTCAGCAGTTTAGGGGTGCCCAGGTGGCTCAGTGGGTTGAAATGCTGACTCTTGTTTTCAACTCATGTCATGATCCCAGGATCCTAGGATCCAGCCTTGTGTTGGGCTCTGTGCGGAGCGTGAGCCTGCTTAGGATTCTCTCCTTCCCTGTGCCCCTGTCCCCTGCTCTCTCTCTCTAAAATAAAAATAATAACAATAATAATAATAACAACAATAAAAATTAAGTAGTTTAATATATTCAATTTTAACTTAATGCTTAACATGTTAGCTAAGGCATTAAAACTCATATATAAACATTGGCTTTTCATATCTCTAATTTTATATTTGTTTACTATGTTCATTGCATTTTCATATATATCTCAATATGTTACAAATAATATAATTATGAAATTAAAAATAACAATTAGGCTTATAAAGTCCAAAATATATAGATATGCTTGCATATGCTAAAATCTAAAGATACATAATTTAAAGGAAATATGGCACCCTAGTCAACAAATTAGCAAATTTTCTAATAGACAATTATTTTTCTTATATGTCTTTCAAATATATACTACCTCTATGTATTTGAATTAAAGAATTTTGGGAAAATATTGCAGCATAAACCTAAACTTATCTATATAATGAGTCAGAGTGAAAGATAAGGCTGTAAAACCAATTTATGAACAAGTAAAATGTACATTTGTGCATTAAGATATTTCTCCTTGGTCTCAAAAGGCTGAAAACAATCTAAATGATAATTGCCTCTATGTACAAGACCCAAAGAAAAATAAGTAGGTGGAAAGGGAAATCAATATTATTTGAAGAAAATATTATTTGGATATTTTGAACGCTCTATTTGAATATAAGTATTTCATTGTAATGCTTATGATTGTTCATTTATTTCTTTTGATGCTATTTACTCTGATTCTTCTTTGCACCCCATTATTAAAATAAAATTTTGTAAGGGGCACCTGGGTGGCTCAGTCGGTTGAGCGTCTGATTTCAGCTCAGGTCATGATCTCACAGCTCGGTGAGTTTGAGCCCCGCATCAGGCTCTGTGCTGACAGATCAGAGCCTGGAGCCTGCTGCAGATTCCGTGCCTCCCTCTCTCTGCCCCAACCCACTCGCATTCTGTCTCTGTGTCTCTCAAAAATACATAAACGTTAAAAAAATTATAATTAAAAAAAATAAAATTTTGTAAGATAATCCACATTCTCTTAAGGGAATTTCAGAGGTGTGAAGTATCAACATCAATCATCCTTGGGCTATGTTTGTATGTATACTTATGTCATCAGGCCTATTTCTTCACTGCATGCCCAGCTATATGTATTACTCAAAGTGCGTACTCTTGAAACTGTGACAAATAAGGAAAGTTCTTTAAGTTCAAAAAATCTTTAATTGTAACAAGTATGGTGAAATACAACGATTTCATATCTGACCAGGCAGTTAAAGAATCTGGTGCAATATGATGACTCCTAAAATCTCATGTTTAGAAATTTTTCACTTTAATGCTGATACTTCTTTCTAGTATATAAATAGCAGTTATAGAGTGCTATTGTGAAATGAATAGACAAACTTTGAACATTTGGATGATAGTAAATGTTTTCAATACTGATTTATTTATTTTTAATTTATTTTAGAGAGAGAGAGAAAGAGACAGAGAGTGTGAGCAGGGGAAAGGAGGGCAGAGGGGGAGAGAGAGAATCTTAAGCAGGCTCCACTCTCAGTGCAGAACCTGACACAGGGCTTGATCCCACAACCTTGAGATCACGACCTGAGCTGAAATTAAGAGTCAGATGCTCAACCGACTGAGCCATCCAGGTGCCCCTTAAATGCTGATTTAAAAGGCAGAATCTCTGACATTAAATGCCATATTCACTTTGGTTTCATCTCAGGATTATATAGAGTTGGAAAGAGCATCACTCTCCCCTTACACAAAGAAAAAAATCCAGACAAAATGAAGGTCAGAGACTACTTAAAATCATCAAAGAACTGATATTTCAGAACAACCAAATAACTCTAAATCTAAGGAGAATAGATTCCTGCAGGGAAGTACAGGATCAAGCACCATATTAGAAAGGCAAAGGATGTAGGATGCTGGGTAAAAAGAATTCAACTACAATAGTTGATGAATTGGCAGTGGTCAATAAAAGACTGGCAAAAGTCAATGAGCCCCTAGTGGCCACAGATAAAGGGAAGGATAGCACCTTCTTACTGGTCTTTTTTGCCATGAACCCCCACAGAAGCTCACAGAAAAGGGAAATGCATGCTGAGAAAATTGCTTTCTAAAAATGGGCTTGATGTAGGGGGATAGCAGCTGTTCTGAAAGGGGTAAAAACCTGCGCAAGAATCCTTGTCCAGCATCAAATAAGGGGAAAAAACACTTCAATCTGTGGGGAGAATAACAAAAACCTGTCACCAGTGAGACACTGGGAACAACCATTATAAATGGGAAATGGGGAGTGTTTTCTACTTCTGAGAAAGGAGAAGAAAACTACCTCGAGACAAGAACTTAAACCGGTATAAGAAGGAAATAATTTTGAAGGACACTCCCAGACCTCTAGGGACACAGTTACTGAGACGAGGTTAATCAGAATATCAGAGACCACTCCTTTCCTGTCCCCCAACACTAGCTTACCAAGTATGGAATAAAAGTAATAGTGGAATACCGCTATGAGATTTGGTAGCGACAAACTGCATTAGTCAGGGTTCTCCAAAGAAACAGAACAAATAAGATATATTTGGAGATAGATGAGATTTATTATAGGAATTGGCTCACACAGTTATCAAGGCTGAAAAATCTCATGATCTGCCATCTGAAAGTTGGAGAGCCAAGAATGCCAGTGATGTAATTCTGTTTGAGCCCGAAGTCCTGAATTCTGTATTCAGGTTTCTCAGATAAACTAAAACTAAGAGCATTTCCCACCAGCAAAATGACATTGAACAAATGTTAAAGAAAATTCCTCAGGCTAAAAGAATATGGTTAGAGACAAAATTATGAATGTATAGCAAGGAATTAAGAGCACTGGGGATAGAATAAATAAATGAGGATAATAAAGTATTATATTTTTATAGTTATTCAATTATCTAAAACAAAATTGTTACAGTGTATTGATTGTTCATGGCACATATATCAAATACAACAAGAGTATTATAAAGGAAATAATTGAGAAATTGAGACCATATTGTTGTAAATTACTTAAAATACCCATGAAGATGTATAATATTGACTATGGTTAATTAAAGATAAAAATTGACAACCTCAGGGCAACCGCTGAAAGCATAACTTAAAAGTAAAGATAAAATTGAATGATTAAAATAACAAATTTGCTCCAGAAAATGAAGCAGGGGGGGACAAAAACAAACAAACAAACAAACAAACAAACAAACAAACAAACAAAACAGATGGAACAAATAGAAAACAGCCTGCAAAATGACAGGTTTTAATTCAGACACACCAATAACCAAATAAATGTGAATGACTTAAACACAGCAACAGTAGCAAAAAGGCAGAGACTGTTGGGGTGTCTGGGTGGCTCAGTTGGCTACGCGTCCAGTGTTGGCTCAGGTTATGATCTCATGGTTTGTGAGTTCAAGCCCCACATTGGACTCTGTGCTACAGCTCAGAGCTTGGAGGCTGCTTCGGATTCTGTGCCTCCCTCTCTCTCTCTGCCCCTCCTCTGCTCATACTCTGTCTCTCTCTCTCAAAAATAAATAAACATTAAAAAAAAGAAAAGAAAAATGCAGAGACTCTTAAATTGGATAAAAAAGCAAAAAATATCAGTATGCTTTCCACAAGAAAAGCACTTTAAATATGAGGACATACATAGGTGAAAATGAAAGGATTGACATAAGGGAATACAATACCCAAAAGTAAACTGGAGTTTCAAAGCACTTCAGAGCAATGATTATTATTAAAAATGAAAATAGATACAACATAATGAAAAACAGTCAATTTCCCCAAAGTCATAACAACACAAAACATGTATATTCTCAACAATAGGGCTAGAAACACAGAAAACGAAAATTAATGAAACTGAGAAAAATGGACAAACATATTTTTGGCTGAAAATGTCAATGCTACTCCTTCTACTTGATAAAAGAAATCAGAAAATCAGTCCGAACATAGAGACTAAGGAAGATGGTATTCCTACGATCTGTCAGTTTCTGTGGGAAGTTAAGAGCCTCTTTTTCCTCTGTAGGAGCTTAACATTGTTAATGCACTATGACTTCACGTTGCAATTCGATTATTCCTACTTCAATTATTTTCATGCCAATCACCTTTACAAAAATATGAGACCCATGAGGAAGGATAGATAGATGTAGAGGGATGTGATATTTATTTGATCCCTAAAACCTGACATATTGAAGAACCTCGGTTTTTCTGACTACACACAGAAAATCTACAGGTGCTTCATGTGATACATATGGAAAATAAATGAAAGTATGTCATAATTTTAATATGTAAGTTTTCAGTAGTAAGAAGATAAATATTTGTTGCCTGTATGCATCATCTCCATTTATCATTTTCAGAGTGAGTCTTATGACAATTGTAACTGGAAATGTAACATAAATGTATCCTATTATGTTGGGTTTGGTTGTTTTCTTTGTTTTAATTTAACGTAAATACTGGTTATTTAATGTATATTGAATTATCATCTCTTCTTTTCCTCCAAACACTCAGTTTAATAAATGTGAAATTTCCAAATGTATTATAATTAAAAGTAAGCATAAATATAAAGATAGAAGAGGATAAAGGTTAACTTCCAATAATATATCATACCAAGAAAATAAATTATTTGCTCAAAATAGAGATTAATTTGTATATAAATGATGATTCCTGATGGCCAAAACATCATGTATTATGCTACCCTGAAGCTTAACAATAAATATAGAACTACTAGTCATATTTCTTTGCTAATTCTTTATACATGTTACTTCTAGGAAGAGACTCCATTTTTAAGTAGAGTAAAATAAAGAATGTGCTGTTGTTTCCCCCATTTAGCACTAAAAAAGTTGGAATTAAAACAATGGTCTTGTTTTTAATCCATCCTTATATTCAAAACAGAAAGTCATTTTATGAATTATTAAATTTCTTTCAGAATCACTCATTTTGATTTCTAAGTATTCAATTATGTCAGTTCCATAAAGAAATACGCACTAACATCAATATAAGAACTTTATAATAGTATTTAGAAAACATGACTTTTTCTGAAATAATACTTTGATATTTTAATAATAATTATAAAGGATAAATATATATTTATTGAGTTTATGACATTTAAAATCTATTAAAACATTAATTAAATTGAAAAAATTGATAACTGCAGTTATCCATACACAAGTCTCTCTCTCTCTTTCTCTCTCTCTCTCATATGTAGAGAGAGTGATAAATAGAGACAGACACACAGAGAGATGGATAGATGTCAACTGCAATAAATAAAACATTTAAAACAGAAATTGTACCAGTTCCTTAATCTGCTGGAAAATTCTAGCAAGTATGTCATGCAATTAAAGTAAAAATTCCAATGGTAAAAAAATTGAAATACTTTAAGAATCAAATATCTTAATAAACTATACCCTTGTTATCTCAATTGATATATAGAACAAACAAAGCCTGCTTACACAATATTCTTTTAGATATTTTGTTTGCCAAAAGTATTCTAGGTGCTGTGAGCTTCATTTTTTTTTATTTAACCAAAAATTAGGGTATACTAATTACAGATAACCTCAAAAATATCAACTGATTTGTCCCAGAATACTGTACTATGTGTCCCAAATCCCCATCTACAAATGTGATATTCATGTTAGTTTATAAAGTTTCAATGGGTTTTTAAAAATAGTTACTACCATATATATGCAGCAAAAATACAGATGATAGATGATAGATGATAGATAGATAGGCTCTTTAGGATTCTGAAATAAACTTACAGTTTGTCTTTACTTAAAGTAAGTACTGTGTTATGGTTGAATATATAGTCTCAAAGAAAATTTGTCTGGTACAATAAGGAATTATTTTTGCTTAACATAGCCAAATCTGCAGCATTCTGTGTTAATGAGGCTGTGGTCACTCTATACCAATGCATACTGATCTTATCAACAAATTAGTACCTTTGCCATAGGTTGAGGGAAAGCTTAATTTAGCTTATACACATGCAAAGAGTTTCTTTAAATCCAGTGTCTTTGATTCTCATATTGCAAAAGAGACTTTACTTTCCAATGTGCACTATAAAATAACTGCCTTCTTGGCTTATTTATTAACTAACAAATGTATTTTCTCTCTTTTTACAAGGTACTGCTGCTCATCCCATCTTTTTGCCTTAAGACCTTTGTGTCTGCTCTGAGTCAATGTCCTTCTTAAGTCTTTAACCGAGAGGGTAGTTTATGCTTATTTTTGTGGAAGAGAATATTTAATGGAATCTATATTATGTCATTTTCCTGCAGCACCATTAAATACCAAATCCTCCTACAGATAGAAAGGGGATGTGTGTTTTTTTTAATTTGAATTTTATTTAAATTTTAGTTAGTTGACATACTGTGCAATATTGGTTGCAGGAGTAGAATTCAGTGATTCATCACTCACATACAACACCCAGTGCTCATCACAAGTGCCCTCCTTAGTACCTATTATCCATCTAGCCCATCTCCCACTTACTTACCTCTATCAACCCATAGATTGTTTTCTATCATTAAGGATCTCTTGGGGAGCCTGGGTTGCTCAGTTGGTTAAGTGTCCAACTTTAGCTCAGGTCATGATTTTGCATTCCGTGAGTTCGAGCCCCGCATTGGTCTCTGCCCATATAGAGCTATGTGCTGACAGCTCTGAGCCTGGAGCCTGGAGCCTGCTTCAGATTCTGTCTCCCTCTCTCTATGCTCCTTCTCTCTCTCTCTCTCTCTCTCTCTCTCAAAAATAAATAAATGCTACAAAAAAAGAAGAGTCTCTTGTGGTTCATTTCCCTCCCTTCTCTCCCCCACTTCCCATATGTTCATCTGTTTTATTTCTTAAATTCCACATATGAGTGAAATCATATGGTATTTTCCTTTATCTTATTGACTTATTTCTTTTAGCATAACACAATCTAGCTCTACCCACATCATTGTAAATGGCAAAGTTTCATTCCTTTTGATGGCTGAGTAATATTCCAATATATATATATATATATATATATATATATATATATATATATATACACACACACACACACACACCACATCTTCTTTAGCCATTCATCTGTCGATGGACATTTGGGCTCTCTCCATAGTTTGGCTACTGTTGATAATGCTTCTATAAACATAGGGGTGCATCTACCCCTTTGAATATGTATTTTTGTATCCTTTGGGTAAATACCTAAGAGTGCAATACCTGGTCATAGGTTACTTCCATTTGTAGTTTCTTGAGGAACCTCCATACTGTTCTCAAGAGTAGCTTCACTAATTTGCTTTCCCACCAACAGTTCAAGAGTCTTCCCCTTTCTCTGCATCTTCACCAATACCTATTGCTTCTTGTGTTGTTAAGTTTAGCCATTCTGACAGGTGTGAGGTCGTGTATCTTTGTCGTTTTGATTTTTATTTCTCTGATGAGAGATGATGATGAGAGAGGGTGATGTTGAGCATCTTTTCGTGTGTCTGTGAACCATCTGGATGTCTTCTTTAGAAAAGTGTCTATTCATGTCTTTTGCCCATTTCTTCACTGGATTGTTTGTTTTTTGGGTGTTGAGTTGGATAAGTTCTTTATAGATTTTGTTTACTAACCCTTTATCCAATATGTCATTTGCAAATATCTTCTCCCATTCTGTCAGCTGCCTTTTAGTTTTGTTGATTGTTTCCTTCATTGTGCAGAAGCTTTTTGTCTTGATGAAGTCCCAATACTACATGTTTGTTTTTGATTCCTTTACCTTCAGCAATGTGTCTAATAAGAAGTTGCTCCAGCTGAGGTCAAAGAGGTTACTGACTGTGTTCTCCTCTAGGACTTAGATGGTTCCCTGTCTCACATTTAGGTCTTTCATCCACTTTGAATTATTTTTATGTATGGTGTAAGAAAGTGGTCCAGGTTCATTCTTCTGTATGCTGCCATCCAGTTTTCCCAATATGATTTGGTAAAGAGACTTTTTCCATTGTGTATTCTTTCCTGCTTTGTCAAAGATTAGTTGACCATATAGTTGTGGGTCTATTTCTAGGTTTTCTATTCTGTTCCATTAATCTATGTGTCAGTTTTTGTGCCAGTACCATACTGTCATGATAATTATAGCTTTGTAACATAACTTGAAATCTGGAATTGTGATGCCTCCAGTGTTGTTTTTCTTTCTCAGGATCAATTTGGCTATTCGGGGTCTTTTGTGGTACCATGCAAATTTTGGGATTGTTTGTTCTTTGTGAAAAATACTGGTGGTATTTTGATAGAGATTGCATTAAATGTGTAGATTGTTTTGGGTAGTATAAACATTTTAGCCATGTTTGCTCTTCCAATCTATTAATATAGAATACTTTTCCATTTCTTTATGTCCTTTTCAATTTCTTTGTAAGTGTTCTATAGTTTTCAGAATGTAGATCTTTTACCTCTTTAGTTAGGCTTATTCTTAGGTATCTTTTTTTGTGTGTGTACAATTGCAAATTGGATTGATTCCTTAATTTTTTTGCTGCTGCTTCATTTTTGGCATATGAAAATGCAACAGATTTCTGCATGTCAATTTTATATCCTGTGACTTTGCTGAATTATTATATGAGTTCTAGCCAATTTTGGTGGACACTTTCAGGTTTTTTGAAAAGAATATCATATCATTTGCAAATAGTGAAATTTTGACTTCTTGGAGATTTGGATGCCTTTTATTTCTTTTTGTCATCTGATTGCTGAGGCTAAGAGTTCCAGTACCATGTTAAATAATAATGGTGAGATTGGATATCCTGTAGGGGAAAGTCTCTCAGTTTTTCCCCATTGAGGATGAGATTAGCTGTGGGTCTTTTACATATGGCCTTTATGATGTTGAGGTATGGTTCATCTATATCCACTGTTGAATTTGCTAATATCTGGCTGAGAATTTTTGCATCCATCTTCATCAAGGATATTGGCCTGTAATTCTCCTTTTTAGTGAGGTCTTTGGTTTTGGAATCAAGGTAATGCTGACTTTGTAGAATGAGTTTGGAAGTTTCCCTTCCATTTCTATTTTTTGAAACAGTTTGAGAAGACCAGGTATTAACTTTTCTCTAAATGTTTGTTAGAAATCCCCTGGGAAGTCATCTGGCCAGGACCCTTGTTTTTTGGGAGATTTTGTTTAATTATTCAATTATCTTTGATGGTTATGGGTCTGTGCAAATTTTCCATCTCTTCCTGCTTCAATTTTGGTAGTATGTGAGTTCTAAAAAATTGGCCAATTTCTTCCAGATTGCTGAGTTTGTTGACATATAACATTTCATAATATTCTATTGTAATTGTATTTCTGTGGTGTTGTTTGTCATCTCTCCTCTTTCTTTTGTGATTTTATCTGCTTGGATCCTTTCTCTTTCTTTTTAATAAGTCTGGCTAGGGGGTTATCATTTTTGTTAATTCTTTCAAAGAACCAGCTCTTAGTTTTGTTGATTTGTTCTACTGGGATTTTGTTTGTTGGTTTGTTTCTTTGCTTATTGTTTGTGTATCTTTTATTTCGGCTCTCTCTTTATTATTTCCTTTCTTCTGCTTTTGGCTTTATTTGCTGTTCCTTTTCTAGCTCCTTTAGGTGTAAGGTTAGGTTTTATTTGGGACTTTCCTTGCTTCTTGAAAAATGCATGAATTACAGTATACTTCACTCTTAGGTCTCTCTTTGCTGCATCCCAAAGGTTTTGGATTGTTGTGTTTTCATTTTAATTTGTTTACATGAATTTTTTTTAATATTTTCCTTAATTTCTTGGTTAATCTGTTCATTCTTATTAATTTCCATGTATTTGAGGGCTTTCCAAATTTTATCTTGTGGTTGATTTCAAGTTTCATAGTGTTGTGATCTGAAGATATGCATGGTAAGATTTCTATCTTTTTTGTACTTGTTGAGGACTGACTTGTGACCCAGTGTATGATATATTCTGGATAATGTTCTGTGAGCACTCCAAAAGAATGTGTATTCTGCTGCTTTAGGATGAAATGTTCTGAATATATCTGTTAAATCCATCGGGTCCAGTGTGTCATTCAAAGCCATTGTTTCCTCTTTGATTTTCTGCTTAAATGATTTGTCAATTGTTGTCAGTGGCGTGTTAAATTCCCGTACTATTACTGCATTATTATTACTGAGTTTCTTTATGTTTGTTATTAATTGATTTATATATCTGGGTGCCTCCACATTGAGAGCATAAATATTAATTATTTTTAGATCATCTTGATGGATAGACCCCTTAATTATGATATGGTGCCCTTCTTCATCTCTTGTTACAGTCTTTGTTTTAAAATCTGGTTTGTCTGATAGAAGTATGGCTATTTCAACTTTCTTTTGATGTCCATTAGCGTGATCTATATTTTTCCATCCCCTCACGTTCAATCTGCAGGTGTCTTTAGGTCTAAAATGAGTCTCTTATAAATATCATATAGATGGATCTTGGGTTTATTGGTTTTTTTCCCCTCATACCCTATGTCTTTGATTGGAGCATTTAGTCCATTTACATTTAGTGATTTTTTTTTTTTAACGTTTTATTTATTTTTGAGACAGAGAGAGACAGAGCATGAACGGGGGAGGGGCAGAGAGAGAGGGAGACACAGAATCGGAAGCAGGCTCCAGGCTCTGAGGCATCAGCCCAGAGCCCGATGCGGGGCTCGAACCCACGGACCGCGAGATCGTGACCTGAGCTGAAGTCGGCCGCTTAACCAACTGAGCCACCCAGGCGCCCCACATTTAGTGATTATTGAAAGATATGGATTTAGTGCCATTGTGTTACCTATGGAGTTGGTGTTTCTGGTGATGCTGTCTGGTCCTTTCTAATCTTTGTTGCTTTTGGTCTCCACCTCCCTCGCCCAATCAAAGAGTACACCTTTAAATTTCTTGCAGGACTGGCTTAGTGTTCACAAACTCATGAGTATTTGTTTCTCTAAGAAACTCTATCTCCCCTTCTATTTTGAATGGCAGTCTTGCTGGATAGATTATTCTTGACTGCATTTTTCCACTTTAGCAAGTTGAATATATTTTGCCACTCCTTTATTGCCTGCCAAGTGTCTGTGGACATATCTGCAGCAAACCTGATCTATCTTCCCTTGTAGGTTAAGGACATTTTTCCCCTTGCTGCTGTCAGGATTCTTTCCTTGTCTTTGTAGTTTGTGAATTTAACTATGATATGTTTGGCAATTGTTGGCTTTTGTTTAATTTCATGGGAGTTCTCTGTGCTTCTTGGATTTTGATGCTTGTGTATTTCCCCAGATTAGGGGAAGTTTTCAGCTATAATCTGCTCACATAAACCTTTTGTCCCCTTTTCTCTCTCATCATCTTCTGGGACTCCTGTGATATGAATGCTACTACTTTTAATAAATTGCTGAGTTCTCTAAGTCTGCCTTTGTGATTCCCAACCTTTGTTTCCTTCTTTCCTTCAACCTTTTTTATTTTCCATAATTTTAACTTCAATATTGATAATTCACTCCTCTGGCTCATCCATCCTTGTTTTGTGGCCTCCATTTGCATTTGCATCTCAATTATATCATTTGTCATTTTCGTCTGATTAGATTTAAGTTCTTTTATCTCTTCAGAAAGGTATTCTCTGGTGTCTTCTATGCTTTTTACAAGCCCATCTAGAATCTTTGTAAACATTGTTGTAAATTATAGTTTATCTTACATATATCTGCATTGATTAAATCCTTGGCCATCTTCTTTCTCCTTTCTTTCTATCCAAGTGAATTCCTCCATCTAGTCATTTTGGAGGAAGAAACAACAACAACAACAACAATAATAATAATAATAGAATGAAATTTAAAAAATTGAATTTAAAAAATCAAATAAAGGAAACTAGATCTTAGGTGTGTTTTGGTTTACTTGTTAGGAGAATTTTAATAGAAAAAAGGGAAAAGACAAAAGAACACTGAAAATTTAAAAAATAAAAAATTTTAAAAATTCAATTAAAAATTAGAATAAGAGAAACAATTTTGTTCTTTCTGTATCCAAGAAACAAAAGAAAAGAAACAAAAACAGAAGCAACAACAGAAAGAAAGAAAGAAAGAAAGAAAGAAAGAAAGAAAGAAGAAAGAAAGAAACACGAGCAAACAAAAAAGTCCAAATTAAGCTAAATCTAGTTTCCCTTAGAGCTGAAATTTTGTTACAGTCTTTGTTCAGTAGACTAAGTTTATGGGAGGGATTTATGCTGGTCTTTTGAGGGAGAGTTCTGCGACTCTTATTCTCAGGTCAACTTGCTGTAGTGGAGATGTGCCTGGAGGCCAACAGAGGGTGAGGCTTGGTGTAATGCTTCCATTCTCCACTTGCTAGAGCTTTTTAGCTCACTTGGGTTGATCAATGTTAATGGGCTGATGATAAAAATAGCATTACTCTACTCTCTAGTCTCCAGAGCAGGAAGTTCCTGCCTTCACAGACAGGTGACCAGTAATAATCCTGTGTCTCCCATTTCTGTCAGCTCCCCTGACCTTCTCCCTGTCTTGTCTGAGCTGTCTGCCTTACAGGCGGCACCTCCCCCAAGAGTTTTATCTCAGATGTGACTGTGTTTCAAAATCAATACTTTAGAGTACACTATGCCTCCAATCCACACTGATCCTCTGGGAGAAAGCCTTGTCGTGTCATGGCTGGGGCTGGCTTGTCCCAGGAAATAGGTATACCATGGAGCATTGCTCAGAGTTTATGGTAAATTGTAATACACAGTCAGTACCAGGGTTTGTTGCCCTCATCTGGCCATATCATCTCTACCAATTGCACTCCAAGCAGGGGAATCTCTTTTTCCTGTGCAACCCAGAGGACCTTCAGACAATGCTACCCACTGCTGGGGCTCTGCCCTACTTCCTCACTGGAGCATTGCTAGGGTCTGACATCTGAAACTTCAGACTTTGTGCTCTGTTGTTTATAAAAAACTGGCCATATTGAAACCCTCTCTTTTTTCCTCCACCAATGGTTTTGGGGAACAGTTTTCTTGTGCATTTCCTTCTTCATGTTTTCATTCTTTTTCTCTAGCTGCTATCAAAGGGAGTGTTTTCTTGTGCAAACTCAATGCTCTGCTCTCTCTTCTCTTCTGTCTTCCTCCTTTCCACCAAGACAACTCTATCCCTCTGTGGCACAGCAGCTCTTCCTTGCCCTCAGTTTACCTCTTTGTATCATGTAACTGCTGTGTTCTCTCCCTTAAATTATGCAGATTGTTCTGTTAATCCTCAGATCAATATCCCGCATGTTCATGTGGTTTGATGTATATCTATCTATGTGTTCAAGGGATGAGACCAGCCAAGGTCCCCTTACTACTCTGCTAACTTGACTTCTGCTCAAGAGATGATCTTTTTTACTAGTACACATTTTTCTTTTTGTGTTTTTTTTTTTTTTTATTATTGAAGAATAGTTGAGAAGCATGTTATATTAACTTTAAGTGCACAACATAGTGATTCAACAATTCTATACATTACTCAATACTGATCACAGTAGGTGTAGTCATAGCACACATATTAAGTTAATTACAGGTTAACTTATTCTAAGTATACCTGCCAATTCTTTTAATAAATTCCACCAATGTGTCAAATTAAATTGGTGAAACATGGATGGACCTAGAAACGTTATGTTAAGTGAAATAAGACAGAGAAAGATAAATATCATATGATTTTGTTGCAGGATTTTTTTACCCCAATACTCGAGATACGTTGTCTCACCAGTTCATGGACTGAAGAGGCGGGCACAAAATATGCAGCAAGCAAAAGTTTAGTATAGTACAAGGAAGAATAGTATGAAAGCTCTCTTTTTTTTTTTTTTTTTCAACGTTTATTTATTTTTGGGACAGAGAGAGACAGAGCATGAACGGGGGAGGGGCAGAGAGAGAGGGAGACACAGAATCGGAAACAGGCTCCAGGCTCCGAGCCATCAGCCCAGAGCCCGACGCGGGGCTCGAACTCACGGACCGCGAGATCGTGACCTGGCTGAAGTCGGCCAGGGGGCCACCCAGGCGCCCCATGAAAGCTCTCTTTACAGAGAGGGGCATTCAAAAGTGAATGCCTGTGACTATAGGCAACCATCCTTGTTTTATAAGTTTCTGGTCAGCCCTCCCTTCCCTTCCCCCCTGTTTCCTCTTGGGTCCCACCCTTATTGGCTTCACGACTCTAGATGCTGGGTGGTCCATTCCTAATTGGCTCGATTCCATTGTATGAGGGGTGAACCATTTCTTGTGGATCATATGTCTTATGGTGTACTACTTATTTTTAGTTAGGACTTTTGTCAAATTCCTGAGGGAAACCTGAAGGGGAGTAGATGATGTCTGTTACATTCTTAAGAGAACCTTACACCCTAGGGAGTTTACTGTGGTCAGATACTCCCAGCATTGTTCCAAAATATGTGTTTTTCCCTTCCCAGGGACCTGAGGTCCTATCCTCTCCCTCTCTGACTACTGAACTCTATCTTTTCCTATCATACTTTCATTTATATGTGGAATCTAAAAAAAAAAAAAAAAAAAATGATTAAACAAACAAAAAGTAAAATCAGAGTATAAATACAGAGAACAAACTGATAATTGCTAGAGGAAAGAGGCTGGAAAGATGGGCAAAATGGGCAAAGGGGAGTGGGACACAGAAGCTTCTAGTTATGAAATGAATAAATGATGGGAATAAAGGGTCCAACATAGGGAATATAATCAATGGTATTGTAATAGTGTTGCATGGTGACAAATGGTAGCTACACTTGCGGTAAGCATAGCATAATGTATAGAGTTGTCAAATCACTATTTTGTACACCTGAAACTAATATAACTCTGTGTGTCAACTATACTCAAATTTAAAAAAATATATTTATTTTTCTTGAAGTTTATTACAATACTGGGAGAATAAAAACATGCTCAAATCAATTTATGGTGGAAGTTGAACATGCAGGCACTTTTCATGTGGAAAATAGACAAAGGTGATAAAAATGGCTTACATGCTCACATTTTTTCCCCTGAATTCTACGGAGACATAAAATGGCCATCTCTATATTTTCATGCCTCATTTCTTGATAAACACCTATGATAGAACACCATTGATTGTCTAAGGCATTGTCTTAGGAAAGAAAAATTGCATAAACAAGTTTATATAGAAGAGTTCATTTTCTTTTCTAACTTGTAGTGTTTGAAACCTGATATGGGAGGAGAATTGAATCAAAACAAGTCTAAGATGTGAAAAACTATCCAGGCTCTCATTTTCTCAAAACTTGTAGGCTCTTTAATTGAATTCACTTTCCATCATTTTATTAAATACTATAACATATTTTTTAATAATAACAAAAGTTGATAAAATTGTGCTAATAGCTCAAAATATTATGGATACTAATTGTTTAATTAATCTACTTATTTTATTCATTAGCTGTGGACATGAAGTAATTATAATTTAATCTCTTATTGTACAAGTATGAAGGCTATATTACAATAAATTGTATGTAATTTCAATTATGTAATTATGATACAGGATGAAGCCATTCTCACTGATTCACCAAGGAACTGTCTTCAAGAAGAATAGTAAATGATATTTTAAAATCACTGTTTTTATCATTTTACTTTTTCATGGAATGCAGGCATGTCTTCTTTAGATTCGGTTAGTATGAAGTTTGACATTTGTTGGGTGTGAAATGCATGATGCAGTTCATTATTAATTTATTATCACCATCAAGTAATTTCCTCACCAGAGAGCAGTAAAATGCTCCCTTTTCTATCAATTACATTCCGCTGGATCAAAAAGAAGAATTTCACAGCTACTTTTTACCAATACTAAATCTAGTAAGAACAAGTAAATGTTCTAAATGTCATGGTCACTGTATATATAGTTTAATCATGTCTTTAAATATTCTTTTAGTTCTCTTTTCAGACTAGTTTGTTTCCCCTGAAAAAATTGATGTGCTTAAAATTAGTCAATGCAATAAATTGAACTGGCCCCTCTTGGTTCATAAAATATTTACTGTGTCCCCAAATGTCAAAATACTTTATTCTAGTGTTTTCAAAAACTATGATTTATCATGCTGTCAGAGGTGAAGAATTAGGTTTCCCTCTTGAAGCAGATAATAACAAGCTGATAGTTTAAAATGTACGTATTTTAAAATCCATGAAATCAAATTTCACTTCACATTGTCTGCTATATAATGTAATGTCTTTGTATTAATAAAAAAACTGTATCCGGCACACTTTTTGCTGCCGAAAAATAAACTAAAAGGGGTTCAAATGTTAGGCTTCGCTAAAGAGAAGTCATTCTAATTTGTACCAATTCCACATTTCCTTACATTTAGTAACAATTCTCTCAATACTCGGAAGGCCATGTGTGGTGATTATAGACCACAGTGGGGAATAAACTTTTCCTTACACTCCACTAGCATTTCATATATTTTTTTTCTTTAACCCACTTATTTATAATAGGCTTAAGGGAAGAATGGCTTTTCAGATAGCAAAAGGCAGTGAAGCAGCTAACATAGAATTTCATAAGGTTTTTGCTGGGTGGCAGAGCAGTAATAGTTGCATAAGTGGAAGCATTTCTAGGTGCACCTGGCATTTATCATCAATTTGAGTGCACACTTGTCTTTGGTGCATGGCCAGGTCTATAATCAGGAAACAAGGGTAAACCGTATAGTGATGATTTTAATGATCGTTTTAGGAGAGGGAAGTACAAGTGCTTAGTATCTTCATATTTAATGATGAAATATAGATGACTCTGCATACTTCTTCTGAAATATATTTGAAATTCCAGTTTCAGACCTCTCTAATAAGTAAATTAAGAAATATTTTGTCATTCCAGAAGAAACGCGAGGAATGCTTTTCCAAAGACATCTTCAAAATGAAAGACATAAATCATTTTAATACTATAAACAAATTTAGACAAATACATGTGTATAATCTTAAATGGATTTGCAAGTATGATATTCACTAACATCATGTATTTTTTTGGCTAGAGAAAATAACAAGTTCTTAGATACTACTCATGTCTTAACTTTAAAAAATAAATACAATAATGTGCTCATATTGTACATTGAGATAGCAATCCTTTTTTAAATTATGGTTTTAAGACAATGCTTTATTTCAGTAAAAGTGTAACCATAATAAATTTTGGAAAGACTTATTTCAACGATAAAAATAGATAGTAAATTTAGATTATATGTTGAAAGTAATTACATAATCTGAAAACACATGTTGAAGTCAGAATACAATATTTCTTGAAATATCTACTTTAAGTGACAGGTTGATCTTCTTTTTTTTTTTTTAATTTTTTCATGAGTAAGTTTGTAAAGTTATTTTCACTGAGTCAGTAAACGTGTGAGTTTGATGATCTATCCATATCTGATAGAAATTCTATCACGTGATTCTCATTGTTCTTACCTATAGTTAGACTTGTGGTTAGTACTTACAAACCCATGAAAAATTAGCTCAATGATCTTGAGTAAGATATGTCATCTGAGTCTCAGTCTCCTTATCTCTAAATCAAGAGTGTTGGAATATATGAAATATGTAGACACTGCATGCTCTCCCAGTTCTTTATGCCTGTAATTCTTTACATCTGTGAATGTCGTGATGTATTAGAATTGAGAAATATGATGAGACTAAAAGCATGCTTATTTGATCAAGTTTGTCATTTGATTTTGAACCTTCACATTACTATTTAAACACTCAAAATAGATAATGTGTCTAAAATAAATATGAGGAAATTAGCTAACGATGGCAACTTATTTTTAAAAATACAAACATGAAATATATTATTTATTTATTTTTTTTTTTATTAAAAAAAATTTTTTTCAACGTTTTTATTTATTTTTGGGACAGAGAGAGACAGAGCATGAACGGGGGAGGGGCAGAGAGAGAGGGAGACACAGAATCGGAAACAGGCTCCAGGCTCCGAGCCATCAGCCCAGAGCCTGACGCGGGGCTCGAACTCACGGACCGCGAGATCGTGACCTGGCTGAAGTCGGACGCTTAACTGACTGCGCCACCCAGGCGCCCCTGAAATATATTATTTAAAAGGCATTCCATGTCTTCTCTTCCTTGAACCATATGCATGTGCGCGCACACGCGCACACACACACACACACACACACCCATACACATACACAGTCACGTGTCCTCACGTGATACACACTTCTAAGCCTATCTCCCACTGTAAATTTTACTTTGTGACTAGGGCAAGAACTCCAAAGTTTATAAGGGAAAAGGTATTTTCTTTTTATTTATTTTGCTTCGGTTTTTTTCTTTAATGATGCTGTAAGGTTTAAAACTGTTAAATGGCCATGCTCTAAGTGTTGGAGAAAGGGGGAACATTTGTTTTATTAACCTCAGGAAAATTAAGAATCGCTATATTTCTATACATAGATAGTATAAACTCTATCTAGATCCCAAATGTTAATTTTTGTATCATAAACTCTTACAACACTACATATTTTCTTTTTTTTTTCTTTTTTTAACGTTTATTTATTTTTGAGACAGAGAGGGACAGAGCATGAACGGAGGAGGGTCAGAGAGAGAGGGAGACACAGAATCTGAAACAGGCTCCAGGCTCTGAGCGGTCAGCACAAAACCCGACGCGGGGCTCGAACTCACTGACGGCGAGATCATGACCTGAGCCGAAGTCGGACGCTTAACCGACTGAGCCACCCAGGCGCCCCCATATTTTCAAATGTACATGTTTTTACCTTGATTCTGCCTTTGCTCACTCTTCTTCAACTTTTCCTCATGTTTCTCAAGGGTGTATAGTGTTTTGTGGTTTAATTTTTAAAAGGTAACCATAGCATTCCATGCAACATGATTCTTAAATATCAAAATTATAAAACAGTTTCATTATGAAAATCAAGAATTCGTTTTGCCATTCATCCTATACCTAAACCCACTTCTTTAGAAACCATTTTAATTCTTTCTGTTTTTAAGTCTTCACTGGCTTTCCCCTGTGACAGACTTCTAATTTTCCTACGTTATCTATTCTCCCCTTATTCCATCTGGCCATAAGCCTCTGTGCAGAGCTAGGAACTTCCTTTCCAGGCCAGTCATATTGTTATGTGTGGCCATGTGATTACACTCAAGCCAATGGCATATAAGTAGCTTCTAGTCATAAATTTAAAAATATGAGTATGATGGTCTTCTGTTTCTCTCTTTTCTTTATTCCCAAATGTGCTGCTAGTGAGCCAGCACATGAGGGAGAGATACCCTGCAGGTGACCAAAGCAATAGAACAAGGAAAACTGGGTCCCCCGGTATCCTCATGGAAAATAACCACTTATGTGACCTAGCTGTCTACTACACAGACTGTTCTGGAAGAAAGAAATACACATCTGTCAAATTTAAGTGTCATTTAAGTGTATGAACTTTAAGGTCTTATTGTTATAGCAAATTAGTGCATGTCCTAATTAATGCAGAACCTGGCATTTCATTTCTTTTTAATTTGAAGGCATTTTATTTATTCTATGGAGCAAAGAAGGGTTCTAATGTAATAAAATGATGACATAATAAAAACAAAACTAACACATCGTTGCTTTACTCTGTGGCATAACAAGTGGGATATTGCCATAAGAAATAACCTGGATGAAAAGACAAGGAAAGGAGAGGAGAGGAGAGGAGAGGAGAGGGAAGGAAAGGAAAGGAAAGGAAAGGAAAGGAAAGGAAAGGAAAGGAAAGGAAAGGAAAAAGAAAAGAAAAAAGAAAAGAAAAGAAAAGAAGAGAAAAGAAAGAAAAGAAAAGAAAAGAAAAGAAAAGAAAAGAAAAGAAAAGAAAAGAAAAGAAAAATAACCTGAATGGATTAAATAACCAGATAGTAGATAGTAGCAAATAGTTGGTGAAAATGATGATTGAGATAATTAATTAAGTAGAGGAGATACATGAGTTTCTCTTGTTGCAGGGGTGGAAATGGTGTGTTTATAGTAAGGGGAATGCATTTATACCCTAAGAGGTAATAGAGTGAATTGTAGAGGACACCACTGACTGTTCGCAGTATCCTGTTCTCCCCCTGCTTTTAAAGTAATAGAAACACTCATGTTTTAGAAGATATGAGCCACCTCAGATAGAAACTGCATTGTCCGACCTCTCTTACACCCATATTTGTCCATGAAGTTATTATTATTTTTTTTTTCTCGCTGGAATTTGATTTACGTTTTCAGGTCATGTTATTTAAAAAAGAAGTTACCCACCTTCTGTATCCTTTCTCTACCCGCCCATGTGTGAGTATTCTATCAAGTCAGCTCTAATTAAATGAATTAGTAGGATAATATCCAATGATGACTACAAAAGGAGATACGAGGAACTTGGGTTCTTCGAAGACTTTGCTGAGTAAAACAACTTACCTGGTTTCAAACATTTTCCTACTGATAAGTGAGAAAAAATAAATCTCTATTGTAACTGAACACCTATAAATTGTTATAACAGCTTGGCATATATTCTCACTAATACATAAATGCTTCACTAATGTTTAAGCAGATTTTTTAAAAAGTTTATCATCTGGTGATATATTCTCTTTCTCTCTTCCTTTGATAGATAAGGACAAATTTGACATACCTTTTTTATTCTTCCCACCATTTCAATGGTTAACTGTATATTTCAAATAGCACATTTCTATTTCTATTTCATGTATCACTACCCACCACAGTATTTCTACTCCAATTTTATAAGCTAAAGAGATTAGTCCTCCCCTCCCACTATTCACCTTCTCTCCCAAATTTCAGATCTCAAACCTACAAATTATGTCTTTTTTATCCTCAAAGATGATAATGATTTCATTCTTTTTGTAACATTACTTAAATCTTTTATTTCAATTTGGCTTTCAATTTTGTGACCTCAATTGATTGTAAGAGCTGAAACTAATTATTAAAATTCAGACTTTTGTGACTGTCGAAGTACATTCACTATGGAGAAAAATACTGGGCTACCATTGGATGTCTCTTGTGCATGTATCTAATATCACAATTCTAGTGGTATGCAAATGATATTCCTAACAACAGTTTAGGATTTCTTTTTCTTAGAGATATCTTTATTGGTGAATGGATTTATACCATATATTACTTGACAGAACTTCTTTTACTCTTGTCCTGACTTGAGCCCACCCTTTCCTTCAGTCTTTATTCTTGTCTTATTCCCTAGTTGCACTGGAAAAAAAATCCTGAAGTCTTGATTAAAAAAAGTTAAGTGGGAATAAAATTATGCATTCAAAATTATCTTAAATTTTGAAACAGTTTTCTCATGGCCTTTAAATAATACTTGAAGAAGTTTCTTAACAGTTTGATTCTTGTTCCATTAGATTTATTATATGTTTTTGTTTGCTTTGTTTTCAACTTGCTGGAATATTTAGATTTGTATCTTTCTTCTTAGTGTACCAATATTTTTTTTGATATATCTAAAAGATTTCTTTAAAGGTAAATATTTTTTTAATTTTTTTTCAACGTTTTTTTATTTATTTTTGGGACAGAGAGAGACAGAGCATGAACGGGGGAGGGGCAGAGAGAGAGGGGGAGACACAGAATTGGAAACAGGCTCCAGGCTCCGAGCCATCAGCCCAGAGCCTGACGCGGGGCTCGAACTCACGGACCGCGAGATCGTGACCTGGCTGAAGTCGGACGCTTAACAGACTGCGCCACCCAGGCGCCCCTAAGGTGAATATTTTTATTGATTTTGTTAAACATTGTTATTCTTTCCATTTTAAATCCTATGCCATTCAGCTCTGAGATATTATTTTACTATTATATTCCTGACATTTTTCTTCTCTATATTTTCTTTCAATGCTTTTGAAATGTCTCACATCTAATTCAGATCCCATTGGCTACTTGAAGTAACTCACGACAAGTACAGCCTACCTTAGTTTCTTTTAACCTCTGAACGTCAACCGCATGAAATTGGATATGTGTCTGTATCTCTGTGTGGAGAGATGTGGGTGTATATTTCAAATTCTGACTATAGTTTCTCATAACAGTTTTACCTCCATAACTGAATTATAAGATCCTTGAGATATTTATACTTCACTCCTATGCTTATTTTGTAATTCCCTCTGCTAAATCCTTTATGATATATAGTGATTAACAAAATAAAGATAACAAAAAATACCTACTTCACAGTTGATATACATGGTATGTGGTTTGTTCTTCTTATTACATTAGAGCTGCACAACTATACAAAATTTTGCTTGGCATATCTTTGACCGAGGAAGTGTTAAATACAGATGTTGTCAATAGTATGTGAAACAGTTATCTTTCTCTTATACACCCATCAACCTTTCCTTGGTATATACCTGCTAATCTCCTATGTACCCTTCAAGATATTTAATCTTTATTTGCTCGCTCAAAGTGCAAATGGAAATTTTATCTATAATCTTTGAATAATACACCACTCAATTTATTAGTAATGCCGCTTTACATAAACCTATCCTTTTTAATATATATGTAAGGTAGTTAATATATATGTAGGGTAGTTACTTGGTTTTGGTTTACCCATTAGTATCACTAGTACCAATAGGACCTTAGCAGCAGTTCAAGACAGACATTTTGAATAAAACCAGTTTGATAAAAAAAAATAATAATAATAATTTAGCCAAGAGTAACCAGGAGATGGCTCATTAATTGTGAAAAGGACATATTTTAAATGTTCCCAGTTATCTCCACATAAGAGCTACTGATTACACAAAACCTGTTTTTCAGGCCACAGGCACCCCTTGTCTATGCTCTCTCTGTCTTCTAGAGTCAGCATTATTCTACCCTGCGTATAGGCTCTAAATTCATTCACCTCAGTGTTGATAAATTCTACCTTTATCCCTGTGCGTTAGTTTTCTAAGGCTGTCCTAACAGATTAACACAAACTTGGTGGATTAAAACACAGAATTTTGTTCTCTCATAGTTCTGAAGACCAGACATTTGAACTCAAGGTATATTTGAGTTCAGTGGTGTATTCTCTCCATATTGCCTGAGGGAAATGTGTTTTTTGCCTTTCATGGCTTCTGGTGGTTGTCAGCATTTCTTCAACTAGTGGCTACTTCACTCCACTCTCTGCTGTCATGGTCACAATGCTAGTCTCTTTTCTTTTTCTGTGTCCATTACAAAGACACTGCACGTTGAATTTAAGGCTGATCTGAACAATGAAGGATTATCTCATTATTTCAAGACTCTTAACTGTATTTACAAAGACTCCTTTTCCAAATAAAGTAACATTCACATATCCCAGGGATGAGAGTGTGGATGTGTCTTTCTGAGGACGACCACTCAACTCACTATAGTCTGATATCACTTACTAAGAACTCTCCACTTTGATAAATACACAGAGAGGTGTTCATCTCCTTTAGCAATGATGGAATGGAAATGAACCTACAGCACATATTTTTAAAGGAACATAAAGAGGGTTTTTCAATTTCTTTCTACACAAATTACTGCACTGTCAGGGATTGAGAGGTATCATTTCTAGCTATTTGTCTAGTCTTCTCTATTTATAGGACAGGAAAATACTAAAGAATTTTGCATTACCCTCTGCCCCAAGCTTTCACCAAGATGATATATCACTGTGTGAAATTCTGTCTTTGACAAAATAAGATCCTTTTCAGTTTCTTTCCTTCTTAGCTCCTTTTTTCTGTCATATTTTAATCCCCTTTCTTTTTCAATTCAACCCAGATAATTCTTACAGTAATTAGTCATCATAGCTAACAATTTTAATAATAAAGACTCTAATTGGCTCTAATTTTTACTTCTTTTGTCCTTTAATTTTGGTCTCTCTCTCTCTCTCTCTCTTTTTATGGGGGGAGGCTTTTATGAAATATCATGTTAGAATGATTACCACCAAAAAAACAAGAGATAATGAGTGTTAGTAAGGACACAGAGAAAAGGAAACCCTTGTACAATGTTGCTGAGAAGGTAAATTGGTGCAGCCTCTGTGAAAAACAGTATGGTGGTTCTTTAACAAGTTAAAAATAGAACTACCTTATGATCTAGCAATTTCACTTCTAGATATATATCCAAAGAAAACAAAATCATTATTTCAAAAAGATACATGCACCCTCATATTCATAGCAGCATTATTTACAATAGCTAAGACATGAAAACAACCTAAGTGTCCATAAGTGGATGAATGGATAAAGAAGTTGTGATAAATATATACAATGGGATATTGTTTAGGCATAAAAAAGGAAATCCTACCATTTGAAATGGCATGGTGGAACTTGAAAGCATTATACTAAGTAAAATAAGTTTGACAGAGAAAGACAAATGCTCTATGATCTCACTCATGTGTGCAATCTTAAAAAAAACAAAAAACAAACAAACTAAACTTATTGAAGCAGAGAAGAGATTGGTGGTTGCCAGAGAAGGGGGAAGGGGGTGGAGAAAATGATTAAAGAATGTTCAAAGTTACAAACTTCCGGTTATAAGACAAATAAATTTTGAGAGTGTAATTTACAGCATGTCATTTGAGGCATGTTAACTATAATTAACAAAATTGTGCTGTATATTTGAAAGTTTCTAAGAGAGTCAATCTTAAAAGTTCTCATCACAAGAAAAAATTGTAAGTATGTGAGGTGATGGATATTAACCTAACTTACTTACTGTAGTAATCATTTTGCAATATATATACACAACAAAGCATCATTTTGTAAACTTTAATACATGCTGTATGTCAGTTATATCTCAAACTGGAAAACAAACGACAAGCATAACAGTATTAAGTTTATGTCTCACAATACAGTGAATGAATCTATAGTTTGATGCCCGGTGACGTGAGACAATTCAACCGAGTGTTTTGCATGTCTTGTGACAGCTTTCTCTTCTGCATTAGCATTTAAAAAATTTTTTTTGGTTGAGATGTAATTGACACATTACATTAGTTCCAGGCATACAACATGATGATTCAGTTTGTATATATTTCAAAATGATCACCTTGACAAGTCTAATATAGTTAAAATCCATCACATATGTTGTTTTCCATAATGTACATAGTTATACATTTTTTTTTCCTGTGACGAGACCTTTTAAGATCTATTCTGTCAGAAACTTTCAAATATGAAGTTTAGTATTAACTAGAAAACCATGTTGTATATTATATCCCTATGACTTATTTATTTATTTGATAACGGGATCAAAGATGTTTATGTGACAAAAACTTTGGAAGCTAGTAATTCTGTCTCCTTCTGGGTCAGAGGGAAAATACGGCACTTAGGATAATAAAAGACATTTATCTTTATTCTTTAGAAGGAAGGATGGACTGGTTTAGCAGCAGCAGTCTTATACAATTGTTTTTTGTCTGTCTGCTTGTAAGCTCAGTGTTTCTCATCTGTGACACAGACACACTGTATATAGAGCATCGTCCACATTGCCGCTTTGAGACTTGAGAAGCAACGGACCTGAGGAGAACATGAAGTCCATGTTACTTTCTGTACCATAAGTAATATACTGTCTAAATTGACCTTGTCTCGTTCTCTCCTTAGTCGCCAAATCTTTCGAGGTATGGCAAGCCAACCTAGCAGCTAACCACCGCACTGTTGCTTGAGAGTTGTTTCACACCTGAGAAGTGGCCCTTCTTTATGCATTTATTCAGATACTCAAAAACCTTCCACATAGTTGCTCTATTATATTCTAGGCCTTAACAGCCCCTTGACTGATTGTTTTATCTAACTAGCATGCTGAACAGGTAAAAGAGAATGGGAAGGAAAGATCTAGACGAAAATCTTTAAATGAAACACGTCGCTTCCATCAACATTTTACTGAATGGAATACAGTCACATAATTTCTTTGCATATAAGGCAACTGGAATATATTATCTAGTGATAAATACAAGAGAGAAGGAGACAGATAGTTGTAAGTGCAAGCAGTCCCTATCACAGCCACTATTAGATATATTAAAAATACACTCTTCCAAGATTTTATACTGCAAAATTTGCCAATCCTATGGTAAAATCTCAATGAATTATGTATTATTGAATTTTTGATGGAGTCTCAATTCCAAGAATCTATGTGTGTTAAATCTCACCTTAAATCTTTTAATCTTTGGTCTAGTTTTTATAGAGATATAGTTGCCATATTGTATTACTTTTAGGTGTACAACATAATTCAATATTTGTATGTGTTGCAAAAATATCATCACCACATAGGTCTAGTTAACGTTTGTCACGATACATAGTTGCAAATCAATTTATTTTCTTGTGGTAAGGAAAATCTTTTGATCTTTTAAATCTTGACTTTTAGTTTTCTAGGTCATTCAACCTTAGTCCTAAACTACAATAATTCTTAAACTCCAAGTCACCTTGAATCCAGTTTCTATTACCTTTTCTTTTTTTTTTAGCGTTTTATTTATTTTTGAGACAGGGAGAGACAGAGCATGAACAGGGGAGGGTCAGAGAGAGGGAGACACAGAATCTGAAACAGTCTCCAGGCTCTGAGCTGTCAGCACAGAGCCCGACGCGGGGCTCGAACTCACGGAGTGGGAGATCATGACCTGAGCCGAAGTTGGCCGCTTAACCGACTGAGCCACCCAGGCGCCCCGTCCTTTTTATCTTCTTTATCCTCTTCTCCGACCCCACACTCTGTTTCAGGTCCTGTCTTTGCTCCCCATTAGAGTAAAACTATTTTAAAAATTTATTTTTAAATTCACTGCACATATGTACTTCTCTTTTATGACTCCTTTTAATCCATGCCAAAGTAAGACAATTTCACCCCTATGCCCACTCCACAACATAAGACTTTTGTTAGATTATGGATAATTTCCATATTTGAAAATCCATGGCCATTTGTCATTTCTCATAGTGCTCAAACTTCTGTCAACATTTGATATTTTTCTACACTTCTTCCTCCTTGAATCACAGTCTTCTCTTCGCTTTCAAGACAGGTAATATTCTCAGTATTGCTCTTTCTTCACAAGACATTCCTTTCTAGACTACATTTATAAATTTTCTTAATGCCACTGACCTCCAAATATTAGAAAGCCTGATATTCAGTTTTTGGCCCTCTTCTCTTTCCTCAATGCATTTATTTCCTGCCCATTTTACCTAATCTCATTGCTTCAAATATGCCACCTCCATGCTAATGATTTGCAAATTTATATTTCAAGCCTAGATCACTCTCGTGAGTCACAAATTCATATATACAACATCTACAAATGATTTCTACCCTTGAATGTGTAATAGATGCTGTTCTGCATTCTTTCTCATCCATGTAAGTAGCAACTTCACTTTTCCAGTTTTTCAAGACCTGAATGGTAGTTATCCTTGACTATTCTTTTCATTTTTTTAATGCTTATTTATATTTGAGAGAGAGAGACCAAAACAGAGCATGAGCAGGAAAATGGGAAAAGAGAGAGGGAGACACAGAATCAGAAACAGCTCCAGGCACTGAGCTGTCAGCACAGAGCCTGATGCGAGGCTTGAACTCACAAACTGAAATCATGACCTGAGCCAAAGTTGGCGCTTAACCAACTGAGCTACCCAGGGGCCCCATCCTTGACTATTCTTTTTCTCTCACATTACACATGCAATTTAAAAGCAAATTTTCTTTCTAGTGTTTTCAAAATATTTCCAGAATTAAACTGCTTTTTTAAAAACTATGTTTCCAAGATTCTAGTCCCCCATGTTAGACCAGAACCCAACATGGGTCTTATCTGAAATTGTTGCTTAATGATGTCTCTCTCTTTCTGTTTGTTCCTCTAGAATTAATTCTTAGTAAAACAACTAGAATAATTTTAATAAGCATGAGACAGATTTTTTTCACTCTTTTTTTTTTTCTCAGAATTCTCTACTGGATTCCAATTTTATCTAGTAAAGATCATAATCTTAATTATTGCCTGTAAATCTCATCACAATCCCCCAATCTGATTCCATTTCCGTGTTTTGTGACCCCTATTCTTCCCAGGCTATACTGCTCTAGGCTATGCCTTATTGATTACTGACCATGTCAGACATTCTACTGTCCGAGGGACTTGGCTCTTCTTAGAATAATTTTCTTTCAGTTAGCTGAATTATTCACATTTTCTATTTTATTAAGTCTTTACTCACATGTCACCTCAAGAATGCTTTCCCTGACATCTTGTTTAAGTATTAGCTTATTCCTGGGGTGCCTGGGTGGCTCAGTTGGTTGAGCGCCCCACTTCGGCTCAGGTCACGATGTCACGATTCGTCGGTTCAAGCCCCGTGTTGGGCTCTGTGCTGATGGCTCGGAGCCTGGAGCCTGCCTCAGATTCTATGTCTTCCTCTCTCTCTGCCTCTCCACCGTTTGTGCTCTGACTCTCTCTCTCAAAAATAAATAAACATTAAAAAAAATTTTTAAAAACATTAGCTTATTCCTAAGCCCTTCTTTTCCTTTGTCACTGTTCTGTTTTATTTATAACGCTAATCGCTATCTCAATTATACATTATGCATTTTCCTGATTATTGATATCCTGTGCTAAAGTATAACCTCCATGAGGTCTAGAAATATGCTTTGTTCACTTTTATGCTTGACATATACATAGTGATCACTAAAATTTGTTGAATGGAAGAACATTTTACATGCTCAGAATGCATTTATTGGAAAATTATTTTCCCATTATTTTTTTGCTCTTGAATAAAAAGCAATCAGTTTATATAGAAAGAAATAGATGACTGGTTAACAATGACAACAAGAAAAAGTAGGAATGTAACCTTCACGTTAATGTATTTTTAATTAGAATTGAGAAATAAATGTAATAAATGTAAGTGAACTTATACCTTTCCAAAGATGATAACATTTTTTGCAAGTGAACAACATTGTTTTTAATTGTCAAGCATTTCATAATTATAAACAACTGAGATCCATCACGGACAATTAACAAACTTTATTATTTTCATGGCTATATATTTTTAACTGTTGCAAAATATATACAGTTTTGTTTCTATAATTTTTCAAAAAAAAAAAAAAAAGCAATCCTATTCAGCCTGTCAGAGAACTCTAAAGAAAATAGGTTTAGAAAATTTTGATATGAACAATATGTAATTTCTATTGTCACAATATGGAATTTTAAAAAGTGAAATTAACTTATAAGGGAAAGAAAAGAATTAATGCATTAAAATTCAGATTAAAATGAAACAACATTGGAGGTAAATTAAACAACTCAGGCAAGTGTTCAAAGCTTCATTATTCACTGTATAAAGAATATCTACAAATAAAATGTTAATTTAATTTTGTTCTTCTTAGTCATCAGTGTTCAAAAAGTGTTTAAAGGCAATGCTATTTTAAGCAAATAAGCCAACTCACATATTTGTGACCTCTCACTCTATGAACAAAATACGACCTAGTATAAAGTAGAAACTATGTCCAATTATCTTGATGTACACAGGGAACGTGTTCATTTGATGTGAAGTTGTTAATGCTTATTCCTCTTTACTGATGAGGAATACATTTGTTGTTGTTGGACATATTGTTTTGCCTAAATAGTCCAGATAATTGTCTCCAAAACTCTAATCCTTACTCACGGCTTATTATTACTCATTTTCTTGTTACTTATTACTGTAATCTCTTATTTCTTATTACTGTATTTTCTTATATCTTGAGATATCTTCCTTACCAAAATGTTTTTGCTTATGAGAAGATTGTGTATGAAACTTAAGTGTACATACATATAATTATGAGATGTAAAGATATTTTCCCTTCTAAGAGCCCAACGTGGGCTCCAACTCACAAACTGCGAGATCATGACCTGAGCTGAAGTGGGATGCCCAACCGACTGAGCACCCAGGTGACTCTAATTGTCCATTTTCTATTTGGCCTTGCTAAATTTCCTGAATTTGAATTTCTGAAATTATTTTGCATGTTTTACTATACATTCTTCTTTATTAGGGCACATTTGAGTGAATTTTTGTCCCTTGATTAAGAATCTGCCCATGAAAACTTGTGATTGTTGTTAGGTTGTAATTTACCTTAAACTTTGCTTTATTCCCATTGCCTAGCATAGTGCCAGGTAATTAGTACATGTTTTTAAAATTTTTTTTTTAATGTTTGTATTTATTTTTGAGACAGAGAGAGACAGAGCATGAGCAGGGGAGGGGCAGAGAGAGAGGGAGACACAGAATCCTAAGCAGGCTCCAGGCTCTGTCAGCACAGAGCCTGATGCTGGGCTTGAACTCACGGACTGTGAGATCATGACCTGAGCTGAAGTCGGACGCTCAACTGACTGAGCCACCCAGGCGCCCCATAGTAGATGTTAATAAACACTTTTGAACCAATACATGAACAAATGGATTAATGGTGTAGCACACGTTGGTTACACATTTGTGCTAAAAGCAATTTACGCACCTCACAACATTCACTAGCTTTGGTTTTCTGCCTGATACTGAAGATCCTCCAGAAGCTGCTGAAACTAACCACATCCTTATGAATTCAGGGAAAGGTTTGAACCTTTATTGGAGGGAGTTTCCTTTGGCTCTGTTGCCATCTTGTAGTAAGGTTTAAAAGGCTTGCATCGGTTTAAGGCTTGCATTGGCTCTGTTGCCATCTTGTAGTAAGGTTTAAAAGGCTTGCATCTTGCATCGGTTTAAAAGGCTTACCTGCTCAACTCTCAAGAGTTTTTTACCCAGTTTTTCCCTATCCCTCATTCCTCTTGAGAACAAGTTTTAACACCTTGTGACCAGCCTTGTACATCAAGCTTTTTGGCTTCTACCCTGGAGTTGCCTTGTTGGTGCTGAAAGAAGAAAGGTAAAGGCAGACTCACGGCACCCATTCATTCACCTGGCCACCTTTGGTTTTCTGTAGAAGGCCTCCACTATCGTATTCGACTGTCATTTGGAAGCAGTGGAGACAGTAACTCCTAGAAATGCAGAGGGTTTGATGACTGAGTGGAATATCTCTGAGCAGTGATGGATTGGAGGAATGGATAACTTCTTCTCTTTGTCCCAACAACTTAATACTATTTCAAGAAACAAGGATAATACCACCTCTCTGCAGACCTCCAGTGAAACCAAATACTCTTGTTAACAAAGCTATGCACTATGTTTACCCTTTCCCAGACTCAATTTTTTCATCCTTCCCTGCTTCCCCCAAGGTTATACCACCCAAGAAAGTGCTAACATATATGATTTTTGGCTCAGGCTTTGTTTTCTAAGGATACCGGAAAAACTATATTACAAATGATATCGCATTTGTGAACCCTAATGTATAGGCTTTGAGTGATGATGAGTGTAGGTTCATCAACTGTAACAAATGCATCACACTGATGGTGGATGTTGATTTGGGGGAGGCTCTGTGAGTGGGGGTAGGTACACATTGGAACTGTCGCCTTCACCTCAGTTTTGCTGTAAACCAAAACCTACACAAAAATAAACTCTATTTGAAAACTTCACATCACTAAGGTGGTAAATTGAATGGATAGTCACTCTCCATTATTTTCTGCCACTCCATGAGCATTAGATATCTTCTTCACCTTTTTGAATTTAGGAAAGTCCATATGATTTGTTTTCATAACTGAAATATGAGTAAAAACAAAATACACAATTTCAGGGAGAAGCTGTGAGAGCTAGAGCATCCTCTAGCTTGTTCTCCTTCATTTCTGCATGAAAACAGGCAATGCTTCAGATGAACGTTGCTTTGTCAGTTTGGAACTGAAACCAAATACCCCAGAGATCAGAACCAGGGCCAAACTGCGATGAATCACTAAAATGAGAAGGAAATAGACCTTTGTTTTATCAGTCCGTGTGATTTTAGACGTATAACCTAGCTTCTATTGGTGGAAAATAACACCAGAAGTCTGATTTGTCTTCACATAAACCCTTACTAAGGCTTGTGTAATTGGCTTTGGAGCTGGGTAGGAGGTAATGAGGCAGCAGTTATGGAAGGTTAGAAGGAATACAATTTAAGTTATAACATGGTTAAACATGTGAAAAAAATGATGTCCTATATACTTTGGAAGGTAAACAGTATATCTAATAAGTGTGTAACTTAAAGTGAAGTATAGGAAACTAACAATATGAAAGCAATCAAAGTAGCGTGTGTTTGTTAGATGAGGTCTCCTTCCCCATAAAAATTGGCTATTTTGCGAGGAAGAACAAACACATCAGAAACAGTGAAAATGTGAAAAAAAATCTTGCAAGAGGAGAAGAGGTAACTAATTTTCTGTCCCAATCAGTAAAAAATAAAATTGAGAAATTCACAGACCATCTGAGGCCTATTCAACTCAGTCTTATAGCAAAAATAAAATCAAAGCCTTGGCCATAGTACCCATGGTTAAAATGCCAAAAAAAAAAAAAAAAAAAAAAAAGAAAAAAATTAAGGTGGTACCTCTAAGTACTTACACTTAAAAAATGCTTTAGGAAAACTTGCCTCTCCTTGCTGCTTACTCTCAAATTACCTGAACGTAATTTAAGAGACAGAGGCAGGTCTTTAAAAGAATTGTGAATATGAATTCTGGCACATTAAGCTGATTGAAAGTTAAGTAATTTTAAAAGGTAGCACATGTTTAACATTGTAATGTGAAAACAGCTATCACCTTGGCCTTAAAGAGACTGATTTCTAAAAGATGTTTTGGGCCCCAAACTCTCTATGACAAGAACAGGGGAAATAGCTGTTTCACCACCAAGGGCAACAAATTATACAGTGCTTTCTTCAGATGTAACCAAGATAGAAAATGAGAAAAGGAAACAGCTTACAGAGGATAAAAATAAAAATCACAGAGAAGAAATAAGTAGAGGAAACTATTCTAGGTAGTGAAATCAGGGTCTAATCAAGAAGCATTTCCTAGTCCCAGGGTTGAGTTGCTTTTTCAAATCTGGACAGCAGAATTTCAGAATTTCTATGAGTAAAGGAATACTGCATACCTCCCCTTCTTCTCTTTTCTGAATGAATTGTTTACTGTGATTATCTCATCCCTGTCTTCCTTTTGTTTATTGAACATATGGGATGGGATAAATAGCTTTTCTTTTAATTCACTGAATTATAGATCAACATAGCACTTTCAAACCTGAAGAAACTACTGTGAACTACCCATGTATCTTTCTTTTAGACCAAAGCAGGGGCTGGAAGTATGCCTGATTGCAGGGGATTAGGATGTGGAAGTGATAACCTGCCTGTAGGAGGGGGAAGGAACCAAATATATATATGGTGACCAAAAATGTGCACTTTCATAAACTGTGTATTCTTCACAAATATCTGAGCCTCCTTCCTATTGGAATATCATATATCTATAACATGTTAAACTCAGATTATTGATGGAAGTAACATGTCACTTCCAATCAGAAGTTTTAAGCTTTAGCACATACTATTCCGTATTCTCTGTCTGTCTGTCTCTGTCTCTCTCTCTTCTCCTGCCTCTGTGATTGTGGGAACATTCATTGTTTTCTTAGCATACAGTTTTCTTAGCCTCCATACATAAGTGCCCTAGATGAACACAGGTCCATGTGTTGACATGTAGCATAAGTGAAAAATATACTTTATTATTTGAAATCTTTGAGATTTTTATGTTGTTTGTTTTTACAACACAATTTAGCCAACCCTAACTGTTATTCCATCCATCCCCTTCCCTTGTGTGCCTTATTAAAAATAATAAAAGCCAATTTAATTGAACAAACACCCCACAGAGGATGTCATTAAACTCTGGTCAGGGGTAGATCTTATTAAAAGCCAAACATAGGGATCTTACTACTCTCATCAATGATTGTTTTTTTCTTGGGCATTTGACAACATTCTGGTTAATGAGTTGTTAGGGAAATTGGCTTGTGTTTCTGAGAAAAGTTTCCTCTGAAAAATGAGATACATATAATCTAGACCTTTGTTTGGCTTTCTTCTAGGTACTTTCTTTACTAAACAGGATGCTCAAAACTGCAACAGTCATCTTGCAAACATGAGCAAAACTAGTGAAAATTCAAAGTCCACACTGATGAATATGTTAGAGCACAATATGGAAGGATATTGGGTCCTTTGTAATGTCATTGACTCATTGTATTTATTCACCAACTCAAGAACTGTTCCACCATAAGCCTTATTGTCGTGAATTAAATCTAGGAACCACCAAATTAATGGTAAGTAATAACAACATATTTTGAAACTACCAAGTACTTAAGATTTCTAATTATAAATTTCATGAATTCAGAGGTTCTTAGTTTAAAATAAATCTGATATTTTTAAAAACTACAGGAAAAAATTTTGATATTTAACAATTACAACAACCTGGATGGGCTCTAGTGTGTTAATTTAAACTTATGTATTTCAGTAGCTCTTTGACCATATAAATGTTAAAGAATATTAAATATTAAGAATCTTTAGTTAATTGCCCCATTGACCCATCTGCAAAGCCATAAAGTCCTACAGGTCCTTCCCATGTCATATCTTGCCACCCAGGTTTCTGCTTCCCTTTCTGACTCTAAGAATTTATGTGATTAGATTGGGTCCATTTAAGAAATCCAGGATAATCTCCGTATAGTTAAGGTTTTTAATTCAGCTGGTTATCAAACCTAACTCCATATGCAACCTTTATTTCCTTGTGGATATGTAAATGAGATAGGTAGGTGTAACATATTCACAGGTATTAAGATTAGAACATGGACTTCTTTGGAGAGTTATTATTTTGCCTAATAGAAAACACAAAACATTTAATTTGGGTAACTATAGAACACAGCATTTTGATTATTTCTACTTAGTGTAATATATTCTAAAAACACATACCTAGAAATAAACCTTAATTTTCATTCTTTCTTCATATTATTATTAGTGATGATGCTACTATTATACTCAAACTATTTTACACATATATTTTATGCATGTGAATGCATTATATATATATGACAAATAAGCAATTATTTTGTGTTGTAAACTACAAAGACTTTTGTAGAAAAGAAAACTATAAAAATCAAGAAGTTACATTACAAACACTGTAATGTTAGAATTAATTGAAATACTCATGATTTTATAATATTAATAATAAAAATTCATGAATATGAATACATATAAACTGCTGCTTGGTCTACTAAAAAGCAATTAAGCAATAACAAATCCAAGTAGCAATGATTACCCTAATTCTTTTATTGTAATTATTAAATATCATTGTCCATTAAAAAGCAAATATGTAAGAATAAACCAGATCTCCTGAGAGGAATTGCAGATTCCAAGTCAGGTACAGGAGACATACAATAGGAGCCTAAGATATTTTCTTGTACCAGAAAATTTTAAAAGCCATTAGAAATAATTTGGTTTTCTCGGAAAGACAAAGGAAATGATACAAAGAGGATGCCATCGAATCTCAAAAAGGAAAATGTTTCTCTGATTGAACTAAAAATCATTTAATATATTTACAAAAATAAGTCCTTAATGTTATAATGGAGAAACAGATAATAAAAAGGTGATCATCTTTTGATGTAGTTAGTCGTCTGTGAAAATTAACTAGAAATGTACCCCATGTTTTCTGTGTAAAATGTATTCCAGGAAAGTTTGTTTCTTTCTTCTGCATGTCGCTGTCCAGTTTTCCCAGCACCATTTGCAGAAGAGACTATCTTTTTTTTCATTGAACAGTCTTTTCTGCTTTGTCAAAAATTAGTTGACCATACTTTTGTGGGTCCGTTTGTGGGTTCTTTATTCTGTTCCATTGATACATGTCTGTTTTTATGCCAGTATCATACTGTCTTGATGATTCAGCTTTGTAATACAGCTTAAAAGTCTGGAATTGTGATGGCGCCAGCTTTTTTTTTTTTTTTTAATAATTAATTAATTAATTTTTATTGTTAACATTACTTTGGCCATTCGGGGTCCTTTCTGGTTCCATACAGATTTTAGAATTGTTTGCTCTATCTCTGTGAAGAATACTGGTGTTATTTTGATACAGATTGCATTGAATGTGTATATTGCTTTGTATAGTAGACATTTTAACAATATTTTTTCTTTCAGTCCATGAGCCTGGAATGTTTTGTCATTTATCTGTGTCTTCTTCAATTTCTTTCATAACTTTTCTATAGTTTTCAGTGAGGAGATCTTTTACCTCTTTGGTTAGTTTTTTTTTTTTTTTTTTTTTTTTTTTTTTTTTTTTTTTTTAAGTTATTTATTTTGAGAGAGAGAGAGAGACAGAATCCCAAGCAGTTTCTGCACCATCAGTGCGGAGCCTGATGTGGGGCTTGAATCCACGTACTGTGAGATCATGGTCTAAGTCAAAGTCTAATGCTTAACTGACTGAACTACCTGCATGCTCCTGGTTAGGATGATTCCTAAGTATCTAATGGTTTTTAGTGTAATTATAAATGGGATATATTCCTTGATTTCTTTTCCTTCTGCTTCATTGTTGGTATATACAAATGCAACTGATTTCTGTACATTAATTTTATATCTTGCATCTTTGCTGAATTCATGTATTAGTTCTAGACGTTTTTTGGTGGAGTCTTTCAGGTTTTCCACGCAGAGTATGAGGGCATCTACAAAGAGTGAGAGTCTGCCTTCTTCCTTGCCAATTTGTATGGCTTTTATTCCTCTTTGTTTTCTGATTGCTGATACTAGTACTTCCAGTACTGTATTGAACAATAGTGGTAAGAGTGGACATCCTTGTTGTGTTCCTGACCTTAGGGGGAAAGGTCTCAATTTTTTCCCATTGAGGATGATATTAGCTGTGGATCTTTCATATGTGGCCTTTATGATGTTGAGGTATGTTCCTTCTATCCCTAATTTCTTGAGGGTTACACCATATACAAAAATAAATTCAAAAGAGATGAAAGACCTAAATGTAAGACAGGAAACATTCAAAATCCTAGAAGAGAACATAGGCAGTAATTTCTTTGACATCATCAAGCTTCTTACTAGATACATATCCCAAGACAAGGGAAACAAAAGCAAAAATGAACTACTGGGATTTCATCAAGTTAAAAAGCATCTGCACAGTGAAGGAAACAATCAACAAAACTAAAAGGCAACCAATGGAATGGGAGAATATATTTGCAAATGACATATTGGATAAAGGGTTAGTATCCCAGATCTATAAAGAACTTATAAAATCAGCACCCCTAAACCAAATAATCTACTGAAGAAATAGGCAGAAGACATGAATAGACACTTTTCCCAAGAAGACTTCCAGATGGCCAACAGACACATGAAAATAACTCAACATCACTCATCATTAGAGAAAAAAAAAAAATCAAACCATGATGAGAAACCACCTCACACCTGTCAGAATGGCTAAAATAAACAACACAAGAAACAACAGGTGTCAGTGAGGATGCGGAGAAAGAGGAACACTTTTGCACTGTTGGTGGGAATGCAAATTGGTGCAGCCACTCTGGAAAATGGTATGGAGGTTCCTCAAAAAATTAAAAATAGAAATACCTTATGAGCCAACAATTGCAGTACTAAGTACTTATCCAATACAAAAATACTGACTTGAAGGGACACATGCACCCCAATGTTTATAGAAGCCTATCAACAATAGACAAATTATGGAAAGAGCCCAAATATCCATTGACTGATGGATTGATAAAGAATATGTGGTGCATATATATTTAGATCCAATGGAGTATTACTCAGCGATCAAAAGGAATGAAATCTTACGATGTGGAACAATATGGATGGAACTAGAGTGTATTATGCTAAACAAAATGAGTTAATCAGAGAAAGACAAATACCATATGATTTCACCCATGTGGAATTTAAGAACTACAAGAGATAAACACAGGGGAAAAGAAGGAAATTAAAATTAAAACAGAGAGGGAGGCAAAGGATTAGAGACTCTTAAATATGGAAAACAAACTGAGGGTTGCTTGAGGGAGGTGGTTGGGGGGGTGGGCTAAAGGGATGATGGGCATTAAGGAGGACAATTGTTGCAATGAACAGTGGGTATTATATGTAAGTGATGAATCACTAGGTTCTACATAAATTGATGTTACATAGTATGTTAACTAACTTGAATTTAAATAACTAAATTAAAAAAAATAAAACATATTTCAAAGTAAATATAGAGTCATGTTGTTCGTAAGAGAAAAAATCTTCATTACAGAATAATTTTAATTAGTAATTGTGCAAAGAAATACTGTATTAGAAAAATCATCAGTTTTAATCCTCTAAATAATTTGATTCAAGACAAGATTAAACCATTAAATATAAAATCGTTGAAAGAATGCAGGCATGAGACTGACATCCCCTGAACCACTCATTAGTAACAATAAATATTCCGATGTGCCCCTGGATGTGACTCAATATGAAAATCACAGAACCATTATGAAAATTCTGGGCAAAAATAAAACACAGTTAAATCTCATTAAGCTTGTGGAGTTACTATCTTGCTTACTGGCAATCAAAAGCAGGAAAGAACCAGTTAAGTGAAAGCACAAGTCAAGAAAGAAGGATCCAGAAAGAGAGATGTTTAATAGGAAAAATGATCCAGTTTCTTCAGTTAATAGCATTGTACAGAATAGAGTAGAGATTGTTTTGTTCGTAAGAGATTTAAGAGACATAAAAAGTAAAAAAATACATAAATATGAACTAGATATAAGATATTAAGAAATTATTATTAATTTTGGTATGTCAGTGACATTGTGCTTAGGAGTAGCAAATATCCAAGTTGTTCAAAGATGCATACTGAAGTGCCTTGGAATGAAATGACATAATGTCTAGTTTTGATTTGAAATATGGGGCAAAGAGATGAAGTGAGTCTATGAGTAAGTATATGAAAATATATAAGCATGATATGAATTCATGATTCTAAAAGATTTGAGAATGTGTGTAATAATTTCCTAGAAGAATTCAACTTTCCAAATGAGATAGACAAATAAATACAAAACCCATATGTTCTACAACAATCAATGTTATTTCCCACAGAGAAAACAACAAGCTTAGTCCATTTTCCTGGATTGTTCTATAAAACATTCAATGAACATATAACTTTGCTTTTATAAAATCTTCTACAGAAAAGAATGAGATAGAATACTGAATACTGCTTACTTTTTTAAAATTATGCTAGCAAAACTTTGAAAGCAAACAAAGCAAGACAAATATGAGAAGTGAAACCTATGGGCAGCCTCACTTAAAATGTATATACAAAAATTATAAATATGTGCAAATATTTGTAAACAGAATCTGACAATGCATGAAAGAATGTTAAAATCATTAGCATGTAAATTTTCAGGCTCTTCATTTTAAAAAAATCTATGCTAAGTTGCTGCCACACACTATGCATGAAACTTCAACTACATTGTATTAGACTTTACTGTGAGTGGAAAAAGCTTAAATATGATAAAATCATTATAATGTAACTTTGTAATAGTTTGTGATAATTATAGGACTGATTAATATAACATCTCATATTAACTTAGCATAGAAAGTACTTGTTAAGATAGAAAAGCAGAAAACATAGGGGAAAATATTAATATATCCTATCTACATTTTTTTTTTTTTAATTTTTTTTTCAACGTTTTTATTTATTTTTGGGACAGAGAGAGACAGAACATGAACGGGGGAGGGGCAGAGAGAGAGGGAGACACAGAATCGGAAACAGGCTCCAGGCTCCGAGCCATCAGCCCAGAGCCCGACGCGGGGCTCGAACTCACAGACTGCGAGATCGTGACCTGGCTGAAGTCGGACGCTTAACCAACTGCGCCACCCAGGCGCCCCTATCCTATCTACATTTAAATTACAGCCTTCTGGTCATCAAAGGATACCAGACAGATAATGAAAAGTTTAGCTCAAGGTTTGTGAGCTCAAGCCTTGCATTGGGTTCCGTGTTGACAGCAGTGGAGCGTGCTCGGGATTCTCTCCCTCCCTCTCTCTACCCCTCTCCTGCTATTTCTCACTCTCTCTCTCTCAAAATAAATAAATAAGCATTAAAAAAAATGCTTAAATTCACCAATGTTCATGGAAACATAAATTAAATCATCATTTGCTATTCATCAAGTTAATACAAATTAAAAGTTTTGATAATATCAAAAGAGCATATGCAACAACTAAAATGCTTATACAAAATTGGCAGGTATGTACATTTTGAGAACTGCTTTGGGAAACACCTAAAATTATCTAGATTAGCAAAATATATGCAGATCCTAAAAAATTTACACCAAAGTTTATGTCTATAGAAACTTTTCTACATGACACAAGGAGACATGTAAAAAAAAGATATGGTCAGAGCTCCAGTGTTTTTAATTCTAAAAACCTGGAAATAGCACATCTTCCCACAAGAAAATTAATTAAATAAATTGTGATAAATTTATAAAATTGATTAGTATATGGCAGTAGAAATCAGGTGTTAATTGATGAGTTTCCCAAGACAGTGATCAAAATGGGAAGATTTAAGTTTGTGAAATCTGTGAATAATTGAAAGGGAGGGGCAAGTTTATAGTAATTTGACGGGTTAAACTATGTCATATAAGTTATTTTCATTTAGTTTGTTTACTTATTTTTAATTTTTAATTTATTTTTTGAGAGAGAGAGAAAGTGTAAGCGTGGGGGTGGGGGCAGAGCAGAGGGAGAGAGAGAATCTCAGGCAGGCTCCAAGCCCAACCCGGAGCCTGATGTAGGGCTCAATCCTGGTATCATGAGATCATGATCTCAGCAGAAATCAAGAACCGGCTAAGCCACTCAGTTGCTCCTATTTAGCTTATTTTTATTCATATATCTACTTATTAAAATACATTCTGGAACATATAAGTTAAAGAAAATACAGTGAAAGCATTTCTAGAAAGTGAATACTGTATGAGGCAGAATGTCATCATCTCAAGAACTTGACTGTTCCTTGAGTATTTATTCAAGAGTTCAGTTGTTTTCATGTTCAAACACTTAAAAAAAAAGATTAATAACATGAAATAGTTTGAATGGAATCATCTTTTGTATCTATGTAAGTTTTCTCTTTCTGTTAAACACAACTGAACATTTTAAAGTATCTTCCTTATTGTATAGTGGGGTGTTGTATTGGCATAGTCCAGACCCCAATTCTAAACTGCTTACCTCACACATACTTGTCAGTTCCAAAGTTTGTACTGTATTGGCGTATCAAATTGTTGGGGTTTGGGCTGGGTGGGAAGGAATTGGACTTTGGACAGGGATCTGCTCACTGTAGCATAAACCCATAGAACCTTCAGCAAGATTCTGTCCCTGGCACATCTCTCTCTGGAAGGTAAACTGATGGGAGTGAGTTGTGTTCTTTCTCACTGCCTTTCTTTTTTTTTTTTTAAGTGTATTTATTTATTTTTGAGAGAGAAAGAGAGAGAGAGAAAGAGTGGGTACGTTTGGGGGAAGGGCAGAGAGAGAGAGGGAGAAAAAGAGAATCTGTGTCAGCACAGTGTCATTCAGAGCTCAAACTCAGGAGAGTTGAGCATAAATCAAGGGTCTGGCACTTAGCCAACTAAGCCACCCAGGTGCCCCCCCCCACTGCCTTTTTAATAGCAGAACAAGGTGCCTTTTTCAGCCAAAATTTTAAATAAAAGTTTATTTCTTTGATTTTCACAACACAGAATTTAATTGTATACATCAGGGTTCAACTAGAGAAGAAGAACCGGTAGGAAAGATGTATTAAGAAATTTGTTGCATGGAAATGGCTTTCATGATTGGGGTGATGGCTAAGCAAGTCTGAAATCCAGAGAGTCGTAGTATGGAAGGAATTGTAAACAATAGTAAATAAATGAACGAATATGACTATGTTCTAATACACTTTACTTATGAGCACTGAAAGTAGAATTTCATGTAGTTTTTACATGCTATGAAGTATTGACCTTCTGACTTTTTTTTTTATTTAAAAACATAAGAAACCACTAAGCCCCTGGGTCATACCAAAACATGTGATGTGTCAGATTTGGCCTATGAGTTAGTTTGCTGTCCCAAGAGTTCTCAAACTTGATGGTCTCAGTTTTCACTTACACTTTTAAAAATTGTCAAAAACCTCAGAGGATGTTGTTTATGTGGCTTAGCATCTATTGATGCTTTAATATTAATATTAAAACAGAAAAGAATTAAAGTATTTAATCATTAATTTAACTTGCAATAATAAACCCATTACACGTTGATATATTTTTAAATAAAATCCTAACTTTATTTTCTGAAACAACAAAAAACAATGGGAATGGTGTAGTCTAATATTTTTGCAAATTTCTTTGATCCTAGTTTAATAGAAGAGAGCTGGCTTATCTTACCTGCTTCTGCACTCTGTTGCACTATCACATTTCAGGTAACCTCCATAAAGCTAACTGTACACTCATGAGAGAAAAGAGTCTAAAAGGTGAATAATGTCTTAACATTATTGTGAAAATAGCTTTGACCTTGTTGCTACACACAGTATATGTTAGACTGCCTTGCTAAAACAAAGCAGCAAGTGTTAATATTGAAAACTGGTCTTGCCATGTTAACATTTGCCTTTCATTCTTCCTGCACGTTATGTTATTCAGGACCCATATTTTCTGACAAAACAACACTTTAACACTGACTGCCGGTCAAGGTAGCCCCTTTCCCATTTCTGGCCACATTCACCACCATGATTTTTCAGATAATGTTCTGTGCTCCACCTTTCATACCTTCTACTTTATTGAGAAATAGATTACATGTAATAGAATATTTCTAATTTTCTTCCCTTTAATTGTGTTCCTACATCCTCAGAATTTCTGTGATTAACCATATTTTCACTTCTCCTCCTCATTTTGAGAAATATGAAGAGGTTTCCTCATTTCCAAGGACAATCTTTCAGGTTTCCATGAAGTTCATATTGTGTCATCTATTTCTTTTTCTCTTCAAATTTATCTTTTTTGCCCCCACCATCACTGGTTTTTAAACATTTGTAAGCTAATTTCCTAATATATTTTTTTACTACCAGACCTAAAAACAAAACAAAACAAATAACATGCATTTTTTTAATATAATATCTTCCCTAGTAGCTTCTTTTTTTAATATTCATTTATTTTTAAGACAGAGTGAGAGCATGCGAGCAAGAAAGGGGCAGAGAAAGGGAGACACAGTATCTGAAACTCTGAGCTGTCTGCACAGAACCCAACACGGGGCTGGAGCCCATGAACTGCAAGATCATGACCTGAGCTGAAGTCAGACACTCAACCGACTGAGCTACCCAGGTGTCCCTCCTGGTAGCTTATTTTCTAAATATTGATTAATATCTCTCAACCAATGTATCAAAAATCACAAAAGATTGCCTACTGTATTCACTCATCTTTTAAGACAGTAGATATTTAGAAATTGTCAATTATGTAGTGGGCAATTTCTAGGTGAAGATAAAGTATCAATAAACTGTAATTCTGCTCTTCATACATCTGAGGCCTAGTTGAGACAAAGTAAGTAATATTCATTCGGGGAGGTTCACCTATAGAGACATTGAAAATATGTATGAATTTGACTTCTAACTCCTTCCCCTTTGGCTTTCCCAAATGAGGTGTCCAGATTTTTCTTCTGTTGCTAGTGCAGTGTTTTCTCTGTTTTCTGTTGCCTCTAAACAGATATTCCTTCAGGCTTCCCCAGAATTTGCTTTTCTTTCTCTTTTTCACTTCTGCTGCAAATTGACCTAAATGGATTTGGATTTTTAACAATTTCCAGTTTTTCAATAAATAACAATAGACCCCAATAAACAGAATTAGGTGGAAATTGAAAGAACCTTCATTTACTTTACTTACAAATAGTGAGGATGGTGTAACAGAAGTGAATTTCAGATTAAAATCTTCCAAATGTATAAAATGCAAACACTCCTTACAACAAGTAAGGGTTGCAAGGAAGAAAAATGCAAGTATACATCTGTTTTCCCAGTTAGGAAAGATACCCACTCTCAGGCATGCAAACGTACTGTATAAATTCTTAAGTGCATATAAAGATAAACCAGGGCTTTTGGTTGGGTCAAAAAATGAGTCCTTGATGAGTGGAAGACATAGGAGAGCAGAGCTCTAGACTCAAGAGAATAGTACTGCTTTGAGGATGGCAGGATGCTGGACAGGCCAAAATCTTTATAATATAGCCATACATACTTACATGAATTGAATGCCGTTCATTTCACCAACTGCAAATTTGATCTATAATCCTTTATGTTAATTAATGACTCTGGTAGAGTTTTGTAATCTTTAAATTATTTATGTAGCTATTTCTGTAATATGGATTGTTATTTAGATTATTTAATACAGTAACTAGGAACTCAGAGGGCTCAGAATGTGAGCAGCGGATTAGGCTATTTCAAATGTTAACTCTCTTTTAAATTTCAAGATCTCAATGTCTCTTAAATCTGGTTTTACATTTCATGTAAATTACATCATTTAATGCTTTACTCATGAGATAGTGGCTAAGAGTGCAGGCCTTGGAATCCAGCATATTGAGTTGAATCCAAACTCATTTAGATCTTTTTGTGTTAAAAATATCTTAAAGTTCATTTATTATTAAGATAGTTATTTATATGATTATAGAAGATACCCACTAAACAGTATCTCTTATGAGCTATATATTTTAACTGGATGGATATAAACATTAAAATTCCACATTAATATTGTAACATTATTTTAAATTAATACAAATATTAATTATAGAAGTAATACTATACTGACATTACTTCTGTGTAAACAAACAAAATGTTTTAATTCTGACTAATGAAAATTACTTTTTAATTGTTTTGGTTTGAGAATAGTAAACCCTGAGCCACATTTTAATAAAGCACAAATAATTTTGACATTGAATTTGTGTATTTTTCACAAAAACAGTGTATTTATAGTTAACCAATTGCAAGTTCACAACAATTTTAGGGGATGATTATCTTTTATGTAACTATAGGGAACAGCTTCTATTTAGAAAGGAGAAAATATAATTTAATGAAAGGGATTTTGCTCGGTATATATAAAACTTACCTGACCTTCTATCTCATTTATAACCTTATGTTAACTTTCATGAGGCAGTTAAGCTTTTGATCTGTGAAGAAAATACATCATGTTATAAACAGAAATATTACGTGGTGATCCAAAAAAGCAACTGACCTATGAAAGCTATATTTCCTTTTCATATGAAAATCTAGGGCTTATGGGAAGAATTAGAATGCAATATGTCTTGCTCTCCCAAAAGTACTGTATGCTATTCATTTTGATATGAATAATAAACCTTTTCGTAGTTTCAAACAATGCCTTTTGGGATATATTCTATGATGCTTATGTAAAATATCTTGCAGATGCTTTATTCCTTTAACATTTGCAAAATTTGTGTTTCATCCCCTTGAGTCCTCTGTTTTGTTTAAGGCCGGATAGGGTAAATGTTGGTGCAAACTCATTAGCATCAAAAAATACCAAGTTAATCAGAGAGTAATTCAAAAGCAAATACACATGGTCGTGTTATAGAGTTACTTAGGTTTTACTTTAATACTCAATAGATGAAAAACATATTCTGCAAGTTATGTGTTCAAATTGGTTTTCCCAACTCTGTTTAGAAATGTATAATTCTTTTATTTTTCTAAATAATTATCATATTTAATTTTTTGACATATTTCCAGCAACTTTCACTTAATTTGAAAGCGTTCTCTAGTTTCTGTTTTATAGGAAAAGAATGTATTTTACTGAAGTGCTTGAAATACAAGGAACTATTAACACATATGTATTTTCATTATGTCAATTTGATTAATATCAGCTTGATACAATGAGAAGAATAAAGCAATATTTTCACATAAATATGAATGTTAGAAAAGCATCCCCATTGATCTTTTGCATGCTGTAAGTGTGTTTTATTTGGCACTAAAAACGAACACAAATTTCTAATTTTACATTTCACCAAGAAACATTGCCATTAAAAAACAAGCTAAAATATGTGACTGTATTCAGTGTCTTTAAAACCGGTTCTTTTCACTTGATCTGCAGATATATCATTATGAGAATTAGACACTTGAGCTTTTTGAGTAACACTGTTGTTGTGTGGAATGAATGGCGAGGAATCATGGAGTCCTGAATTCTGAATTTGAATACTGGTTCTGTCATTGTAAGCTGCATAAAGTTCAGATATCATCAATATCCTTAAACCTCAGAGACCTCATCTAAGAAAAAGCAGGTCAGATCTACTTGAATGAATTGTTTTCATGTTTAATTATAAAAGTTTAGATAATGTAGTTAATATATTACTCAGTAAATAAGTACTTAGTATTGTTAGACAGTAGCAATAATATAAATTACTTGTTTACACTCTTTAGCTTTTATAGAAAAATCAGCAAATAATATCCAGAAAGTTTGAAAGAAAATAAAAAGTGTTTGATTATTCTGGTAGGGCTGGTAACATATATTTCTATTTTTTTTTATCTGCATATACTAAGTTGTAAATATGGCATATATACCGTTTGTAGACTGTTTCAATTTTTAATTTATATATAGGCATTTCTCCATTCTTGTACATAGCTGTATTCTTCATAGTCCCATACTATCTACTCAGATGAGATCATATTCAAGTTGTATGATTCGAAAGGAGTGTTTGGTATGTAGGTGTTGAATACCATTCATCTTGAAAACACACACACATATATATACACACAAATAAAGTAAGCAAAGATATATAAAAAACAGGACTGAGAAAATCCATCAAAAGAAACCTGAGTATAGTCTCACACAATATGAAAACTTCCTGTTAGATATACTGAAATTATACTTATTGAGAAGAAAGTTATGATATATTACAAATGCAGGTATACAATAAAAACTTACAACTCCCTAACTCAGAGGGGCAAGAGTTAAAGAAAAAGCTAGAACATTGGAGAAACACAACTACCTCATTTGGAAGTCCTTGTAATGTGATGGAGTCATAGATTTCAAAACTGACCTGTCACTTGGCATCTTATGCCCAAGTAGAGACACAATGGGTGGAAAAAGCCTGTTGCCAGAAAGCCACATTGACCTGAACTGTCCCTAATACTTTGGACTTACTTTCAGTTGATAGAGCACCTTGCTGAGTTGGAAGAAGTTTCCAATGACCTGGCTGGATCTTCACATATTGTTGCATATCTCTGTAAAGTAACAGAAAGAACACCCAGCATTGAGGCTAGACAAAGTCACATTATGGACTATGCCTAAATGAATTTAGAGATACAGTCCTTAACACAGTAGATTCAACAAATACAGAAAAGTAATCAAACAGAAAGGAAGTTCCATCAAGTCAACTCCCCATATCAATTTCTATCCTGAATCATAGAAATGTTAATATTTGCATCATTTAGCATTTCAGCTGAAAATGTGAGTTTATTTCTTACAGATTGATAATAGGAAGAAGCAATAAGACACATGCATAATTTATGTAAATTATGCAACCAAGAAAAATTTCTCCATTCAATGACAAACACAAGGAAACAATATGGTTGCTATGAAAATGTGAATAAAAAAGTGGAATATATATACATATATATATATATATATATATATATATGTATACACATATATACAAAATATATTAAGTGGAATATATAAATTTAAAGTTTGTTAATTTTGAGAGAGAGAGAATGTGCATATGCATGCTCACATAGTGGGAGAAGAACAGAGAGAGAGAGGGAAAGACAGAATCCCAAGTAGGCTCCACACTGTGAGCCCACAGCCTGAAGTGGGCTCAATCTCACCAACCATGAGATCCTGACCTGAGCAGAAATCAAGAGTTGGAAGCTCAACCGACTGAGCCCCCAGGTGCCCCTACACTATATTTTGAAGGAAGACTTTTTTACATTGATTCAAAGAATATCATCACGTGTGTCTTCAGTTAGAAAATTTGAGATTATTAAATTTTAGAATTATCAAATACATTTTATAATTTTTGACATAATTTCTTAATAATTTAGATTTGAACTAAATATATGTATGTAAATACACAAGTGTTTGTCACATATTTATATTTGATCCAGGTTCCCAGAAGGCCTTCTGAAACCAAGAGTAAGTAATCTCAGCTAACTTTTCATATGCATGATATGATTAACTGTATTCATACGCAGTGTTTGATTTAACAAACATTTTTTGTGCAGTTAATGTACAGTTCAAGATGGCTCCTGAGTTTTCCAGAGTATAAGTTCAGAAGTGAGAAGGATAAATCTTTGCACAAAGAAAAGAATTTTACTCTAATATATATGGAGATATTCTTGCAAAGATGATGTATTCCACACCTCCTCTTAATCCACCCACATGAAACATTCAAAATTAGCATCTTTAGTAAGTGTATTAGTTTCCTAGGTCTGTCATAACAAAGTATCATTAACCGGGTGGCTTAAAAGACAAAGGAAATTTATTCTCTCACCATTTGGGAGATTTAGAAGTCCAAAATCAAGATGTTGGCATGGTTTGTTTGTTCTGAGGTCTCTGAGGGAACAAAAACAATATCATATTTAACTGTGCCTAATGAATATGGATACATTCAAATATTAGAAAAATGGTATCAATCTGGGCAGTGTAAAACAAAAACCTAAAGTTTAAAAATGAATATTATTTACATGTGCTTCAATTAGAAAGAAGATTATTAATTTGCCATCATAGGCAAAATTACCAAGACATAACAGTACCATTTTGTAGATTCTACATGTTGCTTACTTAAAATCCTATGAAAGAAACATAATTTTCATTATAATAATGTAGACTGAGTTTGACATTGAACATTTTTGTTTAGGAAATCAAAAAATATTTATTTCATGGTGTTTCTAGAATTTTCTGTATATTGGCAAACATTATCTCGCAAGAAATTGCTTTCAACAGCTTTGTAAATTCTCTGTAAATATTCTTAGGATCACATGCTATGGAAATTTTTTATTTTAGAGTAATTGTTCATATCAATTGAAATTTAAACATTTAACTATATTTTAACTAGAGAAATTTAGAGATATTCAAATGAAACATTATGAAAATTTATATTTGTAAAGGAAAGGCATACCAAATATCTACTTGACTTTACTGATTACATTTTATTGTTGAGTGTACTTGATAACTTTATTGACAAAACTTAAAACTTTAATAGGTACTACAAGTAATGATTGAGCTACTAAAACCTCTGTTAGAGTAAGTTGGTCTGAAAAACATTATACCGGAGTTCAAAATTATTGATACTTGCCAGTTACCAAAATGGAGTAATCATAAAGTTGGTAAAAATGCATATGGACTTCAACCTCATGGCATCTAGTGGACACCAACCAATACAAAATGAAGCAAACAAATCAAACAGTATTTCCACTCAAGATTTAACCTTTTCCTGTTAACTTAAATTCATAATCACATTGGCTGTCAGGACTAGGTAGCTTATTGATTACATGTGATTCACAGCTCTCTTTCAACACAAAGAATACAAAAGATCACATTTTAATGTAGTTATGGGTAACTTTTAAAAAAGATAGTGCCCTAAGTTCATCATTTATAGGTACTAATTTATGTTGAAAGTATTTTACCTTTTCTCATGGCTATTGGACAATTTCAGTTTTCTTCCTCTTTTTGGAACAATTGGGATAAATTGGGCACTGTTTAAAAAACCAACCATTTTATTATTACATGTGAATACTTTATTATCATGGAGTTGTACACAGCTTTGTTTAATTATTATCACTCTCCTATGTGTTTTCAACTCCTTTACCATCTCTATTTTTGTACATTATTCCTATCTCCAACTTACCTTTTATAATTAACGTTGAATATTCTACTATTTTACCCCTTTTTTGAAAAGGCAGCTCCTAGATTTATGTCTTTATTTTTGTGTATGGTGTGAGAAAATGGTCCAGTTTCATTCTTCTGCATGTTGCTGTCCAGTTTTTTCAACACCATTTGTTGATGAAACTGTTCCCCACCCCACGAATATTCTTTCCTGCTTTGTCAAAGATTAGTTGACCATATAGCCATTGGTCCATTTCTGTGTTTTTTTATTCTGTTCCATTGATCTCTGTGTTTGTTTTTGGGCCAGTACCATTCTGTCTTGATGACTACAGCTTTCTAATATAGCTTGAGGCCTGGTCTTAATTATCTTCAAACTCATTAATTTCTTCCTTTGTCATTATTTTTTATTCCTTTTAGTTACCTTTCTTCTGTATTGCTATAATTTTTCGTATTTCATGAGTTAAATGGTGATTCCCATTTTTTCTCCATTAAGAGTGAAAGTATGTAAATACTACATTATTTCTGATTACCCCTCTTGCCCATAGCCAGTTTCAGTTCATGTACAATTCATACCATATGGGACAATATTGTAATTCGGGAAACATGATTTGTTTAAGTTGTATTATATAACAGTAAAAGTTGAATAATAGAGAGCATTGACTGTTTACACTGGCCTAAGTATATAAGTATCTTGCATATATAGACAATTATAATATTAAGGTATCCCCATGAGGAAGTTACTGTTCTAAACTTATTTTATTGGTGACATAACTAAGGCATAGACATATCATATCTCGCTCAAAGTCACCAGTTATGCAAGAGCAAACCAAAATTTATATCCAGTGTGATAGTAAGTCTTATGTGTCAACGTGGCTAGGCTAGGGTGCCCAGTTGTTTGGTCCAACACTAATCTAGATGTCCCTGTGAAGCTACTCTGTAGATGTTATTAATGTTTGTAGTCAGTTTGACATAATCAAAGGTGATTATCCTCAATAAAGTAGATGGGTGTCATTCAGTCAGTTGAAGGCCTTAAGAACAAAAACAGGTTACAAAATGAAGAAGCAATTCTGCATCAAGACTCTTAGAAATCCTGCCTGAGTTTTTGCTCTGCTGCCCTGTCCTACAAACTGACCAGCTTCCACAGCTGCATGAGCAAATTGGGCAAAATAAATATTTCTGTCTCTCTCTGTCCCTCTTTCTCTCTCAATCTCTCTCTCTCTCCCCCCCTTCCTTTGTCTCCCTCTTTGTCTCCCTCCCTCCTTCTCTCTGTGCTATCATCTATCACAATCTATCTATCATCTATCTATCTATCTATCTATCTATCTATCTATCTATCATCTATCTATCATCTATAATCCATCATATGTTATTTTACTCTGGACATAACTCACTGATAACTAACATTTTCCTTCAGGTTCCTCAACTGCCTTGTTAAGAAAGTTTTGTCATTTATATTACTTAACTAGCAAAATAGCTAATGCCTTGATGCTAGGTAGCAAGATATCACATGTTGCACTCCACAGTCACTCCCAAATGTACACACTTCTTATCTTTTCACTCAACATGAAGACAGAAATCAATTTGGGATTTCATTTAAAAACTGATATGTTTCCTGTGTGTTACCCCATGATTTTGAAAGAGAGGCTCTGCTGCTTTTTATACATATTACTTTTTGATTTGTCAGGTTTGTTGGAAAATCTTAGTCAAGTTCTGTATGTATCCCTGATTCATATACTAAGATAAGAAGCAATAGATAACCCACCCTTCCTCACAGTCCATAGAATACCACCTGTCTAGGCCAGATATCTCTATAAACTCTACTTAGGGGAAAAACATGACAGAAGTCTCACTGTTTAAATCATGTACATTTTTAGTTTGTCTCTTAATTGACCTCTATGGGAAATTTGACATATATGACCATTGTTTCCTTATTGAAATTTTCTTCTCTTGATATCCATGAGCCAATCAGGCCAGACTGTATTATTAGTTTTTTAAAACCTTCCTCTGTCCATCTCTAAAATGATTATGTGCTTTCTTCTCTATCAGGAGAATTTTATGTATAAACACAGCTTCATATATTTCTTATATCCTAATATTATATCCTAATATCTCCAAGCAAAATTGAAATACTTGCCTCAACATATATGACTTGTCGGCTTATACAATGTCCAACTCTATATAATCTGCAGAACTGAACAGCTCAGTCATGAGTATAACTTATTACTCATTTTTCAAAGGATTCAGAGTCACTTTAAGCTATGTAAAAAAAGTAATTCATCATGTTCCCCCCGATCTTTAGTCCATTTCAATCTTGCTCCCTCTCTCTCTCTCTCTCTCTCTCTCTCTCTCTCTCTCATTTCCATATCTCAGCAACTATCTATTGTCTACACAATTTGTTAAGCCAGAAGTCTGGGAGAGAGAAAAATCCAAGAGGAAAACTCATCTTCCTTCTCTTTTTTTTCTTTTACCCACTGAATCACAATATCTTATCCATTTTACATCCTAAATATTTGTCACTGATTTGATTTCTCTGTATCCATTATTTTTATTATAGACTAAACATTTATCATGTTATGATTGGGACCTTGCAAATCTTTTGTCCAAATCTTTTGTCAGTTTCACACTCTTTAATCATTCCTGTCTATTATGTCTTCTCTTCCACTGCCCCAAGTGATTATTCTAACTTAATTACATTAACCCTCAACTTAAAATCGTCTACTAGCTCCTCAGTAACTAAAAATTGACATTTAAACTCAAGATAAAATCTAAACTCAAAAAGTTACAAAATACCATCTAAACTTTTCTTATGATCTGATTCCTCACTCCCATCTTTGGTCTTAAACCCAAATGATACTATAAATCATGGTTTACATTAGTTTCTTATTGTTGCCCTTACAACTCACCACAGATTTGGTTTCTTAAAACAATATAAACAATTATGTCACAGTTCTTATAGGTCGGAAAACCAGATTGGCACAGCTATCTCCTCTGCTCTAGGTTTCAGAGATTTCAATCAAGGGGTCAGCCAGCTGGCTTCTTATCAGAAGACTCTAGAAAGAATCTCCTTCTGAGGTCATTCAAGTCCTTGGCGGAATAAAGTCCCCTGTGTTTGTAGGATGGAGGTCTCCATTTCCTTGCTGACTGTCAGAGTCTGTCCTTTGATCCTGGAGGCTATCACTGGTTCTTGCATGTTGATACCTACATTTCAGAGCCTGCAACAGTGTATTAAATCCTTCTCACCCATGGAACCTCTTTGACTTCACTTTCTACTACTTCGGTCTGACTTCTTGCATCTTTTTCTTTTAATTTTAGCTGGATAAAGTTATACAATTTTAATGACTCATGTGATTCCATTGGACTCTTAAGTTCTTTAGCCTTAATTACATCTTCAAAATCCCTTTTCTGTTGGCATAACATGTTCACAGCGATTAGGTCATGGGTCATCCAGCGATTAGGTCATAGACATATATGGGTATCATTATTCTGCTTGCAACATTACTGTTCCTTCACGTTTGTGTTCCTACTCTTGCATCTTTCTGGACTATACCTACCTTTTGATATGTCTGGAAGATGATTATATACCCCTCACATCTCAGCCTAAAGGCTGCCACTTCTGACAAAATAGGCCTGTTGAGATGAACCTTCTACAATGCTACCGTTGTGCATTATCTTCTGTCATAATTATGGTAATTAACTTATTTTACTGCATTTGTGCATTTCTCTATGCTTACTAGACTATAAAACTTGTGAAGATAGGGCGAATCACCATAGGAAGTTTACTATCAAAATGTGGGGAAAAAATGAGAGAATGAAGTGTTAGTTTGATACATATATGAGCAAATCTGTTTTTATAGTTTTCATGATTCTTGTTGAAAGCTATTATACATTTTAAGTGAGATGTGTTAGAATTTTGTGCCTAAATTTTTGATAGTCGAATAAGGCAAAACATATGTATCTAGTGCCATGTGCTGCAGAGAAGCTTATTGAGGGAACACTTACAAACAGGGAAGAAGCAGTGGCAAATCTTGCTCCAAATCTCACTATTACACAGCTTAAATGGCCAATACTTTGATATACATACCCCTCCCGCATCCAGGAATGCTCTACATATTTATAAGGTCAGGGGACAAGAATATCTGTGTGAGCAGGTAATGATAGAAACCCCTAGAGGTGGAATGCTTGTTAGAAAAGAAGAAACCTCTGGAGCTTTGTGCCTGCTGAAACGCTGGTCTTCCCTTTAGCTAACTTGAATCCTCTGAATCAACACTCAGCTCAGCTATCAGAGGAAGAAAACCAGCCTCAAGGGCTATCCAAACTGATCACCTTTTGTTTCTAAAAGGCAATAATGTATACTGGAATTACATTACTATGACTTTAGGGTTTTTTAAATCAGACAGACATTTGTTGGAATGCCAGATACGCCATTTATAAGTTATATATATAGACAAAGGTTGCATATAGCAAGTACGATATACATATATATTTATACATACTATATATAATTATATGAAATATATATTTATATTTGCGTATATATTTGTATATTAATATAAATATTTATATTTATATATTTATATTTATTTATATATTATTATTATTATATTAGATACATATATATATACATACATATAAGACAATGATTGCATCTAGCAAGTTTGAATAACATACATTGATTGTAAACCTTTGTATTCATTAATTAGTAACTTTTCAAGCCTCTCCATTTTTTAAAAATTTACTTTAAAAATAGAGTCTTCATGATCTCTTCAAATCACAAAAAACAGATAGAATTCTGTTTATTATTTTATATCATGATGAATGAAAGTTAACCAGGAACCACATTTTGCCTGATGGGAATTAAATTGTAATTAAAAAACAAAGGGTTTTGTGATCATTTATTTCACTTGCTCACCATTTGAAAACTTGATTTACATAAAATTCTTGACATTCTTATCTTTTTAATGTGCTAGGAAATTATTACTATTTAGCCTCTTTCGTATAATGGAACACTTTGGAGTGTAAAACCAATTTAGCTGCCAGTGGAAATAAGTGGACAAGAAATTAGTTGATAGGTCTAGGGGAGAAAGCTCCCCTAATTTCGAAACTAAAAGGATAAGTAATTGTAATTTTGGAAGCTCTTATTTTAGTTATGATGAAAATTGACAAGAGAGTGTGATTTCTGATCACTTTATTATAGTAATATAGAGGTCTAAAACCTAGGACAGTTTAGTAGTTTAATTCATCCACTTAAAGGAAAAAAAAAAAAACTTACAGAGAGTGAACAAAATTATATTTGGATGTGAACAGGTTTAATGTAATGGTCTTGGGTTTTCAAGAGAATAAAAAATATTAGAGAAATGTCTACTACCCTTATCAAGGTCCAGAATATATGCATTTCATGTTTTTTAAAATATTTATAAAAATGGTTGGGTAAACATTGCTGAAGGCTAATGTGTTATCAAGGCCAAGATTATCTGATGATCAATATGAGATGAAAGCTGTCATCATGATGGGCTGTGAGTGCTAAAAAATTCAGTAACCCAAAGCCATTCAGGAAGCAATTAAAAAAAAAAAAAAAAAGCTTGGGAAAAAAATACATTATAATGGTAATTTGGGGAAAAAAATATACAGAAATGTTTTCTCCCGTTTATGTTGTTCTAATTTGTTGTCTGACTTATAAACATTAAGTAATAAAATATGCTATAATGTAAATAACTTTTATATTAAACATTGTATTTAAAAATGAGTAATTTCGGGGCGCCTGGGTGGCGCAGCCGGTTAAGCGTCCGACTTCAGCCAGGTCACGATCTCGCGGTCCGTGAGTTCGAGCCCCGCGTCGGGCTCTGGGCTGATGGCTCGGAGCCTGGAGCCTGTTTCCGATTCTGTGTCTCCCTCTCTCTCTGCCCCTCCCCCGTTCATGCTCTGTCTCTCTCTGTCCCAAAAAAATAAATAAAAAACGTTGAAAAAAAAATTAAAAAAAAAAAAATGAGTAATTTCAAAACTATTATGAAATAGAAGGCAGATGATATGCTGTAAATGTGTTTACAATATATCAAATATATTTTTATAAAATATAAGGAAATAATATCCATGTGTGCCCGGATGTTTAACCTTTTTAATTCACTGAAACTTGAATTTAAGATATCAATTGCCTTGTATAAAAAATGTGTCATTATTTAGACAGAATTATGTACTCCAAATATGGAGAAGATATACATTTAAAAAATGTCAGCCTCTATTAAAAGCTATATTAACTGATAAAGGAACTTGTGCCTGTAGGAAAATTTACAAACTTGCTCTTAGGATTTAGCTATGAATTTAAAAATTGTAAGATATATATAGAGATAGACAATAAAATTTTACATATACCTTTTTATTCAATCAACAAAACAACTTAAAGCTTAAATGTTAGTGGTAATTTTAAATTCTTGTGATAAAGAAGAGAAACTCTGTATTAAAAAAAATTCTAGGAGCGCCTGGGTGGCGCAGTCGGTTAAGCGTCCGACTTCAGCCAGGTCACGATCTCACGGTCCGTGAGTTCGAGCCCCGCGTCAGGCTCTGGGCTGATGGCTCAGAGCCTGGAGCCTGTTTCCGATTCTGTGTCTCCCTCTCTCTCTGCCCCTCCCCCATTCATGCTCTGTCTCTCTCTGTCCCAAAAAATAAACGTTGAAAAAAAAAAAAATTAAAAAAAAATTCTAGGGGCACCTGGGTGTCTCAGTCGGTAGAGCGTCCGACTTCAGCTCAGGGCTCAGGTCATAATCTATCAGTTTGTGGGTTCGAGCCCCGCATCAGTCTCTGTGCTGACCGCTTGCTCAGAGCCTGGAGGCTGCTGCAGATTTTGTCTCCTTCTCTCTCTGCCCCTCCCCCGCTCACGCTTTGTCTCACCCTGTTTCTCAAAAATAAATAAATGTAAAAAGAAATTTTTAAAAAATTCTGAAGAATTCCACTTCTTTGTAAGAAAATTTGTGAAGAATTTTCTTAAGTGAGCATGGCACAACAATTGACTTATATATGTATTCTAACAGCTGTGAGGAATTTTTTGTTTAATAGTTTAGAATCTGTAATGTCATCAGACGAGGTGAGGCTTTGCTTTTTTTTTTCCCCCCTAATCTATTTTTTAAAATTGCATCTGAATGGCTTTGGATTCTTGAAGATCTTTAGCAAAAATATGTAACTCTTCTTACATGTTTGGTAACTACCATCTGTGGTTACCAACTGTAAATTATGGTTTCCAAGAATGTTTCCCTTCTCTATTTGTTAAACTATATTCTCTTAAAGATACCATGCAAGATATTATTTGTTTGATAAGTAATTACTTATTCCTCAGAAATAAATTAGTCTTACTCCTCTCTTTTATATTTTGTATACTACTTTTATTGTATTTATATGTCCCACCCAGGCTTGTCCTACACTTAGATATTCAGTAGTTATTTAATTGAATGAAATTTCAGGGCTCCCAAAATAGATATTTCTGCTTGAAACTGGGGGTAAAAATCAGCACATAATTTTTGTTCTTACCATAAATGTTATTTAGAAATTATTTTTACAAACTATTTATCTATACATTGGTCTTATATTTGATCATACGTTTACCTGGTGAATTAGGTTATTTGGTTATAAATTGATTTCATCATATGTTATAAATCAAGAATTACATATATCCGTGACCAGGTACAAATTATACCTTGAGTGTATAGCTTTGAACGTTGTTAAGTGCTAAATGAATAAATTAATTACAACCATTTCCACTCTCTAATATAAATCATGGTATAATCTAGCTTTGGGCTTTCTTCTTGTGCTTGTAAACTCTTACTCTAACCTCCTGAGCCTGCCTATCTTTTCATAGAAATTTACTCCTGGTAGGAACTCTAAAATCCCCTGTATCTCTTTGTACTCATTTTTTGGGTTTTTGGTGGCAAGGCTTTCTCATTCTGGTATAAGGTTTTACTAATGAATTACCTAATCTTATAAAAGAAATAATAGCACAATAACAGTATAACAATACTAAACCTCATTAAGATAATACTGATTTATCAACTATATATTATTCAATGTAACTTCTTGTGTCCTGTGATATAAAAATGACAAATTAATATTTTATGTCAATTTGGGAAAGGAAAAATAAATATAGTGCATACAGAAAACAACTGTATAACAACAGAGCATAAACTAAAAGGTAAGTAAAATAGTGTACAAGCCTTGAATTTCAAACAAGATGATCAAACTTTATAGATTCTGTTAACTGCTCTAAATATATATTTTTTACTAACCTTACCTTTGATTTCAGCTTTACAGTCTAAAAAAAAAAAAAAAAAAAAGGCACAATTGCCAAGATGTATTTACTGGTTTTACAGTAAGATCTTTAAAACTAAAGCTTGTTCATTTTATCAAATTACATTTATTCAGTACAAGAAACTTAAACAAAAAAGTGATGATAGAAACTTCTAAATCAGGTTTAGTTTCAAAATTCTGGTTTATGAATCAATACAATTTTGTAGAATTTAAATATTTCTATAACTTAATACTGGCACCACCTGCCACTATCTTATGTTAGAGTTTTATCATTTTGAAAAAAATATGGTAAATAACAAATGCTCCCTGAAACCTCCTTTCTCTTTTAGGTATAAGCTTCAGTTCATAACAATTTACCTTTCTTTGTAAGCATTAGAAACAGAAAAAAAAAATATGATAAATCCTAGATGCATATCTTTCTCACAAACTTTATAAAATGTCCATTCAATTTTAATTTAATGATCTTCAATTAATAAAATTAAGTAAAGTCTGTCCTCACTGATGAATGATTTCATAATGCCAATATTGAAATATAAAAGTAGGCATAAATTTCTGATATCCATTGGGTCTTCTGCAACCTTAGTCTATTTTGCTTTATCATTTATAATTTTAATTTTAGATTTTGAACCAATATTTTTTTAGTAAAATGACTATTTCCCCCCAAGATAATATTGTATGTTCTGATATAGTGCTATTATCAAAATGATCCAATTTTCTATAAATAAAACAACGTTGTTCTAAGGGTGTGTGTTGTGTACTGTTATTCATCATTACATCTGTATTTGTTCTTCAAAACTTGCCTTTTCTGTTTCTTACTTAGGGAAGAATTTTAAGGGTTTATTCTTTATGCTCATACCATGTGTTTTTAAAGACAAAATAATGCAAATTTGTTCTCCATTTGGCTTACGTAATTTAATTCTTCTTCTACCTTTCCAAATTAATTGTGTTCTGTTAATCTGAGCTTTGCTTATGTCTGCATTCTGATATGACCTTTTAATTTGTCTTAATAAGACTGATATTACTGTCTTCGTCATAAAAAGATAGTGGCCTTTGCCACAGATGACTTAAAAATGTATTCACAAATCACTTGTAAGTGTATTCATCGATCAGAATTCTAACATAAGCAATTTTTATCATCTTCTTAAAAATAGTGAATAGGACATTTTAATCCTCTGAAAATGATTCTCTTATTTGCCCCTATTATCTACTTTAAAGACAATTTTGAGTGTCCACCTGAAATTCACTTTTTAGAGGATTTCTGAATTGAACCCTAAAGGAATCTTTTCTCTGCAATTACCCTTGTTTATCATTCATTTGATTTTATTTAACACATTATCTGACAACAAGAGAAGATCCATGACCTTAATCTTACTGATCCTCCTTTATCCATTAGGCAAATGCCTAATTTAACAAATGAGTCTTCTGCTTGCCCTAAAACCAGAAAACTCATTTTTCCTGAAACTAATCAATGAAACTGGTTTAGAGAATAAGATTTTTTTTTTTTTTTGAGGGGAAGGACCATTACAAACAAAAAACAAAACAACAACAACAACAACAACAACAACAACAACAACAACAACATTACTTCAGGGCCATGTTTAAACATGAAAAACACATTTTAAAACTATGAATCTAGAGCATATAAATATTTTAAATGATATTAGAGTATCAGTAAATCAGCACCTGCCATTGGAATTTCTATACTTATTTGCTCAAATTTTATTTTTCTTATTTGAAGATTGAAAAAGCAGTAGATACTATCTATAGATACCTACAACCATGTCTGAGATATACATTTTCCATAGAGACATCTTAAATTAATATTACATAAAATCACCTTGATGTTACATGTATGATGTATGCTTGACAAATCTTCTTTGTGCCTACTTTTTCAAATTTAAAGCCCAAAGAAATTTTACCCTGATTATATCCTGAATCAGAAGCACATATAAATTTTTCTGAATATGATCTAACTAAGCACTGACTTCAGTGGCTTACAAAAAAACACACAGCCTTTTTTACAGAGATTTTTTTTTTTAATTTTTTTTTTCAACGTTTATTTATTTTTGGGACAGAGAGAGACAGAGCATGAACGGGGGAGGGGAAGAGAGAGAGGAAGACACAGAATCGGAAACAGGCTCCAGGCTCTGAGCCATCAGCCCAGAGCCTGACGCGGGGCTCGAACTCACAGACCGCAAGATCGTGACCTAGCTGAAGTCGGACGCTTAACCGACTGCGCCACCCAGGCGCCCCAGAGATTTAAATTCAAAAGGCCACAACAACAGATCATTGAAACACCATGCAAAAGATTTTACCTTGGATGTCATTCACACAGGAAGATGATTAAGTCATGATCCCACTTCTTATGAAATTTATCGTTTTGTTAGAGATTGTAAGAATATATATTAATTAACATTAAATAACTACAATTAGAGTTCCAGTTGAGAATGAAAGACAAGTTTCCTAGAACTTCTAGAAGTTCATAGACTAAAATAACACCTTCTAATAATTTATGTATATCTTCTCTACTCTTTCAATAACCATTTCTAATTCTCATTCTTTCCAACAAGGTCTTATGTTCATTAGGTATTTTGGTTGCTCAACTAATACAGGTGGGAGGGGCATTTATTTTACTGATACATATTGAATAATGGAAAACAAGAATTTCTCTCCCACGACTAAACTTCACTGAGTACTGAACACAGACCTTCTGGGAAGAGGAAAAATAGGAATACACTGATTCTTATGAAGATTGGAACTGGAAACTTATTCATGATCCAAAACACCTCCATTAAGTAGGTTATTATTTTAACTATATACCTTCCTGTTAAACATAATAACATTAAGAAGAATCTTACAATATACTATAACAGCAACAAATAGTCATTCATGTATTTCTACTACAGAACTTCATTTTTATGAAGATTTCTCTCTCCATTTCCACTCCCTCACCCTGCCCCACAAATCAAAGCAAAATAAGTACAACAAAAAGCTGCTCACCTTCCCTTGAGTTTTGTGTTGACAGGGTAAGAAACCTGGATTGATCTCTTTCTTCCCACTGAAGTTTTCATGTCCTTGCTAGGCAAGGATCTTGTGACACAGCACTAAATCAGTCATTTACCAACCTATGGATTGGCTGGTCAAGTCACTTCTGATAACCCACTGTGAGTATGATGAAGGGCCTATGTGGTAGAGACAATCTTAGGGCTATGGACAGAATGAATTTACAAGAGGGTTTGAATCAATGTCTGCCACCCACCAGCGCCCAGGCTTTTCAATATTATGGTACAGTCTGTCTCTGTGAATGGCAATGTCGTTCACCTTCAAGATTCCATCTAATAATTGGCAGAAACGGTTCCTAAAACTAGCATCTTGATCTCCTTTAAGTAGTACTCTTTATGTATATCCAAAAGCTGGGTTTCAGTGCTCCCATAATACACTATTTATAAGTGTTTTGAAAGTTGATTTTTTTCTAAGCATTCCCTCACACTAATATCTTCCAACAGACTGCTTCCTTGAAGGAGTTAATTTTATAATATATGTACATCTCTATGTATATTTTGTATATTTAAATCTCCAATAATTAGCCCAGGTCTGTAGTTGCTATTTAAATGTTCGGTAAATGACTTAAAAATTAATTTTTAAGAGGGAAAATTTTTTAAACAACTTGTTCAAATAAGTATTTTATAGGCTTATTTTATAATTATAGAGGTTTATTCCTACATAAACAACTTCCCCACTACTTGAAACATAACATATATTCCATGTGTACTTTTAAGCCAATGTACTGAGAATGGCAACATCTGTACACAAGATAATTTATCAAGTAACTTGGAAATGGCATGGTAAAAATGATTTAAATATTTTCTTTTATGGCTTCTTATATTGAGAGGCCTGTGCACTAACACTGTGTAAGTTTAGCAGAGAGAATATTTCTCCCAGTTTAAATGTCAGATATACTGACTTTCCATAAGGAATAAAATTATATTTTATTCTTATGCATTATTTCTAATATTTGTGCAAATATTTATAAAATGTACTGTCTCTTAATTTGGATGAAAAATATTAAAGATTTATGTACACATTGTTTATCCATTTGTTGTGCTGCAATTTTACTTTAATAAATTGAAAAAAATTAATCTCCTGATGAGAACTGATATTGATACATAGGGCCTTAGTTGTTTTGTAACTAAAGACTATAACCTCGAACTTGATATATTAAATTTTCCTTTGGAAAACAGTGATTTTTCTAAGACACGTGATGCTATTTCTATTTTCTCACCAAGAGGTTTAAATTTTAGTGATTTTGTGTATTCATGTAACTTTTCCAAACAGATCACAAGTTCTTTGAACTCAGAGTCTATATATTTATTATAATCCCTTTCATGCCAACTCTTCTCTCTATTCTGTATTCAATACACAATAAGCATACAATAAATGATTGTTATTCACAAAACTTTTCATCTGGACACCACTAAGATGGGGAGAAATATATTCTTATAGGATTTTCAGAAAAAAAAAAACTGTCTGAATCTTCAAATAGTTGGTGACACTCTGTTTTATATACCTTGAAAAAGGTCAACAAAAATAATATTTTAAGAAATGTTTTTAGGTAGTGTACAAATTTATAAACTAAATATTTTACTAATGTATGTTATTTAAAGATTAATCATGAAGGGAAATGTGTAGTTAAAACACTTGCGATAGTGGCATCAAATAAATCATTTTGAACAGAGCCGGAGAATATTGATCGAGAGAAACTTAAGCCAAGTGCTTCTGTTTTCCTGTGTATTTTCACCAAGTAGCGAGTGGAAATAAGACTGGTTTAGGCATGTGTCAATGGGTATGTTGCTGGGAAGTTAGTTGTTGACTATGTAAGTTTAGTATTACTTATGTATTAACAAGAATGCAGGGTTTTTTTTTTTCAATACCTCTTTTCCATTGTTCAGTCTTCTCTACTCTGTGACTAGGGCTTCTTTATTGCTAACTCTCTCTTTTGTTCTTACCTTACACTTTCTCACCCTGTCTCATTTGGTTAGTATTATCGTCTTACTTTATTTAAAACAAACAAGAATATTACGCTGACTTTACATCATGTCCTGCATAAAACTGCATGTGGCAGACCCTGGAAAGATGAATGTGAAGGCCCTTTGCTTGTGAATGGGGCATAAAGGTAAAATTTGAAGAGCCCCAGGGACTAGCATGATGATTTGAGTGGAACAGGTGGCCACAATCTTCTTCCTGTATGTAATTGGTAAAAACAAACAAACAAAAACACCTTAAAGTGACAAAATCCAGCAGCATCGGAAGTCTGTTGTCATAAGGATTATTTCCTCATTAAAAAAATAAATAAATAACAAAGGTATTCAGTTGAACACCTAACTACAACCTAAGAATGTATTGGTTCACTAGCCACTGGCCCAATAAAATCCTTAAGAACACAGACACTTAAGAATATTGACTGCACATCTTCAGAAGTCTCTGTATATTTATTTGATAAAGACTATAGAAATTATGAGACCCTGGTGGGCTTGAAAATGACTCCTAATTGAAATGGACCAGTGTGGGCCAATCCAGCCCTATGCTTAGTATGCTTATTATGGTTAATATTTTACTGATTATCACTATGCTTCATGCAAAGCAAGAGAAATTATATGTTGGGCTGCATTTGATTGCAGCCTTGAGGCATAGATCGCTCTTCAGGTGAGAAAATACTAATGGTGAGACTAGAGAATTAGCAACAATACTTATTTAGAACAAGAAATAATTAATTCATGACAATATTATATATTATTTTTCTTAGCATTTTAATCAATTATTGTAAGAGAATTCATTAACATAAAAAAGATTACTCATTAATAATAATTAACATTAAACATATACACCTTGAATTTGGGCACTAAAATCAGGCTTCTCATTATTTATATTGAGAACTCAGTGGGATCTGAAGTGTAGTTCATGACTAATAAACTAAGAGAAACTCCTCTGTTGGCTCAGAGCTAAACCTAAGTCAGACTTGTTTTATTACTTACGCTTTTCTATATTGAAATACTTGAAGATAAAAATTTGAAATACATTATTTTGAACTGATGCACACATGCTATTTATGCATATGTATATATTTCTATCCACTTTATATCTGCACATAAATGTAAAAAATAAAATATATCAGTACTCTACCAATTTCCACTCAGCAAATTACTGGAGAAAAATACTGGCAAGTTTTCTTCTCTTGTCCACTTAAGAATGAAAAAACATAAAACTATTTCATTGTGTTGTCAATGTGATAAACATTTAATGTATCAACCAAGGGAGGAACTTATTTTTTCCCCCTGAATTGGGAGTGGGGAGGTCAGGCCAACGAGGCGGTGTGGGAAGAACGATAGTATAGACAACTTTAAGTATTAATGTGCTCCAAAAAGTACTTCTTTGAAAACTGGAAGTCACTACCGTTTAATCTTCACCAACTCTAAGCTGTGTGATTCTATGAAGATATTTTTGAGAAAAATAAAACTACCTCTGCATATATCCTGTTAAAACTTCATTACTTTTCAATAATTTTCCCTTCCGTTTTCAGTAAAAAAGCTCAGTAGCATTTCTAATACATTCACACTACTGGACAGCAATAGACTGGCAAGGATGTGTTTGTTAGTTTTTTAATTTTGCAATAGATAGCCATAGTGACTTTTCTTCCACCTATGAACAGTATAGTAGCTATTAGTCATAAACGGCTATTAGCTATGGTCATAAGCTGCTACTCATGTGGCGAGAAGTAATTGCTTTACCTATGATTGAACATAATGATTCAGGAAGCTTAGCTATTTTATTTTTTTACAGTCCCAAAATACCACTCCTCTTACATCTTACAAAATTATACTAATTTTTTCACATGAGAAGAGAGACTACTCTTAATGGAAATCTTACAATTAAAGCTTTTATTTTTAGAAGACACGTTTGAGAAAGTTTAATCTTAAATAAATTTAAAGAAAAATCATTGATACTGAATAATCAAGTATGAGTATTTTAAAATTTGAAAGAGCATCAATAGAAAAACATGAGACTAATTAACTAATGAATTAAAGTATTGAGTATGTAGATTTCAGTTATTAGTCTACTAGTCATTATCTATTTAATCACAAGGGCAACCTGTGCACACACAAGCTGATAATCTCAAATGTACAAGATAAAATTCATCTTTTAATTTTTGCATTCCTGAAAGGCAAACAACACTATGTTGGGTTATAGCCCCACAATAGCTGGTACACATAATATGACTGCTAAATATTTGTTAAATATTTGAGTTAACATTTTAAATTTTATGCCTGTGGCAAAGTATGTCATAATTAATTATCTGAATCAAAGAAACCACCAACAGTTAGCAAATATCCAGCTTTGTTCTGGGTATACAAATATTCATAAACCCTTATGAAACAGAAATAAAACAGTTTGAGGATAGAAAACAATGATTAAGAGAATAAATAGGGAATATGTGTTGTGGGAACAAAGTCTAAAAAATAGTAAAACTGTAGGAAAATGAGATCAATGAATAGATACATGATATCTATTAGTTTAACTATGCTGTCAGTTATGAGCTGTTTATCATAGTAAACATTAAGACTGTTAATAAACTTGAAAATGACATGTGACTTCACAAAGGCCACTGGGAAAAACTCTCTAGAGCCAAAACATTTCAGGGAAAGAATAAAATGAAGAACTCCTAAACCCACTGACCTAATGGTCTGTGTCTAGTAAGCACAAGTGACCAAACTCTAAAGACCTTAAGCATAACTCGAATAACAATAGCACTGTATAAACACTGGCGGAATAAGGTTTACAAGAATGTGGCATTAATAGCAATACTAAGCCATTTGCACAAGGCTTTTATATAATTGTAAGAACTGCTATGATAATAATTAGTTTCTCAGGAACTGTCGGTTTCAATTTTGAGTCATATCAATATTTCATATTAAATGTTAAAATTAGTTTGTCAACCAGACAACTATAACATAAGCCTTACTTTTCGTAGTAGAATATCCTTAGTAAAATCATTGGTTAAGTCTGTATTACTCATTTTTTTTTGTTTGTATTCTTACCCCACTAGTTTTTTGTGTGTAATTTTATGCCTGAAGAAAATAAGATGGGATAATGTTCAATATAAGTTCAATATAAGTTCAATATAAGTTCAATATAAGTGATAACATTTTTTATGCATTTTCCAATCATTATGTTGGACCCACAGTTTAAATGCATGTTTGAATTAGACTTTAGTGACTCAATTAACATAGAAAGAGTTGACTGGTTAGATACACCTGTCATGAGATTCCAAATGTGAAAATCAATTTGCAAAATATAAATCCCTTTTTTCAACAAGTACAGACTAGGTTCGTATTTCTGTTGAGTTCTCATTTAACTCTCTGAAAACTTATCTTTATCTGGGTGTCTGGGTGGCTCAGTCTGTTGAGCATCCGACTTGACTTTTGCACAGGTCATGATCACAGGGTAGTGGGATCGAGTCCCATGTTGGGTTTTGCACTGAGAGAAGAGTGTACTGGGAACTCTCTTTCTCTCTCTCTGCCCATCTCCCCCACTCGTGGGCTCTTTCTCTCTCTCTCTCTCCCTCTCAAATAAATAAATAAATGAATAAAGAGAAAAAGAAATTTTATCTTTCATCGTAAAGGATAGTAAATATGCATCTTGTCAAGAGAAAAATATTAACTTTGATTAGATTTAGATTTTTTTATTTCATTAATTTATAAAATATTTAAATATATATATTTATTTTCTTTGGATATTAATAAAAGTAATCATAAAGATAAAATGTTTATATATACACATACAAATAAGTGTGTATATATAATCATATATATTAAAAGTGTGATAGAATATAAAATATGGGTGCCTGGGTGACTCAGTTGCTTAAGCGTCTGACTGTTGGTTTCATCTCCTGTCATGATCTCACAGCTTGGGGGGGTGGGCATTGAATTCAGCACTGACAGTGTGGAGCCTGCTTGTGATTCTTTCTCTCCCTCTCTCTGACTCTCCCCTGTTCACTCTGTCTCTCAAAATAAACAGATAAACTTAAAAAAAATTTTTTTTAAAGGATACAAATTTAACAAGTTTATATAAACTGTTTACTTCTTTAAATTAATTGATGTTCTAGGGGCGCCTGGTGGCTCAGTCGGTTAAGCGTCCGACTTCGGCTCAGGTCATGATCTCGCGATCCGTGAGTTCGAACCCCATGTCGGGCTCTGTGCTGACCTCTCAGAGCCTGGATCCTGTTTCAGATTCTGTGTCTCCCTCTCTCTCTGACCCTCCCCCGTTCATGCTCTGTCTCTCTCTGTCTCAAAAATAAATAAATGTTAAAAAATAAAAAAATGAAAAAATTAATTGAGATTCTAATAAATTATTAATATAGTCATGCCCATAGTTCCTTAATTGCTCAAATATTTTATTTTCTACATTTTATTTTATTTAAAAAAATGTTTCATGTTCATTTATTTTTGACAGAGAGAGAGAGACAGAGCATGAGCGGGGAGGGTCATAGACAAAGGGAGACACAGAAACCAAAGGAGGCTCTAGGCTCCGAGCTCAGCACAGAGCCCGATGCGGGGCTTCAACTCATGAACCTCCAGATCATGACCTGAGCTGAAGTCAGATGCTTAACCAACTGAGCCACCCAGGCACCCCGATTTTTTAAATATTTAATGTTTATTTATTTTTGAAAGAGAGAGAGAGGGAGAGTGTCAGTGGGGGAGGGGCAGAGAGAGAAGGAGACACAGAATATGAACCAGGTCCAGACTCTGAGCTGTCAGCACAGAGCCCGATGCGAGGTTTGAACCCACAAACCATGAGATCATGACCTGAGCCGGGGCCAGATGCTTAACCAACTGAGCCACCCAGGTGCTGCAATATTTTAATGCTAATTAAAAACAAGTAAGTGAAATTACAGAGCAATATTAATTTCAGTTTCTGGTTTTTACATTTGAGCAATAGAAAAAATTAAAACAAATTTACATATAGAATTTTTTGATTAATTTTAATTATATCCCCAAGTTCATCATAGAGTCCAGTTCCTACAAATAAATATTTTGAGAGTGTGTTTTCATACTATTATTGCCACAATATCACTTCCTTATATTCAGTGTAAATTATAATACTATAAAAATTATGAAGCCACATAATAAACTAACACTATCATGGCTAATATTTTTGATACTCATTTTCTTAAATTGTTACATTTGTTAATTAGAATAGTTTTTACAAACCCTGCAGCAATCACTTTCCCCCAAATAGGGTATTGAAGGAAGGAAATGTTTTAATTTTTTTTTTTACATTTATTATTTTTGAGAGAGAGAGAATAAGCAGAGGAGGGGCAGAGAAAGAATGAGACACAGAATCCAAAGCAGGCTTAAAGCTCCGAGCTATCATCACAGAGCCTGATGTGGGCTTGAACTCACAAACTGTGAGACCAGGACCTGAGCTGAAGTCAGACGCTCAACCAACTGAGCCACCCAGGTGCCCCCTTTTTTTTTATTTATTATTTTTTTAACATTTACTTGTTGAGAGACAGAGACAAAGCATGAGCAGGGAAGGGGCAGAGAGAGAGGGAGATACAGAATCTGAAGCAGGCTCCAGGCTCTGAGCTGTCAGCACATAATCCGATGCAGGGCTTGAACCCACAGGCTATGAGATCATGACCTAAGTCTAAGTTGGACACTTAACCGACTGAGCCACTTAGGCATCCCTTAAAGAAGAAATATTTTAAAAATCAGTTACTCTAATGTTACCGGACAGTTTATCTAAACAGTTAGATCTCTTTATTAGTTTAAAATTCATTTTGAAACACTTAAAAACAGGAAGCTGTTTAGATTGTATGATTAGATGCCATATAGACCATTGTGTTTGTATTAAATGCCAACATAAGAAATTTTAAATGATTGAGGGGTGCCTGGGTGGCTCAGTCAGTTAAGCGACTGACTTTGGCTCAGGTCATGACCTCATGGTTCATGATTTTGAGCCCTGCACAGGGCTCTGCACTGACAGTGCGGAACCTGCGAGGGATTCTCTCTCTCCATCTCTTTCTCTCCCCTCTCTTGCCGGCACTCTCTTTCTCTCTCAGAATAAATAAATAAACTTGAAAAAGAAATTTTATTTATTTTATTTTTTTGTTGTTTACTTATTTTTGAGAGAGACCCAGAGTGAGTGGGGGAGGGGCAGAGAGAGAGAGAGAGGGAGACCCAGAATCCAAAGCAGGCTCTAGGCTCTGAGCTGACAGCACAGAGCCCAAAGCAGGGCTTGAACGCATGAACCTCGAGATCATGATCTGAGCCAAAGTCGACAACTGACTGAGCCACTCAGGCGCCCACCACCCCCCCCGCCTTTTAAAAAAAAAAAATTAAATAATTAATTATTTCAGCCTGAGTATAGGTCACAAATACAAAAAAAATAAATTAAAGATGCTTCATGTTAGGGAAAGTAAATGGAAAATATACATTTTGTAAGACATGCTTATTAAATATAGTTTTTTGTACACGTAGTACAGTCGATTCATTTTAGTGATTCCTTTTAATTGATGATGTCACCAATTATTTGTGAAAAAAATATGTATCTCGAACTTCGCAACAGGATTTTACCCGTGTGTCGTCGGTTTACTGTAGACAATTTTGCCAATAATTCCAAGTCTGAGAACAGTTAAATAGAGCTAAGTCCCTGATATCCTATTTTGAGAGTTAGGATACCTATGCAGAATAGGCGACAAAATTATAAAAGAAATTCTGCCTGATTTAGTGAACACCAGCCATTAGCTTTTCAAACGACCTTGGTTGAAAAAATAAGGAGAGGGAGATCCTTTGGAATCCTTCTGTGTCGTGCACGTGTTAGGGAGAAGGCCAGGGAGGCGCTTCCTTCGTACGAGGGTCTGCTGGCAGGATACCCAGGGCTACTGAAGACTGGGTAGCATCAGCAATAATGTGGGGAGCTGAAGCAGAGTCAGCCTGAGGTGACAGAAGAGCAGGGCGCAGGGCTCAACTGGGGGCAAACTCCAAATCCAAACAAAAGCTCGGGTTGAGGAGGAGGGAGCAAGAAAGTTTGTCTTTTGTAGGCCAGATGTAGGCAATGCAAGAGAGAGCTTTCCTGGAGCTGCCTTGACAGACTGGACCGGGAACTGGCTGAGAGCAAAGCTGGGGAGAAGGCCGGGTGCTGCCCAGAGCTGAGACCGGCGGCTGCAGAGGGAAACAAGTCCACTGCCTGGGAAATTCATTCGTGAAATTATTGTGTAATCATTATGTGATATGGAAAAATGAAAATTAAAAAAATAACAGCACAATAAGCGATATTTATTATTATAGTTTGTTTAGATAAAGCAATAGGTTATGTTTTCTCATTTCTAAAATTTCTGCATATAAAATCCAAAAGTAAAACACAAATCTGGACGTTAACTAACGTCTGAGCATTTATACACTCATTTTATTAATGGGTAGTAAAACAACAACAAGATTTTCAACAAAACACGTATCTTTGTCCTAATTTTGTATGTGTTGGGGACTTATAGCCACAGATACATGCTGAAATGCAATTGTATGAATGTTTGCTTCATGAATTTAACTAACCTAGCACTTAGTTAATACTTTTAAAAATACATTCCAACGAACTAATAACTCTAGAGAACATAGATATTACTATGTATTTGACTCATTCACCCTTGAATGAACTAACCAATGTAACAGCCTAGAGACAGTTGACCTTCAGCAACTATAAGAAAAAAAAAATAAAAAAACCCTATGTAACTGCTAATGATTTTATTGTCACTAAATTTAATCCACTTACGGCAATGCCCTTTCCACTGTCACAGGCTTCATAGTTTCTTTCATCAAGCTGAATTAATTTTTGTTAACATTATGCTTAATGTACAGCTCTTTAGTTTTGTTTGGTTTGTTTTGGTTTTGGTTTTGGTTTTTAACGATGGGCTGAAGCATGGTTTCATGCATTGGGGATTTAAAATTTGAGCATTTTCTAATTTACTTTGTATTGCAAAATTATTTCCTGAATTTCATCCTTCGTAGGCCAAACTGCACTGAAGTTTTATAGATAATTTTCTTTCATCAATACATTAGAGCTTAAAAAATGTTATTCTTGTACATGTCATAAGCTTTCTATCACAACTTTTGCATGGACAAATTGAGTTACCTATAATTGTATAATTTATTTCGTTTTATTATATCATAACAATATATTTCAAGGATATTTTTTTCAAAGTGAGATATATTCAGAATATAAAAGAGAGTTAAGGGGAAAATATTACCACTGAGATAATAAAAACCATTTTATAATTCAGAGTTGAAATATACTGTAAAAGTGTATGATTATTTTGCCTTCAAAATCTTCACTAAACTTTTCTTACCAAGTAGATCTTCACTTTACATATGCGACTTCTTGTATTGTTTCCAAACTTTAGTCCATTTTCTTGGAGGAAAAAAAAACAAACAAACAAAAGATGTTTTGAAAAACCTGTCAGAGTGCGGCTAATTAATTTAATTATAACAAAAATGGCATTAGCTTGATAAAAAATTATTTAAAACTTACTCTTTATTTTATATCGGAAATACAAGAAATTTCTTTAAATGTTTATCTATTTTTGAGAGAGAGAGAGAGAGAGAGAGAGAGAGAGAGAGAGAGAAAGTGAGACCGTGAGAGGAGGTAGGGGCAGAGAGGGAGGGAGACACAGAATCCAAAGCAGGTTCCAGGCTCTGAGCTGTCAGCAAAGAGCCTGACATGTCGCTCGAACCCATGAACTGCGCGTTCATGATCATGACCTGAGCCTAATTCAGATGCTTAACCGACTGAGCCACCCAGGTACCCCAGATATATGACAAATTTTGATATGGTTATTGCATTGCTTTATATCCATTCCACATTGTTTAATAAACATACAGAGTCAAAATATTTGCTTAGAAAATTAAAATAAATCTTTACTGGTATAAAATACTGTTCTATTAATGATAATAATCATCATGAATTACTACTATATGTAGGCTAGTAACTTAGGCTTAGGGTATATGGTTTTAATGTTGATTCTACTTTTTTTTTCTTTTTTCATCTTATTATTCTTTTAATGTTTATTTATTCTTGAGAGAGAGAGAGAGAGTGGGGGAGGGGCAGAGAGAGAGGGAGACACAGAATCCAAAGCAGGCTCCAGGCTCTGAGTTGCCAGCACATAATCCGATGCAGGGCTCAAACCCACAAGCTGTGACATCATGACCCGAGATGAAGTCAGAAGCTTAACTGAATGAGCCACCCAGACGTCCCTCTTCTTTTTCTTGTTTTAAGGTTGGGTTTTTTTTTAAGTTTTTCTTATTTATTTATTTTGAGAGAGACAGAGAGAGTATGAGAACATGAGTGGGGGTGGAGCAGAGGGACAACGAGAGAGTAAAACCCCAGCAGGTTCCATACTGTCAGCACAGAGCCCAGAGCCCCACAGTGGGGTTTGATCTCATTATGGTGAGGTCATGACCTGAGCTGAAATCAAGAGTCAGATGCTTAACCAACTGAGCCATCCAGGAGGCTCTCGATTCCCATAATTCCCATAACTAGTATAATTATTTATCCGAACCCATGGAATGTATAACACTAAGAGCGAATCTTAATGGGTGATACTGATGAATCAATATAGATTCATTAACAATGAACCACTCTGTACCACTCTGGTGGGGGATGTTACTAGTCGGGGGAGGCTCGGCATGTGTGAGACAAGTCTCCGTATGGGGACTTATCCAGGGAAGTCTCTGTGCCTTTTGCTGAATTTTGCTGTGAATCTGAAACTCTTCCAAATATGAAAGTCTACTTTTAAAAATCTGGCATAAATATAGTTTAATGCAGTGTAAGTATGAAATGAAGTTAGGCATATGACATAATTCTTTTAAGTTGTACGTAAAAAGTATAATATCCTGATGTAAATATATACAGGAAGTGGACACCTTCAGATTCCAGTAGATTCATTGTTTTTATATAAGCCATAGATTTACTTTCAGTATTGGTATATTACCGAAAAGTAGAAGCAAAATGAGGTCTGCATTTTGACTTAAAAACAAAATCTTCTTAATGCACTCAACATAGTGTTTTCCAAAGAATGTTGTCGCATATGCTCAACACTCATTATATATTCAAGTACAGCCGAGGTTATTCAGTCAGCATAACAACATCTTGTCGGCAACCTTGCTGATCTGTATAAAAGCCAATAAATACTGAATGTAGTGGTATTATCTGAGAAGAGCAATCTTGCCCAGGACACAGAGGGATTGTTCCTATCTTCCTTCAAGTGCTTTCATGAAATATTTATGGTTCAGATATACCAGAAGTGGATTTCAGTTTAATATCTACTCTCAACTGTAGCTGTGTTGAAGCATGCATTAGTCTTTCCGTGTGGATTTTGAAAATATGTCAGCTGGTAATAATAAATCAAGACATACAACTATTAATTATTCGTAGTAAATGGGAAAAACAAACACTGACACAAATAGTTCTAATTAAATAATTAATAATATATATGTCAAGTGCATTTTTATATTACTTTACATTACTTAAAACGAGAACCCCCTGATCGCCATACCACAGTGGACTCAGTAACAGAGTGATCACAGATCTTGGTTAAGTAATGCAACCAAAATGTAGACACAGATAGAAAAACAGATAAAACCTTCATGAAATGTGAAGTTTATCTTTACAAAAAAAAAGTACTTAAAAGATAAACTGAACCAGACAACTCTGAAACCTCTTATATGAAACTAAGGGGAAAAAAAATCTGTTCATGAATTATCATTTTAATAAACCAATTAGTTCTAAACTAAAACAAATAAAAATACCTTATAATTTGGTGCTCCATATTTATAGAGTCGAATACACTTTTTAATCTCCCATAGAAACTCTTGAGACGTGTTCTAACAACAAATCTAAAACAAAAGATCATAGTTTATATTTATGAATAGGTCATTTTCTCTCCATTACATCCATGATTAAATTTCGATATTCCATTACCTTCTAAGGCATTTTTTTCTACTTTGAGGAAAAGTGACAGATGTTATTCTACTTTTTTTCACTGGATCTTGGTTGCTGTAAACTTTTTCTGCTAACATTTGTGTGTGTGTGGTGGGGGAGGGGGAAATTCCAAAGCATATAACACTTTGATTCTGAAATGGGACTATACGGCACGCAAGGCAACATATATTTTGGAGTTACACGCCTTTACTTGACTTTTTTTTAACTAAAGCACATCTGCATTCTTAGCCCTATTGACTGTTTTACTACCACCACCCCCATTCTGTCATGCCTTTTGATATCTATGTATTATGACCCCTTTCAGAAAGATTATATTAAAAAGCCATACAGGAAAACGAGCAGTGGCTTGAGAGTCAAGACAGCGGCACTTTTGTCTGAAATGAACAAGTAACCGGCAGTGTGGCTTGGGGCAAGACAAGTTACTGTGACTATGCTTTATCATGTGTCAAAAGAGGAGAGTGGAACTAGATAATAAGTCAGACATTCTAGCTATTGGTTTCTGTGAAATATGTATATTCCATTCTTATTCTATCAAGGACGTGTTAAAAAAAAAAAACTCCTCTATCACTTATTTATTCACACACGCAGACACACTCACACACAGACACTCTCATATGCCATGGCCCCCAAAACAACTTTTAAAGTACTAACATTGCAGCCTTTGGATCAGTAGTCTACTACTGATATACTTCATTTCTGACTTGTTAGAACTCTGGTGTAATATAAAGATAATTTGTAATATTGTTATGGCTATAGAGAGGGAAAGAGCTGGACATATTTTCTTTTAAATTATAATAATATTTTCTGTACCAGTAATTCAAAGGATACAGGCAAGAGCACTAACAAACCAAGCATTTTTCTTTTGGAGAAGATAAAAACAAATATTGATTCTGTTTTATGTATTTTCTCTCTTGCTTAGGACATATTTTAGTTTGAAATCATACGTAAGGTTTCAGCAGTGCATGTGGAACATAGCTTAAAGAGGAAGAGCATTTATGCTGAGGTATAATTTCAATTTTTATCTCCTTATTACAAATCTTACCTGATATTCTTCAGCGAGTAATGTTCCCCCAAATCTATAAAATTTAGGTTTATTTATGAATAATTTCCCACACAGACTAGGCACAGTCTCCCAAATGAATTGAACACATAAGGACTCCCTGTTATCCTTCTACTAGGAAATACTCTGAATATGTTTACCAGAATACTGTTTTGTTTTTGTTTTGTTTTGTTTTGTTTAATTTTCTGATAAAGACAAGGAAGAGGTTAAAGTTTTCCTGGAACATTTTTTGTTTTTTTGTTTTTTTTTTCAGTCATCAATTTATTAGGGAACAGGAGTGATTCTGGGAGAAAAATACAAGGATGGACTCTCAGAGTGGAATGGGAATGTGAGATAGTTTGTGTCCCCTCTCCTGTTCATTGGGGACGCCCACTCCTGGTAAGGAACTCCATCATCAGCAAACAATATGAGATTGTTAGTGGATACCAATAAGTCATCCAAGTGCTTGCTGAACGTCTCTGACACATGTGGCCATAATGGCATAGATGAAGTTTATCACAAATTCAAAAGCATGCATGTCTTTTTATTAATGGACCCAAATAATCTGATACAGAAAAGTACCCGATCTGCCAGCAGTAGAAACCAGAACTGACTCCTCATGTGGTACCCAACCGTAAAAGAATCAGTCATCCAGGAGAAAGGTGAAATTTACTGAACTGTGTTTATCCCAGGGAAAGACAGAAATTTGCCTTAATTGGGCTGACAAGGATTTTGAATGTTGGTTTCCTTTCCTTAGACAACATATTTGGAGACCAGAAAAACAAAAAAAAGTTCTTACCAAAATTTATATCAACACTAAAGGTATACTATTTAATTTTGTTTTTATACAAAGAACTTATTTAAAAGTAAAAGATTTAAAAAAATGTGGCATTTGAGATGTTATCCATGGGCTTCAATTACATTCACACATGTGCCTGGTATATAAATAAATGATACATGTTCCAACTATCTTCTAAGCAGCTAACCCAGTAGAATAATGGAATGGCTTATTGAAAACACTTCTTTTATTGACTGGAACCACCACTGGCGTTTTGCAATTAGGGATTTTATGATGTATATTCTAAATAAGTTGCATTTATAAGATATAATTTCTTCCCTGGTCAGAATATAAGGATCCAAGGACAATGTGTAAAAGTTGCTTTGTTGCAAAATAGCCTGTTTTTCATCCCTGTTACTCTGAGATCTGCTTCCTGAGAAATCTTACTATTTATTTGAAGGAATGTTTCCAAAAGGTGGTGCAATGAATTGCTCATTTAGACCTGTTCTTTTTGCCAGTAGGCAAAAAAAAGAGTTAAAATGTTGCCCAGGGTGATCAATTCCCAGGTGAGCTAGTAGAACAAGTATAAGAATATGAACCCTGGAACCAAACTGCCTAAATTCAAATTTCAGGTAAGTAACTTGGCAAACTTGCTTAAGATCTATGTCACAATTTCCTTGATAAAGTGAGGCTCTCAATAGTTAAATTTGCAAACTCTTTGAAAAGTGGCAGGCAGAAAATAAATTACCTATGCATATTTACTTATGACATTAGCATAAATATTAAAGTGAAATAATATTGTCTCAGTTGCGGAGGTAAGGAGTATGTGTGAAACCAAAGTAGTCCTCTGGGATGCAGCAAACAGTGGTAAAATTATTGCAATCCTATACAGGCAGGAACACCAAGGTTCAGACTATGCAGGAATAAAGGGATTATTTCACAGGGGAGACAAATAATACCTTAGCATCAGAGATTTAGAGGCAATTTGAATGGGTAGAGTGAGAATGGGGAAGAAAACTGTAAATTTTCATTATGAACTCGTGATCAATGGGACAAAAATCTCAAATAGCTTCCAATACTTTCATTCTTGCTTCTCTCTCTCTCTAATCTCTCTAGTGCTCTCTCTCTTTATGTTTTTCTTTCATAATATCAACATTATCATCAGCATCATCCCTTCTTTTTCATCAACTCTACCCCTTCATTTTCCCCTCTTACTTTACCTCACAATTTTATATAGAGTGTGTTGTTTATGGCTTCATTTACAATGCAATATGTTTGTTAAATCATATCAAGAGAGGCATCTGATTGCAACAGGAGGAATGGTAGTGTTGCTCTTGTTGAGAACTTCAAGCATAGGAAGAGGAATGTGGATGCAACATAGCACCCTAGCTGCGTTTTGAACAGTGAGCCGTGGGAAAAAAAAAATGTTGTATATTTCTGAACTGTAATGTTGAGGCATGAAAACAACTAACCTTATGAGTATCTTCTTTGGCAGGATGTCCAGAGTATGATCTCTTTTAACTCTCAAAATCATTCCTACCAAGAACAGAAAAATATATTTCTTTTGTTATCAATATCAATATTTCTTTGTTATCATGTCAAATATTAAGCCATGTGTTAATTACCTTACTTAGGAACTCTTTGTAATGTGTTTCCATGCTCATTTATAATGGATGAAAAGAAATGGTTCCTAGAGTATGTAACATAAGTTGACCAAAGCCATATAGCTACAGACTGGAAGGATTTTGTGTTACAAGGAAATTCAAATTACATTTGAGGCCCACCTGTCATTTTCCTATTATTTTATGCCTCCTTGAATGATGTGAAATTAGTGTAAACATCGTATTAAAGGAATAGTATAACTATTTTGTAAGTTTTCTTGTCGAAAACTGGAGAAAAGCATCTTAGGGAGGAATGAATATTATGGAGAAGGACAAACAATTTTGAGACATTCCAAAGAGGTGAAAAGCTATTTATGATTGGAGTTTAGAGACATGAAAGGGAGATAAATCTGGAGATAGGGTTTGGTAATTGTCATGGAGCGTTGGGTTTAGAGTTTATGAATTTATTCTGATATTGGTGTTCCGGTTGGTATTGGGGAATCAGCAGTTGTTAAGCTTAACCCCAACTGTGTAAACATAGTCTTTACACTGTAAGAAAGAGCATGAGTAAGAATATAGTTTGGTAGTTAGAAATCTAGATTGCATATGATGGAAAAGCAGATGGTGTGTCCTACTACACAAGAGGAAGAAAAGAATAATCTTATCTTCAAACTGGGGAAGTAATAAAAAGGTATAAAAAGGAGTTCATAAGTACATCACATTACTTCCTACAGATAAATCAGTCCATAGAAGAAAGCAACTGGCTCACATCTCTTTTTTTTTTTTTTTTTTAGTCAAATGAGAGCAATTTCCCTTCTAAATATGTTACCAAACATTTCCTTCTAGTATTAAACAGGAAGAATACCCTGGGCAGATGTCAAATAATTATAAATATCAAAGACATTTACTACTATTACTTATATTTGATTTAATTCCATTTGCTTTATATATCGTCAACTCTTTTTCTTCTTTTTATTGTATCGGTAGAAAGAATAATGAGGAGGAAATAATTCTTTGAATTTTAGTGTCAAGTGTAGAAGCATTTGTGCATTTAAGATCTTGTTTTTTTTGTACATTTTTAAAATAATATACATAAGGATAATACTAAGAACTTTTACAACAACAACAACAAAAGGCAAGTCAAATAGATATAATTCTGGCTTGCTTTTTCAGATTAAATTATAAAAGAACTAAAAAGCAAATTATCTTTTAGTATATGTGCTGCTGAAGCGAGCACTAAAAAGCAAATTATCTTTTGATGGGGGAGCTGACCCCTTCACTCAAGTTTGTACTGGATGAGTAGAATGTGGGATTTCCCTGGAAAGCAAATGGGGTGCAGTTGGAGCCTTCAGGGTGCACCATGTGGCTGTGAGCATGTGGGAGGAGTAAATGCGGGTGCTGATGGAGGGGCTGGGAGACAATGGAATGGACTGAGCTTCAGGGACACCTTGGAGAACGGCAGAATCAAGCCCACGGTGCTGTTGCAACCACCGCTCTTCCCAGAGAAAGCCTGAACTCACAGGATCTCTGAAGTTCTATGGGGCAACAGAGGTGTCTTGGGATGAAAACTACCTGGATGAGCAGATACCAGAGGCCCCTCATCACAGACTTGTCCTTAAGGAGTCTGATTCATGCCACTTATCAAACAAATCCCAATCTTCCTCGATACCTAACCTCCCCCAACTCACCCAAATCAGTGTGGAGGCACCTATTCCCAGACAGAGGCTAGAATAGAAGAGTGTATATTACATGCGCAGGCCTCAAATCTATAGCCTTCCAGAGGCTTTCATCCAGGGAGACTCATACTGGACTGCTGACAGAGCCATGGATGATAAATTTTATTCTTTTAAGACACTAAATGTGTAGCGGTTTGTTATAACAGTAATAGAACATCAAATTAACAGTCCAGACTTTATTATGTTTAGGCAACAAGTAGACTTGGAAGTCTTTAGGACAATAGAACAATATAATCCAAGCTCTGTTTTAGGAAACGTGAGACATTTTTATTTCTCTAACTAGCATGCATTCTGCCTAATGGTCTTCCAAAACAAACCTAACTTTTGTTCACGTGTCCTTTTCCTTCTTCTTACTAGTCCATAAACCTCCACTTCAGGGTCATCTGAATAATATAAGAGTAATCTTACTAACTTTACTCATAATTGATTTATACGAGTGAGCTGATAACCCAGTTCATTTAGTGAGATAGTAAGAGGTATGTAGTAGGTTTCTAAGGAGATTCATCTTGATCTTTGGGGAGAGAAGCCTCTCCTCTACTGAAAGGGAAAGGGGCAGGAACAACTTAATTTGATGTTATTTATACCTTTGAATTTTTTTTCCTATATAAGTTAAAAAATAAAATATTTTCTTTGTAATTTAGTTTTGTTTTTAGTTAGACTTCTGTTTTCCAGCGTTAAGTGTCTTAAGGAAGGAATATGCATGAAAGCCACACTGAGAAAACTAAGTAATGAACAAATTAGACCAGTTTTCTTAGTGAAACACATTACAATGACTCTAATCACATATTTAAAATATAGTCTGCTATGAATATTTGTAATTTTTTATATTAACATACTATTCCCACCATTTTCTCCTCTTTACTAAGTACAGTGGTGTTAGTTTAAGTAGTTGTATCCATTGTTACGGATTTCTGCTTTTATCTTCCTGTGTCCTACAGAGTTAAAGCTGTTCTAAAAACATTTTTTGATAGCTTCCACAATCTTTTCTGACAAGGAAAGGATAATCACTATTTTTTGGTATCCCTAAATACGATTTTAAATTTTGCTAACATGATAATTTTGAGAAGTATACATATTGAAAACAGTTTATACATAATTTTTTCTAGTTGTCCTCTATCTCAATATTCGGTAACGTAAGTTTTGTATCTATCCTTGAACTGCAAGTGTATTAGCTTTATTAGATCAATCAATTCTGGAAGACTTGTAAACTCACCATCCTTCAGTCTAATATCCATATATAACTACACTAAAATACAATCGTAAGCAAATGCATATTTAAATATTTCCCTATGAAATACTAATAGAGGTGTTACATTTTTTTCTTTTTTTATTTTATTTTATTTTTTTTTAATTTTTTTTTCAACGTTTATTTATTTTTGGGACAGAGAGAGACAGAGCATGAACGGGGGAGGGGCAGGGAGAGAGGGAGACACAAAATCGGAAACAGGCTCCAGGCTCTGAGCCATCAGCCCAGAGCCTGACGCGGGGCTCAAACTCCCAGACCGCGAGTCGTGACCTGGCTGAAGTCGGACGCTTAACCGACTGCGCCACCCAGGCGCCCCACATTTTTTTCTTTAACATATTTTATTCCTTAAAACATTGTACAAATAGTATAAAACATCACTGAGCTTTTTACATTTAATACATTCATATTTAAATAAGATAGTTCTCAAATTATTTTTTAGTGTATTTAGAATATGGCAGATGTAACAAGGAAGGAAAATTTACAACACATATAGAAGATATCTTAAAAGAATTACAGGGTCAGGAGGATTCTGAGAAATTTTGAACTTCAGTTGATGCTGAACTTTAAAAGTTTATAAATTTTTTTCCTAAATGACTTTGCATCCATAACCCAATTTGAGTAAGAGAAGGAAGAAACTTTATAGAGCTATAGAAAGAAAGTGAGTGAAAAATGTATAGATATGAAGAGATAAAAAAGAAAGGAAAAGGAAAAAAGGAAAGAAAGAAAAAGAAAAATGCACTTCTTTATCTGATTTCTTGGCTGATGATTTTAAGTAAAAGAGCATTTTTTTCTTTTCCTATTCATCCTTACTTTAACCACCTCTCATTCACTTAACATTATATAATTCATTTTATTGCAGCCTTTATTGTCTATTCTGATATTTGTAAATTTAGCTTCCAAATTTGTGAAATCATTTTTATTTTTTATGGCCTCATTGTATTTCTGTGCTCACAAATTTAATAAATTCTTCAGCTGTGGTGTTATTAAAAAATTATAGCATACAATTTTTTGAAAGCACTTGAATATCTGTGATGTTTGTTTATCTCTTTGGAAATTAATGAGAGATTCATTTCCTCCTCAAATGATAGCCATGTAACCCAGAGCTTGAGAAAATTATCAATATCTTATCTAAATTAAAATCTAAATTAAATCTTTTTTTTTCTCTATGGTCCAACCTCTTCTTAGTGAGTATTCAATTATTGTAGTGAATTTATTGTTATGCCGAAGATTGTGGGGAAACATTAAAAACATTTAAAGTGTTACTCAAAACAAAGTCATTTAACATCCTATCAAAGAACAAAATTTGTAGGGATTGGCATGAGAACCGACAAAAGTGAGAATGAGAATTAGAAACTCGTGGTTGTTGTACAGCAAAGACAATTAATAAAGTGAAAAGGTAACCAACAGAATGGGAGAAAATATTTGTGAATCATTTATCTGACAAGGGCTTAATATCCAAAAATATGGAGAAAAATCATACAACTCAATGGAATGAAAATGATGTTGAAAGACAATCTGATTTTAAAAACTAGGTAGAAGAACAGAATAGACATTTTTCCAAAGAAGAGGTACAAATAGCCAATAGATATATGAAAAGGTGTCCAATGTCACTAGTCATCAGGGAAATGTAAACCAAAACTACAATGAAGAGATCACCTTCAAGATATCACCTTTTAGAGTGGCTATCATCGAAAAGACAGAGATAACTGGTATTAGCAAGGATATAGAAAAAAAAAAAAAAAAGAAAACCCTTATTCATTGTTGGTGGGGATATAAATTGATGCAGCCATTATGGAAATTCCTCAAACAATTAAAAATAGAACTATAATATGACCCAGAAATGCTATTTCTGGGTATATACCCAAAGGAAATGAAAACAGGATATTGAAAAGTTATCTACATCCCCATGCTTATTGTAGCATTATTCACAGTATTGAAGATATGGAAACAAATTGTCTGTTCATCAGTGTGTGAATGGATAAAAAATAAGTTGTTCGTATACACACACACAACAGAAAATCTGTCATGAGAAATTACCGACATTCTGCCCTTTGCGACAACATGAATGGAACTTGAAATCATCGTGCTAAGTGAAATAAGTCAGAGAGCCAAATATGGTATGGTGTCACTTACATGTGGAAACTTCAAAAGCCAAACTTGTAGAATCAGAGACTAGAATATTTCCAGGAGTTTAGGAGTGAAGGATACAGGGATATTTGGTCAAAAAGTAAAAACTTGCATTAGTCAGATAAGTAAGTCCTAGTGATATGACGTACAGTTTGATGACTGTAACTGAATTGCATTGTATATTTAAAAGTTGCTATTACAGTAGATCTTAAAAGTTCTCATCACACACAGAAAACTGTAACACGTGAGGTGATGGGTGATAACTAAGCTTATGATAGCAATCATTTCACAGTATATACACATCAATTCATTAAGCTGTACACTTTAAACTAACCCGTATATGTCCATCGTATCTCATTTTAAAAGGCATAATAAACAAGACATAATTCATGGATAAGTTAAGAGGCCTAATGTGTTTTTTTAGTGAGTATTTGGAGATTGAATTTTATGGCACAGCTAGTTTGAAATGGATAGCTACATTTCCAACAGCTGTACCAGTATGGAGAATGGCTGGTAACAAAAGGACTTCTTGGCAAACCACTTCTCTTATTAAATAGAGAATGCAGTGTGCTTGGCATCTGTACTTTAAGTAATTTGCAAGAAAATACATTACTTAGCCAGCTGCGGATTCTCTTATTTCACGATCAAGATTATAAGTCATTAATCAATTTATAGACATAAATACACTATTGTTCAAATATAAATAAGTATTTAAACACCCTGGAATCCATAAATGTAATTAAAACAATAGTTTACTACATTCATTCATTTGTCTCCCAGCTGTTTGGGGAAATTACTGAAGCGTGGATCCAAACAGCTAATACCGTATTTAGTTTTGTTTATTGAAATAATGAAAGTGTGTTAATGACAAAGTGCAAAAATACATAATAGAAATTAATGTGCTGTGAAATAAAATTTTGTTTGAAAATCAAAATGGGTACAGTAAAAGATTGTCTTTAAATGAACATTGCATAATGTACATTTAAAAATTATTAAATCATTTTTATTGAAGCGTGTCTGAAATTACACCCCATGAAAAATGACAGCAATATGCTCAAGACAGACAAAGTCTAGTCTATGGAACTAAATTAATTTTACACAATATTCAAAAGTTATTTTGTATAACATTAGAAAATAGCATTTAAAAACATCTTCATAAACTATATTCCATTCAGTGCTTATATCCATGAAGTATTTAGTCTCATTCTAGTATAGTTACTTCTTATGCATAATTCCTTCATAAAAGTTTTATTCTGATTCATATTAAAATGAACCATGACTATCTCATATGTAGTACATACATTGTAAGCATTATATAGTATGTAAACATACAGAGAAATGTGGGGGGTACCTAATATTACTAGATTTTATATGTGCTATTATTAATACAGAATATCAGATATGACTAATTTTAACATTTTCAAAATATTTTCTCAGGTGTAAACAAGTTTATAAATCTTCAAAAATACAATATTGTATACATATACACTACCATTTAAAAATATGTTGGGGGACATGGGTGGCTCAGTCAGTTAAGTGTCCAACTCTTTTTTTTTTTAATTAAAACAATTTTTTTTAATGTTTACTTATTTTTGAGAGAGAGACAGAACAGGAATGGAGGAGGGACAGAGAGAGAGACACACACACAGAACCTGAAGCAGTCTCCAGACTCTGAGCTGTCAGCACAGCGTCCGATGAGGGACTGGAACTTACAAACCGTGAGATCCTGACCTGAGCAGGAGTCAGACACTTAACTGACTAAGTCATCTAGGCGTCCCTTTTTAATGTTTTTTAATGTTTATTTTTGAGAGGAAGAGAGAAACAGTGTGACGGAAGGAGGGGCAGAGAAAGAGGGAAACACAGAATCCAAAGGAGGCTCCAGGCTCCGAGCTGTCAGCACAGAGCCCAATGCTGGGCTCAAACTCATGACCCATGAGATCATGACATGTGCTGAAGTTGGACGATTAAACGACTGAGTCACTCAGTCGTCCCAATTCTTTTTTTTTTTTTAATTTAATGTTTATTTATTATTTATTTATTTTTAACTTGTTTTATTGTGTATTTTTTTTAAATTACATCCAAATTGGTTAGCATATAGTACAACAATGATTTCAGGAGTAGATTCCTCAGTGACCCTTACCCATTTAGCCCATCCCCCCTCCCACAACCCCTCCAGTAACCCTCAGTTTGTTCTCTATATTTATGAGTCTCTTCTCTTTTGTCCCCTTCCCTGTTTTTATATTATTTTTGTTTCCCTTCTCTTATGTTCATCTGTTTCGGTCAGAGAAAGACAAAAATCATAAAACAGATGAACATAATATTTATTTTTGAGACAGAGAGAGAGAGACACAGAATCTGAAGCAGGTTCCAGGCTCTGAGCTGCCAGTGCAGACACCCACACACATGGCTCAAACTCACGAACCATGAGATCATGATCTGAGCGAAAGTCAGATGCTTAACCAACTGAGCCATCCAGGTGCCCGAAGTGTCCAACTCTTGATTTCACCTCAGGTCTTGACCTCATGGTTCATGAGATCGAGCCCTGCTCCTGGCTCTGAGGTGACAGCAAGGAGCCTACTTGGGATTCTCTCTCCCTCTCTCTGCCTCGCCCCATTTGCACTCTCTCCTTCTCTCTCTCTCTCTCTCTCTCTCTCTCTCTCTCTCAAAATAAATAAATAAACATTAAAAACATAAAAATTTGGGGCACCTGGGTGGCTCAGTTGCTTAAGTGTCTGACTCTTGTTTGCATGATCTCAGGGCTTCTTAGGTTTGAGTCCTGCATCAGTCTCTCTGCTAAGAGCACAGAGCCTCCTTGGGACTCTGTCTCCCTCTCTCTCTCTCTCTGCCCCTCCCTTCTTGCTCTCTCTCTCTCAAAAATAAATAATAAACATTTAAAAAATAAATAAAAATATTTTAACTTACCACCAGATAAATCTTAAAGTATACAATTTTATCAATATTGATTAAATAATATTATTTAATAAAGACTTTCAAATGAAGTACTTTATAACTATAAACATCCAAGTTATGCTTTTTAATGTCAACATTTTTTCTAGGTATCTAAAGAACTAATAAACATCATCATTATAAAGTGTTTGTTGGTATCAAATTATGGAATATATACATAATCACTTTGCTTCTATTAAATGTCCAAATAAAACAAATAGAAATAAATGTTCATTATCCCAAAATGCATATGGAACCACAAAGGACCCCAAATAACTAAAACAACCTTGAAAAGGAAAGCTAAGCTGAAGACATCATAATTATCGACTTCAAGTTATATTACAAAGTTGTAGTAATCAAAACAGTATGGTAGTGGCACACAAATAGACATAGAGATCAATGGAACTGGATAGAAGAGCCAGAAATTAACCCACAACTATACAGTCAATTAATTTTTGTCAAAGCAGGAAAAAATATATGTCTCTTCAGCAAATGGTGTTGGGAAAACTGGACAGCTACATGCAAAAGAATGAACCTGGACCACTTTCTTATACCACACACAAAAATAAATTCGAAATGAATTAAAGACCTAAACGAGAGACCTGAAACCATCAATCCTAGAGGAGAACCCAGGCAGTAACCTCTTTGACATTAATCATAGCAACTTCTCACTAGATATGTTTCCTGAGGCCAGGAAAAGAAATGCTTCTGCACAATGAAGGAAACATAAAACTAAAAAGCTTCGTATGGAATGAGAGAAGGTATTTGCAATGACATATTGGATAGAGGATTAGTATCCAAGATATATAAAAGCTTATAAAACTCAATACCAAAAAACAAAAAAAAAAAAAAACCCAAAACAAATATTCTGATTAAATAATGAGCAGAAGACACAAATAGGTATTTTTCCAAAGAAGCCATAGAGGTGGCCAACAGACATATGAAAAGATGCTCAACATCACTCATTATCAGGGAAATACAAATCAAAACTACAATAAGATATCACCTCACACCTGCCAAAATGGCTAAAATTAACGACACAAGAAACAGGTTTGTTGACAATGTGGGTACACTATTGGTGGAAATGGAAACAGGCACAGACACTCTGGAAAACACTATGGAGGTTCCCCAAAAAGTTAAAAATAGAACCACCCTACATCCAACAATTGCACTGCTAGGTTATTTACCCAAAGAATACAAAGATACTAATTCAAAGTGATACATGTGCCTCATTGTTTATAGCAGCATGATATACAATAGCTAAACCATAGAAACAGTCCAAATGTCCATTGACTGATGAATGGAAAAGAAGAGGTTGTGTGTGTGTGTGTGTGTGTGTGTGTGTGTGTGTGTGTGTAAAGGAATATTACTCAGCCATCAAAATAATGAAATCTTGCCATTTTCAATGACATGGATGGGTCTAAAGAGTATTACACTAAGTGAAATAAATAACTCAGAGAAAGGCAAATACCATATGATTTTACTTGTATGTGGAATTTAAGAATCAAAACAAACAAGCAAAGGGAAAAAGAGTGAGAGAGAGAACGGTAAACCAAGAAAAAAACTGTTAACTATAGAGGACAAATTGATGATTACCAAAGGGGAAGTTGATTGATGATGGGTTAAATAGCTGATGGTGTTTAAGAAGTGCACTTGTTATGAGTACTGTGTGTTGTATGGAGGAATTCAATCACTATATTGTATACCTGAAACTAATATTACACTGTATGTTAACTAACTAGATTTTGAATAAAAACTAAAAAAAAAGCAAAGCAAAAATGAACAAGTGGGACTACATCAAATTAAAAAGTTTTTGCACAACAAAGGAAATCATCAACAGAATGAAAAGACATCCTACTGAAAGGGAGAAGATATTTCCAAATCGTATATCTGATAAGGGAATAATATCCGAAACATAAAAAGAAATTATATGGCTCAATAGCAAAAAGCAAACTATTGGATTTTTAAAAACGGGCAGAAGACATGAATAGACTTTTTCCAAAGAAGACATACTGATGGCCAACATATACATGAAAAGATGCTCAATATCATTGTCAGGGAAATACTGATTAAAACTATACTAAGATACCTCACACCTGCTAGAATGGCTATTAAAAAGAGAAATAATAAGTGTTGGTAACAATGTGGTGAAAAGGAAACCCTTGTGTACTGTTGATAGAAATATAATTTTGTGTAGCCACCATGGAAAACAGTAAGGATGTTCCTCAAAAAATTGAAAATAGACTACCATATGATCCAGCAGTTCTAAATCTGGGCATTTATCTGGTGAAACTGAAAACACTAACTTGAAAAGACATGTGTATCCCCATGTTCACAGCAGTATTATTTACAATACTCAAGATATAGAAAATACCTAGGTGTTCATTAATGGATAAATGGATAAAGAAATTCTGGTATATATATTTAATGGAATATCCAGCCATAAAAAGAATGAAATATTGCTATTTGTGACAATATGGATGGACTTCAAAGACATTATGCTAGGTAAAACAAGTCAGACCAAGAAAGACCATATGATCTCCCTTACAATGTGGAATCTACACACACACACACACACACACACACACACACACACACACACAAACTTACAGGTACAGAGAACACACTGTGTTTGCCAGAGGTGGAAGGTAAAGAGTGGGAGAAATAGGTGAAGGGGAAAAAAGAAAGAAAAGAAAAAAAAGAAAACACAATACCATCTAGACATATTACTCAAAAAAGAATGAGAGATCTTTGTAGTTATGGAAATGTATCTGGACTGTAGGTTGTTTTATTGCACTAAATTTTGCAAGATTTCACCATTGGGGAAACTGAGTAAGGATTTTAATAGTATCTCTCAGTATTATTTCTTACAGTTGCATGTGGTTCTACAATTATCTCAGTAAAAATTTTAAGTAAAAAAAGACACTAATAAGAAAATACGTAAGTGATCTACAGACTATGACAAACATTTACAGAATGCGTATCTGGGAAAGGACTCATTAAAACAGTAACAACAACAAAACAGAGGTTTAACATCTGGCTCATACTTTAAATGGAAAACTAATCTACGATCTTTGTCACCAACTTTAATTTTTTTTTAACGTTTATATTTTTGATGTTCCTCATCAAAAGGAACATCACAGAGCGATAAGAGAAGGAGCAGAGAGAGGAGCCACACAATCCAAAGCAGGCTCCAGGCTCTGAGTTGACAGCACAGAGCCCGAGGCAGGGCTCAAACTCAGGAGCAGTGAGATCATGACCTGGGCCCAAGTCAGACGATTAACCAATTAACCAACTGAATCACCCAAGTGCCCCACCAACTTTAAAATAAGTAATGAACTCACATTGTACATTCAAAGATAGACTATAACAAAAGCTTGAATCTTTGAGTAAATATCACAGGTAATACTCTTTTTTGAAAAATATATTTTAAAATATTATCTTTAAAAGAAGAATAGCCAACCTCTACCATTCCATAAGTCTATATTTGAGCTTTCAACACATTTCCATATTAATGCAGTTGAATATATGTTCTGAGGCTGGAAGGTGTTCAGAGTTAACATATTAATGGCCTAGTTGAAAAGTATTAGGAGAATGAAGTTATTTTACTGACTGTAAAACAATATATATATATATATATATATATATATATATATATTGTTTTACAGGACCCATTAAATAACATGTAAAAATTATGAGAATAAAAAAAAGTAGAAAAAAGCTGCCAATTAAATGAAAATTTATGAATGAGCAGGAAATGTATTTTTCATTTTGCAAAATGCAACATTGACAAGATACCTGTGTTCCTTTATTATTATAACTTAATTGCTATTCTTATTGTCTAAATGCTTTCTAACATTCCAAACTTATTTTTATCATTTTGCAATATAATGCTATCAATACACTTTTCAATGCAGTTTATAAAATGAGTACTGTTAAAATATTAATGTCACGTGAGCCTTTCAGAATATGAAGACGAGTTAGAGAAGAAATATGAGTGTTAGTCAATCACCTTTGTATCTCTTCTTCTCTACTGTTATTATTACCATCATGTAAAAGCCCTATTATTACTTTTGCTTATAATGTTCTAAAATAAATGATTGGGGGGCGCCTGGGTGGCACAGTCGGTTAAGCGTCCGACTTCAGCCAGGTCACGATCTCGCGCTCCGTGAGTTCGAGCCCCGCGTCGGGCTCTGGGCTGATGGCTCAGAGCCTGGAGCCTGTTTCCGATTCTGTGTCTCCCTCTCTCTCTGCCCCTCCCCCGTTCATGCTCTGTCTCTCTCTGTCCCAAAAATAAATAAACGTTGAAAAAAAAAATTAAAAAAATAAAATAAAATAAAATAAAATAAAATAAAATAAAATAAAATAAAATAAATGATTGGTGGGAGGTCTTTCAGTATATCACCACCTCTAGGGTGAGTCTAGGCAGCTGTTAGAAGACATGACTAAGCCAGGGTGCTCCTTAGTTGGATTTTTCCTTGTTAACAGGGATTTCTCTGTCCCCCTTCTTCCAACATGGGTGCAACTATTGGAGATGGGGCTGGGGTGGAAGGCTGTGATGTCAAGATTCAGAGGAGAGAATAGAATATGTCATTACTTGGTCTTCTAGAGCTTCAGAACAAACAGTGCAGATGCAGATGGTATGCCTTTCTCTTGCTTTTTGAAATCTTTTTTCAAGCCTGACTAGAGAGACAAAGAGGGAAAAGGAGGCAAGAAGGTCCTCCTTCTTACACATACAAGGTACCTGTTGGTAACTATACCCAGGTTTTCTTTGCCCAATTTTCCTGTTCCCATACCTCTTCCAAGGTTAATTTGGATTTGTGTGTTTCCCAGCAGCTTCCTATTATGCTGACCCAAAGGTGGCAGCCCGAACAGTGACCCTTCTACAACTTGTTCGTGGTCGTATTATTAGACCTACCTTCCTGATTACAAGTACTAGTTTATCCCCAAGTAGGCTTCCGTGCAGAGACATCTCATTTGAGTCCCCAGGGACTAGAACTGGATAGAAATTACCGTAAGAACTCAATAAATATCCTTAAATTGATGAACCAATGAATTTCTTTTGACCTTGAAGAATAGATAGATCAAGGAGTTCTAAGAGAGGCTCTCTGGTCCAAAGGAAGACACAGAATAAAAATCTAATTGAATTAAGTATTTCGCGTAGGCTAGAACCATTAAAAGTTTAAAACACTTTTGAAAATTGTTTCTTAGTGCACATTGTATCTAAAAACTATTCACTGTGTTGGTAATTTTCTTTTTTTTTTTTTAAATTTTTTTTTCAACGTTTTTTATTTATTTTTGGGACAGAGAGAGACAGAGCACGAACGGGGAGGGGCAGAGAGAGAGGGAGACACAGAATCGGAAACAGGCTCCAGGCTCTGAGCCATCAGCCCAGAGCCCGACGCGGGGCTCGAACTCCCGGACCGCGAGATCGTGACCTGGCTGAAGTCGGACACTTAACCGACTGCGCCACCCAGGTGCCCCATGTGTTGGTAATTTTCAACATCATCTCAGTCAGGTTAGTTTAATGAAATCATGAAATTTTCAACATTTCAAATTTGATCGTGATAAAAACGTATCTACAATAAGAATTTTAAGAGCCGTTAAGATTTCATAGTCTATCACCCCACAGAAACAACACAACTTGTGTAAAGCTGCTCTAAATTTTTAGAAAGGGTATTTTTCCAAACTTAGGAAGAACCAGCACTTATGAGACATGGCTTTAAATATGGTCGACGAGACTGGTATAAATTTTATTTCTATAGCACCCGTAACTGTTATGTTTCACTTGTTGAAAGTAACAGTAAGAAGTTAATGTACGTTTGCAGGTGGAAGTACTTGCTGCAAGGTATAAGACACCTTCTGAGGACACTGAGAATCTTAGCATTCAAGATGAATATGTCTTTGACTCAGCATTTAGTTACAGAAAGAAAAAGAGAAAGGGGGAAAATAAAAAGTGTTATTATGACAATAAGAAAAAAAGGAAGGTTTATCATTCATCAGCAAAACGAGTGTGGTTAGAGGAGGTCAGTGACCTACATTCAGTTAGACTGGAAGAAACAAGATTATCTTCACAATAGGACACATTAGATCCAGATAAAAAGTGAGGCTTTAAAAACCAAACTGACATTATTCCATAAAAAAAACATATTGAACCTATATTTTTTTCTTATAAGGGCAAATATAGTTTTAAATATGATTTAACAAATAAAATTATATAATGAGATTACACACAGACAAATTTGTATATTTGTTAAACATTTTGAGCTTTACATAAAAACGTACACATGCTCATGCTCATATATTATAAGTCATTTGTCTTGGCTCTCAATTCTCCGTAACACATATATTGTAATTGCCTTTTGGTACAAGTCAATCTGTTTATATTGATTTTTTCCAGGGGAGGTACACATTAGATAACCCCTACCCTATGTTTTGAGATTAACCTATATTTTGAATACAGTATAGGTGGATATTGTGGACAACCTTCTCTCATACTATAAATAAACCATATTATAATTTTATATTTATATGAATAAACCACTACATGGTAAAGATGTGATTGAAAAAGTTGAAATACTTAAAATTTGTAACTTATTCATAAGTTATCTTTGCAAGAAATTCATTAAGCAGAAAATCTATCATTATTTTACTTGACTTGTGTAAGATTATATAGACTATAAACATTACAATGATAGGGAATCGATAAGGAAACATATATCAAAAATGTCTTTTTCTCTCTTCTATCACTTTATCCTGTCCTTTACTCACTCCTTCTCAGAATTTATACATGTTTATTATCTTACAATTAAACCAGAAGAAAGAGAAGCAGAAAATTCATTCTCTCAATCCTGTGTCTACTTCATATACTCTCTGATCTTTCTCTTTCCTTTAGAGTCAAACTTATTCCTTTAAGTCAAACTTATTCTTGAGATGTTTTGAGTAAAGAAGCTCCATGATCTGATTGCATTTATGAATGATGATGCTGAGCATTGTATTGCATGATAAAATAGGAGAAGCCAAAAGAAGGCTTTGGGCAAATACATCTACAGATATGGTTGCCAGTAGCCTGGTAGTAGCAGTGAGGAGATAGGAAGTGGCCAGATTCTGGAATTATTTTGAAGATAGAACAAATAGAATTGGTGGATTGATTGGGTGTTATAAATGAAAGAAAAGGGAGAATCAAGAACGTCTCCCAGACTTTTTGTCTAAGCAAAGATTAGGATAAACTTTCCATCAGTCAAGTGGAGGGAAACTGTGCTAAAACAGATTTGGGGTGAAAGATGATGAGCTCACTATTGAACATGTTCATCTGGAGACGTAAAACAAAGTTGGAACTAAGTGCATAGAATTCTGGAGGAGGAGTAGTAGTGACAGATTGTTAGGAAAATGGGAATAGAAATATAAATATTATTTAACAATTGGATTTCGATAACATGAATTATTTCTAATTTCTTCCCTCCAAGTCGTTCTCAGCGTGCTAAGATGACTCTGTCCTCATCGATCCCACATTTCATATAAGCCATTAATATTCTCTTGGCCTCTATTTTCAAAAATCAGTATTTCTTCATAAACTTTTTTCAAATTTTTCCACAATTGCTAGTGCAATTGTATATATATATATATATATATATATATATATATATATATATATATACATACACACACACACATTTCAGTTTATTTATTTTTGAAAGAGACAGCATGAGTGAGGGAAGGGCAGATAGAGAGGGAGACAGAAAGAATCCTAAGCAGGCTCCACACTGTCAGCACAGAGCCTGACACGGTGTTCGAACTCATGAACCGAGAGATCATGACCTGAGCTGAAACCAAGAGTTGGACCCTTAACTGACTGAGCCACCCAGGCGCCCCTTTTCCTAATCTTATTTAACCTCCAGGCAGCATTCCCACGCTAAACGCATTGTCCTTTTTCATATCTTCTCCTTCCTTGATGTCTGAGTCAACAAACTCCCAGTGTCCTACCTCCCAGGTAGCTCATTCCCATTCTCTTGTGCAGTATCTTAATGCTTCATCATCACCTACCTATTGGGTTTTCCCACAGAACTGTCCAGGGAATTTTTCTTCTCATTTGATATACTCTAATGGGGTAATTTTATTAGTCTGGATTCTTGATTTCAAGCAACAAAAACATACCTTGATTATCATCAGCGAACAGTGACTATATTGGACTTGAAGATTAAATAGGAGACTAAAAGAAGATGGAAGCCTAGCATAGTGAAACACCTCTCATACGCAGTTCTGATTCTCTGTACTCTCTTCCCTTCCATTTTATTCTATCAACGTCCCACCTTCTATCAATATTCCCTCTTGGACCTGTCATTCGATATTCAAAAATCTGTGAGCATCTGACTCACCAAAACTATATGTTTGCCCTTAGCTTGTGTGGTTGTGTATGTGAGTGTGGTTGTGTGTGTGTGTGTGTGTGTGTGTGTGTGTGTGTGTGTGTGTGTATGTGCGTGGCAGGTTCTTACAGGTAGTGAATGGATCTAAATAAAAACTTTAAAGGCATATCATTACTTTTAAGAATATCTTCAAAGTCTCAAATGATTAAACAGGCTCCTCATTTGCTGTCTTTTGTCTAATCACTCGTTATGTCTCACCTCAGTTTCTTCATTCTTTACTCCAGTCATTTTGAACCTCTTTCAGCAATTCTGAAATAACACACATTGAAATCAGAAATATGTTTGTTACACATCACATGGCTAAATTGTAATTAACCTCTTCAATTTTAATTGTGTGTTTGTGTGAGGGCACTTGGGTGGCTCAGTTGGTTAAGTGGCCAACTCTTGATTTAAGCTCAGGTCATGATCTCACAGTCACGAGCTCAAACCCCGCTTTGGGCTTTGCACTGGGCATGAAGCCTGCTTGAGATTCTCTCCCTCCCTCTATCTCTGCCCCTTCCCTGCTTGTGTTCTCTCTCTTTCTCTCTCTCAAGATTAAAAAAAATGTTGTTTTCCTGTGTGTGGAAAGCAATCCTGGACACTGCCCACCACCCAGTCTGTAGGTGTCCCTACACTGGGCTTTCATGAAAACCTTAATTTTTCCACATGAGAACACTTGATAAGGCATACTTACATTGTAATTCCTTATTTTTCTCTCTAAATTATTGAAAGCTGGACCTTGCTTATTGTACTTACCAATATACCCCCATAAGAATATTATAGAAGATGTTAAATACTTAGCAGATAAACATATACTTGGAAAGACTATCCCACTCAGTAAAATTATGAACTATTACTTTTAGAATAGATATATCCATGTTTTTAATTACATGTCTAATGCATCAGTTTATGAACCTTTTGTTTTGCAAAACTAATCACCATGTTATAATGTGGTGACCCAATAAGGTTGCCTATTTGAGCCAAAGAATGCATTAATATATTGATAAGCATTCTGTTCTATTTGACATTTCCATTTTTAAATTCTAAACTGGAGGGTTTTTTTTTTTTTTACTGAGGTTTATGAAAAGTCAGTTCATTGCACAATTTTCTCAATACTACTACTATTACTAATAATAATAATAGCAACAGCAAAATCTTGCTGAGTACTCTGTGCCAAGAAACATTTTAATCACTCTAGAGTAATTAAATCATGCGTCCCTTATATATCTTTATGAAATAAAGATTAAATTATTCCCATTTGACAGCTGAAGAACCTGAGGTAGAAGGGAGAAAAATATTGTGACTCACCAAGGTCACATAGCTAGTAGGTGTCAGGGTTGGTATTTGAATAGGAATAGTCTGGGTCCACAGTTCATGGTCATAATCCACTGCAGGTTATCAAACAGGTGAGTAATAGAGAAAACTGAGATCAAAAGCAGAGGATCAGCTTTATAAAACTGAATCAGAATAATAGCGTGGCCTGAGGCAAGAGGGGTGATCTACTACAGAATGGTGACTTACTCACCATTAAGAGCCAGAAGGAGCATCAGAACAATCATTGACCCTGGTAGGCTCTCTCTGTTTCCCACATTCTTTGTGAAAAAGTGCAAACTACCCTACTAGGCCAGAAGTAAAAGGAGTATATATTTATATATAAGTAAATCTAAAAATATATATAAATATAAATATAAAAATATATATAAAGTAAAAGAAGTATATATTTATACATATAAACTGCCTTAAGTTAAACAAAAATACTCCAGTGATGGTTTGTATTGTCTATTTCACTATTTCACTGTTAGATTCCTGGACTAAATTGGCCAATGATTAAACCTAGTACAGTATTTCAAACCTCTAGGAGGTTAATTAACTCCACGTTGGTATAGCATTCTTATCTCCTGTGAAAGCAACAAAGTAATGAACCCTTTATTTTTCTTTCAAGTTTTTATTTAGTTTCCAGTGAGTTAAATACAGTGTTATATTAGTTTCAGGTGTAGAACTTAGTGATTCATCACATACATACAACACCCAGTGTGCATCGCAAGTGCCCTCCTTAATACCCATCACGCATTTCACCCATCCCCCTAGCCACCTCCCCTCTAGCAACCCTCAGTTTGTTCTCTGTAGTTAAGAGTCTGTTTTGGGGCACTTGGGTGGCTCGGTTGAGCATCCGACTTCCACCTGAGCCATGATCTCGGGGTTTGTGAGTTCGAGTCCTACGTCAAGCTCTGTGCTGACAGCTCGGAACCTGGAGCCTGGTTGGGATTCTGTGCCTCCCTCTCTCTCTGCCCCTCCACTGCTCACACTCTGTCTCTATCAATAAATAAATAAACATTAAAAATAATAATAAAAAAAGAGTCTGCTTCTCAGTTTGCCTCTCCATTTCCCCCCCATATATTCATCTGTTTTGTTTCTTAAATTCCACATGTGAGTGGAATCATGTGGTGTTTGTCTTTCTCTGACTGACTTATTTCGCTTAGCATAATACCCTCTAGCTCCACCCATGTCATTGCAAATGGTAAGATTTCATTCTTTTTGATGGTTTAGTAATATTCCATTGTGTGTGTGTATAAATATACATCATATATATTATATATAATATATATAATTTATATATTATTTATAATTTATGTATAAATATACACCACATATATGTGTATATATTTATATATTTATATGTAATATAAATATATATTAATATATAATATAAATATATATTTATATTTCTCATATATATACACACACACATAAACTTCTTTATCCATTCATCAGTTGATGGACATTTGGGCTCTTTCTATAAAATTTGGCTAGTTTGATAATGTTGCTATAAACATCAGCGTACATGTATCTCTTCCAATCGTTATATTTGCATCACTTAGGTAAATACCTAATGGTGTAATTGCTGGATCTTAGGGAAGTTCTATTTGTAACTTTTTGAGGAAACTCCGACTGCTTTTCAGAGTAGCTGTGCAAGTTTTCATTCCCACCAACAGTATGGTAGGTTTCTCCTTTCTCAGCATCCTCACCAATGTCTGTTTCCTGTGTCATTAATTTTAGCCATTCTGACAGGTGTCTCATGTAGTTTTGATTCATATTTCTCTGCTGATGAGTGATGTTGAGCATCTTCCATGTGTCTGTTAGCCATCTGGTTGTCTTCTTTGGAAAAGTGTCTGTGTCTTCTGCCCATTGCTTAACTGGATTATTTGTTTCTTGGGTGTTGAGTTTGATAAGTTTTTTATAGATTTTGGATACTATCCCTTTATCAGATATGTCATTTGCAAATATCTTCTCCCATTCCATAGGCTGCCTTTTAGTTTTGTTGATTGTTTCCTTCACAGTGAAGAAGCTTTGTATTTTGAAGATGTCCCAATAGTTTATTTTTGCTTTTCTGTTTCTCTTGTCTCCAGAGACATGTGTAGTAAGGAGTTGCTATGGTCAATGTCAAAGAGGTTGTTGCCTATGTTCTCCTCTAGGATTTTGATGGTTTCCTGTCGCACGTTTAATTCTCTCATGCATTTTGAATTTATTTTTGTGTATGGGTATAAGAAGTGGTCCACTTTCATTCCTTTCCATGTCTCTGTCCAGTTTTCCCAACATGGTTTGTTGAAAAGACTGTCTTTTTCCCATTGGATACTCTGTCCCGCTTTGTTAAAGATTAGTTGACCATATATCTGTGGGTCCATTTCTGGGTTTTCTATTCTGTTCCATAGTAATGAATCCTTTATATTCCACAGAATTGCACATGGATATTGCTACTTTCTGCCATGTTGATGTTTGCGGAATATCAATAACTACATACCAGTGCTTCTCTAATCTAACTGTTCACTGGAATCACAATAAAGATTTAAAAAGAAACGCAAATGTCCAAACACCTCTACAGGGCTCCTGGTGCAGAATCTCCAGTTAGAGTTTTGTCTGCACCTGATCCCCAAGCGTAGCCGGAGTTGATAATGACTGTCTTAAACAGCTAAGACTGTTAGCATGTACGGATAAATAATCTTAGAACAAAGATGATAATTGGTAAAAGTGTTTCTTGTTACTAAGAGAAGTAACAGATTAAATAAAAGCAAAAATAAGATGTGTAATCTCTATAGCAGAAAAAAGTTTTAGTTAATTGGATATGAGAAGGCTTGGCACCTGTGTGAAAAATGAGCTTAGCTAAACTAAAAGTGGATGAAGAAAAAGGAATGAGTCAACGAAGTTAGCATAATTATATAGTGTACCTAATTGAAATTAAAATCCCAAATGTTGCTTTGATTAAGTCAGACTTGAGTGCAGATTCAACATCATACTCTCATGCAAGACATGTGATTTTGATGTGTATACTTGGATTCAAAATATGAAGAACAAAGCATATATTTTAGTTGATCTTTGCTGTTCTTTCTCCCCTGAATTTCCCTCATCAGCTATTGTGGCCCCTAGTAACCCTGAATAGGTTATCATAATAGTTTCTCTCTCAAATATAAAATGAAAATAAATTATAAATATAATGTAAATACATAAATCTTGTTTTTTACCTACTTTCCTTTAATACTCTGAGTTTTTATTTAGCTTAAATGTTGGGATTTTTCAACCTCTTGGAGCAAAATCCCTTTATTCAATTAAAAAGACATTCCCACCACTATCTTCCTTTCCTTTACATTTCTTTGGCCTGAAGTCCAATGCAATTTTGAGAGTATGTAACAAGTTTTTATGCTAGCATCAAGACTTTTAAATCATATTCGTAGTATTTCTGACTTGAAACTCGGGTCTTAATCTTTATTACATTTATAGGATTCAGTCAGTGTTTTACTTCTCTTGTGTTTCTGTTAATACATGTACTTTCCATAGCTGATGAGGGAAAGTTACATGTAATTACAAATCTAAAAAATCTAAGGTAATGAAATACAAATTTCAGTTATGAAGGTATATACAATGAGGATAACACAATAAGTTCATTAATCTTGTTTCCGCAATGCTTCGCTTGGATCATATAAAAGTGTTCAGTGTTTAACATGTAGGTATATAACAGTACATAAGAGATACAAGACACAGATGTCATTACTAAAAAAAAAAAAAAAAAATTAAATAAACCATACACACAAACAAAAAAAACCTCTTTCATTTTTTCCCTTTCAGTACAAAGGATCAGTGAGGTTCTGCCGCTTTTTCACACCATGAAATCAGAGAAGAGTGGAGATAACTTTGTGTGGTCTCATGTCACTAGGTATCAGTTACTTGTAAACGGATGAATCTAGGACATATCCTTCCTTCGTCAAAAATTATTTCGGGGATATTGAAGAAGATAAAATACACTATATAGCTTTTTTATTTTAAAATTGCTTTAAACATTTGTATCAGTAATGAATATCATTCCAAAAAAAAAAAAAAAAAAAAAAAAGAGAGAGAGAGAGAGAAGCAGTGCTATGTTAGTTGATATTGTAAAAAATGAGAATAAATAGGACCCCAATCTTCTATACCATTTACCTAATAGAAAATTAAGCTGTTAGTTTAAGTCTCCTTGGATTTCCCTACACCACTGGTTAGTATAAAGGTCTTGGCAGAACAATGGAGAAAGCCCCTGTGGTCGTCCATTCATAATGCCTACTGCAGTTCCGCTGCTTCTATGGTAAGAATAATCAGATGGCCAGGTATCCTTTTGAACATAGTAGTCTTAATGTAAAGCCCATGTACCTAAAATGTACCATGAAATTATTTCTTACCTCTCCTGAATGATTCAGGAAGGCAAGGTATATACCCCACACAGAATCAACTATCTTCCTTCCTCACTCGAGGGAAATTTTCGCTTTTTTCTCTCCCTAAAATATCTGTATTGAAAAGTCTGCTTCCACCTTCCTACCCCATGCCCCCCAAACACCCCCTTCTTCACAACTCTTAGGACAATCTTTTAAGATGCTGAAGATTTCTGAAACAGGGGCACCTGGGTGGCTCAATCAGTTAAGCATCTGACTTTGGCTCAGGTCATGATCTTGCAGTCTGTGGATTCAAGACCCTCATCAGGCTCTGTGCTGACAGCTCAGAGCCTGGAGCCTGCTTCAGACTTTGTGTCTCCGTCTCTCTCTGCCCCTTCCCTGCTCACTCACACACTCTCCCTCTCAAAAATTAATAAACATTAAAAAAAATTTTAAAAAAGGATTTCTGAAACAAAAGACAGGAAGGTACAGGCTTAGAATACAAAAAGGACCCAATAAATAAAAGCTCTTTGAAATTGTTGTTACTGTTACTGTCATTGTTATATCAAATGTCCAGTATGAGTTCTAAGATGTAAAATGTATAAGGAAGCTAATTTCTTGCTCATATTAATGTGGTATTAGGTTCAGTTTCCATGTGATCTAACTTTTCTGTGAAAGCAGTATCTTTTTATTTATGATTTTTTTTTAAACTCAGGATTATGAGCAAACCACTTATTCAGTCTCAAAGAGGGAAAAAATAATGCAAGCAAAATTAGCCTAGCTTAGAAAAGTGTGAGCAAAAATGATTTAAAGGGTTGTCAGCAAAATCTAGTTCCCTTATGTTTAGTCTTAATTTTCTATACGCTTAAATATTGGCTTACTTAATAAAATTATTGTGAGTAGCCAAAAGAAAATGCTTGTGTGGGCTCTATGAAATGTAAAAGATGATTTAGCATATATTTATAAAAAGCTTTTGACTTCTCAGAAAGTTGTTCATCTGTATGCTCACCATACTGTATGACTGAACTTCTAAAATGATCCTATTTGTGTGATGAACCAAGTGAATGCTTGCAGACATATGAAGAGAAGATCGGAATACTGGAACACGGTAACTCAGACCTGATGGCCCGGCTGATCTTGTTTTAAAACTATGTCAACTGTGGAGGCAAAACTATGGGCTGCCTGCTTTGTGGTCTTAAAAGCAATATCTATCACTCATATTTTATTTTTGGATTGAATTGTTCATTATGGGAATCGATGAATATAAGATCATAGTTAGTGTTTATAATTCTTTGAGTCCTTTTTGCCTGTTGATATGAGTAATATAAGATGACTAGTAATGACTAGGACAAGGTTAGCTAAAGACAGGGTTTAAACATTAATAGATTAAATACTTTTCTAAACTGCTTATAAATGTATATGGATGCACACACACATATACACACGCCCTCAAACGAAACAGTGAATATATACATTACATATTCGTTGATAAGTATGTTCCAAAGGTATTCATTTCTGTCTCGTATAATTTTAGCAATCCCATTTCATTTAACTGTTATTGATCTTACTTTTTTTTAATCATAATTTTCATTTGCTTATCACTTGGGAATTTTCAAGCATACTTAAATATTTTATTAAGCATGCATTTGAAGTAGGTGCAACCTGTTTCAAACACTGACTTCATGTATCACGGTATGGGAATTTTAACACAAAGATCCATTTAAAACGACCTTCTTCAGGCACAGAGAAACTGTTCAAATGTTTATAAGCATCCACAGAGCTCACCCCATGCACAGTGAGGTTGTCATTTAGAAGTTCAGTTATGGAGCAGAAGCCACAACAGCATGTTCAATAGGTCCAGTCTTCTGCAGAATCGGCACAGCCTGGTATCCATCAGCAAAAGCTCTGCACCTAACTGTTACAGGAGCCCTTCTGTTACTGCACATTTAAAGAGAATATCAAATAAAGTCCATATGCATACTTAAATATTTAGGATGCCATTTTTCGGGTAAAATTCCCCTTATGATATTACAAATACTTAGATTTTGTAAAGAACTAAATGGTATTCTAAAAGCAAGTACTGCTTTATCTTTGAAGCAATCAAATAATTGTGAAACATTGATGTGGGATTACTGGGATAAAATAGTATGTAGTACCTAAAGCCAGTGTAGTTGATTTTCAGATCACATTCTATTTATACCGTTTCAACAAAAGACAACAAGCTCTTTATTCACAGTGAGAAGTAAGCATAGGATAGTGGCAGCATAATATATCAAAGGAAAGAAAATACAAGGCAAATATAGTTTTATCACAGTGTATATATAAATGTAAAATTTATTCTTTAATGTGTGTAAATTATACTATCTTGGAATCCCACATTTCAGGAATATAATATGATTGACGGTAACCACTTAAATTATTTGGCTAAACATTAGGACAGAATAGGTAAAAATCAAAGGGAGACATGTGAGCTAGCAAACTCAAAAAGTTACGGCGCAAAATAATTATATGCAGATAACGATTCTAACGTATTTACCATATTTTGGATTGAATTTCTATGTATTTTAACATAGAGTTTCTTCAACAATGTCATCTTTTATAGAACCGGATCACACCAAACAGTTTATATTTCTTATTCCATGAAATACTGTACCAAAAAACAGGTCACCTAAATTCCACAAAATATTCTGTTTGATTTACTTCTCTGACATGAGCAGCTGGTTGATGTCACGTATTTAAAAGATCTTTTATATTCGTTAGTCTTCTCAGTGTATTAATGGATTGACCAATAGGTTTAATAAGCTCGAAGAACATAAGATGAAGCAAATGTAAAAACTAACTGTTAATATGAGTATTCTAATATATTTTGCTAACACAGGCATCCCCACTGTAAGTGGGAATACAAATTGTTCACATTTTTAGGGAAAATACACTTAGTCTCTACCCAATAATTTCGCTGCTGGAAATTAAGTCACCGATATATTTGAAAAGGAAACAAATATATGTGTAAGAGAGTGTTCATCGTATTATTTGTACTGGAGTGGAGGTGGGACTAAATGAACAAGTGTTCATTAAAGAGAATTGGTTAATTAAATTTTGTTACATTCATATAACAGATTACTCTGGAAATGTTAAAAATAATGAGATGGAACACATTTACAGTTGGCAGGGAAACCATCTTATAAACACAACTTAAGTAGATAAAAATATTTTACTGGAAAAATAAGCAAGAAAATGTTTTCAATAATATGGAGGAGAAGTACCAGTGTGGTTAAAAACAGCATTTTCATTTCATACCTTAATGGTTGACTACTCTTACCTTTCCATGTGTTGAATCTAAAACTATTCATTTTTAATTTCCAGAGTGGTTATCAAGGATAGTGAGTCAACTTAACATTCTGCTTTATATTATTATTTTTTAATACATATTATTTTTAAAAACTAACAAATAAGCTGACCATCTAGAGCATAAATTTATTTTATGTAAAAGAAAAAAAGAAAAAAATTGCCTCTTATGGGATTTCTATTTCGGCTGTAGAAGTTTGAAAACTTAAATCTCCTATTTCTTCATCTATTAATATTCAAACTCCTGACAGAATAGGAAAATTTATTTGCTTAACATTTCAGTATTATAGTCTAGGGAAAAATGATTATGAATGTTGAAAAATCACTATCTTGTAGAACTCCAATGATTTTACAGATTAAAACAATAAAAATAACAATTTTCACACAGTGTTGATGATCATTTCAATTCATGAATTTCATCATTTGCATAAGCTTACAAAATTCTGAATTCAGACTTTTGTTTTACTAATTACGTACTTTTTAACATTTAAAAAAGAAATTGAGGTTATTTTTGCAATTGGTGACACATATTAACATAATTATGTGAAACTGAACTTTTTGTACAACTATACTTTTACTTTCAGTAATTTCTTTTATTTTTTAATTTTTTTTTACATGTATTTATTTTTGAGAAACAGTGAGACATAGCGTGAGCAGGGGAGGGAGGCAGAAAGAGAACGAGACACAGAATCTGAAGCAGGCTCCAGGCTCTGAGCAAGAGGTCAGCACAGAGCCTGATGCGGGGCTCAAACCCACGAACTGTGAGATCATGACCTGAGCCGAAGTTGGATGCTCAACTGACTGAGCCACCCAGGCGCCCCTACATTCAGTAATTTCTAAAGGTATCTGCAACATCCAATTAAGGTTTTTCTGTTCCAATTTTCAATTGGTAACAACTAATGCAGATTGTTTTTTGACTTCAATAAACACATTTCTTAATGAAATAAATATTAAAGAAATTACGTATATATTCGATTAAACAAAACCTTACCCAAACTGCCAACATCTAGTTCTCAATTATTTTGGGCAACAAATATCCGTTATACAGAACACTGGAAGGTCCAGAATTTTGCCATAATTATAACCTAAAAAGCTAGTTGGTTAACTTTCAGAGATGCTGTCATAAGACACAACACAACTGGATCAGAGACAAGTAACTTCACTGTTAACAGCAAAAGTTGTATCAAGAGTTTCTTATTGGTGCTGTTTCCCCATGCTCTCCAGTCCCCATGGGGCAGCACTGGTAGGCTGAGAATAATGCGCACAGACTGCACCTTATGGGAGAGAAACACTGCGAGCTGAGATAATCTCCTTTTACTGTAAACCTGCTTTTTGTCTGGAGGCAAGGCGTTACATCAAGATTGCACACTGCAAGCACTTTTCCTGAGAAGTGGCCCATATAAAGAGTGGCCAAGGATTTGCATTCCTTTGTTTTGTTTTTAATGAATGCTTATAGCAAGTTTATTCATAATAACAACACGTGGGCACAACCCAGATTTTCTTTAACATGTGAATAAATAACTCTGGTGCATCCAAATCATGGGATTCAGCAACAAATACAAAAGTGCTTTTAAGAGACAGAAAACACTGTATGAATCTCTGAGATTCATAAAAGAAATACAGTAAAAAATAAATGCTAAAATGTTATATTTTATGATTAAATGTATGATTCCATTTCTATAGTATTCTTAAGATGACAAAGTTATAGAAATGGATAACAAGTTAATGGTTGCCAGAAGTTAAGGAGAATGTAGGGAGAAGGAAGAAGTATGGCTATAGATGAGCAACACGAGGAATCCAGGCGCTGATAGAAATGTTCTGTCTCATGGGGCGCCTGGGTGGCGCAGTCGGTTAAGCGTCCGACTTCAGCCAGGTCACGATCTCGCGGTCCGTGAGTTCGAGCCCCGCGTCAGGCTCTGGGCTGATGGCTCAGAGCCTGGAGCCTGTTTCCGATTCTGTGTCTCCCTCTCTCTCTGCCCCTCCCCCGTTCATGCTCTGTCTCTCTCTGTCCCAAAAATAAATAAAAAACGTTGAAAAAAAAAAAAAAAAAAAAAGAAATGTTCTGTCTCTTGACTTCATCAATGTCAATTTCCTACTTGTGATACTGTCCTACGTTTTGCAAATGTCGCCATAGGGGAAATTGAGTAAAAAGTACATGAGATTTTTCTGTATCATCTTTTACAATGTGAATCTAAAAGTATCTCAAACTAAAAGTTTGATTTAACAAGCAATGTGTGCCTTCTTTTCCTATTTTGAGTAATCCTCCAAACATAGAGGTTAATATTTTTATTCCTTTGTGTATCTTTCACTGAAGAACTGGTGAAAGAGCAGAAAAGAAAGGGAGACATAAGAATATAAATATTCTATTCTCAGCATAATAGCAATAACTCACAGGACCTGTGGCAGATTGTCCCTTATTACAATTGTTAATTTTTTTATTTAAATTAAGAATGTTTTGGGGTGCCTGGGTGGCTCAGTCGGTGGAGTGTCTGACTTCAGCTCAGGTCATGGTCTCGTGGTTTATGGGTTCGAACCCTGAGATGGGTTCTATGCTGACACTTCAGAGTCTGAAGCTTGCTTTGAATTCTGTGTCTCCCTCTCTCTCTGCCCCTCCCCCACTCATTCTCTCTCTCTCTCTCTCTCTCTCTCTCTCTCTTTCTCTCTCAAAAATAAACATTAAAAAATAAAAAATAAAAATGTTTTGTTATATGACCCACACAACGTTCACAGTGTGTATGTCATAAAACATGACTGACATATGATGAATTTAATTTTTTTGTGGGGTCTTCTGGAATCTCTGTTTTAATGTAGGACTATAAAAAAAATGTAGTACATTGGAGAAAATGTCAGTGATACGGAACTCAATTCCTTTCTACATTCATTAGGAACAAGCTGATATAAAGGCCACAAAAGGTAATCATAAACAGGTAAGTATTGGAAATAGACTGATTAACCTAGCAGAAAGAAACTTAAAGTAGCAGCAAGTTTTTTTTTAAATACTAAGGACGGCTAGGGCTAAGGAAGGGAATGTTATGCCTAGAGATGTTAGAAGATTCACACGTTATCAGTTACACCTAGGGTTTGAAATAAATATACAATTCTGACAGGAAACTATAAGCCTCATATAAAATCACCCTAGATTCAACCCAGGAAACTTAATGACCCCAAGATCAGAAAAAAATTAGATCTCTAATAGTGGGTTGATCGGTTGGATGTCCACAAACATATTGAGGATGGAAAATAAGACAAAAAGTAGAATGAGATAAAAATGACGGGGTGAAAGTATGCAAACAGAGATTGCATGAGACAAATATTAGTTAAGGACTCAGTGATGTGTTTCCCTTGTCCAGACACATGTGGTTTTTATTTCAATACTCTTTTATGAAAGGAAGGAAATGCAAAAAAAAACAAAAAAACAAAAAAACAAAAAAAACCATACATTCTAATTCAAAATGTTGCTTGCCTAGCAACGGTCATTGCAACTTCCCAATCTCTTGCGAAAAACCATATGTTAAATGTTAAAAAATATAGTGTCACACACTGAAAAATAAGACTAACAGGAAACAAAATGTGGAAGTCTGTATGGTATTATCATTAAGCAAAACACCGCAAAGGTCCTTGATTTATATGAATTTACTGAGAGTTTACTTAGTGGAACAGATACTGATAAAGACGAGAAAGATCCTTTAAGCTTTCCCCATGGCTGCTAACTAATACAGAAACCCAACACTTATGCTAACCTTCCACTGTCGAATCACCTCCCTTTAATTTTTAATTTTTATTTTTATTTAAAAAAGTAATGTTTATTTTAAAGAGAGAGGGAAAGCATGAGTGATGGAGGGACAGAGAAGGAGGGCGACAGGATCCGACGCAGGCTCTGTGCTGACAGCAGATCGCTCAGTGTGGACTTCGAACTCACAGACCATGAGATCATGACCTGAGCCGAATTCTGACGCTTAGCCAACTGAGCTTAACCAACTGAGACACCCTTCCTTTTATTTGTTTAAGTGCAGTGTTCACGAGACACTGCTCTGTTACTTGATTTCAACACTTCTGTTTTCAGATCAAAACATTGGGCTTTCACTGCAATTTAAGAGGATGCAAAAAACACAAATTAGGTTAGGACATGTGCCCGGTCTGGATCTAATGAAGCCCCAACAAACAAACAAATAAAAATGTATGAATAGTTATTTGCCAAATGGAACAGCCTGTATTGGGGAACGGGGAACAGTTTTCCATGTCTATAGAGCTTGTGGCATTTTTTATACTAGACTATCATTTCAACTATGTTTTGATCACAGAAGTCTGGGAAGATAGAAGGGGTAGATCCTTTGGGAGAAGAAGAAGCTATCTTTTCTGACCAGGATAATAATATCTCTTTCTGCGGCAAATGCCAGGCATATTTGCTAGCAGCCTTCTTATAAAACCTGGGATTTTTCTAATCTCAGGGCTCTTCGGACTTAACACAAACACATTCACCTGGATTTGCCCTGCATTGCCCTGGGGAAGGGCAACGGAGACCTATACGGACATCAAGCAAAGGCTGCCTGCTGTGCTGTGAGAAATAAATTACTTTGTCTTTGACCCGGAGTTTCCTGTGTTTTGCAAGTATTTATAAAACTGTCGCAAGCTAACTGCTGTTAACTGTTAACTTGAAAGTAGGTAAATCTCAGGCCCTTGAGAGTTCTAAGCATGAAGCTGATCTCTTCTAAACTCCTGCCCCTTTCTCCATGTGGCCAGTCTCTAAAGCCTCTTTAGGAATCTGAACAAATGCCCAAAATGCAAACAAGAGGGAGGCATGTCATCTTATCATGACACCTGTTTCTCTATTAATTTAGAAGAAGCAATAACATCTTATTTTCTTATTTGAATACCTTTCAGTGCAAAAGAAAAAAAAATACAACGAATTATGCAAGGCCTACCCCCGTCTCCAACACCTGGGCCCATATATATTGAACTGGGAGAGGAGAACATAAGTATTCCTGTCGATGAGAGGGATTTACATAGAAAGTAATCCTGGCTCTCTGCCCCTTGTCAGCTCTGCTGCTCTGATGAATGTTTACATCCCTCTGCCCCTTCCACCCCACTTCCTAGCCAAGGGTCTGAGACGTTCCTGGGAGGGGCAAGCATTTGAGTTCCCTTCTGAGCTTCTACTCATTGTCTTAGGTTCGGGACCTTAGGATAGAACAGTAAACGTCTGGAGTAAGCACTGCCCTTACTTCAGGGATCTCCTTTTGGAATCTGAGAAGAAGACAAACAGCACAATTGAGAGTGGGGCCTGACACTCCTATGACACTAGAAAAATAGGGAGAGAAGAAATGTGTCAAATCTCCAAGAGTGGATCTCAGCCCCTGTGCCTGGCAGAGTGGGAAGGGAATTGATTTCTCCAAAGGGCTCCCTGCACACAGGCTCTACCCTTCCTCCTCTGTCTGAATCTGTTTTACCAATGAAGTCAAGCTGGGCACTTCACATTGGACAAGAAATGAAGCATAGTCTAGCTTTGGAGTGAAGCTGGAAGTGATAAGAGGATCGTGGTTATGTTGTTGCCACCTTCCCAGCCCATTGAGGTTCTCCTGAGTCCAGGAGAAATAGGAGCTCCTAGGTCCCTATAAGGTTTTGGACTCACCTTCAGTTGCCATGGAATTTCCTAGAAAAATTTCTCAAGAAGAGAAATAATTATTTTTAGGGGTACCGGGGTGGCTCAGTTGGCTAAGCATCCAACTCTTGATTTCGGCTCAGGTCATGATCTCAGCGTTCATGGGCTCAAGCCCTGAGTCGGGCTCAATGCTGACAGCATGGAACCTGCTTGGGACTCTGTCTCTCTCTCTGCACCCCCCCCCCACACTTGTGTAGGCTTGCTCTCTCTCTCTCTCTCTCTCTCTCTCCAAATAAGCAAATTAAAAAAAGAAATAATCATTTTTAAGAATGTTAAATGGTAAACGCCTATTAGAGTTCAAGATACACAAAACCACACAAGCCAGTTTATTTTGAAAACAAGTTTTTGATTCACTTTAAAGTAAAACTTTTCTGGACAGTCACACAGAATCTTCTCAGTCTAGGTTATAAAGGTAGTGTAACTCTATCAATTAAGCTAATCTATACAGCACATATCAGTGAAAACTAAAGGATTATCTCATAGACATAGATGCAAAACTACCAAATGAAAGCTGGCAATCCCTTTCTTACCAGTCCAGCAGAACTTAAAAGTTCATCATGACCAAATAAGTTTTAACTAGATATAATTTATATTAGTAAAGGTATTGCGATTATGTCTCATATAAATACATAAAAGGGAAATGAAAACAAAAAACTCATGATTAACTCAATCAATAAAGCACTGGAAAAATCCACATCCCTTCCTTGAAATAAATATAAATATCAAGGAAAAAGTACCTCTAACCAAATTATAACAAGATGGTTTCCATTTTATTGAAAAAAAAAAAAAAAGGGTTCATTCCCTTCAGCACATAAATATTCTGTAATATCTTTCATTTTAAAATAAACAAAGGCATGGGGCGCCTGGGTGGCGCAGTCAGTTAAGCGTCCGACTTCAGCCAGGTCACGATCTCGCGGTCTGTGAGTTCGAGCCCCGCGTCGGGCTCTGGGCTGATGGCTCAGAGCCTGGAGCCTGTTTCCGATTCTGTGTCTCCCTCTCTCTCTGCCCCTCCCCCGTTCATGCTCTGTCTCTCTCTGTCCCAAAAATAAATAAACGTTGAAAAAAAAAAATTTAAAATAAACAAAGGCCATCCTTACTCCTATTTCCCCAGACAACCATAATTCACTCTCTCTTCTCCTTTATAGCAAAGATCCTCCAAATATTTCACCCCATTCTCTTTTGACCTTTCCTTAATTAGCCTTTGGTACTATGCATTCCATGGATACTGCTCCTTACAAAGTCACGAATGTCTAGATTCCATGGTCTTCATTATTCTTCCTTAGTCTCTGTAACATTTATTTGTCTTTGTCATCATATTTGACTTCAGATACCATGTTTCCAATTTTTCTCTTACTTCAGTGACTACTCCTTATGGTTACTATTCTTTGATCATAATTCCTTCTAATTATGTCCCCTGAATCCAGGAGTGCTCCAGGATCTAGTTTTTTAATCTTCTTTTGTGTATATTCAGGCTTTGGCTCTCATGATTTGATTTTGAGTCTGTAACAACTATCTGCTAATAATTCTCAATTTTATATATCCAGACCCAGGCTCTCTCTCAGACTAAATTCATATATCCGTCTGCCCACCAGATACTTTCTTTTAAGGTCAAATGTATCATCTCATTCTCTGTGTGACCAAAACCATGGTCTTGGTCTCCTGCCCACAACATCCACCTGCTCTTATATCCCATTATCTCAGTCTGTGGCATTCAGTTGCTAAAGAAAGTCATTTGAAGTTGATGGTGACTACTTTCCCACACACCCTAAATCCAATCTATCATCAAATCCTGATTTATTTACCTTCTACATATGTCCTGAATTGAAGTGCTCTCACCACCTCAACCGTTATCTATTACCGTTCTCTAAACAACTGTCAGAGGTACAACTTCTTAACCACTATTGCCTTCTCAACACTGAATTCTACACACTGTAGCCAGAAAGAGCCTTTAAAACTGATGGCCAGAAAATCTAAATCCTTTATCTTCATGTAAGGAGGCCCTTCATGATCTGTCCTGGCTCTGTGACCTAACTCATCTCCTACTTCTCTCTGGCTTGTCATGTTCCCAAGCTACCACCTTACTAGTGCTCAAATACACCAGGCACTTTGCATTTGCTGTGACCCTCGATGTTCCCTCAACCTGCACTTCTGCCTAAATATATGACTTTTCTCCAGATTATACCTCAATTCCTGTTACAGCTCTATGATTACCTCCCCACGTGATCTTATATCACGTACAGTTTTGATTGGTAAATTATTCATTCATTTATTCATTCATTCACTTTATATATGTCCACATTACTGAAATGTAAACAGTGTGGAGGAGATAAGAAATGTGTCACTTTTCTTCACTATTCTATTTGTATTATTCGGACATTAACATGATATTAATCATTCTCAAAAATGTCAAGAAAATAAATGGAACAGGGAATTTAGACAATGGTCACATCATACAGGACCCTGACCTGGAGCTTGGATTTGATTTTGAATGTAGTGAAAATTTTGAGATTTCAGATAGTTAATTTTTACTTTTCAAAGATCATTCTCACATCCTTTGAGAGTTGACTATCTGGAAGAAAAACGATAGAAATAAGGAACCTAATTAGAAAGTTCATTTAGTGACTTGTAATATTTATTACTTGGAAAAATAAGTGTTTATAATATTCTTATATTATACCACAATGACTTCTAAATGGATTCAAGAATTAAATATTAAAAATAAAACCATAAAGTATGAGAAAAATATGTAAATATTTTTATAAAGTCACAATAAGAAGTGGCTCTAAGTAAGACATCGGAGATTGGAAAAGTTAAAGAGTTTTGTTATATATAATTACAAACATTTTAGATTTTCTATATGATTAAGTTATCATAAGGTAAGGAAAAAGGTAAATAACAATCTATGTGAAAACAACTGAAATGTGTCTTAAATAAAAGTAGTTAATTTTATAAATATTTTAAAACCTTATTAATTATGCTAATTATTCATATACCCAAAGAAAATGATTGGGGCAAAAAGCAAAGGAAATTCAAAAAAGGTTTTACATTTTTATTTTTTTTTATTTTTTTTTTTAATTTTTTTTCCACGTTTTTATTTATTTATGGGACAGACAGAGACAGAGCATGAGCGGGGGAGGGGCAGAGAGAGAGGGAGACACAGAATCGGAAACAGGCTCCAGGCTCCGAGCCATCAGCCCAGAGCCCGACGCGGGGCTCCAACTCACGGACCGTGAGATCGTGACCTGGCTGAAGTCGGACGCTTAACCGACTGCGCCACCCAGGCGCCCCAACATTTTTAATGAATATGTAAAAATAATGCTAAACTTACTTCTAATACAGATACATATGAAGAGAGTGAATTGATGCTATGCCTATCTTAATCAATTTTAATAAAATTTAATCAAATTATATCATTTGTTGACAAGGAAAAAGTGAAACTAAAAGTTCATTATTTACAATATGAATATAAAATGGTGCAAACTTTCTGAAAACCATTAATAATAAAATAATAATTGAAATTAATCATACATTTTAAAATTACAGACAATTTTGCACATCCAAACATTTTTATCTATAGGAAGCTTTGCTAAAAAAAAAAAAAATACAGAAACTTGAAAAATATATGTGTAAGAAAACATTTATCATAACAATCTAATGGGAAAAAATGAAAAAATTAACGTATGGTTAAATTAATTAAAATTAAAGTATGTATTTATAAATACAGTATGGTAAATTATAGAAGGGTATTGTATTCCAACAATAATGCATAAAAATGAATATACACATATATGAGGATTATATTCTACTCCAATCTTTATTCATTTACAAATAATATACTTTGGGTGTCTTAAAGAGAGTAAGTTGATGATCTACACTATTCTTTTTTTTAATCCAAGTATAATTAACTTATAGTGTCATATTAGTTTCAGGCATACAATCTACTATATTTTGATACCCTACTGTTCAATTTATTTTAGTCTTCCATAGGTAAAAGGCCTCCTTTTATCTAATAGGCTTTATGTTTTCGAACAGTTTCATGTTTGCAGCAAAATTGAGAGGAAGGTCGGAGATCTACCATATGCCTGGTGCACCCACACATGCACAGCCTTGCCGTTATTAATATTCCCCATCAGATTGGTTCATTTCTCCCTCCACAGGTTTTTGTGTGGAAATAAGTTTTCGACCCTTTTGGGAAAGTACCAAGAAGCACCAGTGTAGTGGTATCTCATTATTGTTATAATTTGCTTTTCCCTAATGACAGATGATGTGGAGCATCTTTTCATATGCTTATTTGCCATCTGTATGTCTTCTTTGGTGAGGTATCTGTTAAGATTTGTGGCCCATGTTTAAATCAGGTTGTTTGATTTCTCATTGCTGCTGACTTTAAAAGTTCTTTTTATGTTTTGAATAGTAGCTTTATTTTGGATATTTTTTCTGCAAATTTTCTTGAAGTCTGTGGCTGTTTTTATACTAATGCATAAGCGATTACTAGTTCAGGTTGAAAGTAAGGTGGCTATGTCATGATTAGTACATTAAAGGCAGTGAACACAACATGATAGTTACAATATGCTATAAGAGAAGTAAAAAATATTTACATTTAATTTTGAATAATAAGCTGAGCTTCTTTTTGAGTTGAAAGTTATTCTATAGTTGGATGGGGCTTGAGATAAGGTAGAGAGAAATATTCTTAAAGGTTTTATATATATATATATATATATTTATGCATGTGTATATGTATATATGTGTATATGCACATTTATGTCTGAATAATCTTAGTAATAATAAAATGGTATATAACATTCTGATTTATATTCTAAATATATTTATGAATTAATATATTAAGAAACAACAGACAGAAATCTGTAAGGAAAGGTGAAATCTTGTGGCAAACTGCATTAAATTTAAGAATCCATTCTGTTTTATTTTTGAAACTTTGATTAGCATATTGAAGAACGTATCAGTATCAGTTATCTATCTTGCAAGTGCCATAGTGGTTAAGAAATTTCGTTAACTCTCTTGTTTAAGATAATTATCTTAATGCTCTCATGAAGAACAGGATGTCATTTCTCGTGATATTTTGGTGACAGCAGTATTCTATAGGCAGCAGCTAAAATTTTGATAAAAGCTGTTGAGGAGTTTAAGAACTATTATTTTAATCTCTCTGATTTTAATAAGAATTCATTTGGACTCACAGCATGGAATGATAGATAATGCATATTAATCTTTCTTTGGAAATAACATAGCAAATAGAACAAAATGCATACTCCATTAAAGTAAATTTTACTTCCTATCCAAATGTGACCTCATTCCCTCCCCACCTGACTCACCCTTCTTAATCATCCTGAAGAGCTATTTAATCAAAAGTTCTGTTTATTCTATGTCCTCAGTATCTCCTAAATCAGTATTGTATGGTTTTATTCCCAATATCACCATGTTGCTAGTGGTGATCATCTTTTCTCAAAAAAGAAAAAAAAAAAAAAAGAAAAAAAAAAGAAAAAAAAAAAGGAAGAAATAACAAAATAATCTCTATTGTAGCCTACTTCAGAAAACTTGTGAGGTGACTTTGTTTTTTTCCCCTCGGGAAAACATAACATAGACTTCTCAATGCAGTAAAAAATACTTGTAAGTAGAAATTAGTAGAATTTTATGAAAAACAATGATTTGTGTGCTCTAAAAAATGGTATTGGAAGTTAAATTTAACATGGAAGCATCCTGGAATAAGTTATAGTACTCTATTTTGGTAAATTTCCACATAAGGTACCTATATTTCTATAGAGAGTGTTTTGGAGAATTGTTTAATAGCAGGTATGACAGATGATTTACTCGATTATTTTATAAATAAACGACAAGTGATTCTAAGAGGGCATTATCTCCAACAAATATCCACACTTAAGAACTTTCTTTAAGGTTGACAAAATCTGTTTATGCGGAAACACATTACTAAATAAATATATGCAATTATTTAAGTACACAAAAAACCTAAGCATTCTTCCATTCATTTTAAATTTGATAAAATACAGAAGAATAATTTCCATTTCAGTGACTACATATCTAACAGAAATTTGATGGGAAAAAGGGAGAAATAATACTTGAAAAATATTACTTCACAATTTGGCTAAATAAGGATATTACTCAAATGAAAAAGATGATGAAATAATACTGGTTCCCTAAAAGTAAGCAAAGCTCCAGAAACCTGTCAAGCTGGAGGGAAAAAAAAAAAAAGTTCTTCTATTCTTTTTATTTATTTTTGAGAGAGAGAGAGAGAGAGAGAGAGAGAGAAATTGTGAGTGGGGACGGGCAGAGAGAGAGGGAGACACAGAACTCGAAGCATGCTCCAGGCTGGGCGCTGTCAGCACAGAGCCCGAAGTTGTGCTATTTTTTAATCAAACAATTTATATTATTCAAAAACATTAGCATTCTTTAAATTCACTGAACTTGAATGTATGAAATATAAAAGGCATACTTGTTCATTTACACCTTAAGAATTTTCAATGCAGTAGGAAATTAATTTTAAGTAACTTTTTCTGAATATAGGATAGATATACTAGATTGAACATTAATTTGTTCTTCTTACCTAAAACAGTTTTAGGTAAATTGGAAAGATGTATTTAAAATGTACACTATTGTTTTTCTTGTTTTTTTTTCCTTTTATTTTTAAACCAAGAGTTGCACTGCAGCAATTTCTCCCATATAGTGTTCCAAATCTCAGGTTGTGGAGTTCACGCTTCTCATTTAAAGGTGTGAATATTACTGCTATAAATGGCTTAGCCATCTGTAGATCATAACACAGCTGTCTGAATTCTACCTATGGTGGTAAGTAGCTGTCTTTCTGAATCAGTTCTTATAACTGACTGTGGTGACCTTGACTTTGTATTGATTTGGCCACCATTAAATGAAGAAGACTTCTATTATTTGCTGTCTCAGCCATTACTATGAGTTTTCAAAATATTTTCTACAATATCGGCAGCAAAAAATTTCATTCTCTGAAGAAACATTTAACTGGACAGAAAGAATTTCAGACTACAATAGGTCAAGAAAAGGATTTTTACTTTGCAAATCCATTTTAAAAACACCAAGATTTTGGGACACCTGGGTGGCTCAGTCCGTTAAGCGTCTGACTTGAGCTCAGGTCATGATCTCACAGTCTGTGAGTTCAAGCCCCATGTCGGGCTTTGTGCTGACAGCTCAGAGCCTGGAGCCTGCTTCGGATTCTGTGTCTCCCTCCCTCTCTGCCCCTCCCCTGCTCATGCTCTGCTTCTCTCTGTCTCAAAAATAAATAAAAACATTAAAAAAAATTAAAAATACCAAGATTTTATCTAAGTTGACATCTTCTTATAGCATAATAATTAGTGTTTTTTTATAAAAGATATTTAACAAAGAAGATAGGTGTATATATAATTATTAAAATATTTCCATTGATATTTAACTCCATTGCCATATATTATAAAATACTACTGATTACTATTATTTTAATTTACTTGTTATAAAAAAATAACTTTTTAAATGTACAGTTATTTGTATTTGTAAACATGCATGGATTCTAAGCACTGCAACCAAAGGCAATAAACAGAACAATTCAAACACGCCCAAATAATTCTCTCATCTGATTCCTACATTTTTCCATTTCTAGAGTGCCAATTACATAGAATTATAGAGTATGTCACCTTTTGAGTCTGGGTTCTTTGACTTCATATAATGTCTTTAAGAACTTGTTTATGTTGTGGCTACATAAACACTGATTATTACACTGAGTGATATAACAGTTTATTAATTTCATTCATCCATTAATGCATATTTGGATCATTTCCAAGTTTTGGCAATTATCAACAATGCCATTCTACAACATTTATGTTTAGGTTTTCACATGAGCATAAATTTTCATTTCCTTAGAATAAATACCTAGAAAAACTGCAAATCCAAGGTGATTCAGTATTATTAAGTTATAACAAAACAAAACAAAACCTCCACACCACATTTTAGAGAATTTTTTTTTCCTTTATTGTTTTCTTTCCTTCATCTCTTCTCTGACTCCACATGAGGCCTGGCATATTTCAGGTGCTAAATAGATTATTTTTTAATATAAATAAAATAAATCTTTAACTTTTTTTAAATTATCCTATTATGGTGTATCATTTCTTAATAACAAAACAACTAAATGTCCATCAACTGATGAATGGATAAAGAAGTTGTGGTTTACATATACAATGGAATGCTATTTGGCAATGAGAAAGAATGAAATATGGCTTTTTGCAGCAACATGGTTGGAACTGGAGAGTGTTATGCTAAGTGAAATAAGTCATACGGAGAAAGACAGATGCCATATGTTTTCACTTTTATGTCGATCCTGAGAAACTTAACAGAAGACGATGGGGGAGGGGGGAAAAAGTTACAGAGAGGGAAGGAGGCAAACCATAAGAGACTCTTAAAAACTGAGAATAAACTGAGGGTTGATGGGGGGTGGGAAGGAGGGGAAAGTGGGTGATGGGCATTGAGGAGGGCACCTGTTGGGGTGAGCACTGGGCGTTGTATGGAAACCAATCTGACAATAAATTTCATATTAATTTTTTTCCAAAAAAATAACAAATAACAAATAACAAAACAACAACAAAGAGACTTGTTTCTAAGAAACTCCATTTAAAATAGGAACTAAAGAATTTAAGAGAGTAACCACTGTGACCAGACCATGAAAAGAAGGCTGTTAAAATAACATTAACCCGCTAAATGCTGAGAACTTCAACACAGCTTTTAAAATTTTCAGTCTGAATAGCTTATCTTGGACTTTATTACACCCTTTAACATTCCAGTTTGAAAAAGAAAGGGCCCTAGCCCTAAAAACTATTATTTTCCTCCTCCAATTATAACTAATTATATAGAGGACTTTGGCCTCAGTTTTTCCATCTATAAAATAGGTGATTTGAACTAAAACATTTTTATAGCTCTTTAGTACTCTAAATATGTATAAGTATTGATGCTTTTTATTTATGTGGCAAATAGATGCCGGCCAATGAATACAATAAATATTACGATCTTAAAAGGTATATAACAGAATATTAGTGCAATGACTGCTGAATGATGAGGTATTGTTACGGAGGAAAGTGAAATGATATGGTGAGAAGAAAATGATCTTTGGAATTAAAAATATGAAATTGAATTACCTCTTTGCTTCTTATTATCCACAAGATCTTAGATAAGTTTATTAAGATTTTGAAGATTTAGGTATTCTATATATAGAACGGAGACAATGTGACATCAATTGCATTAGCTACCACTATAATTAAACGGTGTTAGTTTTCTTACATTATGTTTGCCTGTTAATTAGTGTAATGTATTTTTTTTTTTTTTTTGTACATGTTAACAGATCCCAACGGCTATTTTAACGGGACATAAGACCATGCTTTCCAGATATTTTGCTACCAGTGGTAGTTTCTAAGAATGCTCAGTTTCTCTTAAGATTTATCCTTATAGTTCTTGGCCTTTTCACAGCAGGGGGATTTACTTTCACCCTCACCACCAGGGGAATACCAAGCTGTTTAAGGTAGTCCTTTCCAGCTCTGTAGGTACAGCCATGCACAGACCTTTCAGAAAAAACCTTCAAGTTCTCCAGAGAAACATTCTAGAAGCATGTCTTAGCTACACCGTATTTTGTCACATGTTGCTTTTCCACAGTTTATTTCTGCTTACTTATTCTGAGGCAAAACACAGTGCCAATATTCCCTGTGATCAGACTTAAGCCTCAAACGCTCAGATTTTTTTCTTTCTCGTCCGTCATCTGTTCTAAAATATGTCCCTATAGGCAATTTCCCAACTCAGGTATGTAGAGGACTTAAAAACATCCCCAGAGATCTTTCTGCTTCCTAAACAAAACTCATAAGCTGTAAGGAAAAGCAGAGTCCAGCTAGACTAGATCTGGGCATCCCATAGGTCTTTCATGTGAATATTCAGACTAATCTCTAATAATTGCATGTATATTTAAGGTTATTGCACAAATTACGTTTAATATACCTGTGTTCACCATCTGTTATACCTCTTGGGGAATTGACACTGAACAGTTGGGAATTCTTTTTTATAAGCAATAATGTTTTATAGCTCATAAAGTACGCATGAAATAAACCCTTTTAATTTTAATTATATCTGAGAAATTTATATTATAGTACTTCTGGAAAAATTATGCGTCCCTTGTTTAGAGGTGACAAATTATGGAGGTAAGGAATATACACAGGTGTGCACACCCCAAATATACCACCTTCCAATAAATTCTTTTACGTTTGCTGATTTTGTTAAAGAACAAAAGTTATTTAAAAAAAAAAAAATACGTAGCATCAAGTCAGGCAGAAGAAAGACAGGAATTCCATCTTCCTAAGCAGATGTCAAAAACATTTAAACAGCTGTCAGACCAGTTCAAACTGTCATCAGAAGTGACCTTAAACCAAGTTTAGTTTTTAAATGTTATAAAAAAAAAAAAAGTGAAAAAATAACACAGTGCCGTTATGCAGCTGTCTGAAATATTAAATGAAAGAATGAACATCTGTTCAGTTGCTCTTCAAACTTTAATGGTTTGGAGAGAAATTCTGTTGTCTCAGATCTTTAAGAACATCTGAGGCCCATACAGCTTCAACACCTGTGAAAGATTCTCTCTGAAATCATACATTCCTACTTCAAAGTCTTTTACTACTATTCTTTGCCAAACATATGCCAACAAACAACAGAACAAATTATTAATAATATTTATGATATTTAAACCTTCTTGCAGTGTATATTTTAGACCAAGAATAAAATCCTTTGGACTCTTATTCACAGAAGATATAAAGCTACTTTTTAAACTAGTAAAAGAACAATTTGGTAGCAAACGAGCTATTTTACTGTATCTGAACGCTAGATATCTAAAATTGCTTTTTTTCAAAATTAAAAAAAATAAATAAAATCATTTTGAGAATTAGCTATACATATGCTTTAGTAGTTTTAAAATGCAATCCTCTTTGATATGCTTATTTCATTCAGCTGTATATGAAAATTATTCCTTTTAGAACTGAAAGAAATGCTGTGCAAAGAAGTATTAGGTTTATGTTAAGCATTTTGTGATGAAAGTCACCTTGCTAATATAAATAAAATGGTTCTAGACACACATTTGTCTAGAAATGTGAACATGTATTTCCCGTTAATGTCTTTTTTCAAATATATGTGTGTATTTGAGTGAACACATACATACGTATCTATGTGTATATAATAGATTCTGTATATTCTAGCTGGTGATGCAATACTCCGAACTTAAAACGCAAAAGCTACAACGATCTCTGGTCAAAGAGATGCCGTGTATAAATTTCTATTTCCACGTGCTTCTTCTAACCTAAAAGTACCTCCAGTTTTTCCATTGATCTTTTGCACCTTTGATGAGAAATCATTCAAGTGACTATTTAAAGCCAGAATTGCTTTAAGCTACATTGGAATTTAGGCCCTTGTACACCATTAAACATGAGAGTTTTGAGAAGAAAATATAAGTATTGCTTTTGAAGTGTATAAATGAGCTTTTAAATGTCTACCATTTGAAAACTGCTAGTGAAAACAGGGAAGGTTTTATAGGGAAACCATACTTTTACTCTAATGTCTGGACATATGAGGAATATTTTTTTACACTGATGTGAGACTGCAAAATTAGATTTCTTTAGGCTCCTGCAGACACAAGTCTGTGCCTTTAACTCCAGCTTTACATTAAAATTAGCAGGGGGCACCTGGGTGGCTCAGTCAGTTAAGCGGCTGACTGGCTCAGGTGATGATCTTGTGGTCCCTAAGTTTGAGGCCTGCATCCAGGTGTCAGAACAGAGCCTGGAGCCTGCTTCAGATTCTCTGTCTCCTTCACTCTTCCCTTCCCCTGCTTGCTCTCTGTTTCTCTCTCTCTCTCTCTCTCTCTCTCTCTCTCTCTCTTTCTCTCTCTCTCAAAAATAAATAAACACTAAAAAAATTGAAAAGAAAATAGGAAACGTTTCTAAAATCCAAGTACCCAGGCTATACTTCATATCCATTACATTAAAATCTCTAGGTTGGCAGGTAGCTTGAAGGGCTCTTAAAGCCTCAAATGTAGTTCTAATATACATCCGGTTTGGAAACAATCTGTAAAAAACGTAAACAAATAATCACTTATCAAGTATAATAAAATAATCATGTGTTTTGTATAAATCGATGTCTATTTCTAATTAATGAAAAACATTTTATTAATGTTAAATATGCTGCTCATATATATATGGGCATTCAGTATCTTACCATCTCAGAGACAACCAACTAAGAAAAATGAAACAAAACATACCTAAGTGTTGTGACATATTGCTATTTAAAAAATCCTGCTTAGAGATTTTTGGCTCAGTCAGTTGAGTGTCCAACTTTGGCTCAGGTCATGATCTTGTGGTCCGTGAGTTCAAGTCCCAGGTCAGGCTGTGTGCTGACAGCTCAGAGCCCGGAGCCTGCTTTAGATTCTGTCTCCCTCTCTCACTGCCCCTCCCCCACTCATGGTCTGTCTCTGTGCCTTTCTCCAAAAATAAAGATTAAAAAAAAGTTTTAAAAAATCCTTCTTATTTTTAAATTACTATAAGGAGTAGATATGAACTCTTGAGTTATAGATTTAAAATTAAAATTCTTATTGATTCTATACAGAATAGCTGAATATTTAGCAATGCAACGTAATATTTAAAGTTCTATTGTTTTCTATGAGTGTGTCACAAATTACTGAATGATAATAATTATTCCCCTTCTTACGTAGTTTTATTAACCTTACAAATTAAACAAATTTTATAAATTAAATAAGGTTATGACAACGGATAAAATATTTTAAAAGTGGTTTGCATTTTCGCCTTTCATAATTAAAATTTGCATACTTAAATAAAACAGAAACAAAAATTGTGCAATCCTTCATAAAGACATAAAAAACTATAAGTTCTATCAGATAACACGAGGAACTTGGTTTTGAATTTGAACTCGTCCAAGTCCGGGGCACCTGGGTGGCTCAGTACGGGGCGCGTGGGTGACTCAGTCAGTTAAGTGTCTGACTTCGGCTCAGGTCATGATCTCACGGTCTGTGAGTTCGAGCCCCAGGTCGGGCTCTGTGCTGACAGCTCAGAGCCTGGAGTCTGCTTCAGATTCTGTGTCTCCCTCTCTCTCTGACCCACCCCCATTCATGCTCTGTCTCTCTCTGTCTCAAAAATAAATAAACATTAAAAAAAAAAAAATGAACTCGCCCAAGTTCAAAGCATTTGGATTAATATTTTTACAAGTTTCTCAGAAAAGGAAAACAACCCCATTAACCAGTAGTGTGAAGAACTGCTTAATTTCACATAGCACTTGCGAATATATTTTTTATGATTGCTTGTGTTGCTTTACCTTCATAGTCATGACATTTAAATTCACTCTGTCATATAAGGAGAAAGAAAACATTAAAATTGATTGCATATACCTACAAACCATGATTTCAAATTTTAAGAGCCTCTTGAATATTTGTTCCATAGTTTTTTTAAACTATTTATTTTCTCCCCCTCCCCCCTCCCCTCCCTCCTTCTTCTTCTCCTTCTTCTCCTTCTTCTTCTTCTTCTTCTTCTTCTTCTTCTTCTTCTTCTTCTTCTCCTCCTCCTCCTCCTCCTCCTCCTCCTCCTCCTCCTCGTTCTTCTTCTTCTTCTTCTTCTTCTTCTTCTTCTTCTTCTTCTTCTTCTCCTTCCAATTCAGACCCTCTCCTAAAGCCGGTTCAGTTACAATGTGGAGACTAAAAATTAATAGTATCAACGTTTATTTATTTTTGGGACAGAGAGAGACAGAGCATGAACGGGGGAGGGGCAGAGAGAGAGGGAGACAGAGAATCGGAAACAGGCTCCAGGCTCTGAGCCATCAGCCCAGAGCCTGACGCGGGGCTCGAACTCACGGACCGCAAGATCGTGACCTGGCTGAAGTCGGACGCTTAACCGACTGCGCCACCCAGGCGCCCCTAAAAATTAATAGTATCAAATAATAGGATGCTGAATCTTCTACCTCAATTATGCTATGTTTAAGTCTGTTTAATATAATCATAATATTATTAATAGAGAAGGAAAAATCAGCAAGATACCAGTTCAAATATCTAAGGTTTCAGGTTTCTGCAGTTTTTTTTTCTTTTTTTCTTTCTTTCTTTTTTTTTTTTTTTTTTAATCTGGCAACTTAAAAGATACCATCTTGTGTTCATAGTAATAAAGATAACCTTTTCCTCTTTGTGCAATAAAATTTGAAATAGCATACTGGTTTGTTTTATTCTGTCAATTAAATATACACTGGGGACATATACACTTAACAATTGTTTATATAAAAATTTCAAAATATCTGAATACGAAGGCAACATATGTACAGGCACACACTCATATGTATACATATATGTGTATATGTAAATGTCTCTATATTTACCTATAAATTTAGTCAAACATCATAAATAAATAAATAAATAAATAAATAAATAAATAAAATATCTATTACATAACCCTCTTTATAGCTATAGATTTATGTATATGTATGTGTGCATATGTACATACCCCCACACATGTGTAGGTATATGCACTTGATTGCACTTTTGCTTTTTGTCCTGTACAGTTTGTTGTCTCCAGACACACATTTTTGAATAAATTTATGTGATTGTAGTCATATATTTAAATTCATATATATGGAAAAAAGATACCTTCCTTTTATTTTTTCTTAGCTATTAACAACACAAGTATATCATAAAGTGGATTCTAAAATGAAAACTCTCCCTTAATTTCTGTTATGACACATTTGACTTTAATCTTGCATTAACTGGTTTTTCTTTCATATTTTTTTCTAGTCAACTTACTATTTGCCAAAATATTTAGGTAGTAAAAAATTTGATAGCTCATTAGCAGATGATCTACTGTCTGCACACAGCACAGTGTGGATTCATTCTTGGCACCTGTGACTAAAATGCCATTTGGAGCACACTTCCACAAGGACACCTTGGAGGAAATTGTTTTATGCTCACTGAATATATGTACTGTTTAAGGAAAATTATGGATTGGGATCACAGAATGGCAGTACAAAACATATTTGATAATTGCTTACTGTGTATTTGCAAATCCTGCTTTATTGAAACCAGAAGTATTTGGCTCTCTGTGTTGTTGTCAGTTATTCCTGGCACTTCATATGCGTTGGCAGAGTTTAAGGTTTGAATGGAAAAACAATTTAGAAAACTGTCACATCAAATTGGAGATAATTATCTCAACATAATCTAGTTAGAGCAAGAAGTAGCAACAATTAAAAAAAAAATGTGACAGCATTGCTCTCAGTTGAGAACAAAATGGTTAAGGGACGCCTGGGTTGCTCATTCAATCGAGCATCTGGGTCTCGATTTCGGCTCACGATCTAACTGCTGTGGGATGGAGTCCAGCATTGCACTTGGCGCTGGTTGTAGAGCCTGCTTGGGATTCTCTCTCTCTCTCTCTCTCTCTCTCTTTCTGCCCCACCTCTGTTCGTTCTCCTCTTTCACTTTCTCAAAATAAATAAACAAACAAAGAAAAATAGTCTGGGTGCCTGGGTGGCTCAGTCAGTTGGGCGTCCGACTTCCACTCAGGTCATGATCTCATGGTCCATGCGTTTGAGCCCGGCGTCCAGCTCTGTGCTGACAGCTCGGGGCCTGGAGCCTGCTTCGGATTCTGTGTCTCCCTCTCTCTCTGACCCTCCCCCATTCATGCTCTCTCTGTGTCTCATAAAATAAATAAACATAAAAAAAAATTTAAAAAAAAAAATGGCCTGGCTCCAATGGACTTTTATGGTTAGGCAAGCCTTGCTCCAATGCTAACAGTGTTTTATATATGGACGCAGCATTTGGTCCCAGTCATTAAAGAGAGGAAAATGGAGAGCTAGGACAATAAAATATGTAGAAATAAAAATACACTAAGCATTCACATATTAGGCACAATTTGAGATGGTAAATTGATAATATACTATTAAAACAACATGTCTAATTGAAGAAACTTGAAGCTCTTAATCACTATACTGTATTATTTATTATAATACATTATTGTTTTCTCAAGGTTTAGCATTAATCTCTTAAGACTTTAACTTTATATGAGATTAAAAAGTGGATTAAAATGATGGATATGTAGGGGCGCTTGGGGGACTCATTTGGTTAAGCATCGGACTTCAGCTCAGTTCACCATCTCACGGTTTGTGGGTTGGAGCCCCCATTGGACTCGTTCTTACAGCTCAGAACCTGGAGCCTACTTCGGATTCTGTGTCTCCCTCGCTTTCTGCCCCTCCCCCGCTCACGCCCTGTCTCTCTGTCTTTCAAAAATGAATAAAAATGATAAAAAAATAAAACAAAATGATTGCTATGTAAAAAATAAAAAGAAAATACAACACCTGAATTTGTGCTTTATTAAAAATACCAGTATTTCCTTTGGTTTCTTATTTTTCCTCAGTATCATCAGCCATTTACAATTCTTATAAAATAAATTAGACACAACTTTAATATTTCAACTTCTTTCAGGCCAAACAAAATAAGCCTTATGCCATCCATTCCTGGTTTGATTAAAATGCAACATATAAAGTAAAATTTAAATGAGAGTTTAGAGGGGTGCCTGGGTGATTCAGTCAGTTAAGTGTCTGACTTCAGCTCAGGTCATGATCTCACAAGTTTTTGAGTTCGAGCCCCGTGTTGGGCTCTGTGCTAACATCTCAGAGCTTGGAGCTTGCTTCAGATTCTCTGTGTCTCTGTGTCTGCCCTTCAGCCTTTTGCACTCTGTCTCTCTCTCTTTCTCTCTCAAAAATAAATAGACATTAAAAAAATTAAATAAATAAATGAGAGTTTAGAATTTTCTTTGTAAAATGAAGTCCATCATTACTATAATTAAATATAAGCTTTTTAAAAGAAATCTAAAATTACTATCTCTAGACATTAAAAGTAACTTAATTTCTATAGTTTAGTTTGATATGTTGAGAATTGAAATTATAAGCAACAATAGAAGCAAGATAAATTAAATTATAGTTTTGTAGCTAAAATATATGAAACTAAAAATAAAGCAAAACAAATATCTTATTATAAAATATATTAATTTTTGTTTTATCTTTTCCCTAATTGAGTAAAAGTTTGGCTATTGTCAGAAGGCAGGTGGCTTTCGATAAATTTAGTTATCTTATGTCAGGAATAATCATGAGAATAATAATAAAATAATCTATTTTGTCTCCCCCTGTTCTTGTGCATGAATGTAAACTACAGCAATCCCATGATTCTTAGCTAACTAATACCAGATATTCCTATGGTCACTTTAAGTTTCAGACCATGATTCCTAATCTCTTCTTAAGATGTACAGTATGTAGCTTTTTTGATATCTAAAACTACTGATTTCTTTTAAAGTTATATGTACCCTCTTCTTCCCTGCTACCACTAACTCCAGAGAAATGCCTGAAATACGTGAAGACAAATGTGGTGAGCTCCCTGTTTCTTGCCCAGTTTTTCTTCTTTCAGCTTACCATCCACTTTTTGATAGAACTTTGACTCATGATCACTTTGAATTTTTGCGTGATGTCACAACACAGCAGCACCTTTCTTCAAAGAAATTTCCTTAATATTTTCTCATCTCCATATATTCCCAATTGTTTTAGCCCCTTGATGTAAGATATTTAAATATGTAAAACCAACCCTTCCAGTCATTTATATTTTGCAGAATGTTCCGTCTCGCAATAGAGTTTCATATCTGGATTCTATTCAAAGGTATCAGCTAAAATGTCCATGTTAACACTTTTTTGCCATTGTAATTCATTTGTGGTAAGGAAAGAAGAAACAGAAGTGGCTAGCAGTCAAATTTCCCACGGCTAACCTGCTAGTCCACATGCTGTCTTTGCTAGAGACCCTTCCATTGCCATCAGTGTTCTTACTATTAAATTTGTATAAGCAATATGTACTTTAAAAGTGCATTTTTTGGGAAATATGGGCCTTGTGGAGATACATGCACGATCATTGCATTTCCATGATAACACCTACACATACAGGGATTAGGTTTTGCCATAGGTAGCAGAGTAGCTCTTTAAAGTGTTGAAACAGTACAACAGCGTTGAAACAGCAAATTCAGCTCTGTAATCAGTTATGGATATGTGCCAGATTGGGCTACGGTATACAGGGCTGGTAAAGCAAAATGCACAACAATTATGGAAATACATAGAGACTTTTATATAGAGTTTCTTTGTCCTACCACCCATTTCTCTTCTTCACCAATTCTTATTGTGAATTGGCAGTGACTATTCTGTGGCAGTGACTATCTATGGACATCCACCTCAATATGTGTTTGAAGCAAATGAATGTCAATGGACACTTGACATTTGTTGTAGCTAATATATCCTTAAATGAGTATCAACTGTTTTTGCTCAAAGTCAAGACAATTTCCCACTTGCAGGACATGCAGCACTAAAGATAATTTTGTGCGTGTCAGAATAATCTCAATGGTAATTCAAAATAAATTCCTTTAGATTAGTTGTCAGTATCACAATAATTATTTACAGATTCTTTTCAAAAAACAGAAAATTAGACACCTCTGTACCCAGTGCCAGGTTGTAAGGAAAAATTCACTGGAGCTGGGACGAGGAAAGCAGGAATTATTCTGGTGAGAAGAACAGAGTATAAAGGCCTCTTTGCACACTACTGGGAAACATCCACTACAGATACAACATGGGAAAGAGAAAGGACGTTGACCTGAGTAATATCCATCTGTAGGGAAGGGAGGAAGAGATATATAAAACTTGTAGAGGGGTTGGCCTTAGTAGAAGTGTAGACAATTTCTGCATTGTAAGAGTCAGGAAATCAGAATAGATGGATTCAGATGCTGAGAAATGGATGATTGTGGTTGTGAGAGCTTGTAGAAGTCTCTCAGATTGATTCTATTTCTCCCTGAAATGGGGAAAAAGGGACTCAGCTGAGTGAGGAAGAAAGAGGAACCGTTGAGAAATTATAAAACAATTACACAGAAAAAAAGAGAAAAGTGGTTTGACCAGAGAAATACAATATGAATCCTGGACAGTATTAACGATCCCTTTACATTTTATAATCATAAAATGAGAGGAATCAATGTGGTTCCTGAACATTATTAGGGGAGCCATGCAATATAGCAATTTCCTCTCTGTGAACCAACATTCACTGATAAAATTGTGCTTTAGCATTTACTCACTACTGTTTACCTTTGTTATGATTACTAAATCTTAAAAAAATCACATTTTTATTGATTACATGCCACTGCTGCTTACAGAAATTGATAATTAGCCAATCTAATTAATGGGCTAAGATCTTGTATGATGCATAACTTATTTTGTGTGACTTTCACAAATTGGACTGGTAAATTTCCCATGAAACCTGGCCATTTGAAAGCAGTTACATGTGCGATTGACAACTGTTGTTGCTACTTAAAAACAAAGAAAAAAAAAAAAAATGATAGGATTTCCACAGGTGATTTCCAAATTATCAAATTACCTTCTGAACACTGACTGTGAGGCAATATTCCAAGGTATCCTGGAGGCAGCATGCTTTCATCACATTCAAGGCTCCTAAATACTGTTTCTCTATAGATAAATACAGAATTAAACACTGATACCATGGAGGAAGAGCTAACATCTCCTATTCAAGGAAACAAACAACAACAACAACAAAGAAATCTCATTAAACACTTTTTTTTTTAAACGTTTATTTATTTTTGAGACAGAGAGAGACAGAGCATGAACAGGGGAGGGTCAGAGAGAGAGAGGGAGACACAGAATTGGAAACGGGCTCCAGGCTCTGAGCTGTCAGCACAGAGCCCGACGCGGGGCTTGAACTCACGAACCACGAGATCATGACCTGAGCCGAAGTCGGACGCTTAACCGACTGAGCCACCCAGGCGCCCCTCATTAAACACTTTTTTTAAGACTCTACCAATAATGTAGATTTGTTTCAAGAATTAGATTTTTTTCTGGCTATGCTTATTTTTTCTTCAATGTAAATAACAATTGAGTGATTATTTTCTTTGTTTCTTTTGAGTTGATGCACTGTTTTCTTTTTCTTTAGTATCCCCTCTCCTTGACTTAATCTAACATATAAAAATGAAATTTGGCACCTCTCAATGAAATACCAAAAAAGTATCCCTTAATAAATATGTTATTTTCCTTCTTTATTTTTATTTTTAAATTAGAACAATGGCCCTCATAAACTTATATAAAGCAATTTAGTCACTTAAACTTTTAAGGGAGGGACACCTGGGTGTCTCAGTTGGTTGAGTGTCCAACTTTTGGTCTTGGCTCAGGTCATGATCTCATGGTTCATGGGATTGAGACCTGCTTTGGACTCTGTGCTGACAGCTCAGCGCCTGCTTGGGATTCTCTCTCTCCCTCTGTCTCTGCCCCTCCTCTGCTTGAGCTCTCTGTCTCTCTCTGTCTCTCTCTCAAAATAAATACATAAACATTTAAAAAATAAAATAATTTTAAGGGAAATATTTATAATACTTTCAAAAATATTTGTGGTGAATTTATATTTAATGTGTGCCATGCTAGGTGTGGTGGTTGGAGCACATAAAAACAGTAGACTATCCTGAAGGGAAGTACATAGAACACCTAAGTGTTGAAAAAGTAACGTGTCATAAGGGTTTAACAGAAAAAGAGTTTTAAGACACAGGAGATATTAATGTCGCTTTCTTATTTTCAGGGGAGCCTTACTATGTGAGTCAGTATTTGAATCTTACTTTGAAATGTGCAGATGCTTTGGAAAATCAGGTATACACTTTGAGATCACATACATAAGTTGGGTCATCTACAAGGAGCTTAAGTATATTTTGATGAAACAAATAAAACTAGGAAGATATTTAGTTGAGAGAATGTAACTCCTAGATAGGGAGTTTTCACATTGTTTATTTAAGATCAAAGTCATCAAATATATATCGGAAAGGAAAATTGTGGCTTAGCTGTTTTGTATAGAAATTCTTTTTCATCTGGTATTAGGGTCATTGAAAAAAATTGAGGGCTAGAAAGCAATGAAATGACATGACAATAGCCTTGGCATTCTTGTTATATTTTACTAGAAATTATAAGAGTAGAGAAGAAGAAATAGAGTTGAATAACACTGGGAAGGCAGATTACAGGTAGACAGGGATACGAAAAACAAATTAGATTTATTTCAGAAACTTCAATATTGGACGATTAGGGAAATATTAGTTCCATTAAAAATAAATCTCTGAGTAGAAAAAAGCATTTCAGAAAAGAGAAGATGAGTTCAATTTTGGATGTGAGTTTGAGATCTTCGAGTGAAGACTTTGATCAGACTTCTGTAAAATGATCACGTTGAGAATAAATCATAATTGTAGTTATAAACATGGGATTCATGCACATGTTGGCAATATAAGCCCTGAAATTGCATAACATAGTCAAGGGAAAAAGTACAAAATAGCAAAGAAAACTTTAGGAGAATAATGCCTTAGGGAAAATGAAGTTTAAAATATATTTTAAAAAAAGAGGTGTTTTGAATTCATAAATCCATGTATTTTCTTGAGAATTTTACCCATTCACGAAGGTTCAAAACATAGATGTTTCATTTGTTTGTTTTTAGTATATGTGCTGCCGAAGCGAGCACTCATTTGTTTGTTTTAATTGCAACTTGCAAAGTTAATATATTTTGGTAAAAGTAAGTTTCACAATAACAGCCCCATCATTTTATTAAGTTTACTGTTAAGGCAGTTATAGAAAGCTACTAAATTTGACTTTGCCCAATTTTACCCAAACGACAAGAAAATACTTTCATTAAAAGTTCTTATGCTATAATGTAAATGTTATAAGATATGGTTGTGTGTTATTCAAAAATAATTAGTAGCTATGGAATAATTATACATATATAATATATATACATATATATACACATATATACATATGTACATATGTATGTATATATATACATATATATGTATATGTATATGAACACTCATATTTCTAAACTTAATTAACATGTAAAAAGCATGTTTAAGAATTTATTCAAGGGGTGTCTGGGTGTCTCAGTCAGTTAAGTGACCGACTCTTGGTTTTGGCTCAAGTCATGATCTCACAGTTTCATGAGTTCAAGCCCACGTCAGGCTCTGCACAGTCAGCACAGAGCCTGCTTAGGATTCTCTCTGTCTCCCCCTCTCTTTGACCCTTCCCCACTTGCACTGTCTTTGTCTCTCTCAAAATAAATAAACTTAAAAAAATTTAAAAACAAGAATTTATTAAAAGGTTAATTGAGGGGCACCTGGGTGGTTCAGTCAGTTGAGTGTCTGACTTCAGCTCAGGTCATGGTCTTGCAGTTTCTGAGTTCAAGCCCCGCGTGGGGTCCTGTGCTACCAAACAGCTCAGAGCCTGGAGCCTGCTTCAGATTCTGTATCACTCTCTGTCTCTCTCTGTCTCTCTCTCCCCCCGGCTCATGCTCTGCCTCTCTCTGTCTCTCAAAAATAGATAAATGTTAAAAAATTTTTTTTAAAGGTTAATTGAAATTAAACACAAAATGAGAAATAACAATATAATTTTCCTTGCTAGAATTATAATCATGTTATCATAAAATTGAACTTTCCTCAAGAAAATATAATTTCTATTTAGAAAATGTACATAACAGTACAGCTATTAATATAAAATTCTCCCTGCCATTAAGGATTATGACTTTTAAAAAATTATTAAGTTTTTATTTTAGTAATAAAAATTCAGCTAAGAATAAATTTCACCAGGAAGACAAAAGTACCAGGAAGGTACTTTGAAAACTTTATGACATTGATAAAAGAAATAGAAGATTAGAGAAATAAATGGAACAATATACCATGATCATGGATTGGAAGAATTACTACTGTTAAAATGTCCATACTACCCAAAGCAATTTCAGATTGAGGCAATCCTAATCAAAATACCAATGGTATAAAAATACCATGTTTATATACAGCTATTTTATATAGAGCCATTTTATATAGAGCTAGAACAAAGAATCCTAAAATGTGCATGGGAACATAAAAGACCACAAATAGCTAAACCAATCTTGAGAAAGAAAAACAAAGCAAGGGTTACCACTCTGCTTGATTTCAAACTTTCCTACAAAGCTATATTAAACAAAACGGTATAGTACTAGCATAAATACAGACACATCAATTAATGGAATAGAATAGACGATTCAGAAATAACCCAACACATATATAGTCAATTAATCTATGACACAGGAGACAAGAATATACAATGTGGAAAAGACAGTCTTTTCAATAAATGATATTAAAAAGACTGGAAAACAAGAGAATGAAACTGGACAACTTTCTTACACCATATATAAAAATAAATTTAAAATAGATTAAAGGCTTGAATGTAAGGCTTATAACCAGAAAATCCCTAAAAGAAGACATAGTCAGTCAGTAATCTCTTCTACATCAGTCTTAGCAGTATTTTTTTGGACCAGTCTCCTCAGGCAAGGGGAACAAAAGTTAAAATAAATGGGATTATATTAAACTAAAAAGCTTTTACACAGTGACGAAAACCATCAACAAAACAAAAAGGCAACACACTGAATGAGAGAAAACATTTGCAAATCATACTTCTAATAAGACCTAATATCCAAAATATAGAAAGAATTTACACAACTTAACACAAACAAACAACCCAAGTTTTAAAAATGGGTAGAAAACTTGAAGAGACATTTTTCCAAAGAAGACATGTAGATGGCCACAAGGCACATTGAAAAATGCTCAACAGCACTTTTCATCTGTCAGAATGGCTATTCTCAAAAAGACAAAAAAAAAAAAAAAAAAAAAACAAAAAGCAAAAAACAAAAAGCAAAAAACAAAAAACAAATGTTGGTGAGAATGAGAAAAAAGAACCCTCATACACTGTTAATGGAAATGTAAGATAGCGCAGCCACAATGAAAAAGAGTATGGAGCTTCCTCAAAAAATTAAAAATAGAACTACCACACATTCTAGCAATTCCATTTGTGGGTATTTTTCCAAAGAAAATGAAAACACTGATTTGAGAAGATATATATATATATATATATCTTAATGTATGTGCAGGATTATTTACAAATGCCGAGATATGGAAACAATCCATCAACAGATGGATAAAGAAGACATACATACATGTATATGTTTGCATGTATGTATATAAATTCATATATACATACATACATACATACACATATACATATATACATACATACATACAATGGAATATTACTCAGCTAATAAAAAAGGATGAGATGTTGACATTTACGACAATATAGGTGGACCTAAATGGTATTATGCTAAAGGAAATAAGTCAGAGAATGATTTCACCTGTATGTAGAATCTAAAATACAAAACAAATAAATAAACAAAATGGAAAGATATAGACAGTTAGATACAGGAAAATGATTATCAGAAGATGCAGTTGGGGAATAGGCAAAATAGGTGAAGGGGAATAAGAGAAACAAACTTTTGGTTATGAATAAAATAAATCATGGGGATGTAATATAGAGCACAGGGAATACAGTCAATAATATTGTTATACATTTGCATGGTGATATATGGTAACCAGACTTATTGTGGGGTTATTTAATGTACAAAAATTTCAAATTACTATGATGTATACCTATAACAAAAAGAATTTTGTATGTCAATTATAATTTAATAAAAATAGTAGTTATCTTTAAGCATTAAAAAAAAAAAAAAGAAAACTAGAACTAGTTGATATCTGGTTTGCCTCTAAACTACAGGACTTAAAAAGGCTTTATTGAGCTCTGTAGCTGAAAATGCCATTTCCCATTTAATAGCCACAATGGAAGTCCTGTCTGGCATTTATTCTACCGTGGATAGCCTTGAGTCATATTTATTCTACTGTCAAAAAATATTTACTTTTATCATGAGCTTGTCATTTTACTGTACTGAAATGAAAGAAGTAAATGGTTTAGAAATCATGAAGTCTCTTGTAAATGTAATGGCCCTTGATAACTTGTAATTATTTTGTTATTAAAATATTTTTAAACCAAATATTGGGGCGCCTGGGTGGCTCAGTCGGTTAAGCATCCGACTTCAGCTCGCATGATCTCACGGTCTGTGAGTTCGTGCCCCGCGTCAGGCTCTGTGCTGACAGCTCAGCGCCTGGAGCCCGTTTCAGATTCTGTGTCTCCCTCTCTCTCTGCCCCTCCCCTGTTCATGCTCTGTCTCTCTCTGTCTCAAAAATAAATAAACATTAAAAAAATAAATAAATAAACCAAATATTGATTCTAAAATATTGTGAAACAACCAAAGTAAAAGATGGGAAATCTAAATTTGAAGGTAGCAAGTTTTCTCTTGTTCATTGACAAATTAATTCATCCTGACACTAGTCAGGTTTACAATCTAGTTTACATAGCTGATGTAAGTGTTTCTTTGACAGGGTCAGAATTAGTCCTATTACATAGAATATTTATTTTGCAAACTGTAAATACAGGAAGAAAAACTCTTTGTAATGGCAATAGCTACTTGAAAGAATGACCTTGAGAATATAGAAGGGTAACAGGCCTGTTTGCTCTTGATCTAGGTTTAGTCTATTTTTCAACAAATAAATAATTAGGGGAAAACATACAACGAGAAAAGGGAGAGCAGGTTGACCAACCAGATGGGCCAAATGAGCCTAATAATGAAAACATTTGACAAATATTGCCCTGTTTACTCATTTATCTTGGTTGGACTCAGGAAAAAAAAAAAAAATTATATACCTGATGTTTTAAACTGTGGTATTCCCCCCACTTTTGTTGGAAAATAATTGACATACATCACTTAAGGCATATAGCATGATGGTTTGATATCCACATATTGTGAAATGATTATTGCAGTAGGTCTAGCTAACATACATCATTTCATGTACATAAAATAAAAAGATAAGAAAGAAGAAAAGAAAGAAGAAGAAAAAAACCATATTTTTTCCATGTGATGAGAACTCTTAGGATTTATTCTTTTAACTTTCCTGTATGTCATACAGTAATGCTAACTATAGTCATCATGTAGTATATCACATCCCTGATATTAATTATCCTATAACTGGAAATTTGTGTCTTTTGGCCACCTTCCTCCAATTGCCCCTAAACCACTCTCTGCTATCTTGTGGTCACATGTCTGATCTCTTTTTCTTTTTTTTTTTTTTTAATTTTTTTTTTCAACGTTTATTTATTTTTTTTGGGACAGAGAGAGACAGAGCATGAACGGGGGAGGGGCAGAGAGAGAGGGAGACACAGAATCTGAAACAGGCTCCAGGCTCCGAGCCATCAACCCAGAGCCTGACGCGGGGCTTGAACTCACGGACCGCGAGATCGTGACCTGGCTGAAGTCGGACGCTTAACCGACTGCGCCACCCAGGCGCCCCTCTGATCTCTTTTTCTATGAGTTTATTTCCTTTTTCTTTCTTTCTTTTTTTTATTTATTTATTTTTTTTTTTTAGATTCTACATATAAGTGAGATCATATAATATATATCTTATTCTCAAGTTAATGCACTCAAGGTCCATTCACGTTGCCACAGATGGTAGGATTCCATTTTTGTTCATGACTGGATAATAGTCCATTGTACATATATAACACAACTTCTTCATCCATTCATCCATCAGTTCACACTCATGTTGTTTCCATGTCTTGACTGTTGTAAATAATGCTGCTATGAAAATAGGAGGGCAGTTATGTTTTTCATTTCTTGCTTTCATTCCTTTGGATATATTCCCAAAAGTGCAATTGCCAGATCATTTGGTGGTTTTATCTTTAATATTCAGAGGATCCTCCATACTGTTTTCCATCGTAGCTGTACCAATTTACAATCCAACAGTGTACAAGGATTTCCTTTTCTTCACACCCATGCCAGAATTTGTTATTTCTTGTCTTTATGAGGGATGTTCTAACATGCATCATTTTGAGAGGGAGAGAGTGTGAGTGGGGGAGGGGCAGAGAGAGTGTGAGTGGGGGAGGGGCAGAGAGAGTGTGAGTGGGGGAGGGGCAGAAACAGAGGGAGATACAGAATCCAAAGCAGGCTCTAGGCTCTGAGCTGTCAGCACAGAACTTGATGTGGGGCCAGAACCCACAAACCGCAAGATCACAACCTGAGCCAAAATCAGACACTTAACTGACAGAGCCACCCAGGCTCTTCCCATGTTTTGTTGTTGTTGTTGTTTTCATTCATTAGTTGTTCAGAAGAGTGTTTAAATTCCATGTGTTTGTGAATTTTCTAGTTTTTCTGTTATTTCTGGTTTCATGGTGTTGTGGTCAGAAAAGATACTTGATATGATTTCAAACTTCTTGAATTTGCTAAGCCTAATATGTGGTTTTGTGTCGTAATATAAAGTCCATCCTAGAAAATATTCCATGTGCTTTTGAAGAGTGTGTACTATGCCATTATTGGATAGAATGTTTGGTTATCTCTGTTAGGTCCATTTGGTCTATACTGTTGTTCACATCTGCTATTCCTTATTGATTCTCTGTCTGGGTGATCTAGCCATTTTTGAAACTGGGATATGAAAGTTCCCAACTATTATTGTATTTCTGCTTATTTCTCCTTGTAACTCTGCTAATTTTTGCTTTATATATTTAGGTTCCCTGGATGTTGGGCACATAAATATTTACAATTGTTAGATCTTCCTGATGGATTGACCACATGATTATTATTATGGATTGACCTTGTCTCATTTTACCATTTTTAAAGTCCATTTTATCTAATATAAATATAGCTACCCCTGCTTTTTTGTTGTTGTTTTACCATTTGCTTGGAATAACTTTTACACCTCTTCACTCCCAGTCTGTGTCTTTAAGGCTAAAGTGAGTCTCTTATAGGCAGCATATCGCTGGATCTTTTTTTTTTTTCTTTTAATCTATTCATGATTTTTATCCTACTGTCTTTTGTTTTGTTTCAATGTCTTTTGATATCAGTATACTTTGACTTCTTTATCTTGTTCTTTTTGTGTAATTGTTACTGTAATTTTCCCTTGTGGTTACAGTGAAGCCTACATAAAATATCTTAAAATTATAACCCCATAGTTTAAACTGATAACAATTTAACTTCAATGAAATTCCTAAACTTTAACTTTTTACTTCTCCTTTCCCTCACATTTTAGGTTATTGCTATTACAATTTATATGTTTTTATATTGTGTAACTAGTAACATATTATTTTATATTGTGTAACTATTAATAATAGTTACAATAACTTTTACTATATTAGTTTTTCAAAACTTTTAAACTAGACTTATAAGTGAATTATGTAACACCAGTACATATTATAGAATATATTTGACTAAATATCTGCTATTACCAGTGAGTTTCATGCCACATTTTTATGTCTATGATGTTAATTGCTATTAATCCTTCAAATAACTCTCTCCAGCATTCCTTGTAAGACAGGTCTAGCTTTTGTTTGTTTAGGAATATCTTTATCCCCCCTTCATTACTGAAGAAAAGCTTCATTGGGTATAGTATCTTTGGTTGACTATTTTTTCCTTTCTTTTTTAAAAATGTTTATTTATTTTGAGAGAGAGGGCATGAATGGGGGAGGGACAGAGATAGAGGGCTAGAAAGAATCACAAACAGGCTCCTAGCTGTCAGCTCAAAGCCTAACATGAGGCTCAATCTCATGAACCATGAGATCATGACCTAAGCCAAAATCAAAAGTTGGAAGCTTAACCAACTGAGCTACCCAGGTGCCCCTCCTTTCAATATTATGAATATGTTATCTTGTTCTCTCCTGACCTGAAATGCTTCCATTGAGAAATCTGCCAAAAATTTTATGGGGGTTTCCTTGCATGTAAATTATTTTTCCTTGTTGCTTTTAAATTTCTTTCTTTGCAGAAACCTGGATGGCTCAGTGAGTTGAGCATCTAACTCCTGATTTTGGATCAAGTCATGATCCCACAGTTTGTGCAATCAAGGCCCATGTCAGGTTCTCCACTGTCAGTGTGGAGCCTACTTGAGATTCTTTCTCTCCCTCTCTCTTTGGTCTTTCCCTGCTTGCTCTTCCTCTCTCTCTCTCTCTGTCTCAAAATAAATAAATAAAATAAAAAAAAATAAATGAATAAAATATAAAATTCTTTGCCTTTTGACAATTTAATTGCACATGTCTTGGTGTTACCCCACTCAGATTCAACCTATTTAGAGTTCTTTGGGCCTCATGGATATGGATGTCTATTTCTTTTTTCAGGTTTGGGAAGTTTTCAACCATTATTGCTTTGTATATACTTTCTGCCACTTTCTCTTTCTATTCTCCCTCAGAAACTCCCATAATGTGAACCATATTTCTTTTCATTGTATTCCATAAATCGTGTAGGTTTTATTTTTTTCTTTTGCACCTCTGACTGAATAATTTGTAAGATCTTAATCTCTAGGTCACTGATTCTTTTTTTTTTTTCCATAGTTGAATCTGCTTTTGAAAGTCTCTACTGAATTTTTTACTTCATTACATTAATCACTTTTAGAATTTCTGACTTTTTTTAGTAGTTTCTATTGCTTTATCAATCTTGTTCTGTTCATGTATTGTTTTCCTGAATTTGTATAGTTACCTGTGTGTGTTTTCTTATAGTTGATTAAAATTCTTTAAGAGAATTATTCTAAATTATTTGACGGTTCAAAGAGTTTTAGAGCTTGATCAGTTTCTTTAGTGGTGTTGTATTTACCTGATATTTTATGTTCCTTGATTTCTTACTTCAGTATCTGCACATTTGAGGGATTAAGTTCTCTTCCAGACTTTACAGGTTTTGGGGGCAGAAGCAGATATTCACCAGACAGTTCAGTTCAGGTTTCTGGGTGTGTCTGATGGTAATATTCTTAGGCAGGTGGTGTCTCCTATTATGACTCATTTTTGGGTGAATCAGTTGAGGTTGGGAATGGGGGTGTGCTGCTGGCTGAGAACTATTGGATAGGACTACTGACTTTTCCCTACTCAAGTGAGAATGAAGGAAGGGCTTCATTCTTCCCTGGATTCGTTGGTCAGCCTTACTAGATGATTGCTACTAGATACTCTCTTCACTTATAAATGGGGTTCTAAATTAGCTTCCTTGCCCTGGCAGGGCAGCAGAGCAGAACCCAGGGGCTGTACAGCTTGCTGTTTTAGGACTCAAATCAAGCAAGTGTATATACCTAATTCCCTGGTCACGTATGGCCACCAGTTTTGCTCTGCCAATGAGGAAAACCACAAGCTGGGCTCTCTGTTTAAGTGCCATTCTGTATAGCCCCACTGTTGAATGGACTTCTCAGCTTCCTCACGGTCTGGCTAGGTTTTCTAGTTGGACTGGCTGAAAGATTTATTCAGTGATAAGTGGGGCTATGAATTAAATTCTCTGCCCAGGCATAGTTGGAGAAGCATCTGTAAAATTGGTGAAGCTCCTTATTTGGTTTGCCGTCTTAACTCATATCCAGGTTCTGTGGCCAGTCAGTGACTTTGGTCTGCAAACCATTAGCTCTGCCTTCCCTTCTCTCAGCTTGGGCATCACTAGGCTACATAGCTTTCAAGTATTTTTCCAGACTCTCTGGTCAAATGGGATAAGGAACCATAGTGTATGTGGCAGTTATGTCCCAGCCCTCTTGCCTGAATGGGAAGAGAAAGGCTACTCTCCATTTCTCAGTCTGTCCAGTTGAGAGGGACTGGAAACTACCTTCAGTCTTGGCAATGAATTAACCACTCTGCCTTTGCATAGCATGAAAAGTCTCCATGCCTGGTACTAGCTTAGCTCTGGGAACTACTACTTCTGTCTGTCTGTCTGTTGGCTGGGGCACTGCTGGGACGTACAGCTTCTAGGAGCTGTTGTCAACTCTTATGATTGGATGGGATTAAGAGAGCACTCTTTACAAACACTAGGGCTATGACTCAGCACCTTGCCTGGGTGTGGGTATTCAAGAACACAAATTCAACCAGGAAATTTAAAGATCAAATTGGCTTTATTCAATGATTTAATAATCAAGCAGTATCCCACCTAACAAATAGAAGGTACACTAAATAATTGTACAAAATGGAAGATTTTTATAGACAGAAATGGTGTGGGAACAAGGAAGTTATTAGCAAAAGAAAGGTTTATGGAATGGTCACTTTCTCTTAGGGGGAAAGGATATGGGATTTTATCATGCACATTACATTACTAGTGCTGATCAGGAAGTTCCAAACTAATTGGTTTACAATTCTTCTCCTGGGAGAGGCTGAAACTACAATTGGTTAGGTATAAAATCTTAACATAAATTACTCTGTTTTGGTTTTGTAGTTTCTTTTTAACACTGATAAACCTGTCTCTAAGGTCAACAAAACTCACCTGAGGATCCAAGTCAAGTCAGTCTGAACTTTGCCAAGTTATCTCCTCAAAGTGTGCCCTCAACTTGGTTTTGCAGTTAAGGAAAGCTGCAGTTAAGGGATTAGTACTTAGTACTATAAGTATGAACTCAGTGGGCCAAAATCCATGTGCTGGTTGTTGCAAGTCCTTTTCCCCTTCTCCATTATAGTCAAATTCTCAGTGATTGAACCCCACAAATTTCCCTGCAATGCTCATAGCATGAGATCAGAGTAGGTGTAAGGATTAAATTGCAGTGTAGGGCTAAGCTGTAACCTTAAGAAATAACAGCTTGTTTTAACACTGTAGATTAAGAGATAACAGCCTTGTCCTATCAATCAAGGGAACAAAAGTTCAAGGAAAATCAACTGGGTTAGTGTTTGATTGGATTGGGGCAAGGGCCTGTCTGAACTGTTTCCACCCCTATCTGGAAACTATTTCTTTGTTCTGTTCCCAGGTGATGATAAGACAATGTGGTCAGCTATGAAAACTCTGTACCCCAGCTGTTTGAGACCGCACTCTGGTCAAGAGTGTTGGTCCTGATCGGTTTGCCTTGCCTCTCATTGCAATAAACTTTGTTGTGACTATCACGGGTGCCCATAGCATTCTGTTTCAGGAGTCGTGTGGGTGCAACATTTGGTGTGTTGACCTGGAAAGTTAAAGGTCTGAAACAGGGCCCTTTCCATGGATTGCTCCGCCGACCCTTGGTAGGAAGCTCGGGATTGGGAAGAGGTAAGGATTGGGGCACGCCATTTGAATGACTCAAGAGGGTCTGCCATATGCGGCTATAGACCCAGAGTCAGGGTTCCTACCAGGATGCCGGTGGATCCCATTTGGTTTGGTTTTTTTAGAAAGGATCTTATTTTCATGTGGCTGCCACGGCCTACTGGCCTGGAGATCTTGAACTTGTGTTCTCTTCATGTCCTGATTGTTTGCTTTCTGTTAATTGTCTGTGCGTCCTACTCGGGTTTTGCCTACTTGTTTTCTTTCTGTTGATTGTCTGTCTGTGTGCCTTCTCGGTTTTGCCTATCTTTGTCATGGGTCAAAATCAGAGTATCCCACCACTCTGAGTCTTATACTAACCCGTTTGCAGGACTATAGGAGAGCTGCCTCAGTTTTCGGCTTCCACATCAAGAAGCCAGTCCTTTGAACTCTCTGTGAGGTGGAATGGACCAGCTTTCAGGTCGAATGGCCTCCGCAAGGGTCCTTTGACCTTACTCTGGTATATAAGGTTCATGCTATTGTCTATTCTAGGCCCCTCCTTGAAACTATATTTGTGACCCATCAGCCAACTTGGGATGACTGCCAGCAGCTCTTGCAAGTTCTCTTCACCACTGAGGAGTGGGATTAAGATCTGTCACGAGGCCCAGAAATTAGTGATGGGACCAAACCCACTGAGGGGCAACACACCGAGGATCCCGCCGTACTCGAAGTTTTTCCTTCTTTGCATCCTGAAAATTGGGACCCAAACACTCCTCACGGTAGGTGATCATTGACCCTATTTAGCCAGACTCTACTGGGAGGTCTCCGAGTGGCCACCCGCTGGCCCACAAACAGGTCTAAGGTAACTGAAGTAGTTCAGGGGACAGAGGAAAGCCCCTCAGCCTTAGAAAAGTTCATGGAGGTGTACTTTACCTTTACCCCTATAGACCCTGAGGCACCTGAAAATAGAAGGCATTAAACCTGGCCTTTGTCTCACAGGCAGCCCAAGACATTCGGACTAAATTACAAAAATTAGATGGGTTTGAAGGGAAAAATTTATCTGAGCTAGTTGAAATAGCCCAAAAAGTTTTTAACAATAGGGATTCTCAGGAGGAGAGACAGACAAAAAAAAATTGACTAGGGTGGTGGCGGCCGTCCTGGATGTCCACAAAGGAAGGGGACCCCAAACGCCCAAAGAATTCTGGTCTGGGCAAAAGAAAAAAGACAAAGGGTTAGAGCGCCACTAGGAAAAAAAAACAATGTGCATATTGCAAGCAAGAGGGACACTGGTAAAAGGATTGCCCCAACTTAGCCCAGTGCAAAACTCAGCCACCCCAGGCGTCTATAATGGAAGTCGATTCTGACTGACAAGGCCACGGGCGGTGGCTCCATGGCCCCTTCTGAGCCGTTGGTTACTGTTAATATAGGGGGCCAGCCTAAGACTTTCTTGGTGGACATTGGGGCAACCTTTTAAGTTCTAAAACAAGATCCTGACCCCACCAGGCGAGGAGCAACCTTGGTGCAAGGAGAGACTGGGTCCCAAACTTGGTAAATGGACCACTGATGGAAAAGTAGATTTAGGCGGTAAAACTGTTATCCTGATATCAACATGTTTTCAGACGCAGTAGTTTTGTGTTTCAAGGGCAAAGGCATTTCGGGGCTGCAGTTATGACAGACCGCGAGGTTCTATGGCAACAGACCCTCCCCCCCCCTCCGCCCCGAACCTCAGCCCAGCGCGCAGAATTCATCACACTAACTAAAGCCCTGAAACTCAGTAATTTATACCAACAGCTATGCCCTTGCAACTGCGCATGTGCACGGGTCCATCAATCAAGAGCGCGGCCTCCTCACTGCGGAGGGCAAGAAAATTCTAGACCTTCTGGCAGCCATCTGGGAGCCTGTGAGACTCCCGATCATTCACTGCCTGGGACATCAAAAAGGTGACTCCCTAGAGGCAGTCTGACACGCCTGGCTGACATGGCAGCAAGGGAAGCTGCCCTAACTGAAAGTAAAAGTGCTTTGGCACTACTGATCTCCTGCTTCCCCCGGAGCCCAATTTCACTCCTAAAGATTTGGAGTGGATTTCAAGAAAAGGGGGAAGTATGATACCGGGAGGAAGTGGTTTCAGGATCCTGAAGGTAAGATACTCTTACCCGCGGCACTCGGGCGACGCACAAGGTGCAACTGCTCCCCCAAGGGACTCCTATCGGGGAAAAACAAAGATGGCAGAATTGGTGCAGAAAAGTTCAGGGTGCAAGGGCTGGGAAAAGAGATGGAGGAGACGGTTGAAAGATGTGTAAGTTGCACCCAACTAAATCAGGGTGCAAATAAGGTTTCGGAAGCTAAAAGACATAGAGAAACTGAGCCAGGCCGGTTTTGGGAAGCCGATTTTACTAAAATTAAACCAGGGAAATACAAATACAAATATTTGCTCGTTTTTGTGGACACCTTCTGCGGGTGGGTTGAGGCATTCCCCACTAAATCAGAAACGGCTCAGGTGACAGTTAAGACTAATTCCTAGATTCGGGCTGCCTCTGAGCATAGGATCGGACAATGTCCCAGCCTTCACCGCACAGGTATCGTAGGGTCTAGCCAGAGCATTGGGAAAAGGAAGAATCGGACTCTAAAGGAGACCTTAACCAAATTGTCCCTTGAGACTGGCGAAAATTGGGTTGATGTTCTTCTGCCTTTTGCCCTCTTACCTGACATTCACTGTAAAACATTCAGGGGTCCTACCATTTCTGTTCAGGAAATCTTGTAGTTTATTGTTATAGTGATTGTGGCATGTTTGGGTGTTATTTTAATTCATGAGACAGAAAGAAACAGATTCATGTGTAATGTTGAATATTGGACCACTACTGCTTTTCACATTTGTAAATTGGTTTTATGTTAAACCCTGTAGCCTAACAAACTGCTGTTATTTCTGAAAGGCATGTATTAATATGGTACTTTGAAGGTTATAAATATTATGTGAAAATTCCTCCCTTTTGTTTTGAAATTTATAATAACAAGATCTTCATGTTAAAATGTGGTTTTGTTGAGCCACAGTTCTTTCTGGGGAAAGAGGGCTGTGCAGAATGCGATCATTTTCCTTTATGGGTTTCATTTTTAGAGAATGAAATCTCACTGCGTCAGTAATATTTAATTTATATTTGTGCTGGCCATTCATTTAGTAATCTCTACCGTAATTTTAAGAGAATTGAAATGTAGAGATTTTAAACCTTGAACACTTATGATTCATCTTAAACTGAGATGGTAAAGGAGACTTAGTCTGAGTCAAGAGGCACGAGCTAAAACCCTGGAGCCGCGCTGGAAAGGACCGCACACCATGACCCTGACTACACCAATGGCCGTGAAGATAGACAGTGTCCGAACCTGAAGTCATCACTCAGGTTAAGAAAAACTGCATGGAGGCGGAAACACCCAGGACTGATACGGGACCAGAGAACGAACAGCGATGGAAGGTCAAAAGACACCCAGAGGATCCTTTAGAAATAAGACTGATGCGGGAATAATAATTGTCTGGGTTTGTATAATAAGCTTGGGAGACTGTGCGGAACTGCACCCCTTATATTTTTGGCCATACCAATGGGAACTCAGAGACACTGTCACAGGGAAGGTGGTAATGTCTAATGCCTCTCATACTATGCCTTGTTTCTTGTTCGACCTGTGTGACCTGGTGGAAGGATGGGGGTTGCAAACCTGGGCAAGAGCTCTCGGGAACACTGGGGAGAACAATTACGGAAATAGGGCACTAGGGTGAAATTTGGCTAAGATGCAGATAGAAAAAAAATGAATGTGAAGGAGAGGGTCAATACCACTGTGCCAAATGGGGTTGTGAGACGCTAGCCCCTTGGTTAACAGGACGGGAACTTGACCCCCTAATTATTCTCCTTAGAAACCCAAACCCCCAATGTGAGGCCCAAGGAAGATGTAACCCAACACCAGCTCATCTACTTTCTCCTCATTCTGGGATACCGGGCACACTTGGGGCCTCCGAATGTATGATGTCATTGTGCCCTTGGGGTTCACAACCAACTTTAACCCTAGGGGACCTCCAAGCGCAGGGTTGGTGCATAGTGTCTCATGCCAACAATTCCGGAGTAATTCGAGGCACTTTCAGTTTAGTAAGGAACAATCTTAGAGCCAGGGAACGTGCCAGGGAGGCCAGCAATAATTGGTATCACTTAGTCCCCCTGGCTCACATCGCTGCTCAACACCATAGCTGGGCCACTGCTATTGTTACTTCTCGGGTTAACTATCGGCCCATGCATTATCAATTAGTTAGTACAGTATGTCAAGAGGCGAGTTGGTGAAATAAGAATTATGATTAGGTCCAACTGTGTCCCCTTAGTTCCTAATGATGAATCAAGGGATTGATTCACAGACAAGAAAAAGGGGAAATATAAGGGTTAAATTGTAGTGTAGGGCTAAGCTGTAGCCTTAAGAAATAACAGCTTTATTTTAACACAGTAGGTTAAGAGATAACAGCCTTGTCCTATCAATCAAGGGAACAAAAGTTCAAGGAAAATCAGCTGGATTAGTGTTTGGATTAGGGCAAGGGCATGTCTGAACTGTTTCCACCCGCATCTGGGAACTATTTCTTTGTTCTGTTCCCAGGTGATAAGACGCTGTACCCAGGCTGTTCAAGGCCTCACTCTGGTCAAGAGTGTCGGTCCTGATAGGTCGGCCTTGAGGCTCATTGCTATAAACTTTGTGACTGTCACTGGTGCCCGTAGCATTCTGTTCAGGAGTCGTGTGGATGCAACAAAGGCACAGATAGTCAATAGAGTATTTATCAAAGGAAAGAAATTCAAATTTGAAGGATTTCAATTTTACAGTTGCCAACTTTTTTTTATTATGAAATTTATTGTCAAATTGGTTTCCATACAACACCCAGTGCTCATCCCAACAGGTGCCCTCCTCAATGTCCATCACCCACTTTCCCCTCTCTCCCCCCTCCCCCCCATCAGTGATAGCACTGCTAGGAATTTACCCAAGGGATACAGGAGTGCTGATTCATAGGGGCACTTGTACTCTAATGTTTATAGCAGCACTTTCAACAATAGCCAAATTATGGAAAGAGCTTAAATTTCCATCAACTGATGAATGGATAAAGAAATTGTGGTTTATATACCCAATGGAATACTACTTGGCAATGAGAAAGAATGAAATATGGCCTTTTGTAGCAACGTGGATGGAACTGGAGAATGTTATGCTGAGTGAAATAAGTCATACAGAGAAACACAGATACCATATGTTTTCACTTTTTTTTTTATTAAATTTTTTTTTTTCAACGTTTATTTATTTTTGGGACAGAGAGAGACAGAGCATGAACGGGGGAGGGGCAGAGAGAGAGGAAGACACAGAATCGGAAACAGGCTCCAGGCTCTGAGCCATCAGCCCAGAGCCTGACGCGGGGCTCAAACTCACGGACCGCGAGATCGTGACCTGGCTGAAGTCGGACGCTTAACCGACTGCGCCACCCAGGTGCCCCTCACTTTTTTTTTTAAATCAAACTACTTAAATATAGTTTTAGGAAGACTAATGTGAGTTTTTAAATTTATGCACAATATTGTCTAATCTACACACACAGATTTTTGAAAAAGAAATTATCACTATAGTGACATTCTGAATCAAAAGAAAAAAAAAAAAAAAAAAGCTCCTGTTCTCCCTATGTGGGTCTTAAGGTACTTTCTTTATCTTTTTATCTTTTTTTTTTTTCATGCTATACACTCCTCTCTAGAAAAAGCCACATTCCATAGTTATTTGGGTGCCTCACAGATAATATAAATATCTCCTTCCTTGACATTTTCACTGAGTTGTAGTCCTTTTTACTCTAGTGTATTCTTAATATGAATATGCTAGGCTTCTTTAATTTCACATGCTTAAAATTAGTACTCATTGCCAGGGCTTTTTAAATATAATTTGTTCCTTGATTAGTTGAGGTCATTTATCCAGTCATATAAACATACTTCACAAAAGACTTTTCTTCTGCCATCTCACATTCAATGTTTCAATAAATATTATTGATTCAACCCCCAAAAGTTCTTTGTAATATACATGTCTCTTCTCCAAGGTAATTGTAATGCTGTAGATCAAGATCTCTTTGTTTCTCATTAAAAAAAAAAAAGTTACTACAAAAATATCAAAGCATGTGTGTAAATAAGAAAGTGGTAAACATTTTACAGAAGTGATAAAATACATCACAACATATTGGCAAAGAGTTCAATTTAACTGTACATACAAATTATGCAAACTAAAATACCTTTGAGTAGCTTCTTTGCATATGTTCATTTAGAAAAGAATAAAATAAAAATATTATTGTACTGATATTGATACACTTAGACAACATTGGCACATCATATATATTTTCACTTTACTTCAAAGTTTGCACAGCAACAAATTTAAAGAGCTATAATAACTCAGATCTTTCAATCTGGTGAGCTTTCCTCGTCGTCCTTAATAATATATTCCTAGGAAGTGTTCAAGCTATGAAAGAATATATATTCAAAGAGATGTTCACTTACCGTTCTTTATAAATGTGAAATAATAGGGGCGCCTGGGTGGCTCAGTCGGTTAAGCGTCCGACTTCAGCTCAGGTCATGAGTTCAGCTCAGGTCCGTGAGTTCAAGCCCCGTGTCAGGCTCTGGGCTGATGGCTCAGAGCCTGGAGCCTGCTTCCAATTCTGTGTCTCCTTCTCTCTCTGCCCCTCCCCCGTTCATGCTCTGTCTCTCTCTGTCCCAAAAATAAATAAACGTTAAAAAAAATTAAAAAAAAAAATGTGAAATAATAAAAGATAACCTGTAAATAAAATTAAATTTTCAAGAATAAGAGTAGCCTAATTATTTTTCTACTTGTGTTTATAAATGAGAGATCTGAATGTTTACCTATGGATGAAGCATAGCAAAAGAAAAAAAAAGTTCTCTTAGGAATGGTGAATTCAAGATGCTAGCAAGAGTCCAAGGTTAATTAGACTAATTAGATTTGTTTCATATTCTAAAACAGAATGCATAAAATTACATACTTTTTTGCATATTTTGCTTTTCTATGAGCAGAGTACTTATGTTTAAGAAATAATTACTAGTTAAATGCTTTTTCAACAAGTATAACTCTTTCACATTACATATTTCTTTTAAGTTTATTTATTTATTTATTTTGAGAGAGAGAGAGGGAGAAAGTGCTTGCTTACGCTAGCAGGGCAGGGACAGAGCAAAGTGAGACAGAGAATCCCAAGTAGGCTCCATGCTATCAGAACAGAGTCTGACAAGGGGCTCGATCTCACAAACCAAGATATAATGACCTGAGCCAAGATCAAGAGTCAGATGTTTAACCGACTGAGCCACCCAGGCACCCCTCTTTTATATATATTTTGATCATTCATCACTAAAAGCAATTTATCATTATTAAACTTACAGAAAAAGGAGTTTATATTGATATTATATAAATGTTCCTTATTATTTAAACTAACAACTCGATTTATAGGAAAGTAATTTTGCCCCACCCCCCTTGAGTTGTTTCTAATGGAAAAACTTTGGAAAGTATATATTTCATAATAGAATATTGATAAAATAGATACTAGTATACCTATGTAAGAGAGTAAAAAATACTTATCTACAATTATGTAGTATAAAAATATCTAATGACGGGGCACCTGGGTGCTCAGTTGGTTAAGCATCCCACTTTGGCTCAGGTCATGATCTCATGGTTTGTGAGTTTGAGCTCTGTGTTGGGCTCACTGCAGTCAGGGCCCTCTTCAGATCCTTCCTCTGTCCCCCTTTCTCTCTGACCCCCAACTCTCACGTGTTCTCTCTCAAAAATAAATAACCATTAAAAAAATGTAAAGAATACCTAATGACATTAAAATGTTATATTTTCTTAAATAAAAAGTAAGTGGTATATTACATTCAATTATGATCAAATTTCTGTTCATAAGAAATATAAGAAACATGACTCTTTGGCTGTGACTGCCCATTTTACTACACAACATTGTTCACAATAGATAGTCTCTGACAAGTACTCTGAGTTGGAGGACTTTGCTATGCACAAGACCAGCTACATAATTTGCAGGCGTAAAGCAAAATGAAACTGCAGCGCTCCTTGTTCAAAAACTATTAAGAATTTCAAGACAGCAGAGCAAATAAAACCAAGAATGGGTGCCTTTGGACAGGTCCTTATGATACAATATTAATATTAATAATACAATATTAATATTAATCATATTAATATTAAGGAGGATTTTGCTTAAAAAACATGATAGCCTGCACAAATTGAAGTAGAACCAGCAGAACCGCCATGGCTAACCATGTGGGTATAGGTCAAAATCTTAGAAAAATGGGAATTTGATAATGGATGTATTATGCAAGATCAAAAAACCTACCTGGTTACCATGTTTCTTGGGAGGACTCAGAGCATGCTTCCATTACCATAATAATAAGGAATGTTCCATTAAGAAAGGTTATAGGCCAGGGCTGATAATAGGAAATTCTATTACAGAACTGTGCTTCCTAATGCAGATGATAAGATTTCAAAATAATAGAGGCCAGATATTGGCCGGTAACCATCACAGTAAAGATGGATAAATGTATTTTAATAAATGACAAGGTTGAATTGGTAGTTTGGAGTGTCTGACCTTCAGAGAATTAGGCAGATACTTAAGGAATATAGGGCCCCTAGAGGCAAAAAAAAAAAAAAAAAAAAAAAAAATTAAATCCAAGGAAATAAGAAAGTAGACACCTACCCCAATAAAAAGTCTCCATGAATTTATCATAGAAGACATGTCATGGATGTGCACTCTGTCTCCTTTGCATTTCTGCTATGCTTATATTTAAGTTCTGGAACTGATTTTCAAGCCGTTTTCCCTTCTATTACAGGAGGTAAGGTGTTCTTAAAATGTCTCCTCAACGGTCTCTGTCTTTTACAGCATCTGTACAGTTTATTAATAATAATAATGATATTAATGATAATGATATGATACATGATGATGATAATAACAATAATAATAATTTGAAAGTAGAAATAGTAAATGGTAAAAAGAAAATAAATAATTTTCTTTTTATTCCAGGCTTCTGAAATTATTAACAAAAGTTAGGTCTAAAATTCTTAAATTACACTTAAACTATAATTTCAAGTGCTAGAGCTCTTTAAAAACACAATGTTTCACATTTTACCTAGAATTAGTTGCAATCCACCATAGATTGGAGTTTTTCTATTTTTGTTGCCACAGCCCTCCAGTGGTTATCACCACTCTAACTTATACCACTAATAAAAGTTCCTTCCTCCATCTGACTAGTGTTCCAGTTCCAAAATCTCATCTTGGGAGTCTACTTCCTGTATTTCTTATATAAAGCATCAAAATGTTTCATCTTTTTTTTTTTTTTAGTTTTTTTTTTTTTAATGTTTATTTATTTTTGACAGAGAGACAGAGCATGAGCAGGGGAGGGGCAGAGAGAGAGGGAGACACAGAATCTGAAACAGGCTACAGGCTCTGAGCTGTCAGCACAGAGCCCGACTCGGGGCTCGAACTCACACTCACAGACTGAGAGATCATGACCTGAACTAAAGTCGGACGCTCAACCGACTGAGCCACCCAAGCGCCCCAAAGTGTTTCTTCTTAAAGCAGGGATAAGAAAGGGAATTGGTTGTTGTTAATTTGTCAGATGATCCCAAGAAGCATGATTTAAGAAACAGATTGGGAAAGGAAATGGCAAACTAAGGGTCCATTATGAAGGGCATCGCTGTGGGCAATGTTAACCATTTCCACTGCTGATTCATTTTTACTCTTAAGATGTCTATCAATTGCAACCAGAATTGTTGACCTAAAGCAGAAAACTATGAAGCATTTATCACATGCATCTCATTGTTTGAAAGTTTCTCTCCTGGGTGATCCTTTCATTTTCTGCCTGTCCTTGGCAATGGATTAGATTCCAGCTGCTCTAGGGTTGGCTGTGAATCGGAAAGCAGAAGTCATGGTACAAACCTGAGATGAGAAGCTAGTACCATGTAGTGAATCTGATCTCTCAAAAAAAACACTACAGCTGAAACTGAAATTAGATTGGGCTGGAAGTCTGCACCACCACTATAACGAATGGCATCCGCTACAACTCACTTTCAATATTGTAAGGTGTTTTGTTGTTGTTGTTATTTTACACCTCACTAGTCTGCTATTAGCTACTCTCTCGTTCTTGGTCTTTCTGGGTTAAACCATTTGAGTCCCTTAATTTTGAATGATTTGGTGTTTTGGAATGAAGAGAGATAATTGCTTGTTTAACTAAAGATAACAAAGAAATACACCTTACTATATGTTTTGGAAAAGGTCCCTAGAGCAAAACATTCAGGTTTTTAACCCATTTCTGCCCATCTCTAAAACATTATGTTCAACTGCAGTTAATTACCAAATACTTGTATTTACAATCTAAATTCTGTTGCCCAAAAAACATCAAATAATACATTCAACTTTCTCACATATACAACTTGAACTTACATTACACCTCATAATAAAAATACACAGAAAGTAGTTTAGATCTTACACTGATGGATTTATCTATTTGGAAAAAAGTGCCATTTTATAAAAATAAATGTAAATTCAAAATAAACCCAACCAAATGTGTAAAAGTTTTTAAATGATCATTCTAATTTTGTCTTATATAAAAATAAAAACACTTTGTAAGTGTTATATAAATGCAAAATTATTTAGGATGAGAATTTTTTCTTTTTGCTTAAAATCAGTATGATATAGTTCATAGTACTGTAAGGGGAACATTTTTTCCAGAAATATAAGATATATTTCTATGAGTTATAAAGTTAAATTTATGGAAATGATTTGTAATTTATTGAAATATATTTGACGCTGTACATTTGTTAAGTATCCAGTGGAAATATTTTTCTTTATATTGTTGTAGAACAGAGAAAATGCCTCAGGGAAATGCCAAGCTTTCTTTCTTCAACTGACAAATAATTTTATGGCACTGTTATTAAATTTCTTAAAAACATCAGTCTTATATCAAAGCCCTATCAAGTAGACAATTTTAATAGAATGTTTATTGTTATTTTTGTTTCTAAAGGCCATAAAACTCAAATAATATGAAGTAAAACAAAAGAATTGTGTTGCTAACAAAACAATGAATAATTTCACTGAACTGTCTTGTTAAGTATCTTGGGCTTCACACATTGTGGGTTATGATGACAGCTTACATGGAATTACAGTACATGCTCACTTGGCTGATATTACGTACGATCAGAATTTTTCAAGCAAGAGAATGTTAAAAATTCATGCTAAACTAAATGTTGAATGGACAGAAATATATTAAGAACGACACCTCCATTTTTAATATATGGCAATGCTGTTAAATATGGAAATTTACATATTGTATAATCTTACTTTGCTAAGGATTTCAGAATACTAAACAAGTACATCAGATGTAAACTGGTCTGTTGGAATGCCTTACTTATCCTTACCAATTGTGGCAGGTTAGGTCCTTCAGATAGCAAACTCAGAGATGTAGAATAGCATATGGAAGTTTATTCAGGAATATTCCTATGATAAAGATCTCGGAAGGTGAAGGAAAAGAAGCAGGATTAGGAGAAGAAGTAGGGGAGGTTAGGTTGTGATGCCCTCTCAACAAAAACCTCAGCCAGTTCTGAGGGTCTTGCTGAAACTGGGATGGCCCGTTCAGAATAATTCTGAACTGGGGAGAGAGGGATGGCCCTGTGTGTATTCATCTAACGCTGTCATTGGTTGAGGTGCCTGGGTGGCTCAGTTGGATAAGGGTCTGACTTTGGCTCTGGTCATGATCTCATGGTTCCTGAGTTCAAACTTTGCATTGGCAGTGTGAAGCCGGCTTGGGATTCTCTCTCTCCCTCTCTCTATGCCCCTTCTCCACTCTCACTCTCTGTCTCAAAATTAGTAAAGAAACTTAAAAAAAAAAAAAATCAAAGTTGTCATTGGTCACAGGCTGCCTTAAGGCAACATAACCTTAAACAAAGCTGTTTTCCTTATGTGAGGCAAATCCAGAATAGGTTGGCCAACTGAGAGCAGTCTGTTGGGAGTGCTCCAAAGAACTTAAGCTGGTGGGGGGAACAGGTAGAGGGGGTGTCATTTTATTCTCATAGAGGAAACTGATAGTGCATCACACAATCCACTACAACTTACCCCTTATGCTACACTGGGAGTAGGATATATATGAGTTCCAAGATTCTAACGTGTTATTTTCTGGAGGAAAACATGAAACAGCAAAGTTAGTGGGACAAATTGTATCGCTTGCTACTGTAGTTGGGCGCTGGGATTAACCGGCATGCATCCTTTCTTACTGTCTCCCTCCCTATCATTTCTTCTAGGTTCCTGTCAAACTCAAGTAACAATTCTGCTAGTAGTGGTGGTTAACCTGTGGTGTAATCCAGAATCTCATTCATCAGTGGCAGAATATAATATTTGTAGCATGTCCAGCTGGTTCTGGTCTTTTTGGATGATACTAAGAAGGAAGAATCAACATAGCTCTGGGCAAAATTATAAATGAATACTGAGGTCTGTTCCAAGTAAATACAAACTGTCTCAGATCCTCTTTTCTAATAGAAATGGAAAAGAACCAATTTGCCAGATCAATGGCTACATACCATGTACCAGAGGCCATGTTAATTTTCTGTAGCAAATATATTACATCTGGTACAACAGCTGCAATTGGGTTATTACCTGGTTGAGTTTGCAGTTATCCACTGTCATCTTCCATCTGTTTTTTTGTCTGTTTGTTTTGTTTTGTTTTGTTTCTGGAGCCAGATGGTAAATTAATTGGAGAAACAATGAACTCTTGGATCCTTTAGGTCTTTAAGAGTTGTACTAATTTTAGCTTTTTCTCCTGGGGCTCAATATTGTTATTTATTTAATTGGCTGGGGGCTAGTATATTGTTAAGTTTTTTTAATGTTTATTATTTTTGAGAGAGAGACAGAGACAGAGACAGAGACCAAGCAGGGAAGGGGCAGAGAGAGGGGGAGGCACAGAATCTGAAGTAGGCTCCAGACTCTGAGCTGGCATCATAGAGCCCGATGTGGGGCTCCAACTCACAGACCGCGAGATGTGACCTGAGCCATAGTCGGCCGCCCAACCAACTGAGCCATCCAGGCACCCTGGAGCTAGTATAGTTTTAATACTTATATTTATTTATCTTATCCTGAAACCAAACATGAAGTTTCTGAATTAAAGATCAGACTTATTATTACTGTAGTAACGGCACTGGTTATCTGTATTCCAGTCCCCCTGGGATGATTCAATGAGGGCAGATGTCACCTGCATATTTACAGGAAAGGAAGCCTGAAATCATGCATCTGAGAGGCTATACAGGAACTCCTTTATAGCACTCCTATCGCATTCCTCAAAAAACAAACAAAAACACAACGAACAAACAACCCCCCCCCAAAAAAAAACACACCCCTGAGAAAAGGAAACCTTCTTTTTAATGTAAAAAAATCTTCCCTTAGAAAATAAGAGTGAGTCCCTTGTTTTTACAGCATTTTGAAATATAAACAAATGGTTCAGAGTTTTATTACCTTTAAGATGGAATAATATATCTATAGATTTAACACACTTAGAATGTGAAGAACAAATAGTTTGGGGGGAAATGGCACATTCTTTGTCTTAATAGCATTGCAATTGTTTTTCCTCAGAAAATCCTGACAATGCAGAAACAAGAAAATATCTTCACAGAAATTGGCACTTTCAGTGTTGCACTTGGGCTTCACTATGAAAGATCTTACCCTGCAAGGCAAGGAACACATGGAAAATCCTTCCAATTACACAGTGGTTCTATTTCAATTACATATTTGGTGATTGGAGGGATAGCCATGTGATGGTTTTTGTAGACCCAGTGGACTCACTGTTACCTTACCTACACAATATGCTTATATATCCATGCGCTTCATATGTCTCCTCTCTAACTGTGGCTCATCATAATACTCTGGCATCCTGCATGTCACTGTAAGCTTGAAACTTGAGTACATAGTCATAGGTGTCTTTGAGAAATGAATGGTAGAATTATTACCACACACAGGAGTCATGGTACAGTTTTTCCCCCCAAAGACCAAGACTCTTCCTCAGTCACTGTGTTCTATGTATGAATATTAGCTCAAACTTGAAAATTAGGCAAGAAGTCACAGCACTTTATTAAATAATTGATCTCGGTCATATGATTGCCTGCTTTTCATTATATAAACTGAGCATTATCCCTGGTGACTGCCCACCTATTTTTTCCCTCAGAGGGAAGCCATGTTCTATTAAGAAATTCCATAACACTCATGGAGCAGTCTCCCACATTGCCCCTTTTCCATTGCCACTTCTTTTGGCAATTTTGTTCACTTGACTTCTGAGGATTAAGCATTGCTAGCAATTGGGAGGCACTCCACCTTAAGGAGTGGAACACTATTATAAACTCAGAGAGTTTAGGATAATCTAGACATGTAAAATTTAGGGGGAAATCAATGCGAGTATTCCAACCCCATGTGGCAGAACCTCATTATTTCTCAGCCGGGGTCTTGATCTTGTCATTGTAGATGCATATAATTTGAAAGAAGAAACCTCTATGGAGCTCTGCTACTTTAATTATTAAGGTCTCAGGTTTTTCTTCCTTCTGGTCATAGAAATTGAGAATCTTCTATACTAACAAGAGGTTCTTCTGACTTTCATGTTAAGGTCTTAATTGTTAATTAATCTCTTTTCTTTCTTTATTTTTTTCTTTCTTCCAAAGCCCCCTTCGTCCTTGGCAATGGCAACTCAATTCCAAAGTCCTCAGAGTTACCAATACTTCACTATTTTTCTTTAATATCTTCTCAAAATCTTCCACTTTGTATCTGTTAGTAAATCCCCAGCAGAATATCATTCCAATTTACCACCAAAAAAAGTGTTAAATATTTATGATTAATTACCTAATGCCAGGACCTATCCTTTTTGCCTACTAATAGTGATGGTGAGTTCATTGCCAGCTGGACAGCAGTTGATCCAAAATCTTACCTTGGTGTCTACTTTCTCAAAGGAGTATTAATACCAGATATCACATGTTGATTTCCACAGGAAGCATATTCTGCTTCTATTAGCAAATAGAAGATTTATTAAGGAGTGTTATTGGCATTCTCATTACTGAAGGGGAAATTATGATGCAATTTGAGCAGATAGAGAACTAGGACTGTGGTACGGTTTCAATGAAGGCCCCAGGTAGCTCCAAGAGAAATTCTGCAGGTAGGAATTATTCTGAATTGTGGCAAAAAGACTTAGCACCCATAACCTTGTATAAGCTATTCGCTATTTTGAGTTGTTATTTCAAGCGGGCATGATCTTGGGTGAGGCAACTATTTTTAGCTGAAGCATTTCTGCAAGAAAGCTGAGAGCAAAGGGCTACCTACAGACAACTCACCCAGCAGCTAGGGGACTGAGTACTGAAGAAGGATCTGGTTGATGCAGCCTAGCAGCTATTATATCTGCTACTATAGAATAGGTTTTCGCCTTTTCAATCTTTTTTTTTTTTTTTTTTTTTTTTTTAACATTTTTTATTTATTTTTCGGACAGAGAGAGACAAAGCATGAACGGGGGAGGGGCAGAGAGAGAGGGAGACACAGAATCGGAAACAGGCTCCAGGCTCTGAGCCATCAGCCCAGAGCCTGACACGGGGCTCGAACTCACGGACCGCGAGATCGTGACCTGGCTGAAGTCGGACGCTCAACCGACTGCGCCACCCAGGCGCCCCCTTTTCAATCTTTTTAAAAAATACGTTTGATATTTCCTCCTTGGATCAGCCGTGGTCAGCATGGACCTTGTTATGGTTTACAATATGTTCCCTCAATGTTGAAATCCAAATCCTCAATACCTCAGATTCTGAATTTACTTGAGGATAAGGTCTTTATAGAGGCAATCAAATTAAAATGATATCATTATGTGGGCTTCCATCCAATATGACTTGTGTCTTTATAAAGAAAAGACATTTGGACATTGAAAAATTCACAAGAGAAGATGGTATAAAAAGAAAGCCATAAGGGGAGAGAGGATTGGAGTGATTCATCTTTAAGCCAAGGAACTCCAAAGATTCCAGAAAACTACCAGAAGCTAGGAGGAGGCAAGGAAGGATTCATCTACAGGTTTCAGAAGATCATGTCCTTGCCAACACTGTGATTTGGGGCTTTTAGTCTCTGGAACTGGAACACAATAATTTTTACTTTAAGACACCAGTTTGTGTTACTTTATTGTGACAAGTACATGGGGAACTAATACAGACTCCAAAATAAATAATATAACAATTCACTGAAACTGTCTCTTAATTTAGTTAATTTTATTCTCTATTAAAAGCTATTCCTTTAGGGGTGCCTGGGTGGCTCAGTCAGTTAAGTGTCTGACTTCAGCATAGGTCACCCACCATCTCACGGCTCGTGAGTTTGAGCCCCGCATTGGGTCCTGTGCTGACAGCTCAGAGCCTGGAGCCTGCTTTCAATTCTGTGTCTCCCTCTCTGCCCCTCTCCCGCTGATGCTCTGTGTTTTTCTCTTAAAAAGTAAATAAACGTTAAAAAATTAAAAAAAGCTATTCCTTTAGATAGATAATATATAGTAAAGATATAATTGAAGAAAAAAATATGAAACGTTTATGAGATCATTGAGATTTACAACATTAGAACAAATCTGAAGAAAGTAATTTCATGTACTGATAATTAAACAAGGTGAAAACAGGTTGTGATATTAAGTTAGTTGGTCTGGGTAGTCCTCACTGAAAGGGCAATGTTTGAGCAAAAACAGTGGCAGTTGCCTTAAGTTTGGACCAAGCCTGATGAACTACAGGAAAATTAATAAATCCAAAGTAACTAGAGTGGGTAACATTACGGGTTGAGTAGCAAGAGAGGAATTCAGGACGCCAGATCTAAAAGAAATGTAAAGGTCAGTGCAGAAAACATACACCGAGTAAAATGGAATTCTGTTGCAGGGCTTTGAATGGAGTGACATAATCTGATTATCATTTTCACAGTATCACCTAAGTTGCTTGCTAATAGACGTTAAAAGGGTAAAGGATAGGAGCGGGGCCAAAAGTTCGGAGACTTCAAGCATCTGGGGAGAAATAATGGTTTTGATCAGAGTGGTAGCACCATGATAGATTCTGACAGATTTGACGTTACTTAATTGTAGAGTTGATTAAGAAGTCTCTGGGTGACTATTGTCTTGAATCTGGTGGTGAGATTGAAGTTGCCATAGGTCAACAGGGGCAGAAATTGGGAAGAAAAGATGGGTGTGAATCAAGGGAGAGTGAGAACAAGCTGAAACCTCTGAGGACAAACTGGATCCCACAAGAACAAACTGAAACCCACAGGGACAAGCTGAAATCTACCTTTGACTTTTACCAACTCCAACTTGATTCATGCATACGACCTCCAGATGAAACAGGCACTTTTCACCCTGCAGTTGTATATTCGCCTGAAACCAGATCTTGAAGAAACTTAAGGAAGCTATCTAGGGAAGCTAGAAGAGGTGTGGGCCTGGCTAGTGGCCCACACCAACAAGATACACCAGCATGTCAGTGAGCCGTATAAGTTGCAATGGCACCTGATACCCTGTACAAACCCTTATAGTAAAATGGCTGTGGCTCCAGTGCCACCTTTCAAAACGCCACTCATACAAACATGTGCCGAACCCTAGCCTTAATCATGCAGAAAGGAAATTCGAAGAAGCTTGGTTTCACATTGCTACATTGACACAGAACAGAAACCAGCAAAATTTACCCTTTTTCAATGTGGATTATGTATATAACCTATCTTTTCTACATTTGGAATATTCTATCAATTAAAAAGATAAAATATATTTTAAATTAATCTCCAAATCCGATTTTTTTGAGAATTAACTTGAAAGATCAATTGTGTTAAGTTACATTTGACATATTGTTTAAACAAGAGCACAAATATGAAACTTCTTATATATGATTGATTATTTTGATGGCCAGGAAAATATTTATTAAACAAACCACATTCAAATCCCATAAAGTCAACTTACATATTTACGACAAAATATAATGGGATATTAGTTACTTCAGAGAATTAAATTTTTCATGTTATTTTTCAGAAATAGGTATAATTAACTTCTATAAAAATACTAGATTAAATTTCTTTATATTGTTTCTCTTTATCTTGTAGTGTTAGATGTTATACACTGGGGAGGAAGAAAGGGTAGTGAACATTTTATCCTCAGTTGTAAGATTTTAATAATAAATCATGTTTGTAATTAGTTCATTACTATAAATCTAAATCTTTTAATGTTAAGTATTCTATTTTTATTGTAAATATATATTACTTATCTGAGTGTAAAATGTTCTTGGTTTGTTCCCTAGGCACACAGCTTCCATACTTTAAGTGAAAAATAAAGTTATTATAAAAAGAGTGATCATTTATATCATCACCACAGCTTACCTTCTTTATGATAATAATTTAAAAGTTGAGTTCATTGTTTTATATCTTTTCTTCCTTTTGTAAGATGAATGAAAAAAGAAACATCTCATTCATACAACTTTCAATTTATACAAAAATAGTGCATATTTAAGAATCTTTAAGGAGTGGCATGCAAAGATTATAAGCTTTTCTCATTATCTCCAATGTCTATTAAATCATTTTTGATAAATTAAAATTAGTCATTTTGATTAATTCCTCCTTTCCTGGAAATATATATCATACTGCATTCAGGATTAAATTGGACTTTTAGAATGTAATTAACTCATTTTAAATGCACATGACTACTAGTAGCACGTAATGATATCTATATACATATATAAGAAAGAGTAGATCCCTCTGGTCTTTGGAATTTGAATAACTCAGTTGAGTAAGCACTACTTATTATTCATGCTACAAATACCTATATCTTTTACACTTGGAAAAGCAAACATAATTACCATGCTAAATATAGTGAAGTACTATATCTATTAAATCAAACACTTTAGTATGGATACCCAAAGTGTTAGATTAATTAATTATAAATGTTCATCTCTAAGTGATTTTTTGAAATATTAATAATGTTAATTTAAATGTCTCAACGGACAGTGTTCTGGTGGGTAGCATGCTTCCATTAATACAAAGTTTAGAATTATATGTGACTATTAATGATTTCATATACAAATCTAAAACTCATATTTTTAACTTATTCAGAAAAAGTAGAGAAATTATAACAGTATTTTGGATATGAGATAATTGATTCTATTTTTTTTTAATTCTATTTTTTACAGGTGGAAAATTATATAACCACCAGAGAGGAAAATTTAACTTTCTAACATTTATTTATTTTTGAGAGAGTGAGCGAGCACGAGCGGGGGAGGGGCAGAGAGAGAGAGGGAGACACATAATCTGAAGCAGGCTCCAGGCTCTGAGCTGTCAGCACAGAGCCCGATGCAGGGCTCGAACTCACAGACCGTGAGATCATGACCTAAGCCAAAGTCCAATGCCCAATGGACTGAGCCAGCCAGGTGCCCCAGAAAATTTAACTTTCTAAACCTATAGCATTTATTTTTCTGAAGTAATCTATTGTGACAGCAGGCACAGTATATATATAAGCCCTAAAAGAGAAAATAAGGATAAAAACATCATGAAAGGGATTTCAAAGGACTTCAAGAATGTATTAGAAGTAATGTACAATCTACTATTAAAAGACTTTTATTCATTCCAAAATTATTTATTGAGGGTTTATTCTGGATTATCCAAAGAAGATCCAACAGGAACAAAAAAAATTGGTAACATCTTCCTTCCTCATTCTTTGTTATAAGATCTGGTTTGGAAATCAAACAAGAGGAAAAATAACTACAATAATTTCAACTATGGTAATGCCTATAGTTTTTAAGAACAAGGTTCTCTGGTTATAACTAATGCTGTGAGAAGGAAGGAAAGCTTCTGTTATCCAGGGACCTTATCAGGCTTTGGTTTGTTCAATTATTTAAAAATTTAAAATACCAAAAGACGTAGACAGGGAAAAGGGAAAGAAAGTTATTAGAATTAGAGCTGTTAGTCCATTTAACTTAATATTGTACTTTCAACCTATTTCAGTATTTTTGTCCTATCCTTGTTCATAAAATTTCCCTTTTTTGAGGACAGGTTCTGTATCTTCTTCATAGTCATGAACTTGCACAGTATCCACACTAAGAATGTCCTAAATACATATTTGTTGGAGGGGGTAAAATAATTAGTAAGAGGTTCTGACCGCTAATTAAAATGTAATTCTCCTGGATACTGTGTGCTTTGACAATAAATATTATGTATTTTAAGACTTATCCAATTTATTCCATAAGTTATAGACTGTATTATACATGTACCCAGTTTGTACATAAACATTATATTTACTCAAAATATATGTAAAGGTGATAATTAGTAAGTAACCAGGAAAGTTATTTCTCAGTGCCCACCATTTAAAGTCTTAAACTGATACAGTCCATTATTGTTTCATCTCTTGCAATTGATCGACTTCAAAAAAAAAAAAAAAAATCCCTATGTTTGGAGTCATTGTTATGAGGCCATGGCAGGCTGAGTGTTTGTGTCCCTTCAAAATTAATATATTAAAATCCTACTCTTCAGTATGATAGTATTAGGAGGTAGGGCCTGACCATACTGCTCAGTCCTCTCCATGGTCTCATTGATCTCACTTACCTTGGCAAGAGTCTTTTTTTTTTTTTTTTTTTAACTTTTCAGGATTCCATAGATTAAAAAGTATTTTCCACTACTACTATATTTTTAAGTATTTTATTTCTATACATTCAGAATTTATCTGTATTCCTCAGAAAACCATTTTTGATTCCTTCATATGTTTGCGAGAGTGGCTATAAAGATAGAGACGATACATACACTTAACTGGATGAGCTCTATTGACCCAGAATTAAGAAGAAAGGATATCTCAAAACTGCTCTTAATGCGCTTTTAATTGCTTTCATTCTCTTTCTCTTGGAGATTGTCTTTTTACTATAAAATACGGGTCTCAAACATCCCACCTGTCTTGGAGATTATGCTTCTCATTGAAGCCCTATATTCCCTGATATCTTAGAATGCTTCCTTACCTGTTATTTGTTATAACTTGGATATAGTTAATTTGTTAGATTTGAAACTAAGCTTCTCTATATTTTCCCTGAAGGACTTATATAATCTTGATCTTTACCTTATGGATGGGAAATGACATATATAATTCCCTATTTCAGATGTTCTGTATCTTATAAATTATCCCAAGCAAGAATCAAGAAAAAAGATCAACTCTAAGCTTCCATAAATCTATGTGTTACACTGATCTTTATTTTGAATTGCCTTGGTAACCCTTAATATATTGGGAAAGTGTGAAGTTTTCTAACACTAGGAAATCACTGTTTTCTTTCTGTGTTCTCAGTTCTCCATGGATCTTTCTCAACAGTCACCAACATACTCACAACAACAAAGAAGATTAGTAATATTTCTAAGACAAATAACACATAAACTGATATCTCTCACAATATACCAACTTTCCTTTTAAAAAAGTACAACTGGGTCATAGATATTTGCATATCTATATATGTACTCTCATATGAATATGCTCTGTGAGACTTTTACCTTATACACAGTTCATAATACACTGTAGCCAGGGCTTTTGCTAATATGACAATTTCTTATTCTTGTGTATTTTCATTCCTAGACCACATCTTTTTTGACCTTTCTTTTATGTTTATTATTAAAAATGTAACTTCAATATTTTGACCTCCATTGATCTCCCAAAGTTTTTCCCTTAGATCACTTAAAACCTATATAATCATTACATCTATTAAGAAAAAGTGACTATGTTGTTAAATCAAGTAAAATAGTTTTGTTATTATAATGTTGAAACATTGGATTTTTAGAAATCTGGAATTTTTAATAATATTTAAATAATAATAATAATAATATTGAGTATTCCTTTCAATATTCAAAATAAATATATATTATATACACATACATATATACACATGCATATGCATTTTTATGTAAATATATGAGAATATATATATTAAATAGATGTGAGAACATTATATATATATGTACACATTAACTTACTCCATGTATCTGATGAATAATAATATGTACAATAAAAGTACTGTGTTCTAAATTATTTTCTTATAAGTCACACTAAAATAGGTATTCTATTGCTTGCAAAAAAAAGAACACACACACACACAAAACAACAACAAAAAGAAAACAAAAGCATTTTAAAAGCTCAAATTATAATTAAACACAGAAAGGTTTTATTGAACCAGAAATTCCCATACAGCAGTGTAATATTAAATCTGACATGTGCATTAGTTATAAAATATTGGTATTTTATTTTTCCATTTCTTTTCTTTAGGTTTTGAAATAACATTGCATCAAAATATAGCCAGCCTTATATATCCAGACTGATCACATGCTAAAAACCTAAATCATAGTTTATTTTTAAAGTTTGTGAGTGTTCACATTTAAGACTGTTAGAGAGGGGGGCTGTTCAGAGAGACTTTTATCAGCAACCTGGATGAGATACTATACTTTGAGAAAAATAGTTCATAAAAACTGCAGCTTTTCTCACATGAAAAAAAATTGAGTTCATATTCTGAACATCTCTCATTTGCCCATCTCTGATTTTTTCTTTTTCTTTTTTTAAATGTTTATTTTGAGAGAGAAAGAGAGAGAACATGTGTGTGTGTGTGTGTGTGTGTGTGTGTGTGTGTGCACGCACACATGAGCAAGAAAGGGGCAGAGAAAGAATCTTAAGCAGGCTCCATGCTGAGCATGGAACTCCATGTGGCACTTGATCCATGACCCTGGGATGACCTGAGCCCAAATCAAGAGTCAGAGGCTTCACCAACTGAGCCATCCAGGCACCCCTCTTTTTTTAATTAAACAGATTTTTCACTGTAAACTGTTGATCATAATATGGTTTTAACTTTATTAAGCTTCGCTATTTAGGGTTTTCACTCTAGTCTTTTTAAAATAACATCACAAAAAATTTCAGAACATAATTTAATGGTTTGATTTCTTACAAAATATGTATTGAAAATATGCCTTTGCACAAACATATGTACATAATATATTTGCTAATATGTTACATGTTTCATTCTATCTTGGAATAGGAAGGAGTGACATTGCTATTCAAACTTTCAATCTTCCCACCATAGTCTATCATTATAGAATATTTTTGTGTTTTATCAAACTATTACCTCTCAAGAATGTGCTACATTATCTATCTATCATCTATCTATCTATCTATCTATCTACCTATATACAGTGCTTTCTCTGGGTCTATCCTTAATTACAGGTCCTTTGGTTTGTAAATGGTCATGGCCTCATACAAAGTTGAATTGTATATAAGATTGTTGAATACATTCCCTTTTATCTCATCAGCCTCTCTTAGCTCTATCCTCAAATAACTGGATTTTGAAATCATTTACAGCAGGACTTTTTTTTTTTCTTTTTGTTCTGACTGTACTCCATATAGTAGCGTAAGGCATAGTTTAACAGGACATACACATTGCATTAGACAGTATAAGCTATCATGCACGATATATGGTGCATTCATGTAGCTAATACCCACCCCCCCATTTCCTTATCTCTTCAATGTTCTACATTCTCCTTAGCTTATGAGCCATTGATTGCCATTCACTCTACAAAACAGTAGAAGGAACTGCAATACAAAAATGGGTGGCAAACTTGACCAAAGTCCTAGCCAGAATTACTCTCCAAAATTATTTGCTAGGATCTCTATAGAAATCTCTCTCCAAAATGCCAGTAACTACATGGAGTTAACTAATTCTTTTTTCATGGAAACAAAACCCATGCATTTTCTCATTTCAAATTTAAAACTGCACCAAATATTACCCATAATAAGAACTTTACAAAGAATAAAAGAAAAATTGCATTTGATATAATTACTAAAAAATAAAACAAAGCGCTATAGCCTCTGCCAAATTCAAAGCACAACCTGAATGAGGGGTTGTTTTTAAGATTTTATTAAAAGAAAAAAAAAGCTAAAACCTAGTGTAAATGCTATTTTCACTTGATGCAAATTCATACTTTATTCTACTAATTCATCATACAGTATGATGGAATAATTCTTGTGTAATATGCCTTTTTCTTTCACTATAAAAATAATTCCCTACAGCTATGTCCAGATATAACACTTTTGTTTAAAAATGCTTTAAAAGGGGCGCCTGGGTGGCGCAGTCGGTTAAGCGTCTGACTTCAGCCAGGTCACGATCTCGCGGTCCGTGAGTTCGAGCCTCGCGTCAGGCTCTGGGCTGATGGCTCAGAGCCTGGAGCCTGTTTCCGATTCTGTGTCTCTCTCTCTCTCTGCCCCTCCCCCGTTCATGCTCTGTCTCTCTCTGTCCCAAAAATAAATAAGCGTTGAAAAAAAATTAAAAAAAAATAAAAATAAAAAAATAAAAATGCTTTAAAATTTCAATAAACTCAGATAATATTTGCTCTTCTATTACAGAAGTGGGATTCCTTTTCTACCTTGTAGCAGTAAGCTATTACCTTAAAAACTAGGCTGAGTTCTTCCATGCACAGTTACCTTCTGTTCTTGACATTTATACTGACTTCTGGTGTTTAGTCTAACTAAGTAGAGAAATTAAACCCCAAAGTCATAGAGAATTTGAGCTTTTTGTTTCTACTGTCTTATTAAAACTAATACTCCAGGGGCGCCTGGGTGGCTCAGGCAGTTAAGCATCCAACTTCAGCTCAGGTCATGATCTCACGGTTCAGTTTGGGAGCTGGAGCCCCGCGTCCGGCTCTGTGCTGACAGCTCACAGCCTGGAGCCTACTTCGGATTCTGTGTCTCCCTCTCTCTCTGCCCTTCCCCACTCATGCTCTGTCTCTCTGTCTCTCCAAAATGAATAAATGTTAAGAAAAATTTTGAAAAAGAAAAAAAAAAACCTAATACTCCATTAATTTTCTGTACTCACACTCACTCCATGTATATATGAGCCTTGACTGAAATCTATTGTTTTTTTATTAATTTTAAAATTATAAATACACTTGGGGGCACCTGAGTGGCTTAGCTGTTGAGCGTCTGACTTCGGCTCAGGTCATGATCTCATGTTTCATGAGTTCAAGCCCCACATAGGGCTCAGTGCTGTCAGAACAGAGCCTGCCTCAGATCTTCTGTTCCCCTCTCCCTGCCACTCCCTTACTTGCACTCTCTCAAAAATAAATATAAAATTAAAATATATATATATATATATATATATATATATATATATATATATATATATATGAATAACCTGTGAGTAAAATGAATGATTAAAAAATATGTTTGCCATGAGTTAGGGATTAAGAGAGTAAAGGCAATCAAAGTGACATTTCTGGAGGGAACTGTAATCATCTAACACTAAGGATTTCAAAGATCAAGTGGGGAAAAAGAAAATGAACTACTACCAGAAATACTTCACTAAATCTCACAGGAAAAAATACTCACAGGGAAAGAAATTTTTTGTTGTTGTTTTGTTTGTAGATAAGAGTAGAATCAGCAGACACTATTTTCTCGTTGTTATTGTTGGTTGTGGTTGTTTTTTCCAGCACAAGATGTGGGTTTATTCAGGAGTAAAAGAGATTTGCAATCTGGGACAAACAAGCTGTGGCAAAACCATAGGTAAGTCTGGGGGTGGGGCTGGGGTGGGGCCGGGAAGAGACTTTTTTTTTTAAGGAGAAAATTGGGAAGGCAGCTATAAACTAAAATTTCATTGGAATGAATTGGAAGATTGAACTATGGGATCTTCTTGGATGAATCAGCAAATACTTTTTAAAATGTAGTTTCAGATCCTATTTTGGTGTACATGAATCTAGTAAGATTTATTGGTTTAGATATAAAAGGTGTATGTTCCAGTGATACATTTTTTTTTTACACGAAGACATTCAATTGTATCAGATTTTCTATTACAATTGAATATGTGTCTACTTATTACCCATTTTAAAGTTTCTACAACTTTAGCATCCCATAAAATATTACAGATTAAATATATATTCTTTTAAGGGTCAAAATTATTCCACTGGAGTCAAATGTTGTAATCAACTTTTTTTACATGCCCTCATACATTTTAAAAAATTTAATTAAAAAAATAGTTCCAATGTAATTAACTTAGTGTTATATTAGTTTCAAGTGTACAATATAGTGATTTAAAAATCCATATATTACTCAGTGTTCTTCAAAATAAGTGTGCTCTTAATCCCTTTCACCTACTTTATTCATCTCTTCATGCGTCTCCCCTCTGGTAACCATCAGTTTGTTCTCTATAGTTAAGAGTTTGTTTTTGATTTGTCTCTTTTTTATTTCATTGTTTGATATGTTTCTTAAATTTCACATGTAAGTGAAATCATGTGGTATTTGTCTTTCTTTGGCTTATTTTGCTTAGCATTATACTCTAGATCCATCCATGTTGCTAATGGCAAGATTTCATTATTTTTTATGGCTAAATAATATCTCGTTTTATATATATATATTTATATATATATTTACATATATATTATTTATATATATATTATATATAAACAATATATATATGCCACAATATATATATAGACTATATCTATCTATAGATATAGATATAGATATAGATAAAGTTATAGATATAGATATACATGATATAGATAGATAGATACCACATCTTCCCTCTCCCTTCATCTATCGATGAACACTTGGGCTGCTTCCATAATTTGGTTATTGTAAATAATGCTGTAATAAACATAGGTGTGCATGTATCCCTTCAGATTGATGTTTTCATATCTTTTGGGTAAATACCTACTAGAGAGATTACTGGATCATAGGGTAGTTCTGTTTTTAAGTTTTTGAGGAAACCCTATACTGTCTTCCAATGTGGCTACATCATTTTGGATTCCCAGCAACAGTGCATGAGGGTTCCTTTTTATTCTTTGCCAACACTTATTGTTTCTTGTGTTCAATTTTAGCCATTCTGACAGGTGTGAGGTGATATCTCATTGTGGTTTTGATTTGCATTTTTCTGATGATGCGTGATGTTGAGCATCTTCTCATGTGTCTGTTGCACATGTCCTCACACTTACAATTATTTTTAGTATAGTTTTTTTTCCATTTCAAAAAATTTATGATAGCTTCTTATTTGACTCTCTTTAAGTCAACGTCATATTCTGTGATCAATTATTATTCTATAGAATGCAAAATAATAAAATAAATTTGTAATAAAAAGAATGCATATATATGTGTAACAGGGTATTAGATTGGAACTTTGCATCAGTTTGTGCTGAGGCCCAAAAATGGGAGATGTCAACCACACTCACATTCTAAATTTGAGTTTTAAATCACTTCTTCAGGACCTGCAAAGGAGGTATCCAAAAGTCAAATCAGGGACAATTAGGTCACCAACAGCTTCCAGTCCATTAAAAAGGAGTTTGAATAGTAGGAGGATTTTATTGGCACTAGTTACCAATATGTGTTGTGAGTCCACCTGTACTGGCACAGAGGAGCTTTAAATGGATTTTTCTTTACTTCAAGGAGACTCCTTTGGAATATAGTATGAGTTTTCTACAGTTTGGGAAACACAGTGAACTATTAGGTAAGTAATGCCTAAGCAGTCTCAAAGTCAGGAGGCTGAGTAAAGTGATCTGTAGGTTGTAGGCCGGAAAATAACTGCAAACTCATTTATAAAAGGACAAAGTTCTGTAATATCACCACACCAGATGAGAGAATCCCCCTCACATTCTTTTAGATGACAGTTGCCTGAAGAGGTAAGGAGAATTCAGCAGAAATGAATCGGGTTTATACATTTGCATCCCAAGAGAAGAAGGAGCTGTCCAAAGAGGGTAAATAAAGGGGATTCTCAGTGGCCTCTAAAGGCATCCCAGAAGACAATTAGTTTTTAATCCCTGACAAACTCAAATTAATCGCAGAACCAGTAAGATAAGACATAGCTTGATAATTTAATCTTTCTTCCTTATCCTTCTTTGATGTAAGAGGTTATGATAAATGTTTACCATAGGAAAGAAATACAAAGCAGAAAAATGAAGAAGCCAACCATATTCCTTATTTCATTAAATTCTTCTAGAGTTAATTCTCAACTACAGAAAAAGACATACCAAAAAAAGAGAGACAGACAGACAGACAGAGAGACAGAGAGAGAGAAAAAGAAGAAAAAGACATATCAAAGAGAGAAAGAAAGGAAGAAAGAAAGAAAGAAAGAAAGAAAGAAAGAGACACATCATTTTATTTTTTTAAAGATTTTACTCAAATTCAAGTTGTTAACATATAGTGTAGTATTGGTTCAGGAGTAGAATTTAGTAATTCATCACTTACTTGTAACACCCAGTGTTCATCACAGCAAGTACCCTCCTTAATAGCCATCACCCATTTAGCCCATCTCCCCACCCACCTCCCTTCCAGCAATCCTCAATTTGTTCTCTATAGTTAAAAGTCTGCTATGGTTTGCTGCCCTTTCTGTTTTTATATAATTTATTTTTTCCTTAGCTTCCCCTGTATTTATCTGTTTTGTTTTTTAAATTCCACATATGAGTGAAATCATATGGTATTTATCTTTCTCTGACTGACTTAATTCATTTAGCATAATACACTCTAGTTCCATCCATGTTGTTGCAAATGGCAAGATTTCATTATTTTTGATGGCTGAGTAATATTCCTGCGTGTGTGTGTGTGTGTGTGTGTGTGTGTGTGTGTGTGTGTGTGTGTATGTGTGTGTGTGTGTGTTATTATATATAATTTGTGTATATATACCACATCATCTTTACCCATTCATCAATCAGTGGACATTTAGGATCTTTCTATAATTTGGCTATTGTTGATAGTATTGCTATAAACATTGTTTTGTTGGGTGGGCACCTGGGTGGCTCAGTCAATTAAACATATAACTCTTAATTTCAGCTCAGGTCATGACTTCACAATTTGTGGGATTGAGCCCTGTGTTGGGCTCCATGTGCTGACCACACAGAGCCTGCTTGGTATTCTCTCTGTCTCCCTCAAAATAAATAAACCTGAAAGAAACAAAAAATGAAAACAACAAAAAAAAATTATGTTGCATGCACCCCTTCAGATCAGTATATTTGTATCCTTTGGATAAATACCTAGTAGAGCAATAGATAGGTCATAGGATAGATAGCTCTATCTTTACATTTCTGTGGAAACTCTACACTGTTTTCCAGAATGGCTGCACCAGTTTGCATTCCCGCCAACAATGTAAGACATACAACATTTTTAAGTAAAGTAAAGAATTTTGACTATTTAATGGGACTAAATATTTAATAACAATTATACACACACACACACACACACACACACACACACACACACACACATATATTTTACTTGAAATGATTGGAGGGTTTTCATTATCTGAGTGAAGAGATAAGTCATGGGATCTGCCTTGGATCTTATCTAATACTGGGGAATTAAGCATCTAGCCCCACAGAGCATGTTGAAACAAATAGAAAAGGGAAAAACAATAAGGTTGTTCCTATTATTTCCTGGGTTCACTTGTTCAATGTGAAATACCTCAAATCAAACACATTGGAATGATTATTAAAGACTCAGTTGATGGGGCGCCTGGGTGGCTCAGTTGGTTAAGCGTCTGACTTTGGCTCAGGTCACCATCTCATGGTCGGTGAGTTCGAGCCCCGTGTGGGGCTCTGGGCTGATGGCTCAGAGCCTGGAGCCTGTTTCAGATTCTGTGTCTCCCTCTCTCTCTGCCCCTCCCCTGGTCATGCTCTGTCTCTCTCTGTCTCAAAAATAAATAAACGTTAAAAAAATTTTTTTAAAAAAATACTCAGTTGTTAATTTAAATATTTATTATTTAAGATAATTTTATAATTATAAATAAAGAGTTGATTAATGGCAATAATTCTACAATAAGTGGTTTATCATACTTTTGATGATCTACTACTAGCATTATAATCTCATGGAATTATGTCTTTTCTAAATTTTATAAGACTGAAAATATTTTGTTAGCATTCCAATATCTCAAGCAATTGATAGTCCATTTTAATATTTATATTTTGCTATTAAAGATTTCTCTAAAATTATTTTTATTAATTTTAACACACACTATGAATTATTTTATCCTTATAGCTATTAACCATTTATGCCCACTTTTAAAAATTTTTTATTATTTAAAAAATATTTTTTAATGTTTATTGATTTTTTTGAGACAGAGACAGAGGATGAGTAGGGGAGGGACAGAGAGAGAGGGAGACAATCGTTAGCAGCCTCCAGGCTCTGAGCTGTCATCACAGAGCCTGATGTAGGGCTTGAACCCATAAACTGTGAGCTCATGACCTGAGCCAAAGTCAGACGCTTAACCAACTAAGCCACCCAGGTGCTTCTATACCCATTTTTATCCTTATGCAATTTTTCAACATAACACATTATAGTTCCTGAATTTATCTTGTCAGTAGATCATGAAAATTAATTATCTTCATTTGATTTTATCTATATCTGTTATTATAGTAAAAAAAATCTATTGTGTATATGATGTTTCATGGAAAGTAATCAATCACATTAGTATTTACAAAGCATACAATTGGCAATGCCAATATTGTTTGAATTGTGTCAAGATTACAGGGAATATTCTTATTTGAATAGAGCTTTATTGATTTTAATGCATTTTATTTATGTTTTGTTATCCTCACATAAGTTTTCCAATTGTCTTTTAATTAAAGACTAGTTAACTCTGTCATAATAAATGGCAAATTATTGATATTTTGATGGAATTATTTTAATTATATTAGTTTGCAACCAACAACTTAGCCAACAAATATCTCAACTACTTATAAATATGTGGAATAAGTCTGTAGATATGATTTGTTAGACTGTTGAGTATTTGAAATGTCTCTTAAAATAATTTTTTTGTAGCTGTGTAGAAAGCCACCGAAATTTTACAAGCAAGAAATTGGCAGAGTCAATACTGAATTTTATTCTGATTAGTCTATAGGCAGAAATATATATATTCTGCCTATATATAATATAAAAATATAAATATCTTTTATAAAATATATATTATATGATTATATAAAATGAATTAATATATAAAATATAAATATATTTTATATTTATATATTATATCTATTATATATAATATAAAATGAATATATAAAAAATATGAATATATATTTGTATATAAAATAAATACATGTGAATATATTTATATATATAGTTACAAAGATATACTAGAATAAGAAGAAGCACTTATAGGCTATTGAGTAGTATTGGAAGCTAATAATAATATCCAGGATTAGAGTGATAACTACCTAATTTTTTAAAAAAGGGAATAATTGTGAAGAAATAATTAGAAAAGTTAATTTCTGATTTTAAAAGACTAATAAATACATTCCATTTCTTTTGCTGGAATAATAAATATTAGATACAGATATATTTATGTCGTTCTGCTACTAAAAAATTAAATACGAATGGAAGATGTTGTAGAAATAATCTAAAAACTTCCTACTCTGGGAGCAAACCTCATTCAATTTAATTAAGTCATTCTCTGAAGCATTTTTTGAAGGATCTGTCATTCTGTGCAATATTTAGAAGATAACTTATGTATATGTATACACACACACACACACACACACACACACATATATATATATATATATATATATATATATATTTTTTTTTTTTAATTCTGTGTCTGCCCAAATGTTCTGTCCTGTTGTTATCTACCCCTCACTTTGTCTCATTCCATGCTATTAATTGCTGACTCTGTAATATAACCTTGTATTAAAAGAAATATTCAAAAAAGACTTAAGCCTTATCTTTTCATGTCTTTTGATAAGTTAAAAAATTACAAAACAATTGAAGACTTACAAATAACAGGGAAAGAAAAGGGGTAGGAGGAGGATGTAGAAAAAGATGAGGAGAAGGGAGGGGAGGAGTGTTGTCCAGGGACTCTCAAACTTGAGAAAAACCCACGTATTATTAAAATTAAATAAATAAATAAATAAATAAATAAATAAATAAATAAAAAGATGGCCAGAAACTGGTACAAAACAATAGACGCTTGATTATTTCAGGTCACTAAAAACAGTTACGGTAGGAAAAGTTTAGGACCTGAGGTCCCTGGGTGGGGAAAAAAAACATATTTTGGAACAATCCTGGGAGCGTCTGACTACAGCAACCCACCTCACGTTTGAGGTTCCTCTTAAGGATGTAACAGATGCCACCTACTCTCCTCAGGTTTCCCTCAGGAATTTGACCGAAGACCTAACTGAAAATAACTAGTAGACCTTAAAACATAGGATTCACAAGTAATGATATAGCTATAGATCACCCCTCATATGCTGGAAATGAGCCAATCAGGAATGGACAACCCAGCACCAATAAGGGTAGGACCTGAGAAAAAACAGGGGGAAGGGAAGAGGGGACCCGGGCCAGAACCACATAAACAGAGTCCCTTCCCTATTGTTAAGGGTATTCACTTTCGAAATTACTCTCTGTAAAAAGAGCTTTCCTACTATTCTTCCTTTCTGATCTTCCACTCTAATAAACTTTTGCCTGCTGCTCATTTTGTGTCCACCTCCTCATTGTTCCAAGTGGCAAGACAATGAACCCCAGGTATTGAAGTAAAAAATCCTGCAACATGGTTTGAATTAATTAATTATTTAGTTAGTTAGTTATATATAATACATATTAATTAGAAACACTTAGAAAATGCAGAGAAACAAAATTAAAAATATCCCATCGCTCTGAGATAACCCCCATCACTCAAAGATAATCACTATTGCTTTGATATTCTGATTTTCTTTTTTAAATTTATTTTATTATTATTATTATTTAATTTAAATCCAAGTTAGTTAACATATAATGGTTTCAGAAGTAGAATTTACTGATTCATCATTTACATATAACAGCCGGTGTTCCTCCCAACAAATGTCCTCCTTAATGCCCCTTGCCCATTTAGCCCATCCTCCCCACCCAACACCCCTTCAGCAACCCAGTTTTGGTCTCTGTGTTTAAGAGTCTCATAGTTTGTCTCCCTCTTTGTTTTTATATTATTTTTGCATCCCTTCCCGAATATTCATCTGTTTTATATCTTAAATTCCATATGAGTGAAATGATATATTTTCTTTCTCTGACTGATTTATTTCGCTTAGCATAATACTTTTATAATTGTTGCAAATGGCAAGATTTCATTGTTTTTGATCACCAAATAATATTCCGTTATATATATATATATCCATATATATATATATATCCATACATATCCATATATCGACACACACACACACACACACAGACACACACACACACATATATATACATACCATAACTTCTTTATCCACTCATCAGTCTATGGACAATATTTGGGCTCTTTCCATACTTTGGCTATTGTTGATAGTGCTGCTTTAAACATGGGGTGCATTTGCCCCTTCGAAACAGCACTCCTGTATCCTTTGGATAAACACCTAGTGGTGAAATTGCTGGGTCATAGGGTATTTCTATTTTTAATTTTTTGAGGAACCTCCATACTGTTTTCCACAGTGGCTGCACCAGTTTTCCACCAACAGTGCAAAAGAAATCCTCTTTCTCCGCATCCTCATAAACATCTGTTGTTGCCTGAATTGTTAATTTTAGTCATTCTGACAGGTATGAGGTTGTATCTCAATGTAGTTTTGATTTGTATTTCCCGGATGATGAGTAATGTTGACCATTTTTTTCATATGTCTGTTAGCCATCTGGATGTCTTCTTTGGAAAAGCCTTTGCAAATGTCTTTTGTCTGCTTCTTCACTGGGTTATTTGATTTTGGGGGGTTGAGTTTGATAAGTTCTTTATAGATTTTGGATACTAACCCTTTATCAGATAAGTTATTTGCAAATATCTTCTCCCATTCCGTCGGTTGCCTTTTAGTTTTGTTGATTGTTTCCTTCGCTGTGCAGAAGCTTTTTATCTTGATGAGGTCTCAGTAGCTCATTTTTGGCTTTGTTTCCCTTGCCTCCAGACCCATCAAATAAAAAGTTGCTGTGGCGAAGTCAAAGAGGTTGTTGCCTATATTATCCTTTAGGATTTTAATGGCTTCCTGTATTATGTTTAGGTCATTCATCCATTTTGAGTTTATTTTTGTGTATGGTGTAAGAAAGTGGTATCAGTTCATTCTTTTGCATGTTGATGACCAGTTTTCCCAACAGTATTTGCTGAAGAGGTTGTCTTTTCTCCATGGGATATTCTTTCCTGCTTTGTCAAAGATTAGCTGGACATACGTTTGTGGGTCCGTTTCTGGGTTCTCTATCCTGTTCCATTGATGTGCCTGATTTTGGGCCAGGATCATACTGTCTTGATGATTACAGATTTGAAGTATAGCTTGAAGTACGGAATTGTCGTGCTTCCAGCTTTGGTTTTCTTTTTCAGGATTGCTTTGGCTATTCAGGTTTTTTTTTTCTGTTTCCATACAAATTTTATGATTGTTTATTCTAGCTCTGTGAAGAATGCTGGTGTTATTTTGATAGGGATTGCTTTATTTATTTATTTATTTTCCTCTCTCTGCAAGAAGCAGATATTGGTTTCAGTTGCCTCATTGAAAAAATCTTCATGCTTTCCTACCTCTTAAAGAAACCATAAATCTCACTCAGATCATGAGAGAATGTAGCATCTAAGCTTAACAGTATAATAGGAAAGTTGGCTTTTGAAAAACTTGATTCCAAGTTGAACTTGGCTTTAAAAAATAGCAGAGTGTAAGACTTTAGTTATTCTCACAGCTGGGATTTATGCACTGATGGAAATCACTCTTTCACAGTTAATAAGCATGTGGATGTTTGTATCTTACAGGAACTGTGGGTCTAATGACAAAATTTAGCAATATTTCATTATTTATTCCTATTTTTATGATATTCAGGAGTTTTATATATGTTGCTGCAGAAATGAGACATCCCTTTAGTTATACTTCACTCACTCTTTAGATGACATAGAACTGACATTTATGCTTTGGCCTCCATTTGCTATATATCATAATTTATAGTTCCCTATAATTATATTTTTCTAAGAATAGTCTTTCATTTTCATGACTTGGGAGATCAAATGTTGAACTGTTCTCTTTTTGAGTTTCTAAATGAAATAACTAAACTTTTCTTTCCAAATGTGAGCTTTGGTCACATATTTCTTTCAGAGTAAACTTATGAAACTGGCTGATATGTCCAAGAGCTGTATATGAAATAGAATGGCCTCATTTAAAAATAATATTTTCTTGGGGCTCCCGGGTGGCTCAGTCAGTTAGCCTCCAACTCTTGATTTTGGCTCAGATCACGATCTCACAGTTGGTGAGATCAAGCCCTGCTTCAGGCTCTACGCTGTCACCATGGAGCCTGCTTGGGATTCTTTCTCTCCCTGTCTCTCTTCCCCTCCACTGCTCATGCTCACTCACTCTCTCTGTCTCTCAAAAATATATAAATAAATTAAAAAAAATTAAAAATATAAAAATAAAATCATCTTTTCTTTACAAATTTTTATTTGCTATTATTTTTTTTATTATTTGTAGTGATGATCTTGATCAATACTGTTATTTACATTATTTGATCTTGTCAATTTTCTGAGGTTTATAGATATTAACACTGACTTGACTTAATCTATTTAATATTATAAATATCAGAAAACAATTGCCTCTTTTCTGTCGTTGCCTTCTTTACTGTTTCCCCCAACACCACCACCAACTGTAGACTCTGGAAAATATATTTGAGATTTTATTTTGTCATATTTTTGCTTGGCATCAAAGAAACTGCACAAGTTACTTGTTCACATGTAAGCTCACCATTAGTAAGTTCACACAAATCATTAAAATATTATTTTCAGCTTTATAGATTGCATTTTATTACAAATTGTTGTTGAAACAGACTTCACATATTATAGGTGGAAAACAAATAAACACAGACAATTGAAGCCTTTTAGCCAAGATTTTACATTCTAACTTTTGAAGTAAACCCTTTTTTACGTTCACCATTTTGATGATGGACACATGAAGAATGAGAAGAGATATTTCTTTTCATGTTAAATACCATTTAATTCTATGTGCTCACCTCTGTTCGAGATAAGAGTTATAACTTTTCCAGATAGTTATAAATTTGGATATGTAATATACATCAAAATGAATAATTTTAAAGTTTAATTATATTCTTAGTGTTAATTATTTTAAAAAGAAAAACAACATGACACAATGAACTGAAAGGAAAGCTAGGTTTGTCTTGCCATGTCTTATTTCTTTGCTATTTTCCTGGAGATGGATTTCTTTCTTTCTTTTCCCTTCCTTCCTTCCTACCTTCCTTCCTTCCTTCTTTTTTAAGTTTATTTATTTATTTTGTGAGAGAATGTGAGAAGAGGAGGGGCAGAGAGAGAGACAGAGAGAGACAGAGAGAATAGCACAAACCCACAAACAGTGAAATCATGACCTGAGTTTAAATTGAGTTGGATGCTTAACCAAGGGAGCCATGTAGGTGCCCCCCATTAGTAGGTTTCTAATCTCGTATTTCTAGAATACCTTGTGCACAAAGGGTATTGGTGTCATTATGCAATTAACATGTTTTTCTATATTTTATACTTTTGAGTGAGCATAAAAAATACAAAAAGGAACATTATTAAGTGATAATGTTATTACTTAGCTATTAAATCTATTTAATACATAGTATAAAATACATATTTGTTGTTGTTGCTATCATTTTTGATAATTCCATTGTTCTTTAAATTATAATCAAGATTATCAACATTAATAAGGTTCTGTATATTTAAAGCTTAAAAGACCTTTTAAAAAACATACTAAAATTTACACAAACACAACACTCTGTGATAAAAGAATATCTTGAGTATCCTTGTTAATCAGAGGATATTTCTGTAACAGGTTAAAATGGTAAACTATTACTCAACTCTCACTGGGATACCTTCACTATAAGATTGTTATTTACTTAGTAGGGATGGTCCCCATCCTCCCTTATAAATATTTAACATCTAGCTAATGCACTATTATGTGAATAGAAGAATTAGAAACATTTTCACAGGTTACTTTGGGGATCACTTACTACTCACACAGTGCAGAAAACCATATTTAATTGTAGATGTTCATCACTTACCCATTTGGGAAAATGCTATATGATAATATCCAGAAACACATACTGAAAGATTTTTAGAAGCCTGATGATTTTTACAGAATATTATTCTTTATCAGAAAAGACAGAAAATTGATGGAAACAATCTCATTTCTGATGAAAAGATGACATCATTATTTCCACCTCACCCTCACCAAACATTGAGAGATACAAACATATGGTTTTATATGTGTTCTACCAGTGTCCAGTCTTACAAACACCATATATTAAACCACACGTGAAGCATTCTGCCTTCAGAAATGTGTTAAATGCTGAACTGCCTTTGTGTCAATCATAATGATAAGAACAATTAGATGAGAGCAAAAGTGGATATTTTAAACATTGTGCTTAGGTTAAGATTTTAGGGATTAAATTCAGTCATCCTCTTGATTGCTTAATCACACTGTGTCCTAAATGGATGGTTATTGGGAGGTGTTTTTTTTTTTCTTTTATTTATTTACACCGTGTACAGATATAAAAGTAAGTTCTGTGGCTTCTGTTAATGAGTGTAGAGCATCTAGTGATTACTGTAGGATTAGAGCACAATGTATGTATAGAGTTGATACATTCTTTTTCAGTAATATTCAACAACAATGTGAATTCTAACTCTATACAACATAGCACATAAACATAATAAAAGAGCCATATTAAAATTAGCTCATATAATATTTCTTCATCAATACATACAATATATATGAATTTAAAGCATGACATAATGCACCATATGAAGGGTGCATGCAGAAGTATTAAAGTAGATAAGGTAATTAGAAAACATTTCATGAGAATGATCAGAAAAATATTAGCCAAATTTATAGTGCATGTTAGAATCTGTAAGGGTTATGAAATGCATTATGTCATGAGTCAGCAAATTACTGTCTCCAAGAACGTTCTACTGCATCACTTATTTTTATAAATCAATTTCATTAGAAAACATTCATACCCATTTATTTATATATTATCTATGGCTGCTTTCATAGTATGGTGACAGAGTTGAGTAGTCCAACAGAGACCATATAGCCTGCAAAGCCTACAGTATTTACTATCTAGACCTTTATAGAAAAAATTTGCTAGGCCTTGTTTTATGTAATTAGAATAATAATAAGATAGACATTGAATTATTTTACAAAAGAAAAACATAAAAGAATCTTTATAGTTTGACAAAGTGGTAGTACGAGATGACACTCATTTCTACTGTTAATGAGAAATCCAGGATAAACTACAATATTTCAGAATGTATAATCCAAGCTCTTTTTTTTAATAATCAAAGATCGTAAAAGAAAATCCACAGTTATAGAAAGAATGAAGATTCTAGAAACAAAATGAAAAATATGCAAACTGATATTGCACAAGCTCTGGAGAAGAGGGTTCCAGTACCAAATGTGAACCTTTTATCATGTAATAGGTTTTTATAGTAATTTTGGAACAGGTGATGAAATCTGCCTTTGTTTTTATTACAGGCAGAGTTAAGTCTGTGATCAGTATTATAAAACCACTCACCTTCACTGGGAAATTAATAGTAATTAATAATAACAGTAAGATTATATAATGTATAAATAAGTATAAATACGCTTACAGACTTCTCTTTTTTTTTCTCTCTCACAAGGTAGAAGGAGCTAGGAGGGGTAACTGGGTGACTCGGTTAAGCATCAGACTTCGGTTCAGGTCATGAGCTCACAGTTCCTGAGTTCAAGCCCCATGTCAGACTCTGTGCTGAAAGATCAGAGCCTGGAGCCTGCTTCAGATTCTATGCCTCTCTCTCTCTCTCTCTGCACCTCCCCCATTCGTGCTCTGTCTCTCTCTTTCAAAAATAAATAAACATTAAAAAAATTAAAAAAAAACAAAAATAAATAAACATTTAAAAAAAGGAACTACAAAACATTAAAAAATAAAGAAGGAGCTAGGGATTACCCTGGAGATTCGTTTTAAGGCACTAATCCTAGTCATAAATGTTCTACCCCTATGGTTCAAGCATCTACCAAAGGCCTCACCTACCTCTACTATCATTTTTTGGGAGTTAGGATTTCAACATATAAATTTTGGGGAGGGACAAACATTCAGACCATTTATATTTATATATATTTAATGTTTTACATACATATATATACATATGTTACATAATAATTTATAACATTTAAATTGTATTCGGGGTGACTGGGTGGCTCAGTTGGTTGAGCGTCGGACTTCAGCTCAGGTCATGATCTCATACTCCGTGAGTTTGAGCCCCGTGTCGGGCTGTCTGCTGATAGCTCAGAGCCTGGAGCCCGCTTCAGATTCTGTGTCTCCCCCTGTCTCTGCCCCTTCACTGCTCATGCTATGTCTCTCTCTGTCTCAAAAATAAATAAAAACATTAAAAAAATTAAAAAAAATAAAATACAATGATATGTAACTGTATATAATGTATAAATCTATGCATACTTAATATATATATTTCAGTCAATAGAAAGTTGAAAAAAAGTACTGGAATGAAAGAAGCAATGGTGAGCATAAATATTGATAAAAACACATACATAAGTGTTAAGAATCATTGCTTATGATAATGTGGGAGATTCACAAAAATGTAAGGAAGAGCGGGTGTAGCCACATTCAAAGAATATAAAGTCTTAAATTATTTGGCTGATGAGTACACCTATTAATAAATACTAAGCATGTTTCATAAAGGTTAAAATAGTTGGGCTACCCTGTGCAAGAAAAAAATATGTGTAATATGTAACTTCCAAATCAGTATAAAAAAATAACAGGAAGAGAACTCTATCTATCTATCTATCTATCTATCTATCTATAATCTATCTATCATCTATCTACCTATTGAGGGGTTGAGGTATATATATATATATACATATATACATACATATATATAACATATATATACATGTATATATATATATATATATATATATATATATATATATATATGCCAGAAACAAAAAACAATCTTGATGAATATAATACAATAGGACTAAATCTAAGTACAACATAAACACAATAAAGGTAAATGAATTACAATAACACCAAAAACAATTTGGATATTAAAAATCAGGGGCGCCTGGGTGGCGCAGTCGGTTAAGCGTCCGACTTCAGCCAGGTCACGATCTCGCGGTCCGTGAGTTCGAGCCCCGCGTCAGGCTCTGGGCTGATGGCTCAGAGCCTGGAGCCTGTTTCCGATTCTGTGTCTCCCTCTCTCTCTGCCCCTCCCCCGTTCATGCTCTGTCTCTCTCTGTCCCAAAAATAAATAAACGTGGAAAAAATCACACACTACTCAATGCTTACAAAGGCACAGTGAAGCATAATTATACAAGAAGAATAAAAGTAAAAGAACTGATAAAGACATGCCAGAGAAATAACCAAGGAAATCTGGTGTGGCTACACTAATTTGAGTCAAATAGAATACAACACAATCAGGTTATAAGGGTTTTCTCTTTCACACACATAAATGTAAGTGCAATTCATGGGTCTTAAGGCATGAGATCAACTATTAAGGAGGAAGGAGTAGAAAGCTAACATCCTCTTTCTTTAAGAAATCTTCTGAAAGTTGCACCTAGTGTTTCTTTTGTACCCCTTAACCAGATATTAGTGATATGGTCCCACCTATATGTGGAAGAAGCTGGGAAATATCCTCATATTCCAGAATACCAATGCCCAGTTGGATGTCATTCAAGGCTTCTCTTACTATGGAGTGTTTGGTAAACAGATACTTGAAGAAAACAAGGAGATTGTCATGGTCCCAACAACATATTAAAACAGAAACCATAACATATTAAAACACTTAGATGACCAGAAATCAAAGCCTTTGAAAACTCATTTCATCAATAGCAGAATATATATTAAATCGTACCTCTTGAATTCATTTGCCCTAATGAAAACTGCATTTTTTTCATAGTTTGGTAGATATATGTCTTCAGGAACCAAACCTACTAGTTTTTTATTTTTTTTCTAGTATATTTTATTAACAGTTAATAAAAATACAAGACATACATAGAGAAAAGTTGACACAGTTGCAAAACCAGTATTAAAAACAGATTGAGGGGCGCCTGGGTGGCGCAGTCGTTTAAGCGTCCGACTTCAGCCAGGTCACGATCTCGCGGTCCGTGAGTTCGAGCCCCGCGTCGGGCTCTGGGCTGATGGCTCGGAGCCTGGAGCCTGTTTCCGATTCTGTGTCTCCCTCTCTCTCTGCCTCTCCCCCGTTCATGCTCTGTCTCTCTCTGTCCCAAAAATAAATAAATGTTGAAAAAAAAATTAAAAAAAAAAAAAAAACAACAGATTGATGTTTCTAGAAACATTACCTAAATATTTTAAACAAAGAGATGTTGCTTCCTGTTCCCCTTTTCCTCCTTCTCCACCTTTAGGAAAGGGAAAGAAAAAGTGTTAATTGCTTTTAAACTTACCTTAAATATATGTTTATTGTTAGAACCCACATATAAATGAGGCCTTAGAATATTTAAGACTACTTCCTACCTTTTTATGTGTAGCTTCCTGTTATAAGGAATCCAATATTGGAAAATATTTGAATTTGTACTAACATAAATTAGAACATACAAAGAAAGTAATAATAGAAAAAAATGTCCTGGTGAAGATATAGGTATGCCCATATATCAATGAATGTGTGCCTGTAGGTGGATATACAATATCATTGATTGTATAATCAATATGTCTGGAAAACATACTCATCTTAGTCATAGTTTCCAGAACAATGTGATTAGAATGCTGTTAATGTGCTCACATCTTCATTGGAAAATATAATATCTCTTGCAAATAATAAAGCCATTCAACTTAAAAATAGCATTTTTGTCATTTCAATAACTCCTAAAATACTTTTTCATTTCTGTTTTAATAAAAGAGGTATCTCAAAATATTAAAAAATTTAGCTGGAGGGACAAAATGTACTGTGAATATATGTGACAAATTTTATTTTTCTGAAATATGTATTGGCTAGCTGCTGTCATTATTAGAATCTCCAAGTATAATATTTTTAGTTATTACTTTTACTGACACATATTACAGAAACTGAGTAGACATACACTGCAGGATTTGGTAAAATGGGATATAATTCAAAGAAATTGTACTATTGAACTCTTAAAAATCACATATAAGGTTAAAACATAAATGTGCTATTAACAAAGAGTTATTACCTTACTGTATAATGCCTTCCCAAATTTAATTTATGACTGATTTACTTTATACCATTGAATGAACTTTCTTTGTTTTTTTTTTTTTTTTTTTTCCCATGGCTTCATTATTACTCAATTTAAGTCAAGTAGCAGAATTATTTATGCTACTGTGTTAGAACATATAACTAAAATACAGCCCAAGTCTTTCTCATTGAGAACAAGCACTTAACTCCTTTAAGCAACATAGGAATCTTTAAGGTTCTTGGCTGTGGACTAGATTTTCTGATTGTCGTGAGTCTGTGACATTAATCAACGTATTGTAATGCTCTGAGCAAACATTTATTCATCTATAAAATGGGGATAAGAAAATTCTCTTCATAGGGGCAAATGATAATCAAATGAGATTGTACATGCTAACCTACTATTCAGAGTCTTATAAATAGAAGAGACTTAACAAATACTAAAGTAATATGAATATTAATATACAAGACCATTAACCTAATTAATTGATCATTTTCTCATTTGTAATGTGTTCCCATCAATATCGAAATATATTTGGTATGGAGTCGTATATATTTTTGTAAGAAAACACAACCAAAAATAAAGTTAGTGCTACCAGGGGTGTCTGGGTGGCTCAGTAGGTTAAGTATCTGACTCTTGATTTCAGCTCAGATATGATCTCAAGGTTCTGTGCCCACAGTGGAGCCTGCAGGGATTATCTCTCTTCCCACTCTTTCTCTGCCCCTCTCCCACTCATGTGTGCATGCGGGCACATGCCTGCCAGCTCTTTTTCTCTCTCAAAATAAATAAATAAACATTTAAAAATGTTAGTACTACCAAATTAACTCTTTAATAAATAACAACATGTTGTGTACTATATAGTATACATAACATATAATATTGCATCTATTTTATAATGAACTACACGTAGAAATAATATAAAATACTGAAAAATTATTATGGGTTTTACATGTAGTATAAAAGGTCAATAAATTAAAAGTATGCATTAAAATGACACTATGGAGTACAAAATAACTAAAGGTAGATATTTAATTAGCTTTGGCACAGATGGGTATTTATACATTAAATATGAATTACAGAAAATACAGAAATTCTGCATTTTTCTGCATAGGAGAAAATAGAAACATTAGAAAAAAAATTACAACTCAGGGCACCTGGGTGGCTCAGTCAGTTAAATGTCCGACTTTGGCTTGGGTCATGATTTCACAGTTCGTGAGTTTGAGCCCCGCATCACGCACTGTGCTGATAGCTCAGAGCCTGGAGCCTGCTTCAGATTCTGTGTGTGTGTCTCTCTCTGCCCCTAAGCCCACACCCCCTCTCAAAAATAAAGAAACATTAAAACAAATTTAAAAAAAATTACAGCTTAAGGAGATAAACTAGTAAAACACAACAATGAACTCAAACAATATTCAAAATATGAAAAATATTTGCACCATAACTGATATTAACTTAATACCTATAGTAGAGAAAAACACTCCTATTATTTAATATAGAAATTGGATAACTCAAAGGAAAAAAAGGTCAGTATACGTTCAGAAAATTCACAAAAATTGTCCAAAATTAAGTAAAAATAGAAAAAAAATTGTTTCATTCCACTGCTGTCTATAGAAATGCAATCTAAAATAATGTTACCATTAGAAATTTCATTTTGTATGATGATGAAGCATATTAAGAGTGACAATGGTCAGGTTCAACGCATTCTTCTATAGAATTTATGATAACATACACCTTTCAGAAGTATAACTTTTCAATGCAGGACTATGGAGGACTAGTTTTACAAAATGTCCATATCCTTTCACAAAGTGCTGTGGTTAGCATGAAATATCGATACATTGGTCTTATTTTGTAAATATAGACACCCAAACATACTGCCTACACGTATACCCATGTTCAGATATACATTGTATAAAGATGCGCACCAATACAAAACAGTAATTATTTAATTAGGTGTTAGTGATTTTGATCGTTTTATGCATTTTGCAATGGCAGAAAATTATTTTGCACAATAATAATATATTCTTAATTTTGTAATTAGAATTAAAACAATATATTTTCATTTGGATGAAAATAAAGTTAAGGAGTCATATATAAGAAATATTCAAGTTTATTAAAACGTCTGCTTTAGAAAGCCAAGATTAATGATATATAAAAGTCTTGTTATTGTTGGTAAGACCGAGATAAATGCATGAATATTTATCTTTTAATAGATTTTGAGTTTGATTTAATGAAGTTTTAATGTTATACTTTATAATACACCACTATTTCCTATATAGTATGAAGGATCGTAATTGGAATATATGGTCCAATTCACATTCAATTAGTGATATACTATTTCATACTAAAACTTGTGCTGCTGCTAACTCTTTTAATTTGTGGAGACTGTATTCTAATTAGATTTTATAATGATAATTCAAAGAAATTATCTAGTAAAATCTCTTAGTTGTTTTTATTTCCCTTTAGAGAAGGTTATTAATTATTGAATTCATCAAATTCTAATCTGTACAAAAAGACTAGTTCCTTTCGTGACTTAATAATTATAAAAAATGACCTAAAACTGGTACCATAATTATAAAACTAAAACATGTATTTGATGTACAAATATAACATAATATGATTAACATCATTGTTGGAAAACTATTTTTTTAAATATCAAATCTTTCTTAAAAGACATCAATAATACAGATAGTTGCAAAAAGAACACTATTTTCTTTTTTTTTTTTTTTAATTTTTTTTTCAACGTTTATTTATTTTTGGGACAGAGAGAGACAGAGCATGAACGGGGGAGGGGCAGAGAGAGAGGGAGACACAGAATCGGAAACAGGCTCCAGGCTCCGAGCCATCAGCCCAGAGCCTGACGCGGGGCTCGAACTCCCGGACCGCGAGATCGTGACCTGGCTGAAGTCGGACGCTTAAAGACTGCGCCACCCAGGCGCCCCAAGAACACTATTTTCAAATACAAACTAAATATCTAATAAATAAAATATCTGAATAGAAATAAAATAAATTTTAACTTTTAAACAGTGTCAAATTCTAAAATATTAATAAATTGATAACACAAAATGATTTCAGAATGTGGGAAAACAAGAAATTGATTGTATGGCTTGCAAAGGTGCATATCAGAACAGTTTTCTAGAAGACCATTTCACAATATATATCAGAAACAGTAAAGTTTTGTATTTTTACTTGGAGAAATTTATTCCATAAAATTATAACTTGTTACATATTAGTTTAATTTGATGACTATTTGTCGTCACATTGGTTATTAAAATGAAAAGATGGACATATCCAAAAATGAGAAAACTGGTTTATAAAAATTAAGTTAATTCTATATGATGGTCAGTTGTATAATGTTCAGTCGTTTAAATGCCTGCACTCTACACACCCCTAGGTTCATTTCAGCATTATTTATAACAGCCAAGATATGGAAATAACCTAAGTTTCCATCCATAGGTGGATGAATAAAGAAAATGTGGCATATATATTAAATGGAATGTTATTCAGACATAAAAAGAATAAAATCTTACCATTTGTGACAACATGGATGGACTTAGAGGGTATCATACTAAGTAGAATAAATCAGTCAGATAAAGATAAATACCATATCATCCCACTAATAGTTGAGTTAAAAACAATGCACAAACAAACAGCAAATTCATAAATACAGAGAATACACTGGTAATTGCCAGAGGAGAGAGGAACCAGGGAAATGGGCAAAAAAGTGAAGGAAATTAAGACATACAAATTTTCAGTTATAAAATATGTAAGTCACAGAGATAAAACTATAACATAAGGAATATACTTAATAATATTGTCATAATGTTGTATGGTGACTGATGGTAAATAAATGTATCATGGTGGGCACTGGGTGGTATATAGAATTGTAGAATCTCTATGTTGTGCACCTGAAACTAACAGAGCATTGTATGTTAGCTATATTTAAATAATATTTTTTTTTAATTCTTAAAAAAAAACTCTCAAGAAATGTTTAAAAAATGAATAAAATAAAATTGTGATAATTTGAGATTTTTGTTCAATATTTGTCATATTTTGTACATCAATAATTAAAATTTATACAAATTTAAAATTGTTTAATAGTATGGAAAAATGCTTACTACACATTTAATATGTAAACTCCTAGCTTACAAAATAATATAAACTGGTAATTTTTTATGATGTGTATATTTACAGATATGCTTTAGTTAAAAACATAAAACATATCCTTTTGTCTGTGTTTATCATAAATAAAAAGCATAAACATAAGAAATAAAAATTAAACATAATAGTTTTGTTAAAGTGGAAAGTGATATTTTTCATTGTGTTCCTTGGATCAAAATACCTTTTTTTTTTTTTTTTTTTTTAAATTTTTTTTTTCAACGTTTATTTATTTTTGGGACAGAGAGAGATGGAGCATGAACGGGGGAGGGGCAGAGAGAGAGGGAGACACAGAATCGGAAACAGGCTCCAGGCTCTGAGCCATCAGCCCAGAGCCCGACGCGGGGCTCGAACTCACGGACCGCGAGATCCTGACCTGGCTGAAGTCGGAGGCCCAACCGACTGCGCCACCCAGGCGCCCCAAAATACCTTTTTATATTTGAATTATCTTTGATAGTTTGTTATTCATACACAAGATTTACATACGTAGGATAAATGCTTATAAACCATAGAATAGCATGAAAATAAGAAATTGCTTTATTTTAGGGACGCCTGGGTGGCTCAGTTGGTGGAGTGTCTGCCTCCTGATTTCGGCTCGGGTCATGATCTCATGGTTGGTGAGTTCGATCCCCACATCAGGCTCTGCACTGATGGCATGGAGCCTGCTTGGGATTCTCTCTCTCCTCTCTCTGCCCTTCCCTTGCTCATGCTCTCTCTCTGAAAATAAATAAATAAAATTAAAAAAAAAATAAATTGTTTTATTTTAATTATTAGGTATTAGTAAGCAATAGCTGAGATAAAATTAAGTTTCATGTGCCATTAAGTTCACCTTTGGCATCGCAGGTGTGATGAGAGTTCTATTATTTCTAAATATTCTTTCTGGACTAATCTACATGCTTGCAGTAGTTACTTATTCCATGATGGCTATGATAATAGCACCTGTGGATGGTGGATTAAAACATTTTTTCAAAGCTGAGAAATTGCCATGGAATTACATTCTGTCTTGGACAATATATCTTTGCATAAACAAGACTACTGAAAGTAGGAGAAAATCCAAGAAAATACAGCATAGAAATAGTAACCAGAATTTTATATGCCTTCTCTCCCTCCTATTACTTTTTATTTTCTTTTTTCATAAACATTGCATTATCTTCATATTAACTCTTGCACAAAATGAATGGTGTGTGTGTGTGTGTGTGTGTGTGTGTGTGTGTGTATGTGTGTGTAGTCATGGTTGTAATTTAAGAGTCTTTTGGGTAAAGGAATCACTGAACTGTAAAATATAAGTGACCCAGATTACTGCAGGGAGTCTTGCCTGCTGCTATTAACCCTTACCTCTGTAAAGTAAACCTGTGAGCAAAGAAAGATTCTCACAGCATGCTGTGACCAACATCAATGGGAGCAGAAAAGAATTATAAATAGATGTAGTAGGTAAAATGAAGACAAAAATCTTCAGGAAGCCTGAACACGAAATATCAAATACTTAAGTTTACTTACATAATAATTGACATCAAGTTTTAGCTTCACCTTTCAAATTTAGTTGATTCCTGAGTATGGAGAATAATCATTCATCTATACAGTAATAAGGATCATAATAAAAAAGTGATTTTAGATATTGTAAACATAAACTCATGGGATTAAATATGATCATTTAATGGGGATTGATCTATAGTGAAATAGTATTATTAAGAAAATACTTGATCATAGTCTATATGCATTTACATTTACATTGTCCTATAAACCCCATCATTTTTTAAATAATACAGGAGGGAAATCCTTCCATGACCATTACAGTCCAAATATTCAAGTTAGATTTAATTCCTTGCTTGTTCTCTGACATTATATGTGCTTCTTTTACTTTTTTGAGAATTAATTTAAATCCCATCAACATATAAAATTCCCTTTGTATTTAAAACAATATTAAACAAGACATATATTTTTATTTGATTAATCTTCTAAAAAAGAATAAAACTTACAGTCATAATTATAGAATTTTTCTGAGTGTCAGAGACTCTGAGAAAGGAAGTCAACCTTTCTGCAAAGGCCACTGAACCAATTTATAAGTGATCAGCCATCCAAGAAATCTGAAAGTTCTGGTTTTATTTATTCACTGAAAGGAGACAGAGCTTCCTATATTTATTTCACATTCTTAAGACATGACAAGAAATTCCTTTTTCTTAATGTGACTAAAACTGCGAACTTCCAAGTTGATATACCAGTAATGCTAGTCTTCCTCTATATTACCCGTTCCAAGTTTCAATACTTTTATTCAGTCTAATAATGCCTGAAAGCAATGGAATCAACATAATCATAGAAGTGGTTTCTATAGTAACTTTTATCCTGATGATAGCTCACGTTTTTAATGACCTTTATACCAACTTGTTAAGATGAACAGAAAAATTGTATATCATCATAATATAGTTGGGCTTGCAAATCCTCAAGGATTATCTTTTAGAATGTCCTTAACTTACAGATGTGTAAACATGGGGCTGCAGATGGTTTAGTAACTCAAAGAAGGTCTTAGAACGATTGCCATGTTAAGACTAGTGTCAAAGACTGACTTTCAATCATTCAACCAGTATCCATTATTATTTCAGAATCTACCTTAAATAATAGAATTTTAGAATTGGTTATTGCATTCATGATGTTGTGCAACCATCACTGCTATTTGTTTCCGAACATTTTTATCACACTAAGTAGAAATTCAGTATGTATTAAGCAATAACTCGTCATTCCTGCCTCCTCTAGTCCCTTAATCTATCCTGCCTCTATGAATTTGTTTATTCTAGATATCTCATACAAGTGAAAACATACCATATTTGTCCTTTTCTGTATAGTTTATTTAATTTAACATAGTGTTTTCAAGTCCATCCATATTGTAGGGTGTATCAGAAAAGAACTTCATTTCTTTTACGGCTGAATAATATTCCAGTGTGAGTGTGAGTGTGTGTGTGTGTGTGTGTGTGTGTGTGTACATTTGTTTATGTATTCATCAGTTGATGTACACGTTTCTACCTTTTTTTTTTTTTAATTTTTTTTTTCAACGTTTATTTTATTTTTGGGACAGAGAGAGACAGAGCATGAACGGGGGAGGGGCAGAGAGAGAGGGAGACACAGAATCGGAAACAGGCTCCAGGCTCTGAGCCATCAGCCCAGAGCCTGACGCGGGGCTCGAACTCACGGACCGCGAGATCGTGACCTGGCTGAAGTCGGACGCTTAACCGACTGCGCCACCCAGGCGCCCCTACCTTTTTTTATAAGTACCTATTTAAATCCTTATTAATTTTTTTTTTGTGTGTGTATATACCTGAAAATCAAATGGCTCATCATATGGTAATGTCATGCTTTACGTTTTGAGGTACCATCAGACTGTTTTCCACAGCGGCTACACAATCTTATGTTACCACCAACAATGCACAAGTGTTCTTATTTCTTCACATCCTTGTCAATACTTTTGTTTTCCATCCTACTTAGTTGTCAATATTGCAGACATCCTAGTAGATATGAAGTGGAATCTCACTAATTTGAATTCCCATATTGACTAATCATGTTGAGCATCTTTTCAGGTACTTATTGGTCAGTTGTATATATACTTTGGACAACTATCTATTCAAATCCTTTGCCTGTTTTTAACTGGCTTCTCTTTTTGGCATTGAGTTGCTCTTTATGTATTCTGGATACTAAATCCTTATCAGATATTTATGATTTATAAATATTTTCTCTAGTACTGTAGGTTGTGTTTTGATTATAGTTTTAATGTTTTTATAAAGTAATTCATGTGAGATTTTTAATTTAAAAATGACATATTGTAAAAAACTAGCAAAGTAACACTAAAATTTATTAAATGAGTTAATATAAGTTTTAGAATTACTAATGGGAGCACATGCTGTATTTGAAAATTCTTCCTGGATCTCATTCTGTTAGAAAGAGACTATTCTAGGGCACCTGGGTGGCTCGGTCGGTTAAGCCTCCAACTTCAGCTCAAGTCATGATCTCCCAGTTTGGTTGGTAAGTTTGAACCTTGCACTGGGCTCTTTGCTGACAGCTCAGAGCCTAGAGCCTGCTTGAGATTCTGTGTTTCCCTCCCTCTTCCCCTCCTCTGCTCATACTCTGTGTCTCTCTGTCTCTCAAAAATAAATAAACATTTTTAAAAATCTTAAAAAAGACTATTCTTATTTGCCTGAGATATATTCAAATTCAATCATTCCAATAAATGTTATGAGTCATGTTAATCAGCTGTTATTTATGGAAATTCTTCTTAAAGAGATGCTCAATAAGTATACAAATCATGAAAAATTCTTGCACAAGTTTTTAGCAAACTATAAATAAAAATTATCTTCCTTAATATTATGATTAATATATTAGAAAACTATCACAAAAATATTATGTTACACACACAACATTATGTAAACTTGAGAAATATTACTGCCTGTTAAATACAGAAGAAGATAACATGACTATTGGTCACTTGATGGTCAACATTTAGCAGAACATACTAAGCAAAACTTGAAGGGTAAAAATATAATATAAATTACTAAGAAGATAATGTTATGCATAAGGACTCCCAGATGAAAAAGTTTGCACAGAAAAGTACCTACCTTCAAAAATTCAGATGGCCATTCAATGAGAAAGAATGAAATATGGCCCTTTGCAGCAACGTGGATGGAACTGGAGAGTGTGATGCTAAGTGAAATAAGCCATACAGAGAAAGACAGATACCATATGGTTTCACTCTTATGTGGATCCTGAGAAACTTAACAGAAACCCATGGGGGAGGGGAAGGAAAAAAAAAAAGAGGTTAGAGTGGGAGAGAGCCAAAGCAAAAAAGACTCTTAAAAACTGAGAACAAACTGAGGGTTGATGGGGGGGGAGGTGGGGGATGGGTATTGAGGAGGGCACCTTTTGGGATGAGCACTGGGTGTTGTATGGAAACCAATTTGACAATAAATTTCATATATTGAAAAAAAAATTCAGATGGCCATTTCACCATTAAAGCCATTTTGGTGACAAAAACAAAACAAAATAAAACCTTACGATACGTATATGCTGATATTTTCTCAAGTCTGTCTTGGGTGGTTTTTCTCTGTTTAAGTTTTTAAAGCAGAAGTTCTCAAGGTCAGAAAATATTCTTCTTTAGTTTTAAGAGTTCATCGATTTAATATGTCCAAGAATAAAACACAATTAAATATTTGCATAATACGAGTAAGTATTCTTTTCAGAGCATTCTGATGATTTAAATATTTTTGCATTGATCTAAATACTCCTTTGTGATTACATAGAGTAAATATATTCTATCCAAAAGTGCACCCTGTGCCATGAATATATTTGCTAATCTAGAAAAACAGAAAATATTTTCAGTAGAAATGACATCCTATAATAGGTTAGTTTCCTGAAAAATTTGGGAACAAAGAGAATTTTAAAACAATATTGATAAAACTGACCCAATAGTACAATGAATAAATTACTATCATCTCTGTTGTTCAGGTGGCTAATCTGTGAGTTTAAGAGGTTAATAATTTGTCAAAATATAAACGAAAACAAGACTGATTCTCCACACAGTCAGTGCTTCCATCAATTCCATTGTTTTTGCAACAATTAAGGACAGAAAACAGGTTTTGAGAGATAATAATAAGAGCCTGTTGATGATTTCTTGTGCCAGAATAAAAAGAGACAGAGGTAGATATGTTAGATGCTGGATAGATAGATAGATAGATAGATAGATAACAGATAATTCATTGTATGTGTGCTTCAAGCCACAGTTACTGGACTAGTGTCTTAAACAGAATATTACTAGGTAATTTGTTTTTTTTTTTGAAAGTAAACTTGAATAAGATATTTAAGAAAAGATAAAAGTATACATCATCACTAAGTGGGTTTATTCCAAGTATGTAAAACTGTTTCAATGTTCAGAAAAATTAGTATAATCAATCAGATCATCAGGCTAAAAAAAAAAAAATCACACCCTCAAATGAATAAAATCAGAAAAAAAAAAAAAAAAGACAAAATCTAACATCCCCTTTCACGATGATGGAAAAAAATGGAAAAAGAACAAAGACAACAAAAAAACCTCTCAGCAAACTAAAAATAGAAGGGAACTTCCACACCTCAAGTGTGAGGAAATGGCATTCAGATTCACCAAGTCTTCCATGGTGTTTCTCAAAGCAGCACTGTCCTTTTCATTCATGAACAAGAAACATAGAGTGCCAAGACCTGTCCTTGTGTGTCCTCTTCAGCCAGTGGAGCTTTTTTGAAATCTGGGTCCTGATGAAGTGCCCAAATTGTTTCAAGCAACCCAAAGAGTCAGAATGGTGGTGGGGAAGCATTCCAGAGGACTTGTCTCACCTATTCCATAAAGGATGGCCCCAAAGCAAGATGGACCAAAAAGCACATTCCCATCCACAGTCTTCTCGGAAAGGCTAGAGATTTTCACGGAAACGATGGTTTCTATGATGGGGTCCAGCACCATGATGAAGAGGAGGAAAACTCATCAAATTTGTGGAGACCAGAGGAGGAAATGGTGGCAGAGGCTGCTGCACTGTGGTTTGCTTTCAGTGGGGCCGGCAGGTCAGTGACTCCAACAAATCCCAAGGCAGAAAGAAAAGGCTCTGATTCTCTAAGACTCTGCAGCTTTGGAAATGCTAAGCAGATTTTATGACAACCTACAACTCAGCAACCAATTGTGAAGCATTTTACTACACTTGTGGAAGGCATGGTGATTATGTTTCCATCCAGATGGCTGACAGGCTAACGAAAACAAAGGCGTAGACAGCCCTTTTACACTTCCTCGGTTACACGCTTCCAATAAAACTTTTTCTAAATTGCCCCTTGGCCTGCATGGAAATAAAATGGTGGTTAAAATATAGTTTTTTTTAAATTTTTATCAAAAAATTTTGATAAATACCATGCACAAAAACCCTATATCATACTTAATGGTGAGAAACTAGATGCCTTCCCCTAAGATTGGGAAACAAATCGACGGTCCCTGTCATCACTTTTATTCAACACCATACTGGAAGTCCTAGCTGATGGAAAAAGTTAAGAAAAGAAAAGACACACATGCTGTGAAGGAGGAAATAAAACTCTCCCTATTAACGGATGATATGATAGTCTGTGTTGAAATCTGTAAGAATCAATATAAAAATTCCTGGTACTACTGAATATAGCAAGGTAGCAGCATACAAGGTTAATTTGAAAAGCCAATTGCTTTCCTTTGTACTAGCAATAAATAAATTTAATTTGACATTTAAAATACAACATTATGCACAAAAATTAGATGACGTAAGTGAAAAACTTCCTAAGTATGTACAAGGACTATATGAGGAAAACTACAAGACTTTGATGACAGAAGTCAAAGGTCTCACTAAATAGAGGGATATTGTATGATCATGAATAAAAAATTCAGTATTGTTAAGGTGTTAGTTCTTCCAAACTTGATCTACAGAGTCTACACAATCCTATACAAAATCCTAGCAAGTTATTTTGTAGATATCAACAAACTGATTCTAAGATTTATATAAAAAGACCCAACAATATTTAACACAATGCTGAAAAAGAAGAAAAAAGTCAGAGGATTGACATTGCCAAGCTTCAAAGCTACCGTAACCAGCACAATGTGGTATTGAGAAAGAATAGACAGATCAATGAAATAGAATAGAAAGCACAGAAATAGACCCACACAAATATAGTCAACTGATCTTTGATAAAAGAGCAAAGGCAAATCAATGGGGAAGTCTTTTCAGCCTATGACACTGGAGCAGTTGGATATCTACATGCAAAAAAATAATAATAATCTATATACAGACTTTACATATTTCATAAAAAGTACCTCAAAATGAATCACAGATCTAAAATGTAAAATGCAAAACTACAAAACTCTTAGGAGATGATAAGTGAAAATCTGACTTTAGATGTGGCAATAACTTTCCAGATAACAACATTAAAAGCATTATCCATGAGTGTAATAAATGATAAGTTGGACTTCATTAAAACAAAAACTTCTGCTCTGCGAAAGACACTGTGAAAAGCATTAAGACATAAGAGACTAATAGGAGAAAACAAATATCAGATAAAGACAGTTATCCACAATATATAATGGACACTTAAAACTCAACAATAAGAAATCAAAAAAATCCAGTTAAAACTGGGCAAGAGATCTGGACAGAAACCTCAGAGAAGATGTACAAATAGCAACTAAGCATAGGAAAAGAAGCTCAGTATCCTATGTCATCAGGGAATTGCAAATGCAAACCACAATGATTACATCACTACACACTTAGAGTGGCTAAAATCCAAAAAACAAGCAACACCGAATGCTGACAAGAATGTGGAACAGCAGGATATCGCATTCATTGCTGGTGGAATGTAAACAGTACAGTGACTTTGGAAGAGAGTTTGGTAGTTTCTTACAAAGCTAAATAGTCTTGTCAGATGATTTCATAGTCATGTGCCAGTTTAGGTGAAAATTTGTAGCACATTACTAAGTGAAAGAAAACAGTCTTCAAGACTGCATACTGTACAATGGCAAGTATATGCCATTCGGGAAGAGCAAAACTAAAGGAATAAAAGGTAAGTAGTTGGCAATTCGGGGTTTGGGGAGAGGATGAATCATCTATATGGTAATGGATTAGAGTTGGGACATCAGTAAGAACTCATTTTTCACTTGATGTAATTGTAGATGGCTATATAAAGAGCTAGCATTTACAGGTATCTGTATATATACAAAGTTTAGTCTATACTAACTATAACTATATAAATATAACTGACTATATTTTCAAAATGACACTCCAGTAGCAATGAACATGCCTAATGCCCAGATCTTGATTTTTAATACCATTAGCTAATAAAAGGAATGAAGGCTCTGTGGAGAAACACTAATGTTAGGACTGGGGTAGGAAATACACAGGATGAGCCTTGAACATGTTGTCGTGCCAGAAAGTAAGGAAGTGCTCAAAACACACCCACATCCACATACCGCACACCCCGCCTCCAACCACAATCATGCTTTCTAATGGGGTATGTTAAAGAGACACAGGATCCCACTGAAAGAGCACCTAATGGCCAAAGTGAGAATGATGTATGCAACAAAATAAACATGGCATTATTGGATTTTAACCCAAATTATAAAATAACTATCCATATACTCATACTCTTAAAAAACCGTCCTATAATATTCTTAATACTCCTCTAAACTGGTAAAGTTAGTCAGTGGAATTCTGAGACACTTTCATAGCCAGGAAAACCTAAGGAGACAAGACAACTAATGATATGTGGCATCCTAGATGGGATAATGGAACAACAACAAAATACATGAGCTAAAATCTAAGGAGATTTGAGTAAACTATGAACTTTAGCGAATAATAATGTACCAATATTTATTTATTTGTTTGCTTGTTTGTTTATTTACTATAGCAAACGTACTGTTACCTTATACTACAATAAGATGTCAAAAACAGGGAAAATTGTGTATGTCTATAGCAGGGCATATGTGGGAACTCTCTATACTACCTTCTTAAATTTTCTGTAAATAGAGTACCGATCTAACAAATAAACCTATTAACAAAAAAAAAAAAAAAAAAAAAAAAAAAAAAAAAAAAAAACTACCCTTATTTCACCACCTCCATGGAAGTATAGCTTATTTTCTCTCCAAATAGTAATTTATAGTTCAGAAAGATACAATGGAATAAAAGTTTTAAAAATACACACAATTTAGTTTTTAATTACTCTCCAAATACTGGCTTCTGATACTAGGAGAAAAATGTGCATTAGTAAGATGAAATAGAAAGCTTACATTGTAACAGATCGATTGACAAATGAACAGATCAACATGGCAAAATAGCATTGAAATTTTTGGGGGGTGGGGGCACACACCATTATTTGAGGGCTTCAGGGAAATTTGGAAACAGATTTGTACATATATAAATTAAGTCATATTACATTGTAAAAATATATATTACATAGATATTCAATATATATATATACATATACATATAATTGGTGTATATTATGAACAAGATGTATGTTTATTATTGATCTTCTTTATAAAATAATTAAAATTGTCAAAGATGTGGGTTTATTTCCTAAATTATTTTATATTACAAAGATCAATCACCCATTTTAATAAACTTCAGTTTTGCATTTAATATTTTCTTAATCTGTGTATTAAAGCATTAATATGCATTTTTAAAGCCTTATGTTGTAATTTGAACTTTATAGCAATAACAATTTAATTTTTACTTGCTTGCAAATAATGTATTGTTCTTTCAAGAACATTTTTCTCAGTTATCAGTGTGACAAAAACTCCCTGTAGAATTTCTTAAAAAATTATTTCAATGTTGCACAAGTGAGCAACTTAACTGCATTACCCTAATTTTTTCTTTATCCTTTTAAAAAAAAAAATTAATGTTTATTTTTGAGAGAGGCACAGAGTATGAGCTGGGGAGGAGGAGAGAGAGAGGGAGACAGAGTGTGAAGCAGGCTCCAGGCTCTGAGCTGTTAGCACAGAGCCAGACATGGAGCTCAAACTCACAAACCTCAAGATCATGACCTGAGCCGATGTCAGATGCTTGACTGAATGAGCCACCCAGGCAGCCCTATCCTATTTTTTTCCTAATGAAAATGACTTATCCTTTCCCTATTATCAGAGCACTGTGAGTTCATATATCAAGAGGTAGGCTTAATAAATCCTCTCTCCCTAAAAGCTCTCCTCAGACCAACCATTAAAAAATTTCAGCTTTTTGTTTTCAGTTAAATACAACATTTTGTGTATATAACATATTACTTTAGCAAATATCATTCATGATAAATTTTATACTGAGAGTGCTAGTCTGGGTGAAAAGATGGTAAATCTTGAATGAAGAACTTTTAAGATAAATTTGCAGTGGTTTATGCCTTATGGTAAAGGTCTCTATACTGATAAATATATATATGTATATAATATTCATATATTGATAGATATATTTTAAGTTTACTATGTAGTTAAATATTTAATGGAATTATTCTTAACGATTAGAGATCATGTTTCCATACTCGAAATGACGTTTTTTATTCTAAAGAAATATGTTATATGTATTCATCGATCACTTAAATGTGCTATACAAAACTATGTACCATTAATGCAAATCTGTGATGTGCGGAATAAATAGTATTATAATTGGGTACCTTTAAATATATGATTGAAATATTTTAAAGCAAAATTATGCTGGCTACATTTTATATACCTTTGGATATTCAAGATGTGTTATATTTATTAAAAAATTATATTTGCGGTGCCCGAGTGGCTCAGTTGGTTAAGTGTCCAACTTCTGCTCAGGTCATGATCTCGCAGTTTGTGAGTTGGAGCCCAGTGTCGGTCTCTGTGCTGACAGCTCAGAACCCGGAGCCTGCTTCACATTCTGTGTCTCCCTCTGTCTCTGCCCCTCTGCTGCTCATGTCCTGTCTCTCTCTCTCAAAAATAAAAATAAAATCAACATTAAAAAAATGTTTTAAAAATGATATACATTGGGGATACTATCTATTTTATAAAGTCTTCAGAAACTTTTGACTGAATATTTATAAACATACATGCACACTAATACACACACATGTATATACACATATGGATTCAAATAAGTCATTTAGTTCATCTATTTATGAAAATATGAATTTACACTCCTTAACAGAAACTATGGTTGACCCAAGTGCTCATAAACGAGAGAAGATACTTCATTTACCAAACAAGCACATCTTGTTGAGATCTCAGCTCTCAGGACTGTGAAGAAAGCGTGGCGAAGATTCTGTTCTGATGAGGGTGAGGAGATTGGCAAAGAGACCTCTGACCTTCAGATGGCAGGAGCCATCACTCAGGATATATTCTACATACGTAAGTTGGGAGTTTCAGTGTCTGTGTCCTATGATAGCACAGTGGTAAGGGCTCTACTGAGCAGTGGGGCCTTGTGATACAGGTACTCCTTTTTATATAGGCTCCGGGTTGGAGACTGTAGCTAAGCTAGAGGTTCTATGGTCTATGTAATACCCTTTAATAAATGTATTTCCTTCTTGGGGGAAAAAAGAGAAATGAGCAAGTAGAAGAAATGGAAAAAAATAATGTATATTTGAAAATTTCACACTCTCCTTTAAAGTTGTTTTGTTTTTTTCCTAGTCCAATGCTTCTCAACAAGGGAAGCAGGGCTCGCTCGGGGACCAGTTGACAACGTCAGCAGACATTTTTGGTTGTCCTAACCTGGTGGGTGTTGTAACTGGCATCTAGAGGGTGGTGGGCACGGATGCTACTAAACATGTTGTGATGTACAGTTAAGACCCCTACAACAAGAAAATTATTGGGCCCAAATTTCAATGGTGCTATGTTGAGAAAATCTGTTGTTGGGGGGGAGGGGGGAGGAGGGATAAAAATTCTAGCAGGCAGAGTGTGTCTAATGGCACTTAAACAATTTTAGAAACAATATATCCAATACTCAACTTTATGTTTTGTGTAATAAGCAGCCTGCTGGCTTCACAAAGCTTAGGTAAAATCTATTACAGGTGTGTTTGATATGTGACAGCCTGTTTGATGCTGAACCAAACAGCAGATGTACAATGGAATCTTTAAACTTATAGGTAGATGTGCTCATGTGACTGTAAAAAAACCAGAAATGGCAAAAAGACTGGGTACAGCATTAAGCTTTCCAGCATCTATGAAATGGACATTTAATTCATTTATAAATGTATAGGTCATTGTGGTCTCTGCAGGCCTCTTATAGATGTGCCTGAAAAATGAGTGGAGTCAAAGCAATGAAGCAGGAATCATGCGAAATAAGAGGATTTCCATTTGCTACATTAAAACTTTGAATAGTGGCTCAGTTGGTTAAACGACCGACTTCCGCTCAGGTCATGATCTCGCGGTTCGTGAGTTCGAGCCCCGGGGTAGGGCTCTGTGCTGACAACTCGGAGCCTGGAGCCGGCTTCAGATTCTGCGTCTCCCTCTCTCTCTGCCCCTCCCCCACTTATCCTCTGTTTCTCTATATCAAAAATAAATAAAATGTAAAAAAAAAAAAAGAAAATTAAAAAAAAACTTTCAATTGTAAGCTTTTAACTTTTCATATGTTTAAATAAGTCAAAATTATAGAATATTAAAATATGATAGTAATAAATTAAATACATATTTGAATAAGTTTATTTGGCAATACAGTGAAATTTATCTTTAAAATCACCAAAATGTCAATTAAATTTGGAAAACTGGGGCGCCTGGGTGGCGCAGTCGGTTGAGCATCCGACTTCAGCCAGGTCACGATCTCGCGGTCCGGGAGTTTGAGCCCCGCGTCAGGCTCTGGGCTGATGGCTCAGAGCCTGGAGCCTGTTTCCGATTGTGTGTCTCCCTCTCTCTCTGCCCCTCCCCCGTTCATGTACTGTCTCTCTCTGTCCCAAAAATAAATAAACGTTGAAAAAAAAATTAAAAAAAAATAAAATAAATAAAATAAAATAAATTTGGAAAACTATATAACTAACATCAATAGGTTTATAAATCTATCAAAAAATGAATGTCAATTGTTTGTATGATTTAGATAACATTTGGGGCTTTGTAGTTATCATACAAACGTAGACTCAGAAAAAATTAACTTATTTTTAAAACAGTCATTTTTTTTTTATAAAGTAAACTAGCATAGAGTTTTAAGTCCTACAGCCTTCCTATTCTTAAAATGTTCTATTCTTTCAGTGCCAAAAAAGACTAATGAGATGGAAAAAGGATAATACAGTATAATATATATCCATACCAGTAATGCAATGAACTCAGGAAGGTAGTAAAAAAAAATCAATTAATTTTTATGGGTGTTTTAAGATTTCAATCTTAAATGGTTATTTTCAGAGCTATGTGTAAATGTTAAGATAACACAATGTAAAAGAGCAGATGGTCTTTTAAAGCATATAATCTGCATATAGATTCAATACTATTTTGATAATTTTCACATAACAAAACCCTTTGTAACTATCAGAAATCTAAATATACTTTGACTCGAGATGCACAAAACACCTATGTCTCAAACAATTAATTTTAAAATTACGTTTCTTATCTATCTTTAACTGCTCCCGTTAACAACACAGGCACACAGTTCAGTGATCACATCCATGATTTAAAGTAGAATGCAGGTTTGATTATTTTCATTTTTGTCTTTAAAAATAATAATTACTTGCAAGCATTTATTAGTGTAGGACCTAAAAGAATGAAAAATCCAAAACACGTGGTTTCCATCCAAATACTAAAGAAGGCATCTGATTTTTGTGAGTACAGGAACCTAATTTTTGCATTCGTTTAGTCTATCCTGAAGAAAAAATTAAATGAAAATATCATACAGGGTGTCTACATTGTACCATTTTGAATCCATTACCTATATATCTGAGAGGGGTCTCAGATACTATTTCAATCACTTTTATATATTTGAATTGATAATTGTGACTACCAGGAGACTGTGCAAGACAAGGCACCAAGATGGGGTGGATTTTTCTTTTTTTAATCTTTTGAGGCAATTTTCTCTTCAATCATAAGATCCCATATATCTTTGTGATCTTAGGGAAGGCCTGTGAGATGTAAGCGAATCTTCTCAAGCTTTAATATGCATCCACGTCACTTGAGGAGGTGGTTCAAGAGCAGATTCTGAAGGTCCAGAGTCGGGACTGAGATTGTGCATTTCCACACACACTTGATTGATGATGACTATGCTGGTCCTTCCTGCTGACACTGCATTTTTGTGAGGACAAATTGTAAAATGAAATGACTGCACAGTACTTAGCACCACATCTGAGATACAGGAAAAATAATATGTATACACTGCTAGCCAGCTATTATGTTTTCAAAGAATGTATAAATAGAAGATGCTAGTTTACTGGTTATTAAAAAATAACTACTGCATCTGTTATCATTTTGCATATGCATCTTCTCTTGTTCTCAGTTCTTGTTTGTTTTTCTCCATAGTTATTATTTTAAACTTAACTGGTCATGGGGCGCCTGGGTGGCTCAGTTGGTTAAGCGTCCAACTTCAGCTCAGGTCATGATCTCACGGTTGGTGAGTTCAAGCCCCGCATCGGCCTCTATGCTGACAGCTTGGAGCCTGGAGCCTGTTTCAGATTCTGTGTCTCCCTTTCTGTCTGGCCCTTCCCCTCTCAAGTTCTTTTTCTCTTTCTCTCTCTCTCTGTTTCAAAAATAAATAAGCATTAAATTTTTTTTTACAAAATTAAGTTTAACCGAACAATTTTTTTTTTCTTTTTCATATGCATGACCTATTAACAGAGTCAAGTTAATTTGGGGGAGATTTAATTTTTCTCTGTTCTTGGAACATGTATTATTCAAAGTATCATCATTCTTTTTTTTTTTTAAAGAGTTTTATTATTTTTTTTAACATTTATTTATTATTGAGAAACAGAGAGACACAGAGCATGAGCAGGGGAAGGGTAGAGAGAGAGGGAGACACAGAATCTGAAACAGGCTCCAGGCTCTGAGCTGTCAACACAGAGCCCAACGTGGGCTCAAACCCACAAACTGCGAGATTATGACCTGAGCAGAAGTCGGTCACTCAACCAACTGAGCCACCTAGGCGCTCCCAAAGTATCATTATTCTATTTCTGAGACTGTGATATGAAAATATGAAAATACAGATTGCTCCTTCAATACCATCTCTCAGTTCTAGAGATACTTCTTTGAGATATATATATATATATATATATATATATATATATATATATATAATCTTATCTTTAGAGAAGTTTTAGGTTCACAGAGAAATTGAGTGGAAAATACAGAAAGATCCCATATACCCTGCACCCCTACCCATGCATAACAACCCCCTTCCATCAACATCCCCTACCAGAGTGGCACATGTTACAATACATGGACCTGCATTGATACATCATTATCACCCAAAGCTAATCATTTATATTAGGATCACTTCTGGGATTGTACATTCTATGGCTTTGGACAAGTATATAATGACATATGTTAACCACTGTAGTATCATACGGAATAGTTTCACTACCTTAAAAATTCTCTGTATTCTGCCTATTCATCCCTCCTTTTCACCAACCCCTGACAGCCACTGATGTTTTACTGTCTCCATAGTTTTGCCTTTTCCAGAATGTCAAAGTTGAATCATATAGTGTATAGCCTTTTCAGATTTGATTTTTGACTTAATAATATGTATTTATGTTTCCTCTGTCTTTTCATGGCTTGCTAGCTCATTTCCTTTTAGCACTGAATTATATTCCAATGTCTGGATGTGCATTGTACAATAATGTACATGTATTTATTTACTGAAGGACTTCTTGGCTCTTTCAAAGTTTTAGCAATTTTTAATGGAGTGGTTATTAACACCATGTTCAGATTTTGTGTGACCATAAATTTTCACTTAACCCCAAAACCATAAGTTTTGGTATTTGAGTCAATACCAAAGAGCATGTTCGCTGGATCATATGGTATGAATGTTTAGTTCTATAAGAGATCACCATATTATTTTCCAAACCAATTGTATCATTAAGCATTCCCAACAGCAATATGTGAGGGTTTCTACTGCTCTACATTCTTGCAAGCATTTGATGTTGTCATTGTTCGGATTTTTGACCATTTTAATAGGTATGTAGTGGTATCTCATGGTTGTTTTAATTTGCATTTCCCTGATGACATATGATGTGAAGCATCTTTTCATATGCTTATTTGTTATCTTCTTTGATAAGCTTGTAAATCTTCTTTGATAAGCTATCTGTGGAAGTCTTTGCCTCATTTTTTAATTGTGCTGCTTTGTTTTACTATTATTGAGTTTTAAGAGACATATGTATATTTTGAATAACAGTCTCTTGTCAGAGGTCTCTTTTGCTGGGGCTCTGGGTGGCTCAGTTGCTTAAGCTTCTGACTCCTAATTTTCAGCTCAGATCATAATCTCACAGTTCATGAGTTCAGTAGTGCAGAGCCTACTTGGGATTCCCTCTCTTTTCCTCTCTCTTTCCCTCTCCACTTGCATGCATGCTCTCTCTCTTAAAATAAGTAAGTAAACATTAAAAAAAAAATAAAGATGTGTCTTTTGCAAATATTTTCTCCTACTCTGTGGCTTGTCTTCTCATTTTCTTGACATTGTGTCTTGCAGAGCAGACATTTTCAATTTTAATGAGGTCTAGCTTATCAATTATTTCTTTCGTAGATTGGGCCTTTGGTGCTGTATCTAGAAAGTCTTTGCCATACTCAAGGCAATTTAAGTTTTTTTCTTATGCTGTCTTCCAGGAGTTTATATTTATATTTCCATGTTTTATATGAGGTCTATCATCCATTTTGAGTTAATTTTTGTGAAGGATTGAAGTTCTTTGTCTAGATTCTTTTTTTTTTTTTTTTTTTTTTTTGCATGTGGATATCCAGTTTTCCACATACCATTTGTTGAAGAGACTATCTTTGTTCCATTGTATTGCCTTTGCTCCTTTGTCAAAGTCCAGTTGGCTATATTTATTTGGGTCTATTTCTAGACTCTCTATTCTTTTTATCTATTATTTTGCCAATACCACACCATCTTGATTATTATAACTAGTTTTACTATAATCTTATACTTGGGAAATAGGTTTTTTGTAAAACTAACTTACATTTGTATGCATGTATAAGTCTATATTAGTTTTCTATTGTAGAGTAATCAATTACCAAAAATTTAACATCTTAAAATAATATGCATTTATTATCTCTCAAATCTGTAGGTCAGAAGTCGAGGCAGGTGCAGATGAATCCTCTGCTTAGGGTCTCACAAGGCTGAAGACAGAGTGTTGGTAGAGCTGGAGTCTTTGGAAGAAGCTCTCAGAGAGAATCAGCTTCTTACCCCATTCAAGTTGGCAGAATCTAGCTCCTGCAAGTTGGTTTTATGTCTCTGTGTCCTTCCTAGCCACCATCTGGGGATTGGTTTTGGTTTCTAGAAGCTGCCCACGTTTCCTCATAGACTGCCCCTTCATTCCGTGGCCAGCAACAGAATCTCTCTCTCATTTCATATTTTTCCCATAGGTTTGAATCTATGTGACTTTCCTTCTGCTGCCAGCTAGAGAAAACTTTCTGATCTTGAAATGCTTCCCTGATTGGGTCAAACCCACTAAAATAATCTCCTACCTGATAGTCAGCTGAGTTGAACTTCAATTTCATCTGCAAAATTCCATCTTAGCAGTAGCTGTAAAACAAGGGGATGGAATCTTGTGAAGGTTTTGTTTTAGAATTCTGCCTACCATAGGGGCGCCTGGGTGGCTCAGTCGGTTAAGCGTCCGACTTTAGCTCAGGTGACGATCTTGCAGTGCGCGAGTTCGAGCCCCGCGTCAGGCTCTGGGCTGATGGCTCAGAGCCTGGAGCCTGCTTCCGATTCTGTGCCTCCCTCTCTCTCTGCCCCTCTCCCGTTCATGCTGTGTCTCTCTCTGTCTCAAAAATAAATAAACGTTAAAAAAAATTAAAAAAAAAAAAGAATTCTGCCTACCATAAACTTTATCTCCAACCCCCTCCCCCCACATCCTTCTCCCCATACCCAGGACATCTGTGGTATTGTCTGTATCCCTATAGGAATTTTATATATTCTTTTAGCTCTATACATCTTTCTTGGAAAACGAGTCAATTAGAAGATATTTCATTTTTGTTCTGTCTATCTAATATACGATATTTTCTTTTTTTTTCTTTTAGCTATTCCTTCACTCTTCATCTTTGTCACAATTGTGATTTCCCTCTGCTTTGTCATTACTGTTTCTAAGAATGCAGAAATCTTATTCTTTAGAGAATCAACCTCGGTAGCAGGGAAAGGGCTTATAAAATATTGAAAACCTTCAAAGATGCACAATTTCTTCTTAATTTTGAACGAGTACCAGTACTTGTACCAGTAACCTCAAATGACTAAGTTTAAGTTCCTTAAGCCTGCTAAGAATTTGCATCATAAAATACCACACCTATATTCATTTTAAGACTATTAATTAATTAAAACACTATTACCACTATTGATTAATTAAAACAAAGACTCTTAAGTTTTAATAATTTCCAGAATCATTTGGAAAGCTCATTAGAAATGTAGATTCTTTGGCTCCATTTCACAAAGATTCCCACTTAATATGTCTAAGGTGAGGACAATACAACTACGTTGATGCTAATGCAAGCAATAAACACACATTTAGAAACAACATCCTGGCCTCCATGTGCGCGCGCGCACACACACACACACACACACACACACACACACACACACACACACTTATGCAGCACTGGAACATGTATATGCAGTCATATCAAGTGACAGCCTTACCTCGATTCTCAAGTGAAATTATAGTTTTTTTTCCTGCGTATTTTATGTTACAAATTTCCTCAGCCAGGTGCAAGGGACTTTTGTTCTGATCCCTGAAAGCAGGACTGTAGGCCACACAATCATTATTCACTCCTATCCAGCCTCCATTTTTCCTCCATTCATCTAGGCACTAGGCACTATTACTGTTCAGGGAGCAAACTGTTCAAAAAATAGATGACACTGGGAATTGAAGATAAAGCTAAATGTATATTCACGAAAGGCTTATGTGCTTCACAAGGAAGTTGAGACTTCAAGCCACAAAGAGAAAGAGGCTTTAGTTGGTTGAGCAAAAGCCAGTCCCTATAGCCCTGATATGCAGGATTTAATATATAACTAATGGCTTGCATGTCTCTAGGAAGAGCTGGTGGGCCTGAGGTTAGGGAAGCTGCCAACAAAGGCCAGGCTAATGGTAAAAATCCTCCTCTGATGTGGTAGCAGGTGGCTTTCAGAACTTAACACAACTCCTACGACCTGTCATGAATATTGTCAACTCCAACCACTTCCTCTGCTGCAGCTAAGCAAGTGTTTTGCGAGAACTCACCAGTAAAACCCACCGAATGTCATATCTGGCCACACTTCTAGTAACTGATAGGGTCTGTATATCGTGGGCACCTGGTCCTTCTTCTCACCTTTTTCTCAGGTTTCCTGGACCATGTATGCATTGTTGGTTTCCTTAAATCCTTCCCTCACCATTTTATATAGATCCTAATTTTTTTTTCGTTAAAAGATCAATGTTAATGTTCAATCTCCCCCTACCACCCACCCCAGGGCCCTGACTAATGGCCTTACAATTTTAGATAATGCCTTGCATTATAGCTGAACATCAGAAGTGATCTATTAGTAGTGGGATAATTAAATGTACCTCAATATTAACTGAAAAAGTCCAATTAACCCAGCAGATGCAAAAATATAATCATCTTAAACCATTTCACATAGTCCTTATATATTAGAAGCATAGTTACAAAACTTCAACAGTGTTTTGTTTTTTAAATGGATTTAAAAAAAATTAATGTGTATTTATTTTTGAGAGACAGAGAGATAGACTGCAATCGGGGGAGGTGCAGAGAGCGAGGGAGACACAGAATCTGAAGCAGGCTCCTGGCTCTGAACTGTCAGCACAGAACCCTGTGTGGGGCTTGAACTCATGAACTGTGAGATCATGACCTGAGCCGAAGTCGGACATTTAACCAACTGAGCCACCCAGGCGCCCCATCAGTGTTTTGTTTTTTAAATAATAAACCCTCAAGAATACCTTTTGCATGTTTCTTCTAAATAATGAAGATATATCAAATCAAATTTTAAAAAATGATCATGAATAAAAATTTTGCAATTACTAAATATCCCTTTCATTTTTCAATAATTTTATAGTATAATGCTTTTGATAAATGAGAAAAATGTGTGAAAATAGTCATAGAAAATATACATTAGTGTATTTTTCATTTTTTATGTATAGAATGGCCTCTGACATTATAAGAATTTCTTCTGTTTTTGTTCAAAAAATGTAATAGTGACAAGCTTTCTGTGGCAATTTCTTGTGTTTAGATTTTTATATTTGCTTTATCTATGTGGATAGAAAGGATGAAAAACAAAGAATAGACACTCATAAAAAATAAATCCACCTCTCCTTTTCTTAATATATGTATAATGTTAGGAGAATCAAAGACAGAATCTGTACAGCCAGAACTTCATCCATGTTCATTGAACAAGTAGCTATTTTAAAAGTGTTTAGTTATAATCTGGTACAAATTTACACAAATCATGAAAAGGCTCTAATTCCAAGATCAGTTCGAAAGGACATACTAATAAGGCCTAAGAAAATAACCAAAATTAATCCATACTTAACTACATAATGCCAACTTTGAAAGACAGTGCAATTTTAGTAGTTTCTTACGGCTGCTGCAACAAATCATCACCAATTTGTTAGTTAAGACCACAGAAATTTGTTTTATCACTGTTGTGAAGGGCAGAGGTTTGGAATCAGTATCGTTGGGCTGAAATCAAGGTGTTGATTAGGCCATACTCTCTCCGGTGGCCTTAGCGGATAATCTATTCTTTGACTCCTCCAGCTTCTGCTGGCTGCCAGTGTTCCTTACCTGAGTCACTCCAATTTCAAGGGCAGCATCTTCAAATCTCTGTCTACTTCTGCTCGATATCACTTTATCCTCTGTGTGTGAAATCTTCCCTTTATAAAAATGCATGTGGTTACATGAAGCCCACCAATATAATCTTAGATAATTTTCCTGTCTTAAGATTCTTAAATCAATCACATCTGCAAAGTCCTTTGTTTGTTTGTTTGTTTGTTTTTGTTTCTATCATGTATAGTAGCTTTCACAAATTCTAGGGATTAAGATGTGTGCATATTTTGGGGAGTCACTGTATAGTTTATCACCACATTCTTTTGTCTTTGAAGTTCTAATGTCTAGCAGAGAACCTGACAATAGTTAAACAATAGTTGGAATTTAACAAATATTATCACAAAAATGAATAAATGGAGAGATTTAATAATCATTAAGAGTTTCAGGCATTTGTATAAAACATTTTGATATTTTGCTTTATGAACCTCTATTTGTAACATTTATATCAAACTATTAAATATATCCTTTTTTTCTGGAAAGTCTACAGGTCAAAAATAAATCATAGAATCCAATGTAGAAATTTATTCTTCTTAAATAGTTACAGCAGTGGTAATTTAAATTTTTTTTAATGTTTATTTATTTCTGAGACAGAGAGAGACAGAGCATGAGTGTGGGAGGGGCAGAGAGAGAGGGACACAGAATCTGAAGCAGGCTCCAGGTTCTGAGCTGTCAGCACAGAGCCCGACGTGGGGCTTGAACTCACAGACCGCGAGATCGTGACCTGAGCCGAAGCTGGACTCTCAACAGGCTGAGCCACCCAGACGCCCCACAGCAGTGGTAATTTAAAACATCCTATGTTATTAGAAATAAGATATTCTATTATTTTTCCATGCTATTTTGTATTGCATAAACATCTTGAGGCACTCTATTTTTGTTTGTTTCTGTGTTTTCTTTGGGGACAATTGTGTGCGTGTTTGTGTGTGTGTGTGTGTGTGTGTGTGTGCGCGCGCGCGTGTGCGTGTAATTCCATACAATCAAAGAAATCAACTTACATGGATGTGTTAAACTTACCCACATAGTTCTCTGACTTATCTATGTCACTCATGTTAAAGTTTTCCTCTTATAAAAAGACGTGAGGTCTCTTCTCTGCCACCTACTTTCAAATCCTTTGATAACAATTTTAATAAAGACTGTCAGGTATGGAATAATTATCATTGTGTGTTACTCTCCAGTAATGAAAAATACTTATTACTTCGCCAAGCTATATTTGAAAGCTTAGTTTTTAAATTTATATATTCCTTGTATAACTTTTGCATTATAAAATACAAATGTCAATATTTTTTAATGTACACATAAATGTAAAATTATATGGAAAGTATTTGGTATAGTGCCAAGTTCAAAGAATATTAATTTCCTTTTCTGCTTCCTTTGTTAGCCACTTAAGGGTATAAGAACCATGTTATAAATTTGCCATTATTAATATATTTGGATGAAATATCTTATTGGAAAGTTTAAATGTTACTGAAATATTTCAATATAATTCTTCTTCCGAAATATTTAGCAATCAGAGAAATTTTAATCAAAATAGCATATGAAATCTTTTCTTTTGATTGCAGATGTAGGTGTGTATAGTATAGGGAGGGTTATTGAATAAACAGTTTTTGTCTCCTTACTCCTGCCCCAATTCCTTGGACTGAACTGAAAGACCCACACTGTCTCTGACTTTCTGTGTCATCCACTATTAACATCGAGAAAGACTCTTGACATTCATGATTATATTATTGTGGCAGTCCCTTCATGTCCTGCGGCAGGATCAGGAGATGAAAAACCGGACTCACCTTGAACTACTTGTATTTTCTAAATTATCTTTTGGCTAATAAATATGGACAAATATTAGGAAGTCAAAATAAACTCTAAAGTAATCTTAAAAAGGCATACATATAATCATTGTATAAAAGATATTCACAGGGGCGCCTGGGTGGCGCAGTCGGTTAAGCGTCCGGCTTCAGCCAGGTCACGATCTCGCGGTCCGTGAGTTCGAGCCCCGCGTCAGGCTCTGGGTGGATGGCTCGGAGCCTGGAGCCTGTTTCTGATTCTGTGTCTCCCTCTCTCTCTGCCCCTCCCCCGTTCATGCTCTGTCTCTCTCTGTCCCAAAAATAAATAAAAAAAACGTTGAAAAAAAATTTAAAAGATATTCACATACTTGAGTTCTTCACAATTTATCTAAGACATGATATCCTGAAAATAAAATGTAAGAAGCTTTATTACAGTGCAAGTAATAGAAAATGACATGTGGTTCATTTATTATACTACTTGAACATCATCCATTGGGATAAATTTAAAGAAACAGTTCCTCACTGTCCCACCATATGTGGCACAGAACGGGAAAACTGGCAGACTAGATGTCAGAACAGAGGAGAGGGTCATAGCCTCTAGAATTGTGGGATTTCAAGTTGCCGGACTGAGGAATCCTTGGCCTTTCATCTTGTACAATTAGAGACTTACATAAAATAGTAATAAAATATGCTATTACACTTGTTTTTGTCACCTGACTGTCCATGGTTGGTTAAACAGTGACTGAAGGACAGGTTTTGAAGTGGCCAGTATTGTTTGTCTTAAACACGGAAATTCCTGGAGTCGATGTGAGGCTAACTGCTGGATCCCATGGAGTTGGCAGGAGGCTAACATCTTTTCTGAGAAACCAACATACAGTACTCAGTCTTAAGCGAAATAAACATTATCTCAGAGCAATATTCCAGAAACACGGGGAATAATAATAACACTGAAAAAGAGAATGGAAGCAGAAACTATCATTGGGTCCAAAAATGGATTTTGTATAAAAAGGATAATGGTGACAGTGAAAATTTAGTTCAAATAAGTATACAAAAAATAAAGATTCAGGGCTCAATGCCTCAGTGAGTTAAGCATTTGACTCTTGATTTTGGCTCAGGTCATGATCTCACGGTTCTTGAGACTGAGCCCCACATTCGGGGCTGCTTGGGATTCTCTCTCGTGTCTCAGGCCCTCCCCCTGCTTGTGCGCTCTCTCTCTTTCAAAATAAATAAATAAACACTTTAAAAATAAAGATTCAATAGGTATTAAGGAGTTATATTGAGGTAAACATGAGAAACATAACAAAAATAAATTGTTATAGAAAAAATACTATATGACATGAATGCTTGCATGGATGAGCACTGGGTGTTGTATGGAAACCAATTTGACAGTAAATTTCATATTAAAGAAAAAAAAAGAAACTTACTGGTAGTAATAAATACATTTTCAAAGACAGATTCTCTAACATTGTAATGGTGGTGCAGAATTCACTTACAACTCTAGTTTAAAAGTTAAAAAAACTAATAGATCAAAAATACCCATAACTAAAATATCATTATTGGATGCATTATATTAAAAGGATATAAATAAATACTAGTAACTTAAAATATGAGGGGGTAAGAAGTAAATATACAAAGTCTGCATAATATCAAAGTTAAGTTGGGGCGCCTGGGTGGCGCAGTCGGTTAAGCATCCGACTTCAACCAGGTCACGATCTCACGGTCCCTGAGTTCGAGCCCCGCGTCGGGCTCTGGGCTGATGGCTCAGAGCCTGGAGCCTGTTTCCGATTCTGTGTCTCCCTCTCTCTCTGCCCCTCGCCCGTTCATGCTCTGTCTCTCTCTGTCCCAAAAATAAATAAACGTTGAAAAAAAAATTAAAAAAAAAATATTTAAAAAAAAAAAAAAAAAAAGTTAAGTTGATGCCAATTTAAAAGCAAATGTCAAAGGGGCGCCTGGGTGGCGCAGTCGGTTAAGCATCCGACTTCAGCCAGGTCACCATCTCGCGGTCCGTGAGTTCGAGCCCCGCGTCGGGCTCTGGGCTGATGGCTCAGAGCCTGGTGCCTGTTTCCGATTCTGTGTCTCCCTCTCTCTCTCTGCCCCTCCCCCGTTCATGCTCTGTCTCTCTCTGTCCCCAAAATAAATAAACGTTGAAAAAAAAAAATTAAAAAAAAAAAAATAAAAGCAAATGTCATGAATATAAGATATCTTATGTAACGCTCAGGTAACCACAAAGGACAAGCATGTAGCAGACACAAAAAAGAATGTGATTAAAGGCATAAAATTAGAATACAGACCCATGAGTGAATCCAGTTAAGATCAGTTGAGCAAAGGCTACATCAGTAGAACCCCTCCACTGAGGCTGGGCCAAATTGCCAACACCCAGAATTATGAAGTAAAAAATTATATATGTTTTATGCTATTATTCTGAGGATGGTTTACAGTATTCCAAATCTAACTGATACAATACTCAACCAAATATGGGTAAGATCTGTACAAAGAAAACTATAAAACATTTTTGAGAAAAATGAAAGATTTAAACAAGTTGAGGTACATATGCATATTAAGGTCACATATAGGAAGATGTAAAGTTGTGAATGCACCACAAATTGATCTACAAATTCAATGTATTTCCAAAAACAACCTTAACCAGAATTTTGAATAGAGAATGAAAAGTGAATTATGTAATATTTAGGGTAACAAAAACTGCTGGGACTCACCAAGAATTCTTGAATGCAAACAAACAATCAGAATTCATGGACTTACTCAGATTCAATCAGTTATCAGGACCACAGTAATTAGGACACATACAGCAATCAGGACAGTGTTACATTGTCATAAAGTAAGACCAATGGCGTAGTACAGCAGAATAAATTATCTAGAATTATAAATACACATAAATAAACACTTGATTTTAGTAAAGTTTACATTTAGGAAAGATCGCTTTTCAATAAATGGTGGTGCCAAGTGGATATTGACGTGGAAGAGAAATTATTCATGACCTTACCAAAAGTTACATACAATAATTAATATCTAATTTTTATAATATCTAAACATTAAAGTTCATCAGTAATTATTAGAGATTTAAATTTGAAAAAAATAAAAAGAACGACATGTTCTGTAAGAACACCATTTTTAGTATAAAATCAACAACTAGATAAATTATTTGAAATACACATAACTTGCAACATTGTTTATATCCAAACTATATGAATATGTTTGAAAATATACAAATTAGTAAGAAAATGAACGATCATCTGGTTGAAAATGGCAAATGAAACTTGAAGATAATTTCACAAAGAAATGTTCAGATAGTCAAGAAAACACAAATAGTTATAGTACCTTATTATTTGTCGAAAACAATACAAAATAATACAGACACTATATACACGTTGGAATGACTAAGAGAAAGATCGTCAATAAGCTGTGTGAGAGACATTCTCAAGCAACGGAACTCTTATACATTGCGTGTGAGTGTGTAAATTTGTACAACCACTTAGAAAAACTATTAGGATCTACTGAAGCTGAATAAAATATTTCCTGATGACCCAGCAATTCCACTCCAGATGACTCTATCCTTATCTTATATGAAACCATATTTTTTAAGTTCATTTATATTGAGACAGAAAAAGAGAGAGAGAGAGCAGGAGCATGTGGGAGAGGGCAGAGAGAGAGATAATGAGAGAGATGATCTCAAGCAGGCAGTATGCTGTCGGTGTGAAGCCCCACATAGGGCTCGAACCCATGAACAATGAGATCATGACCTGAGCTGAAATCAGGAGGCAGGCGCTCAAAGGACTGACCTACTCAGGTACCCCCAAAACATATATATTTTTCAAAAAGACATGTGTAAGAACATTCATTGACGCTTTATTTGTAATAGCAAAAACTTGTAAGCAAAATGAATTGTGGCATATTTATTCAATGAAATAATACATGATGATGAAAATAAATTAATTTCTGTTACACAAAAGAATGGGGATGAATTTTTTATATATAATGCTTAGTTTCTACTAAGTATTAATTTTTACGAACCAATACAAAAATCATATTAGATATTTAGCATCGTTTCATTAGCAAGTATTTTAGTATAAGGAGAATTAATAGTTATATTTTACCAGAGATAGTTTATAGAATATATTGCCTTTGATTGTTGTTTAAATAGACTTGAGAACCATCTGAATTATGGAAAAGTTAAATTATGGATTTAACTGGTAACTACAGTTAATTTATTTGAAGTAACTTTTAAACAGTATTAAATTTTTTTTTTTTTTCAACGTTTATTTATTTTTGGGACAGAGAGAGACAGAGCATGAACGGGGGAGGAGCAGAGAGAGAGGGAGACACAGAATCGGAAACAGGCTCCAGGCTCTGAGCCATCAGCCCAGAGCCCGACGCGGGGCTCGAACTCACGGACCGCGAGATCGTGACCTGGCTGAAGTCGGACGCTTAACCGACTGCGCCACCCAGGCGCCCCTTAAACAGTATTAAAAGAAACTTTCCTTTTTCCTTCTATTGCCTCAGATAATACAGTATAAATGTTATTAAAACAATACAATAAAAATAAAATAAAATGAAGAAAGGTGGGCTTTCCAGGTTTCAATTTCTTACTCTTGGTTTTATAGCAGCAATACAAATATATCAAATGTAAAAAGGAAGAAATAAGAGTATTTGTACCAGAATATTGTCAATCATCTGACCAATAATATTTCCAAGCTCTGAAATGGTTGGTACCATTCATTAATTTTTTTTTTCCACTTCTCTACACTTTGCCTGCACTCACCTTGCTCTAACTCACCTGCAGTAGCTGCTCATATAATCCGAGTACATTCATCTTTTGAACATGATCAGCCTTGTAGAGCTGGGTTACAGCTAACACGACATCAGTGCTGATAGATTGACTGCATTTTACTACTTCACTGGTGTCGGTCATGTGTTGCCTTATGATGTAAAGTCTGGTTCATAGATTACTGATGAGACTACTCAAGAAACTGGATGGATGTCTGTGGCGAGTTCAACTATCAGAGTCATAAAGAGGAGGGACAACACCATTACTCCGAAGACCTGGATGTTGACACATTAGTGAAAATTATCTGTTCATGTATTTTTCTAAAGTTGGAAAACTACTTTATTTCAAAGATGGTATTTACCAAATTGTACCAATACATGTTGTACCTGTTCATTTGCATATATATCCTAGTCCCATGGTACATAGAGAGCAGATATTTGTTTTAGGTATGATATTACTGTTTTGAAGATCAGTCCATTTATAAGAAAGTTTCTTTTAACTTGTACATTTACAAGACACAGATGAGCTGAATTCTTTATCAGTGTGCCTTCTAATAGAATTCCACTATTGCCTATTTCCCACTGAGTTTGAAAAGAATAGTCTTTTGTTATGATAAAATGCTCTTGATTCTGTGTAGAGAAGGATGGTACAATTTTATGGCAATGCAATTTATGTTAACAACATAGATGAGCCTGTAACTGCTCTCCCATTAACATTGTTGTTTTTCTCTGTTCACCATTTTCTAAAAAGTCCACCTTTAAGGTTGGAATATTTCATACTTTTCTCCAAACAAAATGTGTCTTTTTTTATAAAAACTCACTTATGTCAGACGAGCTGTTATTCTGGGTAAGGAGATGGGGAGAAAAAAGTCATTTCTATTTTCCCCAAAGGCATTTTATTCATGAGCAAAGTCTAAATGGCAAAATCTTATTTCTTCTACAAGTTTGCTCATGAGGATAAATGTTACTCCACTTATAAGAAATAGCATATGATAGTGAAAGTGCTGACTAATTTAGTCCAATATAAAAATGTCCAATTGAAAAGTAGGGTTTTCTTTTTCTTAATGTAAATAATTCAGTCACTTATTTAAGATAAATTAACTATAAAACTAAGAAAATAATTTTTCTGTGCCCGTGATATTTATGTATGTAGCATCAAAAACTCAGTCGGACGCTTAACCGACTGAGCCACCCAGGCGCCCCTAAGTGACCTACCTTTTCTTAGAGCATGTACCTTAGATGACTTGTCATTGCAATTTTTTTCTCCGACCTCCTTTGAAATGTATATAAACCTCTTCTTGCTAGGTATAGGGCCCATGGAATGTCTTTCTTAAGGACCTGAGGCCTTCCTTTTGAAATGTAATCATCAAGAAAGGTAGCACCCCGTTTCTTAGTCCCTGTGGGAGGCACTAGCCTAACTTCCCTGGATGCCGGCTACAAAACACAGATAGCATAATCATAGAGAGCAGCCCTTACAAACACAGAAAAAACTCAAAAGTGTTCATCCCATTGATCAATCTCCACCTCGACAGTATGTCCTCCAGTACTTTTCTGCTAGCTTACCTCCATACTTAAAACCCTCCTGGCTTTGTGTCAGTGGAGTTGAGTTAAATCTGCAACAACCTTGAATAGTCTCCCTTGCTTATTTAGTTTTGGCTGGTAAACATTTTCTCTGACTTTAGCTATACAGGAGATTCAGAGAGAAGTAGTACTTTTTTGTTGTTGTTTTGTTTTGTTTTCCTTTCTATAGTAGTGAGGGTTTTTTTTTTGGGGGGGGGTGTTATTTCATTTAATGAATTTAATCTATTCAGTTAGTGAGAGGGATTGTGGTAGATTAACTGCAAAACTTCCCACAATTATTTATCCCTGTATCAGTGTCCTACCCAATGTGTATTTGCAGCTTCAACTCATAAGAAGAAAAGTTTAATTCCATACTCTCTGAGTCTGGGCTTGCTTTGCGACATGCTTTTGCCACTGCGATGTGGTGAAAGTACTTTTGCAAGTTCTGAGAGTAGGCTTCAAGAGACATCCACATTGTTTTGGGATGATGACACTGCCATGGAAAGTAGCCTGAACTAGCTGGTGAAAGATAAGATACCATTTGGAAGAAAGCTCATTTTCTCCACTCTTGACTTCCCAAAGAGTCTACAGCAGCCATTTCGTAAAGTGAGAATAACCAGCTAAGACAAACAGAGCAACCTACGTAATGCGCAGGTGACCATGGATGCCTGGGTGAAAACATTTGAGACCAAATGACGATTTTAAAAATTAGCATTAAATATAATTTTTAACTTGAAATATCTGTCTTAAATTTTGTAAAAATAAGCATGAAATAAATGTGATCTGTTATATGCATGATTTTATCTTTAGAAACTGGTTCCCTTAACTATTATTTTCTATTTAAATATGCTTGTGAGTTTAGATAGAAGTATGGAGAGAATATTTGAGTCCTCCTTGTCAGATTATCATCTAAAATTTTTATGTGTTCTCTTGGCTAGGCAATGTTTACATTTTCTTAAATAAGAAATTAGAAATTAAGTGTGTGTATATGTGTACATGTATGTGTGTCCACACATGCCCATGTGTTTGTAAAATAAGTTGTGGGTCAACTGTGCAAGAGTTAAAATTATGTTTGCATGATTGTGCCTTTCTTACATGTATCCAGCACCTTTATTGTAGTACATACATATGCTATGTGAAGAAAGAAGTATAGATACCTACTTTCCACCCCTGACTCTAGAAATGTTTATTTAGTGCCTAATATGTGTCATGTACAATGTTATTTACTGAGGATACATATGGGGAAGATATGTGTAGGCATTGCCAGTTTTATGGGTGAGATTGGCAATAAGCAAACATGTATGAGCACTTAATGGATGTAATTGTGAGAAATGTTATGTGAAGTACACCATGCTGTAAGATTACAGAAACTTGCAGGTCAAGTGGCATAGGAAATGGGAACTAGAATCAGGATGTATTAGGCAAAGCTATATATATGTCTTGTATATTGCATTATATGATATATCCTATCCTATCATATCATATGCTTAATATATTAATTATATAATATATGTTATATTTATGTTTAATATATACAAACATCTGCTCAAATCTAGAATTATGATTATGATGGTGCCAAGGGAGTATTCCTGGAAAAGACAATGAAATGCTGAAGAATTCTGAGTGGGGAGGGCATTTATTGAACTTAAGGGAAGAATACAATGGGTAGAGAAAAAAGACACAAACCACTGATTTATGCTGGAGAGGTGGGGCAAGCAACATCATGTTGGACTATATATATAATTCAAATGACCAACAGCTTTACCCTTAAGCCACTATTTTTCATGTGGGGAAGTTATATGAGTTTAATATTTGCCAATTATATGATATAAAGATTATAAGGCTTAACTCTTACCTTTAAAGAGCTAACAGTCTCATAAGGGAGATGCACATATTTCTATTGTATTTATCATTAGTGTTTAATGATGAATATATTTATGCACACATATATAATATTTTTGTTTCTTTTTTTTAAATTTTTTTTAACGTTTATTTATTTTTGAGACAGAGACAGACAGAGCATGAACAGGGGAGGGGCAGAGAGAGAGGGAGACACAGAATCGAAAGCAGGCTCCAGGCTCTGAGCCATCAGCCCAGAGTCCGACGTGGGGCTCGAACTCACGCACCGCAAGATCGTGACCTGAGCTGAAGTCAGACCTCAACCGACTGAGCCACCCAGGCGCCCCAAATATTTTTGTTTCTAAATGGAGGTGGACAGCAACAAGTTCACTTTAGAAAATTTACCTTTGATACAGAGATTAATAATCCTATTATCTATATGGATCTGGATGCTAGATCTGATTATTGCTTGCCTGAAAATAAAGATAGTTATCACTAGAAGCAAACGCTGATGTAGAAGTAGCAGCTCATGTTGGCATTTTACACAGAGATTGGTGATGAATTTGTAACTCCGGTGCACTGCCAAATATGTAACTACTCCGGAAAATAATTCAATAAGCAAACTGGCACAGTTGGACATGTCTATTTGTGACTATGCCCGTGAAACTGGGACGATGCTATGAAATCACCAGACACATTTTATTCTCTTCATGGGCACGGAGCTAAACCACATTTTTTCAGCTTTTCTAACATCTAAAGTCATGAGATTGAATTTTGACCAGAGGAACATCGGTATAAGTGATGGTGCCAGGCTACATGGCTAAGACCTGTTGTGAGGTCCTGTGTTCTTGTTTTTTGCTGGCTGAATACAGTGTATCCAGTGGAGAACCGTGAATCTCTATTGGATGCGAAACCCAGCTGGCACGCTTGGATTGTGAAAAGACAGAGAAATAAGCCATTTATTGTGTCATAGCCCTGATATATTAGGGTTTACTTGCTACCACATCATAGCCACGCCTAACCTAACTTTTCTAGGTAGGGCAGGTAGAATGATTTGGTAAAAATGTTATTTTTTGCTTAAGGAACCTATGCCCTAGGGTCATCTGTATCTATGTGCTATTTCTCAGAAGTCTCCTGAGAAATTTACATTCGAACACTCACAGATTCAAGATTTGAGAAGTATTGGGAGGAATGAATAAGTTAAAAAGAATTTGGTGGATTTGAAAACCAATGAGTTATTAGGTGTGAAGTACATATGCTTATGTTTTAGTTTAAATTGCATGCTGCTGGGGCGCCTGGGTGGCTCAGTTGGTTGAGCGCCGGACTTCGGGCTCAGGTCACTATCTCACGGTCCGTGAGTTCAAGCCCCGCGTTGGGCTCCGTGCTGACAGCTCAGAGCTTGGATCCTGCTTCGGATTCTGTGTCTCCCTCTCTTTCTGCCCCTCCCCAGCTCATGCTCTCTCTCTCTCTCTCTCTCTCTCTCTCTCTGTCAAAAATAAATAAACACTAGGGTGCCTGGGTGTCGCAGTCGGTTAAGCGTCCGACTTCAGCCAGGTCACGATCTCGCGGTCCGGGAGTTCGAGCCCCGCGTCGGGCTCTGGGCTGATGGCTCAGAGCCTGGAGCCTGTTTCCGATTCTGTGTCTCCCTCTCTCTCTGCCCCTCCCCCGTTCATGCTCTGTCTCTCTCTGTCCCAAAAATAAATAAACGTTGAAAAAAAAATTAAAAAAAAAAAAATAAACACTAAATTGCATCTGCTATTTTTTACTCTATAGTTAAAATTATGATGTATATTGTCTGCAGTAAGTGTTAATATGAAATCTAAGTTAGCCAAGTGTTTTACCAGCCCACAAAATTGTCTCCTCCAGCAACTTTTCCTCAGGAGAATTGTGAAATGTTCATTAGTTAATTAGGCATTCTAGATGGCTAAGTAACATAATATTTCCTTTGATTGTTCTGCTTTAATTAACTATATTTGGAAAAAAATGTTTTTTATTTAATTTAAAATTCAGAATCATTCTACCTATAAATTAATATTGAAGTAGTACAGGAAGCTGGTATTCAACTGAGTTGGAAACATTTTATGTGCAATGTTCAGTGTAGTAAGAGGATTTATTGAAATATTTAATTAAAACAATAAAAGTATATTGTTTTTACACCTGGCTTCTGGAGTGTATAACAGCTGTCCTTTAACGCCCTTGTATTATAACTGGTGTTACCCTGACTGCTTTTAAACATAAAACATTTATTTTGAATTTATTTATTTTAAATTTAAGAACTGCACTTCATATGAAATAATTAATGATTACTATTAAGAAAATGTTTCATTTATTATTTATTATACACTCATTTTAAAGAAAATGTGTGTGTGTGTGTGTGTGTGTGTGTGTGTGTGTATGTGTTATTTAAGAACGCAAATTAAAACATGGTGAAATCGGGGCGCCTGGGTGGCTCAGTCAGTTGAGCATCTGACATTTGCTCAGGTCATGATCTCACAATTTGTGGATTCGAGCCCTGCATTAGGCTGTGTGCTGACAGCTCAGAGCCTGCAGCCTGTTTCAGATTCTGTTTCTCCCATTCTCTCTGCCCCTCCCCCACCGAGCTCTCTCTCTCTCTCTCTCTCTCTCTCTCTCTCAAAAATAAATAAACGTTAAAAATAAAAAATGAAATAAAATAAAATAAAATAAAATAAAATAAAATAAAATAAAATATGGTGAAATCATTGAGAGAGTTGAGAAGTAATAAAATTTTCTTTTAATCCGTGTATTCTTGGTGTGGTAAAGCATTCAGAGGATGCTGCACCTATGCAATAAAGGAGAATTTGCAGAAAATAAATGTTTTTTTCCTATGTTGAAAAATAAATTATGATAATACAAAGTAACATTGACAAAAAGGCAATAATTATATCTGACCTTGTTTCTACAATGGCTAGAGATTTATAATAAATGCAAATATCTGAATTATAATATAAATAATTGTAATCAGAGTCAACTCAGTGTCAAACGATTAACACATGATGGGGTTCAGCATGTATTTTCAGGTATTTAGAGAAACTGTCAAAGGTAAAAAGTCACACTAATCTCTCCTATTATTTTTAGAACTTTATTAGCCAATACTGTTATTTAATTATTTTCTAGATACACAGCTTGCCTTCTCATCAAGCCAGTATGCCCAGCACATTAGTGTGAGTTACTACATTCCTTTTAAGAACAGCATATTTGTCAAGGGCTTACAGAAACATACAAAGATTCTGCCCTCGGAAGTGGTTTAACAAATCAGAATATTTGGGCTAGAGTAGTATCAACTGAGATGCATTCCCATTACACTTTTAAAGTGAACTGAAAATATCAACATTTAACTAAAGTTAGTTTCAACAACTTCATCTAAGAAGGACCAGCCGCTATAATTACCATCAATGGTCCAGAGGGGATATATAACAAAGCACTGTATCACACATAACATTATATCCTCGTCGAGACAGTAATAATTGTTATGTTACAGCTGTTTAAAATAATGTGCAACATTGTCCCCTGCTTTCGTGTGACTTCACTATTAGTTATAAGAACTACTCTAAACTGCAAAACAAACAAAATTGTATTGGATTTTCAAAGAGGGTTTCTTTTCTCCCTGTTATTTCACCTTAGGTAACTCTTAAAACAATATCACTCTTGAAACCCAGGTAGTTGATTTCTTTTCAATTTATGTTTCTAAAGTTGGGAAGAATAGTAGAAAAGCACTCGTGCTGTTCATTTTCTTTCTTTTTTAATGAATCTGATTTTTTTTAAGGGAAGGTAATAAAATCTCCAAAGTGTCAAATGGAATTTGACAGTGGTTTCTTTCATTTTGCTCATCAATTGGAAAAACCACAATGTCCTAGATTGGAAACATTTTCCCTAAAAACGGGATACAACATAGCAACTGATTTAAATTTTAGATACGTGAAACAGGCAAGGAAACAAAAAGTCCGGAAATTCAAAACTCCTCCTTTAGAATGTAATGGCCTGCCAAGCTGCCATGCAATCAATATGCCAATTGCTGAGTGCAATTGAAGGCAGTTTAAGCTAAAGATAAATAGCACCTTCTAATAATCCTTGTTTTCTAAGGATAATCCATAAGAAACATTTTGTACCTTAGAGCTCATATATTACATAGCATAAAGAAGAATTAACACTCTAAATTAATAATTTAGTGCTTTCTGTCCTAAAATACATAACTGAATTATTATTAAATTTTTGCATTTGAAATGATTTAATTACATCTTATGTGGGGAAGGGTTGTCGGGGTGCCTAGGTGGCTCAGTAGGTTAAGTGTCAGACTTTGGCTCAGGTCATGATCTCACAGCTGTTGAGTTCAAGCCCTTCATCGTTCTGTATTGACAGCTCAGAGCCTGGAGCCTGCTTCAGATTCTGTGTCTCCCTCTCTCTCTGCACCTCCTCCACTCATGCTCTGTCTCTGTCTCTCTGTCTCTCTCTCAAAGATAAATATTAAAAGAAAGAAAGAAAGAAAGAAAGAAAGAAAGAAAGAAAGAAAGAAAGAGGGGAGGGGTTGTCAAACAGTACTTATCATTTGGTCCTATTTAAATTTAACAAAAGAAAGACAGTAGTGTAATTGTAGGGTAAAGATCTATGAGGTTTCAGTTATTTTATTTTTACTTTTTTTTAATGTTTATTTAGTTCTGACACAGAGAGAGACAGAGCATGAGTTGGGGAGGGGCAGAGAGAGAGGGAGACAGAACCCGAAGCAGGCTCCAGGCTCTGAGCTGTCAGCACAGAGCCCAAGGCGGGGCTCGAACTCACAAGCTGTGAAATCATGACCTGAGCTGAAGTCGGTCGCTCAACCGACTGAGCCACCCAGGTGCCCCGATATTTCATTTATGAATAGTGGGCATGTCCATCATGGGAAGGGAGTTTGGTGATATATGGCTATCAATTTCCAATTTTATTTTTATGCTAATTGAAGATAAGCATATGTATTTGTATGTTAATTAACTTATTACAATTAAAGAATGATAGTCCTGAGATAGTCTTACATTATTGTTGGCTTGGTTTGTCCTTATCTTAAAAAATGTTAGAAATACATTTCTAATGCTTATAAAGATATAGATATAGTTAATATTACTGTGGTTACTGTTGTGGTAGGCAGCCTCTAAAATGCCCCCCTCCCCATGATCTCATCTCCTGATATTCACATCCTTGTGTAATTCCTTCTTGAATGTGGGTTGAACTGAGTAATTCATTTCTAACAAACAAGTTACAGCTGATGTGCTGGAATAGCTCTTACACAATTAGGTTATGAAAGACCATAGTTTCACATTAGTTGTGTTTTCCTCTCTTTGATGTGGTCTCCCTTGCTCTTTCTTGGACTACTCACGTTGGGGGAAGCCGGGTACCATGTCATGAAGTGGCCCTGGCCAGATACCCACATGACTAAACTTAGCTTGCCAATAGGCAAGTGAGTTCAGAAGGAGATATTCCCTGAGTTAAGCCATGAGATGATTACTGCCCTCGCTGCCAGCTGAGCCTGAAATACTGCTAAGCCATGCCTAGCTTCCTGACCCATAGAAAGTGTGAGATGAAATATTTATTGTTTCAGTTGCTGAATTTTAAGGTTATTGGTATGCCACAATAGCTAACTAATTCAATTGCCTATACCCTAACTGAAAGAAATGTTAAATATCAGTTGAAGATAACAAAAATAGAGATGCATTTTTTTCTTGATCCAAGTTTATAGATCTCTGAACACGTCCCTTTGGATTCCCGATTAAGAATTCCTATTTTAGGCCCACTCATGAGCAATGAAATAATTTCACCCATTGAAACCACTGAAATACACCTAATATAACTATCTTTAAGTACTTTAGCTTCTAAAAAATAAGCAATTTACACAGTATCAGAAGATAATTTACATGGATTTGATGATGTTGCATCCTACTTTACCATTCTCTTAATAAGGTGAATGTCTTTGTAAAAGAGAGTTACCAACAATGACCAAAATTTTTGAGAAGATGCATATATAAGTTAGGGATATGATAATGACTTGTAACTTTTTTGAAGTCATGGATGTTGTGATTTGATTACAGAAACAACTGGTAGCTATCAGCTTAAAGATACAAGTCAGGCAAAGAATCTAGGAAGCAGTTATATTTCCGAAAAAAAAAAAATATATATATATATATAATTAAACATTTGATCGTTTTAAAAATATTTTAGTTAAGCACAAATTTGGTAGCTTCCTAAGCTGAAGCAAAATGAGAGGAGGCCATGATATTAATTCTCGTTCCTTTCATGATAATAATGAGAACAGAAATTTATCAAACAATGCTGCAAATATTGAAATCAATAAAGAAACTTTAAAATTATTTAGATTAATAGAGAGCAAATCTTGAAGACCTATTTGTAGTAACTTAAAAGTCAGTTTGAATTCATGGAAAATAAATCAAATAGTTTGGCAAACCATAACCAAAATAAGAATAAGCAAAATATTTTAATTTCTTACTCTTTTCAAGGACTAGTTGACATGATCTAAAAAAGAAAAACATATAAATTACATACAATTTACACAAAGATTAGTACTTAATTTTGTATCTCCACTCATCCCTGCCCAGTGGTATCCCAGGAAAACATAAAGTTTAGTCAATTTGCTCATATAATATAAACTACACTGGTAGTTATGTGAGAGAAGATTGCTATTAAAAACAATACCTTGCACATTTTTTTTCAAAAACATGTTCTATTTAAGAAAATCCTGAGGATCTCAGTAAAAATTCCTGTAACTATGATACAAATAGTATACACCAAGAGAGACGAATCCAATATTTGCTCTTGTTGAATAAACGCATGACTACAGAGGGGGAAATTGTGGTTTTTTTCTCACTCTTGTTTTAATTTTTTTTTAACGTTTATTTATTTTTGAGACCGAGAGATACAGAGAATGAACAGGGGAGGGGCAGAGAGAGAGGGAGACACAGAATCTGAAACAGGCTCCAGGCTCTGAGCTGTCAGCACAGAGCCCGACGCAGGGCTCGAACTCACGGACCATGAGATCATGACCTGAGCCGAAGTCGGACGCTTAACCGACCAAGCCACCAAGGCACCCCTCTCACTCTTGTTTTAAACCATATTCTTGAAAATGATCCTTACAAGAAATCCTATTTTGTGTGTGGATTCTAGCATCTTTTCTGGAAATGATAGTCCATTCAAGATTCAGTAATAGAATCAACATATTAGGCACAAAAGTTAAAACGTGTTAGAGGCAGTTCATTGTCATTCTCAAAGTAAATGTATGCATCAGACATAATGTAATAGTAAAAAAAAATGAACAATTAAAAAATACCATAAGATTTTTAGGTATGAGGCTTTTTTTTCCAAAATATTTTCATTTCAAATCTAAAATTTTATCATTTAAAATGTTATCGAATGAATGGTTCTAAAGAAAGATTGATTTGATGTAAAACTTATGGATGCGCTTTTTTTAAATCTTTAGTGCTTATTTATTTTTGGAAAGAGAGACAGAGCATGATCAGGGAAGGAGCAGAGAGAGAGGGAGTCACAGAATCTGAAGTAGGCTCCAGGCTTTGAGCTGTCAGCACAAAGCCCCACGCGAGTCTGGAGCTCTTGAACTGTGAGATCATGACCTGAGCTGATGTGGGTCGCTTAACCACTTAACCGACTGAGCCACCCAGGCGCCCCAAGGATGCTTTTGGAAGCAAATAAGAAACATAACATTATTAGTTATAAAATATTTGTTGAGATATTGCCTATGTTATATATGGGTTATTTTTATGAACTTTTTGGTTAATGACAGGCAAAAACAACCAAACAAACAAAAAACTTTGTAGATTTATTTATACTTACCATTTCCTGACACCATACTAAATTTAAAGTGCCATTATTTAATGTATATGAAGTTTTCACTGTCGCAAATTATTTGAACTGATAAAAGTATATGGACTATGACTAATACAATTGCTTAATTTCATTATTGAAAGAAATAAATTGCATGCACAATGTGGTGTGTAAAATGTCAGCCTGGTAGCAATTATGATTTTGTTTACTGTGACAACAGAAGCAAATATTCAGTTACAATGGAAAAATAAATGTAATATCATAATTCAAGATATATAACACATTTGACAATTTCAGCTAATTAAAAATAAGTACAGCATATACTCAGAAATATGTTTACACTGTCATTATCTATTTTTCATTTCTAAGCTATTTACATTTATTTACACATAGACACAGAGACAGGGTCCAACACATATTTAAATTAATTATTTCCTAAACATTGTTAAAACGTGCACATAGACTATCTTGGAAAAAGATATTTGGATGATTTCAATGAAACTGACTCTCAACTGAGAAAAGTGAAAAAGAATAAAAGATAAAAATAATTAGCAAGTGATGAGGTTTCTGCACACACAAAACAACATGTTATTATAAACTATACACCTGATACTTTAGAACTATGATTTTAGATATCATCTTCTGAAAAAAATTTTATGTGATAAAGAGTGAGAATACTTTTTTTTTTTTCCTGGGGAATCTAAACTATTTTTTATATTAAACCGTAGGGAGGAATATTCTTCCTGTGAGTGTTTATCAAAAAGAAAATTTAAAAAAATAATGTTTTTATTTATTTTTGACACAGAGAGAGACAGAGCATGAGCAGCAGAGGGGCAGAGAGAGGGGGAGACACAGAATCTGAAGCGGGCTCCAGGCTCTGAGCTGTCAGCACAGAGCCTGACACGGGGCTCAAACTCATGGAGTGTGAGATCATGACCTGAGCTGAAGTCGGACGCTCACCCAACTGAGCCACCCAGACGCGCCCCCTCCTCCCAAAAAAAATTTATATTGCAGTGACTTATGCATTTAATCACATTCTTATGGTAAATAATTTTCAGGGGGTATTTCTTATAATATTTCTTAATGTGAGCCAATGGCACAGTGCCAAAGTATGGTTCAGGTCAAATGATTCTACATAACATCAATACATGCTGACCATGGAACTTGCTGCGGGATTTGCTTAGGTCAGAAATAAATTAAGCATGTCCAGAACAATGAATGGAATGAATATTCTTCCATTAGAGTTCTGTAAATATTACTTTTCTAATTAAAATTTTACAAAATGGTCATCATGAAATTCCTGTTGCATACCTACAATGAACCTAGAAAGCATTCCAGGGTAGATAGTAAATATGAAACACAAGTCCCTGCTTCCAAGAAGCTTATATTAAAATGAAAGTGTGAATGGGACAGTCAAAGAACCAAACAGATGGATCAATAAGAAAAGTATCAGGAAACAATAATTGCTAGACAATGAGTTAAAATAGGGAAATATGATTCATAGTAACCTGATGGTTGTTCTTTATTTAATAATTAGAGTGGGTCTCTCTGAGTGTGAAACCTATATGAACTAGAAATTTGAATATATTGGAAGGTCTACAACAGCAAACTGAAGACACAGAAAACAACTGATAGAAAATATATGATGTTGGGGCACCTGGATGGCTCAGTCGGTTAAGCGTCCGACTTTGGCTCAGGTCATGATTTCGCGGTCTGTGGGTTCGAGCCCCACGTCGGGCTCTGTGCTGACCACTCAGAGCCTGGAGCCTGTTTCAGATTCTATGCCTCCCTCTTCCTCTGATCCTCCCCTGTTCATGCTCTGTCTCTCTCTGTCTCAAAAATAAATAAATGTTAAAAAAATAATAATAAAATTAAAAAAAAATAAAAATAAAAAAAGAAAATATATGATGTCAAACGAAATAGTAAAATGAAAAATAAAATCAAAGAGATTACAAAAGGATTCAAGAGAAAGTGGTATTGAAGTCAGGCAAAGGAGATCCATTATGCGTATAACAGAAGTAGCTGTCAAACAAAACTAAACTCATACTACAGAAAATATTTAAAATTATACTTTAAAATACATTTATTTAACAAATATTTGAATATACATGGGCTCTTGGGTGGCTCAGTTGGCTAAGTAACTGACTTCAACTCAGATCATGACCTCATGGTTAGTGGGTTCAAGCCTCGTGTCGGTCTCTGTGTGACAGCTCAGAGCCTGGAGCCTGCTTTGGATTCTGTGTCTTCCTCTGTCTCTGTGCCTCTCCTGCTCGTGCTCTCCCTATCTCTCTCTCAAAAATTAAATAAATAAAGGAACAAATAAACAAACATGTGAATATACATGGTGAAGGAGCACATCAATCTGTCAATTGCAGAAAATAGAGAGGAAGAGCTCTTCTAGTTAAAAAGAGACAACAGATCTAATGAGCAAATGTAATGTGTAGATTTTGGATCTTGATGAGAAAAGAATAAAGCTTAAAAAGGCATCTTTAATAGAGTGGGAGAAATTTGAGTATAAGCTAGCTATAGAAAAATCTACATTTTTATTACTAATTTTATTAAGTATGGCAATATCATTGTAGCTTTTAGAAAATCCATGACATCTTTTAGAAATATATACTAGACTGCACAGATACTTGATGACATAATATCTGAGATTATATTACAAATTTAGCTTAAAAAATGGAAAAAAATTATTAAGAATATATATGATAAATATCTTAGAAATATTTAATACTAAATTTCAGTGTACTAATCTCTCTAATTGTTACAACTGATGAACCAATATTGATGCACCATAGTCACCCCAAAATCAAATAGCTTACATTAGGATTCACTCTTGGTGTTGTGCACTTTATAGGTTTGGACAAATATATAATATGAATTTACTATTATAGTATCGTGCAGATTTTCACTGTCCTAAAAATCCTGCATTTTGCCTATTCATCCCTCTCTCCCCCAAATATACATATATATATATATATATATATATATATATATATATATATGGAATATGTATATTCTTTAAAAAAAAGAACTAGGAACAGTAACCCTCATGAACATAGACATAGAATACTTTGACAAAATTTTAGCAATTTTTTTCAAGATAATGTGAAAAATTATCTTACATCCTTACCAAACAGGGTTTTTTGAAGCAATAGAAGATTGTTTTAACATTTAAAAAAGCAATCAACAAAATTGACCATGTCGAGAGGAATATTACAAAGCAAAATGACTGTTTCAATAGATGAAGGAAATTATTCAACATAATTGGCTAATACACGAAGGTCAACATACAAAAATCTATTAGGAATTGGAAAATAAAAATAAATAAAATAATTCCATTTCTAAGAGCATACACAAAAATCCTTCAGAATGAATTTAGCAGAAGTCTATAGTATCTCTTTACTGAAAATGACAAACAGTGATGAGGAAAATTAACAAAACCAGAATAACTAAAGCAATGTACCTGTACCACAGATCAGAAGAGCCTTAACTGTTAATATAGGATTTCTCCACAAATCTGTCCACAGTTTAAAAGCAATCCAATTCAAAATCCTATCCTATGAGTTTTTGCTTCCAGCCATAATAGAATAACAGGGACCAGATTTGCCTTCATACTTGATAAAAAAAAAAAAAACAAAAAAACAAAATATGTGAAGCAATATTTTTATAGCACTGGACATAAGACAACAAAGGACAGTGATCCTGAGGGACAGGAAGCAAGGTACATGCACCCTATCATTGTTTTGGCTTACTTTCCCTTACTCTTGTGAGGGTTTCCAGACCATGGGCCAGGGAGGGGGAACCCAGTGCAGTAGAGGCTGAGCTGAAAATACAGAGACCAAAGCAGCTATTTGCAAAAGAGAGTACCAGAGAAGAGAGAGACATGCACAGAAAAAGAAAAATAAATTAGAAATATGTAAAGGGTCTCCATTGTCTACTGCTTAGATTCTCCTCAGCACATGCTGTGAGAAGCTTCTTGGCCACAGGAAAAGAACTACCCAAAGGCCAAAGACACATAGCCACACAAAGCTGAGAATAGTGCTTGTTCTCATTTGCCTGACTGGAAAATCTCATGTTCATCGGGCATAGATTAGAGCATTAGAAGGATCTTCCCTCAATAACGGGAAGTTATTAAGTCCTAGAAAAGTATAAGCAAATAGTTCAGGCAGAAGGAACAGGGAATCAGATGGAAATCTGGATCCACACCAAGAAAGAGCTTTGAGAATCATGACCACATGGATAAATACAGACAGCTTTTAAAAATTTGAATCTCGTCATAGACAGTTGAATATTTAAACAGAAATAATAACAGTAGAGTGAGTGATTTTACAATGTATTTCAGTTATCTGGGCTATTTGTACCTGATCCCATGTGTACCATTTTCCTTTTTGTTCCGTATGTTCCATTTTCATTTTATGACAGAGCATTACAGGGAACACTCAAGATTGTGATCTAGTAGGTGTGACAATACCCAGCTCACAATGGCTGTTCTGGCTGTCAGATTCCGTGATGTCCCATCATTAGTGTCTCCATCTCAGATTCCGTGATGTCATTAGTGTCTCCATCTCTGCCAAAGCTCCGAAGTACCCGAGGAGCTGTTTCCCAGTGGTGTACATTTAGCTGTTGTGAGAAGCAGGAGCTAGCCTCAAACTATTGCCGGCATCTCTTTCAGTAAGAATCGCCATAAAATTCACGTGATTTCTGCTGTTTTGTTTTCTGCAATCTAGGCCTAAGAAAACATTCCTGCTCCGGACCCAAAAAAAAGCTACTAGTTTTTTTGTTGTGCTGTTATTTAGTAAAGAGGTTAAGTGTAGAATATACTATCTTCAGACCTCAAAGAAGCAATTTTATTTTTTTGTTCCTGATGATGGCAGGTGCACAGTGTAATGATTAGTACTTTGCAAGGTTTGCCCAAGCATTCTCAAATTTAATAGGCCGTTCCCCCAAAATATTCACTGATGTGGTAGGCACCTACAACTTTTTTTTTTGGTTTTTATCTCTTCTCTCTGTAGCATATGTGTCTTACCAAGGTCTCCAATTGCCCTGAGGATTTTTAAAATCCAATACATGAACACGTTGGAGTCATCATAGTGGATTATATACCATGATGTTCTGCTTAAAATCCAAATGTTTTATGTCCTTTCAGAATACATTATGAGAGGAGCTGGGGAACTTAAATGAAAATCTTATGGAAAACTATACATGTATACTATTATCCAAAACATATGAATAGGAGCTATTTCTGCTCTTAATTTTTTCAGGTTTATTTATTTTGGGGGGGGGAGCATGAGTGGGGTAGAGGCAGAGAGAGAAGGAGAGAGAGAATACCAAGCAACCCAATGTGGGGCTCAATCTCACAAACTGTGAAATCATGGCCCAAACTGAAATCAAGAGTCAGACACTTAACCGACTGAGCCACCCAGGTGCCCCTCTGGTCTTCATTTTTGATGGAGACAGGAAACAACACATTTGCCAGTTCACAGTGTAACTGAGTTTATATTAATCTAAGAAAGATTTCACATTTGGCAGCAATTTTCTAATATGGCTACACTTGGTAGAGTTTCCAGTAGTTTACTGTCATTCTCGAAAATACATTTGTCTTTCTTTCCCTTGTTTTTTTTTTGTAAAGGATCAGATTGATTAAATAAATGGGAATAGAAGGGAGACTCCCTTTTGATCCTTTAAGTTTTTAGGAATGGTAGTGAATGCTACCATCCTTCCCAGAATATGGTATTTTATTTACACTTTTGGCCAGAGTGAGGCAGTTTTTGGGTCTTTTCTTTGGCTTTCCATTATAATAGTATTTAACTCCATAATGTAAGGATTAAATGTAGCTTCTGCCAAGTACTAAGTAAATTAATAAGTATTCTGTGTTTTGGTAATGGTAATATGATTATTGGATCCAGCGGAAAACTCTGTGAGCCATATGTGAGTTAATGATCTTTTTTTTTTTTTTTTTTTTTACATTGTCTGTATATACTCCTAAAAGCAGAGCCATCGGGCTGCTTTCAGCCTGAGGTATTAATGTGTACTCAGACTCTGTATCTAGAGGTCTTCAACCTGTTGAGATATTTTATTGTCTCATTTTACCTGAGTTAACAATGTTGATACCTAAGAGGAAATATGTGGTGAGTCATTACTGCATGTATTTACCAAAGAGGTCCAGCATTTTTACTTATGGAGACCCATCTTATCCTTGAGACCATGGAGTCCAAATGTGAAAACTGGCTTATGTACTGTAGCTAGTGAAGAAGGCCTTTGATGGGATTATCAATCGACAGACACAGTTGATGAAAGGATCTCTGAGTTTGAGGATATCCTAATAGAAATTGCCAAAACATATAAGAAAACAAAGATAAAAAAAATAAAATTTTCAAGGACTGAATGACAACCATAAAATATGTAACATACACATACAATACTATTTACATTAGCACCCCCAAAATGAAACACTTAGGTATAGCTATAACAAATACATACAAGATCTATAAGAAGGAACCCACAAAAACTGTGATGACTGAAAACAAAGAACTTAATAGATGTGGAGATACTCCATGTTCACAAATAGGAAGACGTAATATTGTCAAGATATCAGTTCTTCCAAATTGATCTATAGATTCAATGTAATCCTAATAAAAATCCCAGCAAATTGGGGCACTTGGGTGGCTCAGTTACTTGAACGTCTGACTCTTGGTTTCAGCTCAGGTCATGATCTTGCCATTGTGTGAGTTCAAGCCCTAGCTAGGTCTCTGTGTTTGCAGCATGGAGACGTCTTGGGATTCTCTGTCTCTTCTCTCTCTGCCCCTCCCCAACTTGTGCTGTCTCTATCTCTCTCAAAATAAATAAATAAACAACAACAACAACAACAACAACAACAAATCCCAGCAAGTTGTTTTGTGGGTTCTTAGAATCTAGACAGATTAAGTCTAAATATACAGCCAAAAACCCAGAATAGTCAATACAATATTGAAGGAGAAGAACAAAGTTGGAGGATTGACACTATCCGACTTTAAGATTTACCATAAAGTGACAGTAATCAAGACAGTGTAGTATTGATGAAAGAGTAGACGATAGATTAGTGCAACAGAATAGAGAGCCCAGAAATAAGTCCATGCATACATGGCCAATTTAATTATGACAAAAGAGCCAAGAATATACAATGGGGAAAGGAGGGTCTCTTTAATAAATGGTGTTGGGGGCACCTGGGTAGCTCAGCTGGTTAAGCGCCCAACTCTTGATTTCAGCTCAGGTCACAATTTACAGTTTGTGAGTTCAAGCCTGCATCAGGCTCTGTGCTGACAATGGAGCCTGCTTGGGATTCTCTGTCTCCCTCTCTCTCTCTGCCCTTCTCCTGGCCATTCTCTCTCTCTCTCTCTCTCTCTCTCTCTCTCTCTCTCTCTCTCTTTGAAATAAGTAAACAGACTTAAAAAAAAATGAATGGTGTTGGGAAAACTGGGCTGTCGTATTCGAAAGAATGTACTACTATCTTACATCATTCCCCAAAATCAAAATGGATTAAAAACTTGAATGTAAGACCTGAAACAGAAATATACCTAGAAGAAAACATAAGGGTTACTAAGCTCATTGATATTAGTCTTGGAAATGAGTTTTTATATTTGACATCAAAAGCAAAAATAAACAAGTGGGATTATATCAAACTAAAAAAACTTGTGTTTAGCAAAGGAAACTGTGAACAAAATGAAAAAGCAAAGTATGAAATGGCAGAAACTATTTGCAAACTACATATCTAAAAAGGAGTTAATATCCAAAATGCGTAAGAAAAGCATACAACTCAATAACAGAATAATTAATATCCTAATTTAAAACATAGGCAGAGGATTTGAATAGATAATTTTCCAGAAAAGAAATTAAATGGCCAAAAAGTATGAGAAATTAATTATATTCCTATAAGTAACAACCCAAAGGTAAAAATACTTGGAAATTACTTGCAATGAGAAAATCCAAATCCATGAACACATTTTGATCATTTGTGTGTGTGTGTGTGTGTGTGTGTGTGTGTGTGTGTGTGTATGACAGTCCAACGCTAAAAAGTAGAAATATGAGAAAACATTGAGTAGGAAAGTCAATTATATATAAATTCAGTAATTACAAAATTAATTGCTGATTCTCATAGTTGTGATTCATTCAAAGACAGTATCAGAGAGGATAAGTGGAAGTTCCAGATCTCTGAACTAGTAAGGATTGCCATCGAAAGTAATCTTAATGGGCTTAGCCTTGAACCAGAAGACCATATGTCGCATACATTAAGTCAAAGAAGAAATAAGGGAGCAGGTGATAGAAAAGTTCCACAGACTAGGAAATTTGAATAAGTTAAGAGAGAACAAAGAACTGAGATGTTTATAATTCAGAATTGGTGTTTTGAAAGTGGTCTACTAAAGTTAAAAGTTGTTATTTTTATACTAACATTTTATAAATATATGTCTTATCTTCACACATATATCTTATTTTTAAATTTTTATTTATTCATTTATTTAAAGAATTTAATGTTTTTATTCATTTTTGAAAGAGAGAGAGAGAGACAGGGTGTGAGAGAAGTAGGGACAGAGAGAGGGGGGAGACACAGAATCTGAAACAGGATCCAGGCTTAGAGCCGTCAGCACAGAGCTGGACAGAGGGCTCCAGCTCACAAAACATGAGATCATGACCTGAGCTAAAGTCAGACGCCTAACCGACTGAGCCACCCAGGCACCCCATATTTTTTAAATATTTATTTATTTATTTATTTATTTATTTATTTATTTATTTTTGAGAGACAGAGCACACATGAGTGGGTGAGGGGCAGTGAAAGAGGGAGAGAGAGAGAGAATCCCAAGCAGGCCCCATGTTGCTAGCAGAGTCCGATGTGCGGCTCAATCCCATGAATCCTGAGATCATGACCTGAGACAAAATCAAGAGTCAAATCTTCAGCCAACCAAGTGACCCAGGCACCCCAAACATATATTTTATTATCTTTTTTTTTTTTTTTAATTAAGAACTAGTGTTTTTTGGTTATTCAGCTAATTAACTACCTAGCTAGTATGCCTAGTGAAGTTGCTAAGAATCTGGTCTTTCTGACTCTAATGTGCATTGGATATTATTGCTGTAGTTTTCTTTACTTTGTTTCTTCATGCTCAATATTTTAGGCTTGATTTGCATTCTGAAGCATTCAAAATATTATATTCTATTAGGTGCTTTTATTATAGAAATTAATATTTATCCACCCACCCCCTGTCTTTCTTCTCTTGTTGGTAATTAACATATGCATGCCTAATGTTAATTAGTATGCATATCCATATTTCTAAAGTTGAAATACATATTTTCATAGACACCTTATATAGTCACATATTTCATTACTACTCTGGATATTATCACTTCAGGTTTTATATAAATGGTTTGTTATAGTACATTGTCTTATTTGTCCATTACAATTATTCCAGGCTTCTACTGTAAATGATATTTCACTTATACATATCTCAGATTACTGTTTGCTTTTGAATATTTGCAGTTTAAAAGACAGAGAAGGAGGGGCGCCTGGGTGGCGCAGTCGGTTGAGCGTCCGACTTCAGCCAGGTCACGATCTCGCGGTCCATGAGTTCGAGCCCCGCGTCAGGCTCTGGGCTGATGGCTCGGAGCCTGGAGCCTGTTTCCGATTCTGTGTCTCCCTCTCTCTCTGCCCCTCCCCCGTTCATGCTCTGTCTCTGTCTGTCCCATAAATAAATAAAAACGTTGAAAAAAAAAAAAAAAAAAAAAAAAGACAGAGAAGGAGAGGGTGCCTGGGTGGCTCAGTAGGTTGAGTGTCCGACTTTGGCCTAGGTCATGATCTTATCCTCCTGGAGTTTGAGCCCCAAGTCAGGCTCTGTGCTGACAGCTCAGAGCCTGGAGCCTGTTTTGGATTCTGTGTCTCCCTCTCTCTCTGCCCCTTCCCCACTTGTGCTTGTGCTCTGCCTTTCTCCATCTCTCAAAAGTAAATAAACATTAAAAGACAGAGAAGGAATATAAATCACAAATACTTAAGGAAGGCATCACTTCAAGAAAACGTTACAAGAAAAATTGAGAAAACAAAGCATTTCCTGCTGAGAGATTTTGAAGAGTAGTTATGCATTGGAGAAGATGAGGGTATTTGACAATTTAGCAACTTCCAATTATGTTCTTTTTTTTTTTAATGTTTATTTATTTTTGACAGACAGAGAGACAGAGCATGAGCGGGGGAGGGGCAGAGAGGGAGACACAGAATCCGACACAGGCTCCAGGCTCTGAGCTGTCAGCACAGAGCCCGATGCGGGGCTCGAACTCACAGACTGCGAGATCATGACCTGAGCCGAAGTCGGTTGCTCAACCGACTGAGCCACGCAGGTGCCCCCTAATTATGTTCTTATTCTTGTTATATTGTATTAAGTGAGTTTCCAGATCTTCAACACTTTCACATTTTAATGTCAATTCAAACATTCTCTATGGAGGAATACAGATTGAATTGGGGTAATTTGTATCTGCTTCCTACATTAGTACAAATAACTGAGAACTAAATTTCTTGTTATGGAATTAACATTGCAAGTCATATTTTATAACATTATAAAGTTTTCAGAAGAAATGATATGTTGACTCAATCTACTGTATAAATTAGGGATATAGATGGAGATACGTATAGGAATTTAAAAATGGGAAATAATTTTTGTTATTTAATTTTAATAAGAATTAGAATCTGAGACAACGCATGCTCTAAGACATTTACATAGGAAGCCACAGAAATTTACCAACATGAAATTAATTTTGTAACTTAATTTCTAATAGAAATTCTGATTTTTGTGACTATCTTAATTAGAATTTATTTAAAGTGAACTTCAAATACATTTAATATTTTAATATATATTATAAATATGGGAGCAATTGTATTAAAATATATCAGTTTGTGTATGTGTATGCACATGTGCATGTATTTCTTCACATAGATACAATTGTATGTGCATGCTTATATTTTATATATGTACATATATTTATAATCCATATCTATCAATCTATTTCTCTTTACGTGCACACACAGAGAATATATAAATATATATAATTTTCTTATATGAGCTATAATAAAATATAATCTTATGATATGACACAATCTTAAAGTATTGCATGGTAAATATATTTTAAATGACTTTTAATTGGAGGTGCCTGGGTGGCTCAGTCAGCCGAACATCTATCTGTCTTTGGCTCAGGTCATGATCTCACGGTTTGTGAGTTTGAGCTCCACATCGGAATAGTTGCTGGGCTAGCTACTGTCAGTGCAGAACTTGCTTTGGATCCTCTGTCTTTCTCTCTCTCTGCCATTCCCTTGTTTGCTCTCTCTCTCTCTCTCTCTCAAAAATAGGTAAACATTAAAAAATTAACAAGAAATGACTTTTAATTGTATTGAAAAGATGCAAAATATAATGGGGTACTTGGGTGGCTCAGTCAGTTAAGTGTCTGACTTTGTCTCAGGTCATGATCTCATGGTTTGTGAGTTTGAGCCCCCATCTCGGGCTCTGCGCTCACAGCTCAGAGCATGGAGCCTGCTTTGGATTTTGTGTCTCCCTCTCTTTCTCTGTCCCTCCCCACTCAATCTCTGTCTCTCTGTCTCTCAAAAATAATAAACATTGAAAAATAAAAGATGAAAAATAAAGTAATTATAATTTATCTTTTAGAAATAAAAAGAAACACCAAATTCAAAGATTTAATCTGCTCAGTTATTAAGGATACCATGGTGAAAACAATAGTGGTCCTTAGATATTATAACTTTTTAAGGAAAAAATCAGATTGCAACCTATTTATATACATAACCATTTAGAGAAAACATTGCCTAGTTTTTTGTTTTCATTTTCAATTTTTTTTCCTTCCCCACATGGTTTACTTTGGAAAAATGAACAACATATAATATTAACAAAGCAAGTAAAGATGAAATATTGTAGTCCATATGCAGGAAATACTCACTGTAGTCAAAAGAGATTTTCTATTTAAAGATTATAGGATTGCGTTTAGAAACAGAGCAATTTAGTGTAATATATTCTATGAATACGTAATTTTCACCAGGTCAGCCCCTTCTTTTTTTATTCTCTCCACAATGCCCAGATGAGCTCTTTGCTTTCTATTTTGCATCAAAGACAAATTACTTCCTTGCTGTACTCAGAAATAGAAGAATATAATGAAACTCAATGTCATTTAGCAAGGCATCAGATTACAAAGATGGTCACTACAACTAGCTTTAAAAAACTTTCAGAGCAGATAAATAGCACCTGTTTTGTTCCTTTCTTGACTTGAGGTGGTAGGGGAGGTGATAAAATTACAAGAAAGTGACAACCAGATAATTTTTACAAACATCTAGGAAACTAATTCTCAAACTTTTAAAATATGCTTCCCAATCATATAGGACAAAAATCTACTAATCATATAAAGGGATAGAAATATTTGATTTTCATAAATTTGCTTGTAAAATTACACACTGGAAGTCCCTGAGGTTTTAAGTTTAGAAATTTAGTCAAGTTTCTCTCTTGTAATATAACATTGCGGGACCCCTCTATAATGCATTTATTCTAAAAATAGATGGGAGTCCCAAAGACTTTCTGAGAGAATGAGGACTTCCTTAGGCTTACCTTGTGTTCTCCATGATTTTCAATTGCTGTTATTATTGCTTTTTCTTTTCTTCAATATTGTTTTAGATTTATTGTTATTATCTTCTTGTCAGGTTTTCTGCAAGTAGATAAGTCAATCTGTTAATTATTTTGGCCTCTAGTTTCCTAGACATTTATACATGAAAGTGTGGTCTTTTGACATAAAGCCATATTTTGGTGTTCAGTAGTTATAACACACACTCCAGCCTAACTTTTTACCAGGCCAGCTTATTAGTTATGTGTTGCTTGTCATTATGTGCCACAATTCCTTAAATACATTGACTATTAATTGGATATTCCATGATTTTGTGCAGCTTTCTCTCTGATAGCTCTGACTCATGCTTTGATAAAGAGAGGTAGATATTCATTTTCCATTTGTCAAGCGATTCTTTCCAATTAACTTTGAAAGTGGAATAATTTCCATTATTCGGAATATTTCATCTATTTTGTTCACTCTCCCATATTCAAAATAATGATTTTGTATATGATCATTAGTCATTTCACTCATTTGACTTTTTGTGCAGACTGTTGGGTAAGGATGAGACTCATAGTTTGCTCTTTTCATACCTCTCACTATTCTTATCAATGAACTTTTTTTTTTGGCACATCCTTCTCTTCTTTCCCTCTGAAGCCTTATCTATATATTTTCTTTGTAAATATATGATTATATACATATATACATATATATATACATATGTGTATACATATGTATATACATATACATATATATGCATATAATCATGCCATATTTCATGACTTAAGGTTTCTTGCAGTAAATCAATTTTACTCAATAAATAAAATTATCTTATAATAACACTAAGATTAATAATATATACAATGTATTGAATGAGTTTATGAATGATTCTTGATTCTTTGAATCGAGCCCTGTGATAACTTTATTACACATATTGACCAATTAAATCTTTATAATACAGAAAAAAAAATCAATGATGAAACTTTAAAATTGACAAGCTGGAGAGAAATGCTTTCATTGAAGCACATGGCCAAGTTCATTTTATTTATTAACATTTGTATAGAATCTGTCATGTGTCAGACACTATTTGTTTTATCAACTATAGCAAATATTAACTCATTTACACATGACAATTACAAGAAGTAAGCCATTATTATTACCGTACATTTTTTACCGATAAGGAAAATGCAGCACTGAAAAGTCAAATACGTTGTCCAAGATCTCCTAACTAATATGTGGGAAAGCATGGATTCAAACCTGGACAGGCTTGCTACTGAGTACACAATCTCACTCACAGTGCTGTGAGGGCTCTCTTGCCTTAGTCCTGATAGAGGATATACTAACACAAATGGCATTGGTTGGTATGTTTCAAAACAAATAATGGCACCCATAGACACCCAGGAAACATATTTGGACGCTATCATTTTACAAAGATCTAAAGGACTAGGAAGTCAAAGACATATTTATATTTACATTTCCTTTTATAAATACTGTGAGTTCCCAAAAGAGAAGAGTCTGTGTTAGATGGTGCAAATTAAATTACTGGGCCATCACTTAAGAAATCGGAATGATAAAGCCTAAACAAGGGTTCAAACACATTGTATGGAAAACAAAGAAACTAAATTTGCCCTGGAATCAGCTGGCCTCCTCATCTGCCTCTAAACCAGTGAGAACTCGATCAGATAAATCTATGGACTCAAGTATTACATGCAAAGAAAAGCAACAGCTGAGGGACTATTCATAGAAAATAATAAAAGGCAAGTGGCTCAAATTGAAGTCCCACAGCTTGGTTGGTAAGTGTCATTCACATGGAGCTTTCTCCTCCTGGGATCACACAAAGAGATCCTCTGTCTAGTTGAAAGTTTTTCCTATTAGACAGTTATTTCTGCATTTCTTATCCGGACTGCCTTACTCTCTCTGTAAAGCTTTGTTGAATATTGCCTTATGTTTTTCTAATTGTTTTTGTTTACTCCTAACCCCTCCTTACTTAGACTTCAAGACCCATTTTGAATCCCAAATCAAATCCTCCCCTACTATCACAGGCTAATTTATATATATTTTTTCCTCTCTGCACTCCTTACATAAGTAATACATTATAATTTAACTGCATAAAACATGGTGTATTTTCATATTTTTTTTTTAATTTTTTTTTCAACGTTTATTTATTTTTGGGACAGAGAGAGACAGAGCATGAATGGGGGAGGGGCAGAGAGAGAGGGAGACACAGAATCGGAAACAGGCTCCAGGCTCTGAGCCATCAGCCCAGAGCCCGATGCAGGGCTCGAACTCACGGACCGCGAGATCGTGACCTGGCTGAAGTCGGACGCTTAACTGACTGCGCCACCCAGGCGCCCCTGTATTTTCATATTGATAACTTGCTTAGAATAACTGCTTAAGTACTTTAATTTTACCAGGTCCTTTGTCTTAAGCTACCTGCATCCTTGGATACATCCTAAGTGTATTACCCACAATAAGATTTCAAAAAATATATATTTTTTATCCGATAGTGTGACTAGACATGCTGAAGATACTCTAAAAGGTATGATAAAGTCTACTTTTAAGTGCTTGGACAACATGATTTATTAAAGCAAAACACTATTTTGTCAATAAATTCTCAAAATGTAGGTACTGTTTTGTAGGCAGAATAATAGCCCCCAAAGATGGTCCCTTCTCAATCCTCAGAATTTATCAATATATCTTACATATCTATGATTCTGACACCAATTCCAATGTGTGGGTTTTTCTCTCACACCAAGTAATTCTCTGATACCAGCTAGGGACATCCTGCAATTCAATTCAATTCTGACACCATCCATCTGAAGATAGTGCCAGATCCCACAGGTTAAGGGCTCAGTCCTGCAAAACTGCTCTCCTCTCCACTTCAGATGCTAATCTCTAGCTCAAGCTCTTATCTATGGGCTGTAGATCAGAAGTTCCACTGGCCCCATTCTTGGGTTGAATTAATTTGTCATAGCAGCTTACTAGAACTCAGAGAAATATTTTACTTGCCATATTATCAACTTATTATAAAAGAACCTTCATTGGAGAGGTATGATTGATTAAATCACTGGCTGCTGGTGATTCTCCAGCCCCTCACTTCTCCCTGGAGGTCCTGGGATGAACTGAAAGTTTCAACCCTCTGATGACATTGTTGGGTTCCTGGCAACCAGCCCCCATCCTTAGGTAACCTAGGGCCTTTCCAAAAGTCACCTCATTAATATAACAGAAAGTAATCCCCCCCCCCCCATCCTCTTCACTAAAGAACTTCCAAGAGTTTTAGGAGCTTTTTGAAGAAGGAAGGAGAGAATATAGCCAAGGAATGTGGATGGCCACTAGAATTTGGAAAAGGCTGGGGGATGTATTTTTCCTGGGGCCTCCAAAAGAAACACAATCCAGCTTATATTTTCATTTTAACCAATTCACAACCTTATCAGACTTCTGACCTTCAAGAATCGAGAAATAATAACATGTCTTGGGTTAAGTCACTAAATTTATTGTGATTGTTAGGGCAGCAATAAAAATATAATACAGCCATAATGGTGATAAAAATGTTTGCCACATCAAAGAATGTAAATACTGTGTGATTACATTTATATATGTGTTATTTTTTTTATATCATATCATTATTTCAGTCCTTTTATGGTACTTACCTAATGCAAAGTCTCAGAACATTTTATCATCTGTATTTGGCATAGAGTAAACTGGGAGGTGGGTGTGAGATTGGGAAACGTTTCTTCCAAATTTTGCTTAAGGAGCAGTAAATTGCATGGCAAGTAATTCTGTGAATTTTCATGGACATGTTTATGAATGGGCATCTATCTATTTATCCTCTATCCTCTATCTACCTATCTCTTTATCTATTATCTATCTATACATACATTTCTATTGACACTATTACAATTTGGAGGATTTGAATCTCTTCCTGTTTTAACTGAAACAAACAAGTTTTGTTGTTTTGTCTAAATGGTGAAACTTTCTAGTTTTGATACTTTATTTGTTACTATTTATGCCATTTCCTACATGTTCAGGTAACCAAAGCTATCTATTCCATTTACTTAATGTCTTCTCTGTCTTCAGAGATTTCGCTTTTCTGAAATAGGTCACTGTAATATAAGTTTTTATTTTCTCTGTCAGAACTGCAGTCAAATATAACTAAACTCTAGTGTGTACAAAGCTGACTGCATTCTTGCTAATAATCATGTCATATGATGTATCTATTAGAAATGCTGACTCTGGTTGTTGTTTCTGATTTTAATCTTCATTGTATGTCTCCTCTTTTGAAAGTCCTACCCTTCCCTCACCCCTTGTCCTATCCATCTTCTATGTATCCTCTATGTATTATCTATCTATCATCTCTCTATCTAATCATCTAATTTACATGACTTTATTCTCATTTAAAACTATATAAGAATTATTCTAGAGAGAAATAATGGAAATAAAATAAATTATTTTTAATCTAAAAATATTTGGAACTATCTTTGACTTTTCTATTTACTTTTACCTCTTCAAGCAACAAAAATAAACTTGACATTATTTCTTTGTACTATTTTAAGCAATACACTTATATTTAAGTGTATTCATAGATACAAAATAAAATCAAATGAAAGCCAAAAATAAATATTCAAAAATATTCTTTAACATTTTTTAAATAATGAAATTTTATTAAATTTTTTTTTTCAACGTTTATTTATTTTTGGGACAGAGAGAGACAGAGCATGAACGGGGGAGGGGCAGAGAGAGAGGGAGACACAGAATCGGAAACAGGCTCCAGGCTCTGAGCCATCAGCCCAGAGCCTGACGCGGGGCTCGAACTCACGGACCGCGAGACCGTGACCTGGCTGAAGTCGGACGCTTAACCGACTGCGCCACCCAGGCGCCCCAATAATGAAATTTTAACATTTAGTTTTAGTTTATGTATAAAATGAAAACACAAATTTTAGCCACTAAATTAATTCCTAAAAAAAAATGTTTGTTTAGAGAGTGTCCATTAGTGATTAGAAACATGGACACTAGTTTCCATCTACTAGCCTAAAATCTTGGTCCTGATCTTAAATTGCTCTTTGTCCTAGTAGAAGTTTCTATGTATTCTCTCCGTATCTTGGTCCCTCATTAAATTACTGGAAGAATTAAGTGAGTAAATATATTAAGTCTTCAGTATAAACACACAATAAACACAAACCATCATAAGCGATTCTGTAATAGAAGACCAAAATGATATGAAATAGCAGTTGAAACAGATATTGGACGTACATAGTGACAAACTGATAAATGAATAAATAAGAATTTGAAAGTCATGTTTTCTGCACTAGAGTGGCATCTGAAACATACGATGTGGCATAACACGTTAATCTGCCTTAGTATCAAAATAAGTATTACTTTGGCATTTACTATCAATAAAGAACCACCACAAATTCCCTAGAAGGGTGAAAATTCAAAACCTATCCAGATAAAAACTGTTTTTATATTGATGATATCTCTGGGGATATGTTTGGAATTGAACTTCTTGTTTTTGAGCACTGTGACATTATTGTTCATTGGAATGAACATGAGAAATTGCTCATCAATGACATATAAAATTTTTTAAAAGATTGGAATTTAAAATCCATCCCTGGAGCTCATCTTTATATTGAAGCAATTTCATAGCCAGGGTTTGAATTTAAGTCCTTACGGATTTTAAATGAGAATTGTTCTCACATTGCTTACAGAATAAACTAGGAGGGCTAAATATATGTCTATGCTGATATAGAGACTCTGTGTGAAATTCAGATTATTCAAAGGAAATACAAATAAATATATTATGTACATACTCTCATATTTTCCTGATAAACTTTATTTTTATTTTAATGTTCGTTTGTGATAAGAATTAATAATAGAATTAAAGATAAATATTCACGTTGTATGAAATCTTAGATTTCAAAAATGTTACATATCTAGTTTCTTATATACTCCATTCTCCAATCTTATTTTTGTTTCCAATTCGTCAATTTTAAAAAACTATATAAAATATCCAAGGGAGATACATTAAATCTAAGATGACATTTCACATTAATATTGTACTATTTATTATAGATTATATTGAAATTGAGCATAACAGTGAAAAATGTAACTCTAATCTTTCTGCAGACATGAGAATGATGTTAGGGCAACACTTACGTGTTCCCTTTTAAAAATTTTAAGTGTCCTATTTGACGATGCATAATACATTTGCATAGTAGTGTAACATTTATTCATATCCTACATGGATATATTTTCTAAGATCACTATCTTTAACCCTAAATTGGTAAGACTGAAAAAAAAATCTCAAAACACAGACTAGAAATAGCTATCAATATGTTTATTTGTTTTATTATATAGCTGGAAGTTTTATATTAGACAATACATGTTCAATTTAAGAAAAGAGATTGAAGCATTAATACCCCATGCCATTGAAATGGACTTGAGGAGGTTAATAAACATTAACTCAATAAATATTTTTAAACACACGACAGACACACTTATTGTCATGGTTATTATAAATGGAGCTAACAGTCAAATAGATAATGCCATTTCTCAATATATTTTATAACGAATATAAACAGAATGGAAAGGATATAAGCACTATTCATGGAAGCACTTTTCAGGAAGAGATAAAGAGCCGCACAACCACTAAAAAAGGAACAACAGAACATCATATCATGGGGTCTGTTAAGACTGAGACAGGAAGGGAGAGGAAGAAAGTTCAGAACGGATAATGTAGATCAGTTTGCTTAGCATCAGAAAGACATGTTACATTTACACTCAAAGTACATGGTCTTTTGTACTCAAGTTACATGAGAAACACATGAGAAGAAGGTTTGAAGCAAGTATATTACTTTAATTTACAATTTAGGAACATGTTCGTAACTAATCTGAATGCATAGTCTAGTAGGAGTTTCTGGACTGAAGGAGGCTAGTTAAAAGGCTATTGAAACATCCGGAGGAGAAAGAAAGTAAATCAGGAAAAATAAAATTTACATCTATTGAATTAGAACCTAACTCATAGTCTATTTGAGAAAATATAACCCTGGTAAAAGTAGAGTTAAGAATTGAGACACCAACCTCCAGTATCCAACCCCAAAACACATTTTTTTTTCTGCTATGCTGAAAAATATCTGTCTTTTGTCTTGTTTCTCATTCAGATTTTCCTTCTTCTGAATGACCATTAAAGATGAATACATGGGCTTCTAGGAGAAACTGCTTCAAAATTCTAGAAAAGTTTTTGGAAGAGTAGATCAATAGTGAATCTCAAGTGTAATCTATCAGAATTCTCTCATGACAGAAAAGTAAAAAGGTCAACATGTTAATGTCTGTGAAGTCATTTCATATTTGTAAAATATCCAGCTCTGACTCTATCAAGTGTTCGTGATTTACTTCCACTTCTAGTTTAGTCCAAAGAACGTTCAGGGTAGTACGGGGTACAATAAATAAAATGGCACAATGCCTAAATTCCAATATTGACTCCACCATTTGACAACTGTGTTCTACAGGGAAGTCACTTGGGCAGTTCAAGCCCTCTCAGGCTCCACTTCCTTACTTATCTTTTTCAGAGGGTTATTTTGATGATTAAGTCAGTAATAATTACTTACAAAGAGTATCACACACAAGAATGACAGTAAGTATCAGCAATATTACTATTTATAGGTTTTCTATCACTTATACTCTTCTCTTGCCATGTAATTGAAGGCATTCACAGCCTCTGGGAATTAAAATGCAGACATCTTTGAGGAGTCATTACAGAAAATTCCTCCTATCAATGTAGTGTTTTCATGATTCTGATAAAATAATCTCTCTCATGATAGTTAAGTCATTTAAAAATCACTTCAATTCTACCTTCCCTTTTGTTTTTTGAAAGACTGTGACAATATCCTCGTGGAAAACAATGCATGCTATGAACTGTTATATACAAAATACAGTTAACACTAAGAGTTAGTGGCAAAAAACTAAAACTTTAACTTAAAGACGGGTCTTCCTGATGCATGGTCATGATGCTACAATTAATGGAATTTATTTATTTTTCTTGTAATGTATTGTAAATATAAACTGTCTTTTAATGTTATCTTTTATTTGAAAATTGTGAAATGCAATTAAAAATGCAATTAGTATTTGACCAAAGATAACTAAAATAAAAAGGAAGAAGGATAGGTTTGTTTCCCAGGGAACACATGAGAAATCTGCTTTGATCGCAGTTCAAATCTCTATTTAGGGTTTCTTACTCAGGATTATCATTTTGCCACCTTTAAAAAAGAAATGCTTACTCTATTTTTGATGAATGTTGAATTATGTTCAACAACTGTTCATGTTTTGATCTTCTCAAACTGGTGAATACAGATCTTAATTAGTAGTCAATGGTTTGATGAGTGGAAGTAGGCAGAAGAAAAAAGCAAAAAAAAGTTAATTTTCCTGCAATGTTAATTTTAGACAAAATGTTTGGAAAGTCTCAATTTTATGTTAAAACATAAAAGAGCTATTTCATGAAATATGCAATATTTATATGTTTTTATGATAAAGGGTGTTCTAGTAAATGTATGCTTGTCCTATGGCCAATTTATGTTATAATTTTGAAAACTATGCATGGGCATTTGTTTATTCTTCCCGACTGATAGTGTATTTTGACAAGAAAAGGTCAAAATCAAAACCAAAACTCAATTAATTAAAAAAATATAAAATGCAAAATATTAAAATAAATTATTTACAGATACCAGAAATGGCTAAATCAGAGGCGCCTGGGTGGCTTAGTTGATAAAGGTCCGACTTCGCCTCAGGTCATGATCTAGAGTTTCAGGTTCGTGAGTTTGAGCCCCGCATCTGGCTCTGTGCTGACAGCATGGAGCCTGGAGCCTGCTTCAGATTCTGTGTCTCCCTCTCTCTGCCCCTCCCCCAGTCACACTCTGTCTCTCTCTCTCTCTCAAAAAGAAACATTAAAAAAAGTTTTAAAAATGATTAAATCACAAAGGATGAAAAGGGCTAGGATTCTGGAGAGAGAACATAAGAATGGTGAGCTAATTATCTGCAACCTCAGGGTCCCTGTTGGCTATTTCAAGTCTGTGTGTTCATAGAGGCTAAGATTTTAGGTTTTGAATAAACAGAGACCTACTCCTATACAAACAGAAAAAAAAGAAAAAGGCATTTTTGAAGTCATGGAGCATTTTGAAGTCATGAAGCATTCCTTTTCACAACACTTTTTAATTCTGTGCAGTATGGAGGTCTAAAATCTAATGTGAGTGGAATTTTGGCAGTCTTGCAGCACTGCAGAGACAGAGATTAGAATCCACATCTCCCAAACTGAAGGGCCCAAGTGAATGCACTGGGATCCCAGCGGGAAGAATGAGATCAACTCAAACTTCACTCACTTTTGTCGCTAATTAGCTGAAAGTAATGGCCTTCAAATGACTCTTGTTAGGTAATGAAATAAAGAATAATTTCTGGAGAAAGATCATTTCACCTAGGACCTATATATTTATAAAAACAAACTGACACAAAATAAAAAAATTCTCAACATGCTAACAGACAGGGCCGTAAGGCCAGAAGTTAAGAAGAATTCGAAAGAAAGAAAGAAGAAAGAAAGAAAAAGAAAGAAAGAAGAAAGAAGAAAGAAAGAAAACTAAAAATAAAAATAAACTCACATATGATACACTTATGTAATTTGGCACCAAATATTTTAAATTAAAAATTATTTTTTAATGTGTCTTTTTGAGAGAGAGAGAGACAGAGAGGGAGAGAGAGACAGAGACAGAGACAGAGAATGAGCGGGTGAGGGGCGGAGAGAGAGGGAAACAGATTCTGAAGCAGGCTCCAGGCTTCAAGATGTTAGCACAGAGCCCGATGTGGTGCTCAAACTCACCGGCCATGTGATCATGACCTGAGCCAAAGTCTGATGCCCAACTGACTGAGCCACGCAGGTACCCCTAGCACCAAAGATTTTAAAATACAGTGGTATGGTAAAGAAAATAGAAGAGGCATTATTTAGAAAACTAGTTAAAAGTATGGAGAAAATTGAATATAGGAATGTCTAAATTAGAGTATCAAATGGAAATTCTAGACTTGCAAAATACGTATTTGAAAATCAAAATTCATAGATGATAGTTAGCAGAAGGTGAGAAAATAAAAACAGACTTTTTGAAACTGACAAGAGACACAAGGAAAATATATACACTGAATGAGACAGAAAAAAGTATTAATTTAAATAATGAATAGGATATGTAGGAAATAGTACAAGTTAAATGAAGAGGGAATGATATCCTCAATGTATCAGGAGAAATGGTAATGTTTTTTTTTGTTTTGTTTTGTTTTGTTTTTTTTCAACGTTTTTATTTATTTTTGGGACAGAGAGAGACAGAGCATGAACGGGGGAGGGGCAGAGAGAGAGGGAGACACAGAATCGGAAACAGGCTCCAGGCTCTGAGCCATCAGCCCAGAGCCTGACGCGGGGCTCGAGCTCACGGACCGTGAGATCGTGACCTGGCTGAAGTCGGACGCTTAACCGACTGCGCTACCCAGGCGCCCCTTGAGAAAAGATACTGGAAATTATTACTTTGAGGAAAGGTAAATATTAATAATTTTAATATATAATTTTATAAACATTCTTAAAATTGCCTTGCTATAATTGTAATTTATATGAATTCACAAATAGATGACTATCATGATATATAGCCTCTTTTGATAAAATTCAAAGAGGTCCCTGCATTTTATGTGCCAAATGTCATAATAATTTGGTTTTAAATCTGTTAAAGGGACTCACATGAATTCTGATACATATTTGTAAGTAATGTATACAAATTCAGACTGATACACCTTTATTGTAGTTGAGATTCCAACTGACCATAAGTAGCATTGCTGTTGGAAGGTATGATTTTTCCAAAATAGTGAGTAATTCTCAGTAAATATATTTAAAAAAATTTTTTTGATAAGTGCAATATTGGAAATGTCAATGAACATTAAAATTATTCAAAATACATTATATTTGGATCTGGGAACAAAGTTAAATTTTAGGGTCAGAAAATTTGCTCAAGACCCAGGACAAGTCTTCTTTATGTGAAATTGTCTCAAACCCAGGGCATTTAGTATTTCAAGGATAAACATCCACCAGAATAAATATCAGTTGGGCCCCTTCAATCACTAGACAACAAAATACAAACTCACAGATTTCCCCAAATGTTCCACAAAACATGGGAACTCCCTATCTCCCCACACACATATGAAAATCACTGTCTATAGGGATATTTTAGGTAAATTTTCAAGAGATTGAAGTATTGTAATTTTCCAATCATTATCTTTTAATCTTCTCTTTTCAAGCTCATATTCGATATTTAGAATTTTTTTAGGTATATTGAAAATAGGACCTCCTTCAAAACAGTTACTAATCATCACCACCAACACTAAGATCTCTCCCCTTAGGCTGCCAACATAACTACTGATTCCTTAATTCTGCTTTTTCCTAATTCCCCATTGGATCCCCAAATCAGTTCTCCGTAAAACAAGAGGGAACTTCTTTTTTACAAATTACATTATGTCACTTTTCTGCTCTCCTCTTTTGAAAGTCTTTCCTTCCACTTAGAATACAATTATAAATTCTTCATTTGGCCTGGAAATGCTACAACACCTACACTCTGTCCATTTCTGCAAACCTTATATTCTACCATTCTTCTACTCATTATCCACAAGCACATGAGCCTTTAAATTCTCCATGCAAACATGAGGCTCAGGAATCGTGGAATCCTCCGCCCCTTTACAGATTGCTAAAATGTGCTTCCCTAAGTTAGGCACATGAGTAGATCCCTTGTTTGATTCAAGTAGGTCAAATAACTCCTCTTATGTCTAAACCAGCACTCAATCCACTTAGCAGGCATAATTTTCCTTCACAGAACCTATTAATACCTGACATTATATTATGTGTTTATATATTCATCTGTTATATTTTGTATTCTCCTCTATATGTGTTTAAAGGCAGAAAACTGGTCTGATTGTAATATGCTATATCCCAGGTACCTAAAATGCTACCAAGTAATAATATGAATTTAATAAATGTTAAGTCCTGGAATAATCTAATGGTTTCCTTTCTCTAAACTTTAGGAAAAATAGTTTAATTCAATGAATAGTAAAGGTATAGGATATTTTCTTTGAAATGATTTTCAATCTTTCCATTAAGAGAAAAGTTCTTTCTTTCTCTTTTCTCACTTGACTACACAATATATCATTTTATGAGATCATAAAGTAATATATATTTTTGATCCCAAGAAGAATTTATCTGGCCTGAAACTGTTAGTCTGATAGCTATTGTTTTAATATTTGCTAAAGTAAATCTTCTAAGCCTCTTCTATTGGAATGATTTTTTTAATGCTTTATTTGTATTCTTCTTTAAATGAGCAAAGGGAGTAATCTAGCCACAAAAGACTTACAGTAACCCTGATACCAATGGGAAATTGAATATTTTTAATAAAATATTGAGGTATGTTATTTTACATTTTGTGTTATATGATCTGTCATATGAAAATGCTTGTCTGGGTATTAAGAAACAAGAACACCCTGAAAATATCCTTAGGGTCATCTACAGGTAATACAAAGTCAATAAAATTGCTTCACTAATGATTTTGAGACTTCCCACAAAGATTCTGGTACTGAGTCAAGTTTTTGCATAAGATGAAAGAATATGTCCAATGAAATTCAATCTATGAGAAATTCAATCTATGAAACAGAAGACTCTGTTATCAGAAACTTGTAATTTTATAATCATGATTTCATCATTTCCCTTAGTAGAATTGTCACAGACCTATAATAATTTAATCTTTCAATCATTGAACTATCTTGCCTTTAAATAATATAATTCTGCTTTTCCACAGAGATACATTTACAAATAAAAGAACAAAATTTTTCAAAATCTTTTTTTTTTAAAGAGAGACAAATAATGTGGATAATAAGAGTCTGTCAATCCATAAACTTTGGGTAGAGAAGTCTTTAAGTCAATGCTTATTTGGCAATAAGAATATTTATTATTTTATTATTTGTATTACTGAAATCCTGTAAAGATATATTTGTACATGTACTTACATTTTAAAAAAAACTGAAAAAGTGATTATCTTAATAATTTTAACATGTGTTACAGCATAAGGTTTATTTTCTTTTCTGATTTCTACATCGCTTCCCTGAAGATACTATCTTCCTTTATTGAAGTTGAATAATTTCATATACTTAAAACACCACAGGGAACAACAGGAGAGTGGTAATTTCAAATTTTCATAGTGTTTTTTAATTTGGTTTATGGCTTAGAATTAGCATGTCTGTGCTCAACGCCAAAAGATGTTTGCTCATTTGTTTGTTTGTATTTTGCCAGTGAGGACCTGAAATTTCAGAAATACATGCATAGCGTCTATTATAATTCTGTCAAAAGTAAGAGTCCAACTCTTACAACTAAACTACTATTTTCTCAAGAAATAAAGACCTTCAGTCGGTGCTCATACTTTATTCATGATGTGTGTATTTGCATCATTATCTACTTTGAGTCATTTGCTTTTTGTTATGTGTCAAATAAAGTTGAAATTATGTACCAAGTCACATTTCAATGTGCAATTTCAATGCACAATAAAATGAAAGATTCCTTTCAAGATACACTCATCAAATATAACTTAATAGGAAAGTATGTGTTGTGATTGTGAATATGCATTTATTAATTACATTAATTATTTGTTAACATGATGCTCAGGACCTGAAACAAGTATGAATTTATCTTTGAATTGAATTATTTAATATAAATAATAAATCTTTATGTTATAATAAATGTTGCTCTAGTGTATGAATTAATTTAGTTGTTTAACGTCTGTAAATCCTTAAAAAGAGTTATCAGTGGGAAAAATCCATAATTTTTGTTGAGTTTTTTATATATTAACTACATTTATTGTTGACTTCCTAGAAACCAACTCAACATCACAAATATAAAAGTTTAACAATTACTACACTCTAATGAATTTTGGGAAAGTAAAATTCAGTCAGTGGTTCATACACCCAAAGAATGTTTGTCTGAGTTATTTTTATTTTAGTTTGGTTGCATTTGAGAATACTTACAATGTAAGTATTTAATAATTGGTATGTATTTGATGATTACAGTGTGCAATCAGCAATGAAGAAAAATTATTAAGACTCGATACTGTCCTACTGAAGATTACTAATAGGTTAGTAAGCCAGAATACAGACTTGAAACAGTTAATGTATTAAAATTCATATGAAAAACACATTTAGTTAGCAAATGCACATTTAAAAATGGCATCTCAACTTGACACCTTTAGGGACTATTTAAAAAATTTCTTTCGCAGTCTAAATTTCTGGAGAGGAAGAATATTTGATAGCTGCTTTATAATGTTGCTTCTAAAATAATGCTCAGCTTAGAAGCCCTTTGTCAGTAGAGAAGGCTTTTATCAGCATCCCTGCCTTCCACTACACATTCTTTTACAGAAAAAGAGAAACCTGCAAGTTTATATCTCAACATAATCTCAAACTTGTTTCCACTGCTGAGATGATAAACCTTTAATTTTATTTCCCATTCAGGTTTATGCCTTTGTTTAGTTTCTAAGAAGTAACGAGAAGTCTGTATTTTATTGCCTGAAGTATACAATGAACTGGTATGACATCTAAACTTCCACCTTAGATACAAGTGTAAGAAACAGAAAAAAAAAATAAAAAAGTAGATAAAGGATGAAAAATCTCAGCACAGGCAGGAAAATAACACAAATTGGAGGAAGGGCTCAGCCTAAGAAATATTCATATGCTATCATGTAAATGACTGAGTCCTCTTTGCCACTCTTAATTTAGTATTGAACTTCTGCAGATCTCTTAAAAGAAATTACTCTTAAACATTGTTTGACGTCTTTATGGAATTTTAATTTACAGTTTACAAAATGTGCAAATATAAATATATTTGTACTACATAATATATATAACAAAATCCAATGATAATACATTGTTCTATGAAAATATTAAAAAAAATATTTTCTTGGGGTGCCTGGGTGGCTCAGTTGGTTAAGCGTTTGACTTCAGCTGAGGTCTTGATCTCATGGTTCACGAGTTCAAGCCTTGCGTCAGGCTCTGTGCTAACAGCTCAGAGTCTGGAGCCTGCTTCATATTCTGTGTCTCTGTCTCTTTCTGCCCTCCCCACTTGCGCTCTCTCTTTCTCTCTCGCTCTTTCTCAGAAATAAATAAACATTAAAAAAATTGAAAAAAAAGAAAAAAGAAAAATTTTCTTAAATTATTAAATTATTTAAAATATGCATAAAGATATTTTGCCTATATGATCAACATATGTGTAGAAAATGTGCCAAATTATTACTTACTTGGTGTAAATCTTGTACAATGTTTTTGAACAGTTTATATGCCAGGACTGTCGAGCAAAATATTGTTAGGCAACGTGACATTTTTGGGAAAGAAATATTTTTAGTATTTGAAGAAGTAATTATTCAATGCTTTGCAAAATTTGTTAAATATTCTAGCTCAAAAATAAGCTTTGAATTTCCCCTCAATTTTGAAAAATTGAGAAGTGATTTTCTTCAAGTATAATTATAAATAACAAAATATATAAGAACAGTGTAATTGAAAAGCTTGAAGACCCTTAATTATAGTGGTGCAAATGTGGCATATGAAACTTGAATTGCAGCCTAATTATTACTTCGTTATGTCTACTTAAGAAATTGCTGACAAATGGTTTATAGTTTTAACTTAAGAAACTAGAATAAAATTTAGAAGTAAAGATGTGTTGACTCAAAAAGCATGTTGACATATACTATATAGTTGGCTCTGAAACATATTATGAAATTAAGAAAAATAAATACAGTGTAAATTTGTACTTGAAGTGTATATGTATATCACAGTGAGGTAAACACATTTTTATTTATTAAATAGGACGTTCGCACATTCTGATTTTGCTTTCTATCAGATGTCATTCTCATGAGTATGTGTATACTGGTGTGTGTATAAATGTAAACATGTTTATGCAATTTCTAATAAATACATGTTATATACCTCTATATATTATATACATTTATTAAATGTATATATTATGAATCACATTATATCAGATATACTTAGTACTATATATATCAAAGTGGTTTATGTGATTGAAATTCTAATACAATGCAGTTTTTCACATGCTATTTATTCACATATGTGTGCACACATACACACACGGCACGGTTTTAATCAATTTTGTCAAATACGTAACCATTTTCTTAATCGAAATATACAATCTTCTTATCACCTTGGAGAGTTCTTTCAACAAAAACATGGCAGCTGCATGTTGTGTGATTTTAGATATTTGTCTTTATGATTCTATATCAATTTTTCTGCATTGAAGTAATAGACTTCTGCATTTGTATCGGTTGACTGGTACTTTACTATCTACTCACATTGGGGTTGTCTTTTATTGTTAATTTTCAGTAGAGGATGAGGCTAACATTTTCTGCAGAGCTGAAAATTCTAGATATTTACTTTCCCAGTCTGCTCTGTATTTAATGCATGTGGACTTGTGATCTAGGACCAGATAATTGACAGCTTCAGTGCCAGACTTTAAATCGAGAGCCACCGTGGCAAAAAAGCATGATAAAGAATCCATGTTGATATCCTGCAGTGACAGCAACAAATCCATTCTCTAGAGACAGCAGTCTAGCCGCCATGATTAAGTGCTGGTAGTATTGGTGGGCAGTCAGAATGACTTTTTTTTTTTTTTTTTTAATTTTTTTTTCAACGTTTATTTATTTTGGGGACAGAGAGAGACAGAGCATGAACGGGGGAGGGGCAGAGAGAGAGGGAGACACAGAATCAGAAACAGGCTCCAGGCTCTGAGCCATCAGCCCAGAGCCCGACGCGGGGCTCGAACTCACGGAGCGTGAGATCGTGACCTGGCTGAAGTCGGACGCTTAACCGACTGCACCACCCAGGCGCCCCAGAATGACTTTTACTCAGAATGTTTTCTGTCCTATGATTTTGCATTAGTTCTGGCTTTGTGGCCTCTCTTTGTTTCCGTCTATTTCCGAACACATTCCACTATTCTTCTGAGTGATTCTCTAAGCTTACCGAAGTCTATGAAATATTTTCGATTCAAATCAGCCAGTCATTTTTGTTGTTGGCTTCTAAGGACACTGAATGGTATAAATAAATATTGCTCTATGGTAAGGGTGAAAGGGTGGGGGGAGTCGTCACATGTTCCAGGAAATAGAGAGAAAATATCTGGTCTGTAAATGACAAGCTACTCCGGAAGAAAAAAACCTTTATATGTAGATATTAAAGAGCCATAGGAAAAAACCAGGGAGAGAAAGAGAGGAACCATAATTCATCGTAGAGCACAACAGAAGAGACAAAATAGATTGACTTCCTTGGGGAGAAATAATGTTAAGGGCCAACATATTAGCCTCAGGACCAGTTGGAATCATGTATGCAAGCAAAAGCCAAGTAAAGAGACGCAACGCATTTCTTCAGTCTGACGTGGGGGAAAAAGTGCTCCTGGCTAGTCACATATTTTGGGCAGATGTGAGGCATCTGTTGCTTACACCTGAGAAAGCTAATTAGCTAATTAAATTCTTAGGAGGAGCAGGAAAACAAGCCTGAGGTACAAGATTCGCCCCAGCTGAGTTGTATGCTCTACTACCAAAATGAATGTGAATTTTAAGCTAAGAGGAAGGAAAACAAGTGAGGATTTTATTTCAAGCCAGAATTACAGAAGTTAAGTAAATAAAAGAAAAAGGATACTATATCAGCCACAAGGGAAAGAATGCACAATTCCAGTGTTTTCTATTAATTGGCTTTATTACATTAAATAAACATATCTATTCATGGCAAAGTTACTTTTTAATATCAGGCCAATTTTATTATATATTCGATTTTACTTATTATACATAAATTACTACATATTGGACAGCTTTATTATATGAAAATAGAATTTCAATTATACCCATACATAAACTGTAAAGTTGCCCTTGATTCCCTTACACTTAATAGAGCACAGGGTCAGCTGTTAATTCAGGCCACCAAGGTTAGCATCTTTATGTTGCTATGATTAGGTTTTGTCTGCTGGCTCTATAGAAGGCATATTTACATGAACCACATTTTTTACTCATAACTCACATAATTAGGGTGCACTCAAAATGCTAAAATTACCTCAGTTGCAAGATAAATATCTATTTTACACTAAAGTTCTTGACTGGACACCTTTTGTTAACGTGATTTTTCTCTTTGCACATTAAATATAAAAACATATCATTGTAAATGTCATGAAGACAAGCTTAGCACTAGGCAGAATGCACTGATTAAAGAAGATTGGACTGTAATTCTAATTACTTAAGTTTTGAAATATAGAACATATGAAGGTTAATTTTATGTGTCAACTTGACTGGGCCACAGGATGCCCAGATATCTACCTAAAAATTATTTCTGAAAGTGTCTGTGAGGGTGTTTCAGGAAGACATTAACATTTGAATCTGTAGACTGAGTTTAGAGAAGATTGTTCTTGCCCTTCTTGAGGTAGGTGAGGATCATCCAATCCATTGAGGGCCCGAATAAAACCAAGAGGTGGAGGGGGCAGAAATCACTCTCTACGCCTGACTTCTGAGCTGGGTCTTCTGCTCTTGAACAGGACTTAGGCCATCAGTTCTAAAGATTCTCAGGCTTTCAGACTCAGACTGGAACCACACCACTGGCTTTCTTGGGTCTCTGGCTTATAGAGAGCAGATCATGGAACATCTCACCTCCATAATTGTGTGAGTTAATTCCTCATAATCCTTGATAGATAAATATCTGTCTATCTATCTATCTATCTATCTGTCTATCTATCTATCTATCTATCTATCATCTATCTATATCATGATATGATATATGTATATGCATGTATGTATATGTATCTATCATCTACCTACCTGTTATCTATCTATATCCTATTAGTTCTATTTTCCTGGAGAACAGGAAAACCATCTCTTCTTACAACTCTCAGCCCTACTCTAATGACATCTATTTTGTCGCTTACACAGACTCTTAAGTTTCCTGGAGAAACTCGAATAATACGGAACACATGTACTTTTGTTTAAAAAATATAATCTAACATTTAGCAGAGTTGTAAAGTACGAGTTCTCAACAAGTGAAGATTTAAAAAAGCACATGCTAATACTTCTGTGTTTTGATTGCGATAGAAGTGTTAGAACTGAAGTCAGCCACATGTATCCAAGATGAAATTAAGGAATTCTATTTCATATCAGGTTATATTTACTCAGTATAACTTGTGAGAGAGTGAAAGATTACATTTGGAAATTTTTAAAAATGCATTGAAGACACCAACACCTTAGGGGATAAGAAATGTGTAATTGCATCATATATAAAACTTTGAAATTTTTTGTTGTTTACTACCTTAGTTTTGAATTTTCATTTAATGTTCTTGAAAGGGAAAGTACCTGTTCAATGTTTTTGCTTATGATAAACTGCCCCTTCATTCTAATTTTGATCATGAAATTTCCAAGAATCTTCACATAATAAAGGGAAAAGAATACTACTAAGTGAGGATAACTGCTTTTGTCATTAAAATAATATATTCTTGTAAAACGTATTGTAAAGTGACCCACTGTGTCCTTTAAATGCTGAGGACTGATGCAGTATACAGCAGTGCATTTCATTTGCAAGGTCAATAAAACTGGCATATAAAGAGATACTTTGTTTTTAGTAACCTCAAATATCATATAAACATTACATTGAAATACAGCATTAAATAGCTATATTTTTTATAATTTATATAAAATACCCATAAAATACACATGTATTTTTTTTAATTTTTAAATATTTATTTACTTTTGAGAGAGAGAGAAAAAGAGAGAGGGACAGAGTATCCGTGGGGAGAGCAGAAAGAGGGACACACGGAATCTGAAACAGGCTGTGAGACTCCAACTCACGAACCATGAGATCGTGAGCTGAGCTGAAGTCGGACGCTTAACAGACTGAGCCACCTAGGCATGCCAAATACACATATATTTTAAAGTGGGCCAGAAATTATTGTTTCTGTGTGTCCTTAGTAGTTATCAATCAAGCAATGTGAATAGTCTTCAAACATGTTCTAACAAGGATACTTGAAATAAACTTAATGAAAGAGAATTTTCAAAATTATTATGTTTAATAATGTGAAAATCAGAAAAAAAATGTGAAAACCAGAAAATTCTATATTTATTTGCGATTTTTAAGCTAATCTCAATGTCTTGATAAAATCTAAGCTTTAAAATATAAATACTACACATTGAATTAACAGATATGGCAATCAAAATTGCAATGTAATTTACAAGATAGTATAATTTGCATAGATATAGAAATAACTTTAGCCTGGCAAATGCCAGATAGATTGCCCTTCTATGAAACTGGCAAATTTAACCTTGTTTGTCAGTAAGACGGGCAATGGTTACCTTTTTTAGAGTCTGTGTAAGCAAGGAAATAGATGTCATTAGAGTAGGGCTGAGAGTTGTAAGAAGTGGTTTTCCTGTTTTCCAGTGAGTTCGTGGTACCGATGGAAATGAGAAATTATAGTATATATTTGTTTTATGTATTCAAAAGCTTGCCTTGCTGGCTCATTGTTGCACATAAATCTACATAATATTCATTATCATTGATTGCCTAGATGCCTCGAAATAGCTTATCTTTCTGTTGATTTTTAAAATCTGCAACCATTTGCAAATATCCAAATATATGTTTATATGGAATTACTTTTTTAAAATCTTTATTCTACACATGAAATATGGATCCAACTGTGTTTTCAAGTTAAAGTGACCTTGGTAAGCCATTAACTTTCCAGGGTTCAATTTTCCTATTTCCAAGATGTGATAACAATACCTGCCTCTGTTTACTTTGAAGAGAGTGAAAATAACAGAGATAAGGTAGATTCTCCCAGGGCCTAAAATAGTTGCTGATAGTATATGAAATACTTTAGAGAAGCGGAATTAACTTCTCCAGCCACTAAGTAAACTCCGACTAAGTTACTGTTTCAAAATTATTATAGAAACTCAAAGAGCAGAAATACAAATATGAGCGCAACATAAAAATTAAATTAAGCATTAAATTGAGTTGAAAACACTAAAGTACAAATTCTGTGCTATAAACACAAACCCAAGAAGAAAAAGGCAAGGAGGCAGGAATTAAGGCTAATGAAAATATAGTATTAAGGAATATTATATATGAAGTGGTTTATAGTTTACACTGTCACATATTTTATTTAATGTGATTCTCCTAATAATCATTTGAAGATGTGTCCTATAGCAGGGTTGTAGCAGATTTGTGATGTGCCACAAGATGCTTCTTCAGATATAATCATTTTTCCCTTTGCCTATAATGTAGCTAGCTGGTAACCTCCAGCTCTTTGCCAGAGTGGCCTCAATTTTTTTTTTTTTCCCAGCAATGTCATTTATTTTATTGTTTATTTAGGAATAATTTCAAATTCACATAAAGTTGCAATAGTACAAAAGTCTCCCATATAAACTTTAGTAAGCTTCTGCATTGTTAACATTTTACCACATTTGGTAGCATTTCTCTCTCATTTTTATTTTCTTTTTCTATAGCACTTGAAAGCAAACTAGAGACATGATGTCCTATTACCCTTTAATACTTTATAGTTGCAAAAAAAGTTCTCTTGGTAATGATAACATAATTTTCAAAATACGAAAATTAAAATTGACCCACTATACCAAGTGTTTACCAACTGCATTTGTATTTTACCTATTGTCTCAGTAGAGTTTACAAATTCAAGAAATGTGTTGTGTTTGGTCACCATGTCCCTTTAATTCTTCAATTTGAAATTGTGCCTCAGTCTTTCCCTATCTTTCATGACTTAGCTATTTTTGAAGAATATATATATATATATATATATATATGCATATATATAATATTTTGTTATATATTACATGTGTATACATATGTGATATTTTTACATATTTGGTATCTTGAAGAATATACATGTATAAGCTCTTTGGCATACTCACATTATTCTCTAAAATTTTTCTTACTTTCTGGTAATAGTTCTTATGAACTTGTCTGATATTTTTTTCTGACTCAGATTTGGAGTCAGCCATTTCTCCAAGGATCTATAGTTTTTTCCATTTTTGGTTTTCAGTAGAGAATACAGTTTAGAAATCAAATATACACATATGTAGATTTCTATATTTATATATATATATTTTTTAATTTTTTTTTCAACGTTTTTATTTATTTTTGGGACAGAGAGAGACAGAGCATGAACGGGGGAGGGGCAGAGAGAGAGGGAGACACAGAATCGGAAACAGGCTCCAGGCTCCGAGCCATCCGCCCAGAGCCCGACGCGGGGCTCGAACTCACGGACCGCGAGATCGTGACCTGGCTAAAGTCGGACGCTTAACCGACTGCGCCACCCAGGCGCCCCTATATTTATCTTTAAATCTCTCTCTATGTACCTACCTACCTACCTATATATCTGTTTATCTATCATATAAGTATCTTAAAATCCATAAATTCACCCACTCCCTTTAACTTCAATCCAACATGACAGGATTTATCCTAATGCCAACTTTTCCATGTTTCTGCAGTGAGAAATCTGGCTCTAATCATCAACAAGGTATTTACTTATTTACTTAATATCCCCTGTATTTGATCAACCTTTTGCCACATTAGCAGAAGTCTCAGCCCTGAGCATGCTTCATAAACTCCACCCTGGCTCACCTTCCAAAACAATGATCTAGACAAGCCAAGGACATATTATTCTCAAGGTAACCCTTAGCCAATGCATAGCATGAGGGTGATTACTGAGAACACTTTCTTCTCAGAATGGCTCTCAGCCAAAGATTAAGCAGAAAAAATGGTATAATGGCCTAGTCATTTCCATCCTACTTGGCAAACTTCTAATGGGCAATTTTTTCTTCAGGTCTCCACACTGGGCCTGCAGTCATGTCTATATCACAGTTGATGGCTAACCCTGGCAAGTCCTCCTCCTTCACTTTTCTTCCCACCGGTGTTACTCCCAAAATATTTGTATGACTAAATCCATGTCCCTCTGTCCTTTCCACAGAACTCAGATTATGACAAGGGAGTGGGTAAACCCACCATGACTTCCATGGAATATAAATTAAGGATTATTGTTGAAAATCTTATAAGCCAAAATTAGCAGAGAATAAATGCCTCCCCAATTTCTATTTCATAGAAAAATTTGTGTGTAGGCAAGTTATAGCCAGAGTTGGCACACTATGGAAAAAAAATTTCATGGTGAGGTTCCTTTGAAGCACCACAAACCTCTAGAGAGAAAGAGAATAGGGAACAAAAACAGCCACTTTAGAATCGCCCTCCCTACCATACAGGTGCAAAACCTAAATCAGCTTCCATCAAAGATGGAGTAACTCTAGTAACATTAGCCTACCCCCAATAAACTATAAAACTGGTTAAAATGTATGAGCTAACTGCTTTAAAGCAGTAACAAAATATAACCCAAGACTGAAATCTCTGAGAGAAGAGAAATAAGCAAGGCAAGTCCCACGATAATGTCAGATCTAGCCCTGCAAAGAATTTCCCAATGGCAACACAGAGAACTGGATTTCAAACACAGCATGGAGGTCCTACTAAAATGAGGAGGCACAGATCAGAGCTTGGGGAAATAGATCGGTTGTCATCCGCAGGAGCATCTGCAAGTAGAGAGCTGCATAGAGAGGTTGCCCAAGGTTCTCATGTGGTCTCCTTTGGGAGTTAATTGTGGGGGGCTAAGATTTGCGTCCATGGAGTCAGCCTACCAATGCTTCCCTGGCAGCGGCTGCTGGGGAGCTGAGAGTAAAACACAAGAGTGTAAATTTGTCACAAGTTAAGGATGTGTACATTTCCAATTAGAGAGTTTTAATGTGTACAAATAACTCCTCAATAAAATTAATTAATATTAATGTTATTATTGCTGATTTAAAAGTAGAGCATGCTAATGGCACCTGGGTGGTTCAGTCAGTTAAGCATTCGGCTCTTGGTTTTGGCTCAGGTCATGATCTCACCGTTCATGAGTTCGAGCCCAACGTTGACAGTGTAGAGCCTGCTTGGCATTCTCTCCCTCTTCCTTCCTCTGCCCCTTCCTCACTTGTGTCCCCCCCGCCAAATAAATAAATAAACTTAAAAAGATGAAAAAAAAAATAAAAGTAGGACATGAGAGATTAAAGAAATTATGTTACTTTTCCTGAAATCATAAGACCTGTAGGCAAAATGACCAATTGAAAATAAAATGTATTAATCCTTAATCCAAAGTTAATAGCTCTCTCCCCCAGTCTTTTGTCCCATATATTATAATATGTTACATATACATACATATACATATATATGTAATATATGTAATGTATATAATAAATATTTTACATATATGTATATTGATATATTAATTATAGTAATGTGCTATTTCTATATGATATTATATCTATCTTGATAGACACACACAGAGAACTGATTCTTGTTATGTGTGGTAGATGTGTTGTATGAAGTTCAACACTGAATCACAGATTACTGAAACATTACTTTTGAGTGAAATATAGTTAAGTTCTTGTGAGCCTCAAGTCTCAACATTTTCAGCAACTGATCAGTATATAATCTTGTTTCATGTGTATTTCTCTTTAAAGACACTTAATCCTTATTGCTGGTTTATTAATACTGAATGGATGGCCAACAACACTATAACTCACACCTGAATAAAGTCAATTTAACACACACATTTTCTTTGTAAGGCACATCAAAGCCTTGGGCCTAGGAAAACTAGATAGCGCTTTAGCACTGCACTTGGGGGACATTTTAAGCAATTAAATCACCAACAAAAGGTGCAACAATGTGACTAGTTTGTTTTGAACTGAAACTGCTAATAAAAAAAAAAACCTCTGAAATCTCAAAAGAGTATTAAAAAATATATGTTTGAGGGAGCGAGGCAAACCACAAGAAACTCTTAAATACAGAGAACCAACTGAGGGGTTGATGGGAGAGGCAAAATGGGTGATGGGTTTTGAGGAGGGCACTCGTTGGGATGAGCACTGGGTGTTGTATGTAGGCCAATTTGCCAATAAATTATACTAAAAAAAAAATACCTGTTTGATAGCATTAGAATACTATCAAGCAACAAAGAATTGCAGGACAAAAATGAAAGAAATGGAAGCCAAGAAATATCAGCCCAGTATTTGGCACTGCTAGTTCCTTGAGTCGTTATTTGATTCAAAAAGTGTGGCTGAAAGCCTGAAAGACAGCGTAGATATCTGTTAATAAGAGGCTTCAAAACTATACAAAGTTTTCAACAGTCTCACTAAGTAGGGGGAAAAATTAAAGTTTAGTGTCTTCCAAAGAGAAAAAACTTAAAAAAGGAAGACTTAGAATGGCAAATAGAAAATCACTCTAGGATAAAAGTACTTCACAAAGAATCCAAGACTCAAAACTGGTTCAGTGTCTGAATAGATCAAGGTAATATGTTCATACCATACTAATCTAATGCTAATTAACCTATCCATCTTCTACATAAGACGGCATTAACCCAAACCTCCAATTACTCTAATTTTAACGTAAAATATTTGATAATCCAAAAAATAAGCTATGTAAATATATGTGAAATGACACTAAACTAAGTGGAAAAATTGAATCAGCCCAAAGGTAGATCAGATATAAAATCCCGATCCAGAAGGTAAATTTTTTCAGCAGCAAAAGAGAAATTATAAAACAATAATTAAACAGAAATTCCAAAACTGAAGGTAGAGTAACTGAAATTCAAAATTCAATGGGTAGGTTTTATCACAGAGTTTTGAAAGTCAAAGAATTAGTTGACTGGAAGACAGTCAGAAGAAAATGCACAGTCTGAACCTCAGTCAAGCATACTGATTAATCTAGGCAGATGATTTATGGAAATGGGCAATTCTTGTAATCTTATTCACAATTGAAAGGTTAAAAAAAAACACAACAACATAGATGATCTACAGAATACAGTGAGTGCAGCATAAATGAAATTGGAGTCCCAGAGAAAATGAAAGAGAGATGAGACAGAGCATTAATTGAAGAAATGAAGATGGAAAATATCCAATATGCATGACAAATTATATATAGAATATTAATCCAGTCACAAAAGAATGTATTTGTATGGTTTCCATTACAGAAATTTCCAAAGTGGTCAAAAGTAATCTGTGACTTTATAAGTCAGAATTGAGCTTACTTCTCAGGGGGAGGATTGAGGTATAAATTGGAGAGAGTAAAAGAAAAATCTAGTTTGAAAGTAATGACTTATTTGTTGAGTCTTTTCACTTTATTATAATTCATTAAACTAAACACTTATGGCTTTATATGCTTTATTATGTGTATGTCGTAACTGTTTTCAATTGTGATTAAAATCATTAGTATCTAACCAAAATCTTATCTCTAGAGAACCCCAGTTAAGGAAATGTAAATGGTGAAAAACTATGTCTCATTTATTTATTGTCCATAAGTTGCTAGCCACCTTTCTAGGTAATAGTTTCATACTTATTTAGCAGCAACCATTTTTACTTTATTCTCACTGAGTACCCTTATTCTTGAGAGTCTCTATAGAAAAAGCATCTAAGACTTAATAAATAAAATTTCAGGGGCACCTAGGTGACTCAGTTGGTTAAGCATCTGACTCCCTACCCCCACTCAGGTCATGATCTCACAGTATATGAGTTTGAGCCCCGCATAAGACTTTGCACTGACAGCATGGAGCCTGCTTGGGATTCTCTGTCTTCTCTCTTGCTGCCTCTCCCCCCACTCATTCTTCCTCTCTCTCAACTAACTAACTAAATGAATAAACAGACTTAAAAAAAAAAAAAAAAGACTTGATGAAATTTCAATCTTGTATATGTTGAGAAATAAATCCCCTCCAAAACCTTTATCTTCAATTTTCCTCCACCCCCTAATTCTTCCCTCCTCCTTCTCTGTTTCACCATCGTGTGGCAAGGAAATTCACATGGATAATTTTACTTCTCTTTGAAATATAATACTGCATGCTGAAAAATACATGGTCAAGAAGTTAAATTTTAGGAAACAAAGTCATTTCTTCAGATTTCATGTAATAATCAGGTTTATAAAATCTATAATCTTTATTAAAGCTTTGAAATCAAATCTTGGCCCTGGGTATTCAAAAGAAAATCAGAGGTTGTTGAGCCAATTAAAACTTATCAGTTGTGTGCTATAGAACAAATCAGAATAAGGGCAACATTCATAATAACTTTGTATTGTAACTTGCTCTGTATTATTTCAAACTGTAATCTTCAATTTATTTTTCCATGTTAATGCAACAAATGTTAACTAAATGTAAAAGGGACAAAAAGTATTTTTCATTGTTGTTCTTTGTAGTCAGGAGGATGGGATGTTTAAATGACAAATCGGTTTTCTGGGTGAAGTCAGAATGGAAATCCAAAGAATCTTTTTTGATTCATGCAGAGTCATGTATTAACCACTTGAGATTTGGATAAAAAGGGATTTAAGATTCCTCATTTCTCATTTAGAGATAATTGCTTTAATAACTTACTCTCCAGTTTCTCTTCAGAAAATCATCTTTCTAAATTAGTTGGCTATTGAAGGTCCTCAGGTGCACACATGTCAAATTTAGTATTAACTGAAGTGTATTCTCTATTAGAAGAAGAATTTCCATCTGTGCTTATATTCAATGTCTGGCTACTGAAATATATTTAATCTCAATATATGAATTAGTCATGCAGTGAACAAAACTCACAGGATGACAAGTTAAATATTTCTCCCTTTTGCCATCAAAAGGATGTATAAACTTGCAGGAAATAGTTGGCCAACATTAAGAGCATTCAAAATTATACCTTCATAATTATAATTATATATATATATATATGTATATATATATATATACACACACACACACACACACACATCTGGTATATTAACATATTCAAATAATAGGATCTTCTACTAATATTATCATTTAAATAATATTATACATTCATTTAGCTATTTTCTAAGGAATATGATCTATGATCTATGATTATCAAATCTACTTCATAAAATATTTGATTTTATTTGAAATGTGCTGCAACATGAAACCTATAATTGTTATAGTGGTAATTTCTCCTCAGGACTCCAACTCATGACTGCTGCCCCATTGTATTTAGAATTCAATACTTAAATAGAATTGGGAATATAGAGTTGATAGCTCCCGAATGTTTTTACAGAAACTCACTCCTTAAGTCTGCATTGAATGTGGATGTGTTAAGTCTCATAGCTCTATGTCCAGAAGAGACAGGCAGACCCTACACCAATCCTTCCAGTCATTGTGTTCTCCGTTTTTCTGTGTCTCACTCTGTTTACCCAAGTCTCTCTTCCTTCTAATCTTTATTTTAATAATGGATAATAATTTATTCTGCTTTCACAATGTTTGACACTTTATTATAATACTTGATATTGTAAAGATGAAAACATGTTAATATAAAATATGTACCATTCTTCAAGTAAGTGGATAATAGCTCCTCAAATGTGAAGTACATAGCTGATCTTAATTTATTGCTATAATTTTTATAATCCCTTCAACTGACAGTACATAGAAAGCACCTGTTGTAATTGGCAAACATTTTGATTAATTTAGGCAGATGATTTATGGAAATGGACAATTTTTAGAATCTTATGCACAATTTGAATAACACAGCATACTAAGCATCTAAAGAAATAGTTATATTTCTACATTTTAGATTTTTTTTCTGTAAAAAAACCAAGCTATTAATCCTGGAAAAGTGACACTGGCTATAATTTCAATGATACAAAATGGTTTTAAATATACAACAAACTATCAGAATCACATATGTTGAAACCCAAATGATATAATTTCTTTGATTTATGGATATGTCACTAAAGAAAAAAAGTTTTGTTTTTACTTCTCTTAAGATCATGATGCTATTTGTTTTGCATATGAATAAGGTTATCACCTAATTTATTCTGCTTTTAGCATTATGATTTAAATAGTGTTTAGCTAAATAAAAATAAGAGTCACTGAATTCCAAAACTTTGTGTACTTAAAAAGAATATTAAATATTTTCTTAATTCTACAATTCTATTTGGGAAAAAAATTCATAATTTCTTCTGAAAATACACATTAATTGTACACTTAAGTAAAAGAATAACAAAGAATAACAAAATGAGTACTCAGATTTTTCCTTTTAATGCAGAAATAGACTGATGACATTTGGGAAAATGTCAATCAATTCAAGTGATTTATCTTCTAATTCATTGTAATCCTAGGATGACTAGAAGAGATATAAAAAAAGAATAAGATATATAATCTATTTTCAGATCTCTCTCAGCACATTTTCCAATAAAGTACAAGTATGTATAAAATGATGAATTGGCATGAAAGGATATCGTATAATTGATGGTAACAATGTATGCCTTACATTATTAATACAGGAAAGGATGTTCTAAGTAGGTGGATATCTTTCAAGGAAAGAACAGAAGATAGTGTGAGAAGACTGACAATAGAATTAGCTAATATTATAAAATACAAAAGTGAATAAATGAGTTATGACTTATATTATAAAATGACTTGAAAGAAGTCGGTGAGAGGAATGTATATCTGATAACATATACAACTGACAGTTATTCGGTAGAGGGATACTAAGATAAAAATTCATTGCTTAGTAGAATGACTTAGGGTGGCATTAACTTTGTTTTAGTCCTATCTCCAGTGTTTAGAATGCATGCACTTTCTGCATGCTACTTTTTATTTCTGCTAGAACCCATAGAAAAGCAGCTAATCAGTATATCGATAATATCCAACCTGAAAATTACTAGTAAAATATTACATCACTGCTCTCTACCAAAAAAGGAGAGATGCTGTCTCTATCCTAGATCAGATATCTCTAGGATCCAGGCCACTAGCCTAAATCCATTCTTCCCAGGTGCCTCGGATACGCACAATTTCTGTGACTTCCCTAAGGCCTTTGAATCTAAAGGGCAAGAGAGCCACCAATCATAATAATTATTATTTGGGTTTAATTACCCTCCCTTTGTCTTTCTCTAGTTGCTTCAAATCTTCTGTTTCCATCAAATCTAGTTTGCATTTCTTAATTAGCGCTCATTTTTTAATATTGTTTTAAATTTTAATTGCTGTATAGCTAACACATAGTGTTATATTAATTTCAGGTGTACAGTATAGTGATTTAACATTCCATACATTACTCAGTGCCCATCATGATATTTGTAAATATCTTCTCCCATTCTGTAGGTAGACTTTTACTTTTGTTAATTGTTTCCCAAGCAGAGCAGAGCTTTTTATTTTGATGTGTTCCCAATAGTTTATTTTTGCTTTTGTTTTCCTTGTTCAGGGAACTGATCTAGAAAAATGTTGTTATGGCCAATGTCAGAGATATTGCTGCTTGTACTCTCTTCCAGGATTTTTATGGTTTCAGCTCTCTCATTTAAGTCTTGCATATGTTTTGAGATTTTACTTTTGTTATGATGTAAGAAAGTGGTCCAGTTTTATTCCTTTGCACGTAGCTGTCCAATTTTCCCAATACTGTTTGTTAAAGAGACTCTTTTTCCCATTACATATTTTCCCTCCTTTGTCAAAGATTAATTGAAAACCCATTAAGTGGGTTTATTTATTTATGAATTTTCTATTCTGTTCCATTCTATGTGTCTATTTTTTGTGCCAGTTGTCATACTGTTTTGATTATTTCAGCTTTGTAATATAACTTGAAGTCTGGAATTGTGATACCTCCACTTTTATTTTCATTTTTTGAGTTGATTTGGCTATTGGGGGTCTTTTGTGGTTCTATAAACATTTTATAATTGTTTTTTCCAGGTTTGTGAAAAATTCTGTTGGTATTTTGACAGAGATTGAATTAAATCTGTAGATTACTTTGGATAATATAAATATTTTAACAATATTTTTTCTTCTAATCCATGGGCATGAAATTCTTTCCATTTCTTTGTGTCATCTTCACTTTCTTTCATCAATGTTTTATAGTTTTTAGAGTATAGATCTTTCACTTCTTCAGCTAAATTTATTCTTAGGTATTTTATTTTTTTGATACAATTATAAATGGGATTGTTTTCTTAATTTATTTTTCTGATGCTTCATTAGTATATAGAAAGGCAATAGATTTCTGCTCATTGATTCTGTATCTTGTGACTTTAGTAAATTTATTTATCAGTTCTAGTAGTTCTTTTAGGTGGAGTGTATAGTTTTATATATATAGTATCATGTCATATTCAAATAGTGAAAGTTTTACCTCTTCCTTAACAACTTGGATGACTTTTATTCCTTTTTCTTATCTGATTCTATATCTAAGACTTCCAGTACTATGTTAAATAAAAGAGTGCACATCCTTGTCTTGTTCCTCACCTTAGGGGAAAAGTTTTTGCCCATTAAGCATGCTGTTCCCTGTGGGGTTTTCATATAAGGCCCTGATTATGTTGAAGTATATTATTAAAAACTTTATTACAACAAATTGGGCAACCTAGGAGAAATGGATAAATTCCTAAAAGTATATAACCTACCAGAATTAAAGCAAGAATAAATAGAAATTTTCAACAGACATTATCAGCAACAAAATTGAATCAGTAATCGAAACCTCCTAACAAAATAGAAAATTTCAACAGACTGATTACAAGCAATGAAATGTAATCAGTAACCAAAAACTCTAACAAACAAAAAAGTTCAGGACTAAAAATGGCTTAACGGGTAAATTCTACCAAACATTTAAAGAAGAGTTAATATCTATTCTTCTCAAACTATTACAATAAATAGAAGAGGGATACTCCCATATTCATTCTATAAAGCCACCATTAGCCAAATACCAAAAACAGAGAGAGAGAGAGAGAGAACTAAAGGCCAATAGCTCTGATAAAAATGAATACAAATTCTTCAATAAAATACTAGCAAACTTCTGTCATTGCTGGATATGTGTCTTTTGATGGCTTAGATTGCCATTGCTGCTGTTACTACTGTTTTAAGACCTACCTATTACTAACTGTTATAAATTTAGCCAGCAAGTCAGCCAGTCAGTGTCAGCTGAGATATTTTGCCATCATGGTTACAGTTTTAAATAGATACTCAGAGAAATTATATATAAATGAAGGCCTGAAGTAGCCATCTTCCTTTGTAGAAGAGATTATTCCAGGCAGAGTGAAGAGTAAATGCAAAAGTTTCAACTCAGAATTGAAACAGTAGATAGCAGGTTTGAGGACAATTATTGGGATAAATTTGGGCTGGTTTCTACCATTACTACTAGTTTCTCTTTTCTCAGAGGGATATGAGAAGTTATTGGAAGATATTAGAAAGAATAATGTCTTAATCAGCTGTTGGAGGAATAGTCTACAAGAGCACAACAGTGAGATCAGAAACACCAGCTGGTGGACATAGTCTAAATCTAGTTGAAAGAAAATGTCAGTTGCTTGGAAAATGGTGGTGACAATGAACAAGAGTGGTCATTTGTTTGTTTGTTTATTTATTTTATTTATGTTTATTTATTTATTTTGAGAGAGAGGAAAAGAGCCGGTGCATGAGTGGGCAAGGAGCAGAGAGAGAAGGAGAGACAGAATTCCAAGTAGGCTCTGCACTCTGAGCATAGAGCCCAATGTGGGGCTCCATCCTATCAACCATGAGATCATGACCTGAGCTGAGACAAGGTTTGGATGCTCAACTGATTGAGCCACCCAGGCACCCCAAGAGTAGCCATACCTAAGAGTCTCTTAGAACTGTAACAACAGGTTGTTTCTTCACCTCTACTAGTTTAAAAGAGTAGTTTTCCCATGTAGATTAGCATAAAGATTTGACCCCACTTCTATGATTAATTTAGAAAGGAAAGACCTTCAGTAAGTACAAACATTGGTGAAGATCACCAAGTTGTTCAGCTTGCTTATGTTAGAGATAATAAAACTTTTTTTTTTTTTTTTTTTAAAGCATCTTTCTCTGTCTTATTAACCAACAGAAACTCTACGGAAGGTTCCCAGAGAAGTACTTTTTTAATTGCTCCACAGTCACTCCATTTGGAGTCTATGATCTTTTCATGGTAGTAATTTCTCTTTTGATAAACTAGTTGCCCTAAAAATAATAATTTCTAAATGTTTGAACATGATTTGAAAAAAAAATCTTGAAATGATAATGTTGTCTATGTATTTCTTTCTTTCTATATTTCCTCTAAATTGAATGGATAGATTTTCTCCTCACAAATGTATAAGTGTATTCGAATTCATGTGCATGGCAGCATTTGACTTAACAAGAATTTTTAAAAATCCAAATTAAATTATTATAGTGCTAAGAAATTACTGAGTACACAGAGCCTACCGACTCCAGCTTCAATTCTCTTGGAAGCATAAAAGTTAATAAAGTAAAAATGGACCTACCAACAGCAAAGCTGTGATAGGAGAACTAAAATTGAAGCAGAAATCATGGCTTCCAAATGCTACTATTACTTGCAAAAGAAAAAAAAAAGTCTGTAAATCTATACCAAACCATGACATAAAAAAAGATTAAGCTCAAATGCAAAATTAGTGCACTTATATCCATATATATCAAGACCACTGATATACCTAACAGAATTATGTTTCTGAAAATAAAGGACCTGACTTTTCCAGTAATTTGGCTGGTTGACAAATTCTGTTAAATTATACAAGTGAAGTCCAGCCTGCATTTGCATACAAGTACCCTTCATTGACTCTCCCATGGGATATTCCATAGATCTCTTTGTTTCCTTTCGCCATTGCTACTACAAACCAAATATGCAACTTTGGTTAACTACAGGTGTGTTACAGGTGGTTTGTGATTAGTGTGCTTTAACAAGTAGAGAACCTACAGAAATTTGTCTGAAAACCTCACTGCGTAAACTAGGACACTTGACTTACACAAGTTGCACAAATATAATTCTTAGTCTTCATCTGCTTGATGCACCAAACTGAAAACTATCTAAATGTCCATCAAGAGTAGAATAAATAGGGGCACCTGGGTGGCTCAGTCGGTTAAGCCTCCGACTTTGGCTCAGGTCATGATCTCATGGCTGGTGAGTTCAAGCCCTGCGCCAGGCTCTGTGCTGACAACAGAGCCTGGAGTCTGCCTTGGATTCTGTATCTCTCTTTCTCTCTGCCCCTCCCGCACTTGTGCTATGTCTCTCTCTCTCTCTCAAAAATAAATACATATTTTTAAAAATTAAAAAAAAATCTTTTTTAATAAAAAAGTAGAATAAATAATTGTAATATATTAATAAAATAGCATATTATACAATAATCGCAAGAGAAAACTACAATATACAACAACAAATAAATCTCACAAACAAAATGGAGAAAGAAATCAGACACAAAAGAATATATACTGCATTATTATAATTAAATAAAGTTTCCAAACAAGCAAACATAATCAATACTGTTAGAAGTCAAAATGGTGATTATTGTTGTGGGAGAGAGTAACTGAAAGAATATTTTGGAGAGTTTATGAATTATTGTCCAGTTCTATTTATGGATCTGGATTCTGATTACACAGTGTGTAAATTATCTTTAAAATGATATTTAATGAATTGTGTACTTTTATGAATATGTGTTATGTCTCAATAAATGTGTAGCAAAATAATAAACAAAAAACAAAAACCCAAAATATTAAGTAATATATTTTCCCATCAAGTTCTGCTCTACAAAAAATGGCTTTATTCCTTTCAAAGAGTAGACAAATCAAATTTTTACTTGATTGTGGTCAAATGTTATTCAAATTTAAAGAGCCAAGGTTTCTAGTTTAATAAAATTTTAGTTAACCAAAAGAGGAAAGTGTTAAATTCAACAAATTACAATAGGTTCTCTCAAAATATTTCACAGTCATATTTTTTTCAGAAATTTAAAAACTAAATATAACACATGTTACTGTACAAATATAAACCTGTTATTTTTTGTTATTTTCTGATGGCATGTGTATGTTTTGACTGTATTTTTAAAAAAATAATTTAGCTTAGCTGGAGACACATTTTTTTTGCGCCATTCTTTACCATTAAAAGCTCAAATAGGAATGAATATCTTGTCAAAGACCTTCAACATACTCACATATCAAATACATGATTTCTATTTATGTGGAATTCAGATTCTGAAACATGTATTTTCTATCAATAAAAAAACAGGCATCAGTTATGTCATCTTAAGATCTTGTAAACTTGAAAACCTTCTCAGATTAGCAGAACTATACTTATTATAAACTAAAATGTCTTATTTTACCAAATATTTCATTTATAAATGTTTTCATTATCTTGAATGTTATATTTTTCAAATCATCGATGCAATCAGGAAACCATCTGCCCAAAATAATCGTGTCTAAGAGGTCTGCTCCACAAAGCATGATCAAACCCAGTTCTGATGTATCATCAAAGGTGTCAAAATATAGTTACAATATGGTCATAAAAATGAGCATTTTTTTTTTACTTTTTTGGTAATGGGCCATATTTATGGCCACTTACAACAGGATTGATCAGTTAACTAAACAAAATGAAATGACAGTTGGCTGTTAAGGAAGCCAGAATGATTAGCAAATATGACATTGATAAGTCTCAGAAAGTCACAACAAAATAAACTCTTTAAAGGAAATAATAAATCAGTCTAATTAAATGAGGCAGTATTAGTAAATGTGACAATAAAATTTCTCATCTTACTCACTTACCTGCAGCAACAGGTTTGAAAGTGCAGTTCTTTCAGATCCTGCCTTTAAACATCATCTAATATCAAAATATTATAAAGGAACATGCAATATCATTTTGTTTTTGTAATGGTGACTTAGAAAAATCACTTCTCTTAATTGCCTGTAACTAAAATTCTCCACTCTTTACCATTGTCAGCATACAATTGGCGAAGTCACTTTTCCAGGAGAAGCTCTGGGCTCATGAGGTCCCTCCCTATTGTGTGTTACTGCATGGGGCTGGGGGGGAGGGGGTTGGTGAGAATTTGTCTCTGCTTCTCTTATGCACCTCAGTGTGACCTTTTTATCCCTTGTGGAGAAGGCTGGTCAGCCAGCTTTCGATCCTTTTTCAGAGTGAATAATTTCATATGTAATTGTACACTTGGTATGTTCATGAAAGGAGGTAAGTTCAAGATCTTCCTACACATCCATCTTGGATGGCCCTGAAAAATCACTAATTTTACTTTTTAAAATTAATGCAATATTCAATCAATTCGGAATTAATTTCAGTGTGTGCAGTGAGAAAGACTTCCAGATTTTTAGTGGTCAAGCAATTAGTAGTTTGTCACAATGTGATTATCTTTTCCTCACAATGTCACCTCCACTATGTACAGGCTTTTCATATATATTTGATTCGCTCCCTGCATTATCCTATTTCCTTAAACGATTTGCTTATTTGTGTGTCAGTCACCAAAATTATTAGCTTAGTCTTTCAACTTTACTTTCCATTGTCTGATTTTTTCTCTCTTTTCCTCTATTTTCATTTTTTATTTTATTTTATTTCATTTATTTATTTATTTCATTATTTATTTTTATTTTCATTTTTTATTCATGCTTTCCCAGGCCCAAAAAGAAAAATAAAGCTCATAACTAAAATTACATTAAATTGACTAATATAAAAACTGACATATTTAAAGTGTTGAGTTTTCTCTCTGAAAACACTTTACATTCTGCCATTTATTTTTTTTATTTGATTAAATAAATGGAATTCTAAAGCTTTGTTTTTTTTAGTTAAGGTTCTTGTTGTTCGTTAGCAATTTTTAAATAATTAATTTAATAATTTTTATTGCTATTATAATTAGGATTGTTTCTTCTTGTTAAAAATTTGAAGCCACTATGGTTGATGCAGATTAAAGCTATTTGTATATGAGTTTTGTAAACAACAAATCCTACATACACTTGTTTTCGAATGCATTATTTTTTTCACTTGATCATAGTGTTGATTTTCCAAACACTAAATCAAATTATATAAAATAACGATACATTTGTATCATTTCTATTGTTTTAATTGATTTCTTTTCTCATGACAGCCTGGAATTTGCTGGCAATTCCAGAAAAAAAAAAAAACATGTGGTCAATAAAACTTGTGACTTTGAGCCTACTTGTTTTAATTCTATTTAATCCTGATTTATGCTTCTAGTATTTTAACATTTAGATTTCAGCCTTACGTTTTTTTTTTTTAATTTTTTTTTTCAACGTTTATTTATTTTTGGGACAGAGAGAGACAGAGCATGAACGGGGGAGGGGCAGAGAGAGAGGGAGACACAGAATCGGAAACAGGCTCCAGGCTCTGAGCCATCAGCCCAGAGCCCGACGCGGGGCTCGAACTCACGGACCGCGAGATCGTGTCCTGGCTGAAGTCGGACGCTTAACCGACTGCGCCACCCAGGCGCCCCCAGCCTTACGTTTATCCATAGACAGATGGAAGGATGAAGGCTACAGAACAAAAGAGGAAGTGAGGGCAAGTGCAAAGGAAAAGGATAAACAAAATGAGTAGAGAGATTTGGTAGAGAGGAGAGAGGGAGAAAAACAAGTTTTTTTGAAAATCAGTCATGTTGAGTTTCTGAATGGACACAAGGCTTTTTAATGAGCACAACATATAGAAAATTTTAACCTGTTGCTATGATATTAGTATGTTTTCTAATAATTGCCCATTTTATTTTTATATATTGTATGACTATTTACCTGTAATATTTCATGACATCTGCCTCAGGTGGAACAAAGTAGAAATGTTAGAGATTTGCTGTTATTAACAGTGCTGTTGTTGATGATGCCACCTTTGGTGAGCTAAAAAAAAAAAAAAGGATAGTCATGGTTAAAGGCAGGGAGGAAGATGGTATGATTTAAATGGGTTAATTGATACAGATAGAGATAAATCATAGCAGATAGATAAGGTGGTCACAAATGATGTCAATTATAAAGGGGATGTAATCATGCTATTTTCATACCATCACTTCCACATAAGGGATAAAACTTAATTTTGGCTCTCAGACAAGGTAAATACTCATGACTGGTATTGAGAGAAATCTCCCAACAGACGTTCTCTTAAGGAAGAAGTTTGGATTCCTGCTGATCTTTAAGTTCTAGCTAAGGACTCTTTACTTAAAAAGAAGTGACGTAGAACAGTCTGATGTCTCAAGTTATGGGTACTTCACTGCGATGACCATACAGTTCACGGTTTGTAGTCTTTGCTTACCATTCTGGTTAACTTTAAAATGTTCTGAAGTAAATACTAGAAATCATATCTAGAGGGCAAATAAAGCTGAAAAGTTGATCTTGTACACTTTCTATGGCCATAAGTCAAAATGATGTGTTGCTAAAATAGCTGCCCGGGTGAGTTAGAAAACAGACTACTGCTGCCTACCTGGTGTATGACAGCTTAACGTGCTTCTTTGAATATGTCAGATGCATATGGAGATGAAATCATTTAAAGACAATGGGAATGGAACCTTGAAAAAAGCAGATTTTGGTGAACTTGGCAATGGTATATTGCAGATTGTTTTAAAAAGAGACATTTGTGCGGGGCGCCTGGGTGGCGCAGTCGGTTAAGCGTCCGACTTCAGCCAGGTCACGATCTCGCGGTCCGTGAGTTCGAGCCCCGCGTCAGGCTCTGGGCTGATGGCTCAGAGCCTGGAGCCTGTTTCCGATTCTGTGTCTCCCTCTCTCTCTGCCCCTCCCCCGTTCATGCTCTGTCTCTCTCTGTCCCAAAAATAAATAAACGTTGAAAAAAAAATAAAAAAAAAAAAAGAAGAGACATTTGTGGGAATCTTTATGGCACACCACAATAGAACTCTGTTAGATACTGAACATACCCAGTTGCAGCTGCATAACAGGTGGTACTTTGGGTACAGATAAGTTTTCCTAAGGGAAACATTTCATCACCCTGCAAAGGCAACAAAATATATGGTTGTTTGATCAGCTCTGGCATAGTCATTGCAAACATCCTGCAGATATCTTTGGGAGTGAGTCAGGCAGATAAAAATATTTCCTGTAGACTCAACATTCTGATTAAAAAAAAAAAATGCTAACCAAAATAACATCACTCATAGTAACTAATTTCCAGGGGAATAGTTGTATATAGAAGTCAGTATGCAGACAACACAAAGTTTTAATTAAATAGAAAACCAAATAGAGATTCAAAGCAACTTCATACCTATCCACAGTGCTGGAGACTGACTTACACCATTAGCCAGTAAAGAAAATTGGTATTCGAATCAGTATAGAATTTGACATCTTTAGAGGCTCCTGGGTGGCTCAGTCGGTTAATCAGTTTATCGTCTGACTTTGGCTCAGGACATGATCTCACAGTCCATGAGATTGAGCCCTGGTCCGGCTCTGTGCTGACAGCTCAGAGCCTGGAGCCTGCTTCGGATTCTATGTCTCCCTCTCTCTCTGGCCCTCCCTTACTCACACTCTGGCCCTCCCCTACTCACACTCTCTCTCTCCCTCTCAAAAAAATAAACATTTAAAATATTAAAACATAAAAAAAAGTTTATATCTTTCAATTTCAGTGGCTTAGTTTGCTACAGAACCAAGTCTTTAGGGGGTGCAAAGGTGGGGAGAGAAACAGAATAATTTTAGGTGAAGTATTATGTCAAATATCACATTTATCTCTGTACTATGGGCATGTAGTATAACAGAGAATTTCAAACTTCACTGATAAAATTAAGTAAAACTCTTGGGGTGCCTAGGTGGTTCAGTTGGTTGGGTATGCAACTCCTGATTTTGGCTTGAGTCATGATCCTGGAGTCGTGGGATGGAGCCCCACATCGGGCTCAGCACTGAGTGTGGAGCCTGCTTGGGATTTTCTCTCTCTCTTTGTCTCTCTCTCTCTCTCTCTCTCTCTCTATCTCTCCCTCTCTCTCTCGGTCTATCTCTCCCTCTGCTCCTCTCCTCTGCTCATGCTCTCTCTCTTTAAAAATAATACTAAAAAAATTAAGTAAAACCTTGAAGTATGAAAACAATGATTCTCAGGATGAGAAAATATTTTGGTGAGTTGAGTTGAGGCTTCCAGTTCAAGTGATATTATGGAAACATATTCGCTAGAAAATAAAATAAATTTGACATTAGAAAAACTATACACATACTAAATATTTAATCTATATTTTAAAGGTTTTAATTGTTCATAATGGATATAAAAGAATACTTAAACTGGTACAAGAAAAACAAAACTGCAAAGGGATATGGTCACAATTAACATGCATTATAAAATGAATATCTACTCTCCACTGGGTGGTTCAAATCCTATCTGTTTTTATGTTAATAGGCTTCTTGTTTGTATAACAAAGTATTTCAGCAAGACGATGAGATACTCAAGGAATGTAGACATATATAAATATATACAGAGAGATATAGATATAGATACATATAGAAAATATATATGATATATATGTAACCATTTTAAAGCAGAATTTGTTGAATCAGATCTCTTCAAATCAGAAACAAGCATGCTTATTAAGTAATGTCTTATATTGATTATAATGAAGAAAAATAAAAATGTTCTAAGAAATTTGGAATTCATTTAGTTCCTTCATAAACTTTGTTAGGAATTCTATAAGTGGAATAATATATCTCAATGTTTTTTTGAGATTAATATGAATTCTTTAAGTACAGCTTTAGAAAACAATGTGTAAAAATTATATTTATATAAGTATATTTATACACTCCTCATTCGTTATAAATGCTTATGAATCGCAATTAAGAAAATGGGTTGCATACAAATACTATTTGAATTATCTTTATTTATATAATCACCATAGTTGGTGATTTATTGAGATCTATTATTTATTGAGATCTATGTGTCAGGAACTGACACGGGGCTATAACTGGATTGTTTAATTTGATCTTCACTACCATTCCGGTGGATGATTACTTTCTCAATTTTATATATGAGAAAACTTAGAAAATTACTTGCACAAGGTCTCACTACTAGAAAAATAAATGCCAGGAGACAGTCCTATGAGCTCAGAAATTTTTAACCACCACGTTGTACATCATCTCTTTCAACATCATCTCTTAAACCCACCATGTGTTTATAAATTATTTCAGAATCAATCTAGTGTTTATTTGTGTTTGTTGAAATTATTTATACCAAATTATAATAAAAGAATAATTTCAGGGCGCCTGGGTGGCGCAGTCGGTTAAGCGTCCGACTTCAGCCAGGTCACGATCTTGCGGTCCGTGAGTTCGAGCCCCGCATCAGGCTCTGGGCTGATGGCTCGGAGCCTGGAGCCTGTTTCCGATTCTGTGTCTCCCTCTCTCTCTGACCCTCCCCCGTTCATGCTCTGTCTCTCTCTGTCCCAAAAATAAATAAAAACGTTGAAAAAAAATTAAAAAAAAAAAAAGAATAATTTCTATTTTTTTACCAAAATATATGATTTTTTTAGCGTATACTTATTTATTTAGAGGCAGAGAGACAGAGAGAGAGCAAATGAGGGAAAGGCAGAGAGAAGGGGAGTGGAGAATTTGAAACAGGCTCCACGCTGTCAGCACAAAGCCCAACATAGGGCTCCATCTCACAGACCGTGAGATCATGATCTGAGCCAATCAAGAGTCAGATGCTTGGGGCGCCTGGGTGGCTTGGTCAGTTAAGCTCCCGACTTCGGCTCAGGTCACGATCTCGCGGTCGGTGGGTTCGAGCCCCGCGTCGGGCTCTGTGCTGACAGCTCAGAGCCTGGAGCCTGTTTCAGATTCTGTGTCTCCCTCTCTCTCTGCCCCTCCCCCGTTCATGCTCTGTCTCTCTCTGTCTCAAAAATAAATAAATGTTAAAAAAAAAAATTAAAAAAAAAAAAGAGTCAGATGCTTAACCAACTGAGCCACACAGGCGCCCCTAAAATATATGATTATTTAAATTTCTTAAACCATTACTTTTACACATTAGTATCCCCTATAAAAATAAAACTATACTTCTGTCATATACTATGTATAATTTTGGAGGCTTCAATAGATCCCAATTTTCTTTTCTCTAAAAAAAATGTTAAAGTGATTCTGTAAATATTTGGCATCATGATTTGCTTTACAAAAATTATTGCTGCACTGTATTCAGTTATGTAACTTACAAAGTGAACGATAAAAAGCAAAAGGAACAATAAAGGAACGATACCAAAAGGAACAATGAAGACAACCAGAGATAGAGTCTAGAAGTTGACTCACTGGTTTATTGAAGAAAAGTTGGTGATTATGTTGTCTCTTAGTTGATGATAATGATAGATAGATAAATAGATGATAGATGATAGATAGATCGATAATGGATGATAGGTAGATAGGTAGATAGATAGATAGATAGATAGATAGATAGATAGATAGATAGACAGACAGATATAGATAAAAACACTCTCAGTCCATGAGATGCGTAAGTACACCAACCATGTTTTTCCATTACAAGGGTACCATCAATTTCTCCTATTTGATTACCATCAGACATCGGATGAAAGAACTAAGACAGAAATAGATTTCTTAAATAATAGACCAGCCACCCTGTTTGAGGTTGCCTTATATTTGAATAGTGAAGGTTACCATGCTATTAACTAATTTCCATAATAAACAATGCAAACTAAGACAGCATTCTTCCTATAAAACATAACATAAAACATATAGCCAATTATTATGAAAAAAATACTGTAAGCAAAATGAAGACATGAAAAACTATTTTTTTTAAGGAGGAGACATCAGTCTTCAGCAAAGTCACAAATAAATTCCCTGCACTCAGGATGAAGGTGCAAAAGGAACATTCACCTCTGCCCTTCTATGTCGGGTTTTTTGTTGTTGTTTCTTTCCAAGGTCTGAACCTTAAGAATTAGAAAATATGAGTGTCCTAGAAGTTCATATTTTACTGAACAAATATTAATTGACCAAACAGAAAAAAACTCTGAATTTTTTTCCCTTCTACAATAGTTTCTCTAGATGAAGTACCACCTTTCAAAAAGTTGCTAGATGATAAGCTTTGATGTGTTCATTTTAAGTTTGTCAATTGGGAATTAATTGCATGTAAGATTTTATACAGCACTAAATGTAAATGTTTCTATATTTCCAGTTATCTCACCAATTAGATGTAAATTTGAAAAGCCCCTTTTACTTAAGGAAATTTTTGTGTTTAAAAAGTTGCATTGCTTGGTATTTTGCACCTAAAACCTTAATATAAGAATAGCTCAAATGATATAAATCAGGATGAGATATTTTTACAATGTAGAGTTTCCAGATGTAGATTATCCTCCAAAAAAACATGTTTTTTCTTGTGAATAAATCTAGCTTTGTTTTTTTAACAAAAATGACTGTAGTGAGAGGCTACATGAATTAAATTTATGAATAGAACATTAATAACCAACTCAGCTACAGTCAGCTATGGAATAAATATCCATTCTTAGCATTTATGATTGCAATAATTATCTTTATTCAGAAGATAATAAAAAGTTAGGCAATCTCAAAGTTTCTATTAGTCAAAAAAAAAGACCACAAGATTTTAAAAGTATTCTCCTTTTTATACTACCAACTTTAAGTATAATTTTATTAAAAAACAATATTTCTACATTTTTAAACTTCTCAACTCAGACAATTAATCAAACATGGGATTTGTGCACACCAAATTTTCTGCATTTTGAATTTAAGGAAGTGCTCTATCGATCTTATTTAAAAAAAAAAAAACAAACATTTCCCTTTATACTATTCTCAGAAGTCGCCATAAAGACTTAGTTTAACACATTTTATAAAACAGATACAAGAATAAAAGTTTTAAGTCGATTGGTAAAATGCATTTTTAAATACTGTTACAATTTTACATAATGCATTGACTTGAGTTCACAATTACACATTCAGATAATGTTTGTGACAATTTTATTAGAGATCACTTGGTTTGTATTACCGTAGAGCAACACAGTTGTGCCTGCTGTATTTCAACAATGCTCCTTCAACCTTCGCAAAGAAATACAAAGAGCATGCTTAAGAATGATGTAGCAGAATACTCTTTTGTTTTAATGCATCAATGTCAGGTTTTCTAGGAAAAAAAGTCCGTGTATTAATGCACATACAAACCATCCATCATAAATCAGTTTTGTGGCTTTTTCTGTATGTTATATTTTAGCAGTTATTTACTAATACACAAATTTTATGACTATTGACCATCTAACATACTTTAAGAATTGATAATCACTATGCCCTCATGTTTTTTGTTTGTGTGTTTGTTTGTTTGTTTTGAGAGAGAGAGAGAGAGAGAGAGAGAGAGAGCAAGCGAGCAGGGGAGGGGCAGAGAGAGAGAGAATCCCAAACAAGTTTTACACTGTCAGCATGGAGCCTGATGCAGGGCTTGAATTCATGGACCATGAGATCATGAGCTGAGCTGAAATCAAGAGTTGGACACTTAGCCAACTGAGCCACCCAGGCTCTCCTGTGCTATTTTTAAACATAGAAAGTGTAAGAAAACAGATTTGGGGCACCTGAGTGGCTCAGTCGGTTAAGCATCCGACTTCGGCTCAGGTCATGATCTCGCGGTCCGTGAGTTCGAGCCCTGCATCGGGCTCTGTGCTGACAGCTCAGATCCTGGAGCCTGTTTCACATTCTGTGTCTCCCTCTCTCTCTCACCCTCCCCTGTTCATGCTCTGTCTCTCTCTGTCTCAAAAATAAATAAACATTTAAAAAAAAATAAGAAAACAGATTTTAGGAGAATCATGTTTTTGTTTGGTTTTCTTTTGATCAACAGGTGTCCAGCAATCATAGTTAATATAATGATTGATTTAATCTTAAGCATTATTTACTCCAAACAAACATACCATGCTTTTTATTTCATTACATCAAGCCTGATTTTAGTTTTATATGTTCCCCCCAGATATGTTTCCAATACTACTGGCAAACATTTTCTTCAGGTATTGTCATCTAAATCTTAAATCTCCATGTATTTATACCTACTAAGGTGACACTAATAGAAATTAAGGTCACAAAACCCATTCAGAAAACAAATGTCTGACTGTAAAACATATGAAATTTCCATTTATACTGCAAATGACTCTCAAAAGAGGTTGTGCTAAATTATACTTCCATTATTTTTCATACTTCTCATTTGTGTTTACTACAATATTTTTAAAGAAAGTGATGAAAATGTTTGCTTGAAGTACCAGCTTTCACAAGATTTGTTGAATTTCTCTATGGTCCTTTATGTTTTGTCAGATTTTGTCCAACAAACTGAACAGTTTTGTTATTTACACTCTGGGTTATTATATATTCTTGTTTGTTGTCAAATGTCCCTGTCAGTAACTTTTATGCTTTTCTCCTGAAATTCTATTTTTTCAGAAACCAGAAATTTACATTGATATATTTTGCAGTTCTAACTTTGCTTGGTATCTTTTAGATTCTTGAGTATTTTCTTTCTTTTTAAAAATGTATTTCATTTTATTTAAAAAAAATAAAGATAGCAATATCCCTTTATAGTTTTTCAAAGTTTAGATATCAAACATTGGTTTGCAACTCTTTAAAGAAGGCATCTAAATTTAATATTTTAGAATACACTGAATTCTATAGATTCACTTCCGGGGGTAATTTCATAAGATTTCAGGTATATATAATTTAAAATATTCTTTCTGTATGCTTACATACCCTTGAATGTCTGGTTTATTATTAAATTCTAAAAGAACATATTAATAATAATCTATATATAGACAATATGGTTTGACAACTTCACACAGTAAAAAAAGAAAACAAAACTTACAATTAATAATACACTGCTCACATAAATGAAAATCATATTTTCCACAATTAAATTCAATGAGATCACTATTATAAAACTTGGTACGTATTACAATAAAAAATGTCTCAGTTTATAACCATAACATGTCACAAATTTTATCTATATATTTTGTAACCCTAAATTTCTTTCTCTCTGGACATAACGTTGCCTAGAAACTTCTCCATTGAATGAATACTCACCTATTCTTAACCTAACTCTTCCCCAATGATTTTTTTTATAATACTCCCAAGTTTTAATATATTACTTTGACTATCATTCTTCTACTTAGAATCATAATAGATGTGTTAGTAAAGCTATCATCTTTATCCTTTTTAAGCCTGTGACTTCCACTAGGGTCATGATCTCTCAGTTTGTGAGTTCCAGCCCTGCATCAGGCTCTGTGCTGCCAGCTCAGAGTCTGGAGCCTGCTTCTGATTCTGTGTCTCCCTATCTCTCTGCTCCTCCCCTGTTCACGCTTGCTCTCTCTGTCAAAAATAAACATTAAAAAAATAATAATAAAAAAATAAAGTATAAAAAAAAAGGTGAAGGCAGGGCTGTATTAGTGGGAAACACAAAAGATGACTGAAATTAGAAGAGAAATCCACCAACATACATTAATTAAAAAAAAAAAAAAATTCAACAGTTGTTCCAAATCCGATGAACAATAGAGAGTAGATCATTGCAACAATACAGGTTTATATTACTGACTTGATAAAGTAGATTCATTCTTCCTTATAAACACAGTTCAAACAACAGCCAATGCCTAAGAGCAAAGCTGATACAGAAACAAATACTGAGCAGTCTCCTTTCTACCCAATTCCCTCAAAATATTACTGTAGCTGCTGGCACTTCTTATAAACATTTAGGTTAATCTTAACCTCTTTGTTATGTGTATGTACGTTTATACACACATTTTCATAATAGTGTTGCTTATATTAAACTTTTTTCAGAGGACAAGAATCATGAATATTTCATTTCCTTTATTCAGCCTCATTGAGAGTGCTATGAGGAGATAAGCGCTTATTAAATGCTGTTGTTATTATTTTGCTTAATAATGATGATGAAAAGGAAATATAAACACCAGACATTTGCTAGAGGAACACGGTTCCTGTACATCGGAATATTCCACTTAGATTCAGTATTCTTCTGCTAATTAAAATAAGAAGCATTCTCTTTGATAGTAGTCTTTCATGAAAGCTTTTATGGAAGTCTATTTTGAAACTTAAATTACTGAACATGACTAAAACTCACTCTAATAAAAATCAAAACACAGTCAGAATACTCCACTGAACAATGCAGATACATTTTTACAATTATGAAAGATACCACATTTTACATGTTTAATGAAAAAGATTAAGAATAAAATTTGACATGATAAATTGAAATGATTAGTAGAAATTTATTCTATTACAAAAGAGAAAGGAAGATTGAAATCTTCAAACAGGGTAATCCATCTTTGAGAGTAGTTTGACAAATAATTTTATCTCTACCTTAATCATCTTTTTTTCAGTCATTTTTTAAAACCCTTCTCATTTGAATTATTGTTTGTTACACCACTTTGTTAGCCAAACTATTCTTTTTATCGCATGTAAATATCTAAGAATATGCCAATCCTGAGTTATAAATCCTTCTAATATAGAGAACAAATAAATATGTTTAAGCTTAAGTACTTACAGTATGCTTAATCATATGGATAGGACACAGTTCATATACTTTTATAAAATCTATGATATTAAACATATTTCAGAGATTATCTTCTCTACTTGTCACATTTTATTTTTGGAAGTGCCATAACGGCCCTTTTTTTAATCTCATAAACAAAAATACTGTAACCATATTAACTTTAACTTTGTATATTCTTTTGGAAGTTTCAGTGTTTTTTAAAGAAAGAAAGAACCTTTTGTCAACCACATAAATGCTCTTTCTGGCTTTTAAACATTTTCTGTAAACAATGCTGAGGCTTTTATTTTACAATCTATTAGCATGAGAAAATCATGCAAATGTCCTTGTGACTAAAATGAAAGCTTAGCACACAGAGAAACTAAAATTCATTCTATTTATGGAAGAGCTTTTTTTTTCCCCTCCTCTAATAGTCATATAATAGGTTTTCAAAATAAATGTGCTTAATCTAGTTTGCTGTCATTCACAACAAAGAATGTATATATTCTTTAATTCTTAAAAATAAAATGCTAACACTGACATTTCAGGAAACAAACACATTTTAGTCATGCATTTAAAAATTCTTTACAAGGTCACCTGGGTGTCTCGGTTGAGTGTCCAACTCTTTTTTTTTTTTTTTTTTTTTTTAATTTTTTTTTTTCAACGTTTTTATTTATTTTTGGGACAGAGAGAGACAGAGCATGAACGGGGGAGGGGCAGAGAGAGAGGGAGACACAGAATCGGAAACAGGCTCCAGGCTCTGAGCCATCAGCCCAGAGCCCGACGCGGGGCTCGAACTCCCGGACCGCGAGATCGTGACCTGGCTGAAGTCGGACTCTTAACCGACTGCGCCACCCAGGCGCCCCAACTCTTGATCTCAGTTCAGGTCATGATCTCACAGTGTGTGGGATTGAGCCACATGTCAGGCTCTGCACTGGCAGTGAGGCACCTGCTTGGGATTCTCTCTCTCTCCCTCTGTCTCTGCCTGTCCTTCACTCACTCTCCCTTTCTCTCAAAATAACTAAACTTAAAAAAAAAATCTTTACAGAAATCCAAACTCTTCAGATACCTGTAGTTGTGTCTTATTCCAATGGTTTATTGTGGTGCCATCACATGTAATAAAACTTAATGCTATAAAAACAATTGATATCCATGAAATCATTCCCATCTTTTCATGCTGTGGAAACTGAGTCCTAAAATGCATATTACCTATTTATAATTCACTTTCATGGTTTTATGATTAATATGGCCCTTTATGTTTCTGTGAGAGGCTACATATTCTTTCATAATAATACTGGTGCCAATTATTAACTCTTAGTGTGAAAACATTGTAAACTGATATAAGGAATGTTTAATTAATGCTATTTATCTTTTGGGCAGTCAGGATGGTGGAAGAGTATGTGTAAAGAAATAAAAGCAGGGGCGCCTGGGTGGCTCAGTCGATTAAGCGTCCGACTTCGGCTCAGGTCATGATCTCGTGGTCCGTGAGTTCGAGCCCCGCTCGGGCTCTGTGCTGATGGCTCAGAGCCTGGAACCCGTTTCGGATTCTGTGTCTCCCTCTCTCTCTGCCCCTCCCCCGTTCATGCTCTGTCTCTGTCTCAAAAATAAATAAACGTTAAAAAAATTAAAAAAAAAGAAATAAAAACACATAGATTTTATTGGTCACCTACTTTGTGCTAGACACTTTGCTAATACTTGGAGGAATCACTCTGAATACACCTCCTCGCTAGTTCTTTGGAGCTTTATCAAAAATGCTATGTTACAATATCATCTTTTAATTTCAAATGAGAATACTGGTGGTGTCCTTGAAAAGAAGGAATTTAATAAGAATTGGCACAGGGAAAGACCAAATTGTTTAAATCATCCCATATCTATGGTTCAAATGTGTTTCATTAAAATTGTTAATAAATTACATGTTATTTCAGAGTTTTCTTGAAAATTATAAAGAGAATCATCAGAATATTTATAATTAATGTTAATAAAGTAACAGGTTGGGAGGGGAATCATGAATAATAACTACTGGAAAAATGTTATTTCTCTCATTTTTCTTTTTTTTTCCCGATTAGGATTTTTATTAGTTACTGTCTGAAATTGACTAATCAAGAAATTGAAGTTTAAACATATTACAAAAATATATGAAGTGAGCCTACAGAAAAATTAAAAGATTATAAATACCACAGGTAATAGAAAGTATGTACATGCATACACATAGTAACAGACAACTAACAAAATCTCATAACCAAAATAATGCATTGAAAATAGAATACACGTGAACAGAAACATTAAAATAATAATTTTAAAAAAGCTATTTATTTCAGTTACCATTGTGTACGTAACAAATTCCCTCAAATGTCAATGTCAAAAACATAATATTACAAGGTCATGAATTTAGACCTGGCATACGAGGATGTGTTTTCTCTGCTGCAATACTTCCCCATATGTACCAATCAAAGACGGAACCTGGAATTATGTGAGGTCTGGATTACTCCCGTATCTAGAGGTTGATCCTGAATATAGCTGAGTGATTGGGCAGAACACCTGCTCATGGCCTCTCCTTGTTGCTGAAGTTTACTCACAACATAGGGAACATCCCTTGAAAGAGTCAGCTGGCAGGTGACTGTCCTTCTTCTTGCTAGCTTTCCGCCACATTCTTTTCAACAGAAATGGGTTACTAAGCCCAGCCCACCCTCAAGGGCGGAGACTAGATCCCACCTTTCAGTGAAGTAGCATCACGGTCACATTGTACCAAGGAAAAGACGAAACAAGCAAACAAAAAAATAAAAGAAGAAAAACCCGGGCTTGTATCTATAGAGAATAAATCGGTGGTTACCAGAGGGGAGATGGGAGGCAGGGATGAGTGAAATAGGTGTAGAAGATTAAGAGTACACTTATCATGATGAGCACTGAGCGATGTGTAGAATTGTTGAGGACTATATTGTACACCTGAAACTAATATAATGTTGTATGTTTACCAACTGGAACTAAAATAAAAACTTAAAAAATTCAAAAATAAATTACACTGGAATTCAAAACAAAAGGAATGGCATATGATGGTGCAGTCATATTTGGCAAATAAAACCTGCCACGGGCTAAATAAGGAGAAAAATGTGAGTAAGCCAGTATCAAAAATCAAAAGCAATGAATTAAAAATAGATTTGTGATATCAATCAAAATAAATGAAATCAACCCATTTAAACAGTTTTTTAGATTGCTAAAGTGACAAAAACTCAAAAATATCATCTGAATCAAGGTGACTTAGGAAGTTCAAAACCAAAACCAGATAAGCAGTAACAACAAAATAAACCTATAATTGCTCTCTGCTCATTTAAAATGATTAGTGTAACAGTAAGTATATGATTTCTCATTAAGTTCAGTTTTAGCAAATATTGAGTAATTATAACAATGTATATGGAAAATCAGTACCAAACACGAATGCCTAAGCACCCATTTATACGTAAATAAATCTTCTCGACATCCATACAAAAAAAAGTATCATTAGGAATAACATTTTATAGATGTGTAAAATGAGGCTGAGACACATTAAGTAATTGGAAAAGCAGAACTTAAATCTTAATCTGTCTCATGAGATTTATAGCTATTATTTTATATAGCTTAACAGTTATTACAGATAATTTTCAGCTTAATTTTAAAAATTTTGATATAGCAATTCCAAATTAAAATTGACACCTGACGCTTTATCTGGTTCAAGTATCTATGTTTTAACTATGCACATTGGTAATATTCTTTACCAGCAATAAAATTTGACACAAGGATTTACTTAAACTATAAAAAAGTAATTTGAAGAATACTTGCAATTTTCAAAAAACCTCAGTTTCTCTCAATTCTAGACTTAAGATGAGCCTGGCACTTTCCTTTCCTGATACTACAGAAGAGTTTACAGTGTTTCGTTGTATGGACTAAATTTGAAGTTCTTCAAGGACTTTTCACTACAGGCTTTCTCTTCTGCATTCTGTGTAGTGCCAGGAACTCTGTGGGTGTTTAATAAGGATTAATTGGTGTCAATGGCAATAATGACTTCTATTATCTCCTTGAATATTGATACCATTAAGAGTATGATGCTTAAATGGGTCTAACTTTATTTATAATTTCCAACAATAGCCAGGTGATTTAACAGGAAAGAGCCTTTTCAAGTGAATAAAAGTAGAAAATTAGTGTATAAGACAGTAATTGCTATACTGTATCATAATCTTAATAAATTGAAGTTACAATTACCCAGACCAGTGCCTAGTGAAAGATACTTGGTAGGCATTTACAGATACCCATTAGGTAAATTTATTTATGCAAGGTATAATCACACGTAAGAAAGTCTATAGAGTAAAAAGAACAGCGGGCTTGAAATCAAACTTGCTGTGTCAGCTCTAGGATATATAATCGGAACATCTTGATCACATTATTTAGGCTTTAGATGTACTTATTTACTTACAATGGAAATAATCACACAAAACCTTGCAAGCTTTTCTTCCCTCTAAACAAATTAAACAACAGATTACCGAATGAATAAAACATTCAGCCATATTAAAATATAACTGGAAGTTTTATTAGGGATTCTAAAGAAAAATAACAACGTGTGTGATGAGGAAGAAAGTAAGCGCTTCGAATTGACAGATGAGGTAAAGAATCTGTGAGAAATTGACAAACACTCTAAGAGTTGAAGAGTAAATAAAATCACTCAGTCATGTAAAAAGACTGCATGTGGGTTTCCAAGCAATGCAAACAACCAGCAGAATGCACGAAGGGAGGAAGGGCTTTACTTAATTCAGGAACAGAGTATGAAGAGTGTGAGGATCAGAGCTTGAAAAGGTAGGATGGGAATGTATTAAAAGGACTTTTCAGAAAAGATAGGGCAAAGAAGATTGAGATAGTGTGAATGATAAGCTAGGACGAAAACTTCAAAATTAGGCTGAGAGATAAAATAAGACAAAGCAGAAATATTTCTTTGAAAATGTTGCTATGAAGATCAATAGTGACATTGATAGAAACATTTCAAGGGGAGTATTGCAGATATCTGGTACATTTCAGTGATTTCAATAGTGAATGTGGTGTATTTCGTCTGAAATTACTCAGAGGAGATAACCTGAAACCCTTCTCAGTATACAATAAGTAGAAGTTGCAATTAAAATGTAACAATCTCCTCTTAATGCATAGCTGATGGCAAACCTATCATTGCAAGAAAGTAAAGAATATCCCAGAACTACTAATTGGAAGCTGATGTTTGAGCCGGTCAGGGATAAGACTTGGAGGGTGAATTTGGCTTTTTTAAGTAGTCAAGAGGCCTTGAAGTTTGCAGCCATATGGTCAAACAGATGAAGTTTATCAACGCAGGAAGTAGGGACTAAGATTACAAATTAAAACCTCAACTTTCCAAGGCCTCATTGTTTACTGGAAGGAGAGACTGACCCCAGGAGGCAGGAAAACAGCAGAAATTTTCTCTCTCTTTCAGGCCTTTAGAATGTATAAAAAATATTAGCATTTGTATGTGAGCACTATTTTGGTGAGATGGAAAGGGGCCAGATGCAGATCAAGAGAGAGAAACCAGAACAAATTTTATAGTTTGTTACTCACAGTGCCCCAGGGAGAGCACAGAACTTAAGGCACCGGACCCGTTAGGGAGAGACCCTGGAATTGATGGCAAGACAGAGGGAGAGAGAACTGTGGGTACATGTCTTTATTGTGGCTTCTGTAGGAAGCCAGGAGCAAAGCAGGGTAAGCATGCTTAGGATTGGCTAAATTTGAATGATTTGGGGATATAGAGGCTGTCCTTTCTTGTCCATTACTTGGCTCTAGGGCAGTGAGGACAGGATATAGTGGCCAGAGCATGAGAATCCACTTAGGGAGGTGATTAGGAGTGTGGACTTAATTAGCTGCCCAACTTAGAAAATGGACTGACCTCACAACTGAGACAAGGCAGCATCAAAATAAAAACAAAAACAAAAACTATATTATAAGCACACAGTGTAAAGCACATAGTATAAATAAGAATAAAATATAAGCACATAGTACAAATAAGAATAAAATGGCACCTCACTATGATATTATAACATTGCAGAACACCAAGGACGGAAAGAAAATCTCACATGCACTCAGAGAAGAAATAAGAAATTGCAAGGATAATATTTATATTACCTGCTACTTTGCAATAGCAATATCATTAGCTGGAAGAAAATGAAACTGTACCTCTAAATTACTAAGAAAAATAACTCTTATTCTGCAATTCAACATCTAATGAAACTATCTGACAAAGGAAATAAATACACGAGCTTATGAAAACTGAGTGCTTCTATGTCAGATATTTTGTTTTAAAATATTACATGCATTAATTCATTTGGTCTTTACAGTAGTCCTAAGAAATAGATTGTATCAAGTATCTGATATCCCAGATTAAAAAACTGAAGCATAGAGAGATCAATAGTTTTGAAACACAACAAAGCCAGTAAGCCAATTTCTAGATCACAAGTTTCTAATTATTTCATTAAACAGCTTCACCAATATATGGAATGAGATTCCACCAGCTGTAGATTATCACTAAAGATAATATTTAAAAATGCAATTCTGGGGCACCAAGGTGGCTCAGTTGGCTAAGCATCTGACTCTTGATTTCAGCTCAGGTCATGATCTCACAGTTTGTGACTTTGAGTACCATGTCAGGCTCTGTGCTTGACAGTGTGGAGTCTGCTTGAGATTCTCTCTTTCCCTCTCTCTGCCCCTCGAAATAAATAAATAAATAAATAAATAAATAAATAAATAAATGGTGCCTGGTGGCTCAGTCTGTTGAACTTCCGATTTCGGCTCAGGTCATGATCTCACAGTTCTGGGGTTCAAACCTCACATTGGGCTCTGTGCTTACAGCTCAGAGCCTGGAGCCTGCTTCAGACTCTGTCTCCTTCTCTCTCTCTGCCCCTCCCCCATGCTTGCTCTCTCTCTCTCTCTCTCTCTCTCTCTCTCTCTTTCTCTCTCAAAAATAAACAGAAAAAAAATTAAAAATAAATAAAATAAATTTTGAAAACAGAATAAAATGGGTATAAAAATATAGATGACTCTAAAATAAATGTAAAACTATATCCAATATTTGGAAATAAATAGAAAACAATTGAAATACATGATTTTGAAGAAAAATAGTTTATCAAAGCTGAAAGAATTTGTAGGAAACTATAATAGAAATATAACTATTAATCTAAATAAATGAATTTTTAAAACTCATAAAAACAAACAAAAAACTGGCCAAAATATTTGATAGGGGCGTTTGTCTAATCTTTAAGGATCTTCTATTTATAAATTAAATCTGTGAAATAGAAAGAGACAAATTTCTCCCCAATATATTTTTTTTCTGATGCTGTAAAACTTTGAGAACAAAACCAGACAAGAAAGGCAGGAAATCAGGGGCCTGGGTGGCTCAGTAGGTTAAGCGTCTGACTTCAGCTCAGTTCAAGATCTCACAGTTCATGAGCTCCAGCCTGGCATGGGGCTCTGTGCTGACAGCTCAGAGCCTGGAGCCTGCTTTGGATTCTGTGTCTCCCTCTCTCTCTGCCCCTTCCCTGCTCACACACACACTTTCTCTCTCTCTCTCTCTCAAAAATAAATAAACATTAAAAAAAAAAAAAAAGAGAGAGAGAAGAAAGGTACAAAAGCTAAACTAATCTCACAGATAATTATCTACTTCCAAGCTTTATGCATATTACAAAGCAATTCCAGGAAACATACCCCATCTACTTATGAAAGACTTTTAGTAAACTAGAAGTAGAAGAAAATTCTTTAATCTGATGAATCTTTAAAGCTCCATTGTGTCAAAACAACAAAGGATTATTATATAAAACACATGTTAAAAAATGTTGTGAGGGAAAAAAATCCCTGTGAGTCAAAAATTGATAGCAGAGGACATCCAAAAGGCCAGTACATATAACAGGTAAATACAAATTTCAATTATGATGAAATATAATTTGAACATATCCAGTTCAACAAAAAAGTTGAAACTCTGACAAATCAATTTCACTCCAAGGGATATATTCACATTCTCAAATCAATTTCACACCAAGGGATATATTCACATTCTCACAAGAAAAAAAATTATATGTATGTTCATTAAAGCTTTATTTTTTTTTATGAGCAAACAAGAAAATAACCAAGTAAAAGAAGGATGGATTTACAGTTCTATAAATAAAATGAAGCACTATATAAGAATGAAAACAAATGAAATAGATGTACATGTATCAAGGGAGATTCATAGGTCTGTGTGCCAATGGAAAATAAATTTTACTTTTCATAAATTTAAATAAAATAACAAATAATAAAAGCAATCTCTGACACTATTTAGCAAAAATTAATGTCTAATAAGTCAAATATTAAAAAAAGAAAACATCGTCATCCTGAAACACTTACTAATTCCACTCCCTTCAACAAAAATAAGTTTTTCAAAATAGGATGTAATAGTAGAATTTGCCTTTCACACTGAAAACATGGCTCTAGTGTTTCCTTAGTTTTTCTAGGGCAAAAATGTGTTTCATGTGTTCATCTCCAAGCAGGTCACTGAAGTAAACAAATGTCTCTTATTAAGTTTATCTGCTTAAAAAAAGGAAGAAATGAGCTATCAAATCAATGGGACACCATGAAGAACCTTAAATGCATATTGTTAAGTGAAAGAAACCAATCTGAAAAGTCTACATACTGTATTATTCAATATATAGGGGATTCTGGAGAAGGCAAAACCATAAAATGGTTTCCAGGAGTTCCTGTGCAGCTGGGGCAAGATGAATAGGCTGGACAAGGAATTTTTTAGGGCAGCGAGACTATTATCTATGATATAGTAATAGTGGATACATTGTCTTAGTCAAACCCATAGAACCCACACTACAAAGAGAAAATCCTAATGTAAACTATGGACTTGAATTAATAATGTATCATTATTGTTTCCTCAGTTGCAATAAATGTATCACACAAATGGAAGAGTTTAATTAAGGGGGAAAGCCAATGTGAGGGGTGTTAAGGATAAATATGGGAAGGGTGCCTGGGTGGCTCAGTGGATTAAGCATCATGTTCAGCTCAGATCATGATCTCACAGTTGGTGAGTTCGAGCGCGCATTGAGCTCTGTGCTTACAGTGTGGAGCCTGCTTCAGATTCTCTGTCCTCCTCTCTCTTGACCCCTCCCTCCCCCTATCCTCCCGCCCCCTCAAAAATAAATAAACATTAAACACGGATGAATATGGGAATTTTTCACTTCTTGCTCAATTTTCTAAAATCTAAAACTACGCTAAAATTATCTTAATTAAAAAATAACACATTTATTCTAAAAGTAGATAAAAGAACTACTTTTATATAATGCAGTCAATGAAAGAGATATAAATATACACACGAGGGCAAATAATACTGATTTTTATCATGTCATTAGCAAATGTGAGTAAATATGTGCTGTCATGCATATTATGGGTATTCTTTAAACAATTTCACATTGGGATGTGTTTGAAGATGCTTTGAAATAGAATCTTCAATTTCAACACTTGATATGCCTGAGCTGCATTTGAAGGATGGACCTACACTTATTATTTATGCACACCTAAAACTAAAAAAAAAAGAAAAAAAATGAAGAAGATACTTGGGGATATTTTTATATACAGGCAGATGGTCTTCACATTCATTTTAAGCTGAGTTTACTCAGTGTGATAACTTCCTATCTTGTATTGCTGAGGGTTGTTAGACTAGCTTTCTTTCTTGTGTCCATCTTTTCACAGTGGAGCTCTTCCTTTATCAACTCTCTGGCCTGAACTAATTTTTATTTTGTATTTATTTGTGGAGACAGAATATATATGTATATTCCAAATGACTACTTTCTAAGCCCTTTCTTCATTCATTCTAAACTTTGAAATTTTCTTTTTCTTTCTTTCTTCTTTTCTTTCCTTCTTTCTTTCTTTCTTTCTTTCTTTCTTTCTTTCTTTCTTTCTTTCTTTTCTTCCTTCCTTTCTTCTTTCTTTCTTTCTTTCTTTCTTCCTTTCCTTTTCCCTTTTTTTTTTTTTTCTTTTTGGAGAGACCTTGAGGGAGCTGGGGAGTGGCAGGGGGAAAGAGAATCTTAAGCTGACTCCACCCAGTGTAGAGCCCAACTCAAGCTCGATCTCATGACCTTGAGATCATGACCTGAGCCAAAATCACAAGTCAGAGACTTAACTGACTGAGCCACCCAGGTGCCCCTGTATTTTCATGCTTCTTAAAATTACATAATTGGTGAGAATTTTCCAAGACCCTGCCCTCATTCTCTCACATGTTGCCAATAGTGTCAGCCACCTCTGATTTTTTATGAATCTATTTCTTTCCACCCACATGCAGTGTATTTATAGTTCTCAGGATGTGTTCTGAAAATGACTTTCTATAATCATTCACTTACTATGAAAGAAGTTAGTGGACTTCATGACATATACATTTTTGTTATTTGTTTCTCACTAACGATCTAAAAGCCTTTACCAGCTTTTCATTGTAGGCTGCTTTTAAGTTAGAGTAGAAGCAACTTATTTATTTACTTTGCTGCCTTTTAGTGGCACAAGTTTTGAATTAGGTTCACAAACAATATGCAACTGGCAAACATTTCATTTCCATTTTAGTCATTTATCTTAGCTCTTCTTGAGAAAATCTCTCCTAAGCTGCTTTATACACTGATCAAATCACTGACTCTGCTATTTATACAATTATCGTATTTGGATGCAATGGGCATTTGGATAGTGGTTAGGAATGACAGCAATGGAGCCGAAGTATTTAAGTTAATGTCTAGCTCTGCTATTTTCCAGTGTTTTCCCAGGCAACTGACTGTCTTCCTGTGCTTCAGTTTCTTATAAAAGGGACTAATAACAGCATTTATCTCTTAAGGCAGAAACAAAAATGGGTTTATATAATTAAAGTATGTAGCACAGTATCCAGCATTGAAAATTGTTCAATACCTGTGGTCTATTTGTAAGGCTATACCTATAACTTTTTGAATGTATATTTTATGTAACATGCAATAGTACTTTCTATAATATATAATATTGTCATGTTCTTGGCACCATTCAGTCCAGGAATTTAGAAGATTTGTGTGCACCTCATTAAACCGTATGTAGTTTGAATAGCAGTAGTGGCTACACCCTGAGAACTACTAAAGAATTATGACTTCTGGGCAAGTGGTTTAGTCTGCATTACATCATGTTAACTGATAATGAGAATAGAACTCATATTTATGGGGCATCTGCAAATTTCTAAAACCTGTAAGGCTTATCTAATTTAATCTTCATGAGCACTATATGAATTACATGTTATTAGCTCTTAATTATCAGACAGAAAGTGAATATTTTGGTAACGAAGCCAGACTAGAGTTTTTGGAGCCTTGATTTTCAATCCTATGTGCTGTCTGTGACACACACAAAGCATCACACAAAATCCTCAAATTCTAAATCCCTGGAATACAGCCGTGCTGGAAAGGAAAGCTTATTCTATTGTATCTTAGTTTATAAAATGGCTTCTATTTTATTGACCCCAACCGTTAAAAGCTTCAGTCTGAGTTTTCACTTAGAAGCACAGTAATGACATTTGACCTCTCCTGGTCTAGAATTTAGAAGGGCATCACCAACTTCTACTGAGCCATAGGTTCTTGATTATTTACCAGGCCACCATTTAGATACTCTGCTCTGTAGTGGGCTTATGTATCCAAATGATGTGGATAACGGTGTTTGCAAAAATGTTTTATCTGTGTTAAGATATTTTCTTTTCATATTATCATATTAAATTATATTGATAATATTGATCCATATTAATAGTTAGGTTTTTTTTTTTTTTTTTTAAATTTTTTTTTTCAACGTTTTTTATTTATTTATGGGACAGACAGAGACAGAGCATGAACGGGGGAGGAGCAGAGACAGAGGGAGACACAGAATCGGAAACAGGCTCCAGGCTCCGAGCCATCAGCCCAGAGCCCGACGCGGGGCTCGAACTCACGGACCGCGAGATCGTGACCTGGCTGAAGTCGGACGCTTAACCGACTGCGCCACCCAGGCGCCCCAATAGTTAGGTTTTAAAGCCAGTTGTTTCTGCCACAATTCTGCATTTCCACAACCTCTCATTTCTTCCTTGGTGATTTCTGTTTAATGAGAGCACTATTATTAAAGTAGTCTAGTACGAAACTTTCGAATTACGTTCTACTTCTCATGTTTACTGAAAATTAACCACAGAACTATTGAAAGTATCTATGAAATTTCTCTGTTTGCCATTTTCACAGGGCTGTATCTCTGGTGCAAAATTCCCACACCCACATTTATGCTTTTCCAGTAGTTTTTTTTTTTTTTTCTTTTTTAATGTTTATTTATTTTAGAAAGAGAGAGACAGAGAGTGAGTGCGGAAGGGGCAGAGAGAGAGGGAGACAGAATCTGAAGAAGGCTTCAGGCTCTACGTTGTCAGCACAGAACCGGATGTGGGGCTCAAACTCACAAACCATGAGATCATGACTTGAGCCAAAGCCAGACGCTTAACCGAGTCACCCAGGCACCCCCTTATAGGGCTTTTATTTTCCATTCTACTAGCTCTCACATCCTTCTTCCTTATCACCAAGAGATCTTAACATGCCACTGCTGAAGCACATTGGTGGCTGATGTGCTAAAAGAATTGTTCCATTGCTTTAGAAAACTTCTCATATTTTTAACATTTCACCCAACTTAGTTTTATGTCATTAACTTTTATGAGGTTTTCAAAAACGTTTTTGCTAACATTACTAGACTAATATAGTCTTCATTCAATGCTATTAGCCAAAGTTATTCATATGGCCAATCCCAAAGTCAATAGGTGGTGAAGAGCATTCTAACCATGTTAAGAACGTGTCAAGGGTATAGATATATAATGATACTACAGAGGAATAAGAACTTGGGTCAGTAATTCAATCTGTACCTATATGATGCTATGGACCAACTCTTGTCACCCTCAAGATCCATATTTTGAAGCCTTAAGCCCCTAAGTAATGGTATTGTAATATGGGGCCTTCGGGAGGTAATTTCTTTTAGATAGGTCATGAGTTTGGTGCCCTTAACGGGTTTAGTGCTCTTATAAGGAGACACATCAGAAAGCTTAAGATCCCTCCCCACTTCTGCTAGGTGAGAACACAATGAAAATGAGGCTTTCTACAAACCAGGAATAGAACTCTCATCAGAACCCAATCATGCTGACATTCTGATCTTGGATTTCTAGCCTCCAGACCTGTGGGAAAATACACTTCTTTTGTTTAAGCCATTCGACCATGGTATTTTCTTATGGCAACGTGAGCTAAGACAATGGTAAAGAAGTCCAACATCATTAAAGGGAAAGTGGATATATGTTTTCCATAAAATGATGAAATAAAAAGTATAAAATGTATCCAGGTTCCTACTGCCTCCATAGTGCTATTGGTGACCTGGTAATAAAAATAATTAACCTTTATTTACTAGTTACTCCATGCCTTGTGCTAATTAATGTATGTGTATTAACTTTCTTACTCTTCACAGCCTTCAGAGATACAGTTCTCTTTTAAACCCCACTTTACAAATGAGGGAACCTCACATAGAGGATAAGTAACTTGCCCAAGGAGGTCAAACAATAGTAAAGAGTAGAGACAGGATTCAAACTCAGATGTTGCACTCCAAATAGCTACCCATACTAATTCTCCACACCTTATTTCACTTGAAATAAAGCCTCAAATCCATCCCATCACACAGAAGAACTCAAGTGTCCACACAATATTTCAACAACATTGTTAAAACAGAGACCCTGTCACTTCAGGCTACTTTAAATCACCCCAAGTCTCATGATTCTTCTGAACCTTCCTTCACCCTCTTCCTTCTCGACTGTTCTTACTGCTTCTGTTTTTCAACCATTTTTGCTAGCATTACTAGACTAATATAGTCTCCATTCAATGCTGTTAGCCAAAGTCACGCAAACACAGTATGATTGTTTTTTCATAACTATCTATGCACTGACTGTTCTTTTCTGCTTGGAATCCTTTCTCCAAACATTTATAGCTGGTTCCCTTGATTGATAAGATATGTTTAAAGACTAATTTTTTTTTGAAATTTATATGTCTTAATATACTATAATCTTACAACCTGGATTTTTCTATATGCAGTTGACCTAGAAATCTTGCCATTATCTATCCTGTTGATCAAACTTTATGGTTCCTCACAACATTTATTACTCTCTGGAATAATGTTTACTTATTTATTTTTTTATATCTCAGTATATTAAGGAGTAAAAATTGTATCTATATGGTGTTGTTTAGTGCCAGTAGCCATTGGCAAAGAGTAGCAATTTAGTAAATATTATTTGAATAAATGGATATAGGAAATATGCAATTTATTTAATTACTCTAGTTTATTTTTTTAAATCTTCTCCTATTAAAATGTAAGCACCATAAGTGTAAGGAACTTGCACAACTTCTTCAATACCAAATACCCATTCCTTAAAAAAGTGCTTGTGTGCATAGTACAAGTTGAATCAATATTTAATGTATAATGGATACATACATATTATTTCTTTCTTTTTTGAGACAAGGATATTGAGAAAAGGAATTACTAGTATAAAACAGAATCAAGATGATCTCAGATCTGATCCATATTGTTTCCACTGCATGATTCTGGGTAAAGGAAAGTCAACCTCCCTGGAAACACAGAGCTTTCTTTTCCTCAAAAAAGGAATAATGGTATATTTCAGACACTATCCCAGAATCAAGATTTTTAAAAGCTAGAAACACTCCTTATAAGGATGATTTTGGAGAGCTTAAGAAAGTAGTTTGAGGAAAGAAACGCAGTTATGCTGTTCTAGAAATTTGGTTGTTCTGGTATAATTGTCACACCAATTCAGAAATCTGACTAAATAATTACTTGTTTGCTACTCCAGAATTTGGTTTTACTCTCCTACTTACCATATACTTAATATATTTTCTTTACAAAATAATACTCCAAATAGGAAATACACTTTGGAGTTTGTCAGGAGTATATATACATATATATATATATATATATATATATATATATATATATATGTATATTTTCTTAATTTGGGTCAGTGCGGAAGAGAGCAGTGGGTCCTCTCATGTGTTTTAACATCCACAAATGGTAGTAGGTGAGGATAGGAACCCCAATAGAACAAATTCTTCACAACCTAAGGTGTGTGACCTCGTAAGTAAAACTTTTACTCTAAATGATAAATATGACTACTGTTCCAGATGATTTCTCCCACTTTTTTAGGGTAGCCTTATGCTTATTTTATTTTCTCTGAGTTTCTCAAAACATACAGGACTTTTCTGTGCTTCTTGGGACCACTATGTCAAGGTTCTAATGGGTTTGAGATGTGTCAGATGGTTTTGAATGAGACCAAAAAGATAGTGGTTATTTTTTGTGTGTCTATCTTCTGCGAGGCCAAGTATGAGATAGGGTATTAAGCTAGTAAGAAAAAAAAAACAAAAAAAACTATAAAGCATAATTCACTATGTCTTCACATGTATATACAATCTATAAATTCCCTATAAATAAATCATATCCTTAAATTGCAGATAGTATGTTCCAAAGGAATACCAATAATAAGTGCTAAAGAGTAACAGGAAAGGAGAGATTATTTCATTAAGGTTGATCAAATAAAGCTCCATGAAAGATCATATTTCAGCAGTGATTTGAAGGGTTTCAGAATTCAAACACAGTACAATGTATAATTGACTAAATTTAAAAAGACACAATATTCAGTTTATATCTATATATATATACACTATGCATCCATGCACTTTGATCGTCTATGATCCAGATTTGAAAGAAGAGTAGCCTAAGATCTAGAAACAGTGTTGTGGAAATACTGAGATGAGGAACCAAAGGCAGCACACTGTCCCAAGGAATAAGAATAAGACATATTTCATGCTTATGTTATGCTGTCTATGACCCATATAAGAAAGACATTGGTATGTAGACTTTAAACTGTCTTTAACCTGGACAGGTTCAAGTCTACCAACAGAGTACAGTTGTTTGGGATTTAATTGTATGGTATTGCTATTATTTTTGAAAACAAGGCAAAATAATTAAGGTGGAATACTTGGTTGGGTTCTGTCACAAATTTAAGACTATGGGGAAAAACATTAAATCTATTCTTATGTAAACACAGACAATTTTTTTTTTTCTCTGAATACTTTTATCACATTGTTTACGTTGAGCCTTTGAAAAATAGTTGATTACCTGGGTAATATTTTGAACCATTGCCAGGAAAAGTGTTTTCTCATAATATTAAAAAGTAATTCAGAGTTAGGGATATAAATCATAATAAGCTTCTCTGTACCCTCATGAACACAAGTAATGGCCACAGTCAAGAAATATTTACTCAGAAATAATTCCTTGTATGCAGTAGTCATTTAAGTTCAACAAAAGATCAATATGTAGAAATTAACATAAGTAGCCTATTTTAAAATTCCAATTAAAAACCAACTTTACATTTGCTTATAATTTTTGTAACTTATGCTATTTCAAATTAGAAAAGAAGTATTTCTGTTACAAAAGTAATTTTACATATTTTCTAAAAATGATAAATTATTTGAAGGTAACTTCAGTGGAATGATATAAATACCTGTGACTTAGCAATAAATTACATGCTGCTATATATATATATGTGTGTGTGTGTGTATATATATACATATATACATATATATACACATATATATATACACATTTGTCTATACATATATATATACACATATATATACACATTTGTCTATACATATATATATACACATATATATACACATATGTATATACATATATTCAAAATGAGCTCAATTGCTTATAATTAATCTCAGACAATGCTGAGAGCTTAGCTTGCCAGTTACTTGACAAAAGGAAGACTGGAGGCTTGTAGTAAGCATATACTGGCATTCAACTTTCTGGGACTCCCTTCTTTAGAATGCATTAATTGTTACTACCAGATTGTATTCACTAACAAGATTTCAGAGTCTATCACACATAAGATCTACATTTGTATCAGTGCCATTTTGCTTGTGTTGTAAATCATGCATATTTCAACATCATCTGTATGGCCACACAAGAAAGGGATGATTCAGTTGCTAACAAGCCAAATGGTCATCACCTAAGTGTCATGTTCATGCAAATACTTTAAAAGAAGTTCATCCCAAAATAATGACCTGCTATTTAAAAAATTATTTTTACTTTGTTTCTACTAAATTCATTTTCATTGTATGTTATATCCGATTAATGTATAATAAGAAATACATTTCAAAATTAATTTGGAAATACAATTTTGGCATGAGATTGTTTTATTGTAATTCATCTATCCTCTTATAAAGTCTAGAATGTGTAAATGTTCTCCAGAATGTACCTCTAACAGAGATGTTAAGAATAAGGATATCTGGTCAATTTCCTTTTTTATGTGATTTCATCTGCGGTGAGTTTAGTCCCCATTTGTATTCCTTATGTGGCTTGATGAAATTAATTCCATAATTTAGTAAATTCGTCCTTGATGCTAATCATTTTGGGAAACAATACTCAAAGTTGCCCATCAGCACTTATACTGGAAACCACCATTTGTTTCCTTTGCCAGTGGGTCATAGAGAGGCTGATAATGTGATATTTGTTTTTTGGGTTTTTTTGTTTTGTTTTGTTTTGTTTTTGTACAGTGTTGTGGCCTATGGAGGAGTTGACATTAATATCCAACAACCGTGTAATTCATTTAGCATTAAGAATATATGGTTCATAAACAGTAAGTATTCCTTCATGTTTCTTCAAAGAGTGACTGAACATGAATTGAAATTTTTATTTTGACAAAGCCAATTGATGGGGCTACATTTATGTCAAAACTAAACAACATTTGTATGAATTAGGAAAAAAGTAATTCTTCTTAAAAAGAAAACAAATAAGTTGATATGTTGTTTACTTCTCAATAAAAATAACTAAAACAACTAACTCATTAGAGATAATACAGATCTTTTTGTGTATTATAGAATATACCATAATAGAAAATCATTTTAATTAAATTAATCAGATACTCAAATTCATTCGCAAATACTTTGTTATAAACCCACTCTATATCATACACTCATGAAGATTACAGTTTATGACTACTTGTTCTGTTTGTCATTTTTTTCATAAAAATGATTGCTATTTTTACATTTTAATGAGATTATAAAGATTATAGAGATTAAACAATGTTAATTTGAAAATAAACTCAGATTTTTAATATTTCTGTATTGATATCACTTGTGCTCACCCATATCAACTTTACAGATGTTATATGGTTGCTGAAGTTAGCATATACTTCAAGTTTTAAAATTGCAACTCATTTAGAACAATACATTTTTTTATTTTGTGAGTCTGTCTTTAAAGATGACTTTGGGAACTGGAGGGTGTTATGCTAAGTGAAATAAGTCAGTCGGAGAAAGACAGATACCATATGTTTTCACTCATATGTGGATCTTGAGAAACTTAACAGAAGACCATCAGGGAGGGGAAGGGGGTAAAAAGAAAGTTACAGAGAGGGAGGGAAGCAAACCATAAGAGACTCTTGTATACTGAGAACGGACTGAGGATTGATGGGGGGTGGGAGTGAGGGGAAAGTGGATGATGGGCATTGAAGAGGGCACTTGTTAGGATGAGCACTGGGTGCTGTATGGAAACCAATGTGACAATAAATTATATTAAAAAAAGATGACTTTTATTCATGTAATAATAGAAAAAATAATGAAATACAATTTTATTCATAAATGGACTGCTAGGTGAAAATAAAGATAACAACACATTCTTTGTTACTGTTTTCAAGGAAAGAGGATTTATATCTGTTTCGCATAAGACAGTTTATCTCTTGTCCTACATTGATGGTGGTAGGTCTTTGGCAGTTTTAACCAATAGAATACAAGAAGAGCAGCACTTTCCTTGACTGGTGCTTATGGGCCTACCCCTTATTAGACCTTGATCACCTGTTTTTCTTTCTTGAAATACTTGTTATGAGCCATTCTTTTTCAAAATCGTGCTGCCAAGCTGTGAGAAGCTCAGGACACCTGTGTGATTCAGTTGACAGCCCCAGCTAAGCCCAGTCCTCAAGCATCAACCATCAGCACGGTGAGTAAGTCATCTTGGAAGTGAATTTCCAAGCTCCAACAGAGCTATTCTAACCTGCACTATGTCTGCTCAAGTCCTGCCCAATGATTACATTATAAAAACAAAAACTTGTTTTTGTTTTAAACCACAAGTTTCATTTTTGTTACAATGGATTCCTTAGTATTTTAAAACAATTTTTCTGTTATTTTTAAATTTTATTATAGTTGACGCATGCTAAAAATTATCTGTAAGAAACTCATATAAATCTTAGTTATAGATCTTTTCATTTTCATTCACCCCTCAATCTTTTTTTTCTGCCCAAAATATTTATTCGATGATGCAAATAGTATCTTTCAATTTTCTTTTCTAATGTCTTTTTATTCCTTGTTTATTTTTCTGATAAAAAAATCATTTTTTTCTAACTTACAAGGAGGAATAATAAATCACCTAAATATTCAACTTTAGATATTATAACATATAAAAATATTATGAAACCATGTACTAAATTTTAATAGCAATTAAGTTTTGTACTGTCAGAATTTTCATAGCAGCAAATAAATCATTGTTTTGATCAGTAGTTCATTACATGGTAATCTCTAATAGAGTTTTAAAATACTTTTTTGCCTTTTAATGGAGAATGAATATTAATTATTATATTGTGATTCACATCATAGTAAAATTATCTGTACATTTAAACTAAAAATTCAGCCATATTCTGAGACTTTAAACACAGCAGATGAAAATAAATGCCCTATAAATATCTAATTTAAATGGAAAACTAACAAAAATTATTTAAAAATATTTTCAAATATAGCCCTGTTGGGGCGCCTGGGTGGTTCGGTAGATTAAGTGTTCAACTCCTGTTGGCTGTGGTCACGATCTCACAGTGGTCCCTGGGCTCCAGCCCTGCATTGGGGTCTGTCATGACAACAACGCAGACCCTGCTTGAGATTCTTTCTCTCCCTCACTCTCTTCCTCTCTCTCTGCCCCTTTCCCACTCATGTGCACACACACACACACACACTCTCTCTCTCAACAGAAATAAATAAACTTAAAAAAAAAAAAAATAAGAAGAAACTTTCAAATACTTCCCTGTCAATGTAGTGTTGAGAAAGCAGGTTATTATTTGGCATATTTTTAGGTCACGTAGTCTTCCTGATTTTTATATGTGCTCCTCCCTTGTAGGTCAAAGCAGTAAAATAATATATTGGCCAATTAGGACAATTTGCTTGCTTTTCATCTGGAATAAAATCATTGCAAAATATTGATTTGGGTTATAATGACATCATAATAATATCTGCTGGGAATGTATTATAATGCCTATTTAAATCGTCCATATTTAAAGTTACCTAAAACATATAAGAAAAACAATTTCAAAGTAAGGAAGATACTTATTATTTTGATATATAATAGGAAAACTTTAGCATAAGCACTTTTGTATAGTTTGCTACCTACATAACAATGCAAAGTAGGCCTGGGTAGAAGTATGGGGTGAAAAGTCAGATTTTCATAGGCAAGTTAACAAGTGGAATGTGCTTGGGGCACTTGGGTGGCTCAGTCAGTTAAGTGTCCAACTTTTGACATTGACTCAGTCACAATCTCATGGTTCATGGGTTCCTACCTGCATCAGGCTCTGCAATGAAGGTGCAAAGCCCGCTTAGGATTCTCTCTCTCCCCATTTCTCTCTCTGCTCCTTCCCCCCACCCCCGCCAGTGCTCACCCTCTCTCTCTCTCTCCCAAAATAAATAAACCTAAAAGAAATGAAAAAAAAAAAACAAAAAAACCTGGAATGTGCTCTTGTTCTAAGCATTGACTAATAAACAGCAAGACAAGAGGATATTTGAGTTGAGTTTAACAGAGGCAAACATTACTGCATAAGAGAATCAGAACTGTAAGTAATCATCAGATGGAGGAAACAGGACAAGTTTTTGATGTAAAAAGGAGATTCTGATTGCCTAATGATAAATGTAGAAAATAATATAATAAAATATAGAGACTTGGATTCATGAGGTGATGATTCTTAGTTATCAAATAAAATAGGTGACTTAGCGATAAATACTTGGTTTCATTTTTTAAACTTACACTTAAACTCAGAGTGGATCCTGAAGCTCACACAAGGGCTGCATTTGCAAGTAGTAATCATATCATCTTAGTTTTAGGGCAAGAAGGTGTAGAATCAGAGATGTAACTAATAACAATGAGATAGATATGACATAAAACCCAATTAGGTGTGACAAATATTTTTTAATACCAAACACATATAATAATCAGTTTATTAAAGTCAGATATTGTGTGCTACACACATGGATTAAGTAAGTTATTTCCAATCACTAGTTTTAAATGTTTTTGGTCAAATATCCTTTCTGTACCTTTCACATCATCTCATATAGCAGGATCCATGATTTTAAGACACTGTCAAACATTAAAAAAAATTAAAATTTGATCTCATTTTCAACAAAAAACTCTCCCCCCTTTATTTATTTTCAGTGTCGTTGCCCTAAAGAAATTTTGAGGAGAGATGGAATGTAGTTGTCTCTCCTTCCTCCACTAGGCTCTCTTCTCTAGTGTGTTGGGAGCCAAAGGAGAGAAGACAAGCTTCCCATGATGAACAGATATACTCCTTATGGAAGTCTCTGGTTATCAAGGTAAGATTTTCTGGCCTCTACCAAGTGCTTGATATATAGGAGGTGCCAAGAGCCAAATGACTTTAATATCGCTAGTGTAATTTTTCCAGAGGATTGTGGAGAGGACTGCCCTGGTGCAAAGTTTTAATGAGGAATATCTGCTTAGATTCAATGTCTTTTTGTCCTTCCTCTCCTCTCTTAGCTACACTTGCAGAAACACACCTCACAATTTTACTTGGTAGTTTTTGTGGGAAGGAAGGGAGATGGAGAACATCTAAGGCAAGTCAAACACCTTGAATTCCTTGGCATTCCTAGGAAATTTACTCATCCTGGCCAAACCAAATGGTGATAACACATTTTCTTCCTCACTCTGAAATATTTACCTTCTCTAACCTCTCTCTTCAGCTCTCTCTCTCTCTGTGCTCAAATAAGCCTTGGCATCAGTCTAGCTGGTCCTTTACTTAAACAATCTTCAAACCTGAGGGTTTGATATCAAGGGTCTCCTTTGTTCAGGCACCCTGGTATCTAATGAATAATTTTCTTTGAGGTTCTTCATTTTGTTCATATATTTTCCTCAAATTCTTCTCTACTTTTTTTTTTTTTCTCTTTTTTCTGCTTTTTAGTTTTCTGTGAGCAAATATGGAGCTGAAATGATGGGGGGATCTGCTTATCAATTGTTTTCAAGTTCCTTTAGAAAATGTGGCTTTTGGTATCAGTTCATTTTGAGTTTAGAGTCCTAGTAGTCAATATTGCAACATCTAGAAGAGTCTCTAAATGCATCTCATTTCATATTCTAATTATATAGTCAAAAATTCTTCATTTTAAACACACTTATTCTATGCTTTAAATCCATATTGATTCATTAGTGCAGTTCAAGAGCAATAAAAGAATTCCTTCCTTCATGAAGTCAGAGATTCCAGACTTTGAATACATGTTTTAAAGATAATAAAAGTTGGGGTGCCTGGGTGGCTCAGTCGGTTAGGCGTCTGACTTTGACTCAAGTCATGATCTTGTGGTTGTGAGTTCAAAACCCGTGTCGGGCTCTGTGCTGACAGCTCAGAGCCTGGAGCCTGCTTCAGATTCTGTGTCTCCCTCACCCTCTGCTCTTCCCCTGCTCACGTTCTGACTCTCTCTGACTTTCAATAATAAATAAACGTTAAAAAAATTTTTTAAAGATAATAAAAGTGATGTGATAGAGAAAGAGTGACTGTGATAGAATAGAACACTACATAGGGTTACCTGGAAAGTCCTTTTGAAGGAAATATCTGAGTTGAGACCCAAAGATAGGAGAAAGTGGTCATACAAATACAAGAAGATAAAATCTAAATGCAAATATTATTCTGCCAATTCTACCAATAACAAGAGAAGTAATGTTGATTTGTTTCAGGAAAGAAAAGAAGAACCAGAAGGATCATGAAGCTAGAACTTATGGCTTAAAGTATAAGGAAGAGAATGGCTTGAGAAGAGATCAGGTCAGCAGGTGATATAGGACTTAGATGGCCCTGATAAGGAGATTAGATTTTATTCTAAGTGCAAGAGAAAGTTACTAAAAGATTTTAGGCAGAAATTTCGCTTTATGTTTTTAACAACAGAGTGGATTTTAACAGATGAGTATCAAAGTGAGGAGGATTTTGGAAGAGAGAGATGATGAATTGTCATTGGAACTAGGGAAGCAAAATAAAGAAAGATGAATTGGTAACTAGGAGAGCAAAATAGAGAAAGAAGGGGAGTGAATTAGAAATAGACTCACTAATATATTAGAACACAAGGAGAATACACACATCTTTCTGTGAGTTTGGATATAAGATTAAGAGGAAATAATGAGTACAATATTTGAACCTCAGGTCCAGGGTGGTGCCGTTTACATAGATAGTGATGAGCAGTCAAGACAAAAAAAAAAAAAAAGGATTTGTGAAAATATGAAGGAAAAAATAATAGTTTCATTGCGGAGATAGTACATTTAAAATGTCCATGAACTATTTAAATGGAGAAACAGGACAAGAACAATTGCTTAACTGAAAAGACACTGCCAAATGCCATAAACACCAGTAAGAAGATGAAGCTAGAGGGGCGCCTGGGTGGCGCAGTCGGTTAAGCCTCCGACTTCAGCCAGGTCACGATCTCGCGCTCCGTGAGTTCGAGCCCCACGTCAGGCTCTGGGCTGATGGCTCGGAGCTTGGAGCCTGTTTCCGATGCTGTGTCTCCCTCTCTCTCTGCCCCTCCCCCGTTCATGCTCTGTTTCTCTCTGTCCCAAAAATAAATAAAAAACGTTGAAAAAAAATTTAAAAAAAAAAAAGAAGATGAAGCTAGAATTTTATTTTTTTTTTATTTTTTTTTAAAATTTTTTTTTTCAACGTTTATTTATTTTTGGGACAGAGAGAGACAGAGCATGAACGGGGGAGGGGCAGAGAGAGAGGGAGACACAGAATCGGAAACAGGCTCCAGGCTCTGAGCCATCAGCCCAGAGCCCGACGCGGGGCTCGAACTCACGGACCGCGAGATCGTGACCTGGCTGAAGTCGGACGCTTAACCGACTGCGCCACCCAGGCGCCCCATGAAGCTAGAATTTTAAATGCATTACTAATGACTGATAGTAGTCTGGCTTGGGAATGTGATGTCACTAGAGACTTCAGACATTGGGTACTCACACACTCTTACAGACTCTTCCTCCAAGAACCTCACTAGGGCACTTACAAGACAATTATGAGAACATGCTGAGAAACCGACTCCTTGAGCAGGTTGAGAAAGAAGAAACCCCAGAAGCTCCACCCACAAACAGCTTACCTACTGCTTATATAGAATAAAAGCCTAAATATGCAGGGAAAATATAATAGTCAATGTTCTCCAGAGAAGCAGAAACAACATGATGTATACATATACATATACATACACATATACATATATGTATACATGTGATATTCATTCATGCATTGGCAAGCTAGAAATCCAGGAGAGAGGATGATGTCGTTCCAGACTGTATCAAAGGCCTGAGGACAAGAAGAGCTGACTGTGTAAGTTCCACGCCAGAAACCGGCAGGGTTAAATGAACGAGAAGATCCAGTGTTTTACTTCAAGTCCAAAGGCAGGAAAAGACTCATGTCCCGTCTTGAGCCATCATGAAGGTGGAATTTCCTCTTATTTATGGAAAGGCCAGCCTTTTTGTTCTGTTCAGGCTTTTAACTGGTTGGATAACTGACATTTGTATCAGGGAAAACAATCTACTCATTCTACCAATTCAAGGTTTTTGTTTGTTTGTTTGTTTCTCCCCCCATTCCAAAAAAACCTCATAGATATACCCAGAAAAAAGTTTAACTAAATATCTGTGCACTCCATGGCCTAGGGAAGTTGACACAAAAAATTAACCATCATGGGGAAGAACAACAAATTCTAGCCTTAGAAAGCTAAGAACTAGGGGCGCCTGAGTGGCTCAGTCAAATGGGTGTCTGACTTCTGATTTCAGCTCAGATCATGATCCCAGGATAGTGGGATGGAGCCCTAAAACAGTCTCCTCGCTGAGTGTAGAGTTTGCTCACAGTTCTCTCTCTCTCTCTCTCTCCCTCTCTCTCTCTGCCCCTCCCCTGCTCTCTCTCTAAAATAAACAGAAGGAAAGAAAAGAAAGAAAGAAAGAAAGAAAGAAAGAAAGAAAGAAAGAAAGAAAGAAAGAGAAAAGAGAAGAAAAAGAAAAGAAAAGAAAAGAAAAGAAAAAAAAGAAAAGAAAGCTAAAAACTAGAAGGCTAGAATGCCCGATCGCATCAGTGGACAACCTCTGTAGTTGGGAGAGGAAACAAGAGAGAACGAGAGCAAAATAACTATCCTTGATAGAGGAAAGGAAATACATGCTAAAACAATCCCTTTATCTGGAGGAATCGTGAAACACCTGTGAACGATATACCTCCAAATTACAGTTCACAGTGTCTGCCTAAAGCAGAGACATAATCACAATCTCAGTAAACATAAACATGCACACATACAAACACACACATCACCACCAGCACCATAACACTAATAATAATTGAGTAAAAACAAGAATGCAGCTGTGGCAGCTAGAAGATACAGATTCTCTATGGGGAGCTGTGCATTAAAAAAGATCCAAGACAAGAGAAAAGGCAAAAATAAAGTACCAGTATGTCATTTCTCCCCTCTCCTAGGTTGTACAGCATTTTATAAGGCAATACTTTAACCATCCAGCAAGTTCAGCATTTTCTGCCAAGCTAACACCTTTATTTTATTCATTAATTTTATATATGTAATATTAAAGATAATTTTAATATGGAAATGATTTTCAGCCAATAAATCAAATTGGACCAGATGTAAAATATAAACTCTGTTCATCTATCTTTGTAAAATATATTCAATTAAAGAATGTTTCATCTTACTTTGCTTTCTAGAACACTGAAAGTATAATCATCTGATAGATACCTTATGATTTAAGTTTATGTTAGTGTGTGTTACTTGTGCATTTCTTCTTGCTTACTTCTAAATTTTATTTTGACATTGAGAAATGCTGCCATTTGGAACGACCCGAAAAAAATGGACAAAGAAGTCAGTGCAACTCATGGTGGGAAACAACACAATAAAAATTGTATACCTCTCCTATTAATGTATGATTACATAAGATTCAAATGACATATAGATAATTGTCAGTATAACAAAAAATTAATGTCATTTTACACAATATATTAGTAAATAAAATGATTCATTAGCAGTGATGTATTCAATTTTTAAAAATATGTTTGGCTAAAATTTATTAAAGGTAAATATTTTCTGGTTTATAATATTTTCCATGGTTATTTAATACCTGTTTTATTATATTTTTCATCAGGAGGACTCAAAAACACCATGTATACATTTTTCCTTGATTTTGTATATTCTGTATTAGTGAAAGTAATATTCAGTTTGAAGTTATGACAGAGATGTGACCAATCTAAAGGAAATCTATAGAGAAATATAAGTCTCTGGTGGTTGTTTTTTCCCAAATTTGATTAATTGTGGAGCTACTTCTTCAGGTATAAAGGGAATGAGGCAAATTCAATATAGTTTGCTTCCTACCTTTGATATTATAACACAAGTTTATCATAAGAGCAAAAGACACTGAGTAATTATAGTTGACAAATATAACTGTCTACTGTTAGCAGAGGTAACTGTGAATTACATGTTACTGTACAAATATTGCTTTTTCTCCCTCTGTAATTTGAAATTAGCTTCCAATTTAAAACTCTCAGGCACATGGAAAGTTTTCTTAACATAATATTTCTTTTTTTATAAATCATATAATTATCAAAATTTTTTCAGTTAATAGGCAGTTTAAAAAATGTAAGTAAAAAAAACATTTAATTAGTAGAAAAGCATTATCTGTACAAAATCATTGGAACTCTATTAGACTCAGTTTAGCTTAGGTATTAAAATGTGTGTGTGTGTGTGTGTGTGTGTGTATATATATATATATATATCTATATCTATATCTATATCTATATATATATATATATATATATATATATATATATACATAGTGACATACTATTCTATGTTTGGTAAAAGTCCAGACCAGCACTGTCTACTAGAAGTTTCTGCCATTATGGTGGATACTGAACACTTAAACATAGCTACAAATATTAAAATACTGAACTTTAGGGGCGCTTGGGTGGCTCAGTCGGTTAAGCGTCCGACTTCGGCTCAGGTCATGATCTCTCGATCCGTGAGTTCGAGCACCGCGTCGGGCTCTGTGCTGACAGCTCGGAGCCTGGAGCCTGTTTCAGATTCTGTGTCCCCCTCTCTCTCTGACCCTCCCCTGCTCATGCTCTGTCTCTCTCTGTCTCAAAAATAAATAAAAAATTAAAACAAAAATTAAAATACTGAACTTTAATTTATTTTTGACTAATTTATATTTAAATATAAATAGCCACATGTGACTGGTAAATACTGTATTAGGCAGCACCAATCCATAGTATAATTTGTATAGCTGGAATGCTGTTGAGTCTGGAGCATGGTATACATTATGTTGTTTCCATTATAAAATTTTGTTTGTTTAACATTTATTCATTTTTGAAAGGCAGAGAGAGACAGAGCGTGAATAGGGGAGGGGCAGAGAGAGAGGGAGACACAGAAACAGAAGCAGGCTCTAGGCTCCAGGCTCCAGGCTCCGAGCTATCAGCACAGAGCCCGATGTGGGGCTCAAACTCATGGCCCACGAAATCATGACCTGAGCCAAAGTCAGCCACTTAACCAACTGAGCCACCCAGGCGCCCCAATGTTGTTTCCATTATAAAATTAGTTCTGTCAATCTTCATAAAGTCCTTAGATATCCTAGTATAACATCTGTTGAAGATTGATTAACAAATGTAAACTGACAATAGGTAGTCCATCTAATTATGGGAAGATAGTATATTCTATTCCTCTATTCATTCTCAATCTACCTCTGCACAGAGTAAAGATATAAAGAAGAGAAAATCACTGTTGAACTTATATTCCTTCAAAAATATAAGATATACTGAGACATGTAAATAACTTAACAAAATTATGTATTTTTTCTGTGTAAGTTATCCTATATTGCCCTCAAGTGTTTAGTCTATTAAAATGTGTATCCTGATTTTGGCACTTCTTAACCTGAGGATTAAGTATTGAGTTTGAGTATTTGGGTTTATTTTTATGTTTTAGCTTTTGTAGAGACATTATGTAACATGTTTTTCAAGTGCATATATTTAAGAATATAAATATATTAATTAAATAAAAATGAGGAATTATTCATCTACATAAAAAACTGTGATACTTCAAGCCATTTCCATTCAGCTAAACATATGAAGAGATGACTGGCCATAACTGGTGAGCTGAAATACACAGAACTATAAGAATGTATGTTATACAAATATGTCAGGGACTCTCTAAAAGAACTTTTATAAGTGATGCTACAATGTTCTTTTTTAAACTTTCCATAAATAGGCCTTAGATATATTAAGTTGACAAAAAATAGAGAACAATCGTCTACCTTCCCTATTAGACAGCAATATTTTTTTCTACTTGAAATGCCATGTAGACAGATATCCATTACAATGAACATTCCTTATTTCTTCCCTGGTCACCACCTGAGCTAGAACTGTTCATGAAACATGAAATCCTCTCAATTCTTTATTATCATGTAAATACTTAATTACTTAATATTCTAATCAAATTCTCTTTTAGCATTATACCATTGACATCTTATATGTGAATATGAGATTCTAAAACTATCTAGTATTTTCTCTTTAATTTTTCATATCATATATTATCAAAAAGTATAAATAATATCTTTCTTTAGATCTAATTAAGAAATTTGGAGATAAATCTTTTCTCCGTATTGATTAGAGCTCTCTGAACACTTAACCCAAATTGCAATGTATCACCATGTATTCCTTGAAGAATGAAAAAGGATCAATAGACCTTCAAAGTACTAGTTTACTAGCTTCTTTGCTGTAGAGAAGCAGAGAAAAGTGCTAGAAAAACACTACAAAACAATGATAATGTCTCAGGCCTGTTTCAGTAAGAAGTAGAAGAGGCAAAATTTTTACCTTGCTCTCTACAGAACACAGTCACAACATGCATGTAATAAATGTATTGAACCTTATCTATACAAATAAGTATTCAAACAAGGAGAAAATAAATCATGATTATCAAACACTTGGCATTCCAAAACCATTTAAAGAAAATATAAATCTATTAAAATAACAAATAAGTCCAAAAAAATTGTTCTTCTTATCTATGGAATCTCAGAGAAGCCTTTATAATCTTTTTTAAATTTTTTTTTTAAACATTTATTTATTTTTGAGATAGAGAGAGACAGAGCATGAACGGGGAAGGGTCAGAGAGAGAAGGAGACACAGTATCTGAAACAAGCTCCAGGCTCTGAGCTGTCAGCACAGAGCCCGACACGGGCTCGAACTCACGGACCGCGAGATCATGACCTGAGCTGAAGTCCGCCGCTTAACCGACTGAGCCACCCAGGTGCCCCTACAATCTTTATTTTTAATCACTATTTTTATTTTTGGTTAGGCAGATGGTTCTAAGCTTTTATGCAAGTGCCCATAATTCTCTTCAGACTAAAAACAGAAAAAGATGAGAATCCAGCTTTAAGGATGTGGATAAAAATATAAAATAATAAGCAGATAGTAAATTTTACACATCACATGGCAGGAGTCACTAGCAAGCAATTGGTAGTAAAAGCTGAAGAAGGCTTAGAATCTAAGTGATTTTACTAACTCATGGTTTCTACTCTTAAGGAGCAAAGCAAAAATAAATAAATAAATAAGTAAATTAGATACAGAAGAAAGGTTTCTATGTTTTAATTACTTTGAAGTTTAAATATTTTTAAAATCAGAAAATTAATCAAATATATATTATACAAATATATAAAGAAAATGAAAACTGATTAAATTTAATTTATAAAAAGCTATATAAAGAGTTAATAGTAAAACAAACATTCTTTAAGTCCTTCCTAGGTATTAGACCAGATTTAGCGCTTCCAATGAATTAATTCACTCAATCCTAATGATACATTAATGTATTAGTTACTTTTACTATCCTCACTTTGCGGATTGGAAAACTGACTAGGTGGTTGGCAACTTTGCCAAAGATGCAAACACTCGGAGGTGCAAATGCTTAAATTCAAATATAATCAGTGAGATTGTAGACCCTCATCTTTAACCCTTTTGTTCCCCAGCTTCATGATCCCTTGAAAATTCCGGTTAACTCTACTAATTCCAATCTTTTTTTCCTCTTCTAAATAATTATTTGGTAGATATATTCTAATTGAATCCTATCTGTGCCGTATAAACAGTTATTCATTTATTTGTTCAACAAACACTTTTTGAAGTAATTATATGAAAGGCCATGAACTAATCACTGGATTTACAGCACTGAACTATAATGTCATTGTATCTACTCTCACAAAGCTTATAATTTATCCACACAATAGATAAATATATAGTCACATAAATATAAGAATTAAAAAATAAGAGACTCATTTTTTCCATGGTAAAAGTAAATTGAGTACTATGCTGAACAACAGTGGTGAGACTGGACATCCCTGTCATGCTTCTGACCTTACTGAAAAAGCTTTCAGTTTTTACCCATTGAGGATGATATTAGCTATGGATCTTTTATATATGGCCTTTTTGATGCTGAGTTGTGTTCCTTCTATCCCTACTTTCTTGAGGGTTTTTACCAAAAAAGATGTTGTATTTTGTTAAATGCTTGTTCTGCATCTATTGAGGGAATCATGGTTCGTATCCTTTCTTTTATTAATGTAGCATATCACATTGAACTGAATTGTAGTGTATCATATTGAACTACTCCTGCAGCCCAAGGGTAAACTCCACTTAATTGTGGTGAATAATTCTTTTTAATGTCCTGTTGGATTTGATTTGCTAGTATCTTGTTGGAAATTTTTGCATCCATGTTCATCAGGGATATAGGTCTATAATTTTACGTGAGGTTTTTGTCTGATTTTGGAATCAAGGTCATGCTGCCTCATAGAATGAGTTTGGAAGTTTTCCTTCCATTTCTATACTGGGATTCTTAGCTTCATCAATCAGACAATGAAAGAAATATAAGTCATCCAAATTGGCAAGGAAGAAGTCACACTTTCACTCTTAGCAGATGACATGGTACTCTATGTGGGAAAACCCAAAAGACTCCACTAAAAATGTTAGAACTGATACATAAATTCAGCAAAGTCACAGGGTATAAAATCAATGTACAGAAATTTGTTGCATATCTATATACCAATAATGAAGCAGCAGAAAGAGATATCGAGGAATACATCCCATTGACAATTGCACAAAAACCCGTAAGGTACCTAGGGATAACCAAGAAAGGGGTAAAACAACTATAATCTGAAAACTATAGAACACTTAAAAAAGAAATTGAACAAATGGAAAACAAAACAAAACAAAACAAAACGTTCCATGCTCATGGATTGAAAGAACAAATATTGTTAAAAATTCTATGCTACCCCAAACAGTCTACACATTCAATGCAAACTCTATTAAAATACCACCATCATTTTTCACAGAAATAGAATAAACTATCTACAATTTGTATGGAACCAGAAAAGACCCTGAATAGCCAAAGTAATGTTGAAAAAGCAAAGCAAAGCTGGAGGCATCAAAATTCCAGATTTTAAGCTGTATTATAAAGTGGTAATCAGCAAGACAGTGTGGTACTGGCACAAAAACAGACACATAGATCAATGGAATAAAATAGAGAATCTAGAAATGGACCCACAACTACATGATCAACTAATCTTCAGCAAAACAGAAAGAACAGCCAATAGAAAAAACACAGTCTCTTCAGCAAATGACATTGCAAAAACTGATAGTGACATGCAAAGGAATGAAACTGGCCCCATTCTTACATTACACACAAAAATAAATTCAAAATTGATAAAAGACCTAAATGTAAGACAAGGAACCATCAAAAACGTAAAGGAGAACACAGGCAGCAAACTCTTTGGCCTCGGCTGTAGCAACTTCTTACTAGACATCTCCAGAAGCAAGGGAAACAAAATAAAAAAATGGGGTTTTAGAACTTCATTAACTAAAAAGGAAACAAGCAATAACAACAACAACAAAAACACATCTGCACAGCAAAAGGAACAATCAGCAAAACTAAAAGCCAACCTACAAAATAGAAGAAGATATTTGCAAATAACATGTCAAATAAAGGGCTAGTATCCAAAATCTATAAAGAACTTAGCAAACTCAATACCCAAAAAATAAATAATCCAGTGAAGAAAGGGGCAGAAGACATGAACAGACGCTTCTCCAAATAAGACAAACAAATGGCTAAAAGACACATGAAAAGACACATGAAAAGATGAAGTGATGCTCAACATAATTCATCATCAGGGAAATACAAATCAAAACCATGATTGAGATATCAGCTCACACCAGTTAAAATGGCCAAAATAAACAACACAGGAAACAATATGTGTTGACAAGGATGAAGAGAAAGGGGAACCCTCTTACACGGTTGGTGGGAATGTAAACTGGTACATCCACTCTCGAAAACAGTATGGAGTTTCCTCAGAAAGTTAGAGATAAAACTACCCTATTACCCAGCAATTGCACTACTAGGTATTTATCCAACAATACAATCATACTTATTTGAAGGAGCACATGGACCTCAATATTTATAGCAGCACTATCAACAATAGCCAAATTATGAAAAGAGCCCAAATGTCCATTGACTGATGACTGGATAAAGAAGAAGTGGTATATTTATATATAATGGAATATTACTCAATCATCAAAAATAATGGCATTTTGCCATTTGCAACAAAGTGGATGAAACTGGAGTGTATTATGCTAAGTGAAATAACTCAGTCAGAGAAGGAAAATGCTGTATGACTTCACTCATATGTGGAATTTAAGAAACAAACCAGATGAACATAGGGGAAGGGAAAGAAAAATAAAATTAGAAAAAAAAAAAAACAAAAACAAAAACAGAGAGAGAGAGAGACAAACCATAAGAGATTCTTAACTATAGAGAACAAACTGAGTGTTGTTGGAGGGGAGGTGGGTGGGGAGATGAGCAAGGTGGATGATGGGCATTAAGGAGGGCACTTGTGATGAGCACCAGGTATTATATGTGAATGATGAATATCTGGGTTCTATTCCTGAAACCAATACGACACTATAAGTTAAGTTACTTTAAACAAATTTAAGAAAACATTACTCTTGGAGAAATTTAGATATCTTTTTGGTATATTGATAAGTAGCTGACTGTTGAAAGAGAATTATCCATGGGTCTGTTAAGTTTCTGCATAACTTCAGAGTAAGAAACCTAGACCATTTAATTCTAGACAATCTTTTCAAAGATGCAGGTTTTTTGTTTGTTTGTTTGTTTGTTTTAGCATTTGATTTCTTATTCCAAGATTCAACATAAATTCCCTTGCTTCTTTCGACCCTCAATCACTTAATGTCCCTCTAAATAATATCTTTGTTCTATCATCTTAATAAAACTATAATATGTGAAACACTGTTATGCATTTCCACAGGAATTACAAAAATAGCCACTATAGTAGTTTTTAAAATGCAATTTTTAAATTCATTTTTATATACACAAAATCTTTTTAAAAGTATTTATAATCTCAAAAACTTGTTATTGCTTTATAACTGAAGCAATATTATAGACTTGAGGGGAAGAAGAGTTAATAGTATAATTTGAAACTTCCATGAAAATAACAAATAAAACATAATTGCAATTTTCTGCATGATTAATAGGCTAGAATTACATCTTTAATTTCATCATGCAGTATGTTAACTATGGTCTTTTGGTTAAATAAATTTAATTTCCTAGGAGATCAAGCTACTACTACATGAATGCAGTTTCTGAATACCTCATATTATTATTTTTAATTTAACATCTACTGAATTTGATTAATGGTTTACTTTGATTAATTTTATTTTCAAAAGACCCTAGCTGAAAAACTTCATTTTATTAAATATCATTGCTTGAACAGAACAAGGTAGTGATGAGTTTCTATCTTAAAGGTGTTTTGATATATACATTACAAAAGTAAAAATATAATTTGATGTGTTTCATATTATTGCCCATAATCTTAGGAATTTTTTCTAAAATTAGGATAATATTAAATAGATTCTAAACTAAAAGAAAAAAAAAAAAGATCTGAAAATATGGTATACATAGACATTTCAACCAAAGACATAAAGTACAATTCTGAGGAAAATTTTGACAGAAGCTATAGGACTCAGACTGTTAAAGCTAATTCAATCCATTTCAATCCACCTTTAGTAAAATCCTGGCAGAGGGGATCTATTTATCTATATAAGCATTATGTCACTTTTGGAAAAGCTACTGTTAAACTAGTTGTATTTCTGAGTCATAGTCAACTTCTCCACAATTCTCTGTATATTTCACCACATTTTGAAACAAAGTGGAAACTAATAAAACATTATATAAATAGTGTCAAAATTAGTAGTAATCACAAAACTACTATGTGATTATTTGTGTAAATATACATATACACACATACTAGACACATGCCTATTATGTTTATATGTATAATACATACATTCACACTTTCATATGGTTGCCAAATAAAGTTTTTCATTAGTGCATCCTCATTGCTACCGCAGTGAACCAAAGACAAAAACTCTTGCGCTGATTAAGCTTATATTTAATTATATAGATAAGCAACAAAGTATTTCCAGAACCAAAGGAATGATCAAAAATATAATTACGATTAGCTCCAATTAACAGCTATAAATCATGGAATTACAATGACTTTGTTCTTGCTTTGGCAGCACATATACCAAAATTGAAATGATACAGAGAAAATAAGCATGGCCCAATGCAAGGCTGAGAAGCAAATTCGTGTTGTTCCATATTAAGAAAAAAAGAAAATGGTAGCTATATGTGGGGATAGATATTTTCATTAGCTTGATTGTGCCAATTATTTTACAATGCATATGTATATCAAAACAAGTTGCACACCTGAAATATATACAGTCTTTGTCAATTATACCTCAACAAAGATGAGAAAAAATATTTTACTTATGCTGCTACCACTATTCATTCTGCCATGACAAAGATGGCGTACTAACATTTATATTGTTCCATTTACTATGATCCTTTACATATGTCATCAGGCTCATATTCTCAACAACCTGATTAGGTATATATTGTTATTGCCATTTTATTGATAAGAAAAGAAAGGCTCAGAGCTTATCAATGTCTGATATCTATAAGAAGGTAATGGGAAAAGCAGCAAATATAAAGAAAGAGCAATGTCTGTATATAAGACAAATAGTTCAAAAGGCATATATGTTAGGTGCTAAAAATATAAATATAGATATGATTTTAAGACCTATGTTCTAGATATATATGGAAACAATAATTATGACATAACATAATATATGGTAAGTTATACATTGTTGAAGGTAAATGGAAATGACTTATTACCAAATCCTAAAATATACTTAAAAACCTTTTTTAATGTTTATTTATTTTTAAGAGATACAGATGGGGGGTGGGGAAGGGCAGACAGAAAGGGAGACACAGAATCTGAAGCAGGCTCCAGGCTCTGCGAGGTCAACAGAGAGCCTGACAGGGGGCTTCAGCCCATGAACTGTGAAATCATGACCTCAGCCGAAGTCAAGTGCCCCTAACTTAAAATAAAGTCTAAAAAATAATGATGACATTAGTTATTATAACTTTGGTAACTGTACATACTTACTTTTTTTTTTTTAACGTTTATTTATTTTTGAGACAGAGAAAGACAGAGCATGAACGGGGGAGGGTCAGAGAAAGAGGGAGACACAGAATCTGAAACAGGCTCCAGGTTCTGAACTGTCAGCATAGAGCCTGATGCCGGGCTCGAACTCACAGAGGGCAAGATCATGACCTGAGCCGAAGTCGGACGCTTAACCGACTGAGCCACCCAGGCGCCCCATTTTTTTTTTTTAATTTGAGAGACAGAGACAGAAAGAGAAAGAGAGAGAAAGAGTGCTCAGAGGAGAGGGGCAGAGGGAGAGAGAAAGAATCCTAAGCAGGATTCATGCTCCGCGTGGAGCCCGTCGTGGGTTTTCTTCCCATGATCCTGGAATCATGACCTGAGCTGAAATCTAGAGACGAACACTCAACCAACTGAGGCGCCCCAGTAACTGTACATAGATAATTATATATAATATATATTATATATATACATATATAATATATATATAAAATTAGATATAGATTAGATAGAGTAGATAAATTTTATATATATATATATATATATATATATATATATAATTAGATATAGACCAACCATCAGAGCACTAGAGAAAGAAAAGAGGTAAGAAAAGAGAAAAAGAGAGGGAAAATACATTACTGCTTCTTAACTCAAGTTATTACAAATGATTAAATTTAATAAAGACTAAAACCTTTTACAAAATAATGAAATAAAAAATAATTCAGCTTATTTTTTTCTGAAATTGGGGGTGGTAATTTAATCTTCTGTAGTAATTACAAAGAAGAGAAGAGCCACAATTCTTACCAAAATTTGATGGATAGCTGCCAAGTACGCTGACATCTGGTTTACATTGTCTTCCTTTTTGCTTTTGTTTTTTACAGTCTTTTAATATCTTTATACTGATAGCTCTTTCAATGATCAATAATTAGAATAACAGGATTAAATCACCAAACACTTGAGTAGCTGACAATATGAAATAGAAATACACACTACAATGAAATAACTAGCATTGGAAAAAATAAAATTATAAAAATTCATTCAAATGATAGAATAGATATGATTAATATCAAGAGAGAAAGATGATAAAACATTTTGACTACTTAAAATAACAAGAGTCTAGAGAAAAAAAATTGCTTTTGAGAAAATGCAATTGATTAATATAACTTCCAACTTGAAAAAAGGAATTGTCTGTGTATTAGTAAACTGGACAAAGTGAGAATATCTAGATGCAAACATAAAAAGATATAAGTAGATATAATAGATATTTAGATAGATAACAGATAGATAGATAGCAAAGAGATAGATGGGAATTGGGAGAGGACATTCAGTTATGTGAAAGATAGACATAGAAAGAAAACACTCACAGACTTGGGGTTGTAAAAGTCAGAAGCACTGGATTTATCTCAAGAACTTAGAAAAAGCAGGGGCGCCTGGGTGACTCAATCGGTTAAGCATCTGACTTCAGCTCAGGTCATGATCTCACACACCGTGAGCCCAAGCCCAGTGTCGGGCTCTGTGCTGACAGCTCAGAGCCTGGAGCCTGCTTCAGATTCTGTGTCTCCCTCTCTCTCTGCCCCTCCCCTGCTCATGCTCTGTCTTTGTCTCAAAAATAAATAATAATAAAAAAATTATAAAAAGAACTTAGAAAAAGCAACAAAAATTAGGAAAAAAAATGATACATATGTGCACAGTGATTAGGAGCATATTCCAAAAAGAAAGTCCAGAAATCAAGCCAAGAGGTGGTTATTTCTTTGAAAAGATCAATAAAATTGACAAACTTTCGAGATGGATGTCACCTAAACTTTTGTATTTCCAATATACACATCTATCAACTTGTTATGTTTTATATCTTAAACAAATACAATGTTATATAACAAGGAAATCTCAACAAAACTGGACACAACAAATAAAATTGAGAAAACACTGGAAAAATTGTTTTAAAAAAATAAGAGAAGGAACAAATACCAAAAATCAGGACTAAAAATGAGTAGTAATTATACACCAGGTGCCAGCAATCCTTTTTTCCTTTTTTAAAGGATCAGATGGTAAATATTTTAGGCTTCTTGTTGTCACAACTCAACCTCTTGCTCTAACTACTCAAACTGTTTCTGCTGTTGTGGCTAAAAATAGTTATAGACAATATGTAAATGATTGACCATGGCTATGTTCCAGAACGCTTTTTTTATAAAAACTGGCTGACTCACAGGCCACAAGTTGCTGACTGCAGTTTTTTTTTAAGAGAATTAAAGAGTAATTAATATTGCATGTCAACTATACTCAAAGAGCAAAATTTTTAAAAATTTAAAAATAAAATGAATAGGTTTATTTTTAAGAAATATATAATTCAAGAAACTTATAAACTACTTTTGTGGATAATACATATACTAAAAGATAAATCGGGATATATTAAGACTTTTAGCTCAATAAATTTGAAATGTACATAAAATACACAATTGTCTAGAACATGTGTTTTTCCAAAAGTAACCTAAAGTTAAATAGAAAAGCAGAATTGTCTATAGCAAATCCATTCATCTCATAAAGATCATTTCCAACCTTTATGGCTTTACTGGTAGATTGTTCTAAACATGAGACAATAATTCCAATATCACATATAATTTTTTGAGCATAAAGCAGGAGGGAATGTATTCCAATTTTCTTTATTTATTTATTTAATTTATTTTTTAAGACAGAGAGCAGTCAGGGAGGGGCAGAGGGAGACTGGGAGACAGAATCCAAAGCAGGCTTCACACTGTCAGTGCAGAACCCAATGCAAGGCTCAAACTCACCAACTGTGAGATCATGACTGGAGCCAAAATCAAGCATCAGACATTCAACCAACTGAGCCAACCAGGCACCCCATTCTAATTCTTTTTATGAAACTACACTAACCTTGATATCAAAACTTTCCAGGCTGGTAAAAGAAAATTAAAGTCAATCTAATTTATTTTTTTTAAAAAAGAAAATCTTAAAGAGTATCAAGCAGAAATCAACAATGCATTTAAAAAAAAATGTGGCATCATGGACAAAAAGGTTTATTCCAAGAAACCGTGGAAAGCAACGGTGGCTTCATACGAAATTATCAATCAATGTGTTGCACTGAAACAAAAGAATTAACAAAATTATAAGCTTACTTTATGCCATGGTCTTAAACAAAATAAACCTTATATTTATCAACCTACAAATAATGGAGAATATGCTGAACTTGATGAAGTCTGTTTTCAAAAATCCTTTGAAAAACATAATACTTAATGATGAAATGCTAAAATATTTCCTTTGAGATTGGGGATAAGATAAACATCAATATCGTAAATAATTCTAAATTTATCATATTGGAGATCTTAGACATGGCGGCAAGATTTTTTAAATTAAGAAAATGATTAGAAAAGGGAGAACAAATGGTCATATCATGGAATGTATTATGCACACAGAAAATTCAAAGAATCATTGGATATGTTGTGCTAATTAATAACAACTTTTACCAAGATTCTTTGACACAAACTCATATGTGAAAATCAACTGCATTTCTATATATGAGCTACAAACACTAAGTAAAATACCACAGATACAACAATAGAATTTTAAAATCAAGTTATTAAGTCTAACAAAGTCTTCCAGATCTTCTAGAAAACAACAAAAAGCTTATTGACAATAATTAAAGGTGACACAAATGCATTGAGAGTTTTGCCATTATTAGGTTGGAAAAGAAGTTAAAGAAGTCAAAGAAGTCATTTCTCCTCTAAATTCATCTTTATCATCAATCCATCCCAAGCAAAAGCTCGGCAAGATTTTATTTATTTATTTATTTATTTATTTATTTATTTATTTATTTATTTCAACGTTTTTTATTTATTTTTTGGGACAGAGAGAGACAGAACATGAACGGGGGAGGTGCAGAGAGAGAGGGAGACACAGAATCCGAAGCAGGCTCCAGGCTCCGAGCCATCAGCCCAGAGCCTGACGCGGGGCTAGAACTCACGGACCGCGAGATTGTGACCTGGCTGAAGTCGGACGCTTAACCGACTGCGCCACCCAGACGCCCCAACAAGATTTTATTTAAATATCAAGCTAATTCAATAAGAAATGTTAAATATAAAAATGTCCAGTATGTAGTATGTAGTTTCTTAAAGAAAATAATAAATTGGGGAATGTATTATAAAATATAACAATACAGTGTGGTATTAGAAATACAATAGATAAGGGGCGCCTGGGTGGCGCAGTAGGTTAAGCGTCCGACTTCAGCCGGGTCACGATCTCGCGGTCCGTGAGTTCGAGCCCCGCGTCGGGCTCTGGGCTGATGGCTCGGAGCCTGGAGCCTGTTTCCGATTCTGTGTCTCCCTCTCTCTCTGCCCCTCCCCCGTTCATGCTCTGTCTCTCTCTGTACCAAAAATAAATAAACGTTGAAAAAAAAATGTTTTAAAAAAAGAAATACAATAATTAAATAGATCAATGGAATGGAATATATAGACCATAATAAGAAAAATGCTTATATGGCGCATGGTATTTGGGAGAGGTGATACCATAGACCAGTGATGCCAGATGGATTCGTCAAGAAGTGGTGCTGGTAAAACTGATTATGCCAATGAAAAACAATTAAATTGACCTCTTAACTCACACCGTATATAACAAGTTCTCCTTCAGGGAATAAATATTTAACGTGAAAGCTAGGCAAGAATTGCATAAAAATAAAGAAAAATGCATTCTACGTGTGCTTTATGAAATGTGAAATCTAAGTGCTCAACCTGTATGTAATCAGAAAAATGCACCTGAAAATGTTATTAGATATTGTATACACAACAGCTTGATACAAATGAAAGTCTTACAACAGCAACTTTTGGCAAAGGTAGAATATTGAGAATTTTGTATTCTTAAATGCTGAGAATGGAAATTGCTATTTCCATTTTTGTAAAGAATTTTGCATTACCCAGTAATATTGAAGATAATTATATACTCTGATCAGGAAGTGAATTCTAATCCTAGGTTTGCATGTATATGTTCATTAAGAAGCATAAAACAGAACATTTACAGAGTCAATCATATACTCAAAACAGTGCAAATATTCATCACCAGTATAATGTGATAGATTAATACCATGAAATACTACATTATAGAAAATATTAAGGTATTTTATTTAGATACATCAATATGGTATTCTCTCACAACATAATGAATGACACGATGTCGCAAAATAATGCGTGCAGCATGATTCGGTTTAACTAAAGTTTAAAAACACAAAAAGTAATTTAAATCGTTTGTAAAAATTTGCTAGATACTAAATCTATACAGATAATCATGGAAGTTATTTTAACAAAATGCAGGATATCGATTGCCTTTGAAATGTAGATAAAGGGTTATTCTCATGAAGGGGCTTCTAAGACACCAGCCACATTCAATATATTTTAAATGTTTTCAGTTATTGTCTTTGAGAGTGTATGAGTAGGGGAGGAGCAGAGAGAGAGAGAGAAGGGGGACAGAGGATGTGAAGCCGACTCTGTGCTGACAGCAGACAGCCTCATGAGGGGCTGGAACTCACGAACAGTGAGATCATGACCTGAGCTGAAGTCCAAGGTTCAACTGACTGAGCCGCCCAGGCACCCCTACATTCAATGTTTTAAACTAGTGTTGGTTACACAGGCATTTGCTTTAAGGTTATTATAGTCATAGTATATAATATATATTATATGATCCCTGTATTATTTCATATATACGCTTATATAGAGAGTAAAATAACCTTGGTTTACAGGCATAAATGCATTCCAGAAACACATTTGTAATTCAAAGCACTTGCATATCAAAGCGAACTTTAAAAACTGTTGGCTCCCTTGAGATCATGTGATGTTCAGCGTCAGGTACTAGTTGTATTGTAAGACATAGCTTGTTCACCTTCCAGGTAGGGCCGGAGCCGCCATGTCCCACGGCTCCAAGCAACCCTTCCTGGCCGCTGCATGAGTGCGACATCCCCTCCCCCAGCCCAATCGGGGCTGCAGCCCAGACCCTGCCTGTCCTGTCCGAACTCCTGGGCCCCCGACCCCCAGGGTCTTGACTCCCCCCACCCCCACACACCCCAGTTAGGACCTCCCCGGCCTCTTCCCCCACCCCTGCCCCTCCCCAGCCCAGCCCCGCCCCTCCCAGGGGTCCCTGCCGCCCCTCTTGTGCTCCTGCCCCGTCCTGCAAATAACGACCCTGTTGGTGTATTGTAAAACATAGCTTGTTTATTATGTTAAAATCTATTAGAAATGTTGCTCATCTTGTGTAACACTTGCAGAACAAGTTACTCGCAATCCAAAGTTTTACTGTATATGAAAGTAAAATATACTAAGCAAATTGTATCTAAGGGAAATATATATTTCAACAGGCATATCAGAAATAAAAAGGAGAATTTGTGGCAAAAAAGAGAAACACTTATAAAGGAAAAAAAAGAGTATTTCATATTTATAAAAGTACATGGATTAGCCAACATTGATACCAGAAACATTTACCTAAATGGAGATAAATTAAATGGAGTACATAGGAAAAAGCGGGTCTTAAGTCTCAATTTCACTAAGCAGAAAAGACTTATGTGGATGCTTTTAATACACACACACATATTTTGCTATGCTTTTTGTTCTCTTTTTCTCCCACCAAACAATGTGTCCTCACCATATTTCCATTATTCATATTAAAAATTGTACAGATTCAGTTCAGGAGGTCTCATCTGAGGACATTAAATCTGTCACTCAGCTGTCTCAGTACACTGGGGCTCTGCCCAGCTGTTTCCTGATAATTTTATTCTTTTCTTCCTGGGTTAGAGCCGATGTTTTCTGAATGCTGTACATCCTTTTTAATATATTACTCTTATATTCATGGAACATAGTACTAAGTAAGTTTCTCCAAAACAGGTGCACAGAAGGAAAATAGTTTGAATATCTAAAAAAATTTGCTTGCTTTTTTTTAACTCTTGAAAAAAATTGGTTGACTATGTTCACAGTCTTAAAATAATTTTTCTCTCAAATTTGGAGATTTTATTTGTTATCTCTGATACAAAGTGTTGATGGTAAAAGTTGTTCCCTAAACTATCCACATTGCTCTTAAGGGGACAGATGGTCGTTTTCTATTTCTCTCAGACATAATGTTACATTTGGCAACATATATTGATCAAGTGGTTACATTGTGGAAGTTTTATTTTATTTTTTTTTCTGATGCCCAAATCTACAAGAGAATCACCAGGTCATTCCAGATACTGTTCAAATTATTTAACAAATTTTCTCTGGGCCTTTGCTACTGATGTTCACTACCGGTTGTTCTTTATGATTTATGGGGTTCTGCTTTTATTGGTTCTTGTCGAGGATTCTGGGGTATTGGTTTATTTGCATAGAGTATGACACTAGGTTTTGATGTCCAGCTTAAGCATCTATTTTCTAGATGAAACTTGAATTAACATTTGTGTTTTTAAAAAAATTTTTAGGGGTGCCTGGGTGGCTCAGTCGGTTAAGCGTCAGACTTCAGCTCAGGTCACGATCTCACGGTTTGTGAGTTCGAGCCCCACGTCGGGCTCTGGGCTGATGGCTCAGAGCCTGGAGCCTGCTTCCGATTCTGTGTCTCCCTCTCTCTCTCTGCTCCTCCCCCGTTCATGCTCTCTCTCTCTCTGTCCCAAAAATAAATAAATAAATGTTAAAAAAAAAATTAAAAAAAAAAAATTTAAATGTTTTTTATTTATTCTTGAGAGAGAGAGACAGAGACAGAGCACGAGTCCGGGAGGGGCAGAGTGAGAGAGGGACACAGAATCGGAAGCAGGCTCCAGGCTCTGAGCTGTCAGCACAGAACCTAAGGCGGGGCTGGAACCCACGAACCGTGAGATCATGACCTGAGCCGAGGACGTTTTACTGACTGAGCCACCCAGGCGCCCCTAAAATTTGTGTTTTTAGCCTCACTTTTCACTGTCTACTTTTTTTGTTTTTTTTGTTTATTTTTGCTCACGGCATCCCAAGCAGTTTGGATTCCCCTTCCACTAGAAACTCACATGTGTATGTTCTTAGTGTCTGCCTCCTATACTTCCTTATATTTCCTGATATTCTTTAATCTCCTTTCCTTCTTCCAGAAATTTGTTGAAGCCTCTTGAACGCTTAAGACCTTTCTCATTTCCTATGCTGTTATATTTAATTTCCTTTTGTACTTCATTTACAACTTTGCATAGCTGCATGGGAGATGTAGTCATATTTTTCAAACTAAATGTAAAAATATGTTGTTTTAAAATGTGAATAGCAGTCAAATTTCTAATAATTGAGCAATAGTTGAGGCTATTCATTTAATTTTCATTGACATTTCTCTCTCCACAAGAAAAATTGGTGCTCTCTTTCCATAAGACAGTACTAAGAGATAATACCTACTTGTTCAGATATAGAAATATAGTTTTCCAGGAAATTGGAGACCATCTTATTCTCAAGATAGACTCCTTCTATAAAAACTCACAATAAACAGCTGTATAGATAAGAATTACTTTTATTTTGCAGCTTAAAAAATAAATTTCAAATAGCTATCCTAATTGGATGTATTATTAATGAAATACCCTTTCTATGATAAAAATTCTTAGAAAGCAGATCAGATTGAATTATCAAAGGTTGCTTACAAAATATGGATTCTACTAAAGGAGGAAAGGCTATTGGCTTTCAATGAGCATTCATTCTGAAAAGGGTGTGATCAGATGTCTCTACAGATGTCTATGACTAGTCTATACAGTGTCCCTTTTCTCTTGACAACTCTTTATAATCATTGCCTACTTTATTCTTTCTGTAGACCAGTTCTCTCTGGTCTGATGCTCTTTAGATACGTTTATAATTGTGAAAAATATAGTAAAAAAAATAAATAAACCTGTTGGGTCACTTTATTTAATTTTATTAGAGAAGTTTAGATAAGATTTTGTGCAAGTGATACAGCTGTGCCGATGTAGTCCAGGTGTATTCCAACCCCACCTTACTGAAATTCAGTCCTAGTCCCATGATTATACTTGAGTGGCCAACAATTGTTTCCCTCCATCTTTGTGTGAAATAGTTTTGGATTCCGTTAAAACTTCAGTTGCCATGATGATGTGTAAGTTTCACTTTTGATTTCTTAAAAGTTAACTATATAGCTGACTCTTGGACAACATGGGTATGAACTGCATAGGTCCACTTTTACGCAGATTTTGTTGTTATTGTTAAATGCAGTAACTGTAATTTCCCCTCCTTATGATTTTCTTAATGACATTTTCTTTTCTCTAGCTTACTCTGTTGTATGAATATAGTGTATAATAAATATAATATATACAATATGTGTTTACCTACTGTATATATTATTCGTAAGGCTTCCAGTCAACAGTAAGCTTTTAGCAGTTAAGTTTTTGGTGAATCAAAAGTTATACATGAATTTTTTATTATGGTAGGGTTCAGTGCCCCTCACCCCTGTATTATTCAAAGGTCAACTGTATTTTCATATTTGGTGATATCTTAGTTTTGCATTCAATATTCAATATTCATCTAGTCACTATCTTATTCTCCATATTTTTATAGAGGTGAAGTGAAATTTGTGGCTTTTCTAATTTTTACCATGTTGTCTAATAAAAAATCACTCAATGTCAATTTTTTAATCTATTTTTTTCTGGTTAGAGTCCCCTCTCTAGTTTCTTATATAATCTATCGTTACTTCAAAACTGATTTAAGTGGTAACAACAATAATCTTAGCTATTTCTCTGTTTCCCACAATAAATGTAGCATCTGAGCCCCACTTCTGAGAAATGTATCACCCTTTAAAATAACATTTATCATTTCTATAACACACCAAAACATTTTGCATACTAAAATAGTAAAACATTCTTGATCACTTTAAATAGTCATATCGTCAGAAACAAGGGACACAGGCTGACTTTCAATGTGAGCATTGGAGCTATCAATACTTATAAAACAATTCTCCTTGAGATGCAAACAATGCAGCACAAGGTCATTCTATCAGTGAAGGAAGATCAATTCAAAGATGAAATGAACATGGATTTCCATTCTCAGAGCTTTTTTTAAAAAAGAAGTTATACAATGCTAATTCCTGGGTTTAGACTACAGTCTTGCTACATAAGTGTTGCAGATTGGATGTTTGTATCTCCATACATTCATATATTGAAGACCCAATCCCCAATGTGATGGCATTTGGAGGTGGGTCATTTAAAAGGTAATTAGGTCCTTTATGGTGAAACCCTCATGAATAGAATTAGTGCTCTTCACAGGAAAGACACAAGAGAGATGATCTATTTCCACCATGTAAACACATAGCTGTCTGAAACCTTGGAAGTGAGCTCTTATCAATAATTGAATCTGCTGGAACCCTTCATCTTGGACTTGCCAGTCTCTAGAACTGTAAGGGATAAGTTTCTGTTGTTTAAGCAACCCAGTCTGTATTTTCTAAAGCAGCCTGAGCTAAGACCATAAGTCTTCAGAATTTATATATATTTTTAGTCTTTAAAAAATAATTTGTGAGAACATTTGACTGCAAGAAAGCTGCTGTCCATTTCAAATAACACATATTTTACACTGAAAGCCATTTACTTCTTAAACCCAAAGTCTACATTATTGCTTTTATAAATATTTAGTCTATATTTGGGTATAAATAAAATGTACAATATAAAAGTCATGGCCTCGTGTTTAACATCTCAAAAACTTCTGAAAAAAAAGCTAAAATTCCCCTTTTTTCCATTTTATCTTTTCTTTAATGTTTCTTTATAGTCTTCCAAATTTGATAACTTTTTTTTTCTATTTGTTACACTATTTTACTTAGAAGGACAAGAGTATAGATCAGGCAAATAATATGTACAAGTTTACTCTCTACCTTGATTACATTCCTGCTTTATTCCAGTTTCCATAAAATGTATTATGTAAAATAGATTTGAAAATATATATTTTACAGTCAACATTTATTTGGTTGTAAAAATAGAAACATCAGAATAAAATATAAATAGATAATAAGCTTTACTCGTGAGCCTCTCCATCTTTTCAAGTGGATCAGGTAGACGGATGGCACTTTAAATAACATGTTAAATTTAGAGAGAGAATACATTAAATAGAAAAGAAAGTAGTGGAAAATAGGAAAGCCTTTCCATTAAGGGTTTCAGATATGAAATGTTCTATTCAGACACACACTAAGCCTAAAATGAGAGATATTTTTTTAACTGAAAGAGCTAGAGAGTAATTAAAGGTAATTGGCATGTTATTATTCTTAAAAGGTTCCCTTTTCTGTTCTAAGAATACCAGGGAACAATTGAATAGATAAAAAGTGAACTATAAATTGCCAAATAGATCTTTTGTATAACAATGCAGCTCTCTAGACAAAAGATATTTCAAAACCATGAAAAAGAGGGAGGTGTATTTGCCTGATTGGCCCCACATCCTTCCTGACCACAGTGAAGTGGCCCCAGATTTTTAACCTCACAGCCTTAGGAGCCATCTTAGTAGGTTAAGAGGGACTCAGAAGTGAATGAGATAACCCTGAGGGAGACCACTTGGTTGCCAGAATTTAGCATTAGGTAAGTAGAAAATCACTTGATAAATGAAATTGAAAGCTGAATAAATACTTTTATTTAAGAATACCTATGGCAGATTGAGGCTGTTAACATTATTGATCCGATCTGGGAAGCCCTCCCTCTTGCCCTTTCTCTATCCGAACCTGCATATTTTTTCTCAGAATTGGATCAATACAAGTTCTCATTATGAAGCCATTTATTTACTACCCTACCCTTCAATGAACTCTTTTGTAAAGACTTCTATCCTACCTGCAGTCAATCCAGTGGCACACTATTCCTCTCTTTCGTTTCTCAGACCAACTAGGCCTCCCTCTAATTAATCTAATCTTAATCTAATTAAAATGTAACCCCTTACTCATGTATTCTCTCTAAAACACGATTTTTTTTTCCCAATTCATAAATTTACCAAATTCATTTAAAGATAGTTCTTATGAACCTCCACTACTTCCTCTATTTTGAAGGCAAAAGTGGTTTTCCGTGTTTTGTTCATTTGCCTCATCTTTTCTTTATGGCTTCTTTCTTAAAGACTTCAGATATATTTTATTTAGGGGCATTGCAACTTGTTAACTTAAAGTTCAGTTGAAGAACCGGAGTAAAAAGGTTTTTTTTCAGGGGCGCCTGGGTGGCTCAGTCGGTTAAGGGTCTGACTCTTGGTTTCCGCTCAGGTCACGATCTCGGTTTGTGAGGTTGGACACTGAGTGGGGCTCTGCCTTGTTGGCACAGAGCCTGCTTGGCATTCTCTCTTTTCCTCTCTCTCTGCCCTCTGTCTCTCGCTGTCTCTGTCTTTCTCAAATAATAAGTAAATAAACTTTTAAAAATAAAGCTTTGGGGTTTTTTTTCATGCTGTACATGGCCCGGGCATTTATCAAAAGTAAAGGGTTCTTCACTGCAGCCGCCCTACTTATAACACTTTCGTACCACTTAGTTCTGACACTGTTTTTACTGTTCGATTACATGCACTTTCAAATCATTTCTACAGCATTATTGAGACATAATCAGCATCCAAAAAAATGGCACACATTTAATGTACACAGTTTGTTGAGTTTGGGCACACACAGACACACACACTTGTACTTCCACCACAGTTAAGGTAGTAAACATATCCACAACTTCAGAAGTTCCCTTGTGTCCTTTTGATTTTTTGTGTGCTAAGAACACTTGAAACCTACCCTCTTAATACACTTTTTAGTGCACAACACTATACTGTGAACTATAGGCTCTACACTGTACAGCAGATACCCAGAATTTATTCACCTTGTATAACTATAATTTTATATTCCTTGAATAATGTAAGCCTAAAACGTAGCTCTTGAAACAACTCACAGGATCCAAAATTAAAGTCATGCATGAATGAAAAACTAATTTATATGTGGATATTTTACATTTAATCATCAAATTGACGAGGACAAATTTAATATATTTATTATCAACCACATTATAAGACATAATCATAAGGCACGTTTCTTTCTACGTTCTAGGATTGTGTTGAAGCTTAATGTGGGAAAACAAAGACAAATGTAATTTAGTTTTCTATATATTATTGAGCCAAAAGGCTATGTCTGAAATTCAGCTGTAGGGGTACAAAATATGTCACCCCAAAAGGTGTCACTTTGGCATATTGATTATTTTAAATTAAAGGTACTTGAGAAACAGCTGATGTAGAGAAATTCTGACCTTCCTTTGTCTTCCTGAAAGCAGGAGATAAATTTTCCATATAAAAGTTACCTTCCCTGTACCAGGAAGGTAGAAGTCATCCTTACCACCAGAAATGGAATTTAGGGCCAAAAGTCTGCATAAATAAAGCTAGTTACTTTTTCTCAACTTTACCACTCTAAGCCCAAATCATGTTGTATTGTTAATTCTTCATAAATTTATTGTTTCTTTGTCTAAAATGTATAAAACTCCTGCTTCGGTCATTTCTAGGGGTCTTCTGTATGTATGAAATTAATTCTATTTTTCTCCTGTTAATATATTTTATTTCAATTTAATTATTCGATGTGGCAAAGAACCTGGAAGGGAGGAAAAGGAAATTTTTCTGCACCTACAGTTTGGTGCCCAGTGTGGGGTTGGCCACTGGCTGGTCATTGTTAGCACTGAGGCTGCTATAGCTGAGAGATCTGGGGATCTCTGGCAAGAGCTGGCCCAGGGTAAACATTCTTACCACATCAGTTTTCCATATCTGTGCCTGCAGAGTCCAGTGGAAAAGTAGTAAGAGTGTTTTTTCCTCTTAGCAGAAGAAAATATGCGTATGAACTAGATCCCTCGGTACGGGCACCCTGATAAAGATTTTGTTATGATCATTCTTGTTTCCTACTGATCCCTTTCCTCCCAGAGATGGTGATTGTTTTCTCTTGTCTCTGTCCCTTGTATCTTTTGTCACAAGGTGGGGGACACGCGTGACGGCAGGAATCATAGTGTAGAATGCAGGCATCGATCCGATCCTATAAGCCTGTTGTTCAAGCTGGCCTCACAGACTGGTGAGTTCATGGTTCTTACAAGGCAAGTGTCTATTTAGATATACTTGCTGTGGGTTCCTTATATAAGGAAGGGTTCCTTATATAAGTGTCTATTTAGATATACTTGCTGTGGGTTCCTTATATATATATGAAATTCTCCTTTTTTCTGGTTCTATGTTCTGAGAATTTGGCTTTGTGACAACTGAGAATATCCTTTCTGGCCTTAACCAGCCAGGAGGGGCAAGTGTCACTTTGCATTTGGCAACCAACCAAATGAGCTGTGGATCCAAGACAAAAAGAGACAAACAGCATTCTCTTTGACCATGCCAACTGTGAGAAGAGCTATCTTAAGGGATCCCCGTTTATAAGGGGCCTTTATTGTCTCAACCTTCATTGTCTCAGTGCTGGAAAGTCCTCTTCCAGGAGAGGATGCCCAGTGTCACAGATTAGCAGGTCTGTGACTGGAGATATCTCATATTCTTATGGCAAACTGGAGACACCATTTCCCTAACACCATTCTAACTGCTAGTGACAGCGAAGGTCTTTGCTTTCTTAGGCTAACTCTGGGAATTAATTTACTGGATTTTGTAGCTGAATGTTTTGTACCATCTTGGGCATGCTTCTTGCTTCCATGTTGAAGACATGAAGGCTTATTGGCTTGAATCACTATTAAAATTAATGATCTTTGAAGATCTTACTCATCAATAACCAGGCGATGGACCCTTTGAGTTGGAAAAACTTCTATATCTGAAAAAAAAAGTAATGTTACTTATTTTTGAGAGAGAGAGAAAGAGACAGAGCATGAGCAGGGGAAGGGCACAGAGAGAGGGAGACACAGAATCCGAAGCAAGCTCCAGGCTCTGAGGTGTCAGCACAGAGCACAACACGAGGCTCGAACCCCAGAACCATAAGATCATGACCTGAGCCAAAGTTGGACACTTAACTGACTGAGCCATCCAGGAGCTCTTTTCTGAAAAATATTTTAGAGAGCTATTATCCTTAACAATTACCTTATTGGTATCTATGGAAAGACCAAATTAAAAAGAGGATGTGAAGGAGTATAATGTTTAACCTTAGGAATTTCCTTAAAAAAATGAAAAAAACAGAAATTATAACAAAAATTAAAATCCACATCCAATGTAAGTTCTCCTTCTCACAATCTAGCCCCGTATCCTTAGCAAATTCACTTAGCTCCCCAGTCTCTTCCAGTTTCCCCAGAAATTCCTTGAAACACACAGCTGCCTTTTTTTCTTTTCTTTTTTTTCTTTTTTTTTTTTTAATTTTTTTAATGTTTATTTATTTTTGAGACAGAGAGAGACAGAGCATGAACAGGGGAGGGTCAGAGAGAGAGGGAGACACAGAATCAGAAGCAGGCTCCAGGCTCCCAGCTGTCAGCACAGAGCCCGACGCGGGGCTCGAACTCACAGACTGTGAGATCATGACCTGAGCGAAGTCGGACACTCAACCGACTGAGCCACCCAGGCGCTCCCACAGCTGCCTTTTTAAATTCTCCATTCCCTAGAAGATTCACAGAGACCATATCCAGTCCAGGTTCAGGATACAGGTTTTTCATGTAATATTGAGAGGCACAAAGTGACGTTAGCACAAGCACCCAAGATAGACTGCAGGGCTGACTTTGCTATCCCATACAACTCCTCCTTCTTTCCGGGGCTCTGTAATCAGGCTCTACCAGATACAGGCCTTCCTATGAAATAATCTTTTTGGATGTATCCTGCACCTCCCACTGTAAAGAATCCAAGTCCCCTAGAGCAGCAGATATATTAAATTTTAAAGCCCTTTTACTTTGACTTTCAGAAGATCCTACCAAATTTAGAGAAGAATTAGAAACATTAGTGACCATTTACATCCCTACTCACAGGGATTTTGGCTACTGAGGAATGTTCTTCCCATCTACGATTATACTGTAGTTAGCAGAGCAAGCCAGCTAGCCCTCTGGGAAAACTTACCTCAAGAGGAAACAAATGACCAGAATTTTCCCTTGCTTTACAACAAACGATCAGGAAATGGATCACCTGGAGGCTGATGTTCAGGGGTTGAAGGAAGTAATAGTAAGGGTTTTTCTTGCTAAGATGAATTGGTCCAATATTGAACTGTAAATTCAGGAATAAAAAGGAGGGAACATTTAAAGGTCTTTGTTGAATTCTTTATACAGGCTTTTTAAAGGAATACTGCATTAAGCCCTAAAGCTCTAGAACATAGAAATCTTTTGATTTCCACCTTAGCAAGAAATCTTCTCCCTGATAAAATGACACAAATTATCTGACCTTGTCTTAGAACGCAGTCTTCGCAAAACCAGAAACGCAGCTCTAGAAACAAAGTCTATCTTTAACAACCTTAAAACCTCCTCTATTCATCTCAAAATTATTTCAGATATTATAAAAGATCAGGACATTGAAATAGAATTATACTAATAAAAAAGGAAAAACTTACACAGTAATTACTCTAGATTTCTAATAATAGGCAAATAATCCCCAATACTACTAGGGGAAAACTAACATTCTTTCTGTTTTTTGAAGATACAAAATTGACCATGTATTTGAATTATAAACATCCAGGAGATAATTAAAACACCACCCGCAACCCCCTAAGACTGAAGAAAGAAAGAAAGAGGAAAGAAAGAAAGAAAGAAAGAAAGAGAAAGAAAAAAAGAGGGAGAGAGAAAGAAGGAGAGCGAGAAAGAAGCAGAGAAAAAAAGAAACAATTCAAAGCAAACTCTTAGAGTCCTAGGTGGTTCAGCCAGTTAATCGTCCCACTCCTGGTTTTGGCTCAGGTTATGATCTCATGGTTTGTTAGATGGAGTCCTGCATTTGGCTCCACACTGACAGCATGGAGCCGGCTTGGGATTGTCTCTCTCCCTCTCTCTGCCCCTCTCCCACTGATTCTCTCTCTCTCTCTGTCTCTCTTTCTCTCAGTCAATTTTTAAAAACCTTTAAAATACAAACTGTTATAAAAGTTTCTTTGCCCAAAATCTAGTCCACAGCATCCATAATATTACTTATCAAGGGCAAGTAGAAATCTTAAAAGTCTTCTCCACAATTTTATTTATTTTTTAATGTTTATTTATGTATATATTTTTGAGAGAGAGAACACATGAGTGGGGAAAGTGCAGAGAGAAAGGGAGACAGAATCTGAAGCAGTCTCTGTCAGCTCACCACCCAATTCAGGGCTTGAAATCATGGACCCTGAGATCATGACCTGAGCCAAAGTAGGAACCTTAACTGACTGAGACATCCAGGAACCCCGTCTTCTCTACAATATTAGTAAAATGCTTTAGTCATCTGATCAGGTGGATCTAACTTATTCCAATTGCCAGAAATATTATTTAGATTCAACTGTTATTTATAAACTAGTGAATTGTAGTCTTGTATCTGATTCATGGCTAAAATTTTAGAACAAAAGCCATAAGGTCTGTTTTAATCTGTCTGAATGTTTATATATGTCTACAAATGTGTTAATATATGTAATATTTTTCTACCTCCAGATGGTATTGACAAAATTAACTTGCTACAAAAAAAAACCCTGTATTTAATTAGCTTAAAGAAAAATAAACCTTTATCAAATTAAATATTTATAAATTTTCAGAAATATAATTGAAACTAACCCAAATGCTTTTCAAGTTCTCATGATCTGGGATACTCTTTGGTAAATAGAAATGAGTTTAAGTTTGTTGGCTTTATTAAAGTAGGCATGTCTTTAGAGTTATCAGCATTAAATATAGTGCAGACATACAACTTTTATTCTGTCTGGGTTTATTAGTCAAATAAGTTCATGTTATCTCTGTTAAAAATGCTCTTATTAATTTCATCTATTTTAATATTTTCAATTTTGTCTTGCATCTCTCTGAAGATACACTCCTAAAAAGTTGTTATTTTCTGTATTAACTCTGATTCGTTGGATAGGAGTTTCTCTGCTAAGTTTTGTTTCACTCTTTCTTGCTTTTCTTAAAAGTGTGATGACTTTTAACTTTCTTTTTAAGTTTATTTATTTATTTTGAGAGAGGCAGAGAGAGGGAGGGGTGGAAAGAGAGAATCCCATGCAGGATCCCCACTGCCAACGTAGAGTCCAAGGCAGGACTCAAACTTAGGAACTGTGAGAACTTGAGCTGACCTAAAATCAAGAGTTGGAGGCCTAACTGACTGAGCCACCCAGTGGGATAAGGAGCTCTGAGGCACCTCAGAGGTTGGAGGGAATAATCTTCCGTGTTTTCCAGCATTGCTGCACCCTGTTCCTCATGGCTTTGCCCATTATTGGGGCTCTGCCCTGTTGTTCTTACTGGCATTCCAAGGCTCTTCTTGCCAACTGTAAACAGTTTTATCATGTCAAAGTGATGTCTCTTCATTTGTTTGCCCAATGCTTTCATATTACTTTTCTTCCTTCACCAACTGTTTTTTGTTTCTGAGATTTTCCTTTCTCAAAAACAAACACGATCGATAGCAGCAAATACTGGAGCCAAAGAACTTCACTGTTCAATTCTATCAACTCTTTATTTTTTTCATGCCTATTTATTTATTTTTGAGAGAGAGAGGGAGAGAGCTGGAGCAGGGAAGGGGCAAAGAGAGACAGAAAGAGAGAGAATCTGCTGTCTGTGCCGAGCCAGAGGTGGAGCTTGATCTCATGAACCTGTGAGATCATGACCGGAGCCAAAATTAAGAGTCTGATACTCAATCAACTGAGCCACCCAGGTGCTCCCTATCAACTATTCAAGACAGAATAATACGATTATCAAATAAACAACATAGATGAGGAAAAAAAAAAACATCTATACAATACAATACATTCTGAACTCAGAATAACCATGATGACCATGAGACAGAAATCTGACAAGGAAGGAAAATTACAAATCCATTCACTCATGAATATAAATTTCAAACCTTGAATAAAAATATTAGGAAATGAAAACCAACAATATATAGAAATGATTAGTGTACAATCACCTGTTGTTGGGTTTCTAATACTATTCTTTACTAATTATTCTCACTGAGTATGGAAGATGTTCTGAATCAGGGTCAGATTCCTTAATAAGTACATAGATCCCCTGTTTAGTCCTTACCCCTAAAAATACCACAAAATACAGACCAATTGAGCTGAATGGCTAATGAGGCACCCATATATGAGGAATGAGGGAAATGGATTTTCCTCTGCTGAGAGAGAGGAGATAGGTGTCCCTTTTCCCTATTGAAAGGGTCTCCTTCTTACTTCAACATTTAAGTATGTAAATAAAATCTCTCCAAGAGCCAAGTGACAGAGATTTCTAGCACCACACTTGAAATATAAATACCTTATAAAAATAAGAAACAAGTAAATCTTTTTGGATAAAAAATTGGATATTTTGGATACAAAAATTTGAAGAGTTCCACTTCTCTAAATATTCCCAGGACAGTGATATTTCACTTTTTCCTATAGAATAAATAGGAAAAGACCCAAACTCAAAGAAATATTTTCAAAGAAATGAATTAGTAGTATTTACATAAGTGAATTATTCCACTTTATGTATTTTATACTTCAGAAAAAAATTACTCTTTAGAAAAAAAAATTTAATGTTTATTTATTGTTTAGAGAGAGAAAGAGAGAGAGCGAGAGTGAGCACAAGTGGGGGAAGGGGCAGAGAGAGAGGGAGACACAGAATCCGAAGCAGACTCCAGACTCTGAGCTGTCAGCACAGAGCACCATGTGGGGCTTGAACCTACCAACTGTGAGATCATGCCCTGAGCTGAAGTTGGACTCTCAACCTACTGAGCCACACAGACACCCCTGGAAAAAAAAATATTCTAAGCAGATTTTGTTTTTCTAGCACTAATTACTTCCTTTTATATTAATTAAGCTTGTTGACTCTTAGGTATATCAATTTTATTAATTTAGTTTTGAGCAGAATGTCTCTATTTTCCTCAATTTTCAGAAAAAAAGTTTCCAAAACCAAAAGTGTGATTTCCATTGGTATTTACGTCACCTTGTTACATTTAGCTTTTTTCCTCTAATGCAGCTACAAAAATAATAGATAACAACAAATGATTTGTGAAGCCAATTGAAAAATGTTTATGCTATATTAGACAACTTGATGAAAATGCATTAAGCTCATGAGTTTCTAAGATTTGTTAGTGCCTGGAATCCATGTGAGGAGGCATCCAGGAAACTCTTTCAGCATAAACTATGTAACTTAGTGAAAAATCAATAAAGCATACCAATAGTTTCATAGGATGACACAACCTTGCCATGTAAATTTTTACTAAGCACATAATCTCAAATGAAACAGCATTTACCCAAACCAATATTTGTTTTATATCAAATTCAGTTAAGTTCAATGAACATTTAATGAATACTCTAAGTACCAGATATTGTGATTGGTTCTGGAAATGCTAAGAATTGCTCCCTAATTACTGTAAACTCACAGCGTAGTGGAGAGAGGTTAGACATGTACTTTCAATGAAATGTGATAAATAACACGATCATAGTACTTTTTCTTGGTGTTCAGATATCGATTACAGTAAAACTTCAGATTGTGAGTAACTTGTTCTGTGAGTGTTCCACAAGAGAAGCAAATATTTCTAGTAAATATTAACTTGATAAACGAGTGATGTCTTGCATTAAGGGTAGTAGGCAATGCCAAATGTCACATGGTCACAACTGAGCCAATGGTTCTTGAAATTTGCTTTGATTTACAAGTGCTTTGGATTACAAGCATGTTTCTGAAACAAATTATGCTCACGAACCAAGGTTTCACTGTATGATTTATAAACAGTTCTTCAGAAAGGACTGAGTTTGGGATGAAGCATAGTCTTGAATTGGATAAAAGATTATTGTTGATATTCCAAAGGACCACAAACTACAAAATTAGAACTGGTACTATTTCTTAAAACCTGAAAGTGACTAAAAACATATTTTCAAAGTAACAGTCTGTGAGGTGGAGAGAGAGTTTTAGCATGAACAGAAGAGTCACACAAAAGAAACTTCTTTCTTCAAGAACCCAAACTAAAAATAGCTCTTTCAAAAACAAAATACGATGTGCCTGGGTGGCTCAGTCGGTTAAGCATCTGACTTGGGCTCAGGTCATGACCTCATGGTCCGTGAGTTCAAGCCCCGCGTTGGGCTCTATGCGGACAGCTCGGAGCCTGAAGCCTGCTTCAGTTTCTGTGTTTCCCTCTCTCTCTGCCCCTCCCCTGCTCATGCTCTGTCTCTCTCTGTCTCAAAAATAAATAAACATTAAAAAAATATAAAAAAAAACCAAAATACATATCTAAATTCTCAAAAATTTCTTTTAACATAAATAAATAATTTATGTTAACATGTTTCTTTTAATATGAAAAAATACGCCCTGGCTAATTATTTAATGGGAAGCCTTAGGTTTTAACTTTGCATCTGGATCTATTGAACTTTGTTTCGGTTCTCTTTGGTAATATTTTTAAGTTCTATTTTCTTGGCAAAATTCAATAATAGAGTATGGTGTCATCAACTACAATCACCATGTTTTACGTATATTATATAAATACATATTATGTAAACTCTCATTATAAAAACATAAATAGATGTAATATATATATTTGGTGTCTTCACCCAGTATTCCAGTGATGGATAGTTGTTTCCATATCTTGGCTGTTGTAAATAATGCTTCAGTGAAGATGGTAGTTCAGATGTGTCTTCAATATCCTGTTTTCATTTCTTTGGATCATATGGTAAGTAATTCAATTTTTACTTTTAGAGATACATCTATTCTGAGTCCCATAGTAGCTGCACCAGTGGCTCTAACAGTGTATAATGGTTCCCTTTATTCCACATTTTCACCAACACTTTCTTATCTTTTATAATTTGATGACAGCCATTCTAGCATGTGTAAAGTGATTTTTGACTGTGGTTTTTATTTTCATTTGCCTGATTAGTGATGTTGAGCACCATTTCATTGTCATTTATATACACAGTGGCCATTTATATGTCACTTTTGGGAAAATGTTTATTTGGTTCTTCTGCCCTTTTTAAGTAAGATTTTTTGTTGTTTTCGTCATTGAGTTGTAAGCATTCTTTACAAATTTTGGATATTAACCTTTTAACAGATACGTGATTTTGCAAGTTTTTTATCCCATAGGTTGCCTTTCCATTTCGATGATGACTTACTTTGCTGCACAAACTGAAAATTAAGAATTTTTATAATAAAAATATGTTGACGGTTGTCAGATGCTTTTTCTACATCTATTGAGATGATTATATATTTTTATCTGTCACCTTGTTAACGTGGTGTACCACATGGTGATTTGTGGATGTCGAACAATTCTTGCATCCCTGGAATGAATCCCACTTGACCATGTTGTATGATCCTTTCAATGTACTGCTGAATTTGGTTTGTTAGCATTGTTTCGTTTTGCAGTAAGTATGGTTTGTAGTTTTCTGTGCTGCTTTTTTGAAGTGGACAAATTAGTTGAAAATACATAAAAAGTGATATGCAGATATTCATTCCTAAATTAAAAAAAAGAGTACGCATGCAGGTGTCTGACTCATAAATCCAATTTGTCAGCATTTTTAGTAGCTTATGTTTGTCAATTTTTTGCCTAGCTATTCTGGTTTGTTTACATATATATTTATATATTTTAGCTTCATGCTTGTCACTGTTTCACATAATAGTTATTTAAATTATCTGGCTACAGTCATAATTACACCTGATACAAATGTATTTGGGAACAAAACAACCGACTTTTGGCATACATATAAGCAGTGGGAGAAGAAGTGTGTGAGCATACGAGAAAGGGCTAGCACAAAACATGTGCCCTGCCAGGGGCCAGGTAATCCTGGCAGTTGTTGAACAGGAATTGGGAAGACATTCAAAAGTACTTCTGCCTTGGATGCAAACATGAAGGAAATAAATAGTAGTATTATAAATAAGACTTACTATTTTACCAGAAGTAAAAAAAAAAAAAAAAAAAAAAAAAAAAAAAAGAAAAAGAAAAAAGAAAGAAAGAAAAAGAAAACAGAGAGGGATAAAATGAAGTCGGAAAATGAGAGACTGATGGGGCAGGGTCTGCTTTGTCTGTCAACTGTCCAAAAGTGGCAATTATACCATAGCATACTTAGTAATCATTGTTTTATTTGGCTAAAGTACACTTCCAAAGATGTGGAAAAGTCTGACTTAGTTTAGTAAAGTAACACTTTCTCTTGAAAAATTTTGGCACTAGAGAGTATATACAGATAAAAAGAAGCAACATATATATATTTTTTTCTTTTAAAAAAAGCCACATATATTAACTGAGTCAAATATTAGAAATTGACATTCATTTATTTGTTAAAGTACCTAACAGAGATGATCTTTGACTTTCCAATTCTTCGGTAACCAATAATCTTTACTTTAACATAGCAGGTAAACTGATGGAAGAATAACATTTAGATATCAATAACAACAGAATTCTTTTTTACGTGAAACTTTCAAGAAAAAAAGTGAAATTAAAACTAAAAAATGCTGCAGTCTGTCAGTTTTAGATGTTATTTTCAATTAAATGTTTCTTCATGTCTAGCAAAAATCCTAACAATTAAAACAAGTGTTATTTTGTTTCCATGAACTTGAAATTGATTTTGCCATTATTTCAAGTCATACTTAATTTAGTTTTTCAAGAATTAAGAAATTAAAGAAGTGTGTGAAAAGAAAACAATTAAGTAGAAAATAAAATGATCATCGAAGTAATAGGCAAGAATTTGTTGAGTAGTGCCTATATATTTTCTCATATATATATATATATATATATATATATATATATATTTTTTTTTTTTTTTTGGTTGTACAAATTTCACTCTCCTAAACTTCATTTGCAATGAACTCAGCTATAAAATTTGTCAGACTGTGAATGATAATTGTAAACATGTCTGGTAGTGCCCATTGCTTTATTTACGGGGGTTAGAGCTGAGATGTTTCAATACATCAATACATATGTTTGTTATTTATTTAAGAAGTCTATCATACATACTATACATGCACACTTGTTATTTTTAAATTATTACATATTTCACTATATTATAGAAACTATTTATATTAGAATTAGTAAGTATAAATATTATATAGCAGAGGAATTATCTCAAATGAGGATCACATTACATGACTAATGCACAGAGAAATAAGTGATTTATCATGGGATTGATTTAAGATAAAACAACAAAACCCTAGTTTTGGAAGTGCAAATGGTCACCTATTTTGAAACATGATAGGTAAATTATCATATGGTAAAACATTCACCACACATAACAAAATGAAAAACTCAGGGGAAAAATTTTTTGGCTGACAAAGAGACAGTTTGCAGTAGAGACTATGTTTGTCTTTTATTATTTCACACAATAATCTGTTCCTACACCAAGGAGGAAAAAAAAGAAGTTTTTTAAAAAGGCAAAGAGGTACCTTCAAAAAAGTCAAAAATTTAAATGTTTTTAAGTAATAACAGTTAGAAAAGGAAGTGGAAATCAGTATGTGATTTCAAATGATTGCATAGTTTTAGAAACTATTATAAAGAAAATGTGACCGAGCTTCCTGTTTTCAGTTGCTGAGAGGTTTAGAATCAAAGGTAGCATCTGTACAAAGAGACACTGTCATTGTTATGGTAAATGCCTTTTAAAATTGGACTAAGTAGTAAACAGTCACACATTTTTAAAAAATATTTAAAAAGGTCTTCGTTTGAATACCTACAAAGAACCTGACTTACATATGCAGCAAAAGAAATCTAAAAATATTTTACTTTAAAAATTGCAAAAATTAATTTTCTGATATTAAATTCCTTTTAGTGAAAATGAAGGCAATTTGAGACATGGTGCACGTTAAGAAATATCTTTGTAAATAATGTTTACTAAAACAGTAAATATAAATCTAAAGAATATGGTGTGTAGTGAATATAAATTATTGAGAATATCATGGTGATTACATATGTTTTTGAAACTATCTATCACAGAGTTGTCTTTACAAGTAAACAAGATGTTTTTTTTTTTTTTTTTTTTTTTTTTTTTAAATTTTTTTTCAACGTTTATTTATTTTTCAGACAGAGAGAGACAGAGCATGAACGGGTGAGGGGCAGAGAGAGAGGGAGACACAGAATCGGAAACAGGCTCCAGGCTCTGAGCCATCAGCCCAGAGCCCGACGCGGGGCTCGAACTCACGGACCGCAAGATCGTGACCTGGCTGAAGTCGGATGCTTAACCAACTGCGCCACCCAGGCGCCCCATCAAGATGTTTTAACAAAGGCAAATTGGAGTCTTCAAATATCACCTTGAGAGGGTTAATAGTCAATTGATAGGTGATTCAAAACAGCTGCTGGTGAATAAAGGTATATTTACAATCAATATTTGATATGATTAATGTATTTCATGCTTACATGCATGGAAATCTGCTACATTTCTGAAAGGAACATGTGAGATTTCTTCCTTTCCATTTTCCATTTATTCTTCAGTCATACTGGTGTATTTGCGTGATAGTTTCTCTATTTCAACTTTAAACTTTTTAAAGTGTATGCAGAACTTAAGTATGTAAAAAGTTACCATTGGCCTTTGAGATTGGAATATGATAGAAAGTATGCTTTTCAATTCACTATTAAAAATCCAAGCTACTGATGAATTTTGCACTGCACTAACTTAGAGAGTCAGAGAAAATGAATGGAAAGGAGCTTTTGTGGTTGGCAGACTTTGGATTAAATCTATCACAGCTATTAATAAATGTGCTTCATTAGATATATTACATAGCCTATCCTAGTTTCTGCTAATCTTTCTTCATTTAACCCTTCATTCAATTTAATATAATCTTTCTTTCTTTCCTGCCTACCTACCTTTCTGCTTTCATTAATGACTAGCTATTCTATTCAGGTATTTCTGAAACTTGTGATGGATAAAGTAATACACAATTTTAACAAAATCCTTACCCTAATGAAACTACATTTGCTCAGCAACTAATTAAATGTTAGTGCCATTTTATGAAGAATGGGAAGAAAGAGATTAAGGAGTCAAAAATTCTGATGAGATGTTTATTAGACATCTGATTTCTAATATTCGGTAGACTTTCTAACAATGAGAATGTGGACCTCATGAGAAAGGGCATACATTTGAGAGTCATTGGTTAATCAAAAATATTAAAGATTATGGGGCGCCTGGGTGGCGCAGTCGGTTAAGCGTCCGACTTCAGCCAGGTCACGATCTCGCGGTCCGTGAGTTCGAGCCCCGCGTCAGGCCCTGGGCTGATGGCTCGGAGCCTGGAGCCTGTTTCCGATTCTGTGTCTCCCTCTCTCTCTGCCCCTCCCCCGTTCATGATCTGTCTCTCTCTGTCCCAAAAATAAATAAAAAACGTTGAAAAAAAATTAAAAAAAAAATATTAAAGATTAATGATGCTCAAATTCACCTAAGTTGAACGCATGAGGGGAAGAGAGAAAGACGAGACTCAGAAGGAGTAGACATTAACATGAAAGAAAATGAAAACAGTCCGGGAGTCTGGGAAGTCCAGTAAAGCAATAATTATAAAAAGAGAGTGGTATATTCTGCCAAATATTGTGTAAAGTTTGAAAACAATAAAAAATAAAAATCGACTAGGAAGTTTGGTAAAATGGAGAGTATTGGTGATCTTAACAATGTTAGTTTTAGTGAAGGCAGAATTTAAAAACGGACTAGAATGTGTGAAGAGAAATTAGAAAAGTAGAGACGGTAAATTCAGAAAAGTCTTTAGAAAAAAGACTAGAGCAAAGAACAAGATTAACGCTGGAAGTTTCCAGGGTAACATGGGGTCAAGGGAGAGTAAAATTTATAATTCTGCATCAAGAGAGAATGATTTATGGATAAAGTCCTTGAATGGAGAAGAGACAATTGCATCCAATATACAAGTGGGAGACTAGGTCTTAGAGTAGAGCACGGAGAGCTAATGTATCATAACAAGAAGAAAAGCAATGTTTCTGGGTGGGTGAGGGATACAGATGTAAAGATGGTGGTAGATATGTGAGTAGGAATATTAGGGAGGTCGTTTCTAAAGGCCTTCATTTTGTCAGTGAATCACAGGAAATGACTATAGGCAGGGTGGACAATACTGATGGTCTAAGCTAAAAGCAGATGTTAGGGTTGGGTTTCACTTTCTCAGTCTATGGGAGAAGAAACTCTAAAAGAAATGTTCAGAGACATAGATGTGGATAATTAGAAAGCTCCTAGCATTCACTTAGTATTATTTGATGAGCAAAAGTATCTTTGAGAGAATGAAATGGGATTTCTCAATAATTTGACAGATACAAGGTATCCTCTCCCTGGAGATAGTCTCAGTTACGATTACAATTAACTCAGACCTCATCTGTGCTGGTTAAACGTGGATTCTTCTGGCATAGAATTATGGGTTAATTTTGCCCAATTTCAAGTCATCAGAAAGATTGATTTGTAATCTAACTGTGCATAATCTATCATCTGAATATGCGGTTACAAACCAGTAACCCTAGGGGCACCTGGGTGGCTCAGTCATTTGAGTGTCCAACTTTGGCTCAGATCATGATCTCCTGGGTTCGAACCCTGAATCGGGCTCTGTGCTGACAGCTCAGAGCCTGGAACCTACCTTGGATTCTGTGTCTCCCTCTCTCTCTGCTCCTAAACCACTCGCATTCTGTCTCTGTCTCTCTCAAAAATAAATAAACATTAAAAAAAATTTTAATAAATGAGTAACCCTTGACTAATTCAGACTAATGGACAAAGCAAGCAATCAGCATAAGTGAAAAAACTATATCATAAATTTTGTTTTAAACAAATGCTGTTTTAAGTGTCTTTTGAAACTAGAGCCAGCCCAGGAATGATACTTAATAACAGTCATTTGTTGAAAGATGAATATTGCCAAAGACTTCATACAGACTGCTTATAATCTACTCATTGATTTTAAAAGGGAGTCAATATTATTATTACTTCATAAGAATGGAATCTGAAATTCAAATTAGGTAATTTAATTACGTTTATATAGCTGGCAAGTTACAATGCCAGAATTAAGCATAATTCTGTCTGAAACTAATAACTATGCTCTTTTTACTACACGCATTAAGGTACCAAGCATATGAATTTTCTATTAAAATAATAAGAAATTATTTGTGAACAGGTAGTAATAGGTTAAAATATGACACAAATGTAACATGTTTTTATTTATCATTATCACACAAGTGATGTATCATCTTTAATACTTGAGTCCTTGCAAACAGTTTATTCTCTAAAGATATTTTTCTTACTTCTCCTCCAACATGTTTATGCTTTTAATTTAATGCTAATATGGTATGTTTTAACCTGAACAACTTAAATACTTTACGAGTGGAGTCTCAATTGATACAATTTTGTTATTCAATTGGTACTATATTGAGATCCCTGTTTTGCCCCACAAACCAAACTCTAATATGTTATTAACAGAAAATTGTCGTTCTGCATCAAATTTTTCAAGTTTCCTCAGCAAAGTAGCCATTACAAAAGTTATATTTAAACCTAACACTGTGAACTTAAGTGTCAGAGGCAAAGAGAAACTATTGTATTTGCTTTGAGCATTCCACATCGTAATAAAGGATATTGGATGCAATTCAAATCTAACTTCATTTGAGAATAACCCCAGGCATTCTGTGCCTGTATTTCTTGTAATTTGGACTGGCTATTGGAAACTCATTCAGTTTTGCCTCAAAGCACCCACTAACATCAGACCAAAAAGCACAAAAACTATTATGTGACGATGAGCCTCTTTAGACCAGACACAACAGGTATGGGCAATTGTATAGTGCTGGTGACTCACTAAAAGAAAAACAAAATTCTCTTTCAGAAGGAGTGACCTGTGAAAATAATTACTTAAACTAAAAATAATTTTCATAGTTTAGCAAATAGAGTTGAAGACAATCCAAATCATATCTCATGCAATCTTTAAACATACACTTTTTTCTTTATAATAGGGCTTCTTTTCCTGTATTTGAGTGCAAATACTTTGAGTAGTCGCTCAGATACGCTGTTTTTGTATCCCTCACAGAATTTACCATGGTGCTTGGCATATGAATAATCATCCCTTAAATACTGTTGAGTTGAATTACATTTAGTAACAGTTAAAAGGTGTTTTGAATGGATAACTTAAAACAATACTACTAGATAAATTACTACTGAAGCACTTCCAGATAATAATATCATGACACATCTTTAGACAAGGTAAGAAATAAATGTAGGAGTAAACAATAAGGAGGTTAAGTTCAAATTTAGAATTTGATAGACAATAGAGATTGCTTTTTAGGTCTAAGTATTGAAGGATTGATATTCATAAAATTTTGAGGTCTGAAGTTATTTGTAGAAATGTTTATTAGATATTCTAATCAAAAGATTAAAATGTTTGACAACTGCAGAAAATGTACAAGTGAGACATTTGTTGAACTTTTCCTGAAAACATAGAAATAACCACGTCTTAGCCTAATGCATGAAAGCGTATGGTAAATATAAGCAGAGAATTTCTATTTTTATCACAATATTTTGGTTGTCACTGAAAAGGTGTGGTCAATTTATGCTACTTATTTGTTATTGTTCAATATATAACTTAAGGAACAAAGCACATTTATTTTTTGCAATTAAAGGAAAGATGTCTTGTCCCAGGTAAAATTGTAATTTGGATAAATTTTATCTCGAGTGTCTCTTAATTTTCTTGTTAACATTTTTTTTTATGTTGCCCAAATAAAGTCTTATTTCCACAAATCACTACTTAAGAAAGGATTTTTTGGTGAGGCCAACGTTTCAGTGACATAGTACATTTAGAAATGCTCCACTCTGTTATTAAGGAATATGTCTAGAAGTACCCCTCAAATTGAAAGTTTCTTTTTAAAGCTCCTGGGTTAATGGTGTCTTTTTCAGATTTCTCTGGCATGGTGCAATGTTTGTGATTGCTAAGCAATATTAATAAAATAAGTATGCAAATCTTCTAATAACTGAATAGAATTGTTCTCCGAACAATTTCCCAGGTGTTACTGCTATGCTTTGTTATTAAATATTTAATGCCATCTATTAAATCCTACACAAAGTCAAACAATAAGCTTACATAAACTAATATTTAATATAATACTAATAAACTTAAGAATACATAAAGGAAAAAAATACATTTCAGAATAAACAGACTCCGAGGTTTCCCTGCATTACTTGATAAAATTTAGGAAACAGTCTCAAGAAAACATTTTTTTTTCCCTTCTTCTGCATCAACTCATCTACGAACCAATTTATTTCTGAAATAGGCCCCTGGGGCAGACTGGTTGGTGACTGTAATGGGGATATCTGGCTGGCCACTCAAGGAAATTGCTATGGACTTTTAATCTTATTTTGATTAAGTTCCGTGTAGATTGTGTCTGCCAGGCTAACACTAACATTACTGTTTTTGAGCTCCTTTGGCTGCTGCTAAACTGAGTCTCATTTATTTTTCCTACTTTTTCAAGGTTATGTTGAAACAATATTACCCATTTCGTATAAATAATATATGTTTATGTTTTAAATTGTGCTAGAAACTGACATGTTAATAAAGACACCATATTTAACAAGTCACAAGTTTATGAAAGTCACTTTTTGGGGGAAAAATAGTTTTAGGCTAAAAGAAGAGAAGAAAAGAAAATCCCTATAGGAAAAAAAACAATATCTTCATGTGTTTGAAGTTGCAAAATGATAATTTTTTAAGGAAAATAAATACGGTTTTAAAATAACTAATCAGGGGCTCCTGGGGGGCTCAGTCAGTTGAGGATCCGACTTGGCTCAGGTCATGATCTCGCAGTTTGTGGGTTCGAGCCCCACGTCGGGCTCTGTGCTGACAGCTCGAGCCTGAAGCCTGCTTGGGATTCTGTGTCTCCGTCTATCTCTGCCCCTCCCCCACTTGTGCTCTGTCCTCTCTCTATCAAAAATAAATAAAATGCAGGGGCGCCTGGGTGGCGCAGTCGGTTAAGCGTCCGACTTCAGCCAGGTCACGATCTCGCGATCCGTGAGTTCGAGCCCCGCGTCGGGCTCTGGGCTGATGGCTCAGAGCCTGGAGCCTGTTTCCGATTCTGTGTCTCCCTCTCTCTCTGCCCCTCCCCCGTTCATGCTCTGTCTCTCTCTGTCCCAAAAATAAATAAACGTTGAAAAAAAATTAAAAAAAAAATAAATAAAAAATAAAAAAATAAATAAAATGTAAAAAAATTTTTTTTTAATAAAACAATAAAAATAATCAAAGAGATGTTAAGTGAACAGAAGCATCGATATGGACAAAGTATAGGTTTAATTTTTACCTGCTTTCAGCAAATATGTAATCAAGATAAAAACAACCTGATGTGCTCTATCATCTCGTAGCAGATAAACCCTAGTTGATTGTCCACCCATCAATCCATTCCTGTTTGCTTCTTCTAAATAGAATCCCATTATTATGCAAGTATCTACTCTCTCTTCAAGCAGCATCCATGAATCAGGGGAATCTCATCCCCCACCAAAGGGAAGAGATGGGTAAGCCCTTTCCCTTTGTTGCCTCAAAGATCCCACAAGAAATCAGACTTACATCATATAGTTTATGGCATTGCTTCCAGATTAATAATGGTTCATGGGTAGGCAGGTGACCTAATCTGGCCTAAACAGATCAAGAGATGGACTTGTGTTCTTCTACTGGAACATGAATTTCCTGTCTCCTTTTCACATATGAATACCAAAGCATGTTGCACCAGTGTTTATCAGAAAAAAAAAAAAAGACTTAATATGAAAAGCTTCCATCTTTAGTACATGATACCATAATTCAATTACTGTTAAAACAAAGTAAGGATTTCTGTCTTATGTCTCGAAAGCATTTTGACATTTCTGGTCTTACATATCACTTCTCAGATTTACCTGTGGTTTAAGAGCAAAACTTCTCAGCTATTGCAGTAGCACACTGGTGTGAAAGATGTGTTACACAACAGGTGACATCTGGTCCCAGTAGCTGTTAAACAATCAGGTGGACCCCTGCAACGCCAGAATCTTCAGGTCACTTGTTTTCAGCCACGAGCAGTGTAACCTATAACTATTATTAACTTATTTGAAAGCAGTACGGTTGCAATAATAATCAAGTGTTGGCCTAGAGGTTCTGCTTTATAATTCAAAACAATTCAATGGGTCATAGTTGAGTAGGTAAGAGGATTCTAGTCATTTCTTCAAATATAGTAATTTCATATATTGTCTACACTAGAAGAAACTAATACTATTCTAGTATACACTTACTCATTCAGAATTTGGTGAGGTCCAAAGATAGTTTACAGCTCTACAAAAAAAATGTGAATTCTTCTTATAAACCTTTAATAGAAAATATTTTGCTTGATTTTTCTGTATCTACTAACTTTATAAAGAATTAACAAAATTTCACAGTATACTTAAAATTTAACAATATATTAAAATAGTCTCACAAATTAAAATTTTAGTAATTATAAGTTGTCTTATAGTTTATTCTTTGAGAATTAGTTTTAAATCATTGCTAAACTACATATTTGCTTCTTAAAAACTCTTTCCAAGCTGGTTTCAAGGTCAATTATTCCTAAGGAGATGTACTAGTTACTATGACATTAACTGGGTATTAGTTACCGACATTTTCATCAAAACTATGAAAAACCATCTGAGGGCATACAGGAAAGTTCCATTTTCAAATTGGTGGGTAGTTGTGGAACTCAACAGGTTTTTGTCTTTTTTTTTCCTTCTGCAGAGCTCCTTTTTAATCTTTTAAAGCATTTCCCAAACCTATTTACATCTAACTTTTTAATCGATTGGATGACATAATATATAACAGTATAAGCATACTACTAATTTGAATGCATCAAGAATGTTGAATCCTCAAAAAATGAAATAAGCCCCAAAGCTGAATTTGGAAAGAAAATTTCTACATTTGGAAGTAGTAGAAGTAATCATTCATATTACTTCTAATCAGTACCATTGATTTTATTCCTAGTCTTGGAGTTGTCTCATTTTCTCATTACGTAATAGGCACAAAGAGTCCATTACAATCTCTTATTTTTCCTTTCTTTAACTTCAAAGTGTTATTTATGTTTTTAATTTATTTTAAAATATCAATGTAATTTGGGGCGCCTGGGTGGCGCAGTCGGTTAAGCGTCCGACTTCAGCCAGGTCACGATCTCGCGGTCCGTGAGTTCGAGCCCCGCGTCGGGCTCTGGGCTGATGGCTCAGAGTCTGGAGCCTGTTTCCGATTCTGTGTCTCCCTCTCTCTCTGCCCCTCCCCCGTTCATGCTCTGTCTCTCTCTGTCCCAAAAATAAATAAACGTTGAAAAAAAAAAATTTAAAATATCAATGTAATTAAATATATCAGACGTGACACTCTCTATACACACACATTATATATCATCTTTCTATATACCTTTGGAATACCAGCACTTTATACAGAAGTGATTGCTTGAGAACTCACATTCCTGAGGATGCTCCTGACCGTGAAGACACCTGTGCCCAGATTCACACTGTAAATGCTGCAAAGTCAGCACACTCATGTTTTATTCATTCTGTAAATGCTTTAACATAGACACAAATAAAGCCTTTCCTTTGGTTTCCATCAACTTAGCTGGGATAGGCTGTAACTTTAAGTAACTTACTAGAGACCTACATACCAAGAGCGAACAAAAGAGAAATAAACTTAGGAAATAATCTATAAGTGTGTGTATGAGCACATGTGTGTTTTTGTCTTCCATCCTTAGGACTTTAAAGATCTGTACAACTTTAAAGTTGTATTATCTGTGTTCCTCCCCTATACCTTCTGGTCTTTATTGTTATGGGAACCTCCTACTTAACACTGTGGGGCAGTTTGTACTCATTTATTCTCCTATACCCAGGTAATGGTGTCTCCACAAACACCAAGATAGAAATTCTCTCCCTACTTCCCATGTATTGTTTCTCTAAGGAGAATGGAGGGGCAGTGGTTAAAATTTCTATAAATTTTAGTAGGTATTATTCAAGTGTTAAAGGTTAATAAAAAACAGATCCCTGCAAAAATTCTGGTATTTCATAAATAAGAGTATGTTTTCTTCACCAAAATGATCAAAAATGTTGTCTGTCAAAGCAAACATGCAATGGTTAGTGGATGTAAGTAGTGGAGCAAATAAGAAATAAAGCAACTACTTAATAATTTTTTTATGTTTATTTATTTTTCAGAGAGTGTGTGTGTGCGTGAGAGAGAGAGAGAGAGAGAGAGAGAATCCCAAGCAGGCTTTGGGCTGTCAGTGCAAAGCCTGAGGCGAGGCTCGAACTCATGGTCTGTGAGATTATGACCTGAGCCAAATTCAAGAGTCATTTGGTAACTGACTGAGCCACCCAGGCACTCCTAAAGCAACTACTTATATCTCTTCATTTGTCTGTAGAGATATTTGCATATTTTCCTTTTCTCTTTCTTTTACTAATATCCATAAAATGTGGAATGTATTTGAGGTATTTACAATTTAAGCCAGAGTTTATAGAATAAAGAAATACAAACATGGGTTTGAAAAGTAATCTACACAGTACTAGTGGTCTTGGACTTGAAGTTGAATATAGGAGTAACGTGATTTGACATTTTCTTCTTTAGAAAATGGATGAGTGTGATTTTGGTTTTATAAGGAATAGTTTGTTTTAGTGACTGGAATTTTTATTTTTATTTTTTTTTGTCTGAAAGAGAATATGTTTTCTTCTAGGACACATGGGCATTTGTCAAGCTTCCAACACTTTCTTTTCCTTTTTCTTTTATTTTTTTTTTCATATTTATTGGAAAAAAGGAACTGAGATATAACCAGCCTAAGAAAAAAGTAAATCCTGCCATTTGAAATAACATGTATGGACCTTCAGGTCATTATTGCCAAACCTTTCTTTTATTTAGGAATCCTAATATAGGGCCTTCCAGTTTCAAAGCTCTTTGTGATTAGATTTTCCTCTTTCTATCACCTGGAGGTTAAATTGTGGAACAGACTTAAATATGATGGGTTAGCCCCTCACTTCTGTGACTTTTTCAGGGGTAAAAAATAGGTACACAGTCTGAAATTATTCATGATGACCAAACAGATATTATAGCTTGACAAATGAATAATTTCAGACTCTTCACCAAGTCACCTCTTCAAATATAGTAATTTCATATATTATCTATACCAGAAGAACCTAATACTGTTCTAATATATACTTACTCGTTCAGAATTTGGTGAGGTCCAAAAATAGTTTACAGTTCTACAAAAAAAAAAAAAAATGTGAATTCTTCTTATAAACCTTTAATAGAAAATATATTGCTTGATTTTTCGGAATCTACTAACTTTAGAAAAAGTTAATAAAATTTCATAGTATGCTTAAAATTTAACAATATATTAAAATAGTCTCACAAATTAAAATTACAGGAGTTATAAGTTGTCTTATAGTTTATTCTCTGAGAATTAGTTTTAAATCATTGCTGAACTACATATTTGCTTCTTAAAAACTCTTTCCAAGCTGGTTTCAAGGTCAATTATTCCTAAGGAGATGTACTAGTTACTATGACATTAACTGGGTATTAGTTACCGACATTTTCATCAAAACTGTATGCAAAACCATCTGAGGGCATACAGGAAAGTTCTATTTTCAAATTGGTGGGTAGTTGTGGAACCCAAAAATTTCCAATAAACTTGAAAAAACAGTAAAAGAAGAAGAAAAAGAAAGTTTGGAAGCTTGACAATTGAATTAACTTCTACAAAATTGTGCATTTTAATTTTTTATGTACTATTGAAAGAACTCAAAGGTAAATTTTTGCCTAAGAAGTGAAAGGTTATTCTCTTTCCATCTGAATTATATCTTTTAGACTTCATTTAGTGAGGTTTTAATGATGCCAAATTACCAGTCTTGGTTTTGTTTATGTTAAATAGCTACTTCACTTTTATTATTGGAATAAATTTTTATGAATATAAAATTCTGCATTTTAAAAAATTACTCCAGTTACAATTCCACTTTATTGGAATTTCATTTTTTATTGAGAAATTAATTACAGTCTAATTGTTGCTTCTTCTTATGTGTTTTTTTAAATTTATTTATTTAAATTCAATTTAGTTAACATGCAGTGTGGTATTGGTTTTAGGAGTAGAACCCAGTTATTCTCTAACATATAACACCCAGTGCTCATCCCAAAACGTGCCCTCCTTAATGCTCATCACCCATTTAATGCATCTCCCCACTAACCTCCCTTCCAGCAACCCTCAGCTTGTTCTCTGTATTCAAGAGTCTCTTATGGTTTGCCTCCCTCTCTGTTTTTATCTTATTTTTTCCTTCATTTCCCCTATTTTCATCTGTTGTGTTTCTCAAATTCCACATGAGTGAAATCATATGATTTTTGTCTTTCTCTGCCTGACCTGTTTAGCTTAGCATAATATGCTCTAGTTCCATCCACATTGTTGTAAATGGCAAGATTTTATTCCTTTTGATTACTGAGTAGTATTCCAACGTGTGTGTGTGTGTGTGTGTGTGTGTGTCTGTGTGTGTGTGTGTGTGTCTGTGTGTGTGTGTGTATACACCACATCTTTATCCATCCATCAGTTGTTGGAAATTTGGGATCTTTCCATAATTTGGCTATTGTTGATAGTGCTGCTATAAACATTGGGGAGCATGTGTCCCTTCAAATCAGCATTTTTGTATCTTTTGATTAAATACTTAATAGTGTAATGCTGGGTCGTAGGGTAGTTCTATTTTTAATTTTTTGAGAAACCTCCATACTGTTTTTCAGAATGGCTGCACCAGTGTGTATTCCCACCAACACTGTAAAAGGTTTCCCCTTTCTCCACATCCTCCCCAACATCTATTATTTCCTGTGTTGTTGATTTTGGCCATTCTGATATTTGTGAGGTGGTATCTCATTGTGGTTTGACTTATATCTCCCTGATGATGAACGATGTTGAGCATCTTTTCATGCGTCTGTTGACCATCTGCCTGTCTTCTTTGGAAAAGTGTCTAATCTTGTTTCCTGCCCATTTCTTAACTATGTTGTTTGTTTTTTGGGTGCTGAGTTTGATAAGTTCTTTCTAGATTTGGGATACTAACCCTTTATATGACATGTCATTTTTAAACATCTTCTCCCATTTAGTTGGTTGACTTTTAGTTTTGATGATTGTTTCCTTCACAGTGCAGAAGCTTTTTATCTTGATGATGTCCCAATAGTTCATCTTTGCTTTTGTTTCACTTACCTTAGGAGACATGTCAAGCAAGAAGTTTCTGTGGTCAAGGTTAAAGAAGTTGTTGCCTGTGTTCTCTAAGATTTTGTTGGTTTCTTGTCTGACATTTAGTTCTTCCATCCATTTTGAATTTATTTTTGTGTATGTTAGTGTCCAGTTTTCCCAACACCATTTGTTAAAGAGACTTTTTCCATTGGATACTCTTTCCTGCTTTGTTGAAGAAGAGTTGGCCATACATTTGTGGATCCATTTCTGAGTTCTCTATTCTGTGCCATTGATCTATGCCTGTTTTTATGCCAGTACCATGTTGTCTTGATGATTATAGCTTTCTAATACAGATTACAGTGCAGAATTGTGATGTCTCCAGCTTTGTTTCTTCTCTTTTATCATTACTTTGACTATGTGGGGTCTATTCTGGTTTCATAAAAATTTTATGATTGTTTGTTCTAGCTCTGTGAAGAATGCTGGTGTTATTTTGATAGAGTTTGCATTGAATGTGTAGATTGCTTTAGGTAATATGGACATTTTAACAATATTTTTCTTCCAGTCCATGAGCATGGAATGTTTTTCCATTTTATTTGTGGCTTCTTCAACTGTTGCTTCTTTAGAGTTAGTATATCTCTTATTTACAGGCTGCTTTTAAGATTTTTCTCTTGTGTTATTTTCTGCTTTTCACTTATCTTGAGAAATTTTCAAATAGTTCTCACCTTGTTGGGAATCTGTCAGCCCACTTAACACTGTTTATATTGTCTTTCATCAGTAGTTAAAAGTATTGACCATGATGACCATGATCTCTTTAGTTATTGCCTTTCTCCTTTTAACTCTATCTTCTTCTGGGGTAGCTTTTAATTCGATTCTCTGTATCTTTTAACTTTTCTTATATTTTCTTTCATTTTATTTCTCCTTATTCCACGTGGGTTATTTCCTAGTAGTTTTCCATTATTTTTAGGTGTTCTTTTTTTTTAATCTGCCATATTTGCTTTTGTATTTCTCTACACACATCTTCCAGCTTGTATTTTGTTACTTTAATATTATAAACATAATTATTCCTTCCTTAAGTTCTGTCTGATAATTCCAGGGTTTGAAGCTATATTTTGTTTCTCTTGTCTTTTAGTTTGTTTACAGATTTTCTATTATATTATCAGACAATATACTGATTCTTCTCTGTCTCTCTATCCCTCTCTTGATCTCTCTCTCTTGCACACACATGAGACACAAAAACTCACACACACACACATAACACAAAAACACAAATAATATATTTCATACACTTGTGCCAGGCACAATTCTAAATGACTTATGAGATTAATTTAATTATCAAAGTGAAAACACAGATAATAAATGACTTGGTGAAATTCACACAGCTTGTTCATGTAAATAATTTCTAAATACACCCTGAGGTCTAAAATTAAGGTAGTTTTCTCCAGAAGCTTTGCTTTTGTAGGCATTACTCTTTCCCAGACCACTTTAAACTGAGGTCAAAATTTGAGTCCCTGGACAACATAGATTTTATCCCATTCTACAAGTGTGTTCAAAGACTGCTTCATTCTTGTTTATACCCTTCATTGGATTCGATTGGGTTTTAATATTCTAGCTTAGTGTAAGTAGGTCTCTGGTCAGACTCTCCTTATATTAGTCATAACCTTTATTTTCTCTCTCTTTTAGCTGAGGAGTCCATTAAAACAAAAAGTTCATGTAGACTGGATACAAACATGACTTAATTATGTGTTAACTATCCTTCCTCAGAGTTCATTTTCTCTAACTGTTAAAATGTGTTTCTTTATAGCTTTGTTCTTCTTCCTTTGACTTTCATTGGATTGATTGAATAATTTCTTTTTTCCCTTACATACACTCTTGACTTAAAGTAGATCACTATCAGTAATTTATTCCCTGTGACACAAATGTCTTATAATGTATAATCACTGATTTCCCGTTTCATTTTACAGGTATTTTAGTTTTTTCTAGTATTTGTTTTGCTGTGTTATTTTTGTTTACTTCAACGTAGCAAATGCTTTCTTGGGACTTACCCACCTGTTCATATTTACTATTATCTTGCCTCTATTGATCATGTATTCTATCCACTCATCTATTTCTCATTGCTTCTGAAGTCCTCTCATACTTTAACAAAAAAAAAAGTGATTTTTAAAATTGTTTCTGTTTTTTGTGTCATTACCAGGGGATTATAAGTCTTATATACTTTATCTTTCCCATAAGTAGAAGCAAACGATTATTATTGCATTCTTTCCAATATCTCTATTCTCTCTTTCTGGAACTCATTCTAGATGTTCCTTGCATCTGCCTGTTCTTTTCTCCATATCTTTTGTCTTCTCATATTTTCTACCTTTTTGTTAATACTCTGCATTCTGAATAACTTCCCATATTTGCTCTGTAGATTATTGATAGAATCTTCAGCTAGCTATAAGCTACTTTTTAAACTGGTCAACAAAGCCTGAAATGTTTACTATTGGGCCCTTCAGAAAAAGTTTTCTGGGGCACTGGGTGGCTCAGTTGGTTGAAGGTCCGACTTCGGCTCAGGTCATGATCTCACTGCTTGTGGGTTCAAGCCCCACGTCAGGCTCTGTTATGACAGCACAGAGCCTGGAGCCTGCTTCAGATTCTGTGTCTCCCTCTCTCTCTGACCCTCCCCCATTCATGCTCTGTCTCTCTCTGTCTCAAAAATAAATAAACATTAAAAAAAATAAGAAAGAAAGAAAATTTTTCCAACTCCTGTTCTCGAATGAGTTTGTACTCTTCTGAAAGCCTCAGTGTATCAGTGACCAGAAAATGATATATCTGTTCATTTTTAGTTTGATGACTCAAGACAATTTAATAATAAATTTGAAGCCAAGGAATCCCTGATGTTACAAGTTCTCAGGAGAGAATACACATTTGTTTCCCCACCCATTGCTCCAGTACTGACAGACAACAATCCTTTTCATTTCTTTGTGTTTGGTTAATGAATATGTTCCTTACCTACCATTTCAGTTTAGGTATAGTTATTAATCATCCTTTCATTAATGCGTGATAAACCCCAATTGTGTAAGTTTCTGTACTCTTCCTTCCTGCCATCCAGAAAAGTCAAAGCAATTGGACCTGCTGGTATTAAGTGTTGCTGGTATTTCTAGATGAGGTCATTTTCCTTGTTTTCTTGTAGTTTTAGCTATATGTATGTATAGAAATTCCTAGAATTTTTAATATTAGCATTTGTTATTGAGATTTTTCAGGTAAACTAGCTTGGCATATAGACTACGTATAATTCTAAAGTCCACATTGTACTGTTTTCAGAAATAAACTTAAATTTCCTAATAAGGACTATAAAAATGTTTGAAAGAAAAGCAGTTACTAAATATGATTATATAATATTCACTGAGGTAAATAACAATTAGAAATTAAATGTGAGTTTTATTCAAATATAGACCATGAGATAAACACAAATTATACTTATTTTTAACAAAATAAGCTACAAGTAATACATTGTACAAATTATCCAGTGCAATAACAGGTACTCTTTTAATAAGTACAATGTTAGAATCATTAGAAAAAAATATGTTTTTTATATATATATACATATATATTTAATTTTTTTAAGTCTATGAGGACTTAATTTGATTGGTTTTGAAATAATAATTTCCCAACACAGTGTCTTGGCATGTTTCATTTACACAAGAGAAAACTCTTTAATTATAAGAGTTTTAATTTATCCTGGTAATTTCATAAGAAAAAACATGATTAACTACTTAGGAGAAATCAGTTTTACGGGTAATCATAAGTAGTTAAACCACACACACACACAAAAGAAAGAAATGAAAGAAAGCAAAAAGAACAAGCTTATGCATATAATATATAGAAAAAAAACAGTCTTTCAGTTAAACTAAAGTCAGTTTTAAAATATTTCTTTAGACACAATTGACTAAAATCTTCCTATTTTTGCTGAGTAACTAATAATTATATTTTAAAATTCAATTAACTCAACATAGCAATGGAATTTTAAGCAAACATATTATTTTAGAAAATAAATGATACATTTAGAGTGCTGACATTTAGCAAATGAAAGTTTTGTGAAAATTTTAATCTGTTTTAAAATCATAAATGTTAAAATTAATTAAATGGCAGATTTACTTAATGAAATAAAAACAGAAGAATATTTTAAATACTTAAAGGCTTCAGGAAAAGTTCTATTGTAAGTACTCTTTTTTCAATAAAGATCACAAATACCTAAATTTAAAATCGCTTCAACTAATAATGTGTGCTTACCTTAGATACCTAGCTCATGGCTCTGAACCCTGGATTCATTGTGTGATCACATGGTGAGTTTTACAGTACTCATTTCTTGGTCTCACTGTAGCCTGATCAAAACAGAACTTTAGTTTTGAAGAAGATGCATGGGTGTTTGAAAAGTCTCTCTCTCTCTCTCTCTCTCTATATATATATATATATATGTATATATTTATACGTATACTTTTATATATGTACTTTACATATATATACACACACACACATATATATGTGTGTGTATATATATATATATATATGTATATATATATACTTTTTTATTTTGTTTTCAGGGACAAAAAGCATGAGCAGGGGATGGGGCAGAGGGAGAGAGAGAGAGAGAGAGAGAGAGAGAGAGAGAATCTTAAGCAGGCTCTATGCTCAGCACAGAGCTAGATGCAGGGCTTGATCCCATGATCCTGGGATCATGACTTGAGCCAAAATCAAGACTTTGACACTCAACTGACTGAGCCACCCAAGCGTCCCAAAATGTCTCACATTATTCTAATATTGTGTGAGATTAAGAAACAATAAGCATAGCTAGGCTGCCTGTAAATACTCAACTTGCCTGAAATTATTATAAAGAGAGAAAATATTCATGAGAACATAAATGTAAGAATTCAGACATGGCAGAATATTTCTTCCTTTGTTTGAAATAAATTTAAAATTTTGAATTATACTTGAAATTTATAACAGAAATTTGCTATAAATTTATTTTGTATAAAATATTTAGTTGTTTTAATTTACACCTTTAAATTTGACTTTCAGAAATAGTAAAACTTTTGGTAGCTGCTATAAAAACTATCTTTACAGTGTTTAAGGAAACACCAACAATAATTGTGTTTTTTAAGTCTGTACTTACATGACAAAATGCTATTTTTCTTGACTTTGGATAAAATACATTTAAGGAAACTGATTGGATGATTCAATTAAAGACATAAATTTTTGCACAAAATATAGCATCGTTGTAATTTTACTTACTTTGGCTTCATTTGCGAAGGGTCACTAAATAGCCTGGATCTTTTGCAATAATTTATTACGGTGACTGAAAAAATTTGACTTTCTCATCTTCCTTATTTTATTATTTATCTTCTTATTTAAAATATCTTCCTCTATATTTTGCTTCCAATTTTTAACATTTCCATCTAGAGGGAGACAAATAATATTCCTGATTTTTAAGAGACGCTTTTATTATCCTCCTATTTGGTAAATAAAAACAAGCAGTAATATGGTTTCAAAATATCAAAGTGCATTTCTAGTAATTCTACTGAAAATAAAATTACAGATAAGTAATATAAACTGTGGCAGCCCTGAAAAATAATAAAGGATGACATCAGCAGACCAGAAAATTTATAAATTTTGGAATAGATGAAGCAGATTGTATCCAGTTGATGGATAAACTAATAATTTTCTGTTACTGAATTTAGATCACAAAGCTTAATACCTGCTAATTGGCAAGTGGGCATGTTTCTCTAAGAGTGGCCCAGAAATTTTACAGTATCAGAGGATAAACCATTGGCAGCAGGAGCATTGTTTGCTAGTAGGAAAGGGAAAAAGTGAATAATTTTAGTCTAGAAATCCAACATTATTTTATTTGGCAGACAATGGCCATACTGGTTGAAATTCAGGTTTTACATGTTAGAAATTACCTGGTAAGCAAATTGAAAAATATGCTGCTACAAACCACCAGCAGACAGGAAAACATGGAGGGAGGAGTAATTTAAAGGAAAATGAAAAGAAAATAACTGTACAGAAGAAAAATTCCTTTAAAAACTTCAATTTTTCCTAGGCTTTTTAACTATAACTTTTTAAATACTATAGCTGTATGCATTAGTTTTATCATTATAACTGTTTTACTAGTCTGCTAGGGATGCCATAACAAAAAACTACAGAATGGATGATCTGAACAGAAATTTCTTTTCTCAGTTCTGTAGACTGGAAGTTCAAGATCAAAGTGCCGGCTGGGTCCCTGTCTGGTGAGGCCCCTCTTCAAACTTTCAGATAGGCTCCTTCTGTTGTGTACTCACGTGGCCTTTCCTCTGTGCTTGGGAGGAGTGAAAGATATCTCTGGTGTCTCTTCCCTTCCTATTCTTAAAAACGTAACCATTCCTGTCAGATTAGGGCTACGCTTCTTTTTTTTTTTTTTTTTTTTTTTTTTAAATTTTTTTTTCAACATTTTTATTTATTTTTGGGACAGAGAGAGACAGAGCATGAACGGAGGAGGGGCAGAGAGAGAGGGAGACACAGAATCGGAAACAGGCCCCAGGCTCTGAGCCATCAGCCCAGAGCCTGACGCGGGGCTCGAACTCCCGGACCGCGAGATCGTGACCTGGCTGAAGTCGGACGCTCAACCGACTGCGCCACCCAGGCGCCCCAGGGCTACGCTTCTATGACCTCATTTAACCTTAATTACTCCTCTACAGGCCCTGTCTCCGAATATTTTCACACTGGGGATTAGGCTTCAATATATGAATTTGGAAAGGACACTGTTCAGTTCATAACAACAGTATACACAAGTCTTATAACTATAACTATACATGCTATATAAGGGTGATGGAAGATATGAATACTCTGAAATTAAAGACATAGTAGCAATAAAATCAAAGAGGAAAACAGTTGAAAGTAATAAACATAATGTTGAATGACACTTTAAGTAAAATTTTAGAAAATTTTCCAGAGTTCAAACAAAGTAGACAAAAAGAATTAGATGCTAAGCTGGGAAAAGAAGGGTGATGTAAGATTGAGTGATTTACAGTCAGCTTAAACTTGGAATCTTCACATTCTTAAACAGATGTTTTGTTGACCCTTTAGAAATCTCCTTTTGCTTTTTTTTTTCTACAACCTTTGATCATATTTAGGGTACTGCAATCGCTAGATGAACAGGAAACCACATGCTAGAGAAACCCATGGTTGCTGATTCTGGATAATGCAGTCATTTCTTTACAACAAGAAAGGAAGAATTATACGACATGTCAGGAAGGCAAGTGGTATAACAGAGCAATCAAATTAAGCATAGGAAATAACTAAAAGATAACAGATGTTAAGCAAAAGGCAGACAAAATATTTTACAGGAGTAGTGACTTCTTAAATATTCAAAGGTATTGCTCTATAAAAATGAATATACTGTTACGATAAAGTGAAACTAGGGATTAACTGTGACTTTGGAAGTTAATACTGTGATATCTAAAATTACTTTTTTAAATCATTGGAAGGAGTCGAATATAATTGCAGCATAACTAAAGACTAAACAAACTGGAAATAGCTGAGTGAATATCCTAAAAGAAATGGAGAGGGGCTTGGGGAACAAAGTTTGGGAAATAAAGGGATTTACATAGAAACAAAACTTGTACTCTTAAGCATTAACTATTACATTATCAGAATATATATATAAAATATATGTATACATAATTTTTTAAACTTAAACTTCTATGACCTAATATATGCCAAAATGAATTACATTAGAATAATTTTAAAAGAAATATATATAGGGGACACTGGTGGCTCGGTTGGTTGAGGGTCTGACTCTTGATTTCAGCTCAGGTCATGATCCCAGGGTCCATGCTAAGCATGGAGCCTGTTTAAGATACTCTCTCTCTCTCTCTCTCCCTCTCTCTCTCCTTCTGCCCCTCTCCCCTTCTCATGCTCTCTTTCTCATATATCTACAGATCAACATATAGAGATATCAGAAACAAAGGAAATCAGCATATAGAAATATCAGAAACATATTTACAGATCAATATACAGAAATATCAGAAACAAAGAAAATATTTTTCAAAACTTATTTGTTCACTTGAAATATGTATTTTTTAAGTAATTTGAAGTATTAAATACATCACATGTAAAAATATTTCTTGAGATTTTTCACTTCAGATCATGTGACTGATTTCACTTTGATTGTGGGACTGAGGATATTCACAAAGAAAATGAAAAAGTATAACTTCCAGCCAGCCAGAAGAAAGAAGAAGTACATGAAAAAGGGCAGGAAATAAGTTGATTTTGTTCAAGTAGTTAAATTCAGTTCTATAGGACTCACATTACCTGATATCTGACCTCCTAATTCTCTACTTGACTATATAAATGATCTATATCTATCTATCTATCTATCTATCTATCTTTAATTTTTTAATGTTTACTTATTTTTGAGACAGAGACAGAGCGTGAGCAGAGGAGGAGCAGAGAGAGAGAGAGAGACACAGAATTCAAAGCAGGCTCTAGGCTCTGAGCTGTCAGCCCAGAACCCACGAAATGTGAGATGATGACCTTAAGTCGACACTTAACTGAGTTACCCAGGGACCCTATTTTTAATCTTTTTTTAAGTTTATTTATTTATTTTGAAGACAGAGACAGAGTGTGGGGGAGGTTAGAGAGAGAGGGAGACAGAGGATCTGAAGCAGGCTCTGTGCTTTCAGCATGGAGCCCAACACAGGTCTCACATGTCATGTGAGGCTGAGAAGGAGAGGAGAAATATAGAGAAAACCTCAACCTAAGTGGTTGTGAACAGAATGTTGGTAGAAACAGATAGTAAAGGCCATTTTGATGAAGTGTCACAGGGAGATGAGGAGCGTGCTATTGGTAACAAAAGGAAAAAAATAATTCTTGTTATGAAATGACAAAGAACTTGGTCTGATTCTGGCACCGTGTTCCTCAGCTGCCCTATGTGCGGCTTCTGTGGGTCATCATGTGGCCAGCACTAGTCCAACAAAGTACAGAGGACATGGCCGCCTCGGCCTAGACTGCAAAGGTTGGAGCATCGGGCAATGACCTAGTCAAGAGACACCATGGGCCTGGGGCCACTGCATAAAGCCTCCACTGAGGCAAAGCCATGGACTGCTCCTAGACTACAAATCTGTAGAACCACTTTCAAGCAATTTCTGCTTAAAAGAGCTGTGGTATGGGCTGCGCCCAGCAGAAACAATAGAACTGAAGCTGCCCAGAGCCTTCGGACCCAAGCCTGCCTCAGTGGGTCTTGGTTTGGACTTGCCCAGGAACTGTGACCCCTTCCCTATTTCTCCCTTTTAGAATGGAAATGTTTATCCAATGACTGTCTCATTATAACATTTTGGAATTACATCGCTTACCTGATTTTACAGATTCATAGCTAGAGAGTCATTTGCCTAAGGATGAATCATCTCATCACACCTGATTTAGATGTCTTTTAGATGAGACTTTGGACTTAAGACTTTTCAGTTCATGCTAGAACCAGGTAAGACCGTGGGGGCTATGGCGTTGGAGTTAATGTATTTCGTAAGTTATAAGGACATGGATTTAGGGGGACCAGAAGCAGAATGCTATGGTCTGAAAATTTGTGCGCCCCATTCATACATTGAAATTCTAAAGCCCAACATGATGTTATTAGGAGGTATGGCCTTTGACAGGTGTTTAGATCATAGGGTGGAGCCCTTAGTGTTCTTATAAATGAGATGACTAGGTCCCCAGCCTCTTCTACCACGTGGAGACACAGCAAGAAGGCATTATCTATGAATCAAGAAGTGGGTTCTCACCAGCTACCACATGAAATCTGTTTGTGCCAATCTGCTGCTTGGCCTTCCCAACATCCAGAAGCATATGAAATAAATTTGTTTATAAGCTATCCAACTTAGTAGTATTTTGTTATAGCAGCCTGAATAGGCTAAGACAGCATATGTTTAGCTGGAATAGATAGGATCAAATATTTTCCAAAGTAGTTTCACCAATTTATACTCAATCAGCATCATTTGAGAGCTCCAGCTGCAAGGTCATTTTGGAATAGTCTTCTTTTCTTTTAGCAATTTATATGAATATTTGGGGCTGTGGATACATGCTTGTTTATGGACACTCCAGGATTTTTTAAGCTAATTTTACCTAAACTTTTGATCTGGGCTAAAAGAACAAGCCCTGAAGTTAATTCTGAGAGATAAGATTATTAGATACCATCCTCTGAGATTTAACCCCCCCCCCCCCAGGGGTGTATGTTTACATATCAAGAGAGAATGAGACCCTGTAGAGATATCCCAGGGGGTTGTGCAGCTGAAGACTCTGGTTTTAGTTTTCCCCTGGAGAGATTTATTTGCATTCCAAAGAGCTAGAGTAAGAACTCAAAATTCTTCCCATTATGTCACCATGGAGACACTCTCAGGTGGTGTCAGAGCAGCTGGTCACTCTTTTACATAAATGCCCAGATTCTTTTTTCCAGGGTTCCTTGCCTCCTGTAGACCCCCTTATATGTAGGATGAGATTTCATTCTCATTGCCCTGCTGCAGGGTAAGAACTGGGACAGCCAGGACCCAGGCAGAAGGCAGCCATTTTTATCTGTTCTCCATGTCCTTCTGGAGCCCAACCGGGATCTGGTCATATCTCAGAACAATCCATAATTCTGCACCTTTATGTTCTGACACCAAGTACATCTATGGAGTGAGCAGCAGAAAGACTCTTGACTGCTAGAAACAACTTAATTTTCATGGAAGAGGCTAAATCAAACACAGTGACTTCAATGAACCCAAACTAAATGCATTCCATTATATAACTGTACTAAATTCACGTAAAAAATGATTTTTAGCAATATATAGTAACATTGTTTCTAATATTATTTTCTATGACAAGCAAAGTTATAATTGAAATTCTTATTACTGTACCCTTGTGTATATGTTGTGTATATGTATACTCATTATATGTGTAACACTAATTTTATTTATTTATACCCAAAAGTGCTGAGACACAATTATATATCATATTTTATACTGAGATATAAAATAGAGACAGTAAATTATGCAAGGCTTTGACAAATAGAAGTGTCTGAAAGTTTTTTTTTTCCCTTACAGTTTTTGCCAACATTTACTTATTTCCCCAAATCCTGGGCTACCTACCATTTAACATTATTTTAACTCTCAACGATTTTTCTTGATACCTGGGTTTTTTATGTCTGTATAAATTCTTGTTTCTCCTGAATGGCTTTTGAAAAGTCACTGTATGCAAGAGATATACTTGGCTTCCTTCATATTTGAATTATAATAAACTGTTTTACTAAAAAAAGTAACAGAATAGAAACTAAAGTAGCATAGTGTTTTGCTTAATGATTCCAGATATTGATTACATGAACAAATTAAAAAGATTGAGAGAAGAGAACAAAGTCATTTTATACTGTCAGGAAAATAGAGGCATAGTAAATATCCAAAATTGTTTTCAGTTTCAATCATGTCACCATGTGTATATGCAAATGAGCTGATTATCATAATTTCCATATAGAAAAAATGTTATTTTTAAAATTCATGAAAAGCAAATGCTACATAAAAATAGTGTTTGAAAAAAATCGAAATCAGAAGTGATAATCTTACAGGTCCCTGAAAATCTCTGGTGAAAATTCAGATTAGGAAAACTTGGCTTTAATAAATAAAAAAAGAAATGGGTAATAACATATAAAATTTTAATCATGTAAAGATTATTTTCAGTAGTTCTAGAATCAACACACTCAGTTTTAAATAATCATTCTGAGAATTTTACTTTAATTTTTATCAAGAGATTTAACCCACTTCCAGATACAGAACATGTTACAAATGAGCTGTTTAAAAAAAAAAAAAAAAAAATCAGTGTTTTCATTAAGCAATACCATAAAAAAGCAGTTCTTTTATGAATATTTCAAGAAATTTTATATTAAATATGTGCAATTGAGGCACAGAGTATATGACAATTTTTACCAAGTCCATAAATAAATGAATTAGTAATTGAATTTTGCAGGAAATTCAAAGTGACTTAATTTCCTCATCTGCAAAAGTTCACATGGTAAATAACTGAATGAGAATATAAAATTAGTTTGACCCTAGGGTTTGTCCTTTTTAAGAGTATAGATTAATGAAAAGTGTTTAATAAAGAGTTCCTTGTGTATAATTACTTTACCTAAGGTTAGGGTTATAATTGTAATAAAATGTTTCAAAAACTCTTTTGAAAGCTAAATATTTTAAGAGTCTCATGCTCTACCAACTGAGCAAGTCGGGCACCCCTGAAAGCTCTAAATATTTTAATAAATTATAGCATGAACACTGAGATAAGATAAAATTATCTTTGGTCTTTAAGACAAAAGCAATTAGGTCCTGAAATCAAGATTTATATGAAAATATAATGCTTATTTGATGTTATGTTGGAGTCTAGAAATCAAATCTCATCAGGAGAAGGAAAGTAGTATAAAGAATCTCTTTCTTCATAGTCATCCCACCTCATTTTTGAAGGGAATCCCTTTACATACTTTTCTTCTTTTATTGTCATATACCACTATTCTTTCTTGTTCTTGGCTTGCCTCTGTTCGTTGCTATTTCTCCATCAGAGCGTAACAAGAGGTAAACAATCTTAAAAGCCCAGTGTGTATATTTTGATATTTTTATCTATACTGATCACCTAACATTTATAATTCAATGAATTACATTGTATTTTTTGACATCTTTATATGTACACATCTTTTATCATTCTCTCGTTTAAATCTGAAAGATGTCCACTTAGTAATAAAATATTTCAGGGGCGCCTGGGTGGCACAGTCGGTTAAGCGTCCGACTTCAGCCAGGTCACGATCTCGCGGTCCGTGAGTTCGAGCCCCGCGTCGGGCTCTGGGCTGATGGCTCAGAGCCTGGAGCCTGTTTCCGATTCTGTGTCTCCCTCTCTCTCTGCCCCTCCCCCGTTCATGCTCTGTCTCTCTCTGTCCCAAAAATAAATAAACTTTGAAAAAAAAAATTAAAAAAAAAAAAATTTCAGTTGCAAGGGTGCCTCCGTGGCTCAGTTAGTCATCCAACCTCGGTTCAGGTCATGATCTCTCGATTTGGGAGTATGAGCCCCGAGTCTGGCTCTGTGCTGACAGCTCAGAGCCTGGAGCCTGCTTCAGATTCTGTGTCTCCCTCTCTTTCTGCCCCCCTCCCGCTTGTGCTGTCTCTCTCTCTCTCATAAATAAATTAAAATAAAATACATAAAAAATACTTCAGTTGCAGAATATAAACATTGAGAAAAATTTATTAAGTGAACACTATTACATAATGTTACACAGCAGAAGTTGTGAAGTATCAAAATAGTTTTTCTAGTCTTATAATTAATTCATATCAATATGGCTTTGGGCTGTATTCAAATCCATTCCATAGCAGAGTTAGCAGTTAAACAAACAAACACACAACAACAACAAACCTTTGGGAAAAAGTGAAGTTCACAACATGCATTTGCACACATGCATGTGTGCAGGCACATGCACAACACACAAAGACACACACACAGACACACACCCACAAGTAGAATTACAAATTTATAGCCAAAAGATCTCACAAAGTAGGCAGGTATTACAACATCTATTAAAATAAATGAAATCTACTATAAATACTTCTAACAAGATAAACAAGTGAATACTGAATACATAATCTTATTTTCATCTCTTTCTCTTTATGAAAATGCCCATGAATTGGATTTGTGACTACCTAGGGCTTATATGAAAAAGCAAAGAAAATAACAATTCCAAAATGGCAATAGTGGTGACCATATACAAACCTGACCTTTAAAAGATCATTCGGCCAACAATATACTTAATCAAACTTGTTTTTAGAAACTAGAGGCTTAAAGAAATAAATCAATAATGTTCCTAGTAAACAGAAATGCTATTACATCTGTTTGAAGACTTTTGAACTGTTTCATGACGCTGTCAAACATTTGTTTTCGTGTGTATTCTTTTGCAGGACCTTTTAGACGATTAAACAACTTGGTGTTTTCTAATATATCAAATTAGATACTCTATGATATTTTGAAAATAGATCAATAATTCCTAATCTTTCAATTCTTAACATCTTAATTATTTAATTTACAAATCAGTAGCAGGAACATCTTTATTAGTATATGCAAAAAAATTTGAAAAGAGAACCATTCCTGATTTAACATATTTTCAGAAATGCTTTCTATTCTTAAGAATATGCATGGGATGGGGCGCCTCGGCGGAGCAGTCAGTGAAGTATCTGACTTCAAGTGTCACGGCTGGGCTTGTGAGTTCGAGCGGTTTGGGCTCTGTGCTGACAGCTCAGAGCCTGGAGCCTGTTTGCATTCTGTGTCTCCCTCTCTCTCTGCCCCTCCGCCACTTGCTCTCTTTCTCTCTCTCTCTCTCTCTCTCTCTCACTCTCTCTCTCTCCCTCTCCCTCTCAAATATAAATAAACATTTAAAAATTGAAAAAAAGAGTTTGCATGGTGTATTTTTTCTAAATAAATGATAGAGTTGTTAAACACAGTAAGGGAAATCTGTAAAAACTAAAAGAGACAAAATATACAAATCTAAACAGCAAGCCAGCAATGAAGATGGCCACTGCCAAAGAAATATCGACTTGAACTTGAATGCAACACATCGACTTGATCTTGAATCTAGAACCTGATTCTAGAGAATCAGGAAGGGGGTATCAGAGCAGAAACTCCCACCTGAAATTGATATACCAACTAGATAATACTTGAAGCACATACCAACAGACACACACATGCACACTGTAAGTAGGTAGATATTGATATAATCTGTCACAGCCTCATCCCTAGTCAAGGACAAAGGAAGAAAGAAAGGGAAGGAGGGAGTGAAAGAGAAGGTTAAGAAAAATGAACACAAAAGAGTAAGGGCAAGGTGGGCGAGAGAGGCATAATTACAAATGAAGCAGTGATAGAAAAGAGAATAGATGCATTAATATATTTTTCCCAAGCATATTTTTTAAATGTCTGATGAAATAAATTCCGAGAAAAAAAATTAAGAAAACTAACTGACTATGGATTAAAGATCAAGGGGCAGAACTTTCTTAAAACCATTGAAACAATCGAGAAAACAGATTATGAATCTCTAAAGAAACCCACATGTGAGTGGAAAGAAGTATTCAAGGAAACATAACTCAAATCCATTCAATCTCATACAGTGAAAGTGTAAGAGATTAGAATAATCGTAATACCTAGCCCAGACAACGACAACATAAGAAAGGGAATTATAGTCTAATCTCACCAATGAACAGAAATGTAAAAATCTTAATCAAATGATTAAAAACTCAATGCCACATGTATACATATTATTTTTAAGGAAAGAAAAAATGTAATCATATAAATGTTTGCATCCTGAAATAGATATGCTTTAATTTGTTGCTAATGTCTTCCATATTTTATGTGAGTGCCACAAACTATTTTAGATTTTTAAGGGTAAATGTATATGCATTATTACTTTTTTTTTTTAATTTTTTTTTAAATGTTTTTATTTATTTTTGAAGGAGAGAGAGACCGAGCGTGAGCAGGGGAGGAGCAGAGAGAGAGGGAGACATAGAATTTGAAGCAGGCTCCAGGCTCCGAGCTGTCAGCCTGGAGCCCGACGCGAGGCTCGAACTCACGGACCGTGAGATCATGACCTGAGCCGAAGTCGGACGCCCAGCCGACTGAGCCACCCAGGCGCCCCTGCATTATTACTTTTAAAAATGAGTTCTATGCTGAGACAAGACTTTGAAGTGGTATAATGTAATTAGATGACAAATCTTCTCTGAGACACATAATCTAGCACTTGTATTTTTCACACATTCGTAAGACAACATAAAAGTGATTGTACTGAGTCACCAAATTACTTAAATTTTCCTCCATCTCCAGTAATAGCTCATAGATAAAAGGAATTTCAGGGGCGCCTGGGTGGCTCAGTCAGTTAAGCAACCAACGCAGGCTCAGGTCATGATCTCAGTTTGTAGGCTCAAGCCCCGCGTTGGGCTCTGTGTTGACAGCTCAGAACCTGGAGCCTGCTTCGGATTCTGTGTCTCCCTCTCTCTCTGCCCCACCCCTGCTCATGCTCTGTCTCTCTGTATCTCAAAAATAAATAAAACATTTAAACAAAATTAAAAAAAAATAAAAGGAATTTCATATTGGAATAGTTGAAACGCATTAACTAATTCATTAAATGTTGTCTCTGAATTGTATCAGTTAGAGAATAGGAAAGTATACTTAAAAGGAGCTTAATTAACAGTGCAAGTAAAGTATACACTGCAGATATTTCAAAAAATCGTAATGTTATCTTTGTGTCAGTCAAAACAATTGAAACATTTCAGTAGCATAAGTTATAAAAGATAATATAATTATTAATTTAATAGAATTTTTGATGATTCTATATTTCTATATTTTATTATTATTATGCTATATTCTATATTCTATTATTAAAAGCCTAAAAAAGGGCACTATATCAATAGGATCACAACTAAGCCCAAGCCTAACCATGATGACTATTGTAGTCTTGATGTATTTTAATTTCATTTTATTAATATCTGAGGTGAGAACAAAAATACATTATAAATATTTTGTATAATTATTTTTATAATTAACAATTTACTAAAAATATTTCATTCATTTAAATGTCCAATTCACACTAAACATCTAGAAACTGAAACTATTGGTCTTTCCTGCCCTCCATCCCCAAATTTACCCCCTTCCCATTGTATAACTATGTTAGTAATCCCAACTTACTCCATTTGTTCAGGCCAAAACATTGGCAGAATTATTGACTTTTTTCTCTAGTATATGGACTTGAAATATATCTGGTTTGCACAGAACAGCTCCAGTTTGCTATTTTTGCCTCATATAATCACATATAGCCTACCACAATCATCCTTAAGCTTGTTCCAATTTGGACAATAAATTATACCATCACCTTATTCATAATGCACATGCAACCTACTGGAAAGCCTTTCAAGGATGCCTTCAAGATATAGTCTGAACCCGGCCACCTCTCTTCCCCATCTTTACCAGCTGCTCCAAGCCTCAGTCATGTCACGTTAGGAACAGTTTGGCATACTAGCTTCTTCACTAATCTCCCTGTTTTCTTTGTTGCTACCTTGTAGTCTGTTTTTACATAGCAGTCATAGATGATACTGCTAAATCTTTAAAGAGGTTATTACTTTTCTGTTCCTACTCTTCGTTGGCTGTCAATCAAGTAAAAAACCGAAATCTTTACCATTTCCTAGGCATCCCTATGTGCCCTTAGTCCTACTAGATCTCTGACCTCATCTCCTCTGCTCTATCATTTTGTCATCCTTTTAGGAACATAACAGGTACATTCTGACCCCAATGTCTTTATTCTTACACTCTGAAAAAAATCTTCCCTTATTGATGCACCTGGCTCACTGTCTCATAACCAATCATAGTAATCAAATAGTACCACACAGTGACCTCCTCCCCACAGAATGCCCTATTTCTCTTACTGTTTGTGGTAGAATTTAGCACCATCTGGCATAAAACACATTATACTTTGTGATACTATTTATTGTCTTTCTCACAATACAAGACTATAAACTCCATGAAGCCAATACAATGTGAATGTTTTATTCATTGCTTTTACCTTATCCCACCACCTAGCATATAGAAGATGTTCAATAAAACTTTATAGAATGAATGAAAAACAACCCTATATTTTATAATAAACTTGCATGCATTTTATGAACAAGCCATAATTTATGTAGCCATCTGTCTAAATTTGCATGCTTTTTCAAGTAAGAAAATCACTGCCATTAAAACGATGTGTGTGTGTGTGTGTGTGTGTGTGTGTGTGTGTGAAAACGTGTGTGTGTGCGCACATATAGGTGGGTGTTTTCATGAGAATAGTATATATATATATATATATATATATATATATATATAAACATAGAAGCTTTTATCTAATAATATTCATAAATGCTTCTGTTTTGTTTCTATTATGTGATATGTATATATATGATTTCATAGCCAATTCCTGGATGTCCATAAAGCTTTAATAAAAAAGAAATAATATTATTAAATAGCTGTCTGGTTAAAATAGTAGCAAAGTACATTTTCCTGATATAAAGCTCAGAGCATTTTGAAGAACTCTTCAAATTTATGAAATAGTGGCTCAGTTTTTTCCTATATTTTATTACAAACAGTTTTCAAACTGTAAAATTAAAGGTTCATGAATGCCTATTGAATAATTACACCACTCATATGTGAGCCTAGAATAGCAATATGTGTGTTTGTTTGCTTATTTATTTATTTATTTATTTATTGGAGAGAGAAAGAGAGAATGTGTGTTCATGTGAACGTGCAAGTGGGAAAAGGGCAGAGGGAGAGACAAAAGGAATCTTAAGCAGGCTCCACGCTGAATGTGGAGTCCGCCTTGAGGTCCAAGGAGCCCATTCACACCACCGTGAGATCATGACCTGAGCCAAAATCAAGAGTTGGATGCTCAACTGACTAAGCCACCCAGGTGCCTCGATGTTTTAAAATTATATGTTTATGTGATAGGCAACATACACGAGCAAAAAATGTATCATTTGTTTTATTCTCCATTAATAAAGTAGAACCGGAATTGCTATTACTGTCTCTTTTGCTGTAATAAAACTTAACCGTCAAGTAACCTGATAATTGAATCTTGTGAGTATTTTGATGAATCATCAAAATTAAGGGGGCATCCTTAGGTGCCAGTTTATATCAGAAGTGAGGTGTTAGCCTTGATGAATATTATCGTAAAAATGGTGTAATTACACGCAACGATTTGTTAACCTTTTGTCTCACTAAATAAACTTTAATATTTATTATCAATAATTCAAGCATGTCAAAATCATTATTTATCAACCGCGGCCTTTTAACTAAAAAGTTCTGTCCTCTTGAGGGTGGTATCAGAATTCCCCTTGGCTTGAAGATATTTTCAACCGGCACATGTGCATTTCAGGAATTTGATATAACTGTAGAGATCTATGATTTTCCCTTCCCCATAGTTAATAATTTCCACTGTAGTGAACCCCTGCAGCTTGTAAATGTATTATCATTATAACATTTGAATGACAAACTAAAATTTGAAATATTTAGAAGCATTGTTCTGAACTCATTAAACTTTCTAGAATCATGTCATAAGGAGAAAACAATTTTAAAAGACTTAAAATTTCCTTACAAATACTCACAAATAAATTAATACCTGTTAAGTTTTATACTTATTTGCATTTTATCATAAAGACTTTCTATGTGTTTTTTGAATTTGTGTGACCTTAGTAAGATTGCTAAACCCATTTCCATATGCATAAATGAGAGAATAGGATTAGACAATCTCTAAGGATCCTTTTTGCTCTAAGATTATATGATTCTAATTAACTGCACTGCCTATCTTGAGCAGGGAAATTAAATTGCAACTATAGCTGAAGTTTCCTTCCCATTGAATTAATACTTAGGGACTTGGGAAAGTGGAACCCAGAAAGGCAAAACAGTTTTCTTACAATAGATCATAATAAATTCGCTTATATTATTGAAAGGTCATTAGCAAGAGTTTATTTTACTGCTTTGTTCTGAATCCTTTCCTCTCTTACTAACAGGTACATACACATTTATGCATTATGTTATCAAACAAAACTTAAGTTAATCCATGCTTTACTTTCTCTACATGAAATTCCAAAGCTTAAAAACATTTAAGTTGGTAGGGAACATAGTACAATTTTCTAGCCTTGATTGAGGGAGAATTCAATTTTTTTTTAATAATTTCACCAAAATATGGAAAGATTGTTTATTTTTTCTAGCTTCCAATTATTTTGTCCTTAAAACTATTTTAGGCCCGGTGGCGCAGTTGGTTAAGCATCCAACTCTTCATCTCTCCTCAAGGTCATCACCTCGCACTTTGTGAGTTCAAGCCCCCCATGGGGCTGGCTCTGCGTTGATGGTGTAGAGCCTGCTTGGGATTCTGTTTCTCCTTCTCTCTGATACTCCCCCACTTGTGCTCTGTCTCTCTCTGTCTCTCTCTCTCAAATTAATAAATAAACTTAAAAGAAATTTAAAATAAATAGTGACATAAATTGTATAAATTGCTGTATAACTTACAGCAATCAAATTTGATATTTCTCTACTTCATTTATTTCCTATGAGGGGCAACATAAAGCAATAATCAGATTTCAAGTATAAATGCTTTTCATGTCTCCTATGAGACATGTCATTATTATTGTTATTCTTATCATCATTATTATCATTTGAATGCCTGTATAGATCTTTCCAAGTTGAAGGTGCATAGCAAATAAACATTTTTGAATTCCTAATTGAAAATATCTTGGTAGTTTATTTGTAATAGAGACAATTAATTGTCCTTAGTATGCATTCTTCTGTCATCTGTTTAGTAATAGAAACATAAGGACATATGACCTTGAGCAAATTACATTTCATAGCCTCCTATTCAATACAAATTTTTTTATCAAGTGCAATATGAATATCATGAATGCAAATTTCAGCTCATCTCAAAAAGACAAAACTTGTATTAGATTCTATTAGTTTTATTGATTGATAGATTGATTTTTAGTTTCGAGTTTTTATTTAAATTTTAGTTAGCATATAGTGCAATATTAGTTTCGTGAGCAGAATTTAGTGATTTATCACTTACAACACCCAGTGCTCCTCACAAGTGCCCTTTTTAATACCCACCACCCATTTAGCCCATTCCCAATCTACTTCCCTCCATCAAACTTCAGTTTATTCTCTATAGTTAAGAGTGTCTTATGGCTTGCTTCTCTCTGTTTTTTTTTTTTTTTCCTGCCCCTGTGTGCATCTGTTTTATTTTGTAAATTTGACATATGAGTGAAATCATATCATATTTGTATTAGATTTCTTTTTACATTTCTTCCCCCGGTTGTAATGCAGGAGTGTTGCCAAGCTACCTTTAACCATAACGATGAAACTAAGGTAAGAGTATAGAGAACAGTAAGATGGAAGTCACCTACGGCCCAGAATGAACTCATGGACTGTTGAAGAGACACGCAACACTGCATTATGGGTCACTTTTTATAATAATCATTTTTGAGTAAGAGATATGGGCAAGTATATCAAACTATATATTTTTTTTCTCCTATAAGATGTTGATGAACAGACTTACCTATCAAAAGAAGCAGGAAAAAAAAAGCTGGATTATCTAATTTCTAGACTGAGAGGACTGTTGTAGCATTTTCAAAGACATATTCTTCCATTTTCTTAACATACTGCAACATTTGTAGTTTATCTCATGCACTCATCATCAGAAATAGGGGATATTATCTTTATTATACCAGAAAATAGACAAAGCTATTTTCTGGTCTATAAATAAACACTATCTTGGTCTTCCAAAGCTTTTCACTATACAGACATGTTTGAAAAGATAGCTTGGACCAAAAGTGCAGTTAGTGTTTCTACTCAACAAGCGTCGCATAAATACAAGAAGTCAACTGAGAGTTACCTCTCAAGAAATATATTTCCAGGTTGCTAGCTTTCTCTTTCCTGAAACCAGAAGGCCCGGGAAAGTACTTGTGCTCTAAGATCCCTGCTACTTCTCCTTTCTAACTTGCTTTCTCTCAGTCCCCTTTTCCCACACCATCAAATAAAGTACTTTTCTCACCTATGCAAATTCACTATGGTATGAAAATCTCTAGGGTACTAAAAAGAGATCCTCTTAAGAGCAATCTATTCACAAACTGTTGACACCACATTACAGGGTACATTAAACCTTGGGCTCAGTTTTCTTTTTCCCTGTCATTAGCAACCTCTTCAGTGCTTGCTTATTTTTCTCTATCATGTATTATTGAATATCCATATTTATTCAGAACACACCATAGCTCCTGTTCTGAGCATTTATATGTACAGGTCATTTAATCCTCACAAGAAGACCAAGAGGTAATTACTACTATTATTTCCTTCTTAGAATAAGAAAGCTAAGGGAGAGAAATTCAGTGATTTTTCTCAAGACTTCAGAGCTAGTCTGTGGCAAAGCAGATATTGGAACTAAATTAGTTGGCCTCCGGTTCCTGGAACTTAGACACATCATTATGCCACCTCTTAGTATATGTAAATAATGACGTGCATGCCATATAATTATGTTATTTAGGTTACATTAAACAAAGATAAAATAACTTGGTGATTTTATCTTAAAATAATAGAATTGAAAGGTATATACAAACATACTCTGTGAAACATCTTTCTAGTAAATCTTTTTCAATTATAATTCTTCCTTTTTTAAAAAAATGCAGTATTTTAGAATTGACATCTGTGTTAATAAAAAATGTAGCAATGTTTATATAAGGTCACGATCTCGTGGTTCATGAGTTCAGGTCCCACGTCGGGTTCTGCGCTTGTAGCACAGAGCCTGTTTGGGATTCTGTCTTCCTCTCTCTCTGCCCCTCCCTACCTTGTTCTCTATCTCTCTCTAAAAAATAAATAAACAAACATTAAAAGAGGTCTATATGTTATTGCACAGGGTAGGAAGAGGGATATAGGACACTTGAGATAAAAGAGTATCCTCCAGAGAAAAATGAGGTCTGACAGAATTTTTTCACTCTCACGTTAGGGTGCTTTACAATGTCTTGCTAAAAAGATTTTCAGATATTCCAGAGCAAATGACTGTGATGATATAAAAATCTTTATTACTGTCTCTTTGTTCCTGTTCCCCCATTGTATGATAAATATTAATATTTTGAAATCAGATTTACTGACAAATGAGGACCTTCTCTGGATTGATTGCCAAGACTGTGAATGACTAGAAGTACTGGATTTGGACTTGGACCCAGGGTTTTGGGAGAGTTCTGTGTTGTTTCTTTTGAGAAGAAAGGTCAGTGTGTTCTAGGATGGGAGAAAGAATAAAGCGGATATTTTGCCATCGAGGATAGCTTTGGCAAAGATTGATGAGATAATGACCATATTATTTTCCTCTTCTGGATCATATACACTTACTATATTTCCCAAACTAAAGTGCAGGTAGATTGCAATCCACTTAACAGGTCAAGAAGTTATGTGTTATACTTCCATCTGGGCTCTGAAAGGCCCTATGCAATCCTTTCCACACTACTTTCTTTTTTTAATTTATTTTTCTTATTATTATTTACAGAATTCAGAGGATACAGTGGAAGCTTGTAAGAAATTTCAGAGAATAAAACCCTCTATTGAGCTATGATATGAATGAGAAGAATAAAAAAATGCGTCAAGCCACTGCAATTTGTACTTTTTCTGATTCCGGAGCGAGCACTAATTTCTTTGACTAATATAGTGAATTTTTCAGTGACTACTTTTACAGAGAAGGTGACCTCAATAGCAGAGATAAGAATAAGATTATAAAGTTTAGGGTTGCTTATGACTTGTCTTGCCTGTCCCTATACATGATAGAATATGCCTCTCTGTCCTGTTGAGCTCAGGTACAGCATGTGATTTACTTTGGCCATTGGAATGTGAATAGAACTGAAGCATGTATTCCCTTCTAGAAGTGAAGATACAGAGAGTGCCACACATCACAGTCTCTTTTTCCTTGACTGCCCCAACTTTCAGCGTTCTATAGTGGCTGCTTTGTCTACCTGGATTCTTGTGTAAGGAGGACTATGACCTATGAGCTCTAAGCAACCACCTGATGGACATGTAAAATGAAGGATATAAAAATCTGAGTTGTTTCAAGCCACTGATATTTAAAAGTTGTTTGTTTTCTCTCTGCTTACTTTTCCTGATATAATTCCATTGCTGTTAAGGAAATATTCTTTGCTCTGATATATTGCATTACTTTTGCAAAACGCAAAGTTCTAGGTACGATAGTAACCTGAGAGCTGGGTAAGATCTAGCCAAGAAATTGGTGTAAATTAAAATTCTACCACTTATTACTCAAAGCTGAGTATATTTTATGAGTTCTACCTTCTATTTTGAGGTCTCTTTGCTTTTCTTTTGTAGTGTTTCCCTAAAAGATCTGAGCAGATGGCTGTAACCCATTGTTGCCTTTTGGAAACAAAGAATAATAACCAAGTAAAACCACCCAAATATACTTTAAAGTCCATGTGCAGTTTATGCTGCATGTCCCTGTAGTTACTTGTCATTTATGACCCAAATCGCTTTTCATGAGTAATGCAACACTTCACTGTATCCAAACTTATGTGAACAAGCAAGACTTAGAAGGTATGCAAAACTTCCTTTATTAGTTGTGAAGGTGAAGTTATAAAACAAATAAACCTGGATTTGCAATACAAATACATTAAAATCATGCTTGAGACCTTACATTTTAGGGTCTTTATGATCCAGAGATTTTCACCTGTATTTACTAACCTATCCCAAGTTGGAATGTTTGCCCGTAAAATCAAGTAACAGTTTACAGGCTAAATTTTAGGGAATTAATGCTTAAAATGGAATCAACCGATGAAAACTATGTTTTCGTCTATTTCATTCAGAGATATAAGATCAATTATATGATAGATTTATATGGATGTTGGCAGGTAAAACTATTTTCATTTGCTAAAATTACAACAAACTTAGTAAATGAAAATATGGATTTGACTTCTCCATCACCCTCTCAGGTATATTTCCATGACTCTGCCTTAATCACCATGATAATCCTATCCAACTATTATATTCAAAATAAACTATAAAAAACATAAATAATGTGCTACATGAGAGCTACATCATATGAGCTAAATGATGTGAGGTATAATTAATAGTAAACAGACTCTGTCCTCAAATTTTATAAAGCCATGAGAATTCACATCATAACTGTGCTGCAGAGCAGTAGCCTATCTGCCTATTAATTATATCCCATAAAAGCAATATACCTGCACTAATTAATTATACTTGAAGTAACAACTATCACTTAATTAAGTGTACCATTTCTAATAATGAAAATTTTTTTTTTAATTTTTTTTTCAACGTTTTTATTTATTTTTGGGACAGAGAGAGACAGAGCATGAACGGGGGAGGGGCAGAGAGAGAGGGAGACAAAGAATCGGAAACAGGCTCCAGGCTCCGAGCCATCAGCCCAGAGCCTGACGCGGGGCTCGAACTCACGGACCGCGAGATCGTGACCTGGCTGAAGTCGGACGCTTAACCGACTGCGCCACCCAGGCGCCCCATCTAATAATGAAATTTTAAAATAATTGGAATCTTCTACCTAGAAGCAGTTAACAATTATTGCCATTAGAAGGGAAATCAAACATGACTACACTAAGCAAACACAAATTCACAAATGACATTGAACCTGAGATTAACTGGGGCAGTAGTTTGCAAACCTCTCTGTGAAGGGCCAGCTACCAAATATTTTAGACTGTGTTTGCCATATGGTCTGTGTTACAACTACTCTGATCTTACATTATTGATCACAAGTAGCCATAGACAATATGGAAAAATAATCATATTGCTATATTCCAATAAAATTTTACTTACCAAAACAGGTCATGGGCCTGATTAGTCCTGTGATGTGTAGTTTGATTATCTCCAACCAAGGATCAAACTATTGAACTCATCTTCACTATATTTTTAGATTTTCTAATCTAGGTTCCTGTCCTAGGTTCCTGTGCTTCACATTCCCCCCTTAGCCTTGATGCTTAAGTTTTAAATACCCTTATCATATACAATAATAAAGTACATTAAAATACATTTATCAAAAGCTTTCCCTTTCTTCTTATTATTTAGTCTTTTTCTATGTTACAGTTGGATTACAAGAAAGAAGTAGACACTATGGAAAGGTATGACTGTTTTGTAAATGTCAACAAAAGATAGCAGTGACCGTATTAAAACTATGTACTATGACCCACCAAAAAACAAGTAAGGAAGAGATAAAGTACATAAGTAATACAGTATACAGTTTATTTCCTTAATGTGAGCCCTTATGTCATTTTATTAACATGTTATTCCTTTGAGATATAATTTGGTTAGTAGATAAGATGTACATTTTACAATTTGTTGTCTGGTACATGGGTGTCTTTTTACCATGCATTGTGTGCCTGCTCTCATTCAATGTGCACTGATTATGTACCCCACGTGTATCATGGAGAATTCGCTGTTCTGTCTTCCTTTCCATTTTGCTTCATCTCAGTCAATGATTTTCACTCAAAATTAATATCTATTGACAGTAAAGAAACTGAGATCAATCCAAGAATCACTGTAAAAAAATGGTGTAAAACGTAGCCGTTATGAGACAACTCTGCTATTTTTATTTATTATCTCATCTGAACTTTTCTCCTGAAGAGTTCACCTGGTTGCTATAGACACTCCTTCTCTCTTCAATACTTCTCTCTTCTGCATCATTTCCATTTTTTCTTCTACGTCATTTTTATCTTCATATGAATGTGTTTTTATATACCACATTTATAGACCGCCTGTCCCACAAATACTGTGCAACTTCTTTGTTCTCCTTCAGACTAAGTCTTCTGTTATGAAAGTTATCTAGAACATACAGCGCCTAATAGAAGCAGCAAGAGAGGGTATCTGTGGCAGAACGATGGCCTCCAAAGACATCCAACTCCTTTTCTCTGGAATCTCTAAATGTTGCATGGATTGTCTTGGTGGGCTTTAAACTCCATCACAAATCTCATAAGAGTGAAGGGGAGGGATATTTAACACAGAAGGCAGAAGGTTATGTATGTGATAATGGAAGTGGAGAGAAATTTGAAGATACTACACTGCTAGCTTTGAAGATGAAGGAAAGGTCATGAACCAAGAAATGCAGTCCTCGAAGTTGGAAAAGGCAGAAGAAACATTCTCTGGAGTCTCTGGAGGAAGCATGGCCCTATTGGCACCTGAGTTTTGGCCCCTTTAAAGGGAAGTCTTTTAATATTTCCACATTATATCATAGGTCAATTTAACATAGGATTTCTAAGGATATGTTTTATCAGGTTATCAAAATACCTTTTAAATCCTTGTTTAATAAGTGTATATATATATATATATATATATATATATATATATATAAGCCAAATTATGGAAAAAGCACAAATGTCCATGGACTGATGAATGGATAAGGGAGATGTGGTATATATACAATGGAATATTATTCAGTCATCAAAAAGAATAAAATCTTGCCATTTGCAATGACGTGGATGGAACTACAGAATATTATACTAAGCAAAGTAAGTAAGTAAGAGAGAAACAGATACCATATGATTTCACTCATATGTGGAATTTAAAAAACAAAACAGATGAATATGGGAGGGGGAGGAAGAGAGGCAAACCAAGAAACAGACTTAATCATAGAGAACAAACTGAGGGCTGATGGAAGAGAGGTGGGTGGGGGACGGGCTGGATGGGTGATGGGTACTAAGGAAAGAACTTGTGATGAGCACCAGGTGTGGTATGTAAGTGATGAATCACTAAATTCTACACCTGAAACTAATATTACACTGTATGTTAACTAACTGGAATTTAAATAAAACCTTGGAGTAAAAAAAAGAGTGTGTACATATGTCATGAATTCATAAATTCTGTCAAATGCTTGCTTCTATAGGTATATCTGATAAGACACATATCTTATGTATCTGTATTGAGGTGATGTGATTTTTTCTCATTTAATCTGTGACTGTGGTGGACAATGTACTTTTTAATTGGATCTCAAGGATAGAAAATTACATTAATCATTACCCTTGATTAATGACATGATTTCTTGCTCTGCCTACTCCAGGTCAGCTTTTATACATAGTTAATTAAATAATTAGTTTAAGAGTGTGAGTGGCACCCAGAAGGCCCTACCTCACCTGAAAACTCAACCTGGAGGAATAACCATATGTAACCACACAGTTTCCCATGCCCACATTAACTCCCATGTGTCAGGGTTGGAGCCACAACTTCTCTCTCCTCCACAGCACCAGCTAAAATCTAAGCTCACTTACTTCTTTTTTTTTTTTTTTTTTTTTTTTTAATTTTAACGTTTATTTATTTTTGAGACAGAGAGAGAGAGAGCATGAACAGGGGAGGCGCAGAGAGAGAGGGAGACACAGAATCCGAAACAGGCTCCAGGCTCTGAGCGGTCAGCACAGAGCCCGACGCGGGGCTCGAACTCACGGACCGTGAGATCATGACCTGAGCCGAAGTCGGATGGTTAACCGACCAAGCCACCCAGGCACCCCGTAAGCTCACTTACTTCTATCTCCCACCTATTGTTTTCTGTGGGGGCTGCATGAAGTGTTGCCTTGTGGATGCACATCTTTGAGGCTGGGAACTCTTAAGGGGTCTTGGAGGTAGATATGTGGCCTTCTTCGCTGGCTTTTCTTCTTTCTGAGAAATGTATCCCATGAGTCCCGCATACATTGGGTGCCTCTGATGCTGATCCCTGTCTCCTCAGCACAGGACCATTCCATTCCCTGCTCATGCTCTCATTTCTTCACATCAGAATTGGGGAAGTACCATCAAGGAAAAAACAAAACAAAACAAAACAAAACTATGGAATACAATTATTTTGTGGGCTTATATCCTCTTAGTAACAAACCTCTCAAGACTTGTATGGCTTGGTTGTTCTCCAATGCCTCAGATAGTCGTTTTGTATATTTTGCCCAGCTTTTCCAGCCATATTCAGCTTGCGGGCTTATTCACTGTGAGCTACTCTACCATGGCCTGAACCTGAACTCCTCTAATATGTACTTAAATGGATAGTTGTTGTGGTTTATGTTGCATTTCTTGTATTTCTAATGAGAGTTTTTAGGTTTTCTATTTTGCCATAATTCTGGAATTAAGGACCCATTCATCTCATTCTAATCTAGTTTTTTATCCATAATTTTAATGAAACTGTTATTTTAATGACCACCACTAACTTCTATATGGGCACTATTCACATTTTCCAAAGTCTCAGCAACATTTCAGATAATTGACAACTTTCTCCTCTTCAAAACATTCTCCTTTGTACTTTTCCTTAAAAATAAACTGATCTGAATTTCTTCTTACCTCTCCACCATGTATTCTCAGCTCAGTTTTGACAAGTTTGCTTTCTTGACTCATTTTGTATTAATATCTATGGTCTTTCTAAACCCTTACTTGGATGATTTAGACTATATACATATATCTACATATATGTATATATATGTATATATATACAATTTTAAAAGCTTCATATATGTTGATATTGCCTACAATTTTATTTCTACCTATGACTGTTCTCTAAGCTTCAAACTTATATAGTGTTGTTTAATCACCATTGTCCATTTCTCTCATACCAATAACTGATAGGCTTAGTATTTCTTTCTCTAAAGTATGTCTCAGGTGTATTCACTTCTTCATCCCCATTGCCACTATTACTATCAAAGACATCACCACCATCATCATGTCCATTCCAGATTGGGAAAATAGAGTCTTGCATCTATTTTTTTTCCCTAAAATCAATTCTTCAAAGAGTAATGTCAGACAGAGCCAGAATGAGACATTTGTTAAAGTGGTAAAGGTAGATTTTTTTTCAGAAACTGTGGCAATAGGGTAAAAGATGTTTCAGTATAAAAATTAGCTATACTCAAAATAGAGTATAGTGGGAATTTATAGACAAAGAGCAGGGTGGGGGGAGCAGTGGATACAATATTAAGAGGAGACATCAATGTTAGGGAGATTCTCACTAAACCAAATTAACAGAATTATTGCTGACAGTAGGTCAGGGAGAACAACTATCAAAGGTGATCCGATATCAAGGGTAGGGAATTACCTCTACACTGTATTGTTTCTCCCTAAACTGGATTATTGTTAAACCTGGACTATGCAGGCCTATCGAGGAAGGTAACAAAGTCAAGGCCTAATCCAGAAGAAGGCTGAAAAGTTTGGTCAAGGAAAAAGTCTTCCTCAGCAGCTATAGTAAATTTTTAATTGAAAGTGAGGCATATTTACATTCTTTAATGATTATCCACTGGATACGTTATGTGAAAACCCGCAGTTTTTATTTAAATCTTTCTTCTTTCATCTCCTGTCATTTCTGCTTCTTGAAAGTTGTAATTTGGTACATTTTATTAGTATGTATTATTTCTCTACGTAGAATGAAGTGTAATAAAAGTCCTCCCCTTACCTTGCTACATGTATTTTATCCTAAATTCCACCATGTCTCAGACTGTGACACTTGCTTCACAATCTTGCTATCCGACAAGGGCAATATTTGATCTTCCTTTTATTTTAAACTTTTCTGAGTTGCTTTGTTTAGGTGTGTGTCTTGCACACAGAATGGATTAGATTCTGCTTCACTAGCCAATAAAAAAATATTTTAGTTAATGATCCGTTAAGCCCATTTATACCTTTGATATACTTAGTATGTTGGTTTTTAGATCTGTCATATTTATTTTTTACTATATAAGATATATCTATATATAGATAATAGATATAACCTTATACTGTATTGACACTTTTTTTGGTGGGATTTGTTTGGTATTTATGAATGTTTCTTGTCTATTCTTGCCTTTATCTTATATAACCTTATAATAAATATTCATTACCTTTTCAATGGCAGATACTGCCATTATTTTTCATTATCTCCCCCTTTTCAATTTGTTGTGAGTTGTATTAATTCTACCTATTTAACACATTTAATACTAGCAAAATGTTTTGTTGCTTTGATCCCCACTACTTAGTCTTTTTTTTTTTTATTTTTAATTTTTTTTTGACACAAAGAGAGACAGAGCATGAGCAGGGGAGGGGCAGAGAGAGAGGGAGACACAGAATCCGAAGCAGGCTCCAGGCTCTGAGCCGTCAGCACAGAGCCTGACGCGGGGCTCGAACTCACGGAGTGTGAGGTCAGGACCTGAGCTAAAGTCTGACACTCCACCGACTGAGCCCCCCAGCCCCCCACCTACTTAGTCTTAATTCTGATGTTAACATATTTAATCATTGTCTGCAAGTTTTGTTTGTCTGAACTTAGCTTCGTTATCAGTAACTAAGATGTTTCTAAGAAAGTGACTATAGGAACTATATTTCCAAAGTTTCCAAATGTGCATAATACTCTGTGTTCTTTAGATACAACGCACAGTTTGAATAAATGAAATATCTTTTGGCTACCATGATCTTCCTTTCATAATAACTAAAACAATTCTTCATTACCTTCCTGTATAAAATATTTTGCTCAAGAAGTCTGTTGCCAATATGAATTTCCTACCTGTTCAAATGATTTATATTATCTCTTTATTTTAATTTTCCTCTTTAGAAAGAGGAACCACTACATATATGTTGTTCTCCTTTGCCTGAGTTCTAAATTTAGAATGTTCTTCTCCAATGTTTTCTTTCTGGCTTGCATTTTCACTCTTGTTTTTCTTCTCCTTCTCTCATTATATTTTGTATCATTTCTATTTGATTTTATGTTCCTTTTAATTGTCTTTACTTCTGAAAATAATTGTATAAAAATTACCTTTTTGTGTGCCTTCTCTTTTCACCTTCCACCAGATTATTTTCTGTTTGTCTCTCTGTCGCTGATTCTCTGATTAATTTTGATTTTGTTCTCAGTATTTTTATATTAGAATAGATGCCCTTTTCTTTAGGATAAGTAATTGTTGGTAATTTCTGGTTATACTCTGTTGATTGTGGGACCTTTCAACGCTTCCTTCTATGTTCATATTACCTTTGCCATTAACCCTGACCTGTGTTGTTGCATCCTAATAACAATTTGCCTGAATGTTATGTTGTCACTTGTCTTCTGTTTTTTGTTTTTTGTTTTTTTTTTTTTGGTTTGTTTTTTTGTTTATTTGTTTTTTGAGTGTTAACTTGAGTTTTTGCATCACCTCTTATAACTTCTCTTCATGGTCCCAGTATTTTTAGGACAGCCAAGTATATGTTAAATAAGAAGATAGTTATAAATATTGATACCATAGGCTACTATTGAAAATCTCTCCAGTTTATCTTATTTAATTTTCTCATTAACATAAAGCTCTGAAAAAATACAATAATCTCACTTTAAGACAGTATTCAGCAAAATAATGTACCTACTATCTCCATATACTTGATATTGTATTTATATGAAAGTAAATAACAGTGAAAGTCTTTTGGTTGGTCTCTGCCTTAGTATACTGTTACTTTTTAGATAATGTAATAAAAATTAAATAAAAAGTAGTTTTTCTCAGAGACCATATTTATTTCTAATGTGGTAGCAAAATAAGTATCTATAGACAGAATGAATTTATCTCCCTCTAGGTTTAAATAAGAAATGGTCTCTCATCCAAGTACTAACCAGGCCCATCCCTGCTTAGCTTCAGAGATCAAACGAGATCGGACGTGTTCAGGGTGGTATGGCCTTTTGTAGCAACATGGATGGAACTGGAGAGTGTGATGCTAAGTGAAATAAGCCATACAGAGAAAGACAGATACCATATATTTTCACTCTTATGTGGATACTGAGAAACTTAACAAAAGACCATGGGAGGGGAAGGAAAAAAAAGTTAGAGAGGGAGGGAGCCAAACCATAAGCGACTCTTAAAAACTGAGAATAAACTGAGGGTTGATGGGGGTGGGAGGGAGGGGAGGGTGGGTGATAGGCATTGAGGAGGGCACCTGTCAGGATGAGCACTGGGTGTTGTATGGAAACCAATTTGACAATAAATTTTATATTAAAAAAAAAGAAATACGTTTATTTCTCATCGACACATTTATATCCTCGGTCCTCTAATTATCCACTTTTATCTGCTCACATATTATATCTTACTTTGTTAGCCTAAGAAAACAAATATTCTTACAGTCCCTAGTCAGCTTTTGTTGTGCTTTCTTATTATAATATTCGCTTAACACAAACTCAATGCTCATTCCACTTCTCAACCTCCATGACAAAAAAAGCAGAGGTAAAAATCTCTGGGAATCGTCTCTATGATACGATTAAATGACACTATATGAATTGTGTTCTTAATCTATAAAATAGGAAAAGTAAAAATAGCAAGCCTTCCATTGCCACCCTGTGAAAAAAATCACAAGTTTGATGAGTGTTCTTTGGAGTACCTAGTACAGAAAACATATGTGGGCATTTTTTTCTTCCACATCCTTTAGTAGTTTAAGACAGTTTTCACAATAAAATAGTTTACATAATAAAATAGTATACATGTGTTAATTATTACATAACCCTTATTCTCTTTCTACTATTATTGTATTCTTCATTTTGTGAAATATGTTTTCAAAACCTAATATAATGCTGACACGTAGAAAAGCAAAACAAGGCAACTTTCTTCAGAGATTTTAAGTATACATTTCTATACCCAAGGATGCTAGAAAGCAAGATTATAATAAGGTATTTCATACAAAATCATTTTTTCAAGACACTTCCTCTAAAGTTGAAGACATAAAAGTCCTTTCATATTTTCCCCATATGCTTCATTTAACATTTTTTTCAGTAATACTGTAGATAACCAGTATTATCAAAGACAATAAAACACATACTTTTGTAACCAATATGTTATAATGACCAGAGGAGGTACCATTTGAAAGTGGGGGTTCTATAATATTTGGAATTGTTAATATCCTAGCTACTCACTAACACATAATTTGGAAAAATATGTTTACATTTTCACAGGCAGTTTCTTTACCTATGAATGTTACAATATTATCTTTCCCATATACTTTTCTGACAAAATTTACACAGGATATTATATCTTCCACATAAATGCTATAAAATTACATGCACAATGCATTTTTGTTACTATTACTATATGCTAATAAAAATTTGATTGACTTCTTTACTGATTGTATGTTTACTGTGATATTTATAAATGCAATAATTTTAAAGTTAAGACTTGACTATTATCTTGATTATGGAGAAAGCTTTGAACACACAAAAATAAAAATGTTTATTTCCTTTTATATAGGTCCTGGGAAGAGGATTAGTAAAAGGCAACACATCAAAAAGTTAAGAGGGAGAAATAGCTTTTCTTGTTGCTGGTAAATTTAATGAAATCTTATGTTATTCGACTGGCAAGTCTCATTTCTTTGAGCATCTCAGTGAAGACTGTCAAAAATCATCAAAATTCAACACAACAGAGTAAAAGCTAATAGCCTTTTTGTTATACCAAAACTAAAAGGATTGGTAAGTCTCAAAATGAAATGCTATTACTGAAAATCTGCTTTTATCTAATGCTTTGTGCAGTGAGTGAAAATTGAACAAATACATACTCTTTTCATGGTGTTAAAATGAATTCTGACACCATTAAACAAATATTCTTTGGTCCTAAAATCTCCTCAATTATTTTCCACAAATAGTATTATTAGAATATTTTATGTGATTCTATCCCATAATATTTGGATTACCATAATAAAATTATTTTGTATGGAATAAAAATGAAGCATTCCTAAAAAACATATTATGATGAAGAGAGAGTTCTTTAGGTGGTTACCATCTTAAAGAAATTTATATTGTAATCATCTTTTGATAATCTCTAATGTAATTAATAACAATCTTCTCCCCCTTCCTGTAAGTTCTTACCAAAATCACAAAAGAACAAAAAAAGATAAAATATATGTCAGACCAAGATCTCAAATCCATTCATATTTCTCAAGAAATGAAAGCAGTTAAAAAGCTTTTATATGATCCATATTTTTGTTTATTGATAACTATAGCAAAATTCCAAACAATTATTTAATTATGGAGTTGGGAGAAATAGTAAATCAGAAAGATCAGACAAGTGAGCATTATCGCATAAAGGATTCGTCCTTCGGAATTATATTATATGTGAAGTGTATTTCATAATATTCATTCATTTGTTTGTTCATTTATTTATTTAACATATATTCCTTGGATACCAAATAAATATTAGTCATTATTATCGATCCTTACCTGGTCTGCCAGAAAGTGGAAAGAGCCATATAAAATGAAAAAGCAAATATTTAAATATACTAACTATATTGAGTATAACAAAAGCCAAGTGTCTCTTAGGTTGAGAAGTTGCAATAACAATGAAGATAAATTGGGGCGCTTAGGTGGCTCAGTCAGTTAGGCATCTGACTTCAGCTCAGGTCATGATGTCGCAGTCCATGAGTTCGAACCCCACGTCAGGCTCTGTGGGACACCTCAGAGCCTGGAGCCTGCTTCGGATTCTGTATCTCCCTCTGTCTCTGCCCCTCCTCCCCCAATCTCTCTCTCTCTCTTTCTCTCTCTCTCTCTCTCTGACTCTCAAAAATGAATACATGTTAAAAAAAAATAAAAAAAAGAATGAAGATAAACTAAATCTTATTACATTGTACTGGAATCAGGGATATCAGTTTATACTTATGTTAATTTTTTCAAGATAGACAGAAAGGTAGAAATGGATGTATAGACATCGAAGTAGATAGAAACAGATATATTTATCTATCTATATCTATCTATATAAATAGTTATAGATTACACTCTAATAGTGATAAACATACCCAGACCAATCTATGGCTTCACATTATTCCTCTATTAAAATAATAATAATAATAACAGGTCTCCTTTCAGCAATGCCTGATTTCAGGGTTGTAGCAGAGAAAGAATAGATGAGTCTGGAACAACTTTTTATGTAAGAAAATAAGAAAGTCTCAATACATGACGAAGACATGCCAAAGAACACTGGGCTTAACTTGAAATGGCTCTCAATAGCCAAAACTAAGATAATTTGAGCAAGAAAGAAGCAATGATGGTAATGGATTAGTAAGATTATGTAAACCAAATACACAAGAACACATACTAATATAAATTAATAATTGAATAAATAAATGAAATGGAGAGAAAAAAACATCTACCATATAGTAGAATTGTAACTAGTATATGTAGAGGAAATCATGGGTATAGAAACTCAGTACTTGGCAAATACCATATAATTGTTTCAGGTCAGAATGCTACAATTGTGGGTGAAATTATGGTGAGAAAAGAGATATTTACATAGTTGTTCAAGTATATACCCCCAAAATATTTATTTTAAAGACAGTAACTTTAAGATGGAGAAATCTGGTGGAGAATACCTTAACCAAAATGATCAGAGTTAACATCATCAGAAATGGGACAGGGTGACATCTGTATGTCCTGGTATAATGCATCGAGAAAAACAAGTTCAGTCTGTTATTGTTGTCAGTACATTATCTAAATTTAGCCATCGGGAAATATCAGAGAAACTCAAATTTCAGAAGTTTACAAAACAACTTGCTTCTACTCTTTAAAAGTATCAAGGTCAAGAAAGTCAAAGGAAAATTGAGAAACTGTCCTAAAATTAAAAAAAAAAAAAAAACAAAAACCAAACCAAAACAAACAAACAAAACCTAAAGCAATGTAACAGCTAAATATAATATGTGACCTTATTTTGGACCTGGTCAAAGACCATTAGTGGAAACATTAAGAAAGTGGGAATAAGGTCTGTAAGTTAATGACTAATAACATACCAATTTCAAGAATTATACTGCTAGGCATGATGTTAATATTTGGGGAAACTAAGTAAAGAGTACGTAGGAATTCTTCGCAGTAGTTTTACAAAATTTTAGAAGTCTGAAATTATTTTGAAATGCAAATTTAAAGATACTATTGAAAATAATCAGCCCTATTTAATGTTATTTAGCATTGTGCTAAGTTAGAAAATTCACCACCCATCCCTGAGCGATTTGATATTGTGGTGAATAAGATAGCAAATTAATGTAAACAAACAAGTAAAAGAGTGATAAAAATGTGCTGAAAATTAGAAATAAATAATAACATGTAACTAGTGATATATATGATAGCTAGTGATAGCATGGAGGAGCACAGATCTCTATGAGAAAATGAAAGTAAAGCAGTAACTCTAAAATGGAAAAGAAGCAATTTGATTGAAGAACCAACGAGTTTTCCAAGACAAGGTGTTTGTGTAAAATCCCTGGCATAGAAACAAAGGTGTTCTACTACTGGAAAGGGACCTAAGTCACAAAGACCCAGGAGGGCACTGAGGGGTGCCTGTAAATAGAGAGCAGGGCAAGGTTCATGTCATGGATGGCTTTTGCATCTTTGAAAATGATTTTTAATTCTATTACACCGGTAATTAAAGGATTCCAGGCAGAAGGAAAGTATGTTAGTTACAGTTAAAAAAATAAAAAAGGAAAAAAAAGTTTTCCAAACTGAAACAATTTACATGGGAACAAGAATAAACATAATAATACCAATTAGGTAGCTATTTAAGTAAAAGTATCAAGAGAGAGTCTTTGTTAAATACAATAGGAGATATATTTAAGAGATGTTGAAATCTGAAAAACAAGAATTATTGACAGATTTTATGAATGTTCAGTGTGGCAGAATCAATGACAGTACCAGCTGGGGTAGAAGAACAAAAAATGAAACAGAGGACAAACTTCTATTTGAAACAGCATGAACTTGAGTCGCCTGTGAACCGTTCCAGATGAGACCTTAAGTAGATGTATGAGGATATAGCAAAGGAAATTTCTCAGAATATAACAAGGCCTTTAAACCTGTGGAACACATGAGAAGATCCGGGTGAAAAGATACATCAAGAAGAAACACTTTCAGTAGAAAAGAAAGAAAGAAGTCAATTATGTGATTAAACACCAGTGCATACTAAAGGAGACTTTTTAAATAATTATTTTGTTGTGTATTTTCTTCTTCTTCTCCGTATCCCCCTTTCTGCCCCTTCCCCTTCCCCCTCCTTCTCCCTCTCCCTCACTTTCTCTTTCTTTTTCTTCTTCTAAGGGAAGTTTAGAAAATGAGATCCTAACTGTAGAAAAATAAGAGGTCAATATAAACTTTCAATAGGTAAGGAGATACTCATTAATGAAGAGAAAGCTCTGCTAGAATAAGAGACAAAGTTGAGGGACTGTATTTTGCTTTATAGAAGGAACAGTTCTTTTACAAAAACGAGAAAAGAAGACAGGAGCACATGTAGACAAGTTGCAAAATTTGTTATGGGAAGATGAGGTTGGTCTTTCCTGATGAATTCTATTTACTTAATAGGGGGAAAGGCCACCAACGTAGTATTATATTTGTGGTAACCTTGGAGGAAATTGTCCATATGAATAGTGTGAAAATGAATACATGGATAGCTTGACACTATTTAGCTTCCTTTCAAAATTTTTAATTATGAATTTAAAGTATGAATGTAAAGTTTAATTATGTGGTTTTTCTCCTGGAATTCTTGAGCTCTTTGGATGCTAATACATCCAAAGATGGAATCAATTAGCTCATCCCAGTAACTTGTCTAGAAAGAAGTGGTATAGATCTGAATTATCCTTATATTAAAGAATCTCTGGAAAGAATAACAAAAACCGAAAAATCCTAGACCACATAAAGAGAAAATTAGTCAAAAAAAAAAAAAAGCAAAAGGAAAAGACAAAAACATGCTATTGCAAACTTAATCAACGACATATAATTTAAGAAGGAGAGGGAAGTAGATATATATTTTTTCACCGAGGATTAGGAAATCAGAACAAGTGTTGAAATTTTGTATACTAAGCTCTATACTAGGTACAAAGAAGAAATAAAATACCTAGCATATACCTAAAATATAGTATTTAATAGGAACATATCTAGTAAGTACATAGAAATATATAAATAAAAACAGATTCATCCTATTTATATTGAATGACTATTATATGTTATCTCATTTATCCTCACACTATTCCTATAGGTTAAGTTCTACTAATTGGATAAGTTAGTTACAAAAAAGATAGTGTAACAGAAAGAAACTGGATATCCTAATTAAAATTTGATTTTATTAAGTGACAAATCTATAACCTGGAACCTAGTCTCCCTAATAATATCAAACTACCTTCTGAACAACAAAAGGTGGGGTGCGTGGGTAGCTCAGTCAGTTAAGCATCCCACTTCTGCTCAAGTCATGATCTCACTGTCCCTGAGTTCGAGCCTTGCATCAGGCTCTTTGCTGACAGCTCAGATCCTAAAGCCTGCTTCAGATTCTTTCTCTCCCTCTCTCCCTGTCCCTTCCCTGCTCTTTCTCTCTCTCTCAAAAATAAATAAACATTAACAAAAATTAAGCAACAAAAGGAAAAGATGAGGTTGCTTATGTGTGTGTGTGTGTATATATATATATATGTATATATATATACACACATATACATATATATGTATATATATATATATATCCACACATATACATATATATATATATATATATATATATATATATATATATCATCTTAATTACCAAAGTCTATTAACACAGAGGGGGTAATGAGGGGAGTTGTTTCTTAATAGTTTAGAATTAGGAATTTGAACTGATATCATTTTATTAACTAAAATATGATAGACTGTCTAATGCATGTGCAAACCTGGCGTCATTTTTGGAAACTGTTATATATCCCCTTACCCTCTCTTCATTCTACTTTACTAATTATTTTGCTTTTTTTAATCTTTAAAGACTGAACCTAATATTTAGTTCTTAGATATGATTTTTCAGATGTGAACTTTACTTAAATAATAGGAAAATATATGCTATAACATGCAAATTTGATAGCAAATCAAATTTTAAAAGAAAAAAATGTCTTTCAAGGACATCTCCATAATGATAAATGAAAAAGAAAAAATATAGATCTTTGATATTTTTTTCTATTCTTCTATCAAAATTCTCCTAATCCTTAAAATGAGATTAGCATGCTACTGAAATCTCAGGAGAAAAACCCTTAGAATTGATAGCTCCATTGCCAACACCGCACATATAGACAACTCAGATTTTTAATACATTGGAATTGTAGCCATTCTATTACTTTGGTTTTTTGTTTTTTTTTTAATATATGAAATGTATTGTCAAATTGGTTTCCATACAACACCCAGTGCTCATCCCAAAAGGTGCCCTCCTCAATACCCATCACCCACCCTCCCCTCTCTCCCACCCCCCATCAACCCTCAGTTTGTTCTCAGTTTTTAACAGTCTCTTATGCTTTAGCTCTCTCCCACTCTAACCTCTTTTTTTTTTTTTTCCTTCCCCTCCCCCATGGGTTTCTGTTAAGTCTCTCAGGATCCACATAAGAGTGAAACCATATGGTATCTGTCTTTCTCTGTATGGCTTATTTCACTTAGCATCACACTCTCCAGTTCCATCCACGTTGCTACAAAAGGCCATATTTCATTCTTTCTCATTGCCACGTAGTATTCCATTGTGTATATAAACCACAATTTCTTTATCCATTCATCAGTTGATGGACATTTAGGCTCTTTCCATAATTTGGCTATTGTTGAGAGTGCTGCTATAAACATTGGGGTACAAGTGCCCCTATGCATCAGTACTCCTGTATCCCTTGGATAAATTCCTAGCAGTGCTATTGCTGGGTCATGGGGTAGGTCTATTTTTAATTTTCTGAGGAACCTCCACACTGCTTTCCAGAGCGGCTACAACAATTTGCATTCCCACCAACAGTGCAAGAGGGTTCCCGTTTCTCCACATCCTCGCCAGCATCTATAGTCTCCTGATTTGTTCATTTTGGCCACTCTGACTGGCGTGAAGTGATATCTGAGTGTGGTTTTGATTTGTATTTCCCTGATAAGGAGCGACGTTGAACATCTTTTCATGTGCCTGTTGGCCATCCGGATGTCTTCTTTAGAGAAGTGTCTATTCATGTTTTCTGCCCATTTCTTCACTGGGTTATTTGTTTTTCGGGTGTGGAGTTTGGTGAGCTCTTTATAGATTTTGGATACTAGCCCTTTGTCCGATATGTCATTTGCAAATATCTTTTCCCATTCCATTGGTTGCCTTTTAGTTTTGTTGGTTGTTTCCTTTGCTGTGCAGAAGCTTTTTATCTTCATAAGGTCCCAGTAATTCACTTTTGCTTTTAATTCCCTTGCCTTTGGGGATGTGTCGAGTAAGAGATTGCTACGGCTGAGGTCAGAGAGGTCTTTTCCTGCTTTCTCCACTAAGGTTTTGATGGTTTCCTGTCTCACATTCAGGTCCTTTATCCATTTTGAGTTTATTTTTGTGAATGGTGTGAGACAGTGGTCTAGTTTCAACCTTCTGCATGTTGCTGTCCAGTTCTCCCAGCACCATTTGTTAAAGAGACTGTCTTTTTTCCATTGGATGTTCTTTCCTGCTTTGTCAAAGATGAGTTGGTCATATGTTTGTGGGTCTAGTTCTGGGGTTTCTATTCTCTTCCATTGGTCTATGTGTCTGTTTTTGTGCCAATACCATGCTGTCTTGATGATGACAGCTTTGTAGTAGAGGCTAAAGTCTGGGATTGTGATGCCTCCTGCTTTGGTCTTCTTCTTCAAAATTCCTTTGGCTATTCGGGGCCTTTTGTGGTTCCATATGAATTTTACGATTGCTTGTTCTAGTTTCGAGAAGAATGCTGGTGCAATTTTGATTGGGATTGCATTGAATGTGTAGATAGCTTTGGGTAGTATTGACATTTTGACAATATTTATTCTTCCATGAGTAGGGAATGTCTTTCCATTTCTTTAAATCTTCTTCAATTACCTTCATAAGCTTTCTATAGTTTTCAGCATACAGATCTTTTACCTCTTTGGTTAGATTTATTCCTAGGTATTTTATGCTTCTTGGTGCAATTGTGAATGGGATCAGTTTCTTTATTTGTCTTTCTGTTGCTTCATTGTTAGTGTATAAGAATGCAACTGATTTCTGTACATCGATTTTGTATCCTGCAACTTTGCTGAATTCATGTATCAGTTCCAGCAGACTTTTGGTGGAGTCTATTGGATTTTACATGTATAATATCATGTCATCTGCAAAAAGCGAAAGCTTGACTTCATCTTTGCCAATTTTGATGCCTTTGATTTCCTTTTGTTGTCTGATTGCTGATGCTAGAACTTCCAACACTATGTTAAACAACAGTGGTGAGAGTGGGCATCCCTGTCGTGTTCCTGATCTCAGGGAAAAAGCTCTCAGTTTTTCCCCGTTGAGGATGATGTTAGCTGTGGGCTTTTCATAAATGGCTTTTATGATCTTTAAGTATGTTCCTTCTATCCCGACCTTCTCAAGGGTTTTTATTAAGAAAGGGTGCTGGATTTTGTCAAAGGCCTCTTCTGCACCGATTGACAGGATCGTATGGTTCTTCTCTTTTTGTTTGTTAATGTGATGTATCACGTTGATTGATTTGCGAATGTTGCACCAGCCCTGCATCCCAGGAATGAATCCCACTTGGTCATGGTGAATAATTCTTTTTATATGCCGTTGAATTCGATTTGCCAGTATCTTATTGAGAATTTTGGCATCCATATTCATCAGGGATATTGGCCTGTAGTTCTCTTTTTTTACTGGGTCTCTGTCTGGTTTAGGAATCAAAGTAATACTGGCTTCATAGAATGAGTCTGGAAGTTTTCCTTCCCTTTGTATTTCTTGGAATAGCTTGAGAAGGATAGGTATTATCTCTGCTTTAAACGTCTGGTAGAACTCCCCTGGGAAGCCATCTGGTCCTGGACTCTTATTTGTTGGGAGATTTTTGATAACCGATTCAATTTCTTCGCTGGTGATGGGTCTGTTCAAGCTTTCTATTTCCTCCTGATTGAGTTTTGGAAGAGTGTGGGTGTTCAGGAATTTGTCCATTTCTTCCAGGTTGTCCAATTTGTTGGCATATAATTTTTCATAGTATTCCCTGATAATTGTTTGTATCTCTGAGGGATTGGTTGTAATAATCCCATTTTCATTCATGATTTTATCTATTTGGGTCATCTCCCTTTTCTTTTTGAGAAGCCTGGCTAGAGGTTTGTCAATTTTGTTTATTTTTTCAAAAAACCAACTCTTGGTTTCGTTGATCAGCTCTACAGTTTTTTTTAGATTCTATATTGTTTATTTCTGCTCTGATCTTTATTATTTCTCTTCTTCTGCTGGGTTTAGGCTGCCTTTGCTGTTCTGCTTCTATTTCCTTTAGGTGTGCTGTTAGATTTTGTATTTGGGATTTTTCTTGTTTCTTGAGATAGGCCTGGATTGCAATGTATTTTCCTCTCAGGACTGCCTTCGCTGCGTCCCAAAGCATTTGGATTGTTGTATTTTCATTTTCGTTTGTTTCCATATATTTTTTAATTTCTTCTCCAATTGCCTGGTTGACCCACTCATTCGTTAGTAGGGTGTTCTTTAACCTCCATGCTTTTGGAGGTTTTCCAGACTTTTTTCTGTGGTTGATTTCAAGCTTCATAGCATTGTGGTCTGAAAGTATGCATGGTATGATTTCAATTCTTGTAAACTTATGAGGGCTGTTTTGTGACCCAGTATATGATCTATCTTGGAGAATGTTCCATGTGCACTCGAGAAGAAAGTATATTCTGTTGCTTTGGGATGCAGAGTTCTAAATATATCTGTCAAGCCCATCTGATCCAATGTCTCATTCAGGGCCCTTGTTTCTTTATTGACCGTGTGTCTAGATGACCTATCCATTTCTGTAAGTGGGGTGTTAAAGTCCCCTGCAATGACCACATTCTTATCAATAAGGTTGCTTATGTTTATGAGTAATTGTTTTATATATTTGGGGGCTCTGGTATTCGGCGCATAGACATTTATAATTGTTAGCTCTTCCTGGTGGGTAGACCCTGTAATTTTTATATAATGCCCTTCTTCATCTCTTGATACAGCCTTTAATTTAAAGTCTAGTTTGTCTGATATAAGGATGGCTACTCCAGCTTTCTTTTGGCTTCCAGTAGCATGAGAAATAGTTCTCCATCCCCTCACTCTCAATCTAAAGGTGTCCTCAGGTCTAAAATGAGCCTCTTGTAGACAGCAAATAGATGGGTCTTGTTTTTTTATCCATTCTGATACCCTATGTCTTTTGGTTGGCGCATTTAATCCATTTACATTCAGTGTTATTATAGAAAGATATGGGTTTAGAGTCATTGTGATGTCTGTATGTTTTATGCTTGTAGTGATGTCTCTGGTACTTTGTCTCACAGGGTCCCCCGTAGGATCTCTTGTAGGACTGGTTTACTGGTGACAAATTCCTTCAGTTTTTGTTTGTTTGGGAAGACCTTTATCTCTCCTTCTATTCTAAATGACAGACCTGCTGGATAAAGGATTCTCGGCTGCATATTTTTTTGTCTAGCACCCTGAAAATCTCGTGCCAATTCTTTCTGGCCTGCCAAGTTTCAAAAGAGAGATCAGTCACGAGTCTTATAGGTCTCCCTTTATATGTGAGGGCACGTTTACCCCTTGCTGCTTTCAGAATTTTCTCTTTATCCTTGTATTTTGCCAGTTTCACTATGATATGTTGTGCAGAAGATCGATTCAAGTTACGTCTGAAGGGAGTTCTCTGTGCCTCTTGGATTTCAATGCCTTTTTCCTTCCCCAGATCTGGGAAGTTCTCAGCTATAATTTCTTCAAGCACCCCTTCAGCACCTTTCCCTCTCTCTTCCTCCTCTGGGATACCAATTATGCATATATTATTTCTTTTTAGTGTATCACTTAGTTCTCTAATTTTCCCCTCATACTCCTGGATTTTTTTATCTCTCTTTCTCTCAGCTTCCTCTTTTTCCATAACTTTATCTTCTAGTTCACCTATTCTCTCCTCTGCCTCTTCAATCCGAGCTGTCGTCGTTTCCATTTTGCTTTGCATTTCGTTTAAAGCGTTTTTCAGCTCCTCGTGACTGTTCCTTAGTCCCTTGATCTCTGTAGCAAGAGATTCTCTGCCGTCCTCTATACTGTTTTCAAGCCCAGCGATTAATTTTATGACTATTATTCTAAATTCACTTTCTGTTATATTATTTAAATCCTTTTTGATGAGTTCATTAGCTGTTGTTATTTCCTGGAGATTCTTCTGAGGGGAATTCTTCCGCTTGGTCATTTTGGATAGTCCCTGGAGTGGTGAGGACCTGCAGGGCACTTCCCCTGTGCTGTGGTGTATAACTGGAGTTGGTGGGCGGAGCCGCAGTCAGACCTGATGTCTGCCCCCAGCCCACCGCTGGGGCCACAGTCAGATTGGTTCATGCCTTCTCTTCCCCTCTCCTAGGGGCGGGATTCACTGTGGGGTGGGGTGGCCCGTCTGGGCTACTTGCACACTTCCAGGGTTGTGGTGCTGGGGATCTGGTGTATTAGCTGGGGTGGGTAGGCAAGGTGCACGGGGGCAGGAGGGGCAGGCTTAGCTTGCTTCTCCTTAGGTGATCCACTTCAGGAGGGGCCCTGTGGCAGTGGGAGGGAGTCAGATCTGCTGCCGGAGGGTTGGCCCCGCAGAAACACAGCATTGGGTGTTTGTGTGGAGCGAGCAAGTCCCTGGCAGGAACTGGTTCCCTTTGGGATTTTGGCTGGGGGATGGGCGGGGGAGATGGCGCTGGGAGTGCCTTTGTTCCCCACCAAACAGCTCTGTCGTCCGGGGGCTCAGCAGCTCTCCCTCCCTTTGTCCTCTAGCCTTCCCGCTTTCCGAGCAGAGCTGTTAATTTATGACCTCCCAGACGCTTAGTCGCGCTTGCTGTCGGAACACATTCAGCAGGCCCCTCCGCTTTTGCCAGCCAGACTCGGGGGCTCTGCTTGGCCAGCGAGCTGCCCCTCAACCCCGGCTCCCTCCCGCCAGTCCGTGGAGCGCGCAGCGCCTCGCAGCCCTTCCTACCCTCTTCCGTGGGCCTCTCCTCTGCACTTGGCTCCGGAGACTCCATTCTGCTAGTCTTCTGGCGGTTTTCTGGGTTATTTAGGCAGGTGTGGGTGGAATCTAAGTGATCAGCAGGACGCGCGATGAGCCCAGCGTCCTCCTACGCCGCCATCTTCCATCTCTCCTCACCAAAATAATTTCATTGAAACGAGGATTATTTTCAGTTCCCAATATAGGGCGATCTGGAGAGGAGAGCTTGATCCAGCGAGACCAGATAGAATGTTCTAACAAAACCTCCAGAGTAATTAACAGGCGTTATCTACCCAAGAAATGGAACAAATAGGAAGTTCAGGTTCTAGGGAGCTGCCTTGTTTGTGCCAGTGGCCCCACACTAGCTCTTTATTAATTGCACCACCTGGGATGCTGATAGCGAACTGAGCTTTGGAACATTTGAGGCCTGGCATGGAATGCAGTTTTTACACAAGTGTCTTGGAATCCGATTTCACAGCTTATCTTCCGTTAGATGAAAGTGTTTACGGTGTGTCTGGAGCTGGAGTAAGTTCCTGCGGGTGCCCAAGAGCAGGGGCCTCCTCTCTCCTCTCATTAATTTGCTGATGCCAAACTGCACTGACGCAGCGGTGAGATACCGGGGAGAGAGCGCCATTCTATTACTTTGAAGAGGTGATTACACTTGACAGACTTTGTGTTAACCTTTCTTAGTATGTCAGCTATTTTTTCCTTCTCAAATCATTTTATAAAAATGATAAAAAAAACAAGAAATCCTCAGAGAATAAGAACAAAGTTATAAAAATAATCATTTAAAAGACATTTAAATTGCCACTTTATTTTTTAACAAAAAATTAAACTTTAATAATTTAGGAAGTGTGCAAACTCTTGAACAATAGTCATGAAAATATAAAGTACAGATCTGATAAATTCCTCTGACTTTTATCAAATGTGTTTAGATTGGAAATAATGGATAGCCTATTTCACAAATCTTCTGGGTTCATAGTAAAAAAAAGTTTCTGTTCCTTAGGAAAGGAAGTAAAATATATTGGATACAAAAAAAGCATTGAGATATACTCATCTATAGCATTCTAACATAGGAATTAGCTTGAGAAGTTTATTAAAACTGTATTTAGGGAAAAAAATAGACCAAAAGTATTTGGGTTTGGTAAAGACACAAAAGCAAAACTAGAAAGTTACATTTTTTTCAACTCATACTTGAATGGACAAATTACAAGAGGAGAATAACAGTGGAATTTCTATCCATTGAAATTGTTTGCTATTTAGTTTTTAGATCATTGTTTCAAGTTGCTTTCTTGAATTTGCTGATTGTGTGGCATTTAAATTAATCTTACTCTTCACACTGATTTTCCTCTAGTTTCTTTTTCAATTTATCCCTCAATGACATTCTGTATTTTCAATAGGTACTCAAAGAATGTGTGTGTGGAACTGAAGTAATCATTAGTTAGAATCTACAAACTATTAAGGAATATATTATATTATCTGCCTTCTTAACATTTGAGATCTAATTATCTTGATATTTATAACCTGCATTCTCTTGTATTTTCACTATTTTCTTTTTATTATTCTGAAAAGCTTTAATATACATAATTTAATAATCTTTGTATTAGCTAGGTTTCCATTGGCCCTTTACCTCAATTTATCACATGGATAATGACTTTCAACTATGTTCCCAATTCTAAAATTTTTTTTTTCAACGTTTATTTATTTTTGGGACAGAGAGAGACAGAGCATGAATGGGCGAGGGGCAGAGAGTGAGGGAGACACAGAATCAGAAACAGGCTCCAGGCTCTGAGCCATCAGCCCAGAGCCTGACGCGGGGCTCGAACTCACGGACCGCGAGATCGTGACCTGGCTGAAGTCGGACGCTTAAACGACTGCGCCACCCAGGCGCCCCTATGTTCCCAATTCTAAAACCTGAACTAAGAATATGATATTTCTTACCTTCAAATAAATTAAATTTTAGTCTAAATGATGAAGAGAGTCTACACAACTGGATTCATCATAAGTTAAAAAGGCTTACTGGAATGAAAATGTTAGAAAATGCTACGATACAGGAGTATGGAACAAAACAAAATGAAACATCCCATTCGGATGTTGCAGAATAATATGGGGCCTCTTTTTTCACCCAAATAATTTTTGGAACTTCTCCAAACCTTTACCCTACTATAGCATTGCATTCCTGCTTTGATTTGATCCCATCATGTGTTTTGCATTATATTCTGTCTTCTTTTCCCCTCCCTGTTCAAGTAATTATTTCCTAGTGACAGATTCCTTCATAGGATTTTATGACTGCTTCAACACCAAAAGTTACAATATAATACAAGCAGACTATGTCAGCAAGCGAGTTATCAGTTGCAAAAAATTTCCTCAATTACAATTTAGAAAATATGTCAAATCACATGAAAAGTTGAAAGAATATACTTGTAACTCAATCTCAGTGTGTGTGTGTGTGTGTGTGTGTGTGTGTAAATTTTGTTGATCTGATTCAAAAATGACTTGTAAACATGATGATTCACCAAGGGACAGCAAATTATTCATTACTTCCAAAAAGTGCAAAATAGTACATATGTTAGAGTTTGTGAGCCTTGTTGTAGTCTTTGTCACAACTACTAAACTCTTCTGATGTAGCACAAAAGCAGCCATAGACAATAAGTAAATGAATGGGCTTGTCTATGCTATAATAAAACTTGTTTCATAAAATTTTTATGTATCATAAAATATCAATTTCCTATTGATTTTTTTCTACCACTTAAAAATGTAAAAAGCATTCTTAACTTACAGGTTGTACAAAATAGGCAATGGGACAGATTCAGTGGATGGGCAGCAGATTGCTGACCCCTTTGTCCCACCTATAAATACTATTGGGTATGTGTCCTAAAAGCAATGGCAATGTCCTACAGATACACACACACACAAAAATATTATGTGTGGACATTGTATTAAATACATTTTAATTATACAAGTAATACAGGAATGTATTATCCTTGAAAACAATCAAAGAATTCTAAATGGTGCTTTGTTAGTTCATCCCCAATTCTTGTTATCTGTGTGGTTTACATACTCCTAGACACTTTCCAAAGCAATCACATAAGTTTATAAAACAAGTGCTATTGCATATTTTGCTTTTAAATCATCTGGGGAGTAAATGCATAAACAATAGGTCTGCAATTAATTTACTCGCTTTAAGAGGGAACATGCTGGAGACAAAGGAAGAAGACAGGTTTCTGTAAATATGCTACAGACAGACTTCTGGCAAACAAACTCCTGATTTTCCATGAGGGAATTCCCCTACCTATGAAATGCATTCAGCAGAATGAACATTTACTTTTAGGATGACTTATGGTAAACAAACCTAAAATCCTTTGATATGGGGCATAGTTTCATGGATCATCCAAAGACAAAAAAAAAGATTTCATGATATGAATGTTTCCCCTGCATAAGTGAGGTAACTGCACACCTTACTTAAAAATATCATGTTGTCTTTGGTTAATGTACATCTGATGTTGGAATCAGTGGCCAAGGGGGCATCCCAGTAGACCTGACTGCATCCTGCTTCACCTGTCCTTCGCAATAATTTTTATCCTTGAGATTATTATTTGCATAAAATCTCTGAAGCATGTCAGTCTGATTTGTTAATGCAATACTGTGTGTGTGTGTGTGTGTGTGTGTGTGTGTGTGTTTACACCATACAGAATATTTTAATTTTCAATTTAATATGATTTCTAGAACCTGTTGATTCAGTACATGTTAATTCCCATCATTCTGTTAACGCTTCAATATCTTTAATATGCCGTAGTTTATTTTACCTTTTCTCTTTTGATGGACATTTAAGCTATTTATAAAGATCTGACTACCACCAAAAAAAGCTGCATTAGACATGCTTGCACAACATTTTATGGGTACCTATGTTAATATTTTTCCAAGGCAAACGATGACTTAAAAGAAGTTGCGTTTATAAGGTATGCATATTGTAAAATTAAATAGATGTTAAAAATTGCCACCTAAAGTGGTTTTACATTATGGGTGACAATTTGATATTATTAAACTCATTTTTTTTCTAAAATGTTGGATGAAAAATATGATTTCTTGAGATCTTATGTGCCACAGGAAGAAGTTAAAATTGATACAACTGATTTAGAAAAAAATACCGGGGTGCCTGGGTGGCCTAGTCGGTTAAGCGTCCAACTCTGGGCTCAGGTCGTGATCTCACTGCTTTGTGAGTTTGAGCCCCACGTCAGTTTTGGTGGGCTCTGGGCTGACAGCTAGCGGCTGGGAGCCTGGAGACCACTTCAGATTCTGTCTCCACTTCTCTGCTCCTCCCCAGCTCATTGTATCACTTCCCTTCTCAAATAAACATTAAATAAAATTTAAAATAAACTTAAAAATTATTAATTAATTAATTAAATATCCACATTCCTTTGCCTCTAAAATTCCTTAGTGATATGCCTTAGATAACCTATGCATATACTCTTTATATATATGCCCAAGTATTTTCATATCAACTTTGTTCCCAAGCACCCAAAATTGCAGACAAACCAAATGTGTACAAAAAATTAAAACAAAAAAAACTGTCATTATATAAATAATGAAATATTATACAGCAGCAAAAATAAGTAAACTACAGATACTGTACCAACAATAAGGAATGTTTCCATAAATACATGTTGAACCAGAAAGTGTGTCACAAAAAATACAAAGAAAATAATTTCATATAAGTTGTCAAAGCTGGGAAAACTTAGGCATGTTGTTTAGTGATGCATACATAATGTACCTTTTTGAGGCGCAGTAATAAAATTATACCAAATGGTAAGGTAATGAGTATTTCCCTCAGGAAGGGACACATGGAAGATTCTGGAGTACTGACAATATTCTAATTCACGGCCTAGTTTGTTTTACACAGTTTGGTTGTATATGTAGTTAAGATCTACAAATGTGCTTGATTCATTCTTTTGCATTTCAAAATAGAATGGTCTGTATAATAATTTGCTTTAACTAATTATTAGTTTTATGAATCTACTGCTTTGTTCTCTCAGTAAATGCATATTTGTACAGCTTTATCATTCTTCTATTCAGATATTTTTATTTTTCTAAATGATTTCTAGGAATCCTACTATAATCATTTGTCATACATGCTTTAAATATTTTCTCCTGGTCTGTCAACTATCTTTGAAATCTGTTTATGATGTCTTTACTAGTGGGGAAGACTCTAGATTTAATGTGGTAAGATTAATCAATTTTTTCTCATGGCTATTGATTTTTAAGTCTTGTTTAAGAAAGCAAGAGAGGGTCATATCTTATGTAAGTGTAGTGAGTGTGGGAATTTGGGTAAGAACAAATGAACAGTGATCAGCTAGCAATATGTGGATGAACATCTCCTAATGGGAATGTTCTCCCCTCCTGACAAAAAAACGTTCTGACTGCAAACAGAGCAAGCTTACAATAGTATGAAACTCTGTCCTCCTCCAAGAAAGTTGCTCAGGAAAAACATAGGGTGTAGCAGAGACTTGCCTTTCAAAAGGTGAATGCAAATTCAGAAAAAAATAATATATATATATGTATATATATATATCAACATTTAGGGAAATAAGAAACAACAACATTACAAGTACAGAGGAAAAAAGTTACAATAAAATAAAATGTAAAATAAAATAAAATAAAATAAAAACAAATGGAGTATACAATAGTTTCATACAATAGTATGAAACTCTGTCCTCCTCCAAGAAAGTTGCTCAGGAAAAACATAGGGTGTAGCAGAGACTTGCCTTTCAAAAGGTGAATGCAAATTCAGAAAAAAATATATATATATATATATATATATATATATATATATATATCAACAGTCATTTAGGGAAATAAGAAACAACAACATTACAAGTACAGAGGAAAAAAGTTACAATAAAATAAAATGTAAAATAAAATAAAATAAAATAAAAACAAATGGAGTATCTATACAATAGCAAAGAAGAGACAGTATAAAGCCAGAAGAAAAAGACTTCCAAATGAATATAAATATACTCAGAGGGATGCAAGAAGTTACTCTGTCCATAGAAAAACTAAAAAAAAAGAAAGCTAAAAATGAGATCTGTGAAATAAATAATAGAGATGCGATCATTTCTCACTAAGTCATGACTAATGAAATACATGTAGAAGCAAAAGCATGAAATATTCTTAAACATAAGCTAACACACTCAAATAAATGAGCTCAAATGAATAGCACAAATATCCATCCTTTTGGACACTTTCTACTTGCCCTTGCTGTTTTGTTCCTCCCTTCTCTCCTGTACTTTCTGCCCTGGAAAGGGCTTGGTATGGATTCCATCTACAAGGGAGTCCCTTTTCCTTCAGCTACTGGGTGAATTCAGTGGGGGAGGGTGAACGATTTGGATTTGAAGGAAAGCAAAAAGCAAGACCGGAGTATTTAAAATTTAGCTTTTGACCAGCGCCTGGCTTTGTCCCTAATACATAGATTATTGCTCTCTAAAGATGGCTCTAGTCTTGTCTTCTATAGTTCAGCCAAGTTCCCTGCCAGTGGCCCTTTAAACCAATCTCTATTGTCACTAACCAAGGGCTATTGCCTCTCCCTTGTTTTCTTTTTGTTTTTGTTTTTGTTTTTGTTTTGTTTTTTTCTGACCCCCCTACACAACTTTGTAAAGAGTCTTCGAACCCTCCCTACATTATACTTCTTTAATTGTACCAGCAGTTTCTTTTTATGACCCTGACTCATACATGAATTTCCTAGTTACGGAAATCGATCGACTTAGAGGTTTTTTTTTTTTTTTTTTTCTTTTTCTTCTTCTTCTTTTTTTTCATGTTCAAAGCTAGAAGGTAAATATTTTCTACTAAGAATTTGAGGCAACTGAAGTGACAGTTTGGTTTAGAGCTGAGTTATAGAACTACAGCTATTAGAAAATATAGTTTCATTTTTCTGACAGTTTGTTCTCTGCTGTCTAGGGGATTTACATTTTCTTTTCCTATGGAGAAGGTCAGAGTATGATGGATTAAACATTAAGAATAACTTTAAAAAAATCATTTAAACCAAAGCATGCCCCAAATGACAATATTTCTGAAGGTTTCTATTTTTAAATTCTTCATTTAAGGGCAGTGATTTGGAAATCCAGTCAAAATCTTGTTACCAAATTAGTGCACTTATTGATATTAATAAAATATTAAGTATTATAGATGATCTTCTAAGCCAGTTTTTGACACAATGCCTAGGGTCTTGTCAACCAAGGAATGACAAGGTGCTAAAATGTAAGCAAAGCATTTATTTTGGGGTCTTAGAATTAGAATTTGGGGAGCATAGATTGAGGTAGAAAACTAAAAAGTGTTCCATTGAGGAAGTCATTTAGGGTTTTTTTTTCTTTAATAAAAATTCAGAAATTGCAATGAATTACATAAGTTGTCTTTCAATTATTCTGATTGGAGGGTAAATTTGAATTTACAATTCATTACCTTACTTAGGTCACTTCATCAGTTTTTAGGAAAAAAAAAAACACACTTTTCATTGTCCTCAGAAATTCCTTTATCAGCATTTTCCCCATTTTGGTTTCTCCTGGCATCAGCAAAAGCTCAGCAGTTCAACAAAATGGAGCTGTAAACACAAACTAGAGTTACTTAGGTTGCCTTGTCAGCAAGGCCTGTAGCTTTCCCTTCAGACTTTGAGTAACCAGCTTTTGGCAATTCCTGACTTTCCCTTTTTATTTTTGAATTTGAAAACAGAGAAAGAAGAGTAAATGCATATGTGTCTTGCTCATGAAAGCAGGCACAAACAAGATGGAAAACAGCCAAAGCAGAATGGTAACAGAGAAAATATAGTAACAGCTGATTAAGAAATAAAGTTCTCTGCCTTTGGTGGATGTAGAAGATAATACAGAATTGTGAGGACAGAGATACTGGAATAAAATCCAGGTCAGTCTTTACACAGAGAAGAATGATTTAGGATGAGAAAGAACAAAGAGTGACCAAATGGCCTTTTCTCTTTGACTAGGAATTCTACTGGAAAAGTCTCTCTTCCCTCTGGACATCATGGTAAGATAGACTGAAGTCTCTGGCTAGCTATACATTCATGGTTCTAGGTCAAGTAGGAAACACATTTGGTACTATTTTACTTTAAGGCCATGCAAAATTGCGTCCCTTTGTCACCAAGAATATTAAACACATTGCAAAGCATACATAAAACAATCAACCCAAAGCTGGACTTTAAGGGTATTGAGCCAACTTAAAATTTTAGGGCTCAAATGTGGGGTTGCTTCTTGGTTTTTTGCTTTGAGAAATAACAAGTATATGTCTATCATGTGCGGACTTCTTTTTAAAATAAACATTATAAAAGGTAGTTTATCACTAAGCCAAAATGAAAGAAAATTAAAGTGTCAGAATGACCGTGGCTCTATATTTTAGCAGGAGTAATAATAATTCATTATTTTATATGCATACTGAAGATAAATGTTTAGAAAACACCATGTACAATTTTAAATAATGCAGAAAATGTTAAAATATTAATATTTTCAAAAAACTTTTATCTTCCCATTATATCAGCCTTCTCAAAATTAATCATATCATACAATATAATTATTTAAACATGAAACTATTCCAAGAAATATAGAAAATACAATAAGGATAGCACATTATGATAGTTATTCTTCTCACTGCAGAAATAAGAGAGATATGATAAATATTTTCTTCAGTGACTAATTTAAACACCCAACATAGAGATAAGTAATCTGTTATTAATATTCATTTAAAAATTATTTAAAAGTTATCAAGGGAAATTGAGTTCTGACAATTTAGTTTTACTATTCAGAAGCTTCTATTACTAATTAAAATTATGTTTTCAATTATTCAAATATTTACACTTTCAAAATAACATTTACATTTAACTCTTATTTATACTTTACTAATTTTGTTCCATTGGGAAAATAAAATATAATTATACATATGAAAATATATGATTATATAGATGATCAAATGCATATCACTAATTAGGCAAAATTTTCTGATGTACGTTGCATTCAGAACAAAATAAAAGAAGTAAGTATGCTATGTAAGTAAGCCTCTTATACAGCAGATATTTACTTATTATTCTGTCCATTGTCATAATTCTGAATTGGTCTTTTGCTGACTTCTAGTCCAGTCCCAAAATTTTGGCATAGTATTCACAGTGCAGCAGAGATTTCCAAGAAGCATTCTGTGCAAGTGAATTGAAGTACTGATTTAATATGTCTACATATTTTTAGAGACTCATTATCAATACATAGAATGCTGGAGATATAATGGCTCAAAGAAACTATAACAAAACAATATACCTAAAAATTTAAGTTGACAATGACCCAGTAAAAAAAAAGGGGGGGGGGGAGAGAAAGTAAAATCTCTATAGAGAAGACCATTAGAATAAAAAATACAAAATATACTGTCAACATGGAAACACAGTAAAATAAGTAAAATAAAAATAGTAATATCCAAGAAATAATAGAAGAAAAATTTCATGAAGCAATGTAAAGTGAAGTTGTTGATCTAGAAGCATTTAATAAAAAATAATAAAAATACCAAGACACTGTTCGACAAAATTACTAAGCTTTAAGTGGAAGAAGAACAAATAACATTGGAAAACCTAAGTGGTCTTCTGCTCAGTTTTTCCACAGCAGAACATTATCTAGCCACTTTATGTAAAAGCATAACTCAAGAGTTTTACACAGAGTCAAATGTCCTTATCACATGAAACGGCCATCATCAAACATTCACGTTAGAGAAATAAAGCAGGCATTTTTTGTTTGTTTGTTTGTTTGTTACAACAAACTATTAAAAGATAAAGTTATACCAATGAAAATATAAAACATTAAAAATTGTGTCCTCAGGAGCTGATAAAAAATGACTGAAATATATCTGTATACTTATTGTGAGGCTTAGAATAACAATGTAATTTTAATTAACTTTTAGGATATGGACTTGCCGTACCTAATAATGATTTGTTGATAGAGGAGAGAAAAAGCTATAAAAATTATTTTTATGAATCCTGTCTAAGGTAGAATATTTTTTAAAAACATGTGTTTCTGCTTTTCCTTTTAGTTGAGAAACCACCCATCTAAAATTTGTATATGGTGTGAAGTAAGAATGGAAATTTTTTGCTTCCATAAGTTTATCTAGTTTTTTCAGCTTTGTTGTAAAGATATTTCTTTTCTATTTATTTTCCCTTTGACATTTTAGATAATCCATCATAAAGATGTGAACATATTTATAGATGCTCCATCAATTTACTTGCCATTCATTATGCCAATATAACACTCGCTTGAACAATGCAGCTTTATAATAAGTCTTGAAATAATAAAGTGAGTCCTCTGACTTTATTTTTTTTCCAAGACTGTTGTGGTTATCAGGTTTCTTTGTATTTCCACATTAATATCCATATACACCTTAGCATGGAATTGTTTGTTTCTATTTTGTATTAAAAACTGCTGTAATTTTTACTGACATTGAAATGAATTTACAGATCAATTTAAGAAGAATGGGCATTTTACTGATAACATTTCATATGAACCTGTATTTCTCCCCATTTTCTTTCTTAAATTTCCTCAGTAATTTTTGTAATTTTCAATATAAAATCTTGCATATATTTTGTTATATTTATTCCTAGATAGTATATGCTTTTGATTATTTTATTATGAATATAATTTTTATTATATTTTGTTTATTACTAGTATGTAAAAATACATTGTGCTTTTATATATTAACCTTATTTGTTACAAAATTGTTACAATTATGTATTATTTCTAGTAGCTTTTCAAGTAGCTTCTTTAGTTTTATTTGCATGAGCAATCATATCATTTGCAAATGAAGACAATTTTGTTCTTCCTATTCAGTCATTAGGCTTTTATTTTTCTTGTCTTTTTTATTAAAGTTTGGGCCTATGGTAATATGTTGACAATAAGTAGTAACTTTCAGGGAAATTATCCAATATTGTACCATTAAATATTATCATAAACATAGATGTCTTTGTATATTGTAGAAATAAACATATAACACCCAAATGAGAGTAAACTGAAGCTATTTATTCATAATTAGTTATAAAAAGTGTCAGCTACAATCACTTTTGTTTTGCAGAGACTCAAATTCAGGCAGGGGAATGAAAAGGCATTATAGCTGAAGAAAAGGGAAAGCTTCAGAGTATTGTAGTTATAGAGAAGCTGGAGGTGAGCTAAGTAGAAATGAGGTAGCTGATGTGAATCAGTTTAGGGAGATATTTAACCTTCTCTGGTTGATCCTAAGTTGGCAGCAAGGGGGAAAATAGAGAAGATGATAGTTACTGCCAAAATCATGTCTGTTCTGGGTGAATTGATACAGAAGTTGTGGTTTGATTTCCTGGGCTTTTGCTTCAGAGATTGTGGGTTAGAGTTCTATTCTCATATATGATATGGCCTCCCCCCCTCCCCAGTTTGGTCATTATCTTGCCTGCAAGAGACTGACTAATTTAGGGAAGGCTAGGGATTCAGATATTCCCTATTTGAGAATGCTTCAATTGTGTCCATTTTGGAGAATCATATCATGAGATCTTCTTGGATTTTTTATAGTTTTATAGTAATTTCAATCTTCTGAAGAGAAAGTGGCTGTAAAAAGGCAGTTAAGACTTTGGATGGAATGCAACGGGTTAGAGTCATGATCATTATAACAAAAACAAGAACAATCAATAGTTACTGTAAAATGCTTCAGAACCAGGAGTCCCAATTGCCCAACTCACTCCAAAAGAATAAATCCTACACGCTTTTAGGATCAGCCTTAAGGACTTATGTAGCTTATTTCTGAAGGCAGTGGGAACTTGTTTTATCTTGCTTTAGTAATCATATATATTTTTTTAATTTATATTTTATAATGCCTTGACACCTTGGGGCTCTGTAGACTACCCCTCTTACTTAGGGTTAGCTAAGTCCTAGAGCTAGTCAACAACTTGCTCCTGGTTATGCCTTTTATATGCAAACCAACCAATCTGTAGTACTAGATAACTAGAGACCACCCCTATAGCTCAGAGCACCCAAATCCTTCAAAGGATTCAATCCTAAACCTACTCAGCTGCCTACCCTGCTTCATCCATTCCTTCCCCAGAAAAAGCACAATAAAGACTCTGGCCCATGCTTTCCTCTTGTTCCTCCTTCCTCCTGACTGACTGGTGCTTCTCTATGTTCCCCTGCCCTGCTGCATGGGGTAACCTGCCTCATGTTTCTAGACATCTGAGTATTAAAAACTTCTTCCTTTTTGACAGTAATTTCCTTGCCTCCATGTGCCAATATATCCTCGTGAAAACAAAATCTTGGGTACATTTTAAAAACCCCGCCTGGTTCACTGATTGAAATGTAAAAATATTAGCAGTAACAGATACCACCATGACTGGCTAACAAGAAATCTAGAGTAATAAATTCATCCATCATTACTTATTCCAATGAATTGAGAATCATCAGAGCTCTGTCTAGGGAGGAAGTAAAATTTTTGATTACTTCTACCAAAGTTAGTGATAAGCGTCTTACAGATTTTTTTTTCTATTTTTATGACATCCCACCCTACTAGTGGGAACCCAGCTGTGATTATTCACACAAACTTTGAGTCAGGAATTCTTCCAGGTGAAATGCTCAATAAACAAGGGAAACATTGATTTTAGAACTTGCATCTGAGTCAAAATTTCTAGCCATAATGATTTATAATGTTAGGGTCACACTGTGCAGACAAGTCTTAGACTATCATTCCTAAAAGTCAAGAGGCGTTAGTCTCATGACAGACATCCTGGACACAAAGAAAAGAGTATAAGAGAAAGCCACATGAAAACCTCAGAAAAGAGGAGTTGTTCAAGACCTGAGGTGGAGGGCACTTGGGTGGCTTAGTCAGTTGAGTGTCCAACTCGATTTCAACTTAGGTCATGATCACATGGTTTATGAGTTCAAGCCCCACCTCAGGCTCCACACTGCTGGTGAGGAGTCTGCCCCAGATTCTCTCTCTCTCTCTCTCTGTTGCAAAATAAATAAAGTAAAAAAAAAAAAAAAAAAAAAAAAAAAAAAGACACGTGGTGGAAACCAGGGCCTTACGTTCGCTGGGTTCCATATTTGGATTTCTGTTAGTCAGCTCCCATTGGCAAGTATTTGAGGCATTGTTCAATGAAGCTGGCTGAGTTTAAATTGAAAATAACCCAGAACCACCTAGATTTTAATCAATAGATTGTAATAATGTATTTGCTTTTCTGAGAGAGACACTAATAATGTCACTTTTAATTATTTTAATTATTTAAGGTCCTTTGTCCATTTTAGTACATGTGGAATGCCATCAGCTAAAATTCCCTATACTCTTGTTTGGTGAAACAAAAATTGTTCAAATATTTTATCATGAGACTCTGATGATGGATGCTGCATATCCAGCAGTCAGTAAGACTGAAAGGCATTTTCCAATGTTTGGGATAATCTAAGAATAGTATTAGAATGAAAATATTCTGAGTTGATGATGATAATAAATAAGGAAAGAAAGAGAAAAAAAGGCAACTATGGGTAGATAAAAAGAAGAGGTCTGTGAAAATAGGAGAAGAATTTTACTAATTTTACTAATTTTTTATATTTAACTATATCTATACAGAGCGAGCGAGAGAGAGAAAGAACACATAAGCAAGCTCTCGGCTGTGTCTCCTTATAAAACTCTTCTTCATGATCTATCTTGGGTGTAAGCTGTTTACTATCAGGGATCATTAACTTGTTCCAAAGATCTTGTATCAGCAACTTACTTCCAAAGATCAGGTGTTTCTAAAGGATATCTGAGAAACCACAGTTTGAGGTCCCCTACTAGAATTGCCTTCCAAAATTTTTTTTTTTTTTTTTTTGCATTTCCGAGTAACTTCTTTAGTTGTGAAAAATGAATCCAAGAATTGATTCCCTGGAGTCTCCCTGTTGCATTTGTAAACAACAGTACTTATCAAGGTCCCATGAAAGCAACTCATCAAATATTGGAAAATGCTTGCAAAATATCGCAAAATAACAAAAAGCTTCCTTAAAAATATGCAGTAATATGGTTTTAATCTTGATGATTGCACTGGATACAGTACAGGATTCCCTTGGTATATTGTTATATCTGAGTGAAGCATAGCATAGTCTAATATCAGAGATAAAATCCCTAAAATCTCTAAATGCATGGTTGTTCCCCCTACCAATTCACAGGAACTATAAACGATATGTTCCCAAGGGAGTGAACTATATGGCCACAAGGGCTGGTGGGAGTATCTTTGGCCAAGGAAACTGAAAGTTTTCTGAAACTTTTCTTAATTTTTATTTAACAATGCCAGTGGTTCTTTAATCTTTTCCAGAAGATTGTAGATGATAAGGAGAGTGTACTTTTTGAGATATCATTGTTACAATGGTTAAGCTTGATAGACTAGTAAATATATACACACACACACACATATATATATACACATAACCAATGTACCATATATATTATATGTGTACATATATATGTATAATATATGTAATATATATAATATACAATATATATATAATATGTATAATATATATATTGGTTATGGAGTGCTTCTTCCTGTTCCAGATTTGGCTTTCCCTTTGAAGTGAACCTTTTAGTATGCTGTTGGCTTACTTGTCCCATTTACTCACTCTGCTCCAGGATAGTGGAGTGTAGTACCTATTGAGAGAGTCTGAAATGAAAACTTAGAAATGCATATCACTGAATAATTTTTGTGTTTTGCCACATGGAGACTCACAGAAAGCACCCATTCTGCTCTTCTAGGAACATGTGCATTGTCTGTGAAATGAGTCTTGTTCTGGTTCAGTGTTGCTTCTTGCTGGATGGATACATCTATGGAACACTGAAACTCAAGTTTAGAAAGGTGACTCACATCAACAAGATGACACTATATTCCATAAGACCTTTTTTATCCATATAAAAGTTATTTTTTCTTTCTTCCTCCTTGTAATGAGAGCATAATAGTTCTACATTTTTATCCTAATGTGCTCTTTATAAAATTAATTTAGGAACTGGGGTGCCTGGGTGGCTCAGTTGGTTAAGCATCCAACTCAGGTCATGATCTCACAGTACATGAGATCATCCCTCCATCCAGCTCCATGTTGACAACGCAGAGCCTGCTTGTGATTCTCTCTTTCTCTCTCTCCCTCTCTCTTTGCCCCTCCCCTGCACATGCTTTCTCTCTCTCTCACAAAATAAACAAATAAATAAGGTTAAAAGAATTATTTTAGGAACTAGTCCACACATACAATAATTAGTCTTTCTGCACAAAATTGTATTTATCTTTTATTATAATTAAATACAATTATTTTAATGTTCAATTTTATAAAATGTTTCTCTACTTGTTTCTTTATTTATCTATATACTTTAAAGAAATACCTGGAATGCTGTTCAACAAATTTTTTAAAATGCTGTTTATTTATTTTGAAAGAGATAGACTGAATGAGTGCATGAACAGAGAGAGAGAGAGAGAGAGAATTCCAAGCAGATTCTGTGCTGTCAGCATGGATCCCACATGCAGGGCTTAATACCATGACCACAAGATCATGACTTGAGCTGAAATTAAGAGTTGGACATTCAACCAACTGAGTCACCCAGGTGCCCCAATGGAATACTGTCCAACAAATTTTGACAATGGTTGCTTCTTGATGGCAGAATTTGGGGTGATTAATTTAGTATCAAGTTCATTATTTTATACATTTAATGGCTTGATGTTTTAGTCCATTCAGGATGCCATAATAAAATACCATAAAACTTATTTGAATAACAAAAATTTGTTTGTCACAGTCTGGAGGCTGCAAAGTCCAAGTCAGGGTGTTAGCATGGTAATTGTGATGAAGGCTCCTTTCCTGGCATGCAGATGGCTGCCTTCTAACTATGTAAACATATGGCCAGGAGGGTGTGAGGGAGGGAGATGGAGAGATGAGAGAGAGACACAGAGGGTCTGAGAGCCAGCTCTCTAGTATCTCTTCTTACAAGTCTCTTCTTCATGATGACTACTTATCCTATCATGAGGGCCTCATTCTTATTACTGCATCTAAACCTAATTATGTCCCAAAGGGCCCATCTTGTAATGCTGACTTTGAGGATTAGGGCTTCAACATATGAATTCTGGGATAATACAAGTATTCAGCCCATAATATTTGCATTTGAAATTAATGAGAATTTATTTAAACTAAAAAGTAATAGGGTCATCATTATTGATAAGAAAATAATTTGGGGAGGGGGGGAAAGGCCCCAGTCTTTGCTTTACTAGCTGATGAAATGCTCACATAGAGTTGAAAGCAATTGTTTACAATTTCCTTTTGAGGATAAAGAGTTTGCTAATTTTAAACCCAAGAAAATCTCAATAATCTATAGCCTAATGTCACTAAGTACATAAAAGAAAGTGTCATTCTAGGGAATGTATAATATATCTGACAATGCATTGTGGAGATATCTAGAATTATTAGAATTACTAAAAGAGTTTAGCAAAGTTGATGGATATAAGATAAAATATCCAATTCAATTGTATTTCCATAACTGGGAAACATTTAGGAAATATAATTTTCATAAATATAGTTTAGTAGGTGCTAAAGTAAGATGATTTATAATAAAAAAGACAATGCATTCTTAACTCACCTTGTAGATGTAATCAAGAACATGAATATGAAAGATAACACATATAAAGTATGAGATCAAATTGTCAAAATTAATGTTAAGGACATCTGCCCTTCCTGAATCAGCAATAGTTAAGGAAAAGTAATCATAAACATAATGAAGGTATTTGCAAAAATATAGCAAACAACTGAAATTCATAACATAATAAGCTTCTATTAATTATTTAGAAAAAGACAAAAACATCAAAATAGGAAAATATATAGGCAAGCATTTTAAACAATAAAAATATTAATGAAATGAAAATATAAAAAAAAAGTGCCAAATAAAAACTATAACATGAGATATAACTTCACCATACTTCAGGTTACAAGTTGTTAGACTTGGTTCATCTTTGTGTGAATTAAGATTGAGGCAATGAACATTTGTCTATACTGCTTGTTAACATGAAATTGTTGTGATCACATAACAATTTAACATTATTTAGCATAGTAAATGTTAGCATTTAACAAAGTTAAGCATGCACAAACCTAGTAATCCATTAATTCCATTTCTAGACAAATCTTTTCTCATGTGCTTTGGGTCACAAGTACACAAATGGTCACAATAGCATTGTTAATTTTTTTTTTTTTAAATGGGGTACCTGGGTGATTCAGTCAGTTAAGCACCTGACTTGATTTCAGCTCAGGTCATGATCTCACAGTTCAGTTCATGGGATTGAGTCATGCATCAGGTTCTGTGTGGACATTGCAGAACCTGCTTGGGATTTTCTCTCTCTCCCCCTCTGTCCTTCCCCAACTAGTGCACCTTCTCTCATTCTCTCTCTCTCTCCCTCCCTCAAAGTAAATAAACTTTTTAAAAAATGGAAAAAATTTAATGTTTAATAGTGACAGGAAAATTAAGCATGATCTACTCATTTATTTGAATACTAACACATACATCAAATTGGATTATTCCAAGAACATTAGAGAGAAAAAATAGCAAAATAAATCTTGAAGAGGAACAACTTGGTGGAAGGATTTCCTCTGTTTCCTCAGATATTAAGGCATTATAAGATACAATGCTTCAGACAGAAAGTATATTTATGAAAGTATAGACAAATCAATCAAGATTGATTAGAGGATCCATAGACAGACAATCAAGATTGATTAGAGGATCCATAGACAGACTTACGCAAATGTAGATACTTAGCTTTTGTCAAAATTCCATGGTCCAATGTATTTAAGCTGATAAGGATAGAAATGGCAGTCCGTTCAATAATTATTATGGTACTGATTGTATGCTTACATCAGAAACAAAAACAAAGAAATAAAAATCTTGGCTTCTAAAGCACAGCCTCACCAAATCAACCATGCTAATTGTGGATCTAAAAATCAAGACAACAGCATATAGAATAGAACATAAGAGGTTGTGTTCATGACCTTAGAGTACAGACAAATCAATTTTTCTTTAAAGAGTCCAATAGAAACATTTATTAGAGACTCGAAAACACACACAAAACAATTTAAAAGGCTAATAAACATAAGAAAACATGCCCAATGGCTTTAGTAATTAAAGGGCTAAAAAGTCAAATTGCAGTATGCCCACCCAAAAGGCTGATAATTCTCAAAAAGACCAAGTGTTGAAACAGATGTAGTTAAGTGGGAATACTCATATATGGCTGGTAGGGGGCAGTCTCCCTTGTCAAACTCCCTCATCCCTCTGACATCTCTTGGGAGTTCACTTTTCAAATACAAACCAATAGATCCCCAATCATCTCCTGTATTAGGGAGATGGCCTACTGTACCCCTGCCTTAATCACCCCAAGATCAGTTACCAAATCACTAGACAAACTAACCAATTCTAAGCCTAATTACTCTTCCATACTTGTTCCTTCCCACAGAAACCACAATAAAGGCTGTTGCCCAAAATTCCTCCCTCTCTCCCTGCCTTGTAACTGACCCTGGTGCTTCACTATGTGGTCTTCCTTGCTGTGACATGTTGCCTTCTCTGCAGAAATGTGAGTAAAAAGCTATCTTCATGACTGCACTTGTTTCCTGATCTGTTGGTCTTGCTTACCTCAGATTTTCTACTAATACACTGTAGTAGAAATATATTTACTGGGGCAGTTGGGTTGCTCAGTTGGTTAAGCACCCTACTTCGGCTCAGGTCATGATCTTGTGGTTCATAGGTTCGATACATGCATCGGGCTCTGTATTGACAGCTTGGAGTCTGGAGCCTGCTTCTGATTCAGTGTGTGTCTTTCTCTCTACCCCTCCCCCACTTGTGATCTCTCTCTCTCTCTCTCTCTCTCTCTCTTTCTCCTAAAAATAAATAAACATTAAAAAAAATAAACATTTATTTATCATAGGTAAAAGTTTAGGAAAAGATATTCTAAAAAATGACAAAGCACAATCATACACAGGTACCTGAAAAAGAATGAGACATTCAGAGGATCACAGGTTCAATGGCATGGCTAGTGTGTGATTGGTGGGTAATGCAGAGGAGAATAAAGCTGAGTTCTAAGTTTGAGGTTAGAAAATTAGGGTAATATTGAGAAAAGAGCTGAAAGTTCTAATCACTTACTCTAGCGGAATCAACAATGGAGAATCCATGCAGAATAACATCTGGCTTTGTTTTTATTTTTATGTTTTTTTCAAGTAAATTAGAAGCAGAAATATTTTCAATTTTTTTTGTCGTTGTTATTGCTTTGTTTTCTTTTGGTGACTTCTTGGTTTTGATTTGGGGATGTTTTTATTTTTAATTTATTTTTCCTTTTGTGATACCTAAAGACAACCTCTTGTTTACATGTTAAAATGTGATCATACTACTTCCTATATATATATTTATATATTTATAACTATAACTATATAGTTATAACTATATGAGATGTATAGTTATATATAAAGTTATATATATATAGTTATATATAAAGAATAATTAGGGGCGCCTGGGTGGCGCAGTCGGTTAAGCGTCCGACTTCAGCCAGGTCACGATCTCGCGGTCCGGGAGTTCGAGCCCCGCGTCGGGCTCTGGGCTGATGGCTCAGAGCCTGGAGCCTGTTCCCGATTCTGTGTCTCCCTCTCTCTCTGCCCCTCCCCCGTTCATGCTCTGTCTCTCTCTGTCCCAAAAAATAAATAAACGTTGAAAAAAAAATTAAAAAAAAAAAAAAAAAGAATAATTAGGCAAAAATCCATCATAAGCAACCATATTTATTAGGCGATTTTGTATGCAAGATAGCATGTCATAGTCTTAAAGAAATACATTTCCTTATTAGACTAACCACTAACTAATGATTGTGTATCATTTCAACAATAAAAACTTAAAATACATATTCTGATAAAAGGGAATTTTGAATTTGTGAATGCTTGCTTTTCTTCTGATTAAAAAAAGAAAAAAAAAGAAATGTTTATGTTTTAAAAGACAACCTATCTTTTGAGATCTGAAGAATTTTTGTAAATATATATTAAAATCCTCTCTGCTTTGATTGGTTGACAAATTAACTTTCAATTATCTAGACATTAATATATTATATGTTTATTTAAGATATTTTATTACAGTATTTCTGACATATCTATCCATATCTATATCTAGACAATATCCACATGAACAGCAGAGTGGGAGCTTGATCTTGTTCCAAGGAGTTTGTTACTGAAATATGAAATATAGTTTCTTCATATAGTAGTTCATATCTAACTTTCTTCCCATTAGAAATTTGTGGTTGGTTGTTTTTCAGAAAAATTCTATCAATTTGATACAAAGTGTATCACAAATAGTATATAATGAATATTTCATAAACTGAAATTTTTATTTTGCTCCCGGTTGATAGAGCCGTCTTTTTTTTTTTTTTTTTTTTTTTTTTTTTTTTTTTTTTGTAAAGTAGACTTTGAGCCCAGTGAAGAACCTGAACTCAGAATCCTGAGATCAAGACCTGAGCTGAAATCAAGAGTGGAACAATTAATCGACCAAGCTACCCAGATGCCCCTGTAGAGAATGTTATATATAAAGCTATATAAAATGAATTACTATTTAAATATATTCCAAATAGGTATTACAATAGCTTATATTTAAAAACTTGAGGGGCGCCTGGGTGGCTCAGTCGGTTAAGCGGATGACTTCGGCTCAGGTCATGATCTCGCGGTTCGTGAGTTCAAGCCCTGCGTCAGGCTCTGTGCTGATGGCTCAGAGCCTGGAGCTTGTTTCGGATTCTGTGTCTCCCTCTCTCTCTGCCCCTCCTCCGTTCATGCTCTGTCTCTCTCTGTCTCAAAAATAAATAAACGTTAAAAAAAATTTTTTTAAATCTTGAAATAAGTGAACTAATTTATATTTAGGCAGGTAAAAACAAAGAGCACATTTCCATCATCTATATTTAAATACTCTCTATGTATTATAATTAAATGCTGTTAGATTCTTGTATCTCTAAATTGTATACTATTACTTGAGAGAAAATAGATGTATATTTTCCCAGAAGTTATCACATAAACACAATATTAAGTAAAGTTCAAAATTGCAAGTAAAAGTAAAAATCAAGTAATCATTTAATTTGGAGCAAATACTGACACAAATTTATCATTATAAATGCACAGTAAACAGAATAGTCAAGTCTACTGGTTGCATCATGAATTATGTATCAACACTCAGAGGTGCATAATCAGAACAAGATATGTGAACTTGCTCTAGATGTTCAAGGATGAAAAAATTACATATTCAATAGCATTGCAAAATAAGAAAAAGGGATGATCTATTAAAATATTTTCCTGAGTAGGGGCGCCTGGGTGGTGCAGTCGGTTAAGCGTCCGACTTCAGCCAGGTCACGATCTCGCAGTCCGTGAGTTCGAGCCCCGCGTCAGGCTCTGGGCTGATGGCTCAGAGCCTGGAGCCTGTTTCCGATTCTGTGTCTCCCTCTCTCTCTGCCCCTCCCCCATTCATGCTCTGTCTCTCTCTGTCCCCAAAAAAATAAATAAAAGTTGAAAAAAAAAAAATTAAAAAAAAAAAATATTTTCCTGAGTAGATATCAGCTAAAAACCATGCCAAATACATATACACACTGGAATTCTACTGAAAAGGTTTCCACCAAAAATTAAAAAAAAAATTCTTAAAACTTCCTGAAACCTTTGTATGTGAATTATATCTCAGTGAAGATCAATTTAAAAGGCCCCAAGTGTTCAAAATTATAATACTAATAAGGAAATATGTATTAATTTTAAATTTAAATTTAAAAAATCGATATATGCTACCAACATGGTGCTAATAGGGGCCTTTGTAGCTCAGTTGGTAGAGCATGTGACTTTTAATCTCGGGGTCATGAGTTCAAGCCCCACACTGGGTGTAGCGTTTACTTGAAAAAAAAATACTAAATTAGAATTGATTAATGGAATTAGAATTAAATTTATTTGATTATTTGGGGGTAATATTTTAGCTGTAAGTCTTTCAAGGTTTGTATTATGCAGTCAGCATTGATATATTTACTTGAGGAAGTGTACAGCCCAAAAAGTTAAAGATATTTAATGACATCATATTAATTATGCTTGTGTTTAATTTTGTATACAAATGTATTAAAATATATAATAGTAAAAGAATATATAATGTATAAGTTTATTGATTAACTGGTAAGTTGGATAATAGTTGCTCACAATATTATAACCAAAACTGAGATAGAAACTGGACTATATATAGTTTGACTAATAGAGAAAAAACTAAAATGAAAAAAAAGAAAGCAATAGTGAATTCAATTGTGAAATAACTTGTGTAACTGATTTAAAAATAATATCAAATTAGAAGTAAAATAAATTCTAGTACAAACATTTAAGAAACATAAAACAATTTTCAGTAGTATGAACCTTTCTTAAAATTTTCAAAATGGATATTATAATTAAAAAATTAATTAGACATTTGGGTCATTTTTCCCCATGACTGATTCATAGTAAATTCCTCATCATCTCCCTTTTGAGATGTATACACCAAGTTAATATTTTCAATATCTCTAGAGATTCTTTATTTCATAGGGATTTGGTCTGTTATTTAAACATAATAAGCAGAGGGAATAAGTTCATGCTTATAAGTGCTTTTTTAGGCTATGGCAGGTCAATATCCAGACCCACACATACTTTTCCAAGGTGTTCTTGCTACAAGTACGTGCACACAGTGGCCACATGTGGACTATTATTATATAATATTCATATGACTCACCATTATTTTCTAAATTACAATCAGCCTTTATGCTAGTACTTGACTCAAACAGCCTAAACATCATGTGACCCGGGGTTGATATTAAGTCCAGGGCTTCTGCCAGCTGCTCAGCTTTGTTAGGAATCTTACTGTGAAAGGTTTACTCAACATAACAAGGTTGACATTACTAGACTTTTAGAACACTTCTCCTAACAGTTCTTAAACTCATTTTGCAATTTTTTCTTTCTGTCTTCTCTCAGTTCAAAATAAAACACTTTTGCAAAAATCACACAAAGCTTATTTTTACACCCTAAGTGAAACGTTGCAGGATTTTTTACCAGAATACCAGGGAATCCTTGTCACACCGCTTTGAAGAATGAAGAGGTGGACACAAAATGAACAGCAGGCAAAAGTTTATTAGAGTATGAGATTAGAAAGGAAGAATGGTGGGAAAGCTCTCTTTACAGAGAAGGAGGCATTCAAAAATGAATGCCCACCAACAATAGGCAAGGGTCTTTCTTTTATAAGGTTCTGGTAGCTCTCCCCTTCCCTTCCCCCTTGTTCCTTCCCAGGTTCTATCCTTATTGGCTGGATAACTCTGAATACTGACTTGTCCATTCCTGATTGACTAGTTTCCATTGTATGAGGGGTGGTCTATGGCCACACCCAACCTTGGGAGTAGGTGGTGTTAGTTACATTTCAAGAGGGATCTTAGCCTGAGGGAGTTTGCTGTGATCAGATGTCCCAGGCTTGCTCCAAAATATGTCCTTCTCCACCCGGGGACCTCAGGTCCTAATCCTTTCCCTCTCTGCCTATTTTATCTTATTTTATTTATTCATTCATTCATTCATTCATTTATTTATTTATTTTCCTATCATACTAGAAAGGTTAGTGTGTACCTTCTCCACATTCAGTATAAAAATTAAAAAAAAAATTAAAAAAAAAAAAACACCTGGGGAAGACATTAAACATAAGCAGAACACAAAACCCAAAAATAAAACAGAAAAAAAAAATTACACCAGTTAACATTTTCTATTGCAAAAATAAAATTATAATTCTTTGGAAAGATTTTAAAACTGATTTAGGATATTATTTGATGAGGGAAACTTTATATTTTATTTTGTATCATAAGATTATAGAAGTTAAGATTTTTATCTGGGCAACTCCGTATGTTTTCATAATAGTAAGCCATATGAATTTTTGCAGAAAATCACATTAGTCTATAATGGCTCTTAACACACAACATCATAAATTCAAATCTATGCTAATTATGGATGTAAAAAATCAAAGCAATAGGATATAGACTATAAAGTAAGTGGTTGTTTATGGCTTAGGTGTAAAGAAAATCAGTTATAAAAAAGCCCAACAGAAAGGTGTAAGAAACTTGAAAAGACATATAAACAATTCTAGATTTAGTAACAGGATACTGTTCTAAACTTCAAGTTTTTTTTTTTTTTTTCTCAAATAGTGTCATTTTGTCATGCGCCTCTGAAAATGAAAACCTCCAATCAAATCAATAGTCATTTATCATAAGAATTAAATGTTACCTCAGAGGATGCTTTACAACTGAGCTTAGATGAAATTTTAATTATTATTTTCAAGACACTTAGAAAGTTAACAAGCAAAGCCAACTCAAAACAACCTTTTGTTTCTACTGCCTACAAGTCTTGAGAATGGCTTTGAATATGTGCTCAAAAAGATGATTATAATTTGATTTGTTTCAACTTATTGGATTGAAATGATCTCATGTAAATTTTAGTCCCTCCCAAACTGGATTAAAAATATCTTTGGGTTAAATCAATTTTGTAGAGTTTTGTGGAATGATAATCACCTTAAAATAGGAAAATTTTGTTTGAGTTAACGATAAGTAGAATGCAGATAACAAATTCTTTGCAATTTCAGATTTGAAATTGAGAAGAAAACTACAACTTTATGTATCTGAACTTACTGTGACAGTGTCACAAATGATAGAAATAAAGTTTCACACTTCCTAAAGATTTTGAACATGTTCTTTGGTCATATTGTAAAATGTACTTAAAATACTAAATAATTTTCTACTACGAAAAGGAAGCATTCAACTCGAAAGTCATACCTGTTTAGCAGTGTCTAGATATTGCTCAACGAGAATGATGCGGCAGATAGATATGTATGCCCACCGATGTAATCAACATGTCAAGAATAAATATTATAAATGGCAAAGACTACAACCTAGAAATATGAAAAAAATTTCAGTAGAATACAGACGATAATATTAGGAATGAATTGAACTGAAATGACTAAGCAATTCACATTTGTTCCACTGTATCTGAAAGAAAACTATGTGTATATGAAAGAAAACTTCACTGTATTTGAAAGAAATGACATGAAAATGACTAAAATAAACTATTGGATTTAGCAACATTATGTCAGCAGACACCTACATCTTACAAAAATTTGCTTTCTAAAAACTCTATCATCCAGGTAATTATGATAGAATACACATTTTTTCCTGAACAAGGAGGGACAAGAAGTAATGAAAGGCCTAGCAAGAGGGACAAGATACTGAAGTCCATAGACTGTCAATCATCAAGATGTCAAAACCCATAGTAGTGCAGGACTTAAAAAAGTGGGTGATGAGTGAAATGGATGGTAGAGATAATATAAGGGGAGATATTTTAAATTATTTTTCAAATATCAAAATACTTCTAAATATCAAGAAACAATTGTTCTCTAAAACAAGAAAGAAGAAAAGTTATTGTAGATATGGTGGGTCCAGAAACTGAAGGATAAGATTTCAGGGAATTATCAATTTGTGGTAAAGATCCTGGTGAACAACAGGGGTTTCAGTGGAATGTCTTTGAAAGCCAAAAGCAAAATTTTTCACAACTGAAAGAGACCAAATGGTTTGAAAGAGCAATCAGAAGTGGAAAGCTGGTGTAGATAGATGCATGACATAAGCAATAAATGGGCAAGATTTATTTGTAATGTTTACTTGTTTGCTTGTTTGCACAAGGAAAGAACAATGATAGCCTGGTCGCTGTAAATGAACACCAAATGTATATATACCTAACCTCTGTATCGTTAGGTACGTGAAGCTGGGGTGGACAAAAGTAGCACCTCACGGAAAGAATCACTGAACACTGGGTCCAAGTCTTCACTGAAACTATGGAAGATTTTGTCAACCAAAGTACATGTATCCAAGAAGACCTATCAAGATGTGGGATTGAGGATAGGAGATTAGTTCTGGTGAAGATGCAGGACATATGCTAATTAAAGTATGATAGTAAATGACTTAAAAGTGAGAGGTAAACCAGAATACAAGACATAGAGTTTCATTCCCCATAGGCTGGCTCTTTAGGGAGGAAGAAAAATTGTGACTTGTAAAATAATGACTTCAGGAATTGTTCTGATGACTTAAGGAATTGCCACTTTTCTGGAACATCACTCAAGGTAAAATGCTCGTGAGAACCTGAGTTAATGAAAAGTCTCATAATGCTTGGACACTCAGAAAATTGTTCAGTATTATGTAAACTCTAATTGGGGTACTCAGAAGTTATGATTACAGGTATTTTTTTTCTTTTTTTTCTTTTTTAAAGTTTATTTATTTTGAGAGAGACAGAGGCAGTGTGAGTGTGGGAGGAAAGGGAGACAGAAAATCCTACGCAGGCTCCACACTGTCAGCACAGAACCAGACCCAGAGCTCGAACCCTCAAAACTGAGATCATGAACTGCGCCAAAACTAAGAGTGGGACACGTAACCGCCTGAGCCACCCAGATACCCCTACAGATGTTTTTCTGAGGTTTTTGCTACATTTATAATTTTTTCTTAGTAAACTGTGTTGCTCTCTTACTTATTAATGAAGTTAAATTTTATTAAATGAAAAGAATTCACAGTATTTACAGATTTTGTCTACTGTATGGAAAATTATAGGAATTTCGCATATGTTCAGCTTAATGTAATCATTTCTTGTGTTCTGTGGAGCTGATCCAGATTCAACAAAATTAGCTCTAATTTTGTGTCATTTATTTGTTTCTTCTTTTGGGTTAAATATGGTTTGGAAAAAATGTGTTAGAAAATATGAAAGTTGTGAAAATCACTGGCTTATTAGAAAGAGTGCTCTATTCAAAGACAGAGTCCTGTCTTTAGCTTACACTAAACACTTGTTTAATTTCAATCTGTGTCCTGGATAGGAATTAAAATTAGTTTTTAAGTTTGGAAATTATTAGAGATCTTTGTTTTTTGTGTTTATTTTTTCTGGTTATGAAATACTTTCCTATCAATATCTTATCATTTCTTTGATTTCAACTGTGTAATGTTATTCATGGATTGGTTTATTTATCTGAAGTCGTTATCTTCGTAAATACTACCTTCATATGGTTATAAAATGGATGGAGTATAAGTAATAAACGAGCAAAATAATCATCTGCTAAGAAAGCTCTTTTTAGTAATTGCACTAATAATTTATGGTATTTGTTTTTAATTCATTAATGGCACACGTTTTCTTTTCTGCATTTTCAAATACTCTTGGTCATTATAATGGAGCATTTATTTATTTTTTCTCCAGAATTTCACAAGTTACTGATAATAGCAAACTATAACAGGAATATTTTGTGTTATGCTTTGGTTGTTTCCTGATTCTAGTCAGTTGTTCGGGACAATATCAAAATGCTGAAGAGTTTAGAACTACTTTGATAATTTTACAAATCAAAGAAAAATATTCCTTCCAGATAGCTGTATGAGAACTAGTACATTTTACTATTCATGAATTTATTAACTACCTCCTTTGGAATGGATTATGACCAGTGTTTCAAAATGCAGTCGCAAAGTAATGCAGTCACAAAAGTTAAAAGTGCATCTTTATGCAAACATTATTTAACTAAGCTGCTATATTTCCAAAATTGACAGTGTTAAGTGACTTTAAAAATGGTTGTATTATCTTTTAATTTTTTTTTTTTTTTTTTTTTTTTTTTAGCATTACCTCTGCAAAGTAAAATGCTTTTTAAACTTCTCCTTTTGAGTTTTCAAACATTGGTATTCTTTGTCTTGAGTAGATTAAAATGTCTAGTTATAAGAAAATACTGGACTGGCTCTCCACTTTTTGGGGACCCAGTGCAAAATGAAAATAAGTGTTGTGCCTTGTTCAAAAACTAAGAATTTCAAGATGATGACAGCAGAATGTCAACAAAACATGAGGTCATTACACATACGGCGAGTTTTGGGTGACTGCACAAGTCACACAAATATGATGTCTGCTGAAAGCCCATATCCAAATAGGTAAATCTTACAGATTCTTCAAACTAAGTAAAAGAGAAAATGTATTTCATTTGTGTACTCATTAATTTGTATGATTGTCAAGTAAATTGGCAACGATATTGGAATGTGTGCTCAGAATCTCATTTTACAGTTAAATAAGTAGTTCTGTATGAATTATTTTTCAAAATAAAAAAAGATTTTTCTAAGAAAAGGATTCCCAAAATAATTAAATTAACTTATAATTTAATTCTGTGTATAAGTTCATATCATTTAATTATAGAAGTATATATTCCATTATTGATTTAAGTGGAAAGAGAAAAATAAAATGTATAATCAAACTTGCTCAACTTATTTTTAAATTCCATATATCACACTGAACAAATAAGATTTGAGAGAAGAAATAAATGAGTGTTTTTGAACATGCAAAAATATTTTCTTGTATTTTTGAGCCTGTTAGCAGAGCGGGAGATCAGCACTGATCCACCTCCTGCTTGAACAACTCTAATGTGATTTTCAAGCCGGTTGTAATTTCACCCAAAACATATTGCAATACGGAATGTATTTAGTATCACAGAGTTTGTCCTCCATAATAATCTGTAAGAGAGAAAAGCATTGTTCTTGAAGTTCATGGCTGTTCCTTTTGAAGGTGCACACATATTTACCTGACCAATCCTTCTTACTCTCTATTTCAAGTTATCTGGTGAAATTAATTTGGAATATAATTGATGGGCTGTCTGATCTGAATAAATGGGTATGTTACAAATGCAAATGCATTTGTGTATTTTACAGCTATGTCGTTTCAAGAACTGACTTATTTCTATCTGCTTTTTATTCACTTTTTAAAATTAGGCTACTGATGCATATTAGAATTTAATTACACCAATTAGTACTGCCACATCAGACATATGATGTGCCTTCAATTAAGAAGTACCTAATGGGTATTAGTACAATTTGGCTTCATAATTAAAGTTCTAAGAACAGCACAAATTAAACATTATGATTACAAAACATTAAAAATCTACTGGTGAAATTAAAGCTGAATATTTTAGCTTCTCCATTTAAACTGATTTTTAAAAAGGAAATCAGGATTATGTAAAAAACAATGTTAATATTATTGAAGCATTCTTAATTAAAGGGAGCAAATTATGCATGCATGCAGATATATGTATGCATAGATAATGATTAAGTATTTAAGAAAGTATCAAACATAACATTCCTGTCATCTAATACGTGTTAAAAGTTATTATTTCAGGGTTTTGTTTTGTTTCTTCTTTGTTTCTTAATAAAATCTTGAATAGCTGTGGTCCTCACTTAGAACTACTGCTTTGGGGAGCACAGATGACAGGCAGTCCCAGTAGCTGCCCCACTACAGGTCGGATTTCTTCAGAGTGCTTCCGGACAATAACTGAGCATGGGGGTCCTGGGGGAACACCTTTCTTAGGAATTGTACTCTTCTTACAGAAGACTTTGAATTGAGGACTCCCCGTTGGTCTGGCCAAAATTTATTACCACTGTGCTGACAGCTGAGAATTTTGTGTCCCAAATCTTCCTTCTTTCCTTCCACAGATATCAGAATATCATTTGATTCCCTGCACTTACACCTACTTCTTCTCCTTAATGCTTAACAAGAAATTCTCCCAGGGGCTCCTGGGTGACTCAGGTGGTTGTGTCCAACTTTGGTTCAGGTCATGATCTGAGAGCTCCTGAGTCTGAGCCCCATATCTGGCTCTGTGCTGAAGCTCAGAGCCTGGAGGCTGCTTCAGATTCTGTGACTCCCTCTTTTGCTCCCTCCCCAGCTTGTGCTTCTTGTGTCTCTCTCCTTCTCTCTCAAAAATAGATGAACATTAAAAAAAAATAAAAAAACAAACAAACAAATAATGCTCCCATAGGTCTTTTGCCTAACTAAAAACTTCTTTGTGTTCACTGTTTACAAAACCTAATAAATATCTTATATGGAATACACACATCTATGTGTTTAATAACTTTTGGCATTATTGGAACTCTGTTTTTTAAAGATTATTTGATGAGATATATTTTTTAAAAATCCAAATTGTAAGAATATCTTCTAATCTGGGTTAGTTTGAATTTTCTTCAAAAGAAATAGAATATTATGAAAAATTCCAAATTGTCTACCAATAGATAATAGCCATTCACAGAAACACTAATACTATATTCAAAATAAGGATCATGACATTTATATCCCCCTACTTGCTAGGAACTACATTTAAGTAAATATACATTTTTCCACAATTTAAATATCAAAAACAAAGTAAGACATTCAAAACTCACTATTCTGATGGCTTTCATTGATTTATGTTAAAAATATCAAATATATTAATATCAAAAATAATATCAAAAATATTAACTGATATATTTTATCTATTATTTTAAGTACCTTGTAAATTATCTTAATCATTATAAAAATCCTACAAGATCATTATTCTTTTTTATACATGAGAAACTGAGTCAGGGCACATGGGTGGCTCGGTTGAGCAACCAACTCTTGACTTCAGCTCAGGTCATGATCTCAAGGTTGGTGCAATTGAGCCCCACATCAGTCTCCATGCTGAGTGGAGAATCTGTTTAGGATTCTCTCTCCCTCTCTCTCTCTGTTCCTCCCCTTCTCACACACTCTCTCCCTCTCTCCCTCTCTCAAAATAAATAAACTTAAAAAAAATTAAAAAGAAACTAAATCAAAGAGAGGTTTAAATGAGTGCCAAGAATTACACTGACTTAGTGTTTACTTGAGTCCACACGCACATGTATACTGACCTGGGACACACACATATGGAAGACATATATCATGGAAATTGTCTACTGAATTGTGAAGTCTTGGGTAGCAAAAAAGTTATGCAAAGTCACTTTCATTTACAGAGTTCCCATTCAGAGCTGGCTTCTGAAGAGGAGAGTGACTCTAGAAATGCATTCATTTGCCTGTTTATTCATTCATTTGTTAAGCAAAATATGTGAATCACATACTGTAGGCTCTTTTCAGTGTTCTGATGTATAAAACAGATTCTGTGGCTTACGGATTGAGGAAAACTAATCTAACTGTACTAATATTCACTTAAAAGGCAGTAGATGGTAGATCATGCTAGGAAGGCAGTTTAGGGGAGTATATGAGGAACATCTTGCTTAGACTAGAAACCTTTCCTGAAACCAAATACAGTAGAATGATTTGCAATACAAATTTGTTTACAGTTTTCCTTCCAGTATTTCTTGATTTCAATATATTCTTATTGATGAAAGATACAAATGTATTTATAAGATCTTTAAAATCAGCTAGTTCTGTAATCACATAATTTGTGACATGCAATCTGCTTTTTCATTGAAGGCAATCCTATTAAGTTTTGGAATTTGACATAACTTTTTCAGTTTACTGCACAGTGGCCAACATATGATTTTTCTTTTCATTTCTGGATTAGTTTTATGTTTCTTGGATGACATATATGAACTTTTACTGTCTATTTGAACGTTCTCCACGATGTGTTAAGGTGAACGTGAAAGATTTTACTTGATTGCTTGTAAATTTATTGTAGGAGATTTTTTCTTTCTTCTTTCTTTCTTTTTTATTATTATTATTATTTTTTTTTATTTTGCATTCCCAACCCTATACCACCTCATTTCTTTGTGTTTCTAGAGCTCATATTAAATGATTGTTGAACCTTCCACATTTATCCTTCAATTGGTCAAACATGGCTTGATTAAAGTTAACATGGAAAGACCAGCTGACTGCTTTTTAGTGAAAAGAATTATATGGGAGCATGTATGGAAGTGGACAGAAGCTTTGAATGAATATTGCATGAATGAGGTGGGAGAAAATGGTCAGCTATTTTAGGAAGAATATCGTTAATGAGATAAATCATAAGATCTATTAATCTCATAGGAGTCAGTTTGTTGACTAGATAATTGAAAAAGATAACAATGGTACCCACGAGGCTGACTTGCCCTGTTTGGCTTCCTTCAAGTTCACTACTATCAGTATTTGCCAAAAATATTCGCCATGGGGGCTCTGACACTTAGCAGTCTCTTCCTTCTTTTGCAGGTATGGCCTCTGAAATGGCTTATGAATAAGATAAACACAGGACCTTCTTCACTTGTGCTTTTATTTTTCTGATTTGTTTTTGATTTATTATATTTCAAAGTGACAATACAATTAAGATCTCACTTATCGGTCTTTCAGTTTCATGTTTTAAGGCTCCATTTGCAAATAACCAATGCCCATTATCAGGTCAGGTCCCATTCTTTAAAAATGTGCCCTATCGGATGTCTAGGTGGCTCAGTCAGTTAAGCCTCCAACTTTGGCTCAGGTCATGATCTCATGGTTAGTGAGTTCAAGCCCCGCTTTGGTGCTCTGTGCTGACAGCTTGAAGTTTGGAGCCTGCCTTGGATTCTGTCTCCCTCTCTCTCTGCCCTTCCCCTGCTCGCATTCTGTCTCTTTCTCTCAAAATAAAGAAAAAAAAAATATATGTATATATATATATATATGAAAAAAATTTAAATAATAAAAGAATAATGTAGCCTATTGAATGAGTAGCCATGTATGAAACATACTTTTCTTCCCATAGTCCATGGTGTTTTGCACATACCCCTTGATAAGATTAACAATATTTTCCTGGGATTATTAATAGAAGGAGGTAGCTCATCTGGGGCCTTTATTTGTATAACAAGATATACAATGTTGGTCTTACCCAGTTCTTTTCTAGCTAAACGTGCTCTACTCCCCCCCCCCCAAAAAAAAAAGACTTCTCATTTTTCTGAAAGGATTAGTGGGAAGAATTTGTAATTTAAAATTATCACCTCTGTTGGTACTTTTAGTATATATTTGCTAATTTAGGACTCCAAGATATTTCAAGCGGTAGAGTCACACAATACGATGAAAGGGTCATCAATGATAATTTCCCAGTTACATTTCAGGAAGAGATAGGAGTATTTGATTTTTTTGTGACCTCGAATTTTGGGTTTCAAACAGAAAGGGAAACTATTAAGTAAAGCTCAGCTTCCCATTTCTGTATCTAAAACACTAGATTTCATTGCTCTGCTTTTTCCCACTCTTTCTAAAATTACTCAAAATTTTTAAAAATATTTATTTATTTTTGAGAGAGAGAGAGAAAGAGAGAGAGAGAGAGAGAGAGCACAAGTGGGGAAGATGCCTAAAGAGAGAGAAATAAAGATACCAAGCAGGGTCTGCCCTGACAGCAAAGAGCCTGGTGTGGAGCTCACACCCATGAACCTCAGATCATAACCTGAACTGAAGTCAGAGGCTTAACAGACTGAGCGACCCAGGCACCCCAAAATTACTCAAATTTCTTAAAAGAATCACAGAAACCTTAGGAATAGATTTGAAAAGAGAAATATGAGCTGCCTGGATCCAAAAATAGGCCTTTAGCCACATGCTATCTATTAAGAAAATAGAAAAACTCTAAACACAAAAATCAAGAGTATAGTTGCCTTTCTGCGTGGCAAATAATGAATGAAAAATAACTGCAAAATTATTGATACTATTTTCATTCTTAAATTAGATTGTGTGCTCAAATGTGTTCATTCTATTAATGTGACTCATAGATGATATATTTTAATCAAATATTAATCATAGAAATAGAATACAGTGAGATAAAATATGTAGCGATGCATTACAACAAAAACTAGAATTGCAATTGAATATAGGCAGGGTCTTTATAAGACCTAACCTTTCATTATGTAAGTAGATATCTTTTAGTCCAAGAAATCCCATACCTTTTTAAGCATGAATGGATTCAACGTAATGAATTAAACCAAGGTCTACTGATGCTAATTTATAATATCACGTAACAAAAAAATAAATAAATAAAATTAAAAATCCTAAGTCTAGAAAAATGAAAATAGTTACATAGGATTTATATAAGTTCAAAAGCATAATTATTTTTTTTTAAATTTTTTTTTCAACGTTTTTATTTATTTTTGGGACAGAGAGAGACAGAGCATGAACGGGGGAAGGGCAGAGAGAGAGGGAGACACAGAATCGGAAACAGGCTCCAGGCTCTGAGCCATCAGCCCAGAGCCTGACGCGGGGCTCGAACTCACGGACCGTGAGATCGTGACCTGGCTGAAGTCGGAAGCTTAACCGACTGCGCCACCCAGGCGCCCCTCAAAAGCATAATTATTAAGCATAAATAGTTGTTGCAAAGTTTAGGACTTCCTGAATAATTCTTATTCTTATTATTCATTACTAAAAATATTAAAATTTCATTCCAAAAATATCATTATTTTTAAACTTTCATTTGTTTAATAATAACTGCTGTGATTGAGGGAGATGTAAAACAAAAATACACTTTGAGGTGAATATCTTTCTATAAGCCAGCAATATACACTGATCCTTCCTTTAAAGTAATGCTATTATAAATGTATACACAATTCAAATTATAGATACTGAATTATGATGCACATCAAATTTTCAGAAGCTTAATTTCATATGTTAAAGATAACAAAATAATACTATGTAAATAAAAATATAAATAAATATATTACTCAACATATTACTCATTAAATGTACCATCTATGTAATATGTGTCTTTGCTATCTTAAATTAACTGCCCAAAAGATTTTAGACTTAAACTTATCTCATCAACTGTCACAAAGTCTTTGGCTCTGATCAAATATAGTCCTATAAACACTGTGTATAGACACTGTACTATCCCTTAAAATATTCAAGATTTATATATTTTTATTTTTTGTATTTTATTTTTATTATCATATTTTCATAACCACACTAAATTATTCAATAAATTGATATATATTCATCACCCAAATTCAACAATTACCATGGTTTTGCCATACTTGCTTCATGTATTCCTTTTCTCTTTTTTCAAATTCTTAAAATAATTCTATCATGGGGTGCCTGGTTAAGTGTCCAACTTCAGCTCAGGTCATAATCTCATGGTTTGGAGTTCGAGCCCTGAGTTGGGCTCTGGGCTGACAGCTCAGAGCCTGGATCCTGCTTTGGATTCTGTGTCTGCCTCTTTCTTTGCCCCTCCCCTGTTGTGCTCTGTGTCTCTCTGTCTGTCTCTCAAAAATGAATAAACATAAAAAGTTTTAAAAATTATATCACAGAATGTAATTTCATGCCTACATAATTAAGGGTGCATTTTCTAGAAAATACAGATATTTGGTTATACGTTTTTTTAAAAGGAAAACTAATTTTACTTTAAGTAGGATCTCAATTCAATTATTGCCTGTTTTTAATGACACATACTTACCATATATCCTTTCATTATATATATGAGAACATGAGTAGGAAAAAAAATGTCTGATATGAAATCGTAGTCAGGAATAATTTTATTTACTCAACTAATCTACTAAAAGGAAAGGCAACACCAAAACCTGTTTTATTTATCTAAGTTATCATAGTATGTTTTTAGAATTTGAAATCCTTCAAAGTGTGTTCATTATTTGTTTCAAGTACGTTTCTTAACTGTTTTCAATCTCTTATATAATCGAGTGCAATAGAAAGGATAAAATAGACCCTGTTACTGAATGTAGAAATAAAAGTAGAATATCTAGCATAATAACAGTATATGATACTAATAGCATATTAGAAGTGGAAAATGTATCTTACATAATAAGTTTAAAATCTAGTATAGATTTCATAGAAAAAAAACAAAAAAAATCTTGAATTGATAATCAATTAATTGAAAGTAAAATTATTCATTTAAAGTTTTCTTTTTTGCATATTCTTCTTTCCCTAGGCTTCCTTTATTGATATAACAGAGAACAAAGTGTATGCCTTTTAAAAAGCACCGGGTTTGAGGTGCCTGGGTGGCTCAGTCAGTTAAGCATCTGACTTTGTCTCAGGTTGTGATCTCACGGCTTGTGGGTTCGAGCCTCATGTTGGGTTCTATGCTGACAGCTCAGAGCCTGGACCCTACTTCAGATTCCGTGTCTCCCTCTCTGTCTGCCCCTTACTTATTTGTGTTGTCTATCTGTCTGTCTCTCTCTCAAAAACAAATAAACATTAAAAAATTAAAAGAAAAAAGCACAGGGTTTGAAGGGAATATAGATGAAAGGTAATATAAGCAAATAAAGTGTGACAATTATTTTTAAGTTAAAAATAGAGGGAGCACTGGGGCATGACTAGGTGGCTCAGTCGGTTAAGCGTCTGACTTCGGTTCAGGTCATGATCTCTGGGTTTGTGAGTTCCAGCCCCGCATCAGGCTCTGTGCTGACAGCTCTGAGCCTGGAGCCTGCTTTAGATTCTGTGTCTCCCTCTATCTCTCTCTCTGCCCCTCCCCTGCTCATGTTCTGTCTTTCTCTCTCAATAACAAATAAACATTAAAAAAAAACATAGAGGGAGAACTGAGAGAACATAGCAAAAATATGTAAACTTTACCAGTAAGGAAGTGAACATAAGCTGAGCTAAGTAGGTCTATGCTGCATGAGGCAGGAGCTACAGTAGATGAGGATAAGGACATACAGTAGATAGGAGGCTAGATCATATAAAATGTCACAGTTAAAGGAATTTCAATTTTTGGCTGGGGCAATAGAAGCTCTTGATAGTTTTAAGCAGAGGATTGATGTGATGAGATTGGCAATTTTCAAGAAATAATTTGGGCAATATTAAAGCCAAAGATCAAAGAAGTTTGACCCTGAGGTAAGGAAATAAGATTGAAGTCTTTACCTATAATCTAAGTGAAAATTGGATGGAAATCAAAGCTATTTACCCAGATAGGCCGAGTCAAAACTAATGACTAAGAAGGTGGTATGTTAAGGAGAGTGAAAAGCCCAAGATTGTGGCTTGGGAGTCTGGTTTGGGTAATGTGGAATGATATATACGCAATTATGTCCAGGTTTCGTGAGCAAGTTCTAGCCAATGAAATGTGACTAGAAGTCATACAACCCATTTTCGTTCTTTCTTCTTAAATTTCCTAAGACATGGATTTTTTTTTTTTTTTTCAACGTTTTTATTTATTTTTGGGACAGAGAGAGACAGAGCATGAACGGGGGAGGGGCAGAGAGAGAGGGAGACACAGAATTGGAAACAGGCTCCAGGCTCCGAGCCATCAGCCCAGAGCCTGATGCGGGGCTCGAACTCACGGACCGCGAGATCGTGACCTGGCTGAAGTCGGACGCTTAACCGACTGCGCCACCCAGGTGCCCCAAGACATGGATTTTTTAATAGTTGTTATCATAGCCCATCTTAACTAATACCATGTTGTTAGAAGGAATGAGTGTTATTGTAGCAAAAAGTTAAAATATGAGGCATTGTATTACAGTCTGGATAGATGATGAGGAAACTTAAATAAAAAATCATAGAAGATTTGGGAGGTACTTTTCCATTCTTACCTCACAGAAGGAAGTGGTAGGTATCCAAAAACTGTTGTAATGGGTGCTTTCCCCCAGAAAACAAAAGCACAGTTTAGTCAAAGAACTTATTCCATTTGTAATACATAGAGCATTCAAACTATCAGTCCAGTAGCCTTTCATAATTATCAAAAGCCCAGTGTCTTCTAGGTGCTTCCTACTCTTGCCTTTATAAATGAGATTTTTGTGATTTTTTTTGCTCTTGTTCTCATTTACATAAGGAATCAGAGGTAATATTCTGGAACAAATGGGGACACTTCAGAACCTGATGAAGGCTATCTTGCATCATACAAGTCCAAGAATTTGTGCTGGATATAGAATGGATAAACGTCTGGGTTGTGTTCCTTGGGGAGGAGACGATGTCGCTCCATGTGAGAAGTGAAGAATGAAGTGTCTAAATCCCATCTAGTTAAATTAGACAGAAGATTTGTAATCCATTTAAAGTCTGGCACTCTAAAATATCCCATATAATTTTCTATATTTCTCTTCCTTTGTGCTCTGGACCTTGAGGGCCATATGCTTCAGATGGAGGAGTTTCCTCGTCCGTAAACACTTGAGACAGGTAAATAATAAAAATTTAATGTGAGACTTGGAGGGATATTTGTTACTAAGCACAGTTTAGTCTATTCTAAATAATATAAGGGATGTAAATCGAGGTATTTGAAGAGCAACAAGTTGGTAATGGTTAGGGGTGCGTAATATGATAACTTAAACTTGGAATATGCCCGGTTTGAGAGGACTGTGAGACATGCGCATCAAGATGCCTTGTTAGTAAAATTGAACATAAGTCTAGAGAGATGAACTTTCACTGATGATAGAGAGTGTGGAATTATCAGTAAGTAAGTGGAAGCTATGCAGACATGTTGAAATAGCTGAGGTTGTCAAGTGGCTCTGGTTAGAGTGCAAAGGTAAAGAAACCCACAGCAGAATGCTGAAGAGGTTTAAGAATGAAGTTCTTGCTATTAATTTAAAAAGAAAATATTGAGTATGTGGCTGTAGACTATAAATGGGCTTATTCTAAATATAAAACAGAAGCAATCTAAGATCAGATTACTTTTAGAAAGTGACGTCACTTATTGATTCATATTGAGCAGTTCCAAATATAAACTTTAAAGTATTCATGTTGTTTTTCTATAGGAAGACATGAAGATAATTCAACACTAATTTGTTTACTATTTAGTCTCCTTTTAGATTCTTACTACTCTTAGATTCTTACTAGGGACACATCTATCACATTCATCTGTTGATATCAGTTTCTAATATTAGTCCAAGGAGCAGGTTGCGATGTTAAATAGAAAGGTCATAGGAAACATCATTGAAAAGGCAATGTTTAAGCAAAAACTTAAAAGTAATAAGGGATGAGGCATATAGATACCTGAGGGAAGAGACCCCAGGTAAAGGGAACAGCCAGTGCGAAAGCCTAAGAGAGCCATGTGCCTGGTTTGCTTGAAGAAGTGCAAGGAATCCAGTGAGGCCTGAGACATGGAGTATTGATGAGCTCATTGGAGTAACAGGGATCTTGATATTTTCAGCATCACACTGCCTTTGACAATTCCTGTGAATGACATGGAGAGCCACTGTGGGTTCTAAAGAGAGAAATAACATAATCTGATCTTTCTGTTGGAAGGATCACTATCGATACTGTGTTCATAACTGACTGCAAGGGGGCCATTTTCAAAGAGAGACTCCAATTAGTATTGAATTTATTTGGAAGGTGGGTAGTGGTGATTCCAACTCCAGTGGACATAGAAGTGGATTCTGGATATTGTCAAGCTTTTGTGTTTAAGCAATAAGAAGGATGGATTTTCCATCAAATGGGTGGAGAAACACGAGCAGGTATGACAGGGGCAGGGAGATGGAGATCAGCAATTTGCTTTGAGGCACGTTTACTGTGAAATGTCTATTAGATACCTGAAGTAGTGACAGCCCAACCAAGAGACTACAAATCATTAAGAGTTTAAAACAAAGAGAATTCGCGTAGAAATGATTGGTGAAAATAGCTTTTTAGAAAAGGCAATCAGAAAAAATAACAATAAAATAAAAAGGCAATCAGGAGATTGTGAGGCAACCCAGAATTTAGCAGCAGCAACAAGAAGCTGTTATCATCTTTAGATGAAGGGACAAGGATAGGAAGCTGCAATGCTGGAGCTGAGCAGAGGTGTTGTGGCGGGAACCTGTGTAAAAAATGCTCCTGTGTAAAAGGAGCCCGAGCCATGGAAGAAATGCAGCGGTTACCAGGGACGACACTATGACAGAGAGGGATTGAGAGAATACTTAGATTTTTCCTTTCCCCACTTTTCATTGAATGTCTCCATTGTTTCACCTCACCTGGAGGCCGGACTTCAGAAAATCCTGAGATACACAACCCACACTAGTCAGGGCCTCTGTGTTATGAACTGAGCAGGGTAAAGTGAGAAATGGATTTGAGGAAAAATAGACTCATTCTGATCATGACATTCAAGCAGAAATGTAAAAGATGCAAGTGAATTTATGAGTATGGAATTCAGGATGGAGATAAGGCGTGGAAATATAAATTTGGGAGTCATTAGCATTTAAATTGCACATAAAGCCATGAGATTGAGTGAGAGCACTGAGGAAACAAGTGCAAAGAAAGACGAGGGGGAATAAATTCAAGTACTGAGGAATGGAGCATTCCAACATTAAGAGTTCTAGGGAAAAGTGGGGAAACCAGTGAAAGAGACCAAGAGAGGAAAAAAGGACTAGAGAAATAGTAAGAAACCCAGGAGGCAAGTGAAGGAGAATGTGATGATAAGCTGTATCAAATGCTGCCGATAAAGATCAAGTAAGAGAGAAAAAGAGAGAAAGAGCCATTGAGAGTGGAGTAGAAGCTTAGTTAGAGTGCAGGAGGAGATTTAAGAAAGCATGAAATGAGCAAATATGGAGACAGTGAGTATAATTTGAGAAGTTTTAATAAAGAAGGGATTAAGCTCCCTTGTGGTATCTGGTAGGAGAAATGTGACAGTCAAGGGTTTTTAGCTATTTATTTGTTTGTGATTTCTAAGAAGGAAGAAATAATATTTGTTTCATTGTGAAATGACCCAGTGAGGAGGAAAAATTTGATTACATAAAAGATAGGGAAGCATTCCTTGAAAGAGGTGTGCTTGTGCTCACAGAGACTTCATGAGTAAGCACGGGGGATGGCCTCAGGTAGGAGCATGGATATTTCCCTTCTGGCAATGACTCTCAACAGGGGGCAATTCTCTCCCAGGGGTGGGGGCAAAGGGGGGAGAATTTGGCAATGTTTGGAGAGAGTTTTAGTTGTCACAACTCAAAAAAGACAGGCCAAAAATGCTACTATATATCTTACAGTGCACAGGACAGCTCCCACCTTCCATCCCCAACAAAGCATTGTTTGGCTCATTATGTCAATAGAAACTGTGTTAAGAAACAGTCCTATGGTAATATGCTCGGTAAGTAGTATGTAAGTTCAGATATTGGTATTTATATGCAAGAAAGAAAGTGATGCATTATGGAAGAATAGTGGGCTTCTTCGGCAACATTAAGGACACACTTGATTTTCAAGGTCACAGTTTTAAAGAAATAACATTCTGCATGATTTAGTTGTATGTTTTCTCCAACTGCAATCAGGTACATGAAACCAATTCCAGAATTTGTGGAGATGTGCATGAAATCAAGGCTGTAGTTTTATAAAGTGAGTCATGGTTAGTAGATATAAATTTATTTGATGCCCAAGGAGAGAACAAAATATTTGAAAGGCTGAATGTGTGAAATAATGAAGCATATTCACAAAACAGCAAATAATCTTTTGTAGAGATGATCATTTAATGCATATGAGAGAAGAAATGAGAACTGTGAGTTAAATTTGTGCTTATGAAATGGGCAGGAGTAAATGATGTTGAATCTAGGCTCAATGATAAAATTATTATTTCAGAATACTCAGAATTGCACTACAGCAAAGAAAAGATTGAAGACGTTAAGTCTAAAAACAAGGAAGCTAATTTTTAAATTAATGCATTAGTCAAGTGTGAATTTATGAAAGCCTTACCTGTTAACAATGACAATAAGAATATAGATGAGGACAGGGATTGAGGAGTAACATTGGGTGGAATCAATTGGGCTTTGAGCTTCATTATATCTCATGTTTAATAAGTAGTATGTGATTTCTAGTCACTATGTAAGAAATCCACATGTTAGACATAGGAACAGAAATAAAATATACAGCCTTCAACATTTTGCTAGACCATGGAGGAGAGTTCTGTACAGAAAACAGAGATTCAAGAGTGGCAAGGAAATGGTGACACCTCTTGATAAATCCTCTTCCTCGGTGGAGACAGGTGTGGCAGTGATGCTCCTGGGAAACAAAGGTAGGTGATTGGTCTAATCCGTTAATAAAGATACTAATGTAGAACTTCTGGAAAATAAACTAAATAGTTTTTGGTAGCAGGAGAGTCTCTAACTATAAAGTGTTTTTAGAAGACTGTACAGGGTTGTCTAGGATTGCTTATATTAACTAAACCAGGAGTCAAAAAATTTACCATCATAATTCCCAGGAAAGTGTCAAGTAAACTAGGCCACTGTCTAAGCATAAAAGGAGATATTTTGTAATTCGCAAAGTACCTCTGTGTATATAAGACACTTGAACATTTTACTTAGAAACTAAATCTAGAAACTTGCAGCAGAGCACATTAAATGACCAAGAAAGGACCTGAGCTCTATACCAGGGGACTGGATCTTTTCCTACTTCCTTAAGTTCTCATTGTTTTATCCTTGAAATTATTGGTAAAGCTTTATACTGAGCAAGATCTCTGATTTGTGAGCCTTTTTTGATGATCTAGTACTTTGTGTGAGCTCGGACTGGCACTGAGGACAGGATTGTCTCTCAGATCCCCAAAATATAATCTTTTTTTTTATGCTAAAGGAGGAAATGAAAAAAATACAATAAAGTTTTGATTCCAGAATGGTCGGCTACCCAACGTTAGTGTGAGTGGTGAAAACATTGAGACATATTAAGGTGGGTAAGTCTTAGCACTGAAAAGTGGAGGACACAGACTAGGATCTGGTAGCAAGGAACAGAGTACAGGGACAAAGGGCAGTTAGAAAATTCTATTAACTGGCATTACTATCCCATCCATAAAAGTCCAACATTTAAGAGTGGAGGGGATGGTAGTGAGAGAAAAGACTGTAAGACTGGATTTTTCTTTACTGAAAGGCCTTATTTTCTGTGGCTTCTTGGAGAAATCTTATGCCTTCTTGGAAATGACTCGAAGCATAGATTACTCAAGAAACAATTCATGTAATAGGAGGCCGTGATCAGGTAATGACTGAATATTGAGGACATTTTATTAAAGAACTGCACATTCATTCAACAGAATATTGGTGTATTGTTATTGGCATGGATTCTTCAAATTCACGATCAGGGCATGTGTTAGAATTCTATTATTATCACATAGAAGGGATTGTTCAGGTGAATCAGTAATCATTAAGTGGTCAAAAACTTTTGAAAAAAACTTTTCCAGATATTATAACAGCCCATCTGCTGCCATTGTTAAGGCAGGGTTTGGCAGGCCTATGCTGAAAAGGTTAAAACCCCCTCCCTAAATCCCCCAGGGGGCACTCCTTTTCATGTGAGAAGAATGTTACAAGTCGAGTGACCTTAGACAGGCTTTCTATTATCCAGAGATAATGCCTTATTTAATGCTATTGACATAGATGATGAAAGGTTCAGTGAGAGGGGCCAGGTGACACTCTCCTGTCTTAGGAGCCTTATGAAACCATGGAACCCCCCCTCAACCCCACCTCTCCCCCCCTAAAAAAAAAAAAAAAAAACGTTCAAAAGGCAGTGACAGACTTAAGTTTAGCTGCTACACATGGGATCATATGAAGGAAAAACTGTTGTAAGCACAGTGGGAAGGAATTAAAAATAAAAGGAAGAAGTAAAAACCAGCTCACTGGAAAGGATTTGCTTTTGAAAAAAAAAAAGTAAATAAGGTTTACAAAGAAGTGAACTTTAATAGATTTCCCAATAAGGAACTGATAGTGCATTATCGACTTTTGAATGAGGTGGGAGGAATGCTATAGGCCCACACCCATCCCTAGGGTATACTTGAACAGGGTGCTGGATTTACCTCCTAGTTAAAACTAGAAGGAGTTTGAAAAAGACTGAATGAAGAGTTAAAATCTGTTCACTCAACCCTCCTGTTGGGCATCTAAGACCACATGCCATAATTTGAGTCAAGTTGCCTGGGATGGTATACAAATTATTTGGGGATTGTTAGAATAGAGTCAGAATAGAATAGAGTAAAAAGCACAGTAACCCTTGTGGAAGATAAGGATGATACTCATGTCTAAGGTGAAACTTGGATTGTATGGAAAGAACAAGGCGGGGGCGCCTGGGTGGCTCAGTCGGTTGAGCTTCCAACTTTGGCCCAGGTCATGATCTCATGGTCCATGGGTTCGAGCCCCTCATCGGGCTCTGTGCTGACAGCTCGGAGCCCAGAGCCTGTTTCAGATTCTGTGTCTCCCTCTCTCTCTGACCCTCCCCTGTTCATGCTCCTTCTCTCTCTGTCTCAAAAAATAAATAAACATTAAAAAAAAAATTAAAAAAAAAAAAAAAAAAAAGAAAGAACCAGGGGAGGAAAACTAGATGAGTTACAAATTGAAATGTGAGATTGCAGAGACTGTTGTGTGAGTACACTGCCTTTACATGAACACAAAATTAGAATTGATATTATATGTGAACTAAGCATTGTCATCTTTGCCCTTTTCACAGAGCATAGTAACTAAGGCTAGCCTTCATCAAGTTTTAATTAGCCATGATAAATAGGTTTCTTTGGAATTGCCCAAACTCTCCTCAGTGGTAAACATTAAGCAATGCAACCTTCCAGGGGGCAATAAGAGACTATTGTTCTAATTAGGTAAACCGTTGAGAAGGAAGCCTTTCTTCTATTCATTCCCTTTTAGTAGTTCTGACTGGTCAATAAGTAAGGGAGACAGTTCCTGGGCATTAACAGGAGGCTATTAAGGTGTTTCATTTGCATGCTGCAGCTACCTAATATGATGAAAATTAGGTTGGAAATAAAGTAGGCTAAAAGGGATAGATACGTCATCAGGACTGGCTACATTATTCATGGGCTGAGTGTGAAATGAAAATACAGGGGCCATTACTCAAAAGTTGTTAAAGATTTCAGGACAGCTCCAATCGACTGTTAAACCGATCTCAGCACCCTCCTAACCACAGGTTTCTCCGTATGTGACTCTACAGGTTGTATAACCATGAAGCTGGCATTATAGACCTGGCTAATGTCTTCTCTCCTATCCCGATTTTGGATTTCAGTTAGTCACCATTGAAATCTTGTGGAATGAAAACACATTCATGCTTACTATCTTATCACAGATTTGTTTTAATTGAATAACACATTGCTGTAATCTAGTAAAGTAGGACTGATAACTAATAGCAAGAACGTCCATACCCTACATTGATGCTATCGTGCTCATTTCTTCTCAGAGGAAGAAGTGGGAGAAGAGTGAAGGATGATAGTCATCCATACTACAAAAAGAAGCTGACTAATAAATCCAACTAAAACTCAAGGCACAGTTCAACGTGTAAAATTCCTGGTAATTATTATGGAGCAACCAGGAACGTTCTTTAACTATAAGAAGCAATTTGTGTCTGACAGAACCTGCTATTAAGCAATAAACTCAGATGCTGGCAAGACTATTCCTCACCTTGGAATCTTGTTTATCCCTATTTACAAAGTCACTAGAAATAATTCTCAATGTGAAAACAACACTGTATTAGTTTCCTAGGGATGCTGTAACAAATTACCACAAATTGGTAGCTGAAAACAATAGAAATGTACTCTCTTACAGTTCTGGAGGCTAGAAATCTGAAATGAAGATGTTGGCAGGGACATAGCCCTCTGTAAGCTTTAGAAAAGCATACTTCCTTGCTTCCTCCTAGATTCTGGTACTCCCAGCATTCCTTGCTGTTCCTTACCTTAAAGACACATGGCTCCAATCTCTGCTTCCACTTTCACCTCACACTCTTTTGTGTATCCTATTCTCTTTCTTAAGGACATCAGGCGTTATGGGATGTAGTACCCTCCCTAATCTAATGTTACCTCCTTTTAAGTAACTACATCTGCAAAAATCCTATTTCCAAATAAGGTCACATTCTAAGGTTCTGAGCAGGCATAAATTCTAGTGGAACACTATTTAACCCACTACAGGTACTGAGGAAAAACAAGCATTGAAAGTAGTATAATAGGGGATGGCACAGACAGTAACATTAGGTCCTTATGATCCAAGGCAATTGATCAGATATTAGAAAATACTCAAACTAGAGCACTTTTGAAGAAATTAAACAGGGCCACTACATCAAAATCCACAGGATTTTGGCTCAAAATTTGCCGCTGGCACCTGTTTATTATGATCCATTTCAAAGGCACATGCATTCACGCAAGATGAAGCAGCCAATGTCAATAAGCAGGACAGAATATGTAATTAATGTGACCCCCAGTGAAAAATGTAAATGCAAGGCCTCCTGCTGAAAAATTCTTAATTGTTGATTTAGTTAAGTCACTGTGCCCTGAGATTAATGAGAAGTAAGTCACAAAATCCACTGGATCATGAGCTAGTAATGTGGGAATGAGGGAGAATACCACAACATATCTTTCCCACCTCTAAAATCTTCTTTTGTTTTGCTTCTAATGGTGGTCCCAAATCCAAATTTAAATTTGTGTATAGTAGAGGAAGGTTATATCAGTGACCAAGGCATGATATCCATGACAGTTGAATTTGACAGGCAGTGCTGCGCAAGGTAATTTATGGAGGGTCTCTACTTCCTCCCATGTAGCCAGTCAGGGCTTCAAGTGAATGCAGCCTCACAAACAAGCAGAGAAAACATCGCCTGACGTCTGTTAAACCCTAAAACATTTGTTTGCGTGTGCTACCAAGGCTCTTATTATTGGCTGTATGTATAAACATTATGTGTTGGAGTTACAAAACCTGATAGTGGGAGGAAGTGTTTGAGAATAGGGTGAAATTATAGCAGATGGAAAAGATGTTTATAAGTAGATTACATTACCACAGAGGGACGCCACCACAGTATTTCCACGCAGGCAGCTCAGAGAGAGGGTATATTTAACTATCTTTTGCTATTCTCCTCCAATGGCCAATGTTGGTAGAAATCTTATGGCCTGTTTTCTGCAGAAAAAGGAAATTGGACTCCTACTGATTTGAATGTTCTACTTGTAAAATTTGGATAAAATAAATCACAAAGTGCTCTCTGATGGCACAGTTTATGGGTGGGTGAGTACAGTTATCATTTAATTCCAAGGCTTTGTTTGCCATTCTAGGATTTTTTTCCAGAAAATACTATCTATCCTATGAATTGCATAGAGCAGAAGATGCTGTATAGCAGAGATTCTGTACCCCCTGTGGCCATAAATCAAGACGATACATTGTTAAGACAGCTCTCTGTGTATGACAGAAAGCAGATAGTGGTAGCCTACTTGGTATATCACAGCTTGATCTCATCTGTTCCTTTAAACATATGAAATTAATTTAAATAATGCAAAAATGGGACCCAGAAAGCCTCAGGGAATGTGCTTTTGGGTGTGATTTGTTGGTCTGAAATTACAAATAACTCCTAGCCAGAGGTACGCAGAGAAATTTATGGGAAGCCTCATGACACAACTATATTGCATTTGGTGGTAGAATAAACGTGATTGGGAATCTCATGACTCACAATAGTTTTAGGTGCCGACAAAACTTTAAACATTTAATTAACATGTAATCCCAACAACATATGTGGCAGATTAATCAGCACTGGTCTCCCTGTGCCAGGCATTTTGCAAGAATTACAAGAGTTGTTCATATATCCCTGAAATATTATTCCAGTAGCCCCATCATTATGATGGAAAAAAAAAAAAAACAACTTGGTACTTCAAATAATGACACTAGAAGGAGTTTGTTTATAGAAGACTAGCTGCTGGAGGAAATCAGCTTGGGTAGGAGACAAAACTCTAATTGAATGCGCTGAATGAATAATGACTCTTCCATACTCATTAACAAGGCTGGAAGTAAGCTTGCACCTTGACTGGGGACAGACTATTGGATATTCTAATCACTATGAAATACACTGTCTTTAAATTTCAATGGAAGGAGTTCACAAAGAGCTAAGAAGACTTAAAGAAGTAAGAAACCAAGATAAAGAAGTAAAATCATGGGAGAACTGCTTAGTGTATGTTATGGCTGGTTGTAACTAAACATTGTGAACTTTAGCATTGCTCTCTAATAGCCCAGGTCATATTAATAGAAAAAAGTTTGTCTTCTGTGCTATGGAATTTGTGGAACTGGATGGATAAGGAATAATTCTCTGATATCCATGGGATGTGGATGAGGAATTTAACCAGTAAACCTGTGTCTATAAAAACCTGGGATATATCCAAGATATGTTTATGTCTATGAATCATATAATGTACAGAGTTTAGTGAATATGGACTTTTAATAACCAGTTTAATCACTGGAAATATATGATATGTAAGAAAAAGTTACTTTTGCTGGAAGGAATATTATTTTCACTTATGTAAGGTATGTCAGGTATTACCAAAATATTTTTGTCACAGCTAAATAATGGCTTAAAATTTCATTGACAGAATTAAACTCATATATGTTTACGGGATGATTCCCAAATGAGAAAATATTGTGGGAGCTGATATGAAGACCCCCAATTAAAGTGAAATCAATAAAAACTATTTTTCCAGATAAAAATTGATCTAAGAAAACTATGTATTTAATTAAATACTCCCACAGGCACACAGAAAACAATTCAAATAATTGAGGTTAATGGAGGAAAAAGAAACAATTGAGTTATAAATGGACTTCAAAAGACCTGTAAAAAGAGATGTTAGCAAATAACATATTTTGTAGAAGGAATTCTTACTCTCTATTGGATAGTTCAAATCAAAGCCAGAGTGTTAGGCTGCTTAAGCAAAATATTGCAGAAAATCTTATAAGACAAATAATGAAAATATATCAGAGATATTTGACCCCAAGATGCTGACCCAAGTCAGAGGGTGGATTAAAAAGGCAAGGAACTAGCACATCCCCCACCCACCATCCTCCATCAACCCTCAGTTTATTCTCTATTATTATGAGTCTCCTAATGGCTTGTTTCCCACTCTTGTTTGTCGCCCCCCCCCCCTTCTCATATGTTCATCTGTTAGGTGGGTGAGAGGTATTAAGGATTATTGATATGATGAGCACTGGGTGTTGTATGTAAGTGATGAATCACTGAATTCTCCTCCTGAAAATAAATAAATAAATAAATAAATAAATAAATAAATAAATAAACAAACAAATAAACAAATAAAACTAAAGGGACCAACAGCTAATCTGTGATTCTCTACTATTACTAAGGAGAGGCCCTCCCAGGACACAAAGAAAACATGTGACCCGGTGCAATTGTGTAAACATACTAATAACAGAGCTCCTGGCAATCAATCCAAATGTTTTTCTGCCAGAAGAGTGATTATCAATAGAAATTCTTTTAGTAGAATGTGATCCAGGTGTTTAGGATCGCTTATAGTTAGCAAAGCAGGGATCCATGTATTTACGGGAGATGACACCCTGGAAAATGCTACATATGCCACGTAACTCCCTGGTAAAAGAATACAAATATTTTATGTAATATTTGTAAATATATGTAAATATAATATTTAAAATATGTAAAATACTCTCCATGTAAGTGAAGTGTCCACACACCTCCCTAAAAATCCCTTCACTCTGCCTGGGCAAAGGAATGTCTGATGAAAGAGGCAAGGGCTTGGGAATCAGAATAAGATATCTGAACCAATCCTTGTTTGCCAGTGCCGAATGATTACCCGAATTCTCAAAATTTCTAGTAAAGCTTGATGTTCCATAAGATCTTAGATTCTTGCAAGTCTAACTTCACAATTCTATCATTTTGTGCTATCTCAAGGAATCATGTCAATGTAAAGGAATGAGTCCAGAAACCTCAAAGTTTTCAGTATTTAGGAGTCAGAGTAGATAAGAAAAAGAACCTATATGACTTACAAATGTATGAGAAGAACTAGGCAATAAAAGTGTAAAATTAAAAGAAGGACATAATTTCATGAAGTGAGCTAGAACAAGTCAGGTAAAAAAAAAAAACAATAAATCAACGGTATCTTTCAGTAGTCAAGATAGAGTATGGGAGGCTAGAAGAGTGCTATCTGTGTTGTAATACTCAAGTCTACCTTTGCAGTGCTTAAGCCGCCAGAGGCACTAGGTAAACAGGTGAGTGTGGCTGTGTTCCAGTAAAAACTCATTTACAAAAACAGGTGGCAACCAGCATTTGGCCCATTGGCTGCAGTTTGCCTATCCCCAGCTTAATAAACCCAACTCTGGTCATAAGAATGATTTCACTTTAGTTTTAAACTTTCCCATATGCTCAAGAAAGAGAAGTAAAACTAAAAGATCTAAGAGAGGAAAATATAAGAAATGCAAAGAAATAGTAATGGCAGTATAAGAAGATGTATTTATGAACATGGGAGAGAAGATTTTCTTGTGTCCTTTCTTTCTATGAGATGGGAAGGAAAAAGCCAAGAACTGATACAAATTAGAGTCAGCACCTTTAAAATGAGGGGAATCTGGGGCGCCTGGGTGGCCCAGTCCATTAAGTGTCGGACTTTGGCTCAGGTCATGATCTCACAGTTCATGAGTTCGAGCCCCACGTCCGGGTCTGTGCTGACAGCTCAGAGCGCGGAGCCTGCTTCGGATTCTGTGTCTCCCTCTCTCTTTCTGCCCCTCGCCCTCTCTCGCTCACTCTCTTTTTCTCTCAAACATAAATAAAACATTTTTTTTAAATGAGGGGAATAATATTACTGTGGAAACCAGAAGACAAAGTCCATCTGCTAAGAATCAAGTGTGGGCTGGGTAATTTAAAAAGTTGGTGAATGTTGGAGTATCTATTGTGCAAAAATAAATGAGAAAAACAATTTATCAGAAAGTCAAATAATTTAAAGTGATAATATGGAAAAATAATCCAGACACAGAGTTTGTGTCATTCACTAAAGTGTCTAACCCAAGAGAGTAAACTATGCCTCCTGAAAAAAAAAGCCACCATTTGAACTTCACTGTTCAGTCTCGGTGTTATTTTTTAGGAAATTCTACCAAGTTTCTAAGTGCTTTTTTCTAAGAAGGTTCAGGAGTGTATGCAAATGTAACATGAAATAATTAAATAGCAGAATAGAATATATTAGCAGAGACTTATATTTTTTGATCTTATAATAAACACTATCAAAACAAATAATTTGTTTTAATTTAGTTTAATAAGATAACATACATATATTAATTTTAACCTATGACCAAATCCAAAGTCATGTGAAAAGTAAATATTTCTTTAAGCTTTTTTTTTTTAAACTAAGCAGATGTAGAATATTTAACTCCAAATTAATTGGGGGAACTTCATAGTATCTTATAATTAAGTTGCCTTTAAATATGCCTGAACCTTCAGGCAAACATCTGTGGTATTTGTCTCCACATGTTTCAGCACGATGAGGTGATTTGAATTCAGCAAAAATTTTAATAGCTTAAGTTGAAACAGGAATTATCCTAAGGGAATCTAGTGGAAATGCATTCAAGAATATAAGTACCATATCTATTTCTTTCATGAATATTGGCTATGCTTTGATGTAGCAATTGTTCCTAGGCAAACACTTTATGAAGACAAATGATTGATATAATGGAGGACCTAAAGATGCCCTAAAGCACATGAAAACAGAAGTACCTTTGTCCTGAAGAAGCCTGTATTCTTACGTCTATAGTTTGAATATAAAATTTGAATGTAAAAATTGGGGCTGCAAATATTCTACAAATCACAAGGAACGGCATTCAAACTAGTGCCGTGGCATCCATTCAAAACATCTGAAGCCATTTGTCTTCCTGAATCGCACCCAATGTAAAGCTTTTTCACACAGAACTAAACAGAAGTGAGCATCAGTAACACTTCCAACACGCATACATTTTGTTCTAAAGGAACAGCTGTTACTTGATGAAAAGTTGATGAAAGATGCCCAGCATTTGTTTTTAAAAAAGTTATCACCCAAATAAGAATTGTTGGGAACCAGATGTTAAAATTGAGAGTGGTCTGTTTATTTCAGTTGAGAGTGTTATAAAAATGTTAATAAGGTGTTTTTATATCTATTACATGGTGATGTTTGACTCTTTAATGTGCTTTTTGTTATATTTGACTGCCATTTCTGTAGTGTGGTGTTATTGGCGTTAGATCACTGAAGAGTAAATAAAGTGAGAGAAATGCTCTCTTGGAACCAGAATAATGAACTGGAATGGAAATAGGTGACACGATTCTGCAGACACCTTACAATGAAAGCTTGGAAACATTAATATATTTCCTGTGCTGAGAAATAACCTCACATTATTTAACTTGATATTTATCATCACGTCTGAAGGAACTGTACTGAGACCCCCGAGACATCTGAAGGAGACCGTGATTTCTCATTACTTGAACCCACCACCTGCCATGTGCAGCCCACCCCCATCAGTTTTAGCAGGTTTCAATCAGCCACTTACTATATAATGTGTAAATTGTTTTAATTACATAAATAATACATTCTCCTCAGAGATAACTAACAGTTAAAGCCTCACTGAATAGTACTGAAATCCAATTTCTTCTTCGGAGAGGATTATTGTTTCTAGTTTGGTGTATATTTTTTTCCTAATATATTTGATGCATTTATAAACGCATGTATATTTGCCTATTGAAAATATGCATGGGGGCGGCTGGGTGGCTCAGTTAAGCATCCGACTCTGGATTTTGGCTTGGATCATGATGTCATGATTTGTGGGATTGAGCCCCGCATCAGGCTCTGCACTGACAGCATGGGGTGTGCTTGGGACTCTTTCTCTCTTCCTCTCTCTCTGCCCCTCCCCTGTTCTCTCTCTCTCTCTCTCAATATAAATAAATAAACTTAAAAAAGAAAACTTAAGAAAAGCAAAAAAAGAAAATATGTACAATTGGCTTTTGCCAGTATGCTCTCTTTAATGAAGTGCTCATTATGGGTCAGTTTGAGGTGTGTCTTTTTTTTCCTATTGAACAATATACCTGAAAAATCTTACCATGAGAATAACACTAGCGTTAAAGGTAATAAAATTAATAATATTAGGCATATTTATCCCAGTGCTTACTGTGCACTGGGCATTAAGTGTGGTACATGGATTATCTCATTTAATCATCATGACAAACAAATGAAATTGACAGTGCTCTTACTGAATTTTACAGAAGAGGGGGGGAAGTAGGTACTTTTCTCAAGGTCAATACAGGGAACAAATGCTTTAATCCAGAAGGTTCTGTTTTCAGAGATCAAGTCATTAACCACTACACAAAATGGCAGCATTGTAGTCTGCATAATGAATAAACCATTTTTGTGTAGCCATTCTTGTCTTGATAGATGTTTAAAGTTCTTCCAATTGCAGTGCAATACTGCAATTGACATTCTCGCATATTATTTACAATGTATTTCCAAAGATGGAAATCTTAGCCCTATATTTATTATTTATAGACGGTAGAATACATAAGAATTGTACTCTAAAGCAACTCCCAGCTGTATATTATACCAGCATAGTTTGAGCCTTCTTACATTCCTACATCCTCAAAAACCTTATTAAAGTTTTTCATATTGCTGGGATGCCTGGGTGGCTCAGTTAGTTAAGCTTCCGACTTTGGCTCAGGTCATGATCTCACGGTTCGTGGATTTGAGCCCTACGTGGGGATCTTTGGTGACAGCTCAGAGCCTGGAGCTTGCTTCAGGTTCAGTATCTCCCTTTCTCTCTTTCCCTCCCTTACTTGCGCTCTGTCTCTCTCCTTCTCTCTCTCTCTCTCTCTCTCACACAAAAAAATAAATAAACATTAAAAAAATTTTAACAACAACAAAAAAAATTTTCATATTGCCTAACTGATAGAGGTAAAAATGGTACTTAGTTTTAATTCATTTAACTGATTAGTAATATTAGGCTAATTACATATGTTCATCATTATTTGTATGTACTGTAATTCAGAAAGTCTTTTCAGAAATTTTGCTTGTTTTTCCATTATGTTGAGTCTCTCCAAGAACCAGTTTGAAAGTTAGCTCTTACAAAAAAACTTTCCTGTTTCCCCAATTTGAAACACTTGCTTCCTCATTTACATTTTACAGTAATTTATCTACAAATTCTCCCATGGCGTCACATTCTACTTTTTTCCCATAATTGTTATTTCCATATTTTCTAATCTCCCCTTTAATCTCCTTTAGGTGATAGTTTGTGCTGATTAATGTTTATATTTCATATTAAAATTAACAAAATTAAAATAATGAAAAATTTATTTAACTTAGTTTTTAGTTTTTTTTTTCTTTTTTTTTTTTTTTTAATTTTTTTTTTCAACGTTTATTTATTTTGGGGACAGAGAGAGACAGAGCATGAACGGGGGAGGGGCAGAGAGAGGGAGACACAGAATCGGAAGCAGGCTCCAGGCTCTGAGCCATCAGCCCAGAGCCTGACGCGGGGCTCGAACTCACGGACCGCGAGATCGTGACCTGGCTGAAGTCGGACGCTTAACCGACTGCGCCACCCAGGCGCCCCTTTAGTTTTTTTTTTTCAATTACTATTTATACCACCTACTGACAGACTTATTTCTAGCATATCTTATTTTAAAATAGTAAAAGCAAACTGAAAAAAATCCTTTCATGATCATTCAGATTCATAAAAGTGATCTGCTCTAAATACGAGATAAACGAGTTTTATTTTATCCATATATATTCTAAGAACAATTCATCATATGTCTAGAAACTTCTCTGATTTTTGTCCTTCAAGAGAACTAAAAAAAAAATCTTCTGTCCTTATTTAAATTATAAAGAATAAGGGCCCCTGGGTGGCTCAGTCAGTTGAGCATTCAACTCTTCATTTTGGCTCAGGTCATGATCTCACGGCTCATGGTTTCAAGCCGCACACCAGGCTTAGAACTGACAGTGTGGAGCCTGCTTGGGATTCGCTGTTTCCCTCTCTCTCTGCCCCTACCCCTCAAATAAACACTGGGGGCACATGAGTGGCTCAGTCAGTTAAGCATTGGAGTCTTTACCTTGACTCAGGTCACGATCTCATTGTTCGTGGGATCAAACCCAACCCACGTTGGGCTCTGCACTGACATTGTGGAGTCTTCTTGGGATTTTCTCTCACCCTCTCTCTTTGTCCCTCCCCTGCTCATGCTCTCTCTCTCTCAAAATAAATAAACATTAAAAAATAATGATGAATTTAAAAATTCTTTAAAAACTCAAAGAAAACATTTAAAAATTTCTTCCATTATTAAAAACTGTTAATTATGAAATTATCATACAATTTTTATTTAGTTTATTCATTTAAGTTTTTTTGGCATAAAATGATATATTTAATTGTGATGTAATAACAATAAAGAAATAAAGACAATGTGGGACTTTAAGCAGAATTCAGTACATAAACAAGGCTCATTTGACGATTTCTACCAAATAACAACAGATTCTGTTCTTTGGTGGACTACCAATATTACTCTTGGTAATATTCATTCCTTGTAGAATCTTTGCTATTCACTTTGGAAAACACCTCAGTATCTTGCTTGTTCTCTCTGGCGTTCTTTCTATTGCAATCAGCCATAGTTGTGCACCTCTTCCATTTGGTCAAGGTTTATATTTAAAATAGAAGGCTTTGGCATTCCATAAATCTGGAATCTAATTCCAACGGTTGCTCATTAGCTGTGTAAAATAAGAGCAAAATTTTGAACCTCTCATTTGGTTTCTTTATTTGTAAAGTAGGGATATTAATATAGACTCTTAGAGGGGTAGATTAAATGACATATTTAACAGGAATAAGTTTATATAGTAATTGCTACATAAGAAAAACTCAGTAAACTATGGCTATTATTATCATTATTAATATTTCCAATAAATGAAGGCTGACTTGGTTTTTATAGTCCAATCAGAAGAAAGGGCTGATTTTACACACACACACACACACACACACACACATCGCATTCTTTGTTACTTCAAATGTACAAAGTCAATTAGCCACCTTGTATGCCCATTTTCTGATATATAAAACAATGGCAATATATTGGTAGACACTATTGGTAGGCTATGTGACAGGCTAAACAAAAGCTATACATACACTTTTGTCTATTTTTTCATCTAATAAACTAAAACATCCATGTGTTGGTGGATGTGGCCATGTAATGCAGGTGACATGTAAGTGGATGTCACAAATGTCATTGCACGTCTGTAACTCGATGCTTCAATGTCAGTCACAGTTCCACTGCTTTTCTCCCAGTCCTAAGCTATTTTCTCCTGCTTCTTTCATAGGAGAAAATAAACCCCGTGCATGTTAAGTCTACTTTTACTTGCATTCTGTGTTACTTAGAGCTAAAACTTATTTTAACTGAAACTAATATTAATACTTGGTCACAGATTCAGTCTGAAGGTTATAATAGATTAAGTACAGAGTTCTGTTCATTCAGTAAATAATTTTAAGTGTCTGGTTATGAGCAATGTGATATTTAAGCCCCTGGAATAATGTGGTCAACTGAAAGATCTGCAACTCTTTGATTACATGAAAGTAACTGGAGACAGCTGAAAGCAGGCAAATAAATAGATAATTGCATATTTTGTCCACTTCTCTAAATGCGATAAATGTGGCAGATAGAACTAAGTGTAGGAGTAGAGGAAGAAGAAGTGATTATGAAAAGGTGATCAATGAAATATAATCTAATGGGTGATATTCGAAGATAGGAATAATTAGGGAAAAAAGAATTAGAACAGTTTAGCTTTGTAAAACCTCTTGAAAACACCATTCCTCTTTTAAATTAACAATGAAATTTATCTAATGTGTAAAAAAACAGTGGTTCGTTGGTGGGTCAGAAAAGTTAACTTGGTTAGTATAAAAAGTGAGAAGGAGGGGCGCCTGGGTGGCGCAGTCGGTTAAGCGTCCGACTTCAACCAGGTCACGATCTCGCGGTCCGTGAGTTCGAGCCCCGCGTCAGGCTCTGGGCTGATGGCTCGGAGCCTGGAGCCTGTTTCCGATTCTGTGTCTCCCTCTCTCTCTGCCCCTCCCCCGTTCATGCTCTGTCTCTCTCTGTCCCAAAAATAAATAAACTTTGAAAAAAAAAAAAAGTGAGAAGGAGACTGGAAGAAATATTAGAGATAAGCAGATGGCAGATTATGTAGAGGCTTGTTGGAAATAACAAAAAAATGTTCTATTCCAGTAGTATTGCTGAGTAAGAAATCCATCTCAAACTATTTGGAATAAGCCAATAAACTTTTATCATAGCCACACATTCTATGGGTCAGGAATTCAGAAAAGGCACAATGGGGATGGCTTTTGTCTCAATGATGGGTCTCATCAGGGAAGACGCATATACCTGGTACTGACTCATCATTGAGGGCTGGAACAGTCAGAACTGAGAGGTTCATTTCCAAGATTGCTTCTTTATTCACATATCTGGCACTTGGCCTGTAACATTTGAAGTCAGACACGATCTAGGTCTTTCAGCAAGACTCATATGCAAGGTCTCTCCAGTTAGCTTAGGTTTCTCTCAGCATCAGAGAGGACCTCCTGAGTGAGTGTTCTGATAGAACTGAGCAGAAGTCACATGGCCAATTCTGACCAGATCTCAAAGGTCATGTAACATTGCTTCTTTGGTATTGTAGTAGTTTAAGGAATCTGGGTCCTCCCAGATCAAGGTCAGGGACCTTAGACTCCATCTCTCTGTGAAATCAAAGTTGAAAAACTCTGAAGCTATATTTCATAACCATAACACTATAGCAAATGGGGGAAAATAGAATATATGCATATGTTTTACTGTCTCCATTCTTCTTAGAAGTACTGTTTTTTCACTCTCCTCCATATTCTGCTACTCATAATCTTTCTCATTTTTCTCCATTAAGTTCTGTCTCTCAGAAACAATCCGATTCAGTTATTTTACATTAAATTATAAAATAAAGATAATTTTGAAGCATTGTCACTTGCAAGGGAAAGCATATTTAATTCACAAAATTATAGATCTGGATAATTTATTAAACTCCCTTTCCTAGGGGAACCAGAGTAGAAAGGTAAAAAGTCTGACAGGGTATAATGAATATGCATATATTATATTAGTGTAGAAACTGTGGTTCATTAAAGCGCATTTGTCCTATCCACAAAGAATACCTATTATTAATATTTTGTCTTGCTATATGAGACTGAGGACACAAAGAGCCAGTCTTTATTTTTCCTAAATAAGCCAAAATTAGAATTTTTATCTGAATTCTTTTGATGATTTTATCTTAAAATTAAAAACATTCTCATCTCTGAGCCTTTTTTTTTTATCCAGAGCTCATAAGCTTCTAGCTCATAAACTGTCATTAAATTAAAATAAGAGAGTAATCATAAAATTGAGGCAGCAGTGGAGATAGTTATTGTTTTGAAGGTGATAATCATTTGCCACCATTTGTAAAAATATGAAATAGTTGTTTTCTCCAATGATTTTATATTACCATCAATTTTTTTCTTCAGATTCTTTCAATAAGATAAAAATAAGCATTTCTAAGTTCATCTTTATTTAAAATCAGTTAACTTAACAATATTGAATCTTTTACCTTACTGTAGAAGTTAATTTACTGAGTTATATCCACTAAATCAAATAATTATTGTATGTTTGCAGTATTTCACAGTATTTTTCTATTATAATTCCTTTTTTTTCCTATGTGTGAGGAAAAACATTTTTTTTTTCATGTGTTAATTGAAGATATTAGAGCTTCTAAGAATGGAAGCTAGGACAGAATAATCCTTATTTCAATTATACTCCATGATTTCCATTATATGGACTGTTCTTAAAAATCCCCCAAATTTTGTGCCATATAAAAAGAAGTTGAGTGTCAGGTATCAAACAGAGCCACTGGAATCAGTCATGAAAGATAGAGAGAGGAAACAGTAATGTAATTCTTGAAAAATTATGGTATGTTACAGGGTCACAGAATTTGTTCCTTCTAATTTTCAGAAATAATATTGGAATTTAAGAAGAGAGAATACTATCAGGAAAGAGGCATTTGTATGATCTAAAAGTTCTTTCTGGCCACATTCATTTTCATACTTCAACTCTCATTTTTATGTTAACAATTCCATAATAACTATATTTATCTTTTTTCTCTGTATAAATTTTATTTGAAAATGGAAATTCCCTTTAAAGATACCGAAGCAGAGCACCTGGGTGCTCAGTGGGGTAAGTCTCCCACTTTGGCTCAGGTCATGATCTGATCATGATTTGCGAATTCAAGTCCCACATCAGGCTCCGTGCTGACAGCTCAGAGCCTGGAGCTTATTTTGGATCCTGTGTCTCCCTCTCTCTCTGCACCACCCCCACTCATGTTCTGTCTGTCTGTCTGTCTCTCTCTCTCAAAAATAAGTAAACATTGAAAAAAACATTTAAAATATATATCAAAAGCAGAACTTAATGAATATGCATTCAAAAAGTTCTGTTTAAGTCTTCCCTATTTCAGTCACTGTTACCACCATTGTTTCCATGTATCAGACACAAGGAGTCAATTGATGAATCATTTATGTCTCTTTTGTATATGACTTTTTATGAAGCTTCCCTGTTTTCCAGTACCATTGTGTGTCACCTCATATATCAAAATCACATTTATTTTGCTCTCCTTCCCTCCAAACGTACTTGTTCCACTGAAACTTACATAATTCTCTCAATGATACAATGAATTATGTACGATTCTGTTCACAAACCTTCAGAGACTTCTCACCGAATAACAGAATTAGAATAAACAGTTAATTCAGTCATGTGTTAATGCATAACAAAATACCCTGATCATCGATTCTTCCTTTTTTTTTTTTTTTTAAAGTTTGTTTGTTTGTTTAGAGAGTACATGCGCCTGTGCACCAGCAGGGGAGGGGCAGAAAGAGAAAGAGAGAGAATCCTGAGCAGGCTCCATGCTATCAGTATAGTGCCCAATGTGGGGCTTGATCCCTTGGACTGTGAAATTGTGACCTGAGCTGAAACCAAGGGTCGGGTGTTCCCCTATTCTCCCTTTTTTAAAACCACTACTGAATTAAAAATTTCCACTTCCAATTATGAAACATTTCAAACGTGCCAAATAATAGAAGAAAAAAAAAAACTTTTGGTACAGTGGTACAACCATAAGTAAGATTTTACTATAAGAAATATTATCAGAGATACTAGTGGCTTAAATTTGAAATTTACTTGCCTATTTCTATACTTTTACCAGTACACTTTTTACAAAGATACAGCTATAGCGAATATTTACATGTAACATACAGTAGTTATGTTTGTATCTTCAAAATTAAAATAAATATCATAATTTTCTGTGTATTACATGAAATGGACTTTCTAATCTCACTATTGTATTTTTGAGAGCCAGTCCTGATGATGCTTGGATATCTACTTTTGTTAAATTTCCATGTAGGATTTAATTAAATAAATAATTAAAAATTTTTCATATTAGGGAATATTTAAGAACAATTTTATTTTACTTATTATTTTTTAATAATTTATTTATTTATTTTTTTTATTTTTTGAGAGAGAGAAAAAGAGAGCACAAGCCGGGGAGAGCCGGAGAGTGGGGAGACACAGAATCCAAAGCAGGCTCCAGGCTCTGATCTGTCAGCACAGAGCTGATGAGGGGCTGGAACCCGTGAACCATGAGATCATGACCTGAGCTGAAGTCAGATGCTTAGCCTAGCTGACTGAGCCACCCAATAGCCCCTTAAAAACCATTTTAAATGTTAAAAACAGTGCTGTAATGAATATTCATGGTCTCTTTTCTCATACATGTTAAAATTTCTGTAGGATAGACCAAGAGCAGGCACAGGGATTTTGAAACTTTGAGTACGTGCATCTTGAGTCCTTTTTGGTATTGCCAAATTGCTTTCCAAGATAGTTGTATACATTTATCTTCCCACCATACAAACTTTAGAGTTCCTATTTTCCCATGGCTTCACCAAGCAGGGGAGATTTTCTCAAGTGCTAAATGGTAAAATAAGAATGACAAATGTGATCACTTTAAAAACTCAATGTAATTAAATAGAATATATCTTATGTTTTATTTAAAACTGACACAATGTGTTTTTCACATTTGGAATTAGTATGATGTTGGGATACAATTTATAAGTTTTAAAATATATCAACCAACTATACCATTGCTATTGTTTGAATAGTTACTAATTTTCCTGGCTGATATGAAATACATACATAAGATATAAAAAGTCTTGTATCTATTGATGATGTCCTGATATATGCTCCAATGGTCAAATTCTTTTTTTTATTTTTTTTATTTTTTTTAATGTTTATTTATTTTTGAGACAGAGAGAGAGACAGAGCATGAACGGGGAAGGGTCAGAGAGAGAGGGAGGCACAGAATCTGAAGCAGGCTCCAGGCTCTGAGTGGTCAGCACAAAGCCCCACGCGGGGCTCAACTCACAGACGGCGAGATCATGACCTGAGCCGAAGTCGGACGCTCAACCGACTGAGCCACCCAGGCGCCCCATCCAATGGTCAAATTCTTAATCTCTGAGTCAATGTCACACTGCATAATTACTATGGATTTCTAATCAATGCTTATTGACTCTCTACGCAGTGTCAGCATGTGAGTTTTCCAGGGCTGCAGCAGGTTACCATAAACTGGGTGGCTTAAAGCAACAGAAACATGTTCACTCACAGTTCTGGAGGTCTGAAGTCTAAAGTTAAGGTGTCATTAGGTCATTATCTTTCCAAAGATTCTAGAGGTGAAGCTTTCTTTGTTTCTTATAACTTCAGGTGGCTCCAAGGTGTCCTTTGGCTTGGGACTGCTTAACGCCAATCTCTTCCTCTGTCCTCACATGGCTTCGCCTCTTCTCTGTATATAATGTGATGTTTTGATATATGTGTGCATTGTGAAATGATTACCACAATCAAGATAATTAACATATCTATCCCTTCCTATATTTACTTTTATTCTTTTTTCCTGGAAGCCGAGCTATCCCGGCCTGAGTGGCAGGGCCCGGGCTGTGGCCGGATTGGTGACTGCAAGGCAGACCACTGACAGTGAAGCTTCTTGTACTCCTGCTTTTAGGTAATTTGGCCTTAAAAGTACCCGGGGTATTGTCTGTTGGGGAATTGCCCTCGGCAGGCCCCCTGGGAAAAGAACCATTAGGGAAGAAAATAAGTTTCCGCAAGGAATTGTGCGGCCTTACGTTTAGCCCTTGCCACCCCCTATGGAGACTCCTCTACGTTTGCCAACAAAGAAGGCCCATAAAGGAGAGACATGGATTTGAAAGCCTCACTCCCCTAGGCCCACCTGGCCCCCCGGAGGCATTCCAGATGATGACTGAACCTAGTCGGTTAAGGTACAGAATGGTTCATTGGTTCCTGGGTGCATTGTCTCTCTGAGAATGTATGAGGCATGGATTTCTAAGACTTTTTCAGCCCCTTTCTGGCACCTCGGACCGAGGCAAACACACTGTTCTTCTGGCCTCATGTGTTTAGGAGGTCATGTCCCTGTAACTGTTCCACTTGAGGTGTTGAGAAATGGAGGGCCTTTCACGAGAACAGCAAACAAATGCTTTGTAGATTATAGATAAATGCAGATGCATAATGGAACAATGTAAGAAATTAATCAATAATCAAAGGGTATGCGGGAAAATTAGGGGAAAATCGCCATGTTATTTCTTTTTTTAAAGGTTTTTTTTTTTTTTTTCAACATTTTATTTATTTTTGGGACAGAGAGAGACAGAGCATGAACGGGGGAGAGGCAGAGAGAGAGGGAGACACAGAATTGGAAACAGGCTCCAGGCTCTGAGCCATCAGCCCAGAGCCCGACGCGGGGCTCGAACTCACGGAGCGCGAGATCGTGACCTGGCTGAAGTCGGACGCTTAACCGACTGCGCCACCCAGGCGCCCCTCGCCATGTTATTTCTTAAAGGTTGTTTACACATAGGAACATTTTCAAAAAATTAGGTAATGTTAGAAAAACACAGATGACGTATGCTACAAGGAAATCACTAGCAAATATAATGCCACGTTTGCTACAATAAATCGGCCAGTTCAACACACTGCTGTTGTCTGTGTGCATTTTTACTTTAGTTTTAGTTGTTTATTTTAGTTTCTTATTTTTTAGTTTTTTATTTTAGTTTTGTTTTATTTTCACCGACGCCGTTCTTCCTTCTGGAACCCCTGGTTGCTGGAGCTGGTCTCCGGAACTTTTTGGTGTTAAGAACACTTGAGATATACTATCTTAGCAATTTTTTTTTTTTTATTATTTTTAATGTTTATTTACCTTTGAGAGAGAGAGACACACACACACAAAAAGAGTGTGAGTGGTGGAGGGGCAAAGAGAGAGGGAGACAGAATCCCAAGCAGACTCCAGGCTCTGAGCTGTCAGCACAGAGCCCGGCACAGAGTTCAAACCCACAAACTGTGAGATCATGACCTGAGCTGAAGTTGGCTGCTTAACCGACTGAGCCACACAGGTGCCCCTATCTTACCGAACTTTAAATATATAATACCTTATTATTAACTATAGTCACCATACTTTTCTAGTTATTTTCACTATAACATCTTTTATCCTAAGGGTTGCTGCTCTTATTATTAGTGTTACAGTTTCTAATAGTCAATGGTCATCTAGATTTGCCGTGATACTTAACAGTTCTTGTATTTACCATTACTATTTGCTTCCGTACTTTCCTTTCTAGCTCCTTTTCATTCTTCCAGTATTATTTTTTATAATGATCCAAGTGTCCTGATGGTTGCCTGAACGTGGATGATAGTGATAGAATAACCTGATAGTATATACACATATACATATATTTTTTAAATCTGGTATATTTTATTTTATTATGTTTTAAGTTTTATTTATTTATTTATTTAGAGGGAGAAAGAAAGCATGAGTGGAGGAGGGGCAGAGAGAGGGGGAGAGACAGAGAATCCTGACACGGAGCTCTATCTCATGAGCTGTGAGATCATGACCTTAGCTGGAATCAAGAGTTAGACACTTACCTGACTAAGCCACCCAGACACCCTTGTTTATTATTCCTTTTTAATATATTTACCCATTTATATATTCATTACATATTATATATATTTCATAATTTATTTTAGATTATTTATTTTTAATCCTTTTAATCTTATTTTTCTTCTAATTTTCATTGCTCGTAAATCATTTTTAATTTTATATTTTGTTATTTTTGTTTGAAAATTTATTTTTAATAGAGTTTTAAATTTAAATATTTTCCCTTGTGGCAATTCCTTGTATTTGGGACAATGGATCATTCCTCAGAAAAAAAATGTGTTTATATTTATACTTCTTATGCTAAGAAACTCATGGGAAATATTGACTTTAGACCAATTTTTATTTCAGTTTATCATGTCTAAGATTTCTAGACTACATGAGTTTTATAAATTCCTACTTCAATCTTGAGTAAGGAATAGGGAAATGATGGCAAATTCTTAGCTATTTTCTTAAGAACTGAAAAAAGTAGAAAATGTTTCATGCTCTTTGATGTTCGGCAGAAATTTTGTTCTGGGCAATTTATTTCAGGGCCCTAAGTATTTGGAATCTCCAGAAGGTCAAATATACCTAATCCCTGATTTCCATTAAATTATAATCCTTATATAGTTAAAATAATAACTCTCAAACAAATATAAAATGCTACACTTTAAAGAGGTTACTTAACTAATTACTTAAGGACGCAGTCAGTACAATGTCTGTAAATGGTACAAAGCACATCTGAGAAACTGATATATTCAGTGGTGGTTTAACAAATGAATGTTACAATATGGCGGCTGAGTTAGATATAAAATTGATTGATACACAACTATTTATTCATGCTCATAAATATGTGAGGTTATTTGTTTCAACTTGGAGTAAATGTTTGTATCTCCACAGAAAAAAAAAAGTTAAGTTTTATTTTCACTAAGTTTGGGATCTTCAACCACTAGGAAGCAGTGAAATGAACCAAATGCATTCCCCTAGAAAAACCTTGGGTACCCTTTATACCCAAATGACATTGAAGTGTATGTTGCTCAGCCTTATTATATATTTATTTAACCTCATTTCCATGTTTGAGATAATTTTCCTGACACATGGCCCATCACCCACCACCAACCTACTCAGGGCATATACACCTCAAAATCCAATCCTTTCTATTTGCTTACCTCTATCCCATGCCTGCTCAGAGGATTAAAATCTCATTTTTTTTTTTTTGGATATTCCTGTTGCTGTGCTATGCTACATACCTCAGCTACACATTTTAAACAAAGATTAATACCTTTTACACAGTATTCCTGGCATTTACACTGCGAAGGATTTCAAGTTATCTTTCTTACTCTTCTGTTTGAACTAGAGTGCCCTTATCATGGTCCTTCTCAAACAATTGCAATTTCATGAAAACTTTATTCAGCCCTCAATAAATTATCTTTTCCCTTCTCCGAATCTAAATAATGATTAGTTTCTGTCTCTTTCGTATATTTATTCAACCAATTTTATTCTTTTGGACTCGCGCACACACACACACACACACACACACACACACACACACACACGGAGTCACATCTTCTATGGTAGAAACTAAGTATTAAGTATAGCCAATATGTTCCTTAAAAAATCCAAAACTGTCTTCCAAATAAACTGGGTTTTTTTGTACCAAATTTTACTACTTCCAGAAGCTATCAATTAGTCATGGTTTGGTTTGGTTTTACTTTTTTCTGTATCACCTCCCTTCCTGCCCATGACATTCATTACTTTTTCTATTTTTTTTTCCCCAATAAGCATCTTACCTTTAAATGTAATGGTAGGCTGAATAACCCACCACTTTTAAATACTGTTTTTTGTTATTTCCTTTCCTTTCCTTTCCTTTTCTTTCCTTTCCTTTCCTTTCCTTTCCTTACCTTTCTTTTCTTTCCTTCCTTCCTTTCTCCTTTCCTCCCTTCTTTTGTCCCCTCCCACCTTCCTTTCTTCCCTTCCTCCTTTGTTCCTTTTTTTGATAAGCTTATGTGGTTTAATTCATATAACCTAATATATATAGAGAAACTTCATTATATTTGTATTTACTGTTCAAATAAATCATAAATGTCTTGATGGAGATGAGTATGCATAGTTTTCTTTGCATTCTAAGCAGTATTATTTAGGCTTTGAATAAATAAAGGATTCATAATATTTGTTTTATGAAAGTGAAATAATCATGAGTGGCTACATATCCTTGTTTCCAGAAGTTTTCTTGTTGATTCTTTATTAAAAACACTAGATAATCCCCTGACCACAATCCTTCCTATGTAAAACCTCATATATTCTCTTAATTATTATGTGTGCTTTCATCTATCAGTATATCTCCAAGATTGCAGAAAAATTGGGATTATAATAAGTGTAAAGCATCTACAATTATAAGAAAATCTTGAGGCAAGACACTTCATAAGACTTTAGAGAGTAGATCAGTAAAAATAATTCATGATAGAAGAAGCATGGATTCATCAGCTTGACTATTGTTTTAGGTAGTAAAACAACATTTATAAAAGAGGCTTCAGTAATAATGCCTAATGTTTCATTCATATAGGGTAACTTAGTAATTCAGATGTTTTAGGGCTCTTGGTTTTCTTTTTTTTTTTTTTTTTTTTCCAGTTCTTTTATGTAAGAGTGAAGTGGTCCTTAAATGACAATTTTTTTTTCTTCTTCCTTATGGCAATAAATACAGAAAGTTCTAGCGAAAACTGCCTTTTCAAAATATACCTGAACTCTGTGAAAGATCCTATTGTATTTTATTTTAGCTATTTAGCTATTAGCCTGTCAATCACTAAGGAAGTGGAATCAATTAACAAGTATCAACCACTGTGCTAGGACTTGCTCACATTTTTTCATCTACCTAACAGAATCTTCATAGCACCTGAACAGATGCTAATTCACAGGCATTTGATCAATTGAATAACACATACCTTTTCATCTGATTTCATGTGCAAACTCTACGTGGAGTTTAGTAAGAAAAACATTCATAAAATTCAATCATTAGCTCACACAGCTTCAAGTTATTATCATGGTAGATATTTTGTATATATTTCCAAATGACAACAAGTGGATTTTTTGGTCCAACATTAATTTTTGTGACGAATATATTTCAAAAATATTAACTTATTTACAGAACAAAAAGGAAATCAGCAAGTGAAAATAGTTTTAATATGAAAAACTTTATAATTATAAAGACTAAATGCTCATTTTCAGAAGTTAATGAAGTATTAGATGTTTAAGAGCAACCAAATCAAACTACCCTAAATATTAAAACTCCTTATTTACAATTTTGCTTATAAATACCAAGACATTCTTGCCAATATATAAATGAGAGACTTTAAAAGAATGTTGATGATTTTAAAAATAGCTTTTAGAAAGATAACAAAGTGATTTTATGTCCTGAAGTGAAGACCCTGAGAGGCATTTTTTCACATGGCCTGTCAAAATGTATACCCAAACCATAAGTGGATGTCTGAGTAATAATTTATCTACCTTTATGTGATTTGTCAGGTTTTATTTTTCAAAACAAGAGTTGGTTGACATCAGCAATATCTTCAGTTGAAAATTTTTTCTGTTGTTTTCTCAATGTATAAGTAGAGTGCTTCAGCAGAATATAAAAATACTATGAAGTCATTATTAGTTAAACCAGACACACCGTAGATAATCAAATAATGATACATACATAAACAATAATTTCACGAGTTTATAAAAATTTCGAAATGCACAAATTAAATCCAGCTACCAAGGTAGTGTTGGAGTGCAGGTCATGATGAAAGCTCAACGTGGGCCATTTTATTTTGAAAAAAAGTATATATTACTAAAGACATCCAGGATAAATATGTTGCTGCTTTTAAAAGGTCTTGCAAAGCCATAGATATTTAAAAAATATTACCATTTTAATTTCTCATTCTGCTTGGTACTATGCTATACAAACAACAGTGTGGAGAAGAAAAACTTTCCTGGATTCCTTGATGCCTCTTGGGACTTTCCACATACCTAGAGAATTAGGTCTATAGCTCTTTGTTCAGTTAATTGTTCTGATCTGAAGGCAATGACACTTAGCTCCTTCCTAAGAGAGTCAATTTCTTGCAATACTTAGATTACTAAATCTCAGTTATTGCGTCCCAAATTTGAGCCACAGAATGTAAGAAAAACTGGAAATTTATCTCCCTGTATATTTACATGTCAAAGAGATGAACCTTCAGAATTTGGAGACAAGTAAAGGACATCAAAGCCTTCAAAGGTGGGACCATCAATTTCCTGAAAAGATTTTACTGACATTCAAAAAGGCTAGAATAAAGAGGCCTTTTTGGTAGAATGGGAAGACAGTTGTGTGTCCCCTTTACTGTAAGCAAAACAAACAAACAAAGAAAATAGATTTCTTCATTTTTATCTGTAGAAAATCTGGCTATTCACTAGGACAATTGACCTCTCTACAGGTTTTCTTGGGAATAAAGCCTGGGGAAAGGGGCAGCAAACACACATTATTAAGAGATCTGTCAGCCTGAGAATACTTGTGTGCACCTTCAAAATAAAAAGAATAAATATGAATAGTAAAAGGACAAGACACAGATTCCCAAATTTTATTGAATAGATGGTGGATGAATGAATAAGAAATAGAAATTGTAAAGATTGAAGATGTTCACTTCCATTGAAAAAAATCAGAGAATCAAATTGTGAATAACTAATTTGCAGAATGTTTGGGTAATTATAAGAGTAAAAAGAGAATTGGTGTTCTTCAGAGAAAATTAAGTCAAAGCAATTTAAACTTGAGCTATAGCCAAAGAGAAGGAGATTGCTATCCATCTAGGGGTGCTTAAAAATGAGGAGCTCATCAACAAGGAAGTTCAAGACAAAATAGAAATTGAGAGCATTACAAAATAGCATTTGATGGCACAAACTGTTAAGTCATTGTGAGAAATAAGCCCATGGACCCAATCAAAGGAGGGACATGGAGACACGGAGCACAGTGAAGTGAGGCTTTAATTAACGTTCTTGTAAATGCAGATGTCTGATTGACAGGTACATTTGGGGTAGTTACAGCACACAATTTATTTCCTAGAATGAAAGTCCTTCCTCTGGTTCCTCATTGGCTGAGTACTACAGAGGTTAGGGCCTTACCCAGACATGGCTTATGCTCATGTAAGGCAAAAAGTAGTCCGATTGGAACAAATATACCAATGTGATTTTCAATCCCTCTTCCCTTTGTTCTTTGGCACATGCTCATTGCAAAGCCCGTGAAAATAAAAGAAACCACAAAATGTAGAGGAGAAGAAGAACCAGGATGTGCAGTGTCTAAGGGTTTCGGACTCCATTGTTGGGGGAAGGGGGATTGGGATTCATACATATTTTCAGCAGCTTTTAAAACTACTGTTAACTAGACAGCACAGCTTTTATTTGATATTTCTGAACACGAAACATCTCCCTTACTTCTCACAGTCATGAAGACTGTTTGTAGGACGTAAGTAAACTTAAACCTTTGGACTGGCCTTTCATGAGGAAATAAATCGTTCATGAAAATCACTGCTATTTTGAAGAAAGCCATCCCCATTCTACCTTAATCTTTAATATTTCCAAGAAATGCACAATTTTGATCAAAACTAATTCAGTTGACATAAACAGGAGCATGTCAGCCTTGTTAAGGCCCTTTCAGATATGAAAGCACAATAGGATGGAAATGAACAACTCTACCCTTCTCTAAAAGTTAGCCTAAATTCATCACTTTACAAGAATATAGAAGAGTTCGGTATCATGTTGCAGGCCTATACCGGAAGAGGACACTTGAAACAGAGTTACAGAAATAGTGGTTCTATTTACATTGAGCATGCTAGTAAGAGAATTTTCTTCATATATTTTCCTCAAGGGTCTTGAGAAACATATTTTCAGGAGCAAATATTTGAAATAAATGTGTAATTTCAAAGCAAATTATTTAGCTCTTACTTTTAATAAATGTCCTGTTTTAATATACAGTCACGTTTCATAGTCACATTTCAAATTGTTAATCTTCCAGATCAAAGTGCATAGAGAACTAAATCATGGTTTTTTTTTTTTTTTTTTTTCAGTAGGCTCACTTCTGTCTTCAATATAGGTCCCTATTTTTGTGCCCAATTAAAAAAAATTTTTTTTTGTATTTTTATTTAATTTTTGAGAGAGAGAGATAGAGAGCAAGCAGGGAAGGACAGAGAGAGAGGGAGAAAGAAACCTAAGCAGGCTCTGCACCATCAGCACAGAGTCCAATGCAAGGACTGAACCCATGAACCATGAGATCATGACCCGAGCCCAAAGTCAAGAGTTGAACGTTCAACCTACTGAGCCACCCAGGTGCCCCCAATTTTAATTTTTAACACCTTTAATTAAGAATAGTTGATTTGTGATGTATTACTTTTTTGGCTAGAATGGCATCAAAATACTTGTTGCAAATGAATTCACATGTAGACTTAGACTCCATTAGTAGCTACTTCATTGTCTCCCTTTCTTAATCTCAATGTGTAAATATTTGTCCTGCGAACCTTTTTTACAATGGTTTAAAATTGTTTAAAGGGATTTTTCAAAGTTAGTTTTTTTTTAATTCCGACCATAACACTATTTAAAAATTCTGACTTGACAGAGTGGCAAAATGAACAAATCAGGAGACTATAGATGCTGGAGAGGATGTGGAGAAACAGGAACCCTCTTGCACTGTTGGTGGGAATGCAAATTGGTGCAACCGCTCTGGAAAGCAGTGTGGAGGTTCCTCAGAAAATTAAAAATAGACCTACCCTATGACCCAGCAATAGCACTGCTAGGAATTTACCCAAGGGATACAGGAGTACTGATGCATAGGGGCACCTGTACCCCAATGTTTTATAGCAGCACTCTCAACAATAGCCAAATTATGGAAAGAGCCTAAATGTCCATCAACTGATGAATGGATAAAGAAATTGTGGTTTATATACACAATGGAATACTACGTGGCAATGAGAAAGAATGAAATATGGCCTTTTGTAGCAACGTGGATGGAACTGGAGAGTGTGATGCTAAGTGAAATAAGCCATACAGAGAAAGACAGATACCATATGGTTTCACTCTTATGTGGATCCTGAGAAACTTAACAGAAACCCATGGGGGAGGGGAAGGAAAAAAAAAAAAAAAGAGGTTAGAGTGGGAGAGAGCCAAACATAGGAGACTGTTAAAAACTGAGAACAAACTGAGGGTTGATGGGGGGTGGGAGAGAGGGGAGGGTGGGTGATGGGTATTGAGGAGGGCACCTTTTGGGATGAGCACTGGGTGTTGTATGGAAACCAATTTGACAATAAATTTCATATATTTAAAAAAAAATTAAAATTCTGACTTGGGGCACCTGGGTGGCTTAGTTGGTTAAGCATCCAATTCTTGATTTCAGCTCAGGTCACCATCTCATGGTTCGTGAGATTAAGCCTCCTGTTGGGCTCTGCACCGACAGCTTGGATTCCCTCTCTCACTCTCTCTCTCTCTCTCTCTCCCTCGGTCTTTCTCTGCCCCTACCCCATTTGTGCTGTCACTCTGTCAAACTAAATAAATAAACATTTAAAAAAAGACAAAAAACTGGGGTGCCTGGGTGACTCAGTCAGTTAAGTATCCAACTTCAGCTCAGGTCATGATCTCCTAGTCGGTGACTTTGAGCCCCGCATCAGTCTGTGTGCTGACAGCTCAGGGCCTGGAGCCTGTTTCAGATTCTGTCTCTCTCTCTCTCTCTCTCTCTCTCTCTCTCTCTCTCTGCCCCTCCCTGGCTCTCACTGTCTCTCTCTCAAAAATAAAATAAACGTTAAAAAAGTTTTTAAAGAAAGGACAAACACTTATGACTGAATGTTTTCAAATAATTTTAAATATCTATTTGAGTTTTTTTGTTTTGTTTTCTTTTGTTTTGTTTTGTTTTTTTTTTTTAGTTTTTTTTTTTTTTTTTTTTTTTTTTACCAAAACATATGGATCCTGTATTTAATCTAGATTTACATTCACCAATTTAATAAATGTTTCTGAGCCACTGGTATTTGATTGACTCCATAGAACATAACAAAACAAGAAGTAATGTCTGATTCAACTAATGGGTGATATGTTTGGTTATGAAACCAACTCTTATGGATAAGCTTGCGTAATGATGGCCATGGGATTTCTACTAGTCTGCTTACACATAGGGCTTTAAGGAGGGAATGTATTTTTGGCATTAGGCAACAATGCCTATATTTGTGGGTTGAGACTTTTAGTAAATATTTAGGAGGATTGCAGAATGGAGGGGGGAGGTATTATTTATTCTTGTACTAGAATACTCATTTTTAATTCATGTGATGAGATCAATAAGAAAGGGAGAAAATCTCAGCATTTTGAAATGCTGAACAGTAAAAACTCCATATGTGTAACAGTTGGAAATTATTTTTGCTAGTTACTTTTCATATAATATAATAATGTTGGCAAATTAACAAGGCAATTCCTAAATGAATTATATAATTATTTGCAGTACTTTGAAAGATATTGATCTCTCTTCTTTATAAGTAATTCATAGGATACAATATTAAACAATAGATAAAATAGCAAGTAAATATGCTTCAGGGCGTCACTCACAGCATAATTAAAAACTAACTTACTTTTTGATTTCAACAGCCTCAATTCCCATTCAACATAACTGTGCATGACAAATTTATTGTCAAATTACTTGCAAACATAAGGCTGAAAAAGATTTTTATATTAACTTTACAAAACTTTCTCTTTTGAAATAATCAATATTTTATTTTATTAATTTAGCTTTCTTTAACTGCTTATAATTTGAACTGAGATATTTGAAGGAAAGTACAATTTTTAAATTATCTATAAGTATAAAAATAAATGTTCTTAGCCAGTATGCCAATCCTACCAAGAAATCTTAGAAACATAGAAGCAAATTCTAAAGAAAATAAATATCGCTGTCTGCCTAGGCACATTACACATGCTTCTTCCACTAAATCTCTCTGAGACTGACAGCTTTTTCAGGTTTTTTTAAAGACGTTAGACATATTCTATTCTTACATTGTCCATCCTCACTTAATCTTTATTGGTTGTACTTCAGGATCTTATCGACTTCATATTTCCATTAAGAATACTAGGTACTGCTGCTTTTCCACTTTCATTTTTATTTGATATAAACAGAAGTCACTTTTCCTGTGACACAAAATGACACAAAATGATCATTTGATGTATTGTCCAAACTGCTGCAGTGTTGTGACTGTTCCAGGAAAATCAGGATGTACAATATGCCTTCCTATTGGAATACAAAATTTTGCTTTATTTTTTTAAAGATTATTTTTAATGTTTATTTTATTTATTTTTTGAGAGAGAGAGAGAGAGACAGAGAGAGAGAGAGAGACAGAGAACAAATGGGGGAGGGGCAGAGAGAGAGGGAGACACAGAATCTGAAGCAGGCTTCAGGCTCTGAGCTGTCAGCCCAGAGTCTAACACTGGGCTTGAACTCACAAACTGAAAGATCATGACCTGAGCTGAAGTCAGATGCTAAACCGACTGACCCACCCAGGCACACCTACAAAATTTTATTTTTATTTTTATTTTATTAAAAATGTTTTTCCAGAAATTACATAAAGACATTAAATTCTCAATTTTGCCTTTGTATTTACTCATTTATACAGTTTCAAATTGGACACATTTCTATGATTAACACTTTTATTATATTTATAAAAATGTTTTAATAAAAACTTTTCAAAATGACAGCTAAATTCTATTTAAAGGAAATGAGAATTTTAACATGTTATTTGCAACTTGTTCCACAGTATTCCAATAATACATAAAATTTTGTATACTAATTAAAAATATTTTGGATGTTAGGGTGCCTGAGTGGCTCAGTTGAGTAAGGGTCCGACTTCAGCTCAGGTTATAATCTCGCGGTTTGTGGGTTCAAGCCCCGCGTCCGGCTCTGTGCTGACAGCTCAGAGCCTGGATCCTGCTTCAGATTCTGTGTTGCCCTCTCTCTCTGCCCCTCTCCCATTCGCACCCTGTCTCTCTTTCTCAAAAATAAATAAACATTAAAAAAAAATAAAGAAAATATTTTTGATGCTAAGTGAAACTAATTTGATTAAGATATTTTGCTTTCCTGAGGAGACTTTGAGAGAATTCTGATCATGTCATAGATATGAGAAGAGCATTTTAAAAAAATAGGCATTTTGCAAAGAATGGATATTAAAAAACAATAAAATAAGAACAAATAAATGGCATCTGCTTGAGTAAATCTAAGGATTCTGAACATGACCGGGTATGTCCCAATTAGCTGTAAGAAGATTGTAAGGACAGAGCATGAATCTAACTAAGCCTATCATATAAATTGAGTTAGATCATAGGAGAAAGTGACTATTTCATGTATGTATTGAAAGGGATTCCTATTTGACAGGCATTATTAAAAACTAAAAAGAAGACAAAAAAGAAAGAGAAAGAGAAAATAACTGCTATACAAGATAAGCAACTTGCTCCAGAGGAACAGGGCTTGTAGACATATTACAAAGATAGATATGGTGATGAGAGTGGGCGATGGGAGTAGGGAATTATCTTTCATACTGGTGCTGCCTGTTGGGACCTCGTGATGAGATCAGTTGGATGCTCACTTATCACTTATAGTTATCAGAGCTATAACTCTCACCAGTGACACATTAACAGATTCAGAAAACATGGGATCAATAGTGGCGATACAGAGAATAGAGATATTAAAACGTTTTCTACATGTAAGACCTTGTTATTGATGTATGTGCATATAATACATGTTATAATATGTAAAATACATTCTTTATAGAATATATTGTCATATATACTACCATATACATTATATATACATATATATATATTCATACACACACACACCTATTATATAAAAATGGAGAAAATGATGGTAAAAAGGAAGTATTATGGAGAAGAATTAAAGTGAAGTCTTGGAAGAGGGATTTGAATTTACATGTGAATGAAGAATGACCCAACAGTTTTGTTCCAGGGATTGAAAAATAGATTATATACCAGTCTAAAAAACAGGGACCACTTGAAGTTTTCATGGGTAGACAGTATAATATGAGGGGTAGTTACAAAACTGCTGGGAAGGCTGAAAGAGTAAAAGTAGCCTGTGGAATTATTCCAGATGATGACTCACTAAAGGAAGCCACCGTTATCCCTGGAAAACCAAACATTGGAAGGGGTACAGTCCATTCCTTACAATTCCACACCAACAATTGGCCCAGCTGCAGTGCAGTTGCCATTAAGTGGTAACCCTGGACTCTCAATGAAGCTTCTAAAGACTTTGGTGCTTCTACTCCTGCTGTCACCATTGCTGTTGCTGCGAATATGTCCAGGAGCACACAGTTCCACCCATACTGCTGATCATGTCTTTAAAAGTAGACTGAAACTATTATCTGTTGTATGATTCCAATTCCATGAAGTTCAATATCAGGCAAACCTGACTCATAAAGGTAAAATTCAGAGCATGGTTGCCTATATCAGTGACTAGGAAGGTTCACAATGGAGACTTCAGCATTTTAGTAATACCAATATATATTTATCTGGATTGTAATAATACTAGTATTTTATGTTGTAAAAATGTGCTATGCTGTATGCTGAAGACCTGTTCCCTTATAGTTGCCTTATATACATCATATTTTAATACAAAAATCAATAACAGTAGTTCAAATTCAATATACAATATTGGCCAATTTTTGGAAGAAGCCACTGGGAGGACATAATTATTCGTTGACCCATGAGCTGGACCCAGGAAATCAGAGACTCCTCATCTCCTTTTCATTTCTTAGAATGTGCTTTCCACTTGCTTTCTTTGCATTGGAAGCTGCTCCAGGTTGCAGTCTTGAGATAGTAAGGTGATGTTGAGACCATCTGGACAGTGTATGTGTCTGAACCCAGTTAAGGAATCTGTATAAATTTTTAAGATTTGGCAGGCAAGTGCAGACATCTATTCTGGAAGCTGTCCAAAAAAAGCCTTGTAAGTAAGTTCCCTTGCTTATTAAACCTGCCACCTGCTGAACTGCAGTGGCCTGTTTCTTCAGTTTCTCCTGTCCTTCGCATATGGGGACTGATTTCATATTACACCTGGGAAGCTCCCAGGGTTGCAAAGCAAAAATAATGGCTTAAAATATTCTACTCCTAAAGGTCCTTGAACTATTAGAATGAATATAGAACATGTTGTTAAAATAATATGACAAACCTAAATATAAAGAATATTAAATTAAGGCAGGACTTTGAATAAGATATTTTATATAAAGTTATAGGAAATTAGTAAATGTGCATGTGTATACAAAGTATTATTACAGAATTGTAAAATCCTGTCTGATTAATCTGGAAAATATTTACAGGTGTCCCATAGATTAATTGGAAACACTTTAAAAATGTTTCTTAGTGGTACATAACAATAGCTAGTGACATGTTAGATTCCATGAACAAGGGGAAGAGTGGCTTGAGAGAATTTATCTCTCTTTTATGTAAAATTTGAAAAGTCCAGTGACGTTATAATAGCTCCATTTTCTTGGTTTCTTTTGTTGTTTGTATATCCCTAGACCTGTCTCTTCCTCTTCATGTATGACATAACTCAAAACAGTCTGTGAATTATTTACAATAGTAACAAGGATAAAGGACACACACATTTCTTTAAAGAACACCAATTGGAAGCAACATGTCCTGCTTCTGCTCATATGCGATTGTCCAGAAACTAGCTGCATTGCCTCTAGATACATTCACCAAAGCAAAAGGAGGCTGTAAAACGTAGATTTTGGTTTGCCAAGATTCCTGAAAGATACATATTAAGATGATAGAGGAAAATGAAAATTAGAAATGTCTGTCACTTTAACTCTGAAATATCTGCGTGCATTCCCAAACAGAGAATACCCCTAATTGTTGTCTGATTACTGCTTTCAGCTCCCTTTCCATGATATCTGCTTAATGGAAGTGCTTCTGGCGGGGACTGTTTACAGTGTATCCTCCATGGACTAAATTGCTTGGGAGAATTCAGAATATACATTTTATATTATAATTTTTCTGTCTCATGTACCCTTGCTGGACCTTTTCCCACAGGTCCACTGACAGAATATATTCTCAAATGGAAATATTTTCAATTTTCACCTCCATTGAAATGTGCATAATCTATAGCTACTAATTGCTATAAATGGATAGTAAAAAGGAAGAAATCATCAGCTATTTGAATAACACAATTCTATTTTGTATGTCTATAACATAGACTCAAGCCTAAGTAATGACTCTGAAATACACGACTCATTTTGAAGTAAGTCAATGAGAAATAATTTCATCAAATGCCAAATGTAGTATCATTTCTAAATTGTACGTACGAAAGCAGGGAATGTATCAGAATAAGAGGCAGCGTGCAGAACAAATAAAGAAGAGTAGTAATTCAGAGCTGTAGACAGAAGTTGCCTCTTGGTCAGATGAGTAAATATTTTGTTGTTTTAAAGTTAGCCAATGACAAGACCTTTCAATCAATTCTTTTTGATGGGTAGATTATCCATGGATACCTGTTTTCTTACCATATCCTATTTTTGGATATTGCATTTTAAAACTTCTAAGAACATACATATCATCTTAATTGATCTATTATTGTTAGTGTTTTTTTTTTTTAATTCCGAAAAAAAATCATTATTTTGTATTATATTAACAAGCTTGATTGTGATAATGTAGGATTTATTTATTTTTTTTTAATTTTGGTGGGTCGATGATATATTTTTCTGCTGAGAAAGAAGGCTGTTCATAACTTTAAATCATGTTAGGTTTAAGAGCAATAAAAATTGTGGGATTTCCTTAATGGCTTCCTTGACTTCACTTCTGAAATATTTATCAGTCTCAAATATATTGCATTTTATGTTGAACAATGACTATTTATAGCGTCTGGTAGAAGACTTAACAACTGATTATGGATCATCACTTCAGAGTTGGGCTCATATAAATATAAATATCAATATTTCTATTATAATGTACTAATGTCTTTCAATTTGTAACTCAATTAAATATACTTTGTTGGTTTCCTGCTAAGTGCCTAAAATTGTGGATGGTAACATTATGCAAGGTACTGTGAAAATACTTAAGCATTATGTATGTCCATTGCCCAAGAGAGTATTAATCTTTAGGGAGGCAAACATAGCCTACAAGGAACACTGAGGGTATGAAACAGATAAGTTTGAAATTTGTAAATATATTTGATACTGATAAAATCTATGTGGAATCACCTATAAGAGAGTTTAAATGGGTGTCTAAGAAGATAATGCAAAGCAACATAGAAAAATTAGAGACAAAAGGTGGAGAACTATTTTGAAGAACACATTAGTAGAACATGAAGATACATTTAATAAAAACAAGATTACAAATACAAAAGCAATTCTAAAGTTGTGTACATTCATCAAGAATCTATTTTAAAAAAAAAACAGCAAAATTATATATATTTAAGGTATATAACATGATGTCTGACACACACACAGTGAAAAGATTATTATAGCTGAGCTATTTAGTGTGAGTGTGTATGTGTGTGTATGTGTGTGTGTGTGTGTATAAGAGCACAGTATTCAATATTATATTATTAACTAGAGTCACCATAATATATATTAGACGTCTAGACTTATTTATCCTATATAACTGTAGCTTTGTGCCAACCTTTTTCTAATTTGCTCCACTTTCCCACTCCTGAAAACAAACGTTTTACTCTCAGATTTTACTTTTTTTTAGATTTCACTATAAGTGAGATCATACAATATTTTTCTTTCTCTGTCTGGTTTATTACACTTAGGATAATATCCTCCATGCTCATTTATGTTGTAGCAATAGCAGTGTATCCTCTTTTAACGCTAAATAATATTCCATGATCTTTATACTGCAATTTCTTAATCCCTTTATCCATTAACAGATACTTGGTCTCCATATCATAACTATTTTGAGAAAATCTCTAAGGAGCATTGGAGTACCAATACATCTTTGAGGTATTCATTTTATTTCCTTTGGGTATATACCCAGAAGAGAGATTGCTGGATCATATGTTAGTTCTATTTTTAATTTTTAAAAATGTTTATTTACCTTTGAGACAGAGAACGAGCAGGGGAGGGGTAGAGAGAGAGGGAGACACAGAATCTGAAGAAGGCTCCAGGCTCTGAGCTGTCAGCACAGAGCCTGACATGGGGCTCGAACCCATGAGCCGGGAGATCATGACCTGAGCTGAAGTCAGTTGCCCAATCAACTGAGTCACCCAGGTGCCTCTAATTTTTAAAGAAACTTCCATACTGCTTTCCATAATGGCTTTGGCATTTTACATTCCCATCTACTAAGATTTACTTTTCTCCACATCTTTGCCAACAGTTGTTTTCTCTTGTCTTTTTATCATAGCCATTCTGACAGGGTGAGATGATATCATACTGTGGTTTGGATTTGCATTTCCCTGATGATTAGTGATAATTGAGCACCTTTTCATATACTTTCTGGCCATTCATATTGGAAAAATGTCTTTTTGAGTCCTTTGCCCGTTTTCCAATTTGGGCTATTTGTTTGTTTGTTTTGTTTTGTTTGTTTGTTTTTGCTGTGGATTTCTATAAGTTCCTTATATACTTTGAGATAACCACCTCATCAGATGTATAGTTTGCAAACATTTCTCCCATTCAATAGGCTTGCCTTTTTATTTTGTTGATTGTTTTCTTTGATGTGCAGAAACTCTTTAGTTTGATATAGTCCCATTTGTTTACTTTTGCTTTTGTTGCCTGTGTTTTTGGTGCCATATCCAAAAAATCATTGTAAAGGCCAATGTCAAGGGGTTTCTATGTTTTCTTCTAGAAGTTTTATGGTTTCAGGTTTTATGTATAAGTGTTTAACCCATTTTTAGTTGCGTTTCGCACATGGCATAAGACAATGATTCAATTTTATACTCTTGCATATAGATATTCAGTTTTCTCAGCACCATTTGTTGAAGTGACTATACTTTCCCCATTGTGTATTCATGCTGTGCTTGTAAAAATAGTTGCCATTTGCAACAACATGGATGGAACTAGAGTGTTTATGCTAAGCAAAATAAGTCAGAAAAAGGCAGATATCATATGATTTCACTTATATGTGGAATTTAAGAAACAAAACAGATGAATATAGGGGGAGGAAAAATAAAATAAGATAAAAACAGAGAGGGAGGCAAACCACAAGAGACTCTTAAATGTAGAGAACAAACTGAGGGTTGATAGGGGAAGTTGTGTGGGAGATGGGCTAAATGGATGATGGGCATTAAAGAAGGCACTTGTTGGGATGAGCATTGGGGGTTTTATGTAAGTGGTGAATCACTGAATTTTACTCCTGAAAACAATACCACACTATATGTTAACTAACACCAATTTATTTTTTTTTTTAATTTTTTTTCAACGTTTATTTATTTTTGGGACAGAGAGAGACAGAGCAAGAACGGGGGAGGGGCAGAGAGAGAGGGAGACACAGAATCGGAAGCAGGCTCCAGGCTCTGAGCCATCAGCCCAGAGCCCGACGCGGAGCTCGAACTCCCGGACCGCGAGATCGTGACCTGGCTGAAGTCGGACGCTTAACCGACTGCACCACCCAGGCGCCCCGAACTAACACCAATTTAAAATAAAAAAAGTATATTTCACTGTACATGCTTGGATTTATTTCTAGGCTTTTAATTCATTTCTATTTTCAAATGTGTCTTTGTTTATGCCAATACTCTACTGTTTGATGGCCATAGCTTTGTAAGATAGCTTGAAATCAGGAAATATGTCATTTCCAATTCTATTCTTTTCAAGCATGCTTTGGCTACTTGGGGTCTTTTGTGGTTCCATATCAATTCATGATTTTTTAAAATTTCTTTGAAAAATGCCATTGGAATTTTGAGAGGGACTGCACTGAATATGTACTTTGCTTGGGTGGTGTAGACATTTTAACAACAATAATTCTTTTAATACATGAACATAGGATATATTTACATTTACTTGTGTTTTCTTCAACTTCTTTTATCACCATTTTGTATTTTTCAGTGTACGGTCTTTTCATTTCTTTGTCTCCTTTGTTAAATTTATTACTAAGTGTTTTATTATTTTTTTTTAATTTTTTTTCCAACATTTATTTATTTTTGCGACAGAGAGAGACAGAGCATGAACGGGGGAGGGGCAGAGAGAGAGGGAGACACAGAATCGGAAACAGGCTCCAGGCTCTGAGCCCTCAGCCCAGAGCCTGACGCGGGGCTCGAACTCCCGGACCGTGAGATCGTGACCTGGCTGAAGTCGGACGCTTAACCGACTGCGCCACCCAGGCGCCCCACTGATGCAGTTGTAAATAGGATTGTTTCCTTGATTTCCTTTTCAAGATTTTTGGTGAAAGAAATGCAACTGATTTTTATATGCTTATTTTGTAAAATTTTACAAAAGTTACAAAACTTCCTGAAACTTTACTGAACTTATCAATTCATAATTTCTTTGTGGAATGTTTAGCATTTTCTACATTTAATACCATGTCATTTGCAAATTGAAACAATTTTACCTCTTCCTTTTGATGTCTTTCCAATTTGGCTAGACCTTTTAGTACTATGTTAAATAAAAGTGGTCAGCATCAATATCCTTGTCCCATAGAATGAAAGATAAAAACCTCCTTTTCATCTTAATAGATGCGGAAAAATCATTTGATAAAACTCATACCAATTCATAAGTAAAACACTCAACAAATAAGCATAAGAAAATTTCCTCAACACGATAAAGGTCTTTTAGGTAAAGCCTATAACTAACATCATAATCAACAATGAAAGTTTTCCTCTAATATCTGGAACAAAACTTTATTAAATGTATCATATTCAAAGCATAGTTTAGATCTATGGAGAGTATAAATAAGGATAATGTACAGTTCTTTATGATAAATGTGGAGAATAATCATTTTTTGTACAAAAATAACATTTTGGGGATGTGATATTGGAGGAAAGAAAATGCTTCATTGTTGTCAATAAACTTTGCTCCTTCTATATGTTTTACCATATTCTCATTTCCTATAATGATTAAGGTAACAACAGTGCTAAAGTAACACACCATCCAAATCTTAAAGCAAAACAAAACAAATAAGCAAACAAAAGTTATCTTTTAACTATATTATTTGACAGCTAGTGTGGTTTCCTGAAGGGAATTTAAAGACCCATTCTCTTTCCACATATGGCTTTCCTATATTCATAGCATTAGTGTTTACTCTACAGATTGTTTTGATTCTAACCTACTACAAAGTCGGGAAAGAGATGAAAAATTATGAACTGGAAATTTGAGTCAGGTCTAAAAGCAGGCCACATTATTTCTACATGTATTCCATAGTGTATAACTTAAATTTCTGCACAAAATGTAGGAGAGTCTAACAAATATAGTCCAAATTGATTTATTTATTTTAATTTTTTTTAACGTTTATTTATTTTTGAGACAGAGAGAGACATAGCATGAACGGGGGGAGGGTCAGAGAGAGAGGGAGACACAGAATCTGAAACAGGCTCCAGGCTCTGCACTGTCAGCACAGAGCCCGACGCGGGGCTCACACTCACAGACTGTGAGATCATGACCTGAGCCGAAGTCAGCCGCTTAACCGACTGAGCCACCCAGGCGCCCCTATAGTCCAAATTTATTATGTAAAAAAGAGAAGCTGGATTTTATGTTCAGCTAACTGTTTTTAATAAAATTGCTAACATTGGCCTTAATTTGTATTCTATTTGTTGGCTGTCATCATCTATTTCTTGTGTGATATGGAACATTTTCAGGATATCCAAGCCTTCTAGTGCATCATTATTCTTCAAGGTTGGCCGTCCCATCTGCACAGTCAAGTTTGATGGGATAAACTCAGTATAGCCTGATCCTTTGTCTTTGTCAGTGATTAAAACAAAAGTAGGAGTATGACTTGATTCAGTATAAAGCAAATGAGGGGAAATCTTATAGAATCCTAAGAAAGATGGAAGAAAATACACTCTATGTTAGTCTTCTGAGTACTATTGTATCTGGAAACAATATCTCCAAACTTCTGCAGTTATGTTTGATGCAATATTGAGGATGAAAGTGAAAACAGACAACAGCAGAGAACAGAGAAAGAACCAGAAAATTGAGGATATCATTTATTAAGTGAATACACAAAGTCTGAGACCTCTTTCGCCTCTCAACTTCCTGTTATGTTAGATTAATAGTCTTTATTCCTGAGAATTTGAAATAGTATTTGGCAGACAAGAAGGTGGGCCTCTCATGTTTTCATTCAAGAAAAACTTTTGCAAAGAGAGTAATTGGTGGGCTACTTCCAGCTGCTCTACCTCAGAACTATGAACCACATTGGTAATGCACATGCCATGATCTGCCCAGCCTACACCCTGCCAGTGGCTGAGCAAGTCAGGTTTACCAGGGCTTGTCCAACTTGAGATTTTCTAAATCACAGTGTTTGTTCTGGGGCTTTTCCAGTCCAGCTGAAATTTATCAGACCTGCACTGCTGTCTGACGTTTCTCCTTCCCAGTCATCCTTACTGGCCTCTGTCCTATTATTGGCACCACACTTGCATCATAATCTAGAGATTCTTCTAGCTCCCACTTGCTTCATCTTCTTTTCCCTTCAAAACTATTTCCTCCAATTAACCTCTTGCGTGTGGGATTTTATCTTGGCATCTCTCAGAAGACTCAAAGTGACGATTTTTCTTACTGTCAGTAAAAAGCTTCCTAATTGAAACATCATTTGTTAATTCAATCTATATGTATTAAACACAAAGCATCAGGCTATGAACCAATAGTATTTTTCCATATTCTTATTATGGTACATATGAGACTATTACTTTACGTTCCTTGGCATCATTTTTCTCCATTAAACACAAAGCATCATGCTATGTATTGGAGAAAAATGATACCAAGGAATGTATAGTAATACAGTCTCATATGTACCATAATAAGAATATGGAAAAAATACTATTGGTTCATACGAATGACATGTAAGAGGTTAGAGAAATTGAGAGTGAAAACTGAATAGCAATTAGAATTAAAATAAGATCAATATAAGAAGGAAAGTGTATAAAATACATAAATAATTAAAATGATAGGGTGCCTGGGTGGTTTAGTTGGTTAAATGTCCAACTTGGTTTCAGCTCTGGTCATGATCTCGCAGTTTGTGAGATGAAGCCCCACTTTGGTCTCTGCACTGGCAGCACAGAGCCTGCTCGGGATTCTCTCCCTCTCCCTCTGCCCTTCCTCTGCTTGCACATGTGCATGCTTTCCCCCCTCTCTCTCTCAAAATAAAGAAATAAACTTTAAAATAATAATAATAATTAATAATAATAATAATAATAAATTTACCCAGAGCCTTGACCATAATGGTCCAGACAAGTAAGGGTCCAATGAAATTTGTATGCAAATCTTATATGCAATTTACCAATGACGATTACGTAAGTTTCATTATGGCAGGGGCCACATGTATTGTTTTATCACTGCATTCCCCCAAAACCTAACACAGTGTAGTACTTAATAAATTATTTTGAGAAGGAATCAACTATTTTTTAAGAGTCAAGACTTTTTTCTTGGAAAAGTCTCCAGCCCATATTTGTAATCATACAGTTGGTTATAAGAGAAAAAAAAAAAAAAACTGAAGGGCATGCCCCATATAGAGAAGCTATTTCAGAAAATTACAGAATTTCATTCAAACAATGAAAGAAATGGTAGATATGGATTAGAATTGGTTGTTAGAGTTCTCTGTCAAATTTGGACTGAAGTGTGAATGTTTCCTATTTAATAACAGAGAAAATCAGAAATAAAAAAGGTATTGTACATGTGAGATTGTTTCGTTTGAATTGCCTACAGAATATCATATGCGATATATATATTAAGTAATTGAATGTGTAGAAATATAAATGTAGAAGGCAAAACCACCTACCTGTAGTCCTTGATAACCGAATTTTCAAATTAAAAAGATACTTTGAGACCCCTAAGACTAGAGAGGTAATGTCCACTCCATATTTTGTTGAGGAAAGAAGAAAAACAAGGTCATAACTACTTGAGCTCTCACCACTAGTATGTTTCTTATAGATACATAAACTTAGTGAGTGTAATCAGTTGTAAAATAATAAATAGCTGTAATAAAGCTTTGCCATCCATTTGGGGAAAAAATGTTTTAACTGTATACATACGTTAAACTGACCCAAAATGTATACTTAGAGCATATAGCACATTTTCCTTTAACTTGTTTAAGAGAATCATAAATGAAACATAAGAACACCTGATGAAGCTCAACTGGATTAATCCAACTGTGAAAAATAAAATGACTAGTGTTCATCTCTCTATTCTTATTAAAACAATAGACTACCAAGAAAGAAAATCAATTTTGTGAAAACAGCTGTAGATGTGTTTATTTTATTTATATTATGTTCATTGCACTTCATAATTAAATTGCTGCTTTAAGAAATGATGTAAAATTACATATTTAGATATACTTTCTAGAGGGTTAATTGAAAATTGCTTACCAAGGCATCACAAGCCACAGATTGAATCTGCTTTCATAAACTTGTTTTAGCTATGACACTCAATGTACAGATTTGCTGATATGCAGTTTTACCATGAGGCATTGCTTATTCTCGAGAATTTAAGGAGTGGCCATTTTTGGAAGAAAAAACTCACATCAAATAAGTTTTGTTGAATCAAGTAGGCTTTATTTTAAGAAAACTATTTGGAATTCTCTTTTTTAAAAAAGTATTTATTCTAAAATCTAAGACAAAGAGAAACATTTGATACTTGATATGAAACTACTTTTTTAGTTGGTCATGGGGTAACCATCCCTAACTTACACAATTTCCAAAAAAAAGTCAGAAATTCAAAATAAAAACAGCAAAACAGTGCTGGAAAATAACTGAGTGTTATTTTATGGAATCAAGGATTAATTTCCACTAATTATGGCATGGATGAAACTAATTAATTAAATATTCAAATATATTAAAGAAAGTAGTATTAGAACAGCTTCCCTGGTGATCCCTGGAACAGAAATTAGGTAGGTCTAATTCCTGTGCCTGTTATAAATTGCTTTTTTTCTTTTGATATTTGTATAAAACCTTACCAACTAAAAGAAAATTTGCTAAAAGCAATATAAAGAAATGCCATGTAGCTTTCACTCAGAGAATGCTTTTAGGTTCACGAACTGACCAAATACTTTTCTAAGGAAATCAATCCCCTGTAGAACAATGTGTTCCTCCTGATGCCGTGTCTCTTTAGTTCTTCAATCAAGATGATTTCCATAGTCCTTCCTTGACCTTCACAGCATCCCAAATATTTTTGAAGATTAAGGCATATGTTAATGCTTCTTTCATAACTTTCCTCAGTTTCTTTGTCTGTCTGATGTTTCTCAGATTAGTTTTTTAGGATTTGCACTCTCGACAATAACATCATCAGCACAATGCTGTTCAATCCTTCTCACCTCCCATCAGATGGCATACAAAATCCACTTGTCTCATTAGTGGTGTTTTTTTGTTGTTGTTGATGGTGGTGGTGTTTTGTTTTGTTTTGATTTTTTTTTTAACTAAAAGAAATTAATGTGTTTTTTTTTGACAGAGAGAGAGAAAGAGCATGAGCAGGTGAGGGGCAGAGCAGGTGAGGGGCATGCACCTCTGCATGAGCAGGTGAGGGAGACACAGAATCTGAAGAAGGCTCCAGGCTCTGAGCTGTCGGAACAGAGCCCGACGCGGGAGCTCAAACTCAGGAACTAAACCGTGAGCCAAAGCCAGATGCTCAACCGACTGCCACCCAGGTGCCCCAGTGGTGTTTTTAAGTGTCATTTGAAAGGTGATGTCTTCCAGGTTTCTCCATCATACAGTAACTCTTCATTTCCTTTATAATGATGTGTTATATATTTAAATAATGTATAATATGACAAGGTGTAATATATATTATATAATTAAGTAATAGATAATTATTTAAAGAGAAGATAATTTAAGGCAATGAAAATATCTCGTTCCTTATATAACATTTACATATTAGCTTTAGCATCCATTGGTTTCTTGATTCAATTAAATGTTACTCTGAAGTTTGCCCAATAATGATTTTTATTATTTTTTTTTTTAATTTTTTTTTTCAACGTTTATTTATTTTTGGGACAGAGAGAGACAGAGCATGAACAGGGGAGGGGCAGAGAGAGAGAGGGAGACACAGAATCGGAAACAGGCTCCAGGCTCTGAGCCATCAGCCCAGAGCCCGACTCGGGGCTCGAACTCACGGACGGCGAGATCGTGACCTGGCTGAAGTCGGACGCTTAACCGACTGCGCCACCCAGGCGCCCCAATGATTTTTAAAGGACATCGTAACCACTTCTCCACTTATCGATTGACATTCAATGGGAAAAATAGCTCTTTCTTCTATTTATTTATTTAAATATTTATTTACTTAAATTAATAATTTATCATTAGTTAAATAATTATCTATGGAATAGCAGAAGGAAATATTTATATAATAAGTAATTATATAATTAATAAATAAAATAATCTAAATTGTAATTATCCCAAAACAGGCATTCAAAACACATAAAACAAAAATTATCTTATTAAAATGAGTAGTAATATCTAAAAATACAGTATGAGATTTCAATATATCTTTCTTAGGGACCAATAAACAATACACGGAAAATTAGTAAAGAAGTCTTGAAAGAAAAAAAAAAGTCTTGCAAAACACTGCCAAATTGACCATTTTGACATTTGTAGAACAATTGAAGAAATAACAGTAAAATACACATTTTTTCCAAGTTTACAGGAAACATGACCATGATGGGCCATATCTTTTTATAAAATAAGTCTCAATAAGTTGGTAAGAATTTATGACATGGCAAGGACGTTCTCTTTCCACAAAAAAATTAAAATATAAATTGATAATAGGATGCTAGCTGGAGAATATTCAGACTTTTGGAATTGTACCGTATACTTCAAAATAAGTTTTAAGAAAGAATCACAAGAAATTGTTTAGAAATGAATAAAAATGAACATACAATGTACTAAAAATTCATGGAATGCAACTAAAGCAATTCTTTGAAATAAATTTTACAGCAATATTTGCATAAAAAAAAGAAATATAATCACTGGATTGTATGGTAAAAGTAGTTTAGTTTTATTTTCATACCACCAAACTATTTTCCAAAGTGTCTGTATCATTTTGCATTCCCACTAGCAAATGAGAGTTCCTGTTGCTCTCAATCCTTGTCAGCATTTGGTGTTGTCAGTGTTCAGGATTCTGACCATTCTAACAGGTGCTTAATGGTATCTCAGTGTTTTAATTTGCATTCCCTTGATGATATATGGAGTATCTTTTTGTATGCTATTCACTATATCTATTTCTTCTTTGGTGAGATATCTGTTAAGACTTTTAGCCCATTTTAAATGACATAGTTTGTTTTCATATTGTCGAGTTTTAAGAGTTCTTTGTGTGTTTTGGAAAACTGTCCTTTATCAGACATGACTTTTGCAAATATTTTCTTCTACATTGTGTTTTGTCACCTCAGTCTCTTGACATAGTCTTTTGCAGAGCAGAAATTTCTTAATCTTAATGAAGTCTAGCTTATTAATTATTTCTTTCATGGATGGTGTCTCTGGTGTCATATTTAAAAAGTCACTGCCGTATCCTAGGTCATCTAGAATTTCTCCTAAGATATCATCTATCATTTTTAATAATTTTGCATTTTACATTAGACTGTGATCTATTTTGGGGTAACTTTTGTGAAGAGTGTAAGGTCTGTGTCTAGGTTTAGTTTTTTGTGTATGAATGTCCACTTGTTCCAGTACCATTTGTTGAAAAGCCTGTCTTTTCTCCATCACATTGCCTTTGTTTGTTTGTCAAAGATCAGTTGGTATATTTGTGTGACTCTCTTTCTGGGATCTCTGTTCTGTTACATTGATCTATCTGTCTGTTCTTTTACCAATTCTACACTCTCTTGATTGCTGTAGTGTTACAATAAGTCTTAAAGTTGGGTAGTATCAGTCCTCCAACTTTGATCTTCTCTTTCAATATTGTATTGGCTACTCTGGGTCTTATGCCTCTCCATATAAAGTTTATAATCACTTTGTTAATATCCACAAAGTAAATTGCTGGGATTTTGATTTGGATTGTATTGAATCTTCAGATCACATTGGGAGTAGCTAACATCTTGACAATGTTGAATATTCTTACCTATGAACATAGACTATATCTCTATCTACTTAGTTCTTTGATTTTGTTGATCAGGGTTTTATAGTTTTCCTCATATAGATCTTGTACATATTTGGCTGATTTACACCTATGTCCTTTATTTGTGTGCTAATGTGAATGGCATTGCGTTTTAAATTTCAAATTTCATTTGTTCATTGCTGGAGTGTAAGAAAACAGTTGGCTTTTTTATGTTAATCTCATCTCATATTTTATAATCTCGATGTAATTACTCATTAGTTTCAGGTAAATTACCCTTTTACTGTAAAATTAAACGGGTTACTTGATAATACAATCTTTTGTCTTCTATTAACATTATTAAGCAAAATTTAAAAATTATCTTTATTAATTAATTAATTAATTATAATGTTTATTTATTTTTATGAGAGAGAGAGACAGAGCATGAGCGGGGAGGGGCGAGAGGGATGGAGACACAGAATCCAGAATCGAAAGCAGGTTCCAGGCTCTGAGATGTCAGCACAGAGCTGGACGCGGAGCAAATCCAGGAAAGGTGAGACCATGACCTGATCCGAAGTTGGACACTTAACCAACTGAGCCATCCAGGTGCCCCTCTTTTTTTATTTATTGAAATATTATTCATTAAATATCTACTCTATGCCACCCAGTGTTCAAGTTATTGAGAATAGCTCATTGAATAAGCAGAAAAACATGACTTTACTTTATTGTGGGAGAACACAAACCATAGAAGGAAATAGTAATGATACACAAAAAATAGACAATAGTCACTTTTGACAATAGATAATAGATAAAAACGCCTGCATTCTTACACTATAGAGAATGGAAACAGAATATAAAATAAATATAATACATAAGTAAATTCCAGAGTATTTTAGCAGATGGTTATTTCTACTAACATATAGAAAAAAATAAATGATGAAAGATATTGCTTAAGGAAAGATTAGAAATTTATGAGTGGTCAGTTTTGGATTTTTGCAGCAATGATTATTGAGCAAAATTTACATATGAGAAAGAGAAGAGCCATAGGAGTATCAGGAACAGAATATTCCAGGCCAAGAAAAGCCCAATGTTCTGGGAAATAATCTTTCTTGGTGGACAAAAGAAGCCATTAGAAAGCTCATGGGACTATGATGACGTGGGCTAAGGGTATCTTTTCGGATATGATAAAATACTAGCCTAGAGTATTAAGTTATTTTTTTGCAATTGGAAGTTGTACTGTCAAGTGACTTCAGTCCATCCCTCCTTTAGAAATTTTACTGAAGTTTCATTTTTCTAATGGTGTCATTTTCTTTGTCATGACCTTCCTATCACGTGAATTTCCAGTTATCCTCACTCCCTCGCCTACTGCATATATATTCACTTATTCTGTCTTAAATTCTTCCATGAACAACTCAAATACTTTAGTTTATTAGGAACTTCTTATGCCTCCATCCTTCCAACTATATATCGGATCCTGTTATTCCCTTTCTTAAATCCAATGCCATACTCACACTATAAATTTAATATTTTCCAATTTTCCCCTATATTTCTACTTCTTTGAATAGCATTTCTGTTTTTATCTTCTAATGTCCACTTATTTTTGTCTAACAAAATATTAAGCAGGCAAATAATTCACGGAGCTTTCAAAATTCAAAGTTACGGATTTCTCTTAGCCTCAAGTTTATCATCTGTAATAAATCAGAATAGCTTGTCATTAGAATTAAATATTAAAACATGTTTAAGATATCTTAAAAAGTACTTGGCATATGTTATATATATATTGGTTTGTTTCCCCTCATTTTGTGATTTATTTTAGTCCTTATGCATTGATAGCTTTATGGCATCTATAACTAACCACCATGTATTTTTCCTGTTCATTGGTTTTGTTTTATGTATCTCACTATCACATAAACTCCTTGGAATCAGGAAACTTGTCTTGCTCGTGTTAACGTCCTACTCATCTTCTCATAAACACAGTTTCTTATACATAAATGTTCCCTAAATGTTTATTAAATAAGTTAATGTTAAATATACACATACTTTATTCATTAAACTTTCAAAGGATTGATCTGTGTTAAGGTTTGAGGCTTCTTTGTTAAACCATAGTTTTGAACATTTTTGTAATATTTTAAAAACAATACATCTTTAGGAATTAATTAAAAATCAATATTTATGCTTGTAAAATTATGGATTATAGAAGCATTGTAGGATAACCACATACATTTTGAAGTAACGAATAAAGTTAATTCTTAAAGTTTTTTTCAAATATCATCATCCTATTTATTCTCATCTTCTTTAGATTAAATTTTTATCCTGAATTTTATTTTTAAGTAAAGCTCGTAGAATCTTTAACTGTAATAGGCTTGCAAAATGTTTAAATCAACTTAATCTAAGGAAGTGTTATTAACTAAGTTCAAGTAAAATTACATAAAGAGCAATAATGCATTTTATTTTCTTTTTCACATTTTCCTAATGAGTCTTGGAAGTTTATATAATTATTTTAATTAGGGTTATAAACTTCTACCTGGGCAGGTGAGAGGCTAATTACCTAATTTATATGCAAACTGAGCAATTTTCTCTAGGCTCTTTAGCCCTTCATCTTTCCATTTAATTTTCTCTGTTTCAGTCAATTAATACTTATTTTGTTTTTGTCCCATTTAAATGAATGATTAAAAATTACCCTTAGTGTAAACTCTATGTGGATGGTTCAACTGAAGAGTATTTTATCCCCAATGTGTTTTAGGTGAAAGTACCTTTAATATCTTGTGTTTACTTACAGTTGTACAAGGCATATTGTATATTTAGGAAAAACACAGTATCAGTTTGCACAAAGTGCATGCTAGCCCCAAACTTTAAACCATAATAAAATAATAATAAAAATATAATGATGTTCATCCTACTTAAATAATTACTTAAGTGGAGAGACTTATGTATGTATTGTCACTCCACTTAAGTGGAGAGGACTTATGGTAAGTCCTCGTTTTCTTCAACGTTTTCTTTTAGTGCTGAGAGCAACGGTGGGTAACAGGAGAGTAAAAGTCAAGTCTATATCATGCCTATAACAGGTTCTAGATCATATCACAAAATGAATCTATTTTTATTTGTTTGAAGATTAGCTCCATAACTAAAACACAAATACTACCTAATTATTTTGAATCAGTAAACAAAAAACCCCTGCATTTGGATCTGAGAAGATATGTATTTGCAGGCAGTCGTCATAGCCATTTTCAGTGCCATTATTATCTGGAAAAATTCAGAACAATGAGTGGGTTTCAAATTAAATTTACACATAGGTCATCAGACTTAAAGTGTTAACTCTATTTCAATCATCTGGAAATGTAATTTGTATAACATTTTTGCTAGAATAATTTTGATTCTTTCTTCTAAATGATAAAATTTCTACTTATTTTTATCTAGTTGGAAAAAACTACACACACACACACACACACACACACACACACACACATACACGATCAAGTCACAGATACTGTATTGCTGCTATCTTTAGTAAGATACTTTCATTAGTATTTTGAGTAGAATTTAGGTTTTTTAATAAAGCTTTTCTCTTTCTTTCTTTCTTTCTTTCTTTCTTTCTTTCTTTCTTTCTTTCTTTCTTTCTTTCTTTCTCTTTCTTTCTTTCTTACCAAAAGTGATGGCCTGAGGACATAATATAATACAAAACAGTTGTATTCTTAGGTAGGAGAAAACACCTAAAACAAATAGTTAAATTGCACTACAAAGAGATTAGCTAATTATACTTGGGGAAAAAAATCATACAAGAACTATGTAAAGCATTGTCCTTTTCCTCTGTTGGAGGGCATTTATTCATAGACATCATGTGTGTTTTCTTCCCGAGGGGAGAGATTGACCTAGAACCCTATGGGCAGCTCTTCACTGTTAAGCTTGCCAACTATTTGTCAAGAATGATTAGTGAGAAATAAAGAAAGAAAATCTCCCCTGTTGATAATAAGGGGCAAGTAGAAGAGACTCAGAAATTTTCATAGGGAATCACATTTGTTCAGTAAGAATACTTTGCATTTGATAATATATATCACTGACCCAACCTTTATTTTTGCATATTTTAGTGATGTTGAATTTGACAGGTTTGCAATAAAACAAAAAAACTGTGCCAACTCACAAGTGGATATGTACGTGCTAATTATTTTTACTGTAAATAATAATTTTATGTTTTGTTATCTAGGTGAGAGAAAGGAATAATTAATTGTGGTTTACTCTTAATCATACTTTTAGAAACCTACTTTAACTGTCTGGATTTATATATAATAATCGAAAACATTTTATGTAACAAAATTAAATGAAAGAATTTACTACAACTTTATTTTGAAATATATTCTGAATATATTACAACAGAAAACTGAAGCTGTAAATTTTCCTTAACAGTTTCATAAAAGCCTCACATTCCTTATGAAATCAATATTAATGTCGTAGTAATATTTTGATCTCCTATATTTGTAAGACTAATGGAAATTCTTTAGCTATCCTTTTGACTTTTCTCTTAATGGGGTAACCAAGATAATATAGGTTTGCAATACTGGAAAATATAGCATGCAGAAGTTTTGTAATGAGTCTGAACAAAATGTGCTTAATTTTGGACGTATATCAACTTATGCTAGGTCTGTATGTCGCATAAGACAAAATATCCTAAATAATTGAGATTGATATTGGATTGTTAGATTCAATAAAGTACACTTTAAAGACTGAAGAAAATTGCCACATTCATTTGAAATCCAGACAGATATTAAATCAACTCCCAGGAGAAATTTAAGTTTCATGGCTCCTTATGCTAATAATCTCAAAGTTCAAATGCTAACTTTTTAACTCCATTTTATTTAGAATGTATCACAAATCCATAATGCAAAAGGATGGACTCCTATTTTTGAAAGTGATCTTTGCCTTTTTCTTCTGCAGTAGCTCAGCCTAGAAACTGTAAGCAATTCTACAACTAAGATAATTTTAAAAGTTGGATAAAACATAAAAATATATTGCTTTAATGCTGCAATGCGCAGGCAAGAATATAAAAAATTACTTAGAAATGAGGCCATTCCCTTGAGAGCATACACGGGCCTTGCTAAAGCTGAGATGAGATTCTTTGGGATCCTGAAGGACAGAGGACCAGAAACAAGGCTCAAAGGCCAACCAGCTTGGAAATTTAGTAGGAGAACCCCGTCAAGCAAGGACTGTGAAGAGCAATACATTTTGCATGAAAATGAGCTAGGATTAGGCATGTCCTTTTCCTAAAAAATGGTAAACAAAGTTGCCTATGTTGAACTTTGATTCTCTAGAAGTTTCTATTTTACATCTTTTCAGAGAATGTATTCCTACATAAAAATCTCCAACCTCCCTTTTTGGTTTGCACAAATATAACCTGTGTCACCTGAAAATCCTCAAGACAGAAATGTAGTTTAAAGTGATTCCAGTCTGATTATAACCCCAGATACTTGGCAAAAGCGAGTTTATATTACCTTTTGGGAACTTACCTTCCACTTTGTTTTAAAATCATTTACATAGATATACTTTCATGAGAGATAAGCTGACAGAAAATGGAACATAATAAAATACAGAGAAACAAGATATATAAGAAGGAACTAATAGGGAAACAAATAGACAACAGAATCAGATATAGAAAGACTCCAGATATTGTAATTATCAGACTGTAAAAGCAGCAGGTTTAATCTAAGTGTTAATTAAATTGAGTAGTTGAAATGTTAATTCAAACAAAAGTAAACACATAACTGAGTCATTCATAACGTATTAGAGACAGTTAAAATTAGAACAAAATGTAGTATATTTAAAAGCTACAAAAGTGGGGCGCCTGGGTGGCTCAGTCGGTTAAGGGTCCAACGCTTGGTTTCGGCTCAGGGCTTGGTGAGTTAGAGCCCCACATTGGGCTCTGTGCTGGCAGTACGGAACCTGCGTGAGATTCTCTCTTTCTCTTTCTTTCTGCCTCTCCCCCACTTGAGCTGTCTCGGTCTCTCAAAATAAATTAAAAAATTAAAAAAAAAAAAACTTACAAAAGTAACAAGTGAGTAGCTCACAAAACTTACAAAAGCAACTTACTTAGAAAGTAACTTACCTAAGTAAACAGGTAACAGTCATTCATAATATATTAGACATAGCTAAAATTAGAACAAATGTTGGGGCGCCTGGGTGGCTCAGTCGGTTTTGTGTCCGACTTCGGCTCAGGTCATGATCTCACGGTTCGTGGGTTCGTGGGGCTCTGTATTGACAGCTCGGAGCCTGGAGCCTGCTTTGGATTCTGCGCCTTCCTCTCTCTGTGTTCCTCCCCTGTTCTCACTCTGTCTCTCTCTCACTCTGTCAAAAATAAAGATTAAAAAAAAAATTAAACAAAAATAAAATTAGGACAAATGTAGTGTATTTACAACTTGAATAGAATTAACTCTAATGGCTAAAAGTATAAAAATGAACAATAAGGAGGAAGGATTAAGTGTCATGGAAGACAGGTACAAATGACTATCATATGTTACAGCCTCAAATATTTGTTAGTGAGATTTACTGACAAATTACAGACTTAATGAAAGATCAATTCTCAGATTCAGGAGAAGTCACAAACAGGATGCACAAAAATGAATTCATACCTAGATAATTCTCAGTTTTTACCATAACCCATACCTTCAAGCCTCTCCTTTTTTTTTTTTTTTTTAAATGTTTATTTTTGAGAGAGCAAGAGCTCATGTGCTTTGGGAGGGGCAGAGAGAGAAGAGAGCTAAACAGAGTATCCTAAGCAGCTTCTGCACTGTGGCTCAGAGGATGCTATGGGGCTGGAACTCACCAACCATGAGATCATGACCTGAGACCTTAATTGACTGAGCCACCCAGGTGCCCCATCTCTATTCTTTTGACTTAATCTGCCCCCCCCAAAAAAATTTATCACCTTCTATCATGTATTAAACATCTTATTTATTTTTTGGCCTCTGTATATTAGAAGAATCTCAAAATAGATTTTTGGTTTGTTCACAGACACATTTTGTTTTTATTTTTTTCTATATGTATTTTGATTTTATTTTTCTCCAGCTGCTTTTAACATTTTATGTCTGTTGAGTGTATGTGTGTTATTGATATTTGTCTTTATTTATGTTTTCAGAAATTCTTGAAACTGTGATTTGATTTTTATTACAATTTGAGGAAACATCTTGGCCTTTATCTTTCTAAGTATTTCCTCTGCCTCTTTGTTTTTCTAGAATTTCGATGACTTTTACTGATTTCATTCACTACTCCACCCACCTCCCTGGTCCAGGCCTGCACCACTGAGAGTGAGTTTTTTTCTGTTATCCAACTCTGTCCTCAGTTTGGTTTGCATGTTCCTTTGTTTGTTTGTTTTGTTTAACCTTAATATGTAAGGTTGATAATGAAAACCTGTTAGTGGGAATGAATTTCCCTGTGGCTGTGGCTCTCAGAAAGCCTGTCTACTGTACATAGTAGCCTTCACTATGCCTTGAGAACATTGTCAAATATCTCTGCAGAATTCTTACACACTTGTATGGAAACCTGGTGTTACTTTCACAGCCAGTGGTCATGTCTTCTCTCTTTTTGGAGACACCTTCTTGAAGACACCTGTATTTCCTTAGATTCCATGCTAGGTGGTTATCTGCAAAGTAAGTTATGAACCCAAGAAAAGTTATACCTTTGTAGATTATTTGTTTTTTTCTTGTTTATTAGGATAGGAGTGGAACCCTTTCCAAGTTCTTAAATCCTAAGCAGAATACTTGTGAGTATATATTTTAGATGTTAAATTTTAACTTAATTTCCTCTAGGTTTGCATTATATGAATTGAATGTATGTTATTGGGTGTTTACAAACTTGGAATTAGTATATAATTTCTCGTAAGTGAGATGCCTGTTTATAACATGTTGCCCATCTTTTCCATATCCAATGTATTCTGACTTCAACTTTTATCTAGTGGTTTATCTGTTTATCTAGCATTTATCTATCTATCTATCTATCTATCTATCTATCTATCTATCTACCTACCTACCTATCATCTGTCTATCATCTAATATAATTTGATTTTTTTATCTGTTTTCATGGTTTGTCTTTTGCTGTCTAATAAACTTTGAAAATATGTATCTTTCAGAGCTCCTGGGTGGCTCAGTGGGTTAAGCATCCAACTCTTGGTTTTGGCTCAGGTCACGATCTTGTGGTTTCATGAGTTCAAGCCCCACAAAGCCCCTATGCTGACAGCACTGAGCCTGCTTGCTTTCTCTGCCCCTCCCTGACTACACTCTCTCTATCTCTCTCAAAAGAAATAAACTTAACAAATATATATGTGTCTTTTAAATGGAGTGTTTACCTGAATTATTTTTATTTGATGCTCATATAGTTTCTCTTAACTCTTTTAATTCATAATATACCTTTTTCCCAATATGCTTTAAATTCAAGCATTTTCCTCACTCTTACTGGTTTTAAAAATATGCATTCTAGTATAGAAGTGTTGAATCACTATCTCGTACCCCTAAAACCAATATTACCCTATATGTTAACTGACTGGAATTTAAATAAAAACTTAAAATAATGTGCATTCTATTTCTGTTCTTCCAGGGTTTGTCTTTAAAGTTTACTACTAGAGTCAATCATTGTTATTTGCAGTAGTTCTACTCCGTAATGCCACTGCAGACACTGAATTAACAAATACCGAACTCTTGTCTCAAAGGAAAATACAAGATCAGGTTCTTGTGAGCCTCTGGTCACAAATTTATCAACTGAAATTCTTTGCATCATATAGGTTCATTCCGTTCTTAAAAATGAGCCATTCCTATCAGCAATGAAAACGTGCTCTTCTACGTAACCCCTTTTCTTAGCAGATATTTTTAAAATTCTTCCATAGCCTCCTGACCTGCAGAACCTGCTTCACCTGCAAGTTTAACATTTTTCACACTGTGTTGCCTTTTGAAGCAGTCAGTACTCATCAAGAAAGATTTAACATTTTCCTGATGCTGAGTAAGGAGATTGTAAATTTCTATGGTTTTCAGCCCTACAACAATGCTGTCCACTCTGCCTTTTTTGAAAAAATTGGTCATCATCTCAAGAATCCATAAATTTTGCCATTATTCCACAGATTCATTATGCACTATAGATGTTAATTTAGCACTTTCTAAAATAGCCTTATATACAGTTCAGCGAATTTACTTGTCCTTTTTCTGTATGTCCATATTATTGATTCATTAACATTGAACTCATGGTCAACAGTACTATAACTCACGCTTGAACAAAGCTTATCTAACAAGTATTTTCTCTGTAAGTCACATCACATTTTTTTTTTTTTTGTACACAAGAACACTAGACAGCATTTTAGCACTATCTTTAGAACCCATTTTAAAACAAAACCACCAACAAAAATTGAAAAAATGTGGGAAGAAATGTTGCACTCAATAGCCTGTAATAAGACTCTTGTTTGCATCATGAGAGTTGAAACAAGAAGACAAAGTGTTAGTGTTCAATCTAGCTGGGAATGTGCAGGAGTCGACTCCATTGTTTAGTTTCTCTGACCACCTCTGGAATGAGCACAAAGGTGCCACAAGTTTTGGTTCTGGGTTGTAAATGAATTATAGTGGGGATGCAAATTCACAAGTAATGAAGATCAACCGTGTATTCTTTTTCACATCTTTGTATTTTCTCTGAAAATTTTTCTTACTTTTGGCCAGTTTCATGTTGCAAGTATACATAAACATTGGAATATTTCCTCTTAAGTTATAAACATTTAGTAGTAAAAAAGTAAATATATATATATATGTATATATATGTATATGTATATATAATTTTGGAAAGTTTTTAGCCAATTCAGTGCAACTTAGTCTTTATTTAGTTGTACATATGTATTAAATATAATATACTAAGATAAAATTCATATTTGCCTATAAGTTTGAATTCTAACAATATACATGAATATACACTTGCATAACTATTATAGTGTTCTTTATTCACATCATTTTCCCATTGGTGCTACATATTCTACTCACAAGATGGTGAGTCTTATTTTATTGTGGCAAAGCAAAATAAGGTAGAAAAAACCCAATCGACTTGAAACACCTCAAATTCATGTGAATTTCATAAATGTTCTTCATGTAAATTAAATTCTAAACAAAATATCACATGTGTAATGTATAATATATATACATACATATATTTCACATATAATTTCAGAAATGTCTGCTTGCTTTTTGAAACTCAAAGTTTAAAACAATTTATTTTGATCATTAGTTAACCAATTTTTCACTTAACTTCTATCTCGACCTGGGAGGAGATTGGCATACAATATGGAAATAAAGAAAACATTTACAGAAAACGTCCATATGGACACATTTTAGACAGATGATCTGATTAGCATAATAGCCACCAAACTGTTGAATGAATAATCCCTTTTATTTGCTATTTAATATGCATCTACTCTAAACTCTAAATGATATTCAGTAAAACAGTTTATTTGAATCCATAAATCTTTTGTTAACAACTTGCCAGTTAAACCATGGAAATTATTTCTGTTTTCTGAAAGTGATTCTTTTTTCAAGCTGTTTTTGATAATGAATTGATGAAGGTTAATGAAGATTAACTAATTCTGTAATAAAAGCCAATGTAGGGATGCTGACATATGACTATAGTGCAAAAAATATTAATGTCTTAGTCTCAGATTTTCAATAGTAGTTCTAAGTGCTCTTCCAATAGTTATAACATTTCAACAATTTATTTAATATTTTAAAAATATGTACTTCTTTTATTGTAAACGATACACCAGCCATAGGTACAAAATTCCTAAAATAAAAATAACAATGACTTTTTAAAATAAAAGTTTAGAAAATAAAATAAAATAAAATTTCATGGAGTTATTTTCAATTACTATAAATTTCAAAGGGTTTGATTTCTATTACTTCCAATATCTTAGCACACAGAAAATATTGACTTCTTTGAAACAAAATGAAATTAATATTTGGTACTGGTTTATAAGCCAAAATATATTTGCCATTGTTGGAAAATGCTACATTCCATATATCCAGAGGTCTTTGGGAAACAGTTCAACTTATGTTAAAGATGGAAAAGAGGAAAGAAACTGAAAGAGTGGTGAGAGGGATTAGAAGATAACATAATAAAACCTGAAAATGCTAGATTGATAGTTAATGTTTATAAGTAAATATGTTTATATTGTACCATTGATTAAAGCATTTAGTTTTCTAAATAAAAAATAATTATTTTTTGAAATCATCATTTTCTGTTCCTGCACAATGCTGCATTTTTTCCTTTCAAATTAAATCTGGCAAGCAAATGAAAATCAAAGTCAGAATACTATGCATAAAATAATTTTTTGACAATTTGTTGAAACTATTTCCTTTACATTATGTTCCAAATTATATAATATAAAAGTAATATAAAATGACTAAACATATATAAAGGTGTTACAGATTATGTTTTCCACATTTTCCTTCTTTCAATATACTTTGCAGATGTAGCCATTCTAAATTACTATTTTGCAAACTAAGATGATTCTCAGTAGGGAAGCCATACCTCATGTTGTTTTCATCAAAGGGAGCATAGTCTATATTTGCCTGTCTGAATATTGTCATTATATTACTAATTTACACATTGGGAAAAGGGTCAAGAGTACTCCAAATTTTTTATGACTTGATATTAACCTGAAAGGGGAATGTTAATAACTGATGAAATATACCCACAGTAGTTCAACATCAAGACAGTTTAAACTTGTGCATTTTAAAATAAAATATTCTATTCCGTATTGTTGAATTATGTTATATACATAGTTTTGGGGGATTAGTATTCTTTATTTGAGACAAACAAATATATTTTATATTATACCATAAAAGTAAGGTAAAAAATTACGAAAAGAGTGCATATTAAAATAATATCACCCAAGTAAGATGTGATTCAATATAATAAATGTATTGATAAATAATTAAAATAATGTAGTTTTGTAGTGTTCTTATATTTTAACTAAAATATAATTAAATCATTTTGAAAGCCATTATTATTCAAACTGTCATACATATCACAACATGTACATATTATTATTATCTTAATATTATTGTATTAAAATAAATAAACTTCTATGAGCTTTTCTTAGGTTTTCTTTGCCTCAACAATATAGTATATTGTTGTTTCAAATTGTTAAATAGAATTATATTTTGGGGCACCTGGATGGATCAATCAGTTAAGTGACCGACTCTTGATTTTGACTTAGGTCATGATCTTCTGATTCATGAGATGGAGCCCTATGTCTGGCTCTGGGCCAGATCAGGGAGTCTGTTTAGGATTAGGATTCTCTCCCCTAGGATTAGGGTTTCTCTACCCCTCCCTTACCTGTTTGTATGCATGCATACTCTAAATAAATAATTAAATAAACTTCAAAATAGTTAAAAAAAACAAGTATATTTTTAGGTATTTCTGAAATATCTACATCACAAACATTTTCATATACAAATTTTAAGCACTGGGAAGTTGTGAAAGTAAATAATATTTTCCAGCAAAACCATTATATTTGCTGGAATTCTTCAGTTATAAAAATCAAAATGTAGTTGCATGGTATTGGATAAGAGTGAAAGATGTTAGTTCATTTGTAAATGATATGAAGTTGTTTATGTTGGTCCATTAATATGCTCATTGTTTTGGACATCTTTGATAATATGGGGTTAACATTTTGAGACCATGACAGAGACAGGAGCTCAGTACAGAGAAGGCTTATGAATAAAGGAAATAAGTAGAGCAGAGATCAAAATTAGGCGGACGCAGAAGTGGAATGATACTGAAAACAAGTGATGGAACTGTGGAAAGCTCCGTGGCTGATCATCCATTTCTTTGAATGGTGAAAGTAATTACTAGTGTATTTTGACAAATGAAATGGAAAACCTGACCCAGATGGAGATGCACACCAGTCAAGTTGCCTACCCCTATTATTTTACTCAATCATAGGAAATACGTGAAAAACAAACTGTTCATTAGCAATCCTTTTTCTTGCAATGGGAAGAACGTGCCTCTGCATCTTTTACATTTTCTTCCTCAAACGTTTGTTGTTTTCCCCACAGGACTTAAATTTAATTTGTTTTCCAATATAAGTTTTCCCTATGCTGTCCAGTTGGGTTCATAGATGCAATGTCTCAAGAAGCACATTGTCCTCAATCACACAACACAAGCCGTAAACTTCAGGTGTGCCACTGGAACGTATTTGTATGACTCCACGGAAACACATCATTGCAGCTAGAAACATTACTCTAGGAAATTGTGGAAATATGAACATCTGTGACTTACAAAAAATAAACACAAAAAATTAACAAATAAATGAGTTGAAACTCAGAATACAAAATGGTATAGGTACAGCTTACTCTTTCAAACATTTTGAGTGAAGGGGCGAGTACTTGGTAGCACAGCTGTGTTATGTACAAAAGAAAAAAAAATGCTTCATTTACTTTGTCATCTAATTTCCAAATAACTTAGAGATCATTTGTTTTCCAACTGTTCCATGAATGGGTCTGGGAAGCTGAGTCGGTAGCCAAATTGTTTGGTTCTCCACATAAAGATTGTTTCTTTGTTATTTTCTCTAAATGCTGTGCACACTTTTAAATCCGAACTTAGAGTTGCCCTTTTTTCTACTCCTTCCCAAACAAGTCTGTTCTCTACAACTCCCAACTGTTGATTAGCAATTCCATCTTCCACATTTCCTCTAAACATTCCCTCCATTACCTTGCTTTAATTTGATTCTCCCGTCTTTTTAATTTTTTTAAAATATTTTTATTACATTCATTTATTTTTGAGAGACAGGGAGAGACAGGGAGAGACAGAGCACTAGTCGGGGAGGGGCAGACAGAGAATGAGACAGAATCAGAAGAAGGCTCCAGGCTCTGAGCTGTCAGCACAGAGCCCAATGCAGGGTTCAGACTCACAAACCATGAGATCATGAACTGAGTTGAAGTCGGATGCTTAGCCAACTGAGCCACGCAGGCACCCTGATTCTCCCTTCTTCACTTTAACCCATGACATTCTTTGTTCCTTCAACATTGTTTTTCTTTCTGCAGAAAATACTTTCTTCAGATTTCACCTTTTTTGCTCCTCTCAGTATTTGTGTCTGAAGTAAATATTTCCTTATATTTCTCTGTAAGGTTGTTTCTCCATTTGTGACTTTTTTTTAATTATTTTTTGTGAGAGGGAGAGAAGATGCACGTGAGTGGAAGAAGGGGCAGAGGGAGAGGGAGAGAGAGAATCTGTAGCAGGCTCCATGCCTGGTGAGAAGCCCCACCCAGGGTCCATCTCATAATGAGGAGATCATAACTTGAGCCAAAATCAAGAGTTGGATGCTCAACCAACAGAGCCAGCCAGGCACCCCAAAAGTTTCTATTTTAAACAACAATTTTTATTTCTTAGAAATGGCTTCCTAAGAGATACTGCCACATGAAAGAAAATTGGTGTGGTATTTGCATATTAATAGTCACCACTGTTATAAATAATATTCTAGCATTTGGATACGTAGTACAAGATATATTTTAGGCTCTAAAATAAGTCTTAAACTCAAGTTTTAAAAAAATAACTTGCCATAAATGATAAACTAAAATCAAGTAAATGCGTATCTCCCAAAAAAGAGCAAAAGTGCCTTGTTAGGATTTATTGAAATCTTAGCCAAGTATATCTAAAAGTAAATCTATATCTATTTCTCATTTTTATCTCCTTTTCTCTTGAACACCTAATGATATTATTTTCTTAAATCATGCTATTTATAACCCAAATGTCTGTTCAGGAGTGGCTATCATTCTTTCACTGGTTTCATGCCAATTAAGGAAGATTCTTAACCTTTTGATCCGTATTGTTTAAAGCCTATACAAACCTCCATCACCTAATCCAACCAGCCCAGATTGTCTCACTCAAGCATAATATTAGTGTTTATTTTTTTAAAAAAAATTAATTTTTGTTTTTGAGAGAGAGAGAGAAAGAGAAACAGAGACAGAGTGCAAGTGGGGAAGGGTCAGAGAGAGAGGGAGACCCAGAATCCGAAGCAGGGTCCAGGCCCTGAGCTGTCAGCACAGAGCCTGATGCAGGGCTCGAACTCATGGACTGAGAGATCATAACCTGAGCCTGTCAGACATTTAACCAGTTGAGCCACCCAGCCACCCCACATTAGTATTGAGAAATACCTTCCATATGGCCAGCAACCACTCACCACAACTACCTATTAACCCAGAAATAACATTTTAAAAATTAGTTTACACTGAGTTTCAAATTTTTGTGCCCCTCAACTAAGTGAATTAGCTCCTACAATGCTAAATGATTATTTGATGCAGTGTTACCCTTTGCAGTGAATGAGGTGTCATAATTTCTTCCATTTTTTGGTTGAAAAAGGGATTAGGGAAATTATAAAGAGAAGCAAGTTCCAGATAATACAAATTTTTATTATTATGTATGATATACTTATTTATCATATATGCTATATCATGATATATATATCACAAATATGTGTCATATGTTTATATATGATTAAAAATATTCACATACTTATTATATATCATATGTGTTGGTATTCGTCAATTCCCCAGCCGTATATACTCAAGTATTCTTATATTTGTCTGTAAATTATGTTTCAATTAACAATATTTCCGTTTATTAAACCACATCTTCTAAAACTGAAGCCACATTTAAAGATGCTTGATAACATTGAATATAATTTTGTTTTCCATTTTTATACCTATGAATCTTAAGAATTAAGTATTTCCAATCTAACATTTGTCTTTGTATTCTTGGAAACTAATTCTATATTATTTGTTGTTTTTAGGAATGTGCAGTAAGTGAAGAGTCTAATGTTATTTTGCTCAATCTACATATAATTTGAGATCGGATACATATATTCCTACTAATAAGTCAATGAAACAAGTGCTTATTTCTAAATATAATTCCAATTGTGAGATATTCAGATATTTTATATTTTGTTACATCAATGACTAAGTGTAATCTAGGAGTTACCAGGAATATAGAAAAGGCAACTTGAAACTGTAACTCTAAAACTTTAAGGTAAGAAAGCAACTTAGCAAATATTTTTCTCCAGTTTTCACCATGACTTTATACACACATATACAGTCAGATTCATATTTAGATAAATATTCAGGTTCTAGTCAAATGTATTCACTTCATGATCAAATTTTGATAAAAAGTGTTTTTGGGGCGCCTGGGTGGCGCAGTCGGTTAGGCGTCCGACTTCAGCCAGGTCACGATCTCGCGGTCCGTGAGTTCAAGCCCCGCGTCAGGCTCTGGGCTGATGGCTCAGAGCCTGGAGCCTGTTTCCGATTCTGTGTCTCCCTCTCTCTCTGCCTCTCCCCTGTTCATGCTCTGTCTCTCTCTGTCCCAAAAATAAATAAACGTTGAAAAAAGTGTTTTTAAAATCTGCATCCTTTCCTCCATTGCATTTACTAATTGAACTATTTTGTTTATTTTGTGGTTAAAACATTCTAAGATTTTAATGCAACTCAGATTCACGTTTGAAAGTTTTCCACCTTTTACTGTAGAAAAATTACCTTTTTCTTAGATTTAGAACAACCTTTTAAGATCCACTAAGGACAGGTATATATGCCTTATTTGCTGAAAAATTCATTCTACCAGTTAACTAATATTTAAATTTTTGCCTAAAATAAATAGCTGTCCATATCTTTAGGTACATGGTTTCAATTGAGTGTTTTGTATTATGTATTCTAAATAATTTTGATAAAATGATAATTTAGACAAATAAAGTGATTATTTCTTTTATATTAATTTCAACCTCTTTCATTGATATTTCCTCTGCTTTATTTAAGCTTTCTTGATGGTTGCAGTGAATGCTAAAAGTAAACTTTGTATGGGGTGTTTAAAATATTTGAGCACTGGGTGTTGTATGGAAACCAATTTGACAATAATTTCATATATTTTTTAAAAAAAAGGAAAAAAAAAGAGCTGGATATAAAACCTTAAAAAAATAAAATATTTGAAAAACATTCTTATTGTTTGTAAGGCTTTTCTACTATTAGTATTTTCTACTACTACTTTTCTACTATGTAGTTTTCCTTTAGGGATCTGAAGCATATGATTTCTCTGATCCAAAACATTTATAGGCCTTAAAAGTCAAGTTACAAAAGAACAGTCAAAAGTTGGAAAGATGTGATATTTAGAATACCAGTTATATAATAATGGAGGATAATTTAGCTTTTGAAACAATTACATTAGACATGACATATTTAAATATAATTTGCAACTTTTTTACGCTTAGGAAATTTTTACAACTATTAAAGTTAATGAAGAAAGCAAATGGATTTCAGACTAATTAAAATTTGGAAAAAATTGATTTTAATTTTTTGAAAAAATGGAACAGAGGAAAATATGGTCATTGATGATATATCACTTCCAGAACCAAGCCCAAGTGAATATTTTAACTAATACAAAAAGTAAAGAAAAACAAAAAAATAAAAATAAAACATAAGATGTTTATTTTTTTCTAAATGCAACTTGCGGTAGCAAAAAGAAATAATTCAAAAACTTATTAAGGAAAAATAAAATATAACTTTAATATTGATATGCTTGTGTGTTTATAAATTCATACACTTTTATAAAATATATATTTCTGAGAATGAGGTAATCACAATACAGAAAGTATCATTTAACTTTAAATTGTCAAAATTTTCTTATTAGTCTTTCCACATCTTCTGATTCCAATGAGATAATCTCAATGATAATAAGTAGAGTTCATCATCCAAAAGATACATTTTTGGTATTTGATTCAATTAGATGGAAAATTATAAGTTTTGACATGTCGTTAATTGCAAAATTTATCTTTGTTATTCTAAGCAAGTGCTTAGTGGGGTGTATCTGGATAGTCTGTTAGTGATAATTTTAGTTAGTCAGAGACTCAGGGAGGTAGTCTGGAAGAAATGTTTATGCAGATAACACTAAATGAAAGAATTTGTAAAATCTGCAATTAACTTTATTATAATTCAAAGCTATAAAAATACTCATAGTTAAATAAATAAATAAACTAATTAAATTGTCCCTGTTCTCCTTCACAATGTACAGTATATTATTTCAGCTTGCTTACAAGGAAGGCTTCTCATTTTTCTACTCATTTTAACCTGACTGCTATGTAATGATATTAAGGAAAGAAAAACAGAAAAAAAATATGTGTTTTCCCCAATATCCATCTCTCCAGGAAGAGCTCTGGACTCAGGCAGCTACATTTTCAATGTTCTTGTCTCAAATGGATTTGGGACCTATATAATAGTTCCAAAACTGCAGAGCAGAAGTGACCAATAAAATTGAATGGTTCTCAAGCATAAGAGACTGTTGAAAACTGAGAACAAACTGAGGGTTGATGGGGGTTGGGAGGGAGGGGAGGGTGGGTGATGGGTATTGAGGAGGGCACCTTTTGGGATGAGCACTGGGTGTTGTATGGAAACCAATTTGACAATAAATTTCATATATTGAAAAAAAAAAATTGAATGGTTCTCATCCCAAAAACAGAATTAAACCAAGCCACCAGATAAGCAACAAATATCCATTTGTCCACCATCAGAGTTTAATATTTATATATCACATATTAAATAAATATTAAATATTTCAATTTGTGTAAAGCCTGTTGTTTAGTGATGGTATTTTGAAAAAAATATTAAAAAATACTTTTTAAGATGTCAGACTTGTGGTCAAATTACATCACTGATTGAATTTTCAATTGATCGAATCAAATAATGTATAAAGTAATGCATTTTAAATTACTAAGCATTTTTTAAAAATTAGTTAATTAATTAATTAATAACAATCTACTGTCTGTAAGTTTCTTCTTTTAGATTCTACATGTAAGTGATATACAATATTGTCTTTCCCTGACTTATTTCACTTAGCATAATGCCCTCCATATTATCTCAGGTGTCAGGATTTCCTTCTTTTTTTATTGGCCAAATAATATTTCTATGCAAGGGTGTGTGAGTGTGTGTGTATGTGTATATTTTCTTTATCTATTCATCATTGATGGATGCTTAGATTGTTTTCATGTCCTGACTATTGGGAATAATGCCACAATGAACATGAGAGTGCAGATACCTCTTTGAGATAGTATTTTCATTTACTTTGACTATATTGCTGGATCATATAGTAATTGTCCTTTTAAATTTTTTAATGAAACTGTACTGTTTTTTATAATGCTTGTACCAATTTACATTCCCACGAAAGGTGCACCATTTTTCCCTTTACTCCACATCCTCATTTGGCATTTGTTGTCTCTTATTGTTTTGATAATAGCCATTCTAACAGGTGGGAATGATATCACATTGCAGTTTTAATTTGCATTCCCTTGATGATTAACTATGTTGAGCATCTTTTCACATACTTGGTGTTCGGCCCATTTTTCAATTGGGCTGCTGTGTGCTTTTAATATTGAGTTTTCAGAACTCTTTTTATTTTTGGGTAACAGTACTTTATCAGATATGTTTTATACAAATCTTTTCTCTCAGGCATTGGCTTGTCCTCATTATTTTGATAGTGTTTTTAGTAGAGTGGAAGTTTTAATTTTAATGAAATCCATCTTATCAATTATTTCTTTCATGAATTGTGCCTTGGTGTTGTATCAAAAAGGTCATCACCATACTCAAGGTGATTTAGAGGTTTTTCATTGTTATCTATGAGTTTTTTAATTTTGCATTTTACATTAACATTTATGATCCATTTCTTTTGGTCAGATCAAACAATGTATAAAACAACGCATTGTAAATGACTATTTACAAATGGAAATAAGTACCATTTATTCCAAATGTTTTTCTATTTTATAACAGATTAGAGGTTTTAACTTCTTTTTCTCAAAAAAGATCATGTAGAAAGCAAATCCACCATATGAAAGAATTACTAGTAGTATTAGTAGCAATAGCTTTTAAAAACATACAAACAAGAATGAACATTGGTGAACTTGTATCACCAAATTCTCAAAAGCTAAGCATAATTCCATTATTCTCTCTTTTATAGCATAGTCCAGTTATAAATGTAGACTACTAAAAATGATATTAAAACATTAAAGAGACAATAGAGTGAACAAAATTCTTACAGAAAAATGGGAACAAATCAATTTTTTTTATACCCCCTTATTGGTTCTTTAATGAAAAAAAGTTTTCTAATTAATATTTCGTTTACCTTGGGGACAAGTACATAATGCAGTCATCAGTTTACTTAGATTCCAAAATACACATTTATTTATGTACCTATTTTCTCTATTCAAATTTACTATTCATATCACTTGTCAATTTGCATATATTAAATCAACATGCATAATTTACTATATTTTGAATATTTTATTAATGAAAGTCCTTTTCTACGATTTTTATGTGCTCTTAAAATTTAAATACTCAAACATTTAAAAACTTAAAAGTCAACAATTGAGTTTTAAATATTGTTTTATAAATGGGGCGCCTGGGTGGCGCAGTCGGTTAAGCGTCCGACTTCAGCCAGGTCACGATCTCGCGGTCCGTGAGTTCGAGCCCCGCGTCGGGCTCTGGGCTGATGGCTCAGAGCCTGGAGCCTGTTTCTGATTCTGTGTCTCCCTCTCTCTCTGCCCCTCCCCCGTTCATGCTCTGTCTCTCTCTGTCCCAAAAATAAATAAACGTTGAAAAAAAAAATTTTTTAAATATTATTTTATAAAATAAAATATTTAATTATAAGTATTAACTGTATGCTATCACTACGACTATTGGGCTAGGTAATGGGCAGCTATTGTAAGCTCTTTTGCCAGATATGGAATTTTAAAATCATAAGTGGAATATTTTGTTTAAACTATTTTATTTCACTTAAAATTAGCATACGCTTACCTTTACCTAGCCAATACTTCATAATTACTCTTTTCCAACAACTCATGACTACTTTAGCTCATGACTTTTTACCAGGCATGATGACTCTCAGTTTCGCAAGCTACTTCATTAACAATGTGGTTTATGAAAGCAGAATTAAATTAACTTATCCTGACAGTTTTATATTTCAGATAGAGACTATTTCCAGAGTATTGTCCTTACTTAATTGTGTGTACAATTAAAAAGTAAAACTTCCAACCGAATTAAAAATAGATTGCTATGCAAATAATTGCAATGTTGTTGCATGAAAAAAAATATACACAAAGTGATCATGCTGCTAAATGTGAGAATCAATTATAACTGAGAAAAATCGGCAGGTCATATTGGAGGAGTTACACTTCAATACTTAACCAATATTGTGTTAGTTCTGTTAAAGAAAAAATATTCTGGCACTTGTTAAACCAGTAAGGATGACTTTACTCAGGACTATTGAGATAAGTGTCAAGACTAACCCAATCAGAGGGAGAGATAATGCTCAACTCTGAATATAACAAAAATAGCTGGGGATGTATAGCCAACAACCACAGTGAGAAAATCAATGGATAGAAATTGCTAAGGAGACATCAAAGGGCAGAAGCATTTTATTAAACTGACTGAACAGGATTCTTGCTGAAGACAGGCCAAGGTGACCAGATATAAGGGATAGAGCATGAGGAATTTGGTCAGATATCTTGGAGGATCAGATATCAAGGATGGGAAAGTCTCTAAACTGATTTCTCAGGATATTTGCTATCACTGAACATGGCAGGTTAAAGATGGGGCTCAAGGATGAGACTAGTCAAAAAAGAGGGCTTAGAGGAGCTTGACTAAAGTTTGATAAAGGAAAGAATCTTTGTCACTTCAAAAATAATTTTCTAAATTTATGTTTTAGCCTATGAGCATCCTGATTTTTGTTTTTGGTGGAGGAGTGGACTTACAGCATGCATGCAATGAAAGAGAAGAGCTTAGGAAAAATTACTTAAGAAAGTTTGAAAAACAACATGAATATGACCATATGATAAAAATCAAACAACTTTTATGGTTATGAGTGATTTGTAAAATAATTCTCAAATTTCCCATTATGTGTCTTGGGTATATATGTAGGATTTACTATGCTCATTTATCAAAATTAGAAAAATGAAATAGAGATATAGAAATTGCCTGATAAAGCAATTTGTATTAGTTCTTATGAGAAACTCTTTCTGAGCTATATTATATAACTCTATGCTCTATTTCTGAATCTCTCATTAAACCCCATTTGAATTAATTAATGAAATTATTAGAATATATATGCCACTCTGTGAATTAATGGATGTAAATATCAGATGTTAAAACAAATACAGCCACTTAGATATTCATGAAGAGGATAACATTTTCAACTACAAAACGTTCTAAAATCTGATTCGTATCAATTGAGATTATTTCAAAAATTAATAAATGGACTTACTGGAAGAAATATAGAAAATATTATCTTACTGTATTTACCTATTTTATTATATCCCTAGAAGTTGGAAGAAATATTTACTTCTTTTGATTGAATTTGAGTTTCTAGTTCAGCAAAAAATGTAATAGTGCACCAGTGATATGAATATTTCTACCTTGGATGGATAATATTCTGAATTATTTGGAACAGATTTTCATTGCGAGTAACATTTGTCTATGTAAAATAGGCTGATATTAAAATCCATGTTTTCATTTAGCAAAATTTGGCCAATAGCGAATTTTTGATTTGGCTCTGATATGTAGTGTTATCAGGGACAAAGTTGGTCCTTTCTTCTGACCTTTCTCCCATGCTTTCCACTTCAAGTTGCAGGACTGCATTTACTTCATTTATCACACCAATATTCAAGGCAAAATAAATGTAACAAGGAATACTGGCTAGCACATTTGTGTGTTTTACAGAGAAACCTCCTCAGAAGTGTTCATTTATACCTCCATTATAAGAAATGATTCAAATTTCTAAATCTTCATGGATGAAGGCTGAAAAATCAAGAAAAGAAATTTTCATGAGTACAGACAGCAAACAATTATGGGCTTAGGCTTATTGGCCAAACTGAGGTTCTGTAAGTAAGGAATTAGAGGGAAATTTATAGTGGGCAAGCAAAATTTATGTTTGGTTTTTTTTTTTTTTTTTTTATGGATTTACATATATAACTATATATTACTAATCATGATAAATTAACTACTTAAAAATGTATCCTATGATTTATTATTACACTTTTAAGTGTTTACATTACTTTTTGTATTTTCACATACCTTGACATACCTGAATAAAAGTTTTAGTGGCTGATAGTGGAAGAAATGGGGAATTTAAAGGTTTTAAAAAATCTAAACCAAGGGGTACCTGGGTGGCTCAGTCAGCTGAGCATCTGACGTCAGCTCAGGTCATGATCTTATGGTTTGTGAGTTCGAGCCCTGCTCCAGGCTCACTGCTATCAGCACAGAGCCTGCTTCGGATTCTCTGTCTCCCTCTCTCTCTGCCCACCCCCCACCTCGCTCTTAAAAATAAACATTAAAAAAATACAGATGAAAGACAAAAACCACATATATTCAGAGTTGGCAACAAAATTTTCTGTCCTATGTTAAATCCCAGAAACCAGTGCAATGTGTATCATAATTGAGTATTGTGTAAAATAATGGTAATAAATATAAATGCATTAATGAAAATGATGCACATTAATATTGAGTAACAGATGCAAAAATAAAGTGATAGTGATGATAATAATATGTACAAACATAAGCACTTGTATCTAAAAGCCCAGAATTTCCATATTAAACCTGGGTAAGGATGGGAGTATAGTCTGCCGATTATATTGTTAAGCTATGAGACCAGACCGGGTAGTGTTATATCTCAGTAGCCCTATAAAATGGGTTTTCAATCATGTTCATCATGTAGCTATTGGCTTCAGTGTTGGGAAGTACCTTATTTCCACCAGCTTTCTAATTCTAAGTAGCAGTCATGTTGGTGCCATCTTCTTATTCATTCATTCCACCAGGAGTCAGTGTTTAGCTGAATGATAGTTTATATCACGTCAACTATTTTCTTCTTCATTTTTGAACATAAGAAACCATTTACACAGGCAGATTTGTTTATTTTGCTCCTCAATTTTGACTCAAAGAATGTAGCAACTAGTAACCTCTCTCTTTTATATGCCACATCCAACCCATAAACACTTATCTTTAAAATAAATCAGGTTTGGGGCGCCTTGAGTGGCTCAGTCGGTTAAGTGCCTGACTTCAGTTCAGGTCATGATCTCGCCATCTGTGAGTTTGGGCCCTGCGTTGGGCTTTGTGTTGACAGCTCAGAGACTGGAGCCTGTTTCAGATTCTGTCTCCCTCTCTCTGCCCGTCCCCTGCTCACGCTCTGTCTATCTCTGAAAAATGAATAAACCTTAACATTTTTTTTTTAAATAATAAAATAAATCAGGTTCGGGCACCAGATTGACGCAGTTGGTTAAGCATCCAATTCTTGACTTCAGCTCAGGTCATGTTCTCATGGTCATGAAATTGAGCCCCAAGGTGGGCTCAGCACGGAGTGTGAATCCTGCTTGGGATATTCTCCCCCTCTCTCTCTCTCTCTGTCCTTTGATTGCTTGTAATCTCTCTCAAAATAAATAAAGAAAAAATTAAAAATAACAAAATAAAACATATCAGATATATATACTTATGTATAGTTATTTTATAAATTTTATACGTATATATATCAAATTGCTATCACTACCATCCATATTCAGGCAACCATCTGCACACTTGGATCATTGCCAAAGCTTCATAATTGATCACCCTGTTTCTTACCCTGCATCCTTGAGGCTACTTCCCACCCAGGAGTCAGAGTAATCTTAAAACACAGATCAAATAACTTTGCACCATTGTTCATAGCTAACAGCTCCTCCCTTCTCAAAGTAAAACCTAAAACCCTGTCACTGCTTGTGAATCTCCACATTGACAGGTCTCCCACCATCCCACTCTATTCTTACCACAGCCCTCCTTGCTCGGGTCATTCTCTCCTCAGTGTCCTCCTGTTATACCGTGTAAACACCAAGCTTCTCTGGCCCGAGAAACTTCACTGGCCCTTCTATCTGCAGAAGAGCAATGTACTGTTCAGATCTGCATACGCACCATCCCTTGCCTCTGGGCCTGCTCAGCTGACTCCTTTACAGAGTGAACATCCCTGACCACCTGCTGGCCAGCACTCTTAACCTGCTTTCAAATTTCTCTCTAGCACTTATCAGCATCTTAAACAATATCTTTTCTTTCTCTTTCAAAAACATCTATTTTTCCCCCAAGAAGAGTGTTTAAGTTCTTTAGTCAGGAACTTTTACTTTCTCTTTGCTCACAGTCTCATTTCAGCAAGAAGATGCATCATGCCATAAAATGTGGGCATACGGCAGCAGAGGAAAGGCAGAGGGAGAGGGAGAGAAAGAATCTTAAGCAGGCTCTACACCCGGTGAGGATCCCAATGAGTGAGATCATGACTTAAGCTGAAATCAAGAGTCAGACGGTTAACTGACTGAGCCACTTAGGGGCCGTGAGCAATAAAATATTTTAAAATTAAGGTATGTACACTTATTTTTAGATATATTGCTATTGTATACTTAATGATCTACAGTGTAGTGTAAATATAACTTATATGCATTGGGAAAGCAAGAAATTCATTTGACTTGCTTTATTGTAATATTTGCTTTATTATGGTAGCCTAGAATGGAATACACAATATCTCCCCGGTATGCCCATAAATAATTAATAAGCATTTGTTGAATTATCTTCCATAAATTCATCCTTAATTTGTCAACTGTTGATTCATTTTTCTCTGAAATCAATGACAAAATAAAAGAGTTATATTTCATTTTTTTACTTAGAGCAAATATTTGCTGAGAATTTAATCCGTGCCATTCAAATTACTAGGCTTTGAAATTTGTTAGCTCTATTTATCTTGTGAGGTAGTTATATGCTATCATTCAGGTTATACTTAATAAAAGAGAAACTAGTTGAGGTGTAACAAACAATCTGGTTTTAATACAGTAAAAACGTTACTTCAAAGAGCTGAGCAACAAAAACAGGAGATAGTGATAAAACCCAATGGTTAGCACTAGCAGAGAGAAAGTCCTTTTCTTGGAGTTGGAGGGACAATGGAGAAAGTGGAGGTTGAAAGCCAAGATGAGGACCAGTTTCATGGTAGAAAAACTGCCTAGTGAGAGGTGGGGCAGGGAGAAACTTGATCTCTGATGGAGAAGCCATGAAAAGCAGAGAAAGGAAAGAAAGAAAAAAAAAAAGGAAGGGGAAGGAAGGGAAAGGAAGAGGATGAGGGAAGAGAGGGAAGAAAGAAAGAAGGAAAGAAAGACAGAAAGAAAGAAAGAAAGAAAGAAAGAAAGAAAGAAAGAAAGAAAGAATTACCCCCTTCCCCCCATCTATATCTGCCCTCCAATTTTTAGCTTTTGCCTTCCATTGTCTGAATCTACCCAGAAACCAGATGTCAAGGAAAACTATTTTAAGTTTCTGGGACAATGAATATAAAACAAATGGAACTGTTGAGGGATGGATCTGAGAGCAAAGTGAATTTGATTACCACATGAATAGTATCATGTCATTTAACAGATTAAAACATTTAAGTCCGAAGAGATGAAATATTTTGTGAGACCCTACAGCTTTGTAAGGATTGAGCTGGAATTGGAAATAAAGACAGTCAGACTCCACATCCCTCAGTGGTTGCAACTGAAGACACTTTAAGAAAAAAATATACTTTGGTTTTCTCTGCACAGGCATGGTACTTTGATATCACCAAAAACATGAATGTTTGTGGGGTGTGTGTGTGTGTGTGTGTGTGTGTGTGTTGTGTACAAAATGAGTCTATAATAAATAAAATAGTTAGCTTAAATTCTTCAAGAGAGCAAAGGAAAAGGATGGTTTTTCCATTAATGGTTGGTAATATCCACTAAAGCCCATTTTCAAGCAGTAAAGTAATTCTAGCTACCCATTAAGGCAAACCATAGCAACCCGTAGGTTGTCTAGCAAACAATAGGAACTCATCAAATGTTTTTTGAAGGTTATTATGCCTTTTAGGGTATTATAATCCCAAAACCTTTCTGTAAACCTGAGACTGAACAAGGCTTGTGATAGTTGTGATTGCTCCTATAATTCATATACAGAATTGAATTTTGAGTGTGAATAACCCAGGTATTTCACTTCCATTTTTCTTGTGTAACATTTACTTAATACAGACTTTGTGCTCTTGCTGGACCCTTCTGTTACATTTTTGAAAGGTTTATTTGTTCTTCAGGTCAACTGTAGAAAGAGTGTTTCATTCATCATTATAAGAAGAGCTTTCCTCATTCTATTATTTCTACACAAATATTTATTAAAAATATATGGATCTGTTTGCTATTTATCTGATGATTCACAAAAATGATTTGAGAAAAATTTAAAGTTACATGGCCCACTTTCTATACACATAATCCACACTACTAAGTAATTTATAAAAATCCATAAAATACAAAATTAACTTAAAGGTCACTAGGCTCTCAGAAGAATAAATGACCTTTGATGCTGGAATTCACTGAAGTTTTTTTTTCAGGTTTTGCATAATATATTATACATCACTTCTCTCATGATATTTCTGGTAAAAATTAAAACAAAGCTCACACAGAATGATGCATTATAAAATATGTAAAAATTTTAAGACTCTCATAATTGGATGGATACCTAAAGTACTACCCTGAAAATAGAATTAGAAAAATAAGGAACATTAATCTTAAAATGGTAGTATGTTTCTGTTTATTTAAAATAGATATAGATAGGGATTCTGAGAATAAAAAAAAAATAACATGAAGTCACAGTAGAAAATTATTTACAGATCATATGATAGATAAAACAGGATAAAAAATCTTAATATTGTTTTTACCTTGGATTTGGAAAGACCATCATCATGTATAAAAGGCCAATGTTATGTCGAGGTGTCTTGTCTTCAGTCTAAGTTGAAATCCTGAGCAAGGAATTTTTGGACAGATTCTGCTATGGTAACATTTTGTATTAACCTTTCCTGGTATACCCCATGCCAATTTGCAAAGGCAGGTGTATGTTAGGCATTTCTCTACTTGCCGTGCTTCTGGGAGCTTATATCACTTGGTTGGTCGTAGTGTCCACTATACCTCTGCTAGGATCTGGAGTCTTTCTGATGTGGGGTTGTCTCTTAATCAGCTTCCAATTATTTCTGCACAGTATTATATTTTTGAGGACTATATCCTTTAGATTTTAAGAATATAAAAGAGATTTTGTGTCTATGTATTCACACCTGAGTATGTAGTCATTCAAATATTAACTGAATACAAATTGATTGGGGCATATCACATGCTGGTTATTACTCTAGGCCCTGAGAATGGGACAGGGCACAAAACAGACAAGTCTTTTCCTTCGTGGAATAAAGAACAGATACCTCCTACGTCAAGTGCTAATATATGGTTGTGAAAAAACCCAGAAAGGTAGCTAGAGGTTGCACTGAAGGTAGTGGGGAGCTGACAAGAGAGGTTGCTATTTTATATAAGGAAGGCAGAAAAGAATTTTAGGATAAGGTGACATTTTAACAATGATCTGAAGAATATAAACGAGTGACACAAAGCCTCTGAAAAGAATGATATCTGGAAAGAATGATCAGTCAGAGGAAGCAGCAAGTGCATATGCAATGGGAGACAAATGTTCTTTATTTTTTTTTTTTAAGAGATATGAATGGTTACAGTGGGGTGAGGAAGATAGAGGGTATTAAGAGACAAAGTCAGACAGAGGACAGAGGACCCGATAACTTAGGAACGTGGAACCCTTATTAAAGGATCCAATTTTACGTTAAGTGAGATGTGAACAAAATGGAGGATTTAGACCAAAGGAACAATTTGACTTATGTGTTAAAAATATCACTGTGAGAGCTGCAGTTAGCACAGACTATAAATATGGAAGCAGATAAGGAGGCTCTTGAAATTATCCAGTCAAGAATAATGTCATCTTGGACTAGCAGTAAAATTGACATATTATCACAGGTGAGAACTGGCCAGTTATCTTGGTATATTTAGAAGGCCAAACTAAGCAAGTATTCTAGGATTTCCAGGCAGCATGATAAAATAAGAAAAACAAGATTGACTCAATTGTGTTTTGACAGAGCAGCAAGGATAACGTTTCAATTTATTGAGGTAGCAACAATTCTGGATTATGTTCAGGTAATTTTAGGGTGTGGGGCTTATGTGCAGAACACAAGCTTGGTTTTGGATTTCTGGTGTTGGAGATATATTCTGACACCCACGTGGAGAGGAGTAGCAATTTTGGTGGTTGTGTGTAAGTATCTGTTTGCTGTTGAGTATAGAGGTCCAGGGTGGATTAAAACAAATCGTGAATAACCACTGTCGAGGAAGAGACCACCTACAAAGTGAATGCATACAGAGAAGAAAAAATATCTAAATGTTTGATGTTTAAAGGCGAAGGAACTGATGGTGAAGTAACAGCAAACATATGTTACGGAAGACAATTAAAAGTGTTTTAAGAAATAAACAAAGACCATCAATATAAAATGTGGCATTGGTTTAGACAGATCTAAAAATTCAGCATTGTATTTGCTGAAATATGTTTCATTCAACTTATGAAGATTAATGCTTATCTCAAATATGCTCAAAATAATGGAACAGGAGATAGTGACCTTAATAAGGACAGTAGAGAAATGAGACTGTAGCTGGAAAAGGATAGCATACTGCAAAGATTTGTTTTAATTATGTTTTTCTTTGTTTTTAAAATGAGACCTGTGATGGAAAGATTTTACACTGACGGTGACGATTTAGGTAGGACAGAGGAGAAATTGACTTCGTAGGAGGAAGAGAGAGTTACTGATGAAGTATGTCCTTAAGAATTTGAAATGAGGTGACACTGGTGAGGCAACAATGTACACACACTGTGTCGGGAGAAAGTAGGTTATATTTATACAGATTCAAGTGGATTAACAGATATTATGACGCAAAAATATAGTTATATCATGATTGTCTCTATATCTCAGTAAATAAAAGAGATTATTATAATGAGGCACATAAGTATTAGCCATTATTTTCTGAAGTTTACTATTTCTGAAAATAATGTTTTTTACAAAGCAAAATACATGAATAGTGGGAAATTATGCACTGAATTGGTGGTTCTGAGGAGAATAAGGGATGAACATATTAAACCATGTTAATTAAATGGAATCTCATCATGCTCCTCACATAAATGATAAGGCATACATTTCCATGCTGATCATGAAGGAAGTAATGTCTTTTCATGTTCTACTTACTTTAGGAATCAGGATTAGCAGAATCTGGGAATGACTTTTAAGCTAATGTATGATCTAAGAAAAAGATCTAGAAAATTGTATATGCAAGCCCTAAAATTTTGCCTTAAAACAGTTAGCATTTTCTTAGAACCTATATTTACAGGGCATTGTTTTGGATAATTTATAGGGATTATGTCTATACATTTTCACAGTAAGAGTATGAATTTATTATTATTGTCTGATTTTCCAAATGATAAAATTATCTGATTATGTAAATTATTAAATTACTAGTATACTTTGATTATTTGAAATATTATAGTGTATATGAGTAATGTAGAAAAAGTATATATAATCTTACACAAAAAGGTAACAGATGCACACATATGCTGGAGAGGGCCGAAGCAAGTGACATAGAATTAAAATAACTAAGAAAAAAGCCTGAGAAAATATAAGAAACACAAAATAATATTTCAAGGAATTAAGTGCACCCACACTCACTTTTGGATAAGCCTTGCTGAGTATAGATAATGTAGGTGTTATATACTCAGAATTGTGCATTGAATAACCTGGCTTAGCTTTCTTTCATGGTGATAGGATATTTTCATGTATTGCACACATTATGTGCAACAACAGAAAGTAGAAGTAGTAAGGCAATATTGGCCCAAAGGAATATCCCAACAAAAGGAAAACATCTCAATTACTCATAAATGTATAAAAGGTCTAAGGATCATTTTGTTAAAGAAGTGAAATCTATAGTCTAATCTCTACAAGAGGAAGAGGATGTGAGAAAATCTGACCATTATATAGAAAAATTGCATCTCTATCCATTGATATATTAAAAATATACTCCCAGATTAATATTCATTTATAATTACATTTGAGGGGCTCCTGGGTGGCGCAGTCGGTTAAGCGCCCGACTTCAGCCAGGTCACGATCTCACGGTCCGTGAGTTCGAGCCCCGCGTCGGGCTCTGGGCTGATGGCTCAGAGCCTGGAGCCTGTTTCCGATTCTGTGTCTCCCTCTCTCTCTGCCCCTCGCCCGTTCATGCTCTGTCTCTCTCTGTCCCAAAAATAAATAAACGTTAAAAAAAAAAAAAATTTATAATTACATTTGAATAAATAATACTTTATATTTTTTTGGTTTACAAAATGATGTTTATTAGCCTATTATTTAACATTTTGTAGAAGTACTAGCTAATGTCTTAACAATAATATAAAACTGAAGAAATAGATACAAAGTTATATTTCTCTGTAAATGACATTATTGAATTTCTAGAGACCTTTGGAAAAAATATTTAACTACTAGAAATAAAGGTTCAGTAACAAAACACATTGTAAAACATATGCGTGATAATGTAAATAATATTTGTTAATATGCTATAACAAATTAGAAAATATGCTAGGGACATTAATATTTAAAAATATTATGCTCAGGGGTGCCTGAGTAGCTCAGTCGGTTGGGCGTCCGACTTCCGCTCAGATATTGATTTTGCGGTCAGTGGGTTCAAGTCCCACGTCAAGCTCTGTGCTCAAAACCTGTAGCCTGCTTCAGATTCTATGTCTCCCTCTCTCTCTCTGCCCTTCCCTTGCTCATGTTCTGACACTCTTTCTCTAAAAAATAAACATTATTTTTTTTTAAATATTGTGCTCTTCCCCCGCTCGTGCTCTGTCTCTCAAAAAGTAAATAAGCATTTAAAAAAAATTTAAAAAAATAAAAATATTACGAAGCTAGTTATATAGACATTAAGTAATCAGCAGATATAAGATAATAAGACTAAAATTATACTGGTTAAAGTAAATGTTAACTCCATTAAATAAGGAAAACTACAATGCACTACTATTTCTTAAAACTCTAAAATAGCATAAACTAATTAGGAATTAAATTATTTATTAAAAATATTCATCCAAGAAAATGGTTTCACAATTTAATCGAATGTCATCTTCTGTCGGTTTTTTTTTTTTTTTAATGTCTTTTTTTTTATAGTATTTACTGAGTGTATGTATATACATCAGGTATGGGACTAAAACCTTTACAGCTGTTATTTGAATTATTACAGTAAGGGCATAATAAAACTAAAATTGTTAGCCTTTTAGACATGGATAAATTAAAGCTTGAAATAGTAGGGGCACCTAAATGGCTCAGTTGGTTGAGCATTTGACTTCAGCTCAGGTCATGATCTCAAGGTTGGGGAGTTCATGAGTTTGAAACCCACTTCAGGCTCTGTGCTGACAGCTCAGAACTTGGAGCCTGCTTCAGATTCTGTGTCCCCCTCTCTCTCTGTCCCTCCCTGCTTGCACTCTGTCTCTGTCTTTCTCTTAAAAATAAACATTAAAAAAAAGAAATAGATGCTAGGTGAGAGGCCATGCCTCTAACCTAGTTTGTAGTTTTCCTTTGTAACTCCTAAAGTTTCTGTTATCAAAATCACCAATGTTTCATATTTCCTTGCTCTTTCAAATGAAGTATTTATACCTTTAATATACTCTAGAGATCTTGTTTATTCACATTAAAAATAAAGCAATAGCTGTTACATGAAATTAGTACAGTTTCCAAGTAAAGAGTATAAATAAAAGCAAAACTCTAGTCTGCCCTTCCCTAGTCCCTGTCCTCAAAACTATCGAAATCACTTTTCATAAATAAACCTACTAATAACAGTACATGGTGCGCTGTCACAGAAAAAATATATGCAAACATAGAATTCTTTTATTTAATTCTTTAAATTTACTCCAAGTTCTGAATGTAATTTTTCTTTTGTAAATAATAATAAATTATCCCTTAAATGTCTTCCTTGTAATATATACTATGTATATAATTAACTATTTAGTAATCTTACAATAAATGGATATCTAAAAATTTCCCAATTTTTTCTTATCCACCATGTAATAATGATCATGTGGGTAAATTCATCTTGCTGATTTTTGAATATTCAGGAGGATACATTTCTATCAGTCTAATTTATACCAATTGTACCAATTTGAAATCTTACCTATTGTGTAAAAATACCTGTTTCACAGTATTCATAGTATGTTTTCTGCATCATTATGTGCACCTAAATCTGCTCTGTGTTTTAGGCACTTTACATGTATTACATCATATTATGTAATCCTTAAATTATGCTTTCAGAAAATAACATTGATACAGTTTATTTCTTTACATATACACTGATCTACTGAATCAATTCTCAGATTTTTATCTTACTTATTTTTAGTATATTATTTGGATTATTTCTTTGAAAGCAGCATATATGGATTTAACACCTGCTTTCGAGGAGCCTGGGGGGGCTCAGTAGGTTAAGTGTCTGACTCTTGCTTTTGGCTGAGGTCATGATCTCAGGGTTCATGGGATCAAGCCCCACATCGGGCTCTACACTGCTTAGAATTCTCTCTCCCTTGCTCTCTGCCCCTACCCTGCTTGCACACATGCATTTGTAAGCATTCTCTCTCTCTTTTTCAAAATAAATAAAATAAAGTTAAAAAAAAAAACCCAGTCCCTTCGTTCTCAGTAGAACTTTATTTTTATTTTATTTTTGTTTTGTTTTTAGATCATATTTGGCTCTCAGACTGAGCCAGTTGTCTGGCAGGAAAGCTTCATAGCAAATGTGCAACCACTGGGCATGGACTCCCCAACCTAAATGCAAGGACACATGCGATTGTTTCACAGACCTCCTCAGCACAGTGCCCTGGTCAGGGCTTTGTGCCCAGTTAGTGATGTGTCTGGGAACATGTATCAGAATGTTTGCTGTAGCTAACATCTGCTTAAATGAACTGACTTGGTCAGCCACAAGACTGGAAGAATATTTCAATCTAATTATATCCTGAAGTGTATTTTTTTTCAGATATCTCTAGCATTCATGCTAATATAAAACAAAAATAAACATTTTCAATACAGGTGACTTGTATAGTGAACCAGAGACAGAACTTCAGAGTTTGTATAAACTGCAAGAATCATGGTGCCCTTCATTCAAGTCTGGTTGACATCTCCTCCTCTCACCTCAGCACCTGTCATCCTCTGATGTGCTTTGTGTCTTTGTAGTCTGGGTTTTTCTGGAATTTGATATAAATTTGAATACTTTTGTGACTTCTTTCACTTGCCATAATGTCTCTGAGATTTTTCCATGCATTTACACGTATCATTTGACCATTTATGTTTATTGCTGAGTGATTTCATTGGATGGATGTACCAATAAGTATTTATGTCTTCATCAGTTGATGGACATTTAGGTTATTTCCAGTTTTGAGTTTTTATGAATAAGCTGCTTCTAACAATCTAGGACAAGTTGTGAAAATATGTGTTTTGATTTTCTTGGATACATACCAAGCAGCAGCATTGTTGGGTCATATGATAAATGTATGTTTCAATTTAAGACAATGACAAACTGCCTCCCATAATTTTGCATTCCCACCAGCATTGTATGAAAGTTCCAATTGTGCCACATCTTCTCCAACACTTCGAGTTTTCACTTTTTAAATTTAGCCACAAGCCTCAAGATATCAAATTCCCACCTCCTTTTAATCACAATTAACCATACTACGAGCCAGGGTACTCGTCTTGTTTCTGTTCATCTTCAGTGCTTACAGTCCTCCCTTTTGTCTCAGTTTCATTCAAGATGAAGTCAAAATTCTTATATATTCATGTAAACCCCTTTCTAAACCATCTCTGCTTACATTTGTAAGGCATGTTCCTAGCAACCACTTCTTTCAAACTCTGTCCAATTCCTATGCCTTTTATTGAAGTATTCTCTCCCCATTTATCATCCAATAACTTTCTCAGCATTTAAACAAAATATCTCCCCTCTCTCTCTCTCTGCACATATATATATATATCTGTGTATATATATATAGATATATCTGTATATATATATATATATACATATATATATATTCCCAATGAGAATTATTTAGTAATCCCAGTGAGACATATTTGCTAATTTTACTCTTTCAGTAATGCCTGATTTAAGCTTCCTATGAAGTAGGTATAATATTTGTTTCAATTCGTAACATAGTTCCCCTAATATATTACCTTGCATGTACTCAATCAATATTTTAAGAATTCATATTGATTAATAAGTGCTTTTTTTGCTTTACGGACATTTATGTGCAAAGTTACAACATATAAATCATTTATAATATAAAGAGCATTTCCCTTCTGTTATTTTAAAAGTTTAATTTGAATACATACATAATGTTACATTTTATACCATTATAACATATAAAATATCTCAGCAATTTGAATATACTTATTTTATTGTTGTAATTTTTAAAAATTAAAACATTAGGAAAATATTTTTAGATGAAGTTGTCTTATTTTACTTTTAAATATTATGGTCAAGTTCTCTCTTCTCCGCAGATTTTTTCAGTAGTATAGTTTTCATTGCATGAATGAAAGAGTATGCTTCATAATCCAAACATACTATAAATATGTAATTAAACTGAGACCTCTATTTAGGCTCATTTGCATAATTTTAAGTAAAATATGTTACACTGCAGATGCTGAAAGCTTTCATGAATGCTTACTTTTTCAACTCTTAATTTGTCCTTAGTTCTTATGTTTTCATTTTTTATTTTTTATTTATTTATTTTTTTAACATTCATTTATTTTTGAGACAGAGAGAGGCAGAGCATGAACAGGGGAGGGGCAGAGAGAGAGAGGGAGTTACAGAATCCGAAACAGGCTCCAGGCTCCGAGCTGTCAGCACAGAGCCCTACGCGGGGCTGGAACTCACAGACCGTGAGATCATGACCTGAGCCGAATTCGGGCTTTAACTGACCGAGCCACCCAGGCGCCCCTGTTTTCATTTTTTAAATAAAGAACTAAATGGGTGGTCTGCATACACAGAAAATAATGTGATTTGCTTTCAACTATAGTTCTTAGAATTCACCAGATAAAGATCATATAAATTCTTATGGGATATTTTAAAATCATTAAATCAAGTTATTGATTTGGCACTTTTGTTTTCTTTTTTCTTTAAAATTTTTTTTTTTAACGTTTATTTATTTTCGAGGCAGAGAGAGGCAGAGCATGAACAAGGGAGGGGCAGAGAGAGAGGGAGACACAGAATCGGAAGCAGGCTCCAGGCTCTGAGCCATCAGCCTAGAGTCCAAAGCGGGGCTCGAACTCACGGACCGCGAGATCGTGACCCGAGCTGAAGTCGGACGCTTAACCGACTGAGCCACCCAGGCGCCCCAAGAATGCTCTATCTTTAAGACGTATGGTGATAGTGTGGATCTCGTAAAACAAATTTTGTGAAAGTTTAGGAACTTGGTAGTTTTAAAAATGTTTCAACAAACCATCTCCATGGACACTCTCCTCAACTTTGAAACATAGTTTTTAAATATATCACTCAATTTTTTGTGCTAATTGCCTTAAACATATTAAAGGCTATCTAGGAAAGAACAGGAAAGATATCTGAAATATATTTTTTTAATGTTTACTTATTTTTGAAGAAGAGAGAGATGAAGTTGGATGCTTCATTGACTGAGCCATTCAGGTGCTTCAATGAAATATTTTTAAATAATAGTAAATGATCCTTTTTCCATCCAAAATAATTGAATAAAAATAAAATTAAATAACATAAATCTGTTGAAAGACAAATTAATTAAAATATTTTTTTAGGAAACTCATTTTAACAAAAAAGTCATTTAACTTACTTTATACCTACACTTGGATGAAGCACAGTATATCTAAAATAAGACTTTTTATTCCTTTGGTTGAGATTACCCACACCTCAATCTGTCTATTCCTGTCACAAATATATTGGACAAGCTATTACAATTGTGCACATCTAATCGTCATTTAAATTCTCAAAAGAATGCCTTAAATTAAAAGACAAATAACATTTAAACAAAGCAGTGAGAGTAGTAAGCTATCACCTCTGAGTTAGATAACCTAACAAACATACATCCACATTTACTGAACATTCTTTCCTTTACTATCAGTGGCTGTAATTAAGAATAATCACATAAAAAGGTCTTTTCATTTTTGTTGGCTATTTCCTGTTTGCCTGAACGTCACTAATTATTTAGTATTTACTGTTGGTTCATGGGTTTATAACTCTACATAGTTAGCAATTACCCGAAATCAGTATTTTCACACACTACTTATAGTTTAATTCACGATCATATTTCTCCCAATAGTTTCACATATTATTGAGAACTATCATAATTTTTATATAAATAAAGACTCAAGCTAACCTAAGTGGAGGGAGAAGGAACAAGCTGATTAATATATTTGGAAAACTAATAACATAAAAATGAGTAGTAGATTAATTGTTTTTGTTATCTTTTTAATAAATAACATAGGCTAGACAGTAATTTATTTTTAGTAAAATAAAATATAGGAGGAGTTAAGATGTTGGAGCAGTAGGAGGACCTCAAAAACAGCTAGATAATTATCAAATCACCCTGAACACCCAGAAAATTGATCTGAAGATGGAGAAAACAAACTTCACAACTAGAAAGAAAAAGAAGCCACATCATCTGGCCCAAGACGTCCTTAAATAATGGTGTTAAAAGTATAGCTGCATTTAGAAAACCATTGGGTCAATTTGGAATGTTAAGCCATTATGCTCTGCTAGACGGTTGAGTCTAGTTTTTTTTTGTTTTTTTTTTTTTTAATTTTTTTTTTTAACCTTTATTTATTTTTTAGACAGAGAGAGGCAGAGCATGAACAGGGGAGGGTCAGAGAGAGAGAGGGAGACACAGAATCTGAAACAGGCTCCAGGCTCTGAGCTGTCAGCACAGAGCCTGACGCGGGGCTCGAACTCACGGACTGCGAGATCACGACCTGAGCCGAAGTCTGACGCCTAACCGACTGAGCCACCCAGGAGCCCCTGGACCCAGACTAGTTTTAAAGTAAATTCTCTCAAACAAATGTGCAGATGACCACTACACAGATCAAGAAAGAGAATGTTAGCACCCAAAAGCCTTGGGTTCTTTCTCAATTGCATATGTTTTCTCCTCTCCAAAGGTAAACAATACACTGCAATAGGCTTCTTCCTGGTTTTGAATTTAAATGGAAAAATATAACGTATTTTCCTCCAAAAAAAAAAAAAAATAAGTCACATCATAGAAGGTAAGAGATGCAGAGATGCGATTTGAGGAAGAAAAGAATCACAGGTACCATAGAAGGGAGGCAGCCCTGATCACAAAGAGAAGAGAGAATGAGAAAGAGAGAGGGAGAGGAAGAGCGATAAAGCAGCACCCATAGGATTGTACCAGAAAAATACTTCTCCAAAGCCATTGACTGGGAAAAAGAGGGGGGATGATTATCACAAGTTTTCATAAACAGTGGGATGGAAAGTCTGAAGTTTTAGAATTTTTTCATCATCACCAGTTTTAAGCCCAGTGGGCACAATAGCAAGCCTGTGGAGGAGGGCAGAAATCTGGGAGTGGACAATGTGCTCTGAAGATCCCCTGGATAATGCTGGGAGAGATAGTTCCCTTTCTTGGAGTGCATTTGGGAGAGGCGACACTGTCTCTTAAGGTACAGGAGAATATTATGAAAAATTATATGCCAACAAATTGGGCAACCTGGAAGTATTAGATAAATTACTACAAATATACAAATTACCAAAACTGAAACTGGAGGAAATAGAAAATTTGAACAAACCAATAACCAACAAATAAATTGGATCAGTAATCAAAAATCTCTTTGGGGTGCCTGGGTGGCTCAGTTGGTTAAGTGTCCAACTTCAGGTCAGTTCATGATCTCATGGCTCATGAGTTTGAGCCCCACCTCAGATTCCTTGCTGACAACTCAGAGCCTGGAGCCTGCTTTGGATTCTGTGCCTCCCTCTCTCTCTGCACCTCCATGCTCACGCTCTGTCTCTCTGTCTCTTTCAAAAATAAATAAACATTAAAAAAAAAACATTTAAAAAATACAAAAAGTCCAGGGCCAGATAGCTTCCCAGTGGAATTCTACCAGACATTTAAAGAAGAGTTAATACCCATTTTCTAAAATGTTACCAATTAATTAATTAAATAATTAAAAAAAAAAGAAACACAAGACAAACTTGCAAATTCATTCTATGAGTCCAGCATTACTTTGATCCCCAAACCACACAATGGCTCCCACTAAAAATGAGAATTATAGGCCAATATCCCTGATGAACATGGATGCAAAAATTATCAACAGCATACTAACAAATCAAATCCAACAGTACATTAAAAGAACTATTCACCACAGTCAAGTGGGATTCATTCTTGGGCTGCAGAAGTGGCTCAATATTTGCAAATCAATCAACATGATACACCACATTGATAAAAGAAAGAATAAGAACCATATGATCCTCCCAATAGATGCAGAAAAAACATTTGACAAAACAGGACATCCATTCTTGATAAAAACCCTCAAGAAAGTAGATAGAGGAAACATACCTCAAGTTCAAAAAGGGCATAAATGAAAGACCCATAGTTAATATTTTCGGTGGCAAAAAACTGAGAGCTTTTCCTCTAAGGCCAGGAACAAGACGGGAATGTCCATTCTCACCATTGTTACTTAACATAGTACTGGAACACCTAGCTTCAGCAATCAGGCAACAACAACAAAAAATAAAAGTTTTCCAACTTGGCAAGGAGGAAGTCACACTTTCATTATTCACAGATGACATGAAACTCTATGCAGAAAATACAAGACTTCACCAAAAATTACTAAAACTGACACACAAATTCAGCAAACTTGCAAGATACAAAATCACCATACAGAAATCTGTTGCAGTTGAAGCAGCAGAAAGAGAAATCAAGAAATCGATCCCATTTATAGTTACCTAGGAATAAATTTAACCACAGAAGTAAAAGATTTGCACTCTGAAAAGTATAAACACTTAATGAAAGAAATTGAAGAGGACACAAAGAAATGGAAAGACATTCCATGTTCATGGATTGGGAGAACAAACATTGTTAAAATGTCTATACACTGTACACATTTAATGCAATCCCTTTCATAATACTACTAGCATTTTTCACAGAGCTAGAACAAACAATCTAAAAATTTATATGAAATCACAAAAGACCCCAAGTAGCCAAAACAATCTTGAAAGAGAAAAGTACAGCTAGAGGTATCACAATTCCAGACCTCAAGCTGTATTACAAACCTATAGTCATCAAGACATGATACTGGCATGCGAATAGACACATTGATCAATGGGAAAAACTAGAAAACACAGAAATGGACCCATAGCTGTATGGTTTTTAAATTTTAATAATATTTACAAAAAAGTTATAAATCATGTTGGGATGAGGTTAGTGTTGACGGTACTGAAGTTACACCCGTGTTGTAAAATGGGTTATTTTACCATCAATTCCACCAAATGCTCACAATTTTTGCTCCTGTAAACTGTATATAGTTGTATTTTCTGTTTTAGTATAACACCTGTTTCACTTTTCACTGGAGCATATAGTCATATGTTATTCATTTAGTTGCTGATACATCTTTGTTTAAAACTCTCTCTTTTGTGCTTCCTAGTTTTTGTACTGGACATCTTTTTCTCTTTAAAATCGTCTCTTAGTGTTAATCCATATGTTATCAGTTTTTAATGCTTACCATCTTCCAGTTTGCAATTTATACTATTTCTGGTCTTTAATATTTATCAATAAGTTTCAACATGCATAAGGAATCTATCAAATTTGAACATATTTTTTTTATTATTTTCCCAGATAACTGAATGACCTTTGATAATGTTAACTCCATTAATCCACATATCAGTTTTATGTCAGTGTTACACTTTTTTTTATTTTTGCTTTTAGTTCATTAGATATCATTATTTCTCTGTTCCAAAGCCAAATTAATATTTCCTTTGCTCATCATTTTTTTCAGTTTAGAAATATTATATATGTCACTCTTTTCTTCAGCCTGAAAATTATATACATATATATCCTTTAATATTTTCTTTGGTATGTGTTGGTTGTTCATAAGCTCAGCGTATTTTGACTGTGTTTATAAAGCAAAGTTGATTTTTTTCTTCCATCACACTGAATATATTTTTTACAATTCATTTGGCTTCTATATTGCTTTTAAGAAGTCGCTTGTTCGCACATTTTATAGCGTCCTTTTTTCTTTGGTTGTTCTAAACACCTCTCTTTCTCTGTCTCTGTCTTTCTGTCTCTGACCTTGTCATTATCTCTCTTTCTTCCACATCAGATTCATTATCAAATGCTAGCTTAAATTTTGGTTTTGCTTTGTTTCACTTTAGGTTCATTGAGCTTCTTAAATAGATATATCAGTGTCTGCCATGACTTCTATAAATGCCTAAACCATTAAACACTTAAATAGTTCTTTGCCCTATCTATTTTCTTCTGAAACTCTATTTAAATATGTCATCCGACACAACTTTCCAATTCTGGTAAATTCTCTTGTATATTTTCCTCTTTTTGTCTTGCTGTGGTGAATTATATTCATTCTCTTCTGCAGTCTAGCTTCCAGCCATCTGATTCTCTCTTTCACTATGTCCAAAATTCTGCCAACCTCATGCCCTTAATGTTTTATTTCACTGATCACATTGCTTATGTCTTTAAAGTTGTTACTTATTTCATTAATTTGGCTAGGAGGTAACATTGTATGTTTTATTTATATTTTCAAGCTTTTAAAAAATTTCTTAAAAATAATACAAATACTTGGTTTTTGGTGAGTCTTTACCAATATCAGTGTATATCAGGGTTTTAGAGTTTTACAGTTTTTGTGACTTCGTTTCTGTTGGTTTTTTCTGCTGCTTATTGCTCACTGTGTCTTGTTTCCTCATGTGCTTTATTAGCTTTGAAAGTATGATGCTCGTTGTCTCTGTCAAAATTATTTTAGAAATTTCCCAAGTCCTGGAATAAAGAATTCCCACATAGAATATTTCCTTTGGGGTGCCTGGGTGGCTCAGTCAGTTAAGTGCCCAACCTCAGCTCAGGTCATGGTCTCACTGCTAGTGAGTTTCAGCCCTGCATAGGGCTCTGTGCTGACAGCTCGAGACCTGGAGTCTGTTTCAGATTCTGTTTCTCCCTCTCTCTGCCCATCCCCCCAACTCTCAAAAATAAACAAAACATTAAAACATTAAAGTATATATATATATATATATATATATATATATATATATATATTCCCTTTATTTCTACCAGGAAGCTCTAGAGATTATTATCCAAAAAATAATAAATAAATAAATAAATAAATAAATAAATAAATAAATAAATGTTAATAGATTCCTGGAACTTCAAAGTAAAGAAATAGGTACTAAAAATCCCTGTGATAGCCTACGGATTCTCCTCATAATCAAATGTTTTCCTGTTTATATTTTTTAATCTGCTTTAATTCATTTTCAGGTAGCACTCCACAAATCTTTCTGGAAGTGGAGAGAAAAGATTTTGTAAATTCAGAAGTAGCATTGCTGGATCATATGATAGCTTTATTTTTAATTTTTTCAGAAACCTCCATACCACTTTCCATAATGGCTACACTAATTCACATTCCTTCCAACAGCATGTAAGGGTTCCCTCTTCCCCACTTATTTGCCAACAGTTCTTATCTCTTATTTTTCAGTAATAACCAGTCTAAGTATGAAGTAACATCTCATTGTGGTTTGGATTTGCATTTCCCTGGTGATTGGTAATGTTGAGCATCTTTTCATATACCTGTTGGCCATAAAAAATGTTGGGAAGCCTGGATAGTCACATGCAAATGAGTGAAATTGGACCCCTATCTTATGCCACAAACAAAAATCTACTCTGAATGAAATATTTAAATGTAATACTTGAAACCATGAAACTGTTAGAAAAGAATCTAGGGAAAATCTCCTTGATATTGATCTTGGCAATAATATTTTGGATAGGACACCAAAAGCTCTTAAGCAAGAAAGGCAAAAATACACCAGTGGGAACACATGAAACTAAAGGCATCTGTACTGCAAAGGAAATAATCAACAAATGAAATGCAACCTACACAATGAGAGAGAACATTTGCAAACCATCTACCTGTAAGGGGTTAATACCCTTTAAATATATCAGGAACTCACACAACTCACCAGCAAAAAACCAAATAACCTGTTTCAAAAAGGGGGCAAATGATCTTATTAACATTTTTTCTAAAGGAGTCATCAGTTTTTTTAAATGTTTATTCATTTTTGAGATAGAGAGAGACGGTGTGTGAGCAGGGGAGAAGCAGAAACAGAGGGAGACACAGAATCCTAAGCAGGTTCCAGGCTCTGAGTTGTCAGCACAGAGTCCAACAGGGGGCTCCAACTCACAAATCACAAGATCATAAGCTGAGTCAAAGTCAGACACTTAACTGACTGAGCCATCCAGAGGGCCAAGAAGTCATTACTTTATTAGGCATCCTAATCAAACTATCTCAATGTACTTGAAAGAAAAATATGTATATAGTGCTATAAACTAGTTTTTCCCTCTGCTAGTTATAATTTTATTTATTTTAAAAATAAGTAATAGAATTATTATTTTCTTAAATGAAACAAAGAAAATCAATTCTAATTATAATAAATACTTCATGACATGTTTGGATTAACATGTTTTCTTTATTGAAAGAACATCCCAAATCTGAAAGAAACTATATAACATTTTCTATGCATATATTATTTGAGGTATACTGAATACACTTAACATAACAGATGCACTAACATATACTGCCTCTCTTCTTCAAAGGTGTTTTTATTTACAGCTAAAAATTTATTCTAGGAAGAGAATTAAAAGTAGCTAAGAGCATTGCCTATGTTTAAATACGTGAAAAAAGCAAGTCTGAACATGCAATATTTATTGCCCACCTTTCTGCTATCTTTGCTTTGCTCTCAAGGGAGTTTCCCTGCAGAGGAATTTTTGCTTTGACAATAGAGAATAGGAAAGTTTAGGTTTAAATATTGTCAATTCTCTCACTGCTCCACTCTGAAACATTTTTTTTTTTTAATTCAAAATACTTCCAAACACTTCAGATCACCCAGTTTATGAGGCCAGGATTCACCCTTCACAGAAATAGTAGAGAAAGGTTTTAGTAAAGAAAAACAAATAATATAATGAGGTATCACAATATCTGCACTAATGATGAAAGAAACATAACCCCCAAACCAGATTATCCTCTTACTTGAAACAGCCTAATAATAACACACGGCGCGCGCGCGCTTGCACACACGCACACACACACACACACACACACACACACACACACAGAAATATATGACACTGGATATGAGTAAAGAAGGGCAGTGATCTCTGAGAGAGAGAAAAAACAAGAGTGAGCCCTATGAATGCCCCCATTTTACTGAATGCCTAGAAAAAAGGTTCTAGGCAGTTAGGGAAAGTGACTCCTGTTGCTGAACAAAGGCAAAGCTTTTGGAGAGACCATGGTGACTAAAATTGGCAGGACTGAGAGGATAGAGATTCAAAGAGAAAACTCTCTGATGTCTGTAAATTTTATCCTTTGATCATTTAACAGAATACTGATTAATGCATGCATCTGAAGAATCTACTCAAGAACCAGGGAAACAAACACCTGCAAAGATTAATAGAAACAGTGCCAGGGGTGCCTGGGCTCAGTTAAATGTCGGACTTCTGCTTAGGTCATGATCTCACGATTCATGGGTTTGGGCCCCATGTTGGCCTCTGTACTGACACCTCAGAACTTGGAGCCTGCTTCGGATTCTGTGTCTCCCTCTCTCTTTTCCCCTCCCTTGCTTGCACTCTGTCTCTCTGTCTCTCTCTCAAAAATAAATAAACATTAAACAAAAGAAAAAAAAAAAACAGTGCCAGACATTCACATAAAACTCAGATTATGCAGGGCTTTACCAGCCAAACTAAAAAAAAAACACAGAAAACAAAAAAAAATAAAATAACAAAATGAAACAAAGAACATCTCCTAATTCAGAGGGCATTTGGTAAAGTAATCAGGGAGGCCTTACCTCGGCAATAGGAATTAATTACATTTATACTGAACATTGATCTGAAACCATCAAAAAACCTATAAATGTAAAATCTGAAAGCATCTGTTTCCAATAAATTACCTGTATTCCAGAAAAAATAGCTCAAGGATACCCATATAGAAATGCAAAAAGCCGGTACCTACAAGATAAAATTGACAAAAACAGTACTCCAGAAACTGCAGACAAATTGAAATTTCTATAACCAAATCAGAAAGAGATTGGCTATATTAAATTTTGTAAGGATTTAGAGCAAGTGGAACTCTCATAGATGATGGTCAAAATTTAAAATGCTTTAACATCTCAAAACCCCTTCACAATTTCTCATAATATTAGACTCACAACTCCACTGCTGAGCATTTACAAACTCCTCTCCCCAAGTAAAATAAAAACATACATTCACAAAATAATATGTATAGTAATGTACGTAGAAACTTTATTCAAAATAGCCAAAATTTTGAAGCATTCTAAATGTCCAACAAAGGGAGAGCAGATAACCAAAGTGTGCTATATACATGTAAGAGATGGCCTTTTTAAAAAATTTTTTTTAACGTTTATTTATTTTTGAGACAGGGGGAGACAGAGCATGAACAGGGGAGGGTCAGAGAGAGGGAGACACGGAATCTGAAACAGGCTCCAGGCTCTGAGCGGTCAGCACAGAGCCCGATGCAGGGCTCGAACTCACGGACCGAGAGATCATGACCTGAGCCGAAGTCAGACACTTAACCCACTGAGCCACCCAGGCGCCCCAGGAGATGGCCTTTTGACAATAAAGATTATGAACGTCTAATAAACACAATGACATAATAAATCTCCAAAAAATGTTGAGCCAAAGGAGCAAGACATAAATGAATATAAATTTACTGAAGTTTAAAAGGAGGTAAAACTAACTTGTGGTATCAGAAATGTGATTGCTTCTCTAGCGAAATTTATTGTCTAGAAAGAAGCAAGAGGAAACTTTGTTGGGTTCATACTTATGATTTTTAAAGAGATATAACTTATTTCAAAAAAAAATAAAGATACTAACAATTGTTCAGGGATTTGGATTATATCCTACCATAGGAAAGTAATATTTCATAATATTCAAAAAAACACCTCACTCTTACAAAATGACACTTTAAATGAAACAAATTTACAACTATTTGGAAACCAACTTAGTAATTTTCTATAAAATTAATTATCCATCTACCTCATCACCCTAGATCCATAATTACTCCTAAAGGCTTTCCCAAGAGAAATGGAAACTCGTATCTACAGAAATATAACTATTTTTGCCTTGTTTTCTGGAAATTTTATTCTATATCAACTGTTACAGGTAATTGTAATTTACTATTATATTTTAATCCTCAGTATTTTTATACTTTCCCCCAAGAACCCTATTATTTTTTTAATTGAAATATATTTGACAAAGAACATGATTGTTCTTGCTTCTTTTTTCCTTTTTCTTTTTTTTATTGAAACGCTAAAGCCTAGGTTGAAGTTCAGTGTGCAAATGTGCAAATAATTGGCTGCAAGCTTCGCCATAACCTGATCTGGCTTAGTTATTTAATTTGGGAAATGCTATGTCAAGATCTTCCAACAGTCTATTAGTCAGAGTTGAAACAGAGAAGTAGAACTAGTAGAAGATAATTGAGATTTACTATAAGAAAGTGACTGGTTAGGCACTTCAACTATGCTTAGGGAGGCTGTGAGGGAGGGCAAGCTGGAACTTGGGGCAGAAGCTGAAGCTACTGTCCACAGGCAGAATTTCTTTCTCCAGATGACCCTAATTCTGTTTTTGAGATCTTCCATGTGATTGAATCAGACTCACCCAGATGTATCTAGGATAATGTCCTTTACTTAAAATCAACTGATGGTTCACTTTAATCAAATTTGAGATACATCTTCAAAGAAAACCTAGATTAGTGTTTGAATAACTGGGATCTGTGGCCTAGCCAGGTTGACACAGGGAAAAGATCATTACATTTAGATTCCAAGAAAAAAAAAATGGACATCACCAATGAATCCTTTTTATTTCTTCATATTTAAATCATTTTATGACTAATTTAGAAAACTATGAATAAAGGTAAAAGCGAGAACAATATCATGAGAAATAATAACAATAATATTAACACAGCACGCTTAATTTTTCCCCATATTTTTTTCTGGTGTGAAGACATATATGCCCTAATTGAGTAACATGCTCTGAATGCAACAAATTTCTCTTCTAGGGTGTGTGTGAACTTGGAACACATTCATCCTATAAATACAACTCTAAGATTTAAATATATCTGTAATAAGTTCTAACTCACTGTTAACTCTTTCTTTTCCAAGCTTTATTGATATATGATATATCAATATATTTTACATATCAATATACCAATATTTATATATCATATATATTATATACAAATATATATAAAATATATTTATATCAATATGATATATATTTATATATCATATATTTATTTATCATTTATTTATTTATGATATTATGATATATTTATATATCATTTATTTATTTATCATATCAATATGATATATATTTATATATCAATATATCAATATATTTATTTATATGATATTATTAATATATAACATTTCATAAATTTAAGGTGTACGATATGATGACTTGATAAACATATATGTTGTGAAATGATTACCACAATGAGATTAGATAACACACCCATCCCTCACATAATTAACATTTGGGGGGTAATATGGCCATGTATATCAGATAAAATTATTGATAAATGAAACAAGTATTTTACAGACTATTTTGTCAAAACATGAATTCAAAATACCCTTCTTTTTCTTTTAGTCCTGGATTTTCTCCAGTTTGAACAAATACTGGCATTATTAACTCTGCACCCAAAGTAAATAACTGATTAAAGACACATCATGAATCTATTTGCGTGAAGGTGCAAATGTGCAAATGTTATTTGAAAGCAGCGAAAAAGTTAATGAGGATATTTAATGAACTCAAAGAGTCCATTTGTTGGATAACTCAGTCTCATTAATTAGATGACTCGTCATTATGTAGAGAGCCTTCCCATTTTTTGAGTGGCTAGGGGATAAAAAGCTCATGTTTATAACATCACTCTACTAAGAAACTTGAAGATTATTTCATTGTTGTTCATCAAGTTAATATGACAAGAGCAGTGGGATAAAAAATGAATGACAGTTACTTTTTGGGTTGGAGGGAGAGAGGTTTAACAAAAGAGACAAGAATTCTTACCACTTGCTTAAAAATTGAGGCCACGTTTTTCATAATATTTTTTGGTTTACTGCATGCCAGTGCTCAAGATCTAATTATGAATAAGTCATTGTCTCTGTCTTATGGAAGACTATAGATTTCTAAAAACTGTAGCTGGGAAGTGGGTACATAAACATAAAATTATAAAAAAACAAAATAAGCATATATCTTCATGAAATACTTCAGAGTGAATGTCAGTAAACTTTCTCCAGAGGGCCTGATAATAAATATTTTAGGTTTTGGCAGTCGTATGGTTTGTGTTGCAGTATTCAACTCTGCCTTGTAGCACAGAGCATTATAGACAATATGTAAGTGAATGAGTATGGCTGTGCCCCAGTAATACTTTATTAAGAGACATTTGAAATTTGAAATGTTATGTAATTTTTACATGTCACAAAATATTTTTTTAAACTATACATTTAAAACTCTGTAAACCATTATTATCTGGCAGGTTATATAAAAGCCATGGTCCACAGACTGCTAACATCTGTACTGGAGAAACAAAACTATGGATTAAGTAAAGCTTTCCCACAGAAAACAGAGTTTGAAATTAGAGTATCAATTATAACTAGGATAGTCAAGTGAAAAGTCTTTCAAACAAGATAGAGTGGGTTTTTCAAGGTACTCATATGAGAAAGAGTACAGAATTTGGCATAATTGCAAGTAATTTTGTGGGCTTAAACGTGTGTGTGTGTGTGTGTGTGTGTGTGTGTGTGGAAGGGGCAGATGTCAAGAGATGATAATAAAGAATTTAGTTGAGGCTACATTATAAATGCCTTTTGATCATCCAAAGTGCTTATAATTTATTCTAATGGAAAGGACAAGACACTAATGGGATTTAAATAGGACATAAAAGAATCATATTTTTGTTAAGTCTCACCTCAGATGCATAGTTTGGGAACACACAGGCAGAGATTTTATTAATTAGCTAGTACATTCAATAATCCAAGAGAAAACCTAAGGTGACCCCAACTACAGTAATGATATGGGTTCGCTTATATGCATATTGTTTTTACATGCCACTAAATAGAAAATTAAATATGCCATCACAATGGCTTAGACATTAAACCCTTATTATCAAGAAATTAAATTCATGTTATGGTACAATACCAGTAAGTTTATCTAAGTTCCAATGAACTGTCTTGATGACTGTCAAGAGCTGAACTCTCAGGTACTGAGGTACTCAGTTAAAAAAACAAGCTAAGGGGCGCCTGGGTGGCGCAGTCGGTTAAGCGTCCGACTTCAGCCAGGTCACGATCTCGCACTCCGTGAGTTCGAGCCCCGCGTCGGGCTCTGGGCTGATGGCTCGGAGCCTGGAGCCTGTTTCCGATTCTGTGTCTCCCTCTCTCTCTGCCCCTCCCCCGTTCATGCTCTGTCTCTCTCTGTCCCAAAAATAAATAAAAAAAACGTTGAAAAAAAAAAATTAAAAAAAAAAAAAAAACAAGCTAAAACGAAAGTAATAATCAAGCATTTAATTACTTACAGAGATAGCATAAGAGACTAAGCTGAAAAAAACCACTGGTTCCTTTATGTTCCATTTTCCCCCTGGAAGAGCTCTGGGTAAGGGTCAAGTGGATCAGCACAGATGTGGGGATCTTCTCATGACCAAGGAACCATGAACAAAAGGCTTCTCCCATTTTATAGATGTGGGCTTCGGGGAAGGAAGAAGAGAAAGGGCTAGGAAATGTACTAACTCTTGAGTCAGAGTGAAGAAAAATGTCCTCAAGGTTTCCTCTTCTCCCCTACCCCCAATAAGGAAGTCCCAGCAGAGGCATTTGGAGAAGACCCAACACGGTAGAGTAGGCCAGGGTCTTCACACTAACTAAAATCAGTATGACTGTCTACTAAAATATATGATTTAAATAGAACTCAAAGTCATCTAACATGATAAACAAAATGTCTAGGCTACAGTAAAAAACCATTTATCATACAAGGAACCAGGAAAACCACGACTTAAATGAGAAAAGATAATCAGTTGACAGCAGCCCCAAGATAAATTAGGTATTAGAATTATCTGAAAAGGATTTTAAAGTAGCCATCACACACAAAAAATGTTTCAACATCAATTACAAGTAAGTGATGGAATTTAAAAATTGACAAAAGTAGAAATTATCAGCCAAAAAATAGGTTACGCAAAAGAACCACATGACAATTACAGAAATAAGTATGACAGAAACAGAAATTTAAAGTTGCTGAATGGGGTCAATAGCAGCATGGAGATGACAGATGATAAAATCAATGAACATGAGAGCAGAATAATAGAATTTAACCACTTTGAATATCAGAGATAAACGAGAGGGATCAATAAGATGCACACAGATTCAGGGATGCATGGGGCAGCAACAAAAGATTCAACATCCTGTTATATTGGTACCAGAAGAGAGGGGAAAATGGAAAGAGGCTGAAAGAGTATTTAAAGATATAATGTCTGAAAAAAATTCCAAATTTCGCAAAAGAATCAAACCTAAAAATTCAAGTACCTAAAAAACAAAAAATTAAGTGACAGATTTCTTTTCTTTTTGGGGGAGGGGGGGTGGGTGGGAAGAGGGAGACAGAGAATCTTAAGCAGTCTCATGGAGCCTGACACGGGGCTCGATCCCATGACCCTCGATCATGACCTGAGCCAAAATCAAGAGTGAGACTCTCAACTGGCTGAATCATCCAGGATCCCCAACTTTTTTTTTACGTGAATCAATACAGATTAGAAAGAAGTGACACAATATATTTCAAGTGCTGAAAGGAAATAACTATCAAATGTGAGTTTCATATGTGGTAAAACTATGCTTTATGAATGAAAGGGTTAATAATATTTTCAGATGGGGCGCCTGAGTAGCTCAGTTGGTTAAGCGTCCGACTTTAGCTCAGGTCATGGTCTCATGGTTCATGATTTCAAGTTCTGCATCGGGCTCTGTGCTGACAGCTCAAAGCCTGGAGCCTGCTTAGGATTTTGTTTCTCCCTCTCTCACTGCCCCTCCTCTGCTCGTGCTCTGTCTCTCAAAAATAAATAAAAATGTTAAATACATTAAAAAATATTTTCAGCCATCACAAAAAAAAATAATTTGTTGCTAGCAGACTTACCCTTACATGCTGGCTAAAAGCTTTTCTTCAAGTAAAAAGGAACTGAAGAAAGAAAGTATTGTAGAACCTTAGGAAGGAAGGAAGAAATAACAATGGCATAAGAATGGGTGCATATAATAGATAGCTCTTTCTTAGTGAGTATTAAAATTCATATTTGGTGATTGAAACAAAAATTATAATCTCATCTAGTATTCAAGGTAATGATATTTAGAAGTGAAGAATATAAAGGGGCATCAATATACACAAGTCTTCCACACTTTAATCAAAATGGTAAAACATTGATATTTGCAGACTTATAAATCACATATGTTACAGGGATGCCTGACTGGTTATGTTAGAAAAGCATACAGCTCTTGATCTCACGGTTGTGAGTTTGAGTTCCATGTTCAGTGTGGAGATGACTTAAAACAAATAAATGTTTTAAAACTCACTTACATATGTTATAATGCCCAGAATAACACAATCACTTAAGTACATCAAAAGTCCTAGAGCAAAGAATTTATAAAATAGATATACTCAAAGACTGAAATTAAGATGGAAGTGTGGTGGGAAAGTAGAAAAGAAACAGAAAAATGAAAGGCTGAGGAAAAAATAAGTAAGAATAGCAAATGTCAGATTTAAATTCTAACATATTAATAACTACCCTAAAATGTAAATGGTGAAAATACACCAACCAAACAAGAAATTGATCACACAGATAAAAGCATAGCTCAATTATATACTGCTTACAAGAAGTTCATTGCACATCCAATGACATAGGCAGCTTGTGAGTAAAATAATGGGAAATATATATATATATTATATATAGATATCAGGGAAATATATATATATTATATACTATATAATATATATAATAATATATATTAAATTATATATTATATTAATATATTATATATATTATTATATAATTATTATATAATATATTATATTAATATATTATATATATTATTATATAATTATTATATAATATATTATTATATAATTATTATATAATATATTATATAATTATTATATAATATATTATTATATAATTATAATATTATATAATTATTATATAATATATAATATTATAAAATTATATAATATTATAATATTATATATTATATATAATAATATATAATATTATTATATATTATATATATATAATTTTTTTCAGGTGCCCATGGAATATTTACCAAAATAGATAATTCCTTTGGCCATTAAACAAACCCTGACAAATTTTAATAATTGATATCACACAGAGTACGTTCTTGACCATACTGGAATGAAATTAGAAATCAGTAACAGGGGGGCACCTGGATGGCTCAGTCAGTTAAGCTACCAACTCTTGGTTTCTAAATTTTTTTAATGTTTTAATTTATTTTTTAGAGAGACAGAGACAGACCACAAGCAGGGGAGAGGCAGAGAATGAGGGAGACACAAAATCTGAAGCAGTCTTCAGGCTTTGAGCTGTTAGCACAGAACCAGACGTGGAGCTTGAACCCATGTACTGCAAGATCATGCCTGTGCCGAAGTTGGACGCCCAACCAACCAAGCCACCCAGGCCACCCCAAATCTTGATTTCGACTCAGGTCATGATCTTGTGGTTTGGGAGTCAGAGCCCCACATGAGGCTCTGCACTGACCACATGGAACCTGCTTGGGCTTCTTGCTCTTTCCCTCTCCCTCTGCACTTCCCCTGCTCATGCTCTCACTCTCTCAAAATAATAAATAAACTTAAAAAAATCAGTAACATGGAGACAACTGGGGTTTTCTAAACACAAAATTAAATTAAACAGCACAGTTTCAAATAATCCATGGACAAAATAGAAATCCTCAAATGAAATTCAAAAATGTATAGAAATGAATGGAAAGAAAGATACAACAAATCAAGATATGTGGGGTGCAGCTGATATTGGAAAGAAAATTTATAGCACTAAATGCTTAAATTAGAAATGATGAAAAGGTCTCAAATCAATAGTTTAAGTACCTACCTCAAGAGTTTTCTATATAAAATTATGTCTTCACAAACAGAAACAATTTTAATTTTTCCTTTCTCATTTATTTTTCTGTTTAATTACCTTAGCTAGGACTTCCATTACTAAGTTGAATAGAAATGGTGAGAGTGAGCACCTTTGTTTTGTCTCTGATCCTAAAGGAAAAGCTTTCAACCTTTTATGGTTGCGTATGTCAGCTATGGGCTTGTTATCTATGGCCCTTATTATGTTGAGCTATCTTTCTTCTATATCCTATTTGTTAAGAGTTTTTGTCATGAAAGGATGTTGTATTTTGTCAAATGCTTTTCTGTATCTGTTGTGACGATCACATGACTTTTATATTTCATTCTATTGATGTGATACCACATTTATTGATTTGCATATACTGAACCTCTGTATTATTATCTTATAAAATGCATGTGAATCTATGATTTCACTTAAGAAATATTAAGTGCATTGGAAGTAATATTGTACCTGTAAGGATTTTCTGACCATAACTAAATGATTGCTTTTTAGTATTATCAGAACTTGATTTCATAGGTACATTAAAGTTGTTGAGAAAATGAAAAATGCTATCTTTAGATTCAACAGAGCCCAAAGTGCAAAAAAATAACAACAACTTTAAAAGAAAGTTGAAAAGAAATATCAGGTTATATTTAAGAGACGGCAATAGAAATAAGCAGGTCAAGATCAGAGAACTAGACAATAATTAAAATACCATTTATCCTCATGATCTGCTTAGTTTCTGACTTATTTTTATTACAAAAAAAAAGGTATATCTAAACAAAATAGTGGTTCTCATCAGAGGCCCACAAAAACAACAAAATAAACTGACAAACTGTCATTAGAAAAATATTCAAAGTAGTATTAAAATGTAGTTTTCTATATTCTAAATTATTAGTTTCAAGGTATCAGTGCCCTCGCTTAAAAAAAATGCATTTAATAGACAGCAACACAAATAAGAAAAAAAAACTCGACCAAGGATCTTGGGATATAGAAGGAAAAGCATCACAATAACTCCTAAATGAAAATAATGTATGTGGTAAATGTGTGCTTCATCTGAAAAGTCTGTGAGTAAATGAGAAGTTGATTTCATCCCCCATGGATTAAATATGAAATTGATAGAGGTCAGCCAGTGAGAATTTCTGACAAAAGGTTGGGGGGAATACCGGAGACAACATTGGTGTGACCTTAGAAACTTACTGTGTCCTTAGTGTGCCCTTAGAGATTATAAGCGCAAGCACAAACTTTTGAAGAAAAGTAACAGAAGGAGTATTTTAAATAATTGCCTTTTTTTTTTTAATTTAGAGGTGATCCAGAACTGCACAAATTCTGCCTGTATGCCTTCACCTGAGCATTCTTGAAGATTCATAACTTGAAATTATGTAAATCTAATTAGGTTGTTGTTTCCCAAGCCAATATAAATCAAATAGATGTTTTTTTTTTTTTAAACTTACAGTTGGAAATAGCTATGTAATTTCATAAAGATAACTTCAAAAATAGTTGAGTCTTAAAATATTATTAATGTTAAATATAAGAATGATTTTTGATCACTGACCAAATCCACACTTAGCATCAAATTTTTTGCCCATACTGAGCTTAATGTGAAAAGTGAAGTATCTTAGCATCTGGACTATGGAAACCCTATAATTTTTTTATAACCTTCAACAAGTTGCTGCTATGTCATATTGTCTTGGTATTACCATATATAATACTATTAACTATGATTATTAATATATATTAGTCAAGCTAATTTTCAGAGAGGGTAAACAACTTTTTCAGGGAAAAGGCACAATTAGAAATAGAATCTTGAAACAGAAAACAGTCTTTATCAAGTAAATGTTTTCTCTAATTTACCATATCTTCTGTTACTTGGTATTTTTTCTCACATATATATGTTTAATATATGTAAGCATACGTATGTACTATATATATGACCATATGTATATAAAATCTGTTTTCTCCGTCTAATGGTAATGGCTTTTCAAGTTATTAAGTGTTTTTCCATAAGTCATACAAAGTTTTTTTATAGGAATATTCTATTGTTTTCAGAAAATGTATTTTTTCCCATTTTTTAGATTTTTGATAAACATTCTTAAACCTAAGTTGGCATATTAATTAATAATAATTACTATTTTTTTTAATTGAGAGAGAGAGAGCATGGGCAGGGAAAAGGGGCAGAAGAGGAGAGAGAGAGAATCTTAAGCATGCTCAGGGCAGAGCAGAATGCAGGGTTCGATCCCATGAACCATGAGATCGTGACCTGACCCAAAATCAAGAGTTGGATGCTCATCCGACTCAGCTACCCAGCTGCCCACAATAATTATGCTTTTATGATAAGTTCCCAGTGTTTATGTTACTGGTTAAAGATCACTGATGTTTTAAAAAATTATTACCTACTTAAAGGTTTTGTTATGTGTTGCCAGACCATTGCCATGATTTATTTATAACATATCACAGATTGGTTTAATGAAGCTTTGGTTTTCTTTTTGTGAGTCTGAAGTCAAACAACTGACAGTAACATCATGAAGGTTAGTTCTGTATGTTGGACCCTGTTGGCCATATGTTGATTTTTTTAAAGTTTTTATTTAAATTCCAATTGGTTAACGTATACAGTAAAATTGGTTTCAGGTGTGGAATTTAGTGATTCATCACTTACATATAATAACCAGTACTCATCACAACCAGTGCCTCTTTAATGCCCATCACCCACTTATCCCCTCCCCCACCCAACTCCCTCCTCAACCCTATTTGTTCGCTATAGTTAAAAGTCTCTTATGGTTTGCCTTCCTCTCTGTTTTTTTTTTCTTATTTCTTCCCTTTGCCTATGTTTATCTGTTTTGTTTCCATATATGAGTGAAATCATATGGTACTTGTCTTTCTCTGACTTATTCCTCTTCTCTTCTGCCACTTATTATACTTCAATGTCAATACCACAAAATAAATTCTGAATGTAGTTCTCACCTCCACTGAATATGTGAGCTTTCAATTCAATAATTTCCATATATTCATAAATCCATTCATATCCATAATTCATAATTTCCATTCAATAATTTCAGTTCCTACCATACTAACTGCCTGATTCTGTTCTACCATATATTCATGCAGCTATCACTCCTCACAAACCCCAGTGATTACTTTTTATTATCCGCAACTTGTTTGGCTAATTGGATATGGCAAGCATAAATCAGTGCTCTTAAGCTATGAATCATTTCTTACATATATTAAATATTTACTACATGCCAGGTACTTTCAGGATGCACAAATTAAAGTGTTTAAAGATTAGAGAAAATGGCAAATAGATTTATGATTAAAATAATTTATCAATGAGTAGTGAGTTAGGCAAAATTCATTAGTACTGAGTATAGGAACATAACTTAATCCTGAATTTCAGGAGGTTTGAGAGCACAGTCTAGGAAAGAAAGAAATATCAACCACAAAAATCATAAAAAAGAGAAAATGGCACATCATGGTGGCAAAAAGTATAACTAGACTATAGAATTAGGAGGAGGACAGGGAATGTGAACTACATATTTTAGTAAGGGCAAGCCATAAAGCTTTTTCTTTCATGATGAAGAATGTAGATTTTGTCCTGGGGAGCTTTTAAAGATTTGAAGAAAAGCGATGCAATGATTAAAGTTAACTATGTAATTTTCAACACTTGCGATTCTCTGTGAAAATGTATTGGGAAGACAGTACCATTCAGTATTATCACTGTAATAATCTAGGTTTAAGATTCTTTTATGGCTAAACCAAAATGTTGCTAATTTGGAGATGGAAAGAAAAGAGAATATATATATTATATATTTTATATGTATATATACATTACCATATATGAATATTATATATAATATATATATCAATTAATAAATTGCAGTTTGGTCTTATTGAGAAATTCCTATATGATATTCAAGAGAAGAAAAAAATGTCTAGTGTGTAATTATTTGATAAATATATCAGAAACTTAGAAACAAAATTAGGATTAAGTGGAGAAATAGTAGCTTTACATTGAAATCTTAAGACAAAGATGACTGAAAGGAAAGACAGTAATAATACTATAAGCAGTAATATCAAGAAAACTCTGATTGAGATTATGTGTGAGACAAAGATTGAAGGACTTTACATGGGGTCAGTTCATTTAATCATAGCAAATGTTTTTTCCTTTGCTTTTCATACATTAAATTTACTCTATGGAGATAGCCAGTGATGTATGCGCTATTGTTATCCTTAATTTGAAAATGAGAAAACTGAGGCAAAGAGAAGTTACGAACTTTTCAATATGATAGCAGCAAGGAATTGATGAAGCCTGGATTCACATCCAGTTAATCTGATTCCAGAGATGACATTCTTCCCTATCATGGGACAATGCCTGAGTCGAGTGTGGTATCACTGAAGGCAAGGGAAGAAGGTCTACAGAAATGAAGGGAAATGAAAGATAGTTCTATCATTTCCAAAATGATAGTTAGAATAGGGAATAAAATGTTACCTTTGATAACCCTTAAGAAACATTTAAGAAAGAAACAATCTATTGAAGACCAGGCATTAGCTTAACAACATGTAGGAATGAGAAAGTAGTGTGTGTTGTGTGTGTGTGTGTGTGTGTGTGTGTGTGTGTGTGTGTGTGTGTGTGATAAGAGTACAGAATTAAGTAAACTTTAAATGATGATAGATGAATGAGTTTCTTTCTTTTTTTTTAAGTTTATTTATTTATTTTGAGAGAGAAGCACACATCACATGCGAACCAGGGGAAGGGCAGAGAGAGAGAGAGAGAGAGAGAGAGAGGGAGAGAGAGAGTAGAGAGAGAATCCCAAGCAGGCTCAGTATTGTCATCACAGAGCCTAAAGTGGGACTTGATCCCATGAACTGTGAGAGCATGACCTGAACCCAGATCAAGAGTTGGATGTTTAACCTGACTGAGCCACCCAGGTGCCCCAAAAGAAATGAACTTCTGAAAGCAAGTTTGAAGATACATGAATGAATGGTATAACTGATACATTTAGGGCTCTGAGGAGTTTGGAGAGGGCAATATTAAAACACAGTTGGTAGCATTAGGTATACAGAGAAAGAAGCACCTATACCCTGCCTATTGTGGTGTACCTAGATGCTGGTTATCATAGTAAGTAATAGAAACACAGATATTTAATAACATTTCAATCAAAAAATACTAAAGACCTTATTTTTCAGTTAATTAAATGAATATTGGTTAACCACAACACTCTAATGTTGATGGTTTTATGTGGTGTTATAATGGCTTTCATAATTTTTTTAACTGTTTTCTCTTCTGAGTTGAAATATAGTAAATGTTGAATTGTGTCACTTTGTCTGAGGTAGTTGCTCTAGTTAAAAAAAATAATTCAGATTTTGCGTATAAGAAGGATTGTGTTAAATATCAGAAGACAACCGTATGTAAGTAATAAAACTATAAATTTAATAAGAAATTTTATATGAGAGTATTTTAATTTTTTAATATAATTGTGCTGAAATTGTATATCATAATCTTTTAGTTGATTACCAGCTGTCATGATATCTTAATTAGCTTACTTTCATTTTATAACTAGATGAATTTAGAATTTACTACAGATTTTTTTAATATGTATTTACTTATTTTTGAGAGAGAGAGGTAGGGGGAAGAGAGCACGAGCAGAGGAGGGACAGAGAGAGAGGGGAAGAGAATCAAAAAATCCCAAGCAGGTTCCGTGCTGTCAGCTCAGAGCCCGATGCACGGCTCGAATTTATGAACTGAGATTGTGACTTGAGCAGAAATTAAGTGTCGAATGCTTCACCTGCTTAACCGACAGAGCCACCCATCAACCTCCACCACCAGGTTTTTTAAAGGAATGTTGCACAAGCCTCCATACAGTTTACTTCTCTCCTACTGCTATATATCCAGGGGCAGAAAATTGATGCTGAATTTAAACCTTTAGCTAAGTTCTTAAAAGCAATTTAATATTCATTCAAACTTCAGAAAATATAATAAGATGAGCAAGTACCTAACATGTCATTAAGCAACACAATAACTGATTGGGCTATTGAAATAAAACTATCAATATAAGAGCTTGTCAGGATTTTAGCAATAATCTGTACAAGCTTTACATTTTCAATATAATGATACTGGTTCCAATATCTTCACAGTTATAATAAAATTAATGAAATAGTAGAAATAAGGTTGAGACAATATATGGATTGTGACAATTAGTTGAATGAAATTCTTCTGTTTGTGTTGACTTTTTTGAAAAAGTCTATTGTAACAACTATCTATTCCTATTTATTTATTTATAATCGTGTCCCTAAGCATGGTAGCTGAAAATGATTTATTCACCTGCCTTCAAGAATGTTAGAGTTTGAAACTGTGATTCATTTTAAAAAAGAGCACCATGGCTGTATTTTCGATATGACACATCCTTCAAATATTTTACATTTTGAAATATAATTGATTCTATATAGTCCCAGGCACTATCTATAAAGGGATTCTATAAATTCACAAGTTTTCATCTTTTAGAAACTATAACTAAAAACAAGTTTAATTTTTTCAATATTTTTGATACAATAAAAAATTAGATACAGAAAATAAGTATAAAATCATACAAAAGATATTTTGTCATATCACAGTTTTATTTTTCAAGTAATATATTAATTTCAGTGTTTTATACAGATAAATATATCTCATGGGTCAGAAACATATTAGTACATGTTTTGAAGGAGCATTTTCAATGAATATCGTCAATAGACTGAAACATATTTGAAAAAAAAGCTATGAAAAAAACAAATAAACAAAACATCGGGTCTAATCTGCAATTTGCTGGGGCACCCCGGTGGCTCAGTCGGTTCAGGTCATGATCTCACAGTCCATGAGTTCAAGCCCCTCATCAGGTTCTGTGTTCATAGCTAAGGGCCTGGAGCCTGCTTCGGATTCTGTGTCTCCCTCTCTCCTTACCCCTCCCCTGCTTTCTTGCTCTCTCTCTCTCTCTCAAAAGTAAATAAATACTAAAAAATAAATAAATAATTTGCAATTTGCTTCTTTATCTCTAAGTAAATCCTCAGAATTGTTTATGATCACTTCAATTTCAAATACATTTTGAAAAACTTGCTGAAAAAGCAGTAGCATGTTATGATTGAACTGCAAAATCTTACCCCTTTCAACTAGACTTGCCCGATCTCTCAAGAAGTTATATTATGAGTTTTATGATCATTCAAACTCGGAAAAGATGTGTGGTAGCAAGCCATTGTTCTGCTGGGATATAGATAAATAAAGGATAAATAAATAATTGAAGAGCTTTGGACAGCTGTGTGGCTGTAGCAATTGAAAGAAAGGAAGTCATACTGTGAAGCTTTGAACTAAAGCATCTTGTTCACATAAGCTGACAGGGTAATGGAAAGGAGAGGATAAGATAATACATATATTATAGTCAGTGCTTGTTCATGATACATGATTCACTAAGCTGGAATTTATTATTTATATTATTTATGGGGATTATTGGTAACTGCCTTTTGATTCTATTACAAACAACTTAGAAAAAATTCATGATAGGCCTAGAGAGAGAATATAATACTGTCATACACATCATTTTAAAAACCTTTGACTATTATTAAGTACTAAGCTTTCAAACACCTTTTTTTTTTTACATCTTTTTTTCCTGCACAGAACCAGGTAATAGAAACAGAATCATAAGCCATTTGTCCTTCAGTCATATAATAATCATTCTCATATTGTAATAGACTTAATAAGGCATCATTGTGGGACAATGCTTGTGATTAGTCACATTCCATTATTTCCGACATTCTTCTTTCACCTCACAAAAATCATATCACAAATGAATTTTTAATGCACCTGTAAAAATTGAATTATTTATCCAAAGCTTTGTATCATTCTGATAAATTAGATCATCAAGAAATAATTTTATTTCATTCCCAATATAGAATGTTATATGAAGAACAATTCTCGGACTCAAAAATCTGTGTATATTTGGGTGAGTGAGTTAGATAGCTTGCAAAATACATTCATCTGCTTTTAAGCTACGGACTTACACTTTGTGTAAGTGAGTATGCACACAATCTCTAATATATATTCATATATATGTATACATGCATACATTATATATTCTTCATATGTATATTAAAAATAGGAACATATATATGAATACATAGACAAATTATATTGCTCAAAAACAAAACAAAACACTCAAGGCGTCAAAGAGTCCCAAGAATATTCAGTAATAACCAATAATAAATTTAAATTTAATTTTTTAATTTTATTTAAATCAAGTTAGTTAACATATACTGTTAATAATGGTTTCAGGATTAGAATTTAGTGATTCGTCACTTACATATAACACCCAATGCTCATCCCAACAAGTCCCCTCCTTAATTCCCATCATTCATGTAGCTCATCTTCCCACCCACCTCCCCTCCAGAAACCCTCAGTTTTTCTCTGTATTTAAGAGTCTCATTGAGCCAAACCATAAGAGACTCTTAAAAACTGAGAATAAACTGAGGGTCAATGGGGGGGTGGGAGGGAGAGGAGGGTGGGTGATGGGCACTGAGGAGGACACCTGTTGGGATGAGCCCTGGTGTTGTATGGAAACCAATTTGACAATAAACTTCATATTAAAAAAAAAAAACAGTCTCATGGTTTACCACCCTCTCTGTTTTTACCTTCTTTTTCCTTCCCTTCCCTTATGTTCATCTGTTTGTTTCTTAAATTCCACATAGGAGTGAAATCATATGATATTTACCTTTCTATGACTGACTTATTTTACTTAGCATAATACATTCTAGTTCCATCCACATTGTTGCAAATGGCAAGATTTCATCCTTTTTGATTGGCAAGTAATTTTCCATTGTATATTTATACCATTTCTCCTTTATCCATTTGTCCGTTGATGGACATTTGGTTTTTTCCATAATTTGACTATTGTTGATAGTGCTGCTATAGATATTGGGGTGCATGTGCCCCTTTGAATACGCATTTTGTACTATTTGGATAAATACCTAGTAGTGCAATTGCTGGGTAGCTCTATTTTTAATTTTTGAGCAATCTCCATGATGTTTTCTAGAGTGGTTGCACCAGTTTGCAAGTTTGCATTCCCACCAGCAGTGCAAAAAGTGTGATACTAAATTTTAAAGAAGAATATAATGTATGCCTAATCTATAAAAGGCAATACAAAATATCATGGACATTGTGATTTAAAAGATGTTTTATTATGAAAAATTCACACAAAATTAAAATCTAAATATATAAACTGTTAATGGTACAATAGGAGTGATGGGAATATTGATGTTCATTGTAAAATTATTTCACCTACTACGAGTGTTTGAAATAAAATAAAATGTTAAGAAGTACAGCAAAAATAAATGCATAGCTCAATGCATTTTCATAATGTAAATGCACTAAGATAACCAGTTCCCAAATCAAAGTGTAAAACATTGCCAGAATGAAAAAAAAAAATCTACCCATTTCCAGCAACCAATTTTCCCAATGTCAACCTCTTAATGAGAAAGGTTATTCTGTTTTTGAGTTTTCTATAAATGGATTCACACATAATTTACTTTCCGTGTCTGGAATTTATGTCAATGTTATGTTTTTAAAAGTCGTATGTGTTTCATTCCCTCATTGGACATTTTTCTGGTATTCGGTTTTTAGCCATTATGTACAGTGTCATTTTATTATTTTACTAGTTTGTGTGTGTGTGTGTGTGTGTGTGTGTGTGTGTGTATGTAAATATTTATATACGCTTCTGTTAAATATTGTGATAGACACTGAGATACACCAGTTCAGATTCAGGAAGAATGTGCTGCCATTTGCAAGGTCTTTGGTCAGCAAACAGCTACCAGCTGTCACCTCCTTCCTGGTTGCCCCCAGTACAGACAGCTGCCTTGCCTGCCATTACATTGTTTTTGAGAAGCCTGCATCTGGTAACTGAGTGAGGTGAGCATATGAAGACTGTATGGAGGCCTGGGTCATTTCAGGCTGTCATTAGCAAATTTTGTCAGGAACTTCTCCTTCCAGAACTTTCCATGGATTGGTCCAGACTTTGTTGGACTTTCTTTACAGCTCAACCTTTGCCTCTACCCAAGTCTGATCCCTTCCGCTTTATCCAGTAAGAATTAATTGTCATAATCTTCTTACACCCCAAATTTTATTTCCACCCTAAACTCCATATTACTGTTGGTTTCCAGAGGACTCAGACTATAGCAGGTATGAACCTAGAAATAGAAATTCTGCATTACAGGTGTGTACATGTAAAATAAGTGTTGTCAATTAATTTTCCAAGTGTGCAAATAGTGTCACCCCGACCACAAAGTAATGAAATTTCAGAGTATTCTACATCCTTGTGTCTACTTAATATTGTCTATTTTTTTTCAGTTTAGCAATTCCACTATATATGTAGTGATATTGTATTGTGGTCTTAATGTACATTTATTTAATAATAATGCTGAGCACCTTCTCTTATTCCTATTATTCATCTGGACATCCCCTAATATGTTCTTTTTATGGCTTTGTCTGATTATTATTTTAGATTGGCTTTCTTTCTTTTACTTACTTTTAATTGGCATATTAAAAGTTTTTGGGGCGCCTGGGTGGCGCAGTCGGTTGAGCGTCCGACTTCAGCCAGGTCACGATCTCGCGGTCCGTGAGTTCGAGCCCCGCGTCGGGCTCTGGGCTGATGGCTCAGAGCCTGGAGCCTGTTTCCGATTCTGTGTCTCCCTCTCTCTCTGCCCCTCGCCCGTTTGTGCTCTGTCTCTCTCTGTCCCAAAAATAAATAAACATTGAAAAAAAAAAAGTTTTTTACTTAGTTTGGTTTTTAGTCCATTGTCAAAAGTATGTGCTACCATTATCTTTTTTCATTCTATGGAATCCATTTTATTCTCAGGATTGTCTTTTGTTAACAAGTAAAATTTCCATTTCATATAGCCAAATGAATCTTTCTAAAAAATTCTTTAGTGGTTACGTGGCTAAAAAATTATTGTCTATTCTCAGGCTGTGATGATGGTCTCATATATTTTCTTATCAAAGCTTTATAGTTTTACCCCTCATATAAGTATATAGAGTTAATCAAATTTTGTCTTGTGTACTGTAATAGGTACAAATTAATAGATGTTTTTCAAATGAAGAGTTAATTGACAAGCTTTCTTTTCAAAACAATCTTTAATGTTTATTTTTTAGAGAGAGAGAGAGAGAGAGAGAGAGAGACAGAGTGTGAGCAGGAGAGGGGCAAAGAGAGAGGGAGACAGAATCCAAAGCAAGCCCCAGGCTCTGAGCTGACAGAACAGAGCCCAACGCGGGGCTCGAACTCACAAACCATAAGATCATGACCTGAGCCAAAGTCGGAAGCTCAACAGACTGAGCCACCCAGGTGCCCCAACAAGCTTTTTTATTAAAATGTCCATCCTACCATTTTTGCACTGCATTGTCACATTTATTGCAAATCGGGTGACCATATATATGTGAGCTGTTAACGGACTTTTATTAGTCTATTTTTCTAATAGAAATTAGAGAATTTCTCATTCCACGCTAATGCCGCATCACACTGTGTTAATTATTGTAGCTTTATAATAGGTCTTCATAACCCATATTTTAAAATACCTAGCTTTTCTCTCTGTTTCGGGATTGTCTTATTGATTTTTTGCATTTAAAATATGTATATTTACTACACAGCAACCAGTAATTTCAATAATGATATGGGTGGGAAAAGTAATGTGTTTCTTTAGTTATTGAAATGCAATAACATATTGGAGAGCACTTATACTTTACATATTTCTTAAGATCAAGCACATAGATAAGACTAAATATTTTTAAATATATATTTTTGAAGAACAGTTGAAATACAGTGTTATATTAGTTTCAGGTGTACAACATAGTGATTCAACAATTCGACGTATTACTCAATGCTCATTGTGATAAGTGCAGTCACCATCTGTCACCATACATTATTACGGTATTATTGACTATATTCCCTATGCTTTGCTTTTCATGTCAGTGACCATTTAATAACTGGCTGGTTGTGCTTCTTAATCCTCTTCACCTATACCAGCCATTCTGACATGTATGAAGTAATATCTCAGTGTTGTTTTCATTTGCATTGCCCTAATGATTAGTGATGCTGAGTATCTTTTCATGTGTTTTGGCCATCTGTGTGTCTTTGGTCTATTCAGGTCTTCTGCCCATTTTTTAATCAAAATTATTTATTTTCTTGGTGTTGAATAGTATAATAATTTCTTCATATATTTTGGGTATTAACCCCTTATTGGATATATCATTTGTAAATATCTTCTCCCATTCAGTAGGTTACATTTTTTTTAAAATTTTTTTTTAATGTTTATTATTTTTGAGAGAGAGAGTGACAAAGAGCAAGCAGGGAAGGGGCAGAGAGAGAGAGGGAGACACAGAATCTGAAGCAGGCTCCAGGCTCCAAGCTGTCAGCACAGAGCCCAATGTGGGGCTCAAAGTCAAAGACCAGGAGATCATGACCTGGGCTGAAGTCAGCCGCCCAACCGAATGAGCCACCCAGGTGCCCCAGTAGGTTAACTTTTTGTTTTGTTGATCATTTCCTTTGCTATGTAGAAACTTCTAATTTTGGTGTAATCTCAATAGTTCATTTTTGAATTTGTTTCCCTTGCCTGAGGAGACATATCTAAAAACACGTTGCCAAGCCAGGGTCCAAGAGAGTGCTGTCTCTGTTTTCTTTTAAGAATTTTATAGTTTCAAGCCTCAAATTTAGATCTTTAATCCATTTTAAGGTTTTTTTTTTGTGTGTGTGTGTGCATGGTATAAGAGAGTTGTCTGTTTTTATCTTTTGCATATAGTTTTTCAGTTTTTCCAACACCATTTATTCAAAAGACTGTCTTTTCTCTGTTGTATATTTTACTCCCTTTATCATAGATTAATTATCTGCATAAGGAAGAGTATATCTTTGAGCTCTCTATTCTCTTCCATTGATCTATGTGTCTATTTTTGTGCTGGTACCATACTGTTGTGATTACTATAGCTCTGTATTATATCTTAAAATCTGGGATCGTGATACAACTCTCTTTATTCCTCTCATTTTAAAATGTCTAGTTTCCCCCTGTTTTTCAGGATTTTCTTATTTATTCTTGATTCTTCTTATTTCCATAGTAATTTTAGAAACATGTTTGTTAAGTTATACTCATATACATACCTTCCTAATCTATAGATCGGATTGGGGAGAATTCATATATTTCCAATATAGAATCTCATAATTAGGGAACACAGTATATCCTTCATTTATTTAGAATTTATTTACTTATCTCAAAATTTAATTGGAATTTACAATACAAAGATCTTTCACATAATAATACATATTTTTTTAGTGTTTTTCCTGTTTTTTTTTTTTTGTCTTCAAAATGCTTTTCTTTCCTTGTCTGTTGCTGTATTCTATTCGTAAGAATTTTGTGTTGTAATTTTTCATCTATGTTTATAACAGAGTTAGAAGTATGATTTCTTTTCTGTTTAATGTTCTTTCAGTATCAAGTTTATGCTGGCCTAATTAAAAGAAGTCGGCACTTCTGGCTTCTACTTAGAATGTAATAGCTAGAGAGTGTATTCCCACATTAAAAATAAGAAATCAGGTAAAAAGAAATCTTGAACTCATCAGAGAGCTGAGACTGGAAGGCAATCAACTAGTCTCAAATCTAAGAAAAAAACACACACTTCTGAGGGGGAAACATGAGCACAAGCACTGCTCCGTTGGAACAGAGAGCAAGAAAATATGGGAATATCATAAAAGCAGTTAAGAAGATTTCAGTTACAACACATAATGAATTGCTAAAAGCCAACTACTAATAAAAGTGTATAAAATGTCTGGGAGCCACAAAAGATGGGTTTGCACAGACTTGCAGGCTCTTCCCCACAGATAACGCTATGTGCTCAGAAGGTTGGGGGCTAAGAAAAGCTTCAGGCACTTGTGTGAACTGTGAAGGAGGAAGCAGTCATTGTTGATGGAAAGACAAAGCCTCCGTCTTCTCTCCTTTGTCTCCCAGGGAACAACAGTCTCAAGCCCCAGGGAAGGAAACCAAGCAGTCATCCACAGGACTTGTATTTGTCCTTTTTATTTAAATGGTTTTTATTTAAGATCACCTCATAAAATGAAATCTCTTCATAAAATTCCTACATAAAAAGTTGAGATAATGCAATTTCTGAGAAAATGTTTCCCCTAACCAACTTCTAACCTGCTCATACAAATAAAATGTAGTTGGGGCGCCTGGGTGGCGCAGTCGGTTAAGCGTCCGACTTCAGCCAGGTCGCGATCTCACGCTCTGTGAGTTCGAGCCCCGCGTCGGGCTCTGGGCTGATGGCTCAGAGCCTGGAGCCTGTTTCCAATTCTGTGTCTCCCTCTCTCTCTGCCCCTCCCCCGTTCATGCTCTGTCTCTCTCTGTCCCAAAAAATAAATAAATGTTGAAAAAAAAAAAATTTAAAAAAAAAAAAAAAAAAAAACAAATAAAATGTAGTTGTTTCAGATTTAATCGATGTACTAGATCATGTGACATTTAAAATTTTTAAATGTTTATTTATTTTTGGGAGAGCAATAGGGCATGAGCAGGGGAGGGGCAGAGAGAGAGGGAGACAGAATCTGAAGCAGGCTCCAGGCTCTGAGCTGTCAGCATAGAGACCAACTAGAGACCGACGTGGGGCTCTAACTCATGAACCATTAGATCACTGAGCTGAAGTCAGACCTCAACCGACTGAGCCACCCAGGCGCCCCATCGTGTGAAATTTTAGACTGAAATGACTCAACTATAGTAAGTAAAAGAGAACCTCCCTCAGTATTGTTCCTGAAGAACATCTGATATGGTATTATGATGAAGCTAAAAATACTGTTTCCCAGCAAATAATTAATGCATATGTCGGAAAGACTTATTTTATATTGTTATCTTAAATAATGAGAAAAAGTTCTACAGCATAGTAACTTTGTGCGATAGTTATTTAATTCTTTTTAATTAAACTAAATGGTTGAAATGTTCAGTTACTTTTCAATTTACAACTTTTTAAAATTTAAGTACAATTGACATACAATATCCTATTATGTACATCATAGTGACTCAATATTTTTATACACAACAAAGTAATCATCATGATAAGTGTACTTATCATCTCTCACTTTATGAAGTGGCTACAGTATTAGTGACTGTATTTCCAATGTTGGGAATTATATCCCCATGAATTATTAATTTTATAATGGGAAGTTTCTACTTCTTAATTCTCTTCACCTATTTCTGTCTATTGGTTTTTAATAATAAAACAATATCATAAGCAGTTAATAGTACATCAGTTAAGATGCCTTTGGCTTCAAGTAAAAAAATGTGGAAATAAAATAAACATAATATTTATCATATAAGAGATTCATTAATTAATGCTTTAATATTTCTTTTTTGGTTTCTAAGCAGTTCCTTTGGCTGCGCTCTGATGCTTTTTACAATAATTTCTGAAGCTCTAAGCATTATCCTCACATGGAAATATGTAAGGCACTAAAATGTTAGCTTCTGTGCTGTTTTATTTGAACTTTCTCAGAAACTTCAGTGGACTTACCCTTAGGTGTTATTGGCTAGAGATATGACATATTCATGTTGATTATCAATTATTGGCAAGGGAACAGAAATGCTATTGTTGCCTATAGTAATCAGCATCTACCAATTACTCAAACCATGAGTAAATAATGGCTCATTGGTTAAAAAAGTAGTAGGGGGGTAATAGTTGTTTTGGTAGCAGTCATGTGAAAATATTACTTTAAACAGCAATTTATATATTTAAGGATCACATAATATAATATTGGTCTAAAAAGAAAGAGCTTTTTTTTTTTTCTCTTCTGAAATCTTTGAATCTTATTGCTAGTGTAGAATTGATACCAAGCACATACAATTCCCAAGTTGAGGCCAGTCTCCTATTGAAAGGAAAGCCGTGGGTGTAAAATGTGCATAAATGCTCATATAGCCTAAAAGTCTAAAAATTAACTCATTAATCCATGGATGAAAGTTTATCTTTCTATATATATCATTTCCAAATACATGCATGGACTTTTAAGAGCTCTTTTCAATATGAAGAGGCTTATAAAATTGGTTTGATCTTTGTGTCGGTTTCTTCTCCTTATTTCAGTATTCTAGGAATTAACCTTGAATTTGCTCAGGAGGCATTTCAAATTATGATAAGAGCAGATCAACTTAGAGTAAAAAACTCTGATTCATTATTGAATATGTAAAAAACAAAAACAATTAATAATTTGTTAACATAATTATGTACCAATAGTCAAGCAACATTAATTACATTAAGAATTGTATTAGCTAATTAATAACACGTATTTCTTCCACAGGATTACAATTAAAATATCAATATATTATTTATATTAATTTTGTTAGATACTTTCCACTTCGATTTGGACAAATATACAAGAAGTGGAAAAAATACTTCTTACTCTGTACTGTTTTGAGAGTGAGTCATGTAAAGCATAATATAATATTCTAAACATATATGATAAATCATAAGTCTTAAGAAAAAGGAAGAATCAAAGCAGGATAAAGTTTGGGAGAAAATTCATAACCTTAAAAATGATTAAGTACTGGATAGGTATAGACTTTAAAGGAGATTTATCATGACAGACAATGAAAGTAGTTTGAAACATGGCTCATATAAGAAAGAAGGGATGTGAGCAGGAAACTCTCTTGACCAGTAAAAAAGCCTTTGTGTAAATAAGCTGCTACAATTGGAATTATTTAGATATATTTTAACTTTTAGAAGGACTAAGTTTATTTTTTTTTAATTTATGATTGCTCTAGAATGATGAGATTAATTATATTAAATTAGAGCTGAAGGATTTCATTTTTTGATTTTCTTTGTTTGTTTGCTTAGATAGAGAACAATTTGAATGCTAGCTATATACCAGTATCTGAATTACTATCATGTTGAAGAAAGACACGCCAGGAGAACTTATCCCAGTTTAATATAAAGAAATAATTGTATAACTCATTAGTAACAACAGCAGATATGAGGTTGTATCTGCCATTAAAGGTTTACATTAAAAAATAATAAGAAATGAATTAAAATACTGGAAAGATATTTTAACCCTTAAGAATAAATTTGAGGTTGAAATTTTGTACTCTCTTAGATTTTGGACACCTGAGCTCATTTAAGAAAACTAAGTATGTTCTGTCCATATCTCTTCCAACCTTGAGACAACTGTTTAATTTATTTTTGTTTGCCTTTTTCTGTCTGAATATTAATTTGCTTAAGTGAGAACACAGAAAAACTATCAGGTAATGCATAAATTTTACATAGTATTATTTATATCTTTAAAATTATATCTTATCTCATTTCTAATATTTGAATTTGTTAATTTTTAAAAATTTTTCTGCAGATATATTTCTATATTTTATTTCTCTTTCAGATAAATCTTAGACATATCATAGAATGTCACCTGTATAATTAAGTTATGCAGAAACTATTGACACTTTTTTGGCCTGTATGAATATATTATAAAATTGTTCCAACGACTTAAAAAGGTAGCATTTTTTCTCCTTGTAGAAGACATAATTTTATATGGTATATTATTTTAATGTTATATATACATGCAATATTTACACTTGAACATAGGAGGAATATAATAGACAAACTCTATATACTGTTTCACTCTAGTATATCAATATAACTCCAGTAAATAATATTTGGGTAATTTTCTCCTGGCTATTTCCTTGTATTAAGGTATTGGTACGTGAATCTTTATCTTAAATATTCCTCTATATTACACATTAATCTATATACTGAGTAAAGTTTACACCTCCTCCTAAAAGGAGTAATATTAATTAATTATCAGCATTTTATGGTATTCAATCGAAGTTTCTAGAAGTAGATTCCTTTACTGTACCATTTTCTAGTTCTGCAACTTGGACAACTTTCTCAGTTTCTCTGTGTTTCAGTTAGTAACCTATAAAATAATTTATTTTTATTACCTACTATTGAGGAGTTCTTTGAAGAAAAAAAGATTTCATTCATATAGAGTTCATAGAAGAGAGCCTTACAAATAGTGCTCATTAAGTGTTAAATACTAACAGTACCATCTTTGCCATCTTATTTTTACAGAAGTCTATCCTTTATGGATGAAAGATAATATGATCTCTTTGTACCCAAGGCTACTCTCTTAATACCCCAGGCCATCCCTTTACCCCTTGTCATTGACTTCCTTCTCTCCAGTGAACTTAGTGTGGGTGTAATTAGAATTTCTGATTAAGGTTCTGGTTAGAATTTCTGATTAAATCAGGGAAACACATCAGTAGGCTTCTCAACAACTAGATTCTGCTGCTTAAAGGCAAAAGATATGGGCTTGTTCCCCAACAAAATCTACAACTAAACCTACTGCTATTCAGAAATCTCTAGGACTGAAATGAAAGTCTCCAGAGGAGAATGAGAGGCCAGCTCACTCCGCTTTGTTTCTCTTTTTCCTGATACCCATAACTATAACTTTCATTTCACTTGCCATTGACTTTCTTTAACGGTTTAGTGTACTCCAGAAAGTCGGGTCTTTAAACAATCAAAAGGAAAAGAATGTTCTTGAAAAAGATATCTATAATCTCTCAAGCATTGGTAACTTCCACTCTGAACTTTCTAGTGTGGCAATGGTCTTCTTCTCTAATTTTAAAGTAAAGTCTTGTGAAGCCTGCTCCAGGCTCCAATTGTATTACCAAAGCTTTAAGAAGATATTTAGTTATTTCAAAAACAGAGTCCAAAATTTGACCTTTAAATACATATTTTTATACTCATTAATTTACTCCTCCTCCTCACTCTTTATGAGTTTGACAAACCTTCAATACATTCTGAGGCATAATCTTATGGAACACTCTAAAATTGATAACTCCAAGAGTATGGATCTTCTCTACACAGAATTGTTCTAATACTCTTATGAGATATCTTCTTTTCTGATTATATCTGGGAGTTGTATTCAATCACAGATAAAGATATCCACTAAATAAATAGTCTCAAAAATCTTTACTACACACATATGTTCACCAAAGAGGAAGCAGAATATCAAGACTGAAAATATACTTATCTACGACTGAGTTTAATTTAGCTGAAACATTTATTTCATCTTGTTGGCAATACTGATGATCTCAGAATTGCCAAGTAAGGTTAAAAAAAGTCTCATTTAAAAATCTGATTTATCTTTAACCATTTAGTCACTTTAGAATAATTTATTGAATGTCCTTTCTCTTCCTTCTGAGAACTCTGGAGGCAATATAAGTTCCAGGATTAGTGATTAGGTTTGAAATTATGGATCATCCTTTTTCAGAGCTTGTGGGCTGCTTACTTTATAAACATTCTTTGTCCATCCTGATATCCACAGAGCTATCAAATAACTCAGTATCTTCGTACTCATTAGGTACCTCCACTGTTGAAGTTCTTCATTACAACATGGCCTTTGATCACCAGTTTCACAAGTTCTTTGACTACCTACCCTTCTCAAGAGTCTTTGGGTACAGTAGATTGTACTCAACCTATCCTTTGCACTCTGAGTAAGTTGGTCAACCTTTGAATGCTTTGTCTAGTCACATTGTCTTTTTCAATGATCTTTAAGACCATCCTTGGTCTTTCCTTCAATAGTTCTCCCAGTGTCTTTCTTTACCATACTAGTCAGACACCCAGTGTAGGGTTCCCCTGACAGAAATGTGGCCACCTAAGATTTCTAGGTTAGTAGCTTCCAAGATGGTAGTGGAGAGGAAAAGTAGGAGAAGGCAACATGTGTTCCCAGAAGAGCATTTGGAAATGTATGCGGTTTTCCTTGGTTGTCACAATGACTGGGTTGACAGTGTTCAAGATGGACCTACAAAACTAAAAATTGTCCTCCATCATCAACAACCATTTATGAAACAAATGTAATAGAAAAATTTCCTCATAACTCTCATTAATTATGCAGGGACGTCTACTGCTTGAACCTCCTCTCTTTGAACCAGATGAGGATTTGACTCAAGAGTAAAATTACATCAACCCCATATCTCTTGCTTTAAAATATTTGTTGAGGTTTTTCTGTTAGGTTGAGAACTGGCTCATATGCAATTGTCTCAAGTTTATTAGTCATGAATAAGCCATATGTTGTTGTTCTTGTTCTTGTTGTTGTTGTTTTCCTTCAGGTCTTTTTGTGCTTTTTAAAAAAAAATCGGAACTCCATCTATTTTAGTAAACAAATTTTCTGTCTCAGATATATGACTTCTATCTTGTTAGAAAAACTGATTTTTAATTCCATGTTCATTAATCAAAGATTTAATTTAATTGATGTGTAATATATTGAATATGGTCTCTGTCATTTCATGGTGTTTGGGTCTTTTTTAAATCAGTGTTTGATAAATATAAAGGGATGAAAAGAGATGAATAAATAAATGGATGAATAAATAAATTGGCGTTACATTCTTTTTATTATTTATTAGATTTTTTAAATATTTTGAGTAATTCATAAGACCCATGTAACACATACCAAGAAATGGAACACTTCCATTATACCTCATGGTCTTTTTCGGTAAAACACTATTCTCTCAGCACCTAAGCAATCATCTATCTGATTTCTATCACTATAAATTAGTTTTGCCTCTTCTAGAACTTTGTATAAATGTAATTACATAGTACATACAACTTTATGTCTGAGTTCATTCACTCAATCATTTTCTCAATGTAATGCTTCTGAGGTTCATACATGTTCATGCAAGTATTACTAGCTCATTCCTTTTAAATACTGAGTCATATTTGATTGGATGGTTACCTATTTTATTATTGATGGGCATTTTATATCTCTAGTTTTCTTTCTCCATGTCTTCCTTTGGTTCTTGAGGATCTTTAAGACAGTTGTTGAAAGTATTTACCTGGTAGACTTGCCATCAAGTCTTTCTTAGAGAGAACTTTGGTTGTTTTAGTGTCTACTTTGAATGTGACATAGTTTCCTGTTTCTTTGTACGCCCTGTGATTTTTTGTTGGAAACTAGACATATGAATCTAACAATGTGGTTACTCTGGATATCAGACTCTTTCTCTTCTTAATGTTTTTCTGTTTTGTTATAAATGTTTTTGTGCAGAATATCAGTGAACTTGAAGAGTAAATGAGGTATTTTTAGGTCTTTTCTGATTCTGCCACTTTCCCTGGGCCTGCACAGCAACTTTTTAAATTCTCCCTGTATAATGGATGCTTTTCACAACCAAAGTAGAAAAAAGAAGAAGAAGAAGAAGAAGAAGAAGAAGAAGAAGAAGAAAGAGAAAGGTGAAATAAAATCCATTGGCCCTTTAAATTCTCTGGAAGTCATTTTGGCCAAATAAGGAGGGATTTAAACAATGGGAATGGGTGCAAAACCAATGGCTTCACAATCACCAGCGATCTGAAACAGACTCCTAATATTTGAAGTACAGGGTCCTAATTGCCTACCCCCACCACCTAGCACATTTCAGGTTCCTCTTAAATCTGTGTCTGTTGGATTTAAATTCCTAAAGACCCTAAATAAACTTTTGGTTTGCTTTGCTTTCTCAGTTTCTTGTTTTACACTTTCACATATCTGTTGAGAGAACTATATTTTACACACTGAGAAATTATCATTTGCATTAAATCAGAGGTGTGTGATTGGCATACATAAGCACTTTAGATTTTGCTCTTTTCTGGGTATATCACTAACCTCGTGAATGAAAAGTGAAAGGACCACTGATCTTTAAAGAACTCTAGAATGTATAATGGCTTTTTGTGTGTGTGCTAAGTTGATATATAATGAAATCCCTTTGAAAAAAAGGTGTATATGAAAAGATAAATTTAAGGCAAACAGAGTGCATGCTATTTTTGTTTTCTTTGGGATTTAAAAAGTGAGGAAAGTAGTTTTCCTTAAGGAAACTAACAGTGTCAAAGAAAAGTGTATACTTAAATAAAATCTGAAGTCTAGGAATAATAAATTTTAGAATGATAAATTACAATCAATGAGTAGAGCATGCTTGTGAAAAATGTTCATAGTTGCAATGTATTATAAATGATCCAGGATTAGTTAGATGGCCACAGGCTAACAAGAACAAAATTGAAAATGTGTCAGTAGCTTTCAGATACTTTTTTTTTCTTTTTTGGTTGCTTTTGTGTCTGGTTTGGTTTTCCTTCCTTTCAACAAACCACCTCCCACCCTAACTTGGTGCCAGTATCTGGTGTTATTTAAGAATTCTGAAAACATTGATTCCCAACATGTGGTTCACAGATCCTTGAAGGTCCCTCTTTTAGAGAAGGCCTTTTAGGGAGTTCACCAAGTGAAAACTCTTTCCATAATCATATCAAGACATGTTTTGCCTTTTCCACTATGTTGACATTTTCACTGATGGTGCAAAAGCAATGAAGAGTAAAAGTGCTGGAATCTTAACATGAATCGAGACAGGCACAACATTGTTCTGGTAATTATTGTATTTTTTGCCTCAACACACAGAAAAAAAAACAGAAAAAAGTTTGGCCTCCACAGCAAAAATCACTAATATCATTGGATTCTTCACATTTTTCGATTGTTTTTAAGCAAGCTTCATGCTCAGCGTGGAGCCCAATGTGGGGATTGATCTCAGGACCCTGAGCTCAAGACCTGAGCTGAGATCAGAGTCACATGCCTAACCAACTGAGCCACCCAGGCATCCCGGAATCACTGACTTTTAATACAAGTCTTTTAAATATTTTGTGTGAAGCAAGAAGTATGCATAAAGCACCATTTCCATTTGCTACTTATTTTTAGCTATCAAAGCCTTAAGACCAATGTATTCTTTACAACTGGCAACTACCAGGAACTCAATATTCTTACAGCTAATGTTACCAATACTATTAAAATGCTGTGCACATCTAAAAAACAGAATTGTTCTAAAGTATACTGTCATAAAGCAGTTTTCACCTACTTTGAATACTTGTTTCTTGCTTTCACTTCTGAATTCGGTCAATAGTAGGTGTTCGCAAGCAGAAAACACCTGGTGGGTGTATGCTTGGCCTTTGGTTTTCTGGGGACATGGTAGAGAGAAATGGACTACAGCTCTAATCCTGGCAGATGAACAACCGGAAAGCAGAGAGAGACTTCCTCCTGGTACTGAAGAACATTGGCTCGTTGCTGGCTTGGTGTTATAAGTATACCATTATACTTAAGTACTACACTAGAAGAAATATTTGTGGAATACAAGCATGCCTTTAAAATGTAATATATCCATAAGTAATTGTTCCAGTAGATGTTACTATTTTGACTGACATTAGTATTCAGAAAGATCAAGTAGAATAAATACTATAAAATATAAAGACATGGGAATAATAAAGGAAAGGATAGCAAAATTGAAGAGCAATGCAGACACCTAAAATGCAAGTGATGAACATTCACAGGTATAGAAAGATCTGGTGGAAAACAGAGGACTTCACAAAAACAGGACAAGCAATTTTATTTAACTTAAAGAGATTTTGAGTCAGAATTCTGAAGTAAAAGGCTAGTGCGGTTTCATTTCAGCAGGGTTGAGCAGAAATACTGGCAAAAATGTTGAAGTCTAAAATGAAGGGAAAACCTGGAAAAGCTTCCAGAGAGGTAAAATGAAGTTAACACCAAAATAAATAAATAGATAATTTTACATCAAACCTCTCATGCAGCATGTCAACATGTACCTGTCTGTAGTATTTATCTATCATATTTGTAATAACCAATACAACCATAAAAGATTATATTTGTTATATTTGTAATGAGAAAGATGAACTTAAGTAGGTAATTATTTTATTTTGTATTTTTCAGTCATTAGTGGAGTTATTTATTTTGAGAGAGACAGAGACAGCATGAGTGAGGGAGGGGCAGAGAGAAAGGGAGAGAGAATCCCAAGCAGGCTCCACACTGCCAGCACAGAGAGCACCACGGGGCTTGAACTCACAAACTGTGAGATCATGACCTAAGCTGAAATCAAGAGTTGGACACTTAACCAATTGAGCCATCCCAGTGTCCCAATGATCCTTAATTTCTAAACAGACTAACGTTACCAAAAGAATCCTTTTAGACCTAACAGTACCATAACAACAAACATGCGTAATCACATAACCTGCCTCTGTTTCATTTTTTTTTCGTATGTATTCAATTTAGGAAATGCTTATATTATACAGTATATAAAATATAACTATATATTTTGTTTAGATAAATTCATTGTTGTTAGCTACTGAATGAAGGGAATGATTATAATAATCAGTTGATTATCGGGGACACTATTGCCTAAAGTCCAAACTACAAACATGATACAATTTCCCTACCTGTCTATCTATCTATATCTATCTATCTATCATCCAGCATCTATCCATGTTTCTATCTTTCTATATATCATCTACTTGTATTTCACTGTGGGGGCTGGTTCTTAACAACATTTTCTTTGTTTTAAGTAAAACACATTCCTTAATATATTTTAGTCCCTCAATAACTGACTTATTTTATATACTAGTTGTAAAATTCTCAAGGTGGAAAACAACCTTATTTTATTTCTTGCATGGAATTGAGGTTTTAAAATAAAACATTAAAAAGAGAATTTAATGTACGTCCACATCCTCACATGATCATGGCTGATATTAAACATGCATTTGGACCAATCCCTTTGCCACCTGCCTCACTCTCTTTTAGTTTGAATTCGCCAAAATAAGTATAGATAGCATCGAAAAATTCAGGCTCTCTTGCCTATGTATTTGGGGCTGACAGGTGATTCATGAACACCAAACCATCTCACTAATAGTTTTCGCTAAGTTCTACAAAAATTATAGGGTTCATGTAAACATAGAAAGTCAGAATCAAAGTTCTCTTCTGCCTGATAATCCAAAGCATATTAAATACAGACCAGTGATTCATCAGTTTTAATTCTTAAAAATTCCAGAACCAAACACTCAATTAAGGTATTCAAATTTCAAAACTCTAAATGTGAGTATTCTGAAAGTGATTTTTATATTTAATCTGTGAAGCTAAATGCATGTATAGTTATTTGTTTTAATTAGAATAAAGCAATCTGATATATACATGTGTGTGAGTGTGGATGTAAGTGAGTAAATATTTTGAGTCACAATCACAATTAACCCAGTGTGAAAGGAGAGAGAGCAGTTCAGATTAATCTGAGCAAAACAGAAATTTTAGAATATATATTGATTTCTTTTACTTTCCAAAATACTTCCATAAATCATGATCATTGTATGTCATTCCTGTGTGCCCTTGATTCTGCAAACTATAATCTAATCTTTCACTTCAAGCTTCTAGAAAAGAACATTGTTTCTTAGCATTTCTTCCTACTTATGCATTTTACTTACTTTCTCTGTCTGCTTTTTTCTTTTATTTACCTACAATATTGCTAGCTATACACATGATGCTGACATCTCAAGGTCAACAAAATGAACTAATGAATAATAATACTTTTGTTCTCAGTGGGATTCTTGCCCATGCGCTTAATAAACTAAGAAAAAATAAACTCTCCAGCACATCACTGTTTTCAAGCTTCTAAATGTGATTCCTGAAATGTTTGAGGCCAAAAATCTTTATGACTACACTTTACCTTTATGACTTAAAACTTTATACAGACCATCTTTACCTAGTATTTTCTAGTTTCTGTATCCACAAGAACATCCTATGTGATCTGATATTTGCATTCGGGGTAAAACAAATTGATAAATGTTTTATAATTTTCATTTCATATGAAATCAAAAGTAATATTTTCCTGGTAATATTCAAGGAATGATTAGTTCTGTCTCATTTATATTTATTATTCTTTTCTATTTTGATAATTTTTCACATATTCTGATTATTCATTACCACCACTTGCACAATTGATTGGCTATAATGAATGCTGTGAGCTCTACTCAACTGAAACAGCTCTTCTTTGTAGGATTCACATTGGAAAATAATAAAGGTGTGACAGGTAAATATATTAGATAGGAGAGGGCAAGAAAATGGATTGGAACAGGACAATTGAAACGAAAAAAGAGAAAAATTATGACAGACTTTATTAGAAGAGATAAATGTACAAAAATAGCACATGTTAGCAAGAAAGAGATTCTATGAATCAATTGTACTTTGGTACAGTGTTTCTTAATATCTTCTGCTCTTAACACAGGTTCTAAAGAATCTCCAAAAGCAAAGAATTTTTAATGGAATTCTTCTCACTGAAGGGTAGCCACTTGACACACTTCTTTCAGGAGAGTTTGAATTTTATAATGGAAATATCATGACATTAACCAAAGGTGTTCACTAACTGATCTGAATTAAATAGATACAAACCAAAGGCAAGGTACCCTTAGGAATTTGAACATAGAATAATAATGGCCTAATTTATTCAGAGTATAAAGTGCACCTTAAGTTCAGTAAAGCAATTATAATTTCTATCTTGCAGAAATGTTTTATTTCACTCACTACACTCAGATTATTTTTCTCTGATAATAATTGATTGCCTTTCATGTACCATATCTATTTGTCTATCATCTATCTATCTATCTATCATCATTTTCAGTCATTAGTATGAAAGGCATTGCCATTTGCGGTAAAAAAAGAAAAAAATCACTGTACATTGCTATTTACTGCAAAGACTGTAAATGAACAAAGTAACCTGCTTAAGCTCATTATAAAATGAAACATATGCAAATAGAGAAAATAGTCCGAGGACAAGGTTAAGATTTACAATGAAATGCAAAAATAGCAAAAGAAGACTCTAGTTATCTCTGAGTCCTTTGAGATCTTGGAATAATTGTTAATACGTCTAAAAATTCTAAAGAATTTTGTGTTTATTAGAATTTGTAAAAACAATTGTTTATTTTAATCCAATTTTTAATTATTATTTCCTACAAATTATGAAGCAAATAATTCCTGTAAATGATACAATTTCTAAGAATAGTAATATGATTCTAAGAAATATGCCTTTTAAATAATATACAATGCATTGTTATTTGTGATCTTCTGAAGTGTTTTATTTATTCTTTTTCTCTTCTCTTTCTAGTGGAGTTATGTTTGCCTTCACTAGATTCTTGAAAATAAGAAATGATTTAAGGGGTGCCTGGGCGGCTCAGTCAATTAAGCATCTGACTCTTGGTTTGGTTCAGGTCATGATCTCACCGTTTGTGAGTTCGAACCCCGCATCAGGCTCTGTGCTCATGGCTCAGAGCTTGCTTCGAATCCTCTATCTTCCTCTCTCTGCCCCATATTATTAATAATATGGATTTTAAAATGGAACAAAATATGTAAAAACAATATTAATTAGCATTTTAGAGGCCACCAGTTTCCATCAGTAATGCCAGAGTCAAGCAATTAATTACAGTACTCCAATTTTCACCATGAACATTTAGTTGTGTTATATGACCCCAAAATACTTCTCATAATATTCATTTTTCTATTGATTTTTACTCTTATTTACTGAAATAGAATTTATACTTTTGATGAGTTTTGACAAATACATATTCCCATATAAACAACATTGAAGTATAGATCATTTCTACATCCCAAAAAGTTTTTTTAATCATTTTTTGCTGTTAATCTCCAGACCTAAGTAATCACTGATGTCACTTTTGTCACTCCAAATCAGTTTTCCATTTTTTATATTTTCATAGAAAAGGAATATTACACTACGTGCACTTTCACCTTCATCTTCTTTTTTGAGATAAATCTATGTGTTTGTGTATAGCAATAATTCATTTTTTTATTATAAATTGTTATCTCAATTATGGATGTATAACAATTTGTTCTTCCATTTACCATTTTTAATCTATTATTTTTTTAATGTTTATTTACTTTTGAGAAAAAGAGACAGAGAGTGAGAGGGTGAGGGGCAGAAAAAGAGGGAGACACAGAATCTGAACAGGCTCCAGGCTCTGAGCTGTCAACACAGAGCCTGGCCTGGGGTTGGTTGGAACCCACAAACTGCGGGATATGATCTGAGCCAAAGTCGGACACTTAACTGAATGAGCCACCCAAGCACCCCTCTTCCACTTACCTTTAGACAGAATTTTGAATTATTTTCAGTTTGGGGTGATTATGACCATAGTTGCTATGAATATTAAAGTATGAATTTTGGTGTAGATATTTTTACGTTCTTTTTAAAAACACTCTTAACACTTTAAAGATACCATTCCATGTTTTGTTGCTTGCGTAAGTTTGGTGATCACTCAGTAGTGATTTGTATAATTATCTTCTCTTTACATATGTTTCCATGTTTTCTCTTCTCTGCTTCTAAGATTTTTCTCTTTAACATTGATTTTCATGGGCCTTAAGTGTGGTTATGTTTGTTTTTATCCTGCTATAGTTCTTTGTTTCCTTCATGGTCCACAATTACACATCTGTTAGACTGCTCACTATTTCACCACTGGTCCTAGAATCTCTGCTGTTTAGATTTATTTATTTATTTTTTGTGCTCTGTGTGTGTGTGTGTGTGTGTGTGTGTGCTTCAGTTGGTGGTTTCTATTGCTTTGTCATTGAGTTCACTAATTCTTTCTTCTATGGTAACTATTAATTCCATCCAGAATTGTTTTAACTTCAATATTGTACTTTTTATTTTTAGAAGCTCCACGTGGTTCATGGGGCACCTGGGTGGCTAATTCACTTCAGCATCTCTCTCAAAAATAAATAAGCATTAAAAAATGTAAAAAGGAAGTTCCACGTGGTTCTTTATTTTGATCAGAGATAGGGCATTGCATATTTAATATTGTTAAATGTTGTTTTACTATCCTCCTTTAAAGTGTTTTGAGGCTTGAACTTTAACAACGTGAGGCTTGTTTTTAAGCTTTGCAAGGACTGGTATACAGTAGGCTTTAACATAAGTACACTTTAGTCAAACTGCTCAATTCTGACCCTACCCAAGACTATACTGAATATTCCAGGTATTCCAAGAAGTCCATCATTGCAAATGGCTGGAACTGAAATTATTGCCCAATTGTGTGTGAGCTCTTTGCAGTTTTCTGCATCTAACACCTTTCTTATCCTTTACCCTGTGCGTGTGTATTTCATCATTCAGTATATCAAGGGGACTCCTTTGCAGATTTCTGCAGGAATTTCTCTGTATACAGCTGACCCTTGAACAACTCGGGTTTGAGCTGTATGGATCCACTTACGCACAGATTGTTTTCAATAGATGCAGTATAGGGCTGTAAATGTATCTTCCTTATGGTTTCCTTATAACATTTTCTGTTCTCTAGTTGCTTTACTGTAAGAATATGGTATATAATACATATAACAAAACTATGTGTTAATTGACTGTTTATGTTATCAGTAAAGCTTTATCAATCAACAATGGGCTATTAGTACTTGGGTTTTTGGGGAATCAATAGTTATATGTAGATTTTCTTGTTCTTGTTGTTGTTGTTGTTGTTGTTGTTGTTGTTTAGTATATGTGGATTTTCGACTATGAGGAAGCTGGCTTCCCCGACCCCCATGTTGTTCAAGGGTCAACATTTGATCCCTGTCTTTGCTGCTTTGACTGCAAATCCTACTCATTTGCTCCTCTTTCCTCATGCATCTTTATGTCCTTAACCCAGTAAACTCTAGTGCTTTGCCTGGGTTTCACCTTAGTCCAAAAAGTACCTCTAGGTAGGAGCAAGGAGCATGTCCTGGCTCTCCTTTTCCCCACTTTGCTCAGAGATTATAGTAATGTGCCTTTGTCAATGTCTGAATGCCACTGCTTTTCATTCAGTTTATAGTTAAGACTAGAAGACTAGTTTGATCCCAGTGACTCATTCATCTTAGCTGGAAACGTGTATTCTGTGTGTGAGCATGTGTGTGTCAGTTTTAGTTTTGAGGTAAAGGAAATTGTTCATACATTTAGAAATATTTTATAATCATGGAATTGTTTCATTCTCCTTTAACTTTCACTGTATACTTAAATATGCAATATCTTACCTTAAATACACATGTGTATTTTATCTAAAATACCAAACTTTAAAGTCTTCTATCATATAATCAAAAAAAAAAAAAGCAGTGGCAGTACTTTGTGAAAAGTCTAGTGATATTTTGTGCTATGCAATTTTTTTGAACTAAGAATTGTGTGGATCATGAGTAAGAATGAGATCTGTAATGTGTGCCAACATATTCTTTTTAAACAAAGGATATATGTAGTCTCTATTTTAATAAATGTCTGATATTTAAAAGGCTGTTACAGTTTGAGACACTCTGAGCAACAGATCACTAGCCCCTTTCCTCAGGAATAAAAGCTTTGTCTCACAGAGCACATATCAGTTTGAGAAATGCATTACTGTTGGTTCAATAGCCTTGTTTGTTCTGCTCATCTGTATGGAGATGTGCTTATGATACTTTTCTGGACATAGGTTTTGTAATGGCTCCATTTTATCGTGTTATGGAACACCTGTTTTTGTATTTGTTATTATATATCCTCCATACATCTCCAGCAAAGGGAAGTTGAGCAGAAGCAAACATAGATTAATAGCTGGTAGGTGTAATAAACTACACAATCTAAATTCTTGCTGTTTTTAACCCCATCCCATCACTGTAGTTCACTATAATATTTCTAAAACTCTGCTTTCAGCCACTCTTTTTGTTTCTGCAGCTGCATAAGCAGGTGCAGGTTTGAAGCAGTATAAGGGATGAAAGAGAGTTTATCATGTAAATAATAGTATCATTTACCCCACCCCAACCCTGTAATTGACCTGATTGATCATAATGTTAAGATTCTACCTCTGAATTCACTAAAAACCACTGGGTAAATATATAGCAAGGGTTATTTTATTGACACCGTAGTACCTAATAGCAGTCTATCTTTTAAAAATACATATTATTTTCTTAACGGAACCAAGTGAGGTTTTCGTTCTCTAAGTGTATCTTTTGCCTTGCTTTGAAATGAGAAATACCATATCATTTTATTTTCTGCTGCACATTTGCCACAGCCCTTAAAGATTTCACACAGAGTAAAATAAATCATCCAGACACGTAATATTCATAAGCAGGGCATTTTAAATAAAACTATTAGGACTATTCCTTTTAATTCAATCTCCTGATAGATTTTATTTTCAAGCCAGGTGCACAAAGGACATGATGATGTAACATCATATTCCTATTTGAATACAGTGGACTCATTGGCTTCTAGAAACATTTTTGAAAGCTGGAATATATCCAAGAGAATTATGCTTTAATGTCCAGGTGTCTTTTATAGGTAATAAGATAAATGTATCAAAAATATCATCTATTTGGCTATATTTCTTACAGAAAGAAGTGAAAACTGATACAAAGGAAGTTACTCTGACATGAAACAAAAAAGAAAGAAGCTTTGTGGCAACTTTATGTGAAAGGTTGCAGAGGTAGGTAATATAATCTTGAATAACTAACAAACTACCCTAGGTGATAAAACAGTGTGTAAGTTCCGAGGTGGAAGCCACATATTCTGTAAAGCTAGGATATAAAGGGACAAGTGTTAATAGAGTCAGATAGTCTATGCAGATGGCATTTTGATCTTATTAAAACTACCTAATATCAGAACAAATCGAAAAGAACTTACTATTGATTTATATAATTCAAAATACAGCCACTTCCAATGTTTCTTTTCAAAGCCAATAATATACAAATACCCAAGTATATACGCTTGACATCTAATTTATTTTTGATATTCTGTGAGCCTAGTGCATCAGTTTGCTTACATTTGAAGCACAGAGTTATAAAACAAAATTCAAAATGTTGTGAACATTTCATTGAGGCCATTACTCTCTATTCAGCAAGGCTGAACATTTGAAATATTCTTTTTTTTTTTTTAATTTTTTTTTCAACGTTTTTATTTATTTATGGGACAGACAGAGACAGAGCATGAACGGGGGAGGAGCAGAGACAGAGGGAGACACAGAATCGGAAACAGGCTCCAGGCTCCGAGCCATCAGCCCAGAGCCCGATGCAGGGCTCGAACTCACGGAGCGCGAGATCGTGACCTGGCTGAAGTCGGACGCTTAACCGACTGCGCCACCCAGGCGCCCCTGAAATATTCTTAAAATCAGTTTATCTCTCAGACTAACACAACTTGCCATTTTTAAATCTGATAATGACCTTAGCATTTCTTTTGGAGTTGAAGTATCGTAAATGTTACATCCATTTGATAGAGTAATATTTAAGGTGTCTAGAAATTTATAAGTTTTTTTATGCCAAAGTAAATACAGATAAAATAAACTGATACAAAATACTAGCACAAAAGTGAGATAATATTATGCTTCACACATTTGCCTTCAAATCAGATAACATTCCACTTTGATAAGCCATCATCCCTAAAAATCACAGCAGATAGTATCTCCCATGAATAAGATTTGTTATGTGTTTTTATTTTTTTTTAATTTTTTTTTCAACGTTTTTATTTATTTTTGGGACAGAGAGAGACAGAGCATGAACGGGGGAGGGGCAGAGAGAGAGAGGGAGACACAGAATCGGAAACAGGCTCCAGGCTCTGAGCCATCAGCCCAGAGCCCGATGCGGGGCTCGAACTCACGGACCGCGAGATCGTGACCTGGCTGAAGTCAGACGCTTAACCGACTGCGCCACCCAGGCGCCCCTGTTACGTGTTTTTCATATTAGGTTTTCCTTTTATTCAACCTTAAATTAATAAGCAATTTGGATTGCTAAGAATATTCTTATTTGTCAATCCAGATGTCCTTTTCTCTTTGTCTCGTCTTTTTTTTTCTCTTTCAGTTCACTGTGGTTTTAAACTGAGATTATTCGATGAACTCTGCACTGGTAACAAAATTTCAAGATGTATATAGCCAAAGTACAGTGTTCAACTAAGCCACATTCTTTGAGTCTTTCAAGAAAGAGGAACATGATTATTAATTTTGAGAGACACAGAGTGCAAGCATGGAGGGACAGAGAGACTGGGAGACGCAGAATCTGAAGCAGGCTGTAGGCTGCTGTTGTTAGGCCGTTGTTGCTGTTGTAGGCTGTAGTTGTTAGCATAGAGCCCAACATGGGGCTTGAACTCACGAACCATGAGCTATGACCTGAGCTAAAGTTGGACACAACCAACTGAGCCACCCAGGTGCTTCATATAGTTTGAATTTTATTTGTTTATTATATTAGGATACAAACCATGTGCATACTATAGAGAAGTTCATTACACAAAAAGAAAGATTCTAGAAGTAAAGAGATCAAGAATGACTGGTAGGGAAGAAGGGGGAGAGGGAAGGAGAGAAAGAGAGGGAGGGAAGAAGGAAGGAAAGAAGGGAGGAAGAGACAGAAAGAGGGAGGGGAGAAAAAAAGAACCTGTCATATGCATGTGCATTTTCACTGATGCCCAAGTCTGAGAGCTTTTGTTTTTATCCAGTAGGAACAGATTAAGACTAAAGTTAATTTTAAAATTTCAAGGATTCACCTAGCAGTTTTTCAACATAGAATTTAGTTAAAATTAAATTATGGAAATTAATAAATAATAAATAATATTTATATAATAAATACTTATGTGAAACAAAAGTAATAATTAATGAGGTGCCTGGGTGGCTCAGTTGGTCAACCGCCCAACTCTTGATTTCGGTTCAGCTCATGATCCCAAGGTGGGGGGCTCTGAAAACACTGTGTCAGGCTCTGCACTGAGCTTGGCACCTGTTTAAGATTATCTCTCTCTCTCTCCCTCTGCCCTCTCCCCTGCTTATACTCTCTCTCTTTCTAAAAACAAACAAACAAACAAACAAACAAACAAAAAACAAAAAACACCCAGTAATAATCAAGACACATAATATTTTGCTGTATTTTACTATTATCTATACTTCTGATATTATTTATACATATTTTCTTTTCACAGTGGAAATACCATAGAATGATGTGTTACTGCATATCTCTTCCACATTCTGTAATAACACCTTAATAGTTTGAAATTGGCCATGTTCCATGAATTTACATTATGAAATCAGAAAGTGCTACAAAGCAGGGTTTGAGTTATTGTTTGTTGATTCTTTAGAATTAAGAAAGTAATAGCTCTAGACACTGTTTTGTGAATAGAAAAGAAAGAAAAAAATAGAGAGCAAGAAAGATGATATTGTTGTAATATTTCAAAATAATGACTCAATTTAGCAAAAAAGTGCTGATATCATTGATGAGTTCTGTGGGCATGGATTGGCTATATTAAATCCATAATAAAGTGTATTGTATATTTTTTATTATCATTTGTAAATTGTGTGCTACTTAATATTTATATCAGTAAAAGTTATAATATGCATATGCATGCTGGATTTATTTGTTTATTGGTGTTGAGGGGGCAGTTTTTAACATTTATCAGCTAACCACTGCCTAGGATACATCTATTTATAATTTGTTGCTTAGAAGATACCCTAATGAGGTCCCATAGAAAACCATATTAATAAAAGAACTTTGGTTAAGTCTACACTTCTGGCCTGACAAATGTAGACAGACAAAGTATATATAAATAAGAACATGCATCTAAGAATAGCTGCATCTAAATTTATTCACATATGGCAGTCAGAATTCTAAAATGGTTTCCATAATTCTGTCTTCTGGTACCCACATCTTTGGGTAATAGCCATCCCTTGAACCTGGGCACGATGTGTAAGTTTCATCTAAACAATAGACTATGGGAAGTTGAAGATATTTTGCAGATATAATGAAGGTCTCCATTCAATTGACTTCATGCTAATAAAAAGGCTATTGTCTGGGGTGGTCTGCCCTAATTGAGAAAGCCTTACAGAAGAGGGTCAGAGGCAAGATATTTTTCCCTCTCACTTCATTACTATATTTAAATAAACAAGTTTATAGAGATTTGCAGCCACTAGGAAATGAATTCTGCCAAGAATCTGAAGGAGCTTAAAAGTGGACACTTCCTTAAACAAATCTAAGGTTGAGGATGCACGCTGTTCAATAACTTGACTATTATAGCCTGGTGAGATAATGAACACATAACTAAATTAAGATGTTCCTGGAACAATGCCCAATAGAAAGTATAAGATAAAAAGATTTTGTTGTTTTAAGCCTTCAGGTATATAATAATGTGTGTGTGTGTGTGTGTGTGTGTGTGTGTGTGTGTAATACTCTGCAAGGGATGTTAAACAAGGTTGTTTCTGTGGAAGAAAAAATATATATTTGGAAACTTGGTTCTGTTCAAAAAAATAAAGAGAATTAGGAAAAGAATTATTATTTTTAATGTTTAGTTATTTACTTTTAGAGAAAGAGATAGAGAGAGAGAGAGAAGTGGGGCAAAGAGAGAAAGAGAGAAAATCCCAAGCAGGCTCTGCACTATCATTACCTGAGCCAAATCAAGACTTGAACGCTTAACAGAGTGAGCCAACCAGGTGCTATGGAAATAGAATTATTGATGGTCAATTAAAAATCTTATTTTATTTCTTAATCACTCCAAAAGTTAATTGTTTAGGGGAGCCCGGGGGGCTAAGTCGGTTAAACATCTGACTTCAACTCAGGTCATGATCTCGCAGTTCATGGGTTCAAGTTCCACATCAGGCTCTGTGATGACAGCTGGGCACCTGGCACCTGCTTTGGATTCTGGGTCTCCCTCTCTCTCTGCCCCTCCCCTGCTCACGCTCTCTCTTTCTCTCAAAAATGAATAAAACATTAAAAACATTTAAAAAAGAAGATTTAAAAGTTAATTCTTGAAAGCATATATAAAAATGAATTTAATAACAAAGAAAACAAATGTGGAAGAAAGTAATAGAGTGTATACTGTTATAAGGACCTTAGAACATATATGAAGCAGTGGAATATTATTTAAAAACGAACTTTGTAAGGTCAAGGGAGGCTACTATATAATAAGCAATAGAGGAGATAAAATGGAATAATAAAATCCACAATTGAATCCAGAGAAAGGGAAAAAATAATTTGTTTAATGGAAGACATGTAAAACAGAAAGGAAGATGGTAGATTGTGATGTAAACATATGGATAATCATTGTAAATGGAGATGATCTCAACTCAGGGGTTGAAAGAAGACAACGACTACCAAATTAGATGAAAAAATTGAGACCCAACCTCATACAGACTGTAAGTATCTCATTTAAATATAGACATGGATAGATTTAGAGTAAACGAATGGAGAAACGTATTTCTCACAAACACTGACATCAAGAAGGTAATCAAGAGGGAAATTAATGATATAGGGTCGATTCTGCAGGAAGTTGGAACAATCCCAATTGTGTTATTTACAGTAGTCCCCTTTTATTCAGGATTTTGCTTTCCTCAGTTTTACTTACCCACTGTGATCTGGAAGCACATGATCCTCTTTCTGAGTATCATCAGAAGGTAAACAGTGGCCTATTGCTACATCACAATGCCTATGCCATTCTCCTTACTTCTCTCATCATATAGGCATTTTATCATCTCACCTCATCACAAGAAGGTTCAGTAGAGTACAATAAGATATTCTGGGAGAAAGAGAGAGACCATGCTTACATAAATTTTATTACACTATATTGTTAAAATTATTCTATTTTACTATTAGCTATTATTGTTAATCATAGGTATGTATGTACAGCAAAAAATATTATATGTAGGGTTTGGCTCTTTTTACACTTTCAGGTATCTGCTGGGGGTCTTGGAAGATATCCCCACAGCTACTGGAGGACTAATGTAATTCTGAAACTACTTTTAATCTACATAATCTCTCAATGTGGTTTGAGTCAAATGAAATGTTCTTCTGCCTTATTCACATTTTATAAAATATGAATCAAAAATCGCATTTGACACGTTAATTTTAAGATATTTCTTGAAAATTGATTGTATAATGGAGAGAAGAAAGGCACCACATAATTTAAATACAATATAGTGAAGCTTCCTTAACTACCGTTCAAAGAAATTCGAGACGTCTATATGGAGTGTTGTGAAACCTTCCTCTTGACAGCAATTTTAGAGGCTTCTCAAAAGTCACTGGGTAAGGAACTTTTTCTAAAGCATGGTGTCCTACTGTCACTGGGTTAGCTATAGAAAGACAAATATTTATGTGTGTATTTGACTTAAAACTGACCCGCACTCCTGAGAAATATAGCCTATTATTAAAACGAAATTGACAAACAGGAAAATAATATGCAAAATACTATTATTTTCAATTGCTTAAAACTAAAGCTATTTGGAGTATGACACAAGATGAATAGCAAACAGTGTGAGTAATAGAACCAAATTACCCACATATAAAATGAGAGAGATGAGTTTTTTCCCCTTTATAATGATATCACTAATCGTATTTACTACAAACGTAGGGCAATCATTCTTAAAACACACTTCTAATTTAAGAATATGCGCTACATAGACTTTACGGTGCCATCAAAATCTTGGTTTTATAAGCCTGTTTCCTAATGCTTAGCCCAAATTGCTTTGACAAGGTTAAAAGAAAGATCAATAATTTCTAGGAAGAGCTAACTGATATTTAACTGAGAATATTTTTCCATATTAAATGCCAAAATTGTGGCTCACCACAGTAATAATAATAATGTGTGTGTGTGTGTGTGTGTATACAGTGCAGTTTAACTAAAGAAAAACTAAACAATCAAGAAATTATGGAAAAATATGTTTTTCCTCTAAACCATAAAGAAAATACCTCAAAGTAATATCTAAAAGAAAACCACAGGTAAAGTGAATTATGTAATAAAAACTAAATCTAAAAAAGGTTAAATAAAATCGTAATGAATGATTACCTTCTTTGGAGCTGTGGATAATCTCATCAGCCTATCCTTTATCTGTACATCTAAACACAGCTTTTATTAACATATATGACCATTTCTAGAACATGATTTCATCTCAGCTTCTCATTTAATGACCACAATGTATTATGTGTGTATGGGTACTTGGTTACAAGTAATAATTTGGCAAAAGGAAATTGCTAATACTTCAATGATGAATAAATGTCACTTTCACTAGGAAATACACAACAAGTGAAGAAAATGCGTTATTGGTTCTCATATTCAGAAATTAGGCAAAGGACTGGAACGCCGCCCATAAATACACGGTGTTGTACAACACATTTTTATTATTATCTAACATAAAATTATATTTTACTATCTTTCATATTGTTAAATGTGCAATAAAGAGAAAGTCAATATTCCTTTTACCACTTGGTCTACTTTTATGTTAGTTTTAATTTTATTGAGATATCCATTGGCAGCATTTTTAACACTCTAATAACTCTTTTCTGTATATAAGGAAAGGTTATGGAGAGAGAGAGAAAGCCAAGAAATATTTGCATTTTGGGTTGTTTCAAAGTCATCACCTCAAAATCTAAAACACAGAATAAATAGTTACTGAGGCATTGCATTTCTTGGTTGTTCAAATAAATCAGGTTTCTCAAATAAGTCAGGTGAGGAGGGGAGGTTGGAGATGTAATAGTACACCGAGACAGGGCTTTCACATGCATGCAGAGATACACTTTATTTTACTGCTTTTGACTTAGAAGTATCTATTTATTCAAAAAAGAATTTTGCCAGATAACATGGAAAAATTCAAATATTTTAAATTTGGTGGGGGTGGGACTGCCTTGATTTCCAATCCTTCCAATTAATGCATGAAGATAAATAAGGAAAAGGAAAAAAATAGACTCATGTCATATATATGTACACTAAATTCTTCTTTTCCAAAAAAATACCACATCCAAACAACTGGAATTTCTAGTGAGTTTGCAATGATAAATAATTTTGAATATGAAAATGTAATTGCTTCAGTTTTCCATTGTTAATGAAGACCATAATGTATATGTAGAAAAAAGCCAACAGTCATGGGGTTGGTTTTTATTTGACTGGCTTATTATGAATGTGTAGACTTTATAGATCTAGAAATTTCATTTGCCTGTGAGTTGCACAGGGCAGGAAGAAAGTGAGGGAACAAAGCTTCTTTTTCTATTGCTCCATTCTTTTGTTATGTTTGTTTATTTATTTTGAAAGAGAGAGAGAGAGAGAGAGAGAGAGAGAGCAGATGAGGGGCAGAGTAAGAGCAGGAGAGAGAATCCCTGCAGGGCTGGATCTCACCAATCAAGAGATCATTACCTGAACTGAAATCAAGAGTCAGACCTTTAGCTGACTGATCCACCCAGGCACCCCACTGTTGCTCCATTCTTTGTACATTCCCTGAAGTTTTGCTGGCTGTTGTAGCAAACTATCAAAAAATATATTATGACTGAGGCACTGGGGTGCCCCATGAGCGACCTGCTCTTGATTTTGGTTCAAGTCATTATCCCAGAGTTGTGAGATTGAGCCCTGCATCGGGCTCTGCACTGAGCACGGAGCCTGCTTAAGATTCTCTCTCCCCCTCTGCCCCCCTCTGCTGCTTGCACTCATTCTCTCACTCTAAAATTAAAAAAAAAAATGAAAAAAGTGTATATACATATCATGACTGAAACATGGTGCAAGTAAATGTGTCAATTATTAAAAATCCAATATGGTTTTCTTGGATGATTCTTATTATACAAGAGGTGACCAACAAACAGGCTCTTCCGTCCTCATGGTGCTGTCACTTTGGCTTTGGGCATAGAAAGACTGTGCCTCGCTTCTGATCACATTTCTTCAGTGTCCACCAGTTAGAAAGGAAGAGAATAGGGAGGAATACAAAAGGCATATGACATTATAAAGTGACTCCTTTTATCAAGCCAATGGCAGGTCCTCCTGGTAAATGTCCTGTATGTTCCTTTGGCCAAATGTATGGGGTTGGTTTGTTTGACTGTTTGTTTGTTTTAAACATAACTGTAAGGGAGATTGAGAAATAGATTTTTGCTTCCTTACTTGTTCTATTTTTGGCTATGCACATCATTAAACTAAATAAAGCTGGAGTTTATGTAATAATAAGTACATGGGAAAAATGGATGTTTAGTTGGCAACTGACAGCTATACCCATGGCCACATGGACAGAGCTAATGGTTCCATGGATAGCAACACACTGTAAGGTTAGCACATTCGTATTACTACCTATGTCATCGGTTCTTTTGTGTCTGTGACCAATGGTGTTAGTTTATATTCATGAGCCATCAACAATTCTAATTACCTAACATATAGTTTATTATTAGCCCAACCTTCTACCCGCTTATAATGGCAGGTAAAGGACCACTGATCTTTAAGTAGGAAAAATGAAGACATTTATGTCCCGGGAAAGCTATTTTGAATACCACAGCATTCTCTATTTATATATACAAAACTCAAGTATTGGCTAGTTGAAACTCTCCATCCACCTCATAATAAGCTTTGAGTAGGAATAGGTACTTCTTTTTTTTTTTTTTTTTTAAATTTTTTTTTTCAACGTTTTTAATTTTATTTTTGGGACAGAGAGAGACAGAGCATGAACGGGGGAGGGGCAGAGAGAGAGGGAGACACAGAACCGGAAACAGGCTCCAGGCTCCGAGCCATCAGCCCAGAGCCTGACGCGGGGCTCGAACTCACGGACCGCGAGATCGTGACCTGGCTGAAGTCGGACGCTTAACCGACTGTGCCACCCAGGCGCCCCAGGAATAGGTACTTCAAAATAGTCATGGCATAACACGAGGATCACTCAAAGTCATAGACCCTCATTGTTGCCAAATTAGGCTTTATAAAGGAGGCATAAATCCAAGAAGTGACGACTTGTCTTTATGAATTTTCTAAGTCCTCCTGGACTTCTCATATTCCTTTCCTGAACATCACCGCCTCTGGTCACATTTATCTGGAAGTACCTACTTATATCACATTGGCTGTAATTAGAGTGTCCACAAGATCTGATGTGCCAGATGGTTATAGCTTTCACTTGTCCCAGCACCCTATCCAGACAGTGAACAACTGTACTCTCACTCTTAAAAGTATCTCTGTCTGGATAGCAGTTGTAGTGGCCAGGTAGCTATGAGGTTCATGAACAGAGTTATGTGGTCATGCAGGTTCCTTATGGAGTAGTCTCCATACTTCTTAGATCCTTTGCTTCCTTGATTCCTACTACAGTATCAGTGAATAAAAGTATCAAGGAGATGCAATCACAAAATAGTCCCCCAAAATCTTACTACTAATAACAAAAGTAACATTAGTTACAAAGACTAAGCATATTTATAATAATTTAACTAGGTTTCAGTGTTTCACAACTTGCAGAATGGTAAATATCAGTGTTAACCCAACCTAGAATAGGGCTTTTCAAACTTTAATGTAAATACAGATCACTCTGGAGGTCTTTCCAAAATCCAGATTCTGACTCATGTCTTGGGTGAAAGATAAGACTCTCCGTCTCTAGCAAACGTCCAGTTGATGTAGATGAGCAAATGAGCAGATCACACGTAAGCCTAGTCTATTTCAAGATAATTAATTTGAACTTGGAAAATGCAATTGGTTCCATTTATCAAAAGTAAATTACAATACAAGTGCTCTTTGAATTCAAATGCTTTGTTTGGTACATAAAAGATTAGAGATAAATTGAGCTGAGCAAGTTTTAAAAGTAGCTGTATTGGTTTGCTAAGATTGGCATAACAGAGTACTAAGTACTGGACAGCTAAAACAACAAAAATGTACTCTCACAATTCCGGAAGTTCAAAGTCTGAGATTAAGGTGTCAGCAGGGTTGATTTCTTCTCTTCTTGACTTGCAGATGGCAGTCTTCTCCCTGTGTCTTTACATGATCTTACTGCTGTTTGTGAGTGTCTGTGTCCTAATCTCTTCTTATGGGGACACCAGTCATATTGTATTCAGGTCCGCCAAAATGACCGCATTTTAATTTAAAGACCTTATCTCCAAATAAGTCACATTCTGAATTATTGGGGATTATAACATCAATATATGAATTAGGGGGTAGATACAATTCATCCCATTCCAATACTATTCAACTTCTCCGGACATAAAAAGGCAAGCAGAGCTTTTCCTTTTGAATAATTTTTTGAAGAGTACAAAACATTATAATATTTTTTCCATTTATTTTAATAATATTTTTACAATTGCCTTAAAAACAATTTTCTTCAGGTTTGATTATTTTTTCAAGTAAATTATTAAACAAATGTGTCAAGATTTTCTTTAGGTTGAAGTTTAAACTAGAGAGATTACTCTTTGGGCTTAAATGTACATGAAGTTGGTAAGAGGATCCATTGTGTTGTAACAGAAAGAGTTGCATTTTCAGTCAAACTGTGATGGTAAATAGTAAATGAGCGATGGTACACATGTAACTTTTTCTAAGCTTCATGATAGCATTTACAAATGTGGCAGTAACTACCAATATTTGGTATATAATAAATGTAGTATCTCACAATATATGGGAAGAGTTATGAAGATAGTGTACATGAAACAGTAAAAGAGCATATTTTAAGATTTTGGACAGAGTTGAAAGAAATGTTATAGAATAGAATGAGAATGGGTTTTGTCCTTAAACCCTAGCTGTATGACTATGGGTAAATCACTTACTCCTCTAAGCAATTGTTTCCCCTTTCTATAAAATAAAAAACACAATACTTTTTTTTTTTTTTTTTTAATTTTTTTTTTTAACGTTTATTTATTTTTGGGACAGAGAGAGACAGAGCATGAACGGGGTAGGGGCAGAGAGAGAGGGAGACACAGAATCGGAAACAGGCTCCAGGCTCTGAGCCATCAGCCCAGAGCCTGACGCGGGGCTCGAACTCAGGGACCGCGAGATCGTGACCTGGTTGAAGTCGGACGCTTAACCGACTGCGCCACCCAGGCGCCCCAAAAACACAATACTTTTTAAAAAGTGTTTATTTATTTCTGAGAGACAGAGAAAGCGTGCAGCAAGCAGGGGAGGGGAAGAGAGAGAAGAAGAGAATCCCAAGCAGGCTCCACACTGTCAGTGCAGAGCCCAATGCAGAGTTCAGTCTCACAAAATGTGAGATCATGACCTGAGCTGAAATCAAAAGTTGGATGCTTAACCAACCAAGCTACCCAGGCACCCCAAGACTACAATACTTAATTTTCAGAGATTTTCTAAGTTTATATAATTGTCCTTTTCCTTAACAGATACTCAATACATTTTACTTTTGATCTCAAATCATTGATTTCCTAGAGAAATGCTGACCCTAATTTCTCCCATGACAGTATTTTAGATATTTTTCCAATTATATCTTTATGCTGACTGTGCTAAAAAACCAACAAAACTCATGATGATAAAAATATAGAGTAAATAAATAGGCATAGTAAAATTCTGAGCTATTACCTCCATTACACACAATAAGTTACAAATGATTACCTGAAGTCCTTGCTCAGCCATCACCAAGAATGTTTTTTATTCTCCAAGGTCAAACAAAAGCAAGTGGTGAAGCAGAAATCAAAGCAAAAGGCAAACAATAAACAAAAATATTTATAAACTATGTTAATTACATTCCAAAATAAAATAAAACTTGCGTCTAAGCAATTAATTCTACATTCCATACAAGAATTTGGGCTGTTCAGTTTCAGATAAGAGATCTCAAAATTTATTATCTTATAAATAAGGAAGACAATAGGTAAAGAACCAAAAGACCAGTCAAATTATAATAAGTTCTTTTAGAGGAGTGATTAGAAACATTATTAGAAACAGATAAATATGGCTCAGCTGGATAAGCATCTGACTTTGGCTCGGGTCATGATCTCATGGTTGATGGGTTTGAGCCCCGCATCAGCTTCACTGCTGCCAGCACAGAGCATGCTTCAGATCTCCTGTTCCCTTCTATCTCTCCCCCTCCCTTATGCTCTCTCTCTCTCTCTCTCCTCCTCTCTTCTTCTCACAAAAATAAACATTAAAAAAAAGAGAAAGAGATAAATATGTCTAGATAGTGAGAACATAAATAAATTCCCTGGTTCCCTCCACCCAAAGCTGATTTCTGAAAGGACAGAATTGGTGATGAAAACCCCAGAGGGTTTGGAGGAACTGAAACTAAAAACCTTGCCTTTGTGTGAGTCTTGAATCTTGGTGAGCCTTGAGAGGACTTTTCCTTGCCAAAAATAGTGGCAAAATTAGTCTAACCAAAGAGTCTTGAGGCTATCACCCTCCAAAACCTCTACCCAGATGTCATGCAGTTTTCCTACTCCCAGATGGAGCAGCCGCGTTTTCCAAATCACATCCTGTTTTAGAGTTACTGCAATTTTGGAAGAGTAGGGCAAATATAAAGTATTAATAAAGGAAAAAGTAGGATAATTTGGTTTTTTTCTCATTGATACCAGTGGCTTTGAGGGTAGCTTTGAACCAAAGGGCCCTGTGAATTCATGTTATACTGTAGACTCTTCCCACTCTGGAAATTAAACAGCAACTAAGGAAGAATGAGGACCAGCTAAATGGACATATTGAGAAATGGCAGCAACTAACTTTACCTTAAATTGATTTATTTATAGTTTAAGATATCAAGGACATGGGAGTTTTGCTATAAGATAAATAAATTACAGAAAAATAGAGAATATCACAGGTCTTTACACCTGAATTCCTGTAACAGCAAGACTTCGCCTACTGGATATTGCAGTTAACTTTTAAATTATTATCTTAAATAGCATATACTCTGTATTAGTTGCTTGGACTGCCATTACAAGCTATCACAGGTTAAGTGGCTTAAACAACAGAAATTTATTTTCTCACAGTTCTGAAAGCTGGATGGTTAAGATGAAGGTGCTGTTAAGGGTTGAGTTTTGATTCCTGGCTTGCAGATGACCACCTTCTTGCTGGGCCCTCATATGGCTCTTCTTTGTGCATACACAGAGAGGGAGGTCTGGTATCTCTTCTTTTGCTTAAAAAGATACCAATCACAGAATTAAGTGCCCCTACATATGACCGTTCTTAACTTTAATTACCTCCCTTGGACATTATATCTCTAAATGCAGTCCCATTGTGGGGTTAAGGCTTCAACATAAGAATTGAGGTGAGGGGGTCACAATTCAGTTCACAAGGATACTCCCAAGATTTTCAAAGAAGATTCTGAAAAATAAAATTTTGCCTAATATTATCTTACTCAGAACCCACTTCTCTGAAGATTTGCTCACATACATATTAAGATTTATGGGGGCGCCTGGGTGGCGCAGTCGGTTAAGCGTCCGACTTCAGCCAGGTCATGATCTCGCGGTCCGTGAGTTAGAGCCCCACGTCAGGCTCTGGGCTGATGGCTCAGAGCCTGGAGCCTGTTTCCGATTCTGTGTCTCCCTCTCTCTCTGCCCCTCCCCCGTTCATGCTCTGTCTCTCTCTGTCCCAAAAATAAATAAAAACGTTGAAAAAAAAATTAAAAAAAAAAAAAAGATTTATGGTCCATCAACATAAACATCAAATCAAGATAACTTACTGAAATATAATATTTCAAATTCAGACTTATTGAAATTAGTATCACAACAAAAATATAATAATAATTTCCATAAATATTTTAAACAAAGCTAAACTTTACAGATAAAGTGACCATAATTATGAAATATAATGCTAGAATATATCTATACATATTGCACTAAAAATAATTAAGGTGATGCATTTAAGATATATGATATGATTTCCTACCAGAACCATACCTTGTGGTATTTCTATCATTCTTTTTCCTTTTAAGTAGCTCTTGGAAGCCATTACATCACTTCTTTTTGAGTCTTAGTCACTAACTTGTGGATGATGCTTAATGACCAAGTCTATTGAAAAGATGGATGAAAAAGGCCACTTTGCCAATGAAGATCTGCATTTCAGAGATTTTCTTTCTTTGAATTCTATGTCTTTGTCATGTCCATAGTGCTTTTATGGACTTCTTAAGTTTCTACTGTTCTTCTGAAGTTTAAAATATAGTCAGTGGTTATCAACCCACTGATTTACTTTTCCTTTCAGGATATGGACATTTGAATTGCTCATTTTAGGTTTTGATTTTGTACTTAAAGAAAGCAGTAATCACTGTTATGATGCCCAAAGTATGCCACCTCTCCACTATGTTTCTAAATATGAGGAAAACTAAAGAACCTATAGGCCTGGGAGGCTAAGTTGACATAAAACTATAGCCAAAAAACAAGTTATAGAAGTAAATAAGCAAGTATAACACAATCGAGGTAACACTGGGGTCATTTACTTTTGTAAACCTTTGTAAGAGTCTAATTACACAATGCATTATTATAATACAACTTTTTAAGTTCCAGTTGGTCCTCCATGATGCTTGGAGAATGAGCTGTGACTATCGGATTTACAAATACCAGGGTTGCTCAGGAGATATTTTTAATCTTACTTAATCTCAAAGGAAAAGGAATTCATTATTTAAGTTTGACTAAATGGGAAGTAAGTGAACATATTGTTAGAATTCGAGAATTTGCAACCAAACTTAACATTGCATTGCTATGTGATTGAGTATTTATTCTGAATATAGTGATGTTCCCACCCTCTTAATGCCAGCAGAGGGAAAATGTGCCCTCACAACTAATTTGTTTGTTCTTTTTCTTACTAAGAAAATATAAATTAAGAAACAAAGAATGATTTTTATTATGAATGTCATCCATAATAGAAAATATGTATAATATATTGCTGATTAGGAATGAAATAAATGAAATGGCCTTATGATTTTTGAGCAAAAGTTGAAGTTGTGCAAATGAAGATGAGAGAAAGTCACAATATTCACAATAACAAAGCTTATCAATTAATAATTCAGGAACTCTATTGCAATTATTCACTATATTTTTAACCAAGCAAGGCGTTTGGGTCAATGGGGGAAAAGTGTTAATATGAAAATTAAAACTATTACATACAGAAATGCACTTCTTGAAATGTGATATGTTTTACAATTTGAATCAACATGAGCAGCTCCAGTCAGCAAGAAGAAAATTCTTAAACCATTTCCCTTACCTTTTGTCAACTGACAAAAGGAGGCAGAACTGAAAAAGAACAAAGGCCATTATTTGGGATCTCAGAATTGTCATATGAGGAGCATGAATCCAGAGAAACCGGAAAAGGGAGCTGTTCATATGTAGAAAGTAAGGGGCCTTTACGAGGAAAAAGAAGGGGATAATTACATGATTTAGATGAAGAGAAAAGAGAAAAAGAAAACTTAATTTAGTGCTAACCATTTGAGACACTTTTGATTTCTATCTAGCTTATTACTTTATTTTTGTTATCAAACTATCCCTGGTATGCCTTTGACAACTCTTCTGTCTTTATAAAATTCACATCAACAGTTTTATGGTCCTAATGCCAATTATTCTGTTGGACTTTATGAGCAACTTCTTAGAAAATAATTATCACTCTTGGCCCAGCTCAAGATTTCATTTGTTAGAAAGGAAAATGGAGTCTCTCATGTCCAGACACCTTATACAATTTCACACTATGATAATTTTCTAATAGAATATTCAAAAAAATAAGTGAATTTTATTATATGTTTGGTGTCATTCAGTGACATGACGATTGCAACATGCATATAAAACATGTTTTCTGAGTTTGTGTACCAATTAAGAGAAAACATAAGAGATAAACTAAATAGTAACCAGGTGATATTTTAGACTTAACTGTCTTATCAGTTCATGGGCTATTAAAATAACATTTTAAAAGCTGAAGTAAAAAATAAAAAGTATAGATTAAAAAAGAACAGAAAGTATATAAAAAACTTTAATTTTTTTTTAATGTTTGTATTTGTTTTTGAGACAGAGAGAGACAGAGTATGAGCAGAGGAGGGGCAGAGATGGCGGGGGGGTGGGGGGGACACAGAATCTGAAGCGGGCTCCAGGCTCTGAGCTATCAGCACAGAGCCCAACGCGGGGCTCGAACTCACGGACTATGAGATCATGACCTGAGCTGAAGTCAGATGCTTAACCGACTGAGCCACCCAGGTGCCCCTATAAAAAAAAAACTTTTAAAAAATATTCAGTACATTTGAATTTTCCTGAGCAGTTTCATGATACATTTGAAGCTTAAAAATATGAAGTACATATTCTGTCTGAATAAAACTTTACTACTATAATTTTATCCTTTTTGTTTGAAATTTGAAATTTCATATATTAAAATATATGAACATTAATTATTAACAGGCTGAGAAAGACAAGATTCTGTAATATAAATGTCATCTTTAGATTTCTGAGAAAAATGGTGGTGTAAGAGGATCCTAAGCTCACCTCGATACATGGATGCAACTAGATAACACCCGCATCAGTGTTAATAACCCAGAAAATGACCCGAAGACTGACAGAAGAGACTCCCCACAGTCAAATGTAGAGAAGGGTTCACATCAAAGGGGGTAGGAAAGGCAGAGATGTGATCGATTGATCTGAAGGTAAATGGGTCCACAGAACTATCTGCAGGAGGGAGGGATGCTGTATGCCACAGAGAAATGGGAAGGAGTGGATCCCCACACTAGGCAATCCAGGCATGGGGGACCACATGGGGAAGAAGATTCCCCAAAGCAATTAGTTTTGGAAACCAAGAGAGCTGAATTCCATGAGCTGTTATAATCAGTGAGGCTTAACACCTGGAATCAGTGGGCTTGACTCCAAGAAAGCCAATAAGTTGAAAGGAAACTGATTCTTCACCCTTTAGGAAACAGCATAATGAATAGCTCCATAGATATACAACATAGAAGTAGCAGTTTGAAAGATGCTTGGAGTATACAGGGAAGAGATTTGTTTACTAATCTCAGAGCATGTGCTAGAGGGGTGGGGATTATTGAAAGACATCTCCGGAAATAAAGGGGCTGGCAGGCACCATTTTCCTCTCCCATACCCCAGCCCACACACAGGGACACCTGTGGGATCCAGAACTATGCAAACACTTGCTACTTAACTTGAAAACAGTGCACCCCGCCTGCCTGTGCATTCTCCAGCAGATGTGTCCCCTACAGCCAGGCCTTGGCTCCAGGTCTCTTTCCATAGCACACCTGTTCAAATCTCACTAACACCATGCATCCCACCCCTGTGCACTTCTATGGATCTGCCCCGTCCGGTGTGGCCTACCTTGGTCCGGTCGGCTGCAATTGGACCAGAAATGCAGACCTTGCTAATAGCATAAGCCCCGCCCCTGCATTCTTCTGTAGACATGCCTCCTCTATCTTGGCCTAGGAGGAGTCTTCCTGAGTAGCTGCAGGCCCACTCCTGCAGCGGATCAGCACAGACCTTGCTGGCATAAAGTGCTCCACCCCCATGTTCTCCTGCAGACCTGCTCTCTGCAATACACCCTTGGCCAGAGACCACCCAAAGTAGTGCTACAAAACTGCTAGTGTACAAGCAGCACTGAAAGAAGCCAGCACTACCCCAAGATGACTCCTGCCTTGTGGAGAAGGGAAAGATAAACGCACACACCAGTCTGATTTCAGCCCCCATAGTGTGCTGGGGCAGACATCTGGCATGATTTTTGGCCTTACCCACCAAGGATAGCTTCTAGGGGACAACACAGGGATAGTGCCCTGCAGTTTAGTGCCACTGCATCTCTGATAAACAACTTGTCTGACTGAACTTAAGCTCAAAGCAGTCTCAGACTGACGCACTAGTAAATCAAGGACCAAACCCTCCCCGCAATAGGCAAAGAGAAACATTGCAGATGATTGGACAGAAGGCAAAAATGGCTCAGCCACCATAGCAGAGTGAAGGTAACACACATAGGAGACCCCCCTGAAGTGCCAGATTCTGGTTAACGGGGAACATCGCACTGCAGGGTAGTATAGGACCTCTTCTTTTTTTTTTTTTTTTTTTTTTTTATTTATTTTTTTTTTTAATTTTTTTTTTTCAACGTTTATTTATTTTTGGGACAGAGAGAGACAGAGCATGAACGGGGGAGGGGCAGAGAGAGAGGGAGACACAGAATCGGAAACAGGCTCCAGGCTCTGAGCCATCCGCCCAGAGCCTGACGCGGAGCTCGAACTCACGGACCGCGAGATCGTGACCTGGCTGAAATCAGACGCTTAACCGACTGCGCCACCCAGGCGCCCCTAGGACCTCTTCTTTATAAGGCCACTACTGTCAAGAACAGGAGACACAGCTGACTTTCCTAACACATAGAAACAGACACAGAGAATTAACAAAATGAGAAGACAGAGGAGTATGTCTCAAATGAAAGAACAGGACGAAGTAATAGCAAGACACTTAAACGAGATGGAGAAAAATAATATGCTTGATATATAATTTAAAGTAATGATTATAAAAATATTCCCTGGATTTGAGAAAAGAGTGGAAAATAAAAGTTAGGTCATTAACAAAGCGATAGAAAACATAGAAATCAACTAATAGATGAAGAACTCAATAACTGATATTAAAAATATACTAAATGAAATAGATAGTAGACTAAAGGAAGAAGAAAAATGGGTCAGCAACCTGGAGAACAGAAATAGAAAGCAATCAAGCTGAACAGGAAAGAGAAAAATAATAATAATAAATGAAAACGGACTTAGAGAATTCAGCAACACAACCAAGCATAATAACATTTGCATTATATGGATCCCAGAAGGAGAAGAGAAAGAAAAGGGGCAGAAAATTTATTTGAAAAAAATAATAGCTGAAAACTTCCCAATTCTGAAGAAGGAAACAGAAATCCAGATCCAGAAGGAACAGAGTCCCCAACAAAATCAACTCAAGGAGGTTCACGCCAAGACACATACTAATTACAATCTCAAAAAGCAGTGATAAGGAGATAATTTTAAAAGCAGCAAGAGAAAATAAAAGTTACAGAAAAGGAAAACTCCATGACACTATCGGCTAAATTTTCAGCAGAAATTTTGCAAGCCAGAAAGGAGTGACGTGATATATTCAAAGTGCTGAAAGAAAAGCACCTGCAGCCAAGAATACTCTATCAAGCAAGACCTTCATTCAGAATAGGATAGATAGAGTTTCCCAGACAAACAAAAGTTAAAGGAATTCCTGACCACTAAATCAGTCTTACAAGAAATCTTGAAGGTGACTCTTTGAGTGGAAAGGAAAGATCAAAAGTAGAAGTAAGAGGGGCACCTGGGTGGCTCAGTCGGTTAAGCGTCCAACTTCAGCTCAGGTCATGATCTCATGGTTCATGAGTTCAAGAGCTGCGTCGGGCTCTGTGCTGACAGCTTAGAGGCTGGAGCCTGCTTTGAAATCTGTGTCTCCCTCTCACTCTGTTCCTCCCCCGCTCATGCTCTGTCTCTCTCTCCTTCATAAATAAATAAAAACATTAAAAAAAAGTAGAAGTAAGAAAAGTAGGATACACAGAATCATTAAAATGAAGTTTATTTATAAAAATCAGTCAAGGGATTCACAAAATGAAGGATGCAAAGTATGACACCATATACATAAAATGTGGGTGGGGGGAGAAAGAATTAAAGAATGTGTTGAAACATACGTGATTATATCAACTTAATATAGACTACTATATGTAGAATATGTTATATACAAAGTTAACATTAATCACAAATCAAAAACAATTGATATGCAAAACATAAAGAGAGAGGAATCCAAGTATATTACTAAAGAAAGCCAACAAACCCTGAGAGAAGAGGACAAGAGAAAAAAGGAACAGAGAAGGACTACAAAAACAACCATAAAACAACTAACAAAATGGCAGAGGACATAACTATCAATTATTACTTTGAATGTAAACAGACTAAACACTCCAGTCAAAAGAGAGAGGGTGACAGAAGGGATAAAAAAGCAAGACCCTTTTGCTGCCTACAAGAGACTAATTTCAGATATAAAGGCAGGCAGATTGAAAGTGAAGTAATGGAAAAGCATTTGTCATACAAATGGAAGTGAAAAGAATGTCGGGTAGCAATACTTTATCAGACTTTGAAATAAAGATGGTACCAAGAGACAAAGAAGGACACTACATAATCATAAAGGGAACAATCCAACAAGAAGATGTAACAATTATAAATATTTATGCACCCAACATAATTTGGAAGCACCCAAATACATAAACCATCTATGTTAATATGAACATTGATAGTAATACAATAATAGTAGGGGACCTTAACACTCCAGTTACATAAATGAATACATTATCCAAACAGAAAATCAGCAAGGAAATTGGCTTGGAATCACACATTGGACAGGTGGACCTAACAGATATATTCAGAAAATCCTATCCTTAAACAGCAGAATACACATTCTTTTCAAGTGCACATAAAACATTCTCCAGAAGAGATCACATGTTAGGCCACAAAATAATCTCCAAAAATTAAAAAAAGATTGAAATCATACCATGCATCTTTTCTAACCACAATACTATGAAACTAGAAATCAACCACAATAAAAAAATGGAAAGAACACCAATTTAAGAAGTTAAATAACATGCTAATACACAATGAATAGGTCAACCAAGAAATCAAAGAGAAAATTAAAAAAAAAAGAATAATGAGACAAATGAAAATGAAAACACAATGGACCAAAATCTCTGGAATGCAGCAAAAGCTATTCTAAGAGGAAAGTTTACAGCAATACAGGTCTGACTCAAGAAGCAAGAAAAATCTCAAATAAACAACCTCACCTTACACCTAAAAGAGCTAGAAAAAGAACAAATAAAACCCCAAAACAGTACAAGAAAGGAAACAATAAAGATTAGAGCAGGAATAAAAAAAATAGAAAGGAAAAAGCAAACAAAAAACAATAGAACAAATTAATGAAACCAGCAGCTGTTTCTTTGAAAAGATCAACAAAATTGAAAATTCTTTTGCTAGACTGATAAAAAAGAGGGAGACAGACAGAGACAGAGAGAGAGAGAGAGAGAGAAGACCCAAACAAACACAATCAGAAATGAAACAGGAGGGGCGCCTGGGTGGCTCAGTCGGTTGGGCGGCAGACTTGGGCTCAGGTCATGATCTCGCGGTCTGTGGGTTCGAGCCCCGCGTCGGGCTCTGTGCTGACAGCTCAGAGCCTGGAGCCTGTTTCAGATTCTGTGTCTCCCTCTCTCTCTGACCCTCTCCCATTCATGCTCTGTCTCTCCCTGTCTCAAAAATAAATAAACGTTAAAAAAAATTAAAAAAAAGAAAGAAATGAAACAGGAGAAATAACAACTGACACACAGAAATACAAAGGATTGTAAAAGAGAATATTATAAAATTTTTATACCAACAAACTGGATAACCTAGAAGAAAAGGATAAATTCCTAGGAACATATAACTTCCCAAAACAGAATCAAAAAGAAATAGAAAGTTTGAACAGACTGATTACCAGTGGTGAATTGAATCAAAATCTCCTATCAAATAAAAGTCCTGGGCCTGATGGCTTCACAGATGAATCCTACCAAATATTTAAAGAAGAGATAATATCCATTCTTTTCAAACTATTCCAAAAAAATAGAAAAGTAAGGGAAGCTTCCAAATTCATTCTATGAGTCCAGCATTACCATGATACCAAAGCCAAATAAAGACAGTGCTAAAACAGAGAACTACAGGCCAATGGACATCTATGCAAAAACGAACATAGAGGCAAAATCCTCAGCAAATATTAACAAACAGAAACCAACTATACATTAAAAAAATTCATCATGGTCAAGTAGGATTTATTCCTGGAATTCAAGGTGGTTCAATATTCAAAAATTAAACAACATTATATATATACCGTTTATTATAAATACTCTCAACACAGGTCTAGAGGGGACATAGCTCAACACACTATAAGCCATTTATGAAAAATCTACAGCTAAGATCATAATCTATGGTTAAAAACTGAGAGCTTTTCCTCTAAGACAGGAAAGTGTAAGAATGTCTACTCTCACCACTTTCATTCACCACAGTCCTGGAAGTTCTAGAAATGAGAAAACAAAAAGAAATAAAAGAAAAGACATCCAAAAAGGAAGAAGTAAAAATTTCACTATTTGTAGTGACATGATACTACATATAGAAAACCCTAAAAACTACCAAAAAATTACAGAATTAATAAGTGAATTTGGTAAGTCACAGGATACAAAATCAATATGCCAAAATTGGTTGCATTTCTACACTCTAATAATGAAGTAGCAGAAAGAGAAATTAAGAAAACAATTTAAAAAAAAAAAAAAGAAAGAAAACAATTTCATTTACAATTGCACCTAAAAGAAGACTATATCTAGGAATAACTTAAATCAAACATGAATAATCTGTACTCTAAAAACTATAAAATATTGATAAGAATACATTGAAGATGAAACATATGGAAAGATATTAAAATGTACATGCTGCCCCAAACAATCTACAGATTTAATGCTATCCCTTTCAAAATACCAACAATATTTTTCACACAACTAGAACGAATAATCCTAAAATTTGTACAGAAAAAGACATTGGATAGCCAAAGTAACCTTGAAAAAGAAGAACAAAACTGGAGGTATCACAAACCCAGATTTCAAGACACACTATAAAGCTGTAGTAATTCAAAAAGATATTGGCGTGCACACACAAAAAAACCCATATAGAACAATAGAACACAGCAGATAGCCCAGAAAGAAACCCACACTTATATGGTCAATTAATCTTTGACAAAGGATGCAAGCATATGCAATGGGAAAAACAATAGTTTCTTCAACAAATAGTTTTCAAAAGAATGAAACTGGACCATTTTCTCACATCATACACACAAATAAACTCAAAAACGGATTAAAGACCTAAATGTGAGACCTGAAACCATAAAAATTCTAGAAAAGAGTGCAGGCAGTAATTTCTGTCACAGTAGCCATAGGGACATTCTTCTAGAAGCAAGCAAAATAAAAATAAGTTATTGGGGCTACATTGAAATAAAGAGCTCCTGCAAAACAAAGGAAACAGTCAATAAAATTAAAAGACAACGCACTTGGGGCGCCTGGGTGGCGCAGTCGGTTAAGCGTCCGACTTCAGCCAGGTCACGATCTCGCGGTCCGTGAGTTCGAGCCCCGCGTCAGGCTCTGGGCTGATGGCTCAGACCTGGAGCCTGTTTCCGATTCTGTGTCTCCCTCTCTCTCTGCCCCTCCCCGTTCATGCTCTGTCTCTCTCTGTCCCAAAAATAAATAAACGTTGAAAAAAAAAAAATTAAAAAAAAAAAAAAAAGACAACGCACTGAATAGAAGTTATTTGCAAATGACGTATCTGGTAAAGAATTAGCATTCAAATGTATAAAGAACTTACACAACTCAACTCCCCCCAAAAAACCCCACAAATAATCCAATTAAAAATGGACAGAAGACATGAACAGACATTTCTTCAAAGAAGACATTCAGATAGCCAACAGACACATGAAAAGATGCTCAAAATCACTCATCCTCAACAGTGAGTGTTATACGTAAGGGATGAATCACTAAATTCTACTCCTGAAACCAGTAGCACACTATATGTTAACTAACCTGAATTTAAATAAAATCTTGAAACAAACAACAAAAAAATTACTCATCATCAAGGAAATGCAAATCAAAATCACAATGAGATATTACTTACACTTTATATCTAAAATAGTTTAGATATTTTAGAATGGCTAAAATAAAAAACACAAGAAACAACAAATGTTGGCAAAGATGTGGAGAAAAAGGAACCCTTGTGCACTATTGGTGACAGTGCAAATTGGTGCAGTCACTGTGAAAAACAGTATGGAGATTTCTCAAAAAAATAAAAATAGAACTACCGTGTGATCCAGCAATTCTACTAGTGGGTATTTACCCAAAGAATAGAAAAATGCAATTCAAAAAGATGTATGCAGCCCCATGTTCATTATGGCATTATTTACAATAGGAAAATTATGGAACCAGACCAAGTGTCCATCCTTCAATGAATATATATATATATATATATATATATATATATATATATATATGGACTATTAATCAGCTAAACAAAAAGGAATGAAGTCTTGTCATTTGCAACTCTGTGGATGGATCTACAAAGTATAATGCTAAGTGAAATGAGTCAGAGAAAGACAAATACATGATTTCACTCATGTGTGGAGTTTAAGAAACAAAATAAAGAAAAAAATAGACAAACCAAAATATAGCTCTTACCTATATAGAACAAACAGATGGCTACCAGTGGGGAGGAGGAATGAGTGAAATAGGTGAAGGGCATTAAAATTACACTTATGATGAGCACTGAGTGATGTATATATTGTTGAATCACTATATTGTATACCTGTAACTAATATAACACTGTAAGTTTATTAAAAATATCCCTTTTATTGTCACAGTTCATTCTCAAGTGAGAATACAGCAGTGATAATTCTGGTAGAATAAACAGGCTTTAAATATTGCTGTATTTAGCAAATATGTTATCTATTCCAAACTTCAAGTCATTAGGAAATAAAAGAAAGTATGTCGCATCACCTGTAAAATATATTGTAACTGTGGTAGGCTGGATAATAGCCCTCCAAAGATGTCTTTGTCTTTTCCCTGGAAACTTCGAATATGCTACACAATATAGCAAAAGGGATTTTGCAGATATGACTAAGTTAAAGATCTCGAGATGGAAAGACTATCCCCTCAGTGGGTCCTACGTATAATCATAAGTGACCTTATAGCAGGAAGGCAAGAGGGTCTTTGAAATAGAAGGCAATGTGCCAATGCAAGAAGAAATTAGATAATGTGAGCAGGAGTTGAGGAAGGCAGTGGTCTCTAGAATCTGGAACAGTCAAGTGACAGATTCTCCCCCTGAAACCTCCAGAAGGAACCAAACTTGCCTCCATATTAAGTTTAGCCCCTTAAGACTCATTTTGGACTTCTGACCTCCAGACCTGTAATATAAATCTTTGGGGTGTTTTAAGCCACTAAATTTAGTATGTAATTTGTTATAACAGCAATAGAAAACTAATTTAGAAAATGGATATAATTTTAAATCCATTTGGTAATTTGCAAATGGAACACATTTGTCTTTAAATGTAACCTCTGGCATAATACATGTGAAATATGTCTGACAACTTTATATTACTAATACTAAATACTATTAAAAGCAATGGTTTTGCTGATACAATAAAAGTAGTTAAAATGTTCACCTCCGTATACAATCCCTGTGGCACAATCTACATGTTATTCCATAAAAGTCATACTCCCTGAAATGGTGTACTGCAATGTCCTTTTAGAGACTTGTCATCCTACTTTGTTCACTCAGCAGATTCAGTTCTTGAGCATCCAAAATCCTCGTACCAAGTTTTGTATCTGTAGCATCATACCAACTGCAAATAACACCAAATCTAATTTACCTTGGATTCAAAAACAAGGGTATTTGCATCTATCATAAGCTGGAAGACAGTGACTCAATATGTCATCAAGAACTCTTGATTCTTGGGGAGACTGGGTGATTCAGTAGGTTAAAAATCCAACTCTGACTCTTGATATCAGCTCAGGTCATGATCTTATGGTCTTGAGATGGAGCCTTGAGGCAGGCTCCTCATTGGGCATGGAGCCTGCTTAAGATTCTCTCCCTCCCTCGCCCTCTGCCCCTCCCCCACTCTTGTGTGCTCATATGTGTGCTCTCTCTCAAAAACCAAAACCAAAACCAAAACAAACAAATGCCTCTTGATTTTTCCTCCCTCTCCTCTCTGCTATTCACAACAGCTAGATGCTAAGGCACAGTCATCTTATCATCATAACATAGCTATCAGTAATAAAATAGACTACATTTTTTTCTCTGTTCACGAACAGTACATAAAAAGGATTCACTTACTAGTGCAGTATAAATCTCCTTTGAGTCTGATCGAGTCCATTTAAGTTACCTGTAATTCTTGAAACAAAGACTTTTTAAAAGAAATCATACATTGTGTTTGAATTAAGCCTTGGTTCCTGAACCGTATGCCAGAAAAATGGCATCAACATGATTATCATAGACTCATCTGACTCTACCCCTGGCACTGGGGCTGCTACTTCTGAGTCCTATAGACTGCTTAGAGGAAATGTGCTTATCTGCCCAATATTTTTATAATGGTATAAGGCAATAAAGAGAAGGATTGGATGTTGAAAAGAATAAGTATATGGTTCACTGAAATAAGTTCAGATTGAGATTTATTCAAAAAGCCTTTTCTTACCCCTTCCCACTATTCACCCATTTAGAACTGAGAACATTTTTTTTTTTTTTTTTGTTTTAAATTCTAATACCTCATCCCTGATCTTATACAGGGATAAATTTCAGGTTCCTCTTCTGTGGTAAAAACTCCCCTTTGCATGTACACATGGACATAAGACTCATTATGCTGTTCTATGGAGAATCTGTTTATGGAGAACAGGTATTAAAATGCCCTGCAGTAAATAGTTGATCTGCTCTATGATCCAGAAACCTTGTTTTTCCTGTCAAGATAAATAAATACATAAAAAAATAAACATAGATATAAAAACCTAATTTTGGTGACAAGGAAAAGATATACTCTCACAGACACGAACTTGAAAAGGAAAGATGAAGGCCCTGTCGATCAATGTTAACAGATAGTGGATATGTTAAAAATTTTTTGGTCTATTGAGAAATACATTTTTCTCCACTCTGCTGCCCATTAAGAAAGAATTTGGGAGGTGCCAGGGTGGTTCAGTCGGTTAAGCATCTAACTCAGTTTCATGATCATGATCAGGTCATGATCTCCCAGTTTCATGAGTTCGAGCCCCGTGTTGGGTTCTGCGCTGGCAGCACAGAGCCTGCTTAGGGTTCTCTGGCTCCTTGTCTCTCTGCCCCTCCCACACTCACGCTGTCTCTGTCTCTCTCAAAATAAATAAATAAACTTTTAAAAAATTTAAAAAAAGAAAGAAAGAATTTGGAAGGCATTTGAAAGCCAAGTAATAGAAGATAGGGTTAAAGCAAGAAACCTGAATAGTGATTTCATTTTTTGTTCTTTCCTCCAATCCATAAGAAAAGGATGCAGGTGTTCTGAGAGCAAGTGGGCCTTTTGTGAACCAAATTTACTTTTAGGAGCAGAGACATTTTCTATGTGTCCCTTTATTCCTTGCTTCTTTCTATCCTAATTTCAGCAACTTTAAGGGTTAGAGGTGAGATCAAGGTCTGCACCTAAGAAGGACTGAAGGCCATACACAGTCATCCAAATATGCTGGAACTCTGGGGTTGGAAGGCATTCGAAGTGTATAGAACTGTTGGCAATAGACACCCAAGATATGGCTCTGCCCACCTGCAGGCACAGAGGTAGACGAAAGTGCCATGGAATGTAGAGTGAAATGAAATGGCATGTGAGGGGTAGATCGAAAGAGCCCGTGAGCCCTGGCACTACCTGGGTGCTAGAAAGTGAACTGGTGAGTAGGCAGAAATAAAAAAAGTCTCCAAGGCTGCTAAAGCTATCACTCCCCATGATTTGCCTCAACTCTTTTTTGCCCCGACGCTCTGGCACTTTTCAGTCAGGAAGATAAAATGATTTCCTGGCAACTTTGAATGTATGTAAATGCTGAACTTATAGAATGGAGCAAATTTGCAATGATGAAACATAAAAGAGGTTACAATGGCTTTGAATTGCTTTGGTGCTTCTACACATGAATGTATAAGAAGAACTGATATTGGACATTATATGCCTTTAATTTTACATCTCATAAGTGGCAAGATCATTCTGACAAGAGGAAAGCTGGAGACAGAAAAGTGGGTTAATAAAACAAACTTACCTATGCCTTTTGCCACCAGTTGTTTTCTTAGGATTTAGCATGAGTGGCAATCAATTCATTGGATCCTTTGGGTATTGAGGATAGAACAAATCTCTAATGATAATTTTCATCCACTGGAGACTTTTGCAAAGGGAGTCTCCATCCAAAAGGATGAAGCCCTTACTGGCAATAACCTTAGTGTGATTTGGACATGGCGTCTTAAAGAGGCTATTAGATATGTTATTTTATTAAATACAGCTCGATAATAAGTGCTTGTTAAATTGGATGCCTAAATCATAGAAACCTGGTGACTCTCTGACCTAAGGCTAATTATTTTTTGAGTGGATCAAGTTAAAGTCTGTGGCTAAGAAGGCAGAAAAGGCCCCCAAAGTCATGCTTGTTGAGTAGATGTGGTATAGTGAAGATTGTGGCCAGCCTGTCCCCATCAGCATTTTGGCTCTACATGAAAAGTGGGAGTATATTTTGGGGTGGAGAAGATAGTCTTGTGGCAAGGTGGGATTTATCTCCTATTCCACTGTTCGAAGTCAGAGATGCTGGCTCTTTTGGCATCATTGACTCATATTTCCCCTAAATGCCAGTCGTGGTTGACTGATTTTTTAGCTAACGGAAATCCCATGATGTCTACTGTAGCGATGTGAGCTTCAGTAGCAAGCATTCCAAACTGAAAGTAGGCATGGTCATTCTTCTCCATGGATAAAACTCAGACACCGAGACTGGTGCAGATTAAAGACACCCTGTTGGGGAGTCATGGCTGTGGAAATAGATCATGGGTCAGCTATGCAGTTATACTTGGCAAGTGTCTGTTCTTAAATGAGACCAACTGAGATTGCACTACTGAGTGAATCTGTCTTTCTGAAGGAGAGGCAATAACTACAAGTCAGACATAGGACTTTTGTCAAAGATGCCCTCTTTGTCTCTAGGTTGGGGAGGCCACCCTGCTTGGAGTGTGTCCCCAACCTCTCTTGGCACATTGACAACTTCAGACTTTCAACCTTCTCTCTGGGCTACTCATTGGCTGATTCTGGCCACATTTATAGTTCCCTTAAAGTTAATGAGGTCATGTGCTTGGGTTTTTGGATGAATCTGTTTAATAGTGATAATGCCTTTTATGGTAGAAGCTATTCAACAATGAGCTGATAGAGTAACTTTACTCCTCTTTTTTTTTTTTTTTCCTCCTGATCTGACTTAATAAGCCAGTTAGTTGGTGTTTTCTAAAATACAACCGTCGCCAGAAAGGGATTATCTTGTCAAGCCTGATACGTGGATAACATTAAGGGTGAAAGGAGTCAGGGGACCTGTGGGGTTATATTGTGAAAATTCAGAATTCTGCCCTGATCATTCCTGAGCATGACATCACTCTTTCTCTCAACAGCAACCCAGGTCACCCCAGTTGGCACACCTTCAAGTTGGCAGCCTGAAGAAATGAGAACCTAGAGAATTCATACCTATTTCTGGTTAAATTATATGAAAAACAAAACAAAACAAAAAACAAACAAAAAAAGAAACTTTTGTCCTTCTTGCACCAGATCTTTCTGGATAAAGTCTGGATTAGGGTAAGAGATGATTGAAAAAAAAAAAATAAACGTATAGTTACTGAAATAGGACAGGCTGATTTGGTGAAAGTGCAGAAAGAAGAAAAAAGCATATACCTGAGGAGGGACCCCCTTAAACCCTGGACGGTGCAGGGAATGGGAAAGTCATCATTATTTTTCAGAACTGCCTTTGGAGCTTTTCTATGAAAGGATAATACGCATGTGTTGCTCTCCCAAACAGTTGCAGGAAACTTGGAGCCTGAGTCCAGCATCCCTTTCCGGAGAGCTCTAAGACCGAGGGTGGCCTCAACTCCTACACTTTACGTGCAAAACACTTCCAGATGTTGTCTACACCTCCTTTTTAGACATTCTGTGGGGCAGATGAGTGTCACCGACAAGCAGGACAGATTGAATTGATTATCCTCAAGCCATCTCTCTGTATCCACAGACTAGACTCTGTTTTTCACACTCAACTGAGGAACCTACAGCTTACCAGCTGGGAAGGCACCCTGGGTTGCCACTGGCCACTTGCAGCTTCTGATTGATGTATGTCCCACTTGGGAGGCCTCCATAATTGTTTTTAGGGATATCATGTTTCCTTCAAGATTTCACTTCACTTTTTATTTATTAAAAATATTTAATATTGAGGGGCGCCTCGGTGGCTCATTTGGTTAAGCGTCCGAGTTTGGCTCAGGTCATAATCTCGTGGTTTGGAAGCCCTGCGTCAGGTTCTGTGCTGACAGCTTACTCAGAGCCTGGAGCCTGCTCCAGATTGTCTCCCTTTCTCTCTGCCCCTCCCCCGTTTACACTCTGTCTCTGTCTCTCTCAAAAATAAATCACCATTAGAAAAAACTTTTTTTCAAAATAAAAAATAAATTTATTATTGAAATACAGTTGACAGACAATGATAATATCACCTTTGGGTTTAAAATCATGTACAATGTGATCTGACAATTCTGTACATTACTCAGTGCTTACCACAATAAGTGTAGTCACGATCCATTATCATACATTGCTATTACAGTATTATTGACTACACTCCTTATGCTATGTTTTTCATCTCCATGGCTTTCTTATTTTATAACTACAAGTTTATACTTCTTAACTCCAATCACCTATTTTCCCATCCCCTCCCCCCCACTCATTGGCAACCACCAGTTCTCTATGCCTTTGAATGTTTCTGGGTTTTTTTGTTGTTGTTGGGTATTTTATTTCTTTTTTAAGGATATGCATATAAGAAAAATCATATAGCATTTGTATGTTCTGTTTGACTTATTTCACTCAGCATAATACCCTCTAGGTCCGTCCATACTGTTGCAAATGGAAGATATCATTCTTTTCATGGCTGATTGATATTCCACATATAATATATGAGATATATATATATCTCACATTTTCTTTACCCATTGATCTACTAGTGGACAGTTATATAATGGCTATTTTAAATAATGCTGTAGTAAACAAAGGGTGCATATATATCTTTGAATTAGCACTTTCATTTTTTTCAGTAAAACCCAAAGTGGAATTACTGGATCATATGGCATTTGTATTGTTAATTTTCTGGGGCTACTCCATCCTGTTTTCCACATTGGTTTCTCTAGTTCACATTCCCACCAATAACGCATGAGCGCTCTCTTTTATCCACATTCTTGCCAACATTTTTTTATTTCTTGCCTTTTTGATGTTAGCCATCCTGTTTTAAGATGATTTAACATGGTTTAAGACTGTTTTCACCTGTATTTCCTTGGTGATTAGTGATGTTAAGGATCTTTTCATGTGTTTGTTGGCCATCTGTATGTCTTCTTTGGAAAATTATCTATGCTGGTTTTCTGCCCATTTTTCAACTGGTGTGTGTGTGTGTGTTTAGTTGCATAAGTTCTTTATATATTTTGGAATTTAATCCCTTATCAGATATATCGTTTGCAAATATCTTATCCCATTTGGTAGCTGCCATTTTGTTTTGTTGATGTTTCCATTGCCGTGCAGAAGATTTTAATTTTGTTGTTTACTATGAGTTTTTCATATATGATAAACTTTCATATATAGCCTTTATTATGTTAAGGTATGCTCCCTCTAAACCCATTCTGTGGAGAGTTTTTATCATGAATGGATTTTGTATTTTGTCAAATGCTTTTTCTGCATCTAATAAGATGATCATATGTTTTTTATACTGCCTCTTGTTAATGTGATATATCACACTGATTTGTGAGTATTGAACCACCTTTGTAACTCTGGAAAACCCCATTTATCATGGTGTTTGATCTTTTTATTATATATCTCACACACACACATGCACACACACAATCTATCTGTCATATAGGCTGGTATCTTAGACCCTTGATAGTTTCAAATTCAACAAGTCTAACTAAATGCCACTTGAATAGTTTATAAAATCAGCAGTAATTTTAAAATCCCACTCATTCTGTACTTCTTTAGCTCTGTCTTGTCCACTGCTACAAGTTGAGGTGCTATAATTCTAGCCTAAGTGTTGGAAATTCTTGATGCAGCTACATTTTAAAATGATTAAAGTTAATCAACAGAGAGAAACATAAGGGGATTTACAACTTATAAATGGCTCTTAAATAAAAATTCTCATTACAATTATGTATTTTAATAACATTTTTATATCTTCTGATTAAATTTTGCCCTTTAATGGCATAGATAATTTCATTTATATAAATCCTCCTGAATTAGGATCTCCAAACCATCATCATAAACCTTATCTGGACATGATTTTTTCAAAAAAAATCCTTGGTATCATGATGCTATATAGTTTTTTTTTTTTTTTTTTTAACGTTTATTTATTTTTGGGACAGAGAGAGACAGAGCATGAACGGGGGAGGGGCAGAGAGAGAGGGAGACACAGAATCGGAAACAGGCTCCAGGCTCTGAGCCATCAGCCCAGAGCCCGATGCGGGGCTCGACGCGGGGTTCGACGCGGGGTTCGACGCGGGGCTCGAACTCACGGAGCGTTAGATCGTGACCTGGCTGAAGTCGGACGCTTAACCGACTGCGCCACCCAGGCGCCCCAAAAGTTGTCTTTTAGGGGCGCCTGGGTGGCGCAGTCGGTTAAGCGTCCGACTTCAGCCAGGTCACGATCTCACGGTCCGGGAGTTCGAGCCCCGCGTCAGGCTCTGGGCTGATGGCTCGGAGCCTGGAGCCTGTTTCCGATTCTGTGTCTCCCTCTCTCTCTGCCCCTCCCCCGTTCATGCTCTGTCTCTCTCTGTCCCAAAAATAAATAAACGTTGAAAAAAAAAAATTAAAAAAAAAAAAAAAAAAAAAGTTGTCTTTTAAAACAACTATATAGCATCATGGGGCGCCCTACTTCAGCCAGGTCACGATCTCGCGCTCCGTGAGTTCGAGCCCCGCTTCGGGCTCTGGGCTGATGGCTCGGAGCCTGGAGCCTGTTTCCGATTCTGTGTCTCCCTCTCTCTCTGCCCCTCCCCCGTTCATGCTCTGTCTCTCTCTGTCCCAAAAATAAATAAACGTTGAAAAAAAAATTAAAAAAAAATAAATAAAAGACAACTTTTATTAGTGATTTTTTTAATTTAATTTTTTTTAATTTATATCCAAGTTAGCATATAGTGCAACAATGATTTTAGGAGTAGATTCCCTAATGCCCCCTACCCATTTAGCCCATCCCCCTCCCACAACCCCTCCAGTAACCCTCTGTTTGTTCTCCATATTTAAGAGTCTCATGTTTTGTCCCACTCCTGTTTTTATATTATTTTTGTTTCCCTTCCCTTATGTTCATCTGTTTCGTCTCTTGAAGTCCTCATATGAGTGAAATCATATATTTGTCTTTCTCTGACTGACTAATTTTACTTAGCATAATACCCTCCAGTTCCATCCATGTAGTTGCAAATGGCAATATTTCATTCTTATTGATTGCCAAGTAATACTCTATTGTATATATATACCACATCTTGTTTATCCATTCATCCATCGTTGGACATTTGGGCTCTTTCCATACTTTGGCTATTGTTGATAGTGCTGCTATAAACATGGGGGTGCATGTGCCCCTTTGGAACAGCACACCTGTATCCCATGGATAAATGCCTAGTAGTGCAATTTATTACATATGAAATATGTGTACATAAGTATCTAAACCATAAAGAATATATGGTTTAGTCATGGGTGTTTCCATTCATTAAAATGTAGACAAAAGCAACTCATCAGTACAATCCAGTTTTTGATATCTTTATATCACCATATAGATTTAGATTTATACACTTTTCAAATTGTAAAAAGCTTGAGCTCAATGGTCCAAGATCATTTACAATGTTTTTATTTGTTTGTTTGTTTTTTGTTTTTTTTATTTTGGAATAGTACTTTGATATGGACACTAAGGAAACAGTACAATAGAGTAACTGTAAATCTACCACAGGCCTCTTACCATGGTTATTACCTTGGAAAGTCTGTCTTTCAATTGTAGCCAAAAAGACAAAAAAAAATTCTAGATGAATGTAAATTAAATAAATTTATTAGTGAATGTTAATTGACTCCACAGCAATTACAACCTTGCCACCAACTTTACAACCTTAAAAGAAGACTAAAGGGGAGCCTTGGTGGCTCAGTCAGTTAAGTTTCTGAGTCTTGATTTTGGCTCAAGTTATGATCAAGTTCATGAGATCAAGCCCTGTATTGGGCTCTGTGCTGACAGCATGGAGACTATTTGGGATTCTCTCTCTCTCTTTCTCTGTCTGCCACTCCCCTGCTCATGCTCTCTCTCTCTCTCTCTCTCTCTCTCTGTCCCTCTCTCTCTCTCTTTCTCCCTCTCAAATTAAATAAATAAACATTAAAAAAATAAGAGGACTATGATTTTTGAGGAGATACAGGGAGACAGATGTGAAGATAAATAAATTAAGACAATTTCTCACTGGTTCTGAACTGTGGGTATGTGTGGAAAACTGTGTGAATATAAGATTACTAGATGGAATGTGACTACAGGGCCTAACAAATCTCAAAATTATCTAGCAAATACTTCTTCCCTGAGTTTCACCTTCACGGACAGACATCGCCACAGAAACCAAATTGTACTACTCAAGAGTGCACAGCACAATAGAAGACTTTCAGCGAGCCAACACAGAGGGGCCTGGAGAACTTAGATTCCACTATGAAACTACCAAATGTTCTTGACCTGACTTGACCATGAGGGACAATAGTTATGTACTGATTCCATACGTTGAATCTTTTCTAAAAAACAAATTGAAAAGAGTTTTCAAGCTGAGAGACCAGAGCTATGACAGCACATACCCTACTGTAAAAGTGCCCATCAACAGGCCTGAAAATTCCTCCACATTTATCTGTGGGAAACAGAAAATACAGTAGAGCCCTCATCAAATTAATATTTTAAAAAGATGAAAATAAGCCATTTAAGCTTACAAAAGAAGATGAGAATATATCATAAAATGAGTAGTAAACAATAGTTTACTACTTCGAAATAATCCCAAAAGAAAATACTTACCATGAATAGAAAATATTATATGGGGTATAGATCGCCAAAATTCACATACCTGTCATATCTAGAGTGATCCACAGGACAAAATTTGGTAAGCTTACAGGAGACCTAGAAAACATAATTTTTGAATACTTCCAAAACCCTAAAATCATGATAATAAAAATATACTTTCTTTTCAAGTGTTATGGGGCATTGAGAAAATTTAATCGTATCTTAAGTAGGAAATAAAACTTCAGTATGTTTTAAAAAAGAAAGCCTTTTCTGACAATTAAATAAAAAAGTCCCTTTCATGGGAGACTGATAGAAAATCACTATTAGTGATTCAGTAATTCCATATCAGGTATTTACCCAAATAAAACAAAAACAGAAATTCAAAAAGACATATACACGCCTATGTTTATTGCAGCATTATTTACAATAGCCAAGATATGGAAACAACCCAAGTGCCCATCCATAAGTGAATGGATAAAGAATATGTGTGGTTTATATAGATATATAGATATAAATATATACAGTAAAATGTTATTCAGACATAAAAAAAGAATGAAATCTTATTATTTACAACAACGTGGAAGGACCTACAGTGTATAATGCTATGCTAAGTGAAATAAGTCAGTCAGAAAAGACAAATGCCTGGGCACCTGGGTGGCTCAGTCGGTTGAGCATCTGACTTCAACTCAGGTCATGATCTCCCTGTTTGTGGATTTGAGCCCCGTGTCGGGCTCTGTGCTGACATCTCAGAGCCTGGAGCCTGCTTCGGATTCTGTGTCTCCTTCTCTCTCTGCCCCTCCCCCACTTGTGCTCTGTCTCTGTCTCTCAAAAATAAATAAATGTAAAAAAAAAAACAAAAGACAAATGCCATATAATTCTGCTCATTTGTAGGATTTAAGAACCAAAGCAAATGAACAAACTCAAAACACATTGATAATTACCACAGGGGAAGTTGGTGGGGGTATAGGTGAAATGGGTGAAGGGGATTAAGAGTACACTTACCTTTTTTTTTTTTTTTAAGCTTGTTTATTTATTTTTGAGAGATAGAGAGAGAGAGAGAATCCCAAGCAGGCTCTGCACTGCCATAATGGGAGCCCAGTGCAGGGCTCAAACTCATGAACCGGACATCATGACCTGGCCAAAAATCAAGAGACACTTAAATGACTGAGCCACCCAGGCACCCTAACAGGGTGACACTTATCTTGATGAGCACTAAGAAGTATATAGGATTGTTGAATCAATATATTGTACACCAGAAATCAATACAACGGTGTATGTTAGTTACACTTCAATTAAATTACTATTAAAGATCCCTTGGTCTTGTGAATAAAAATTTAAGTTGCATTATTTCTATGCAACTATGTAAAGAGGCCTGTAAGCATCTATGAGACGTAAAGTGGTGCTCTGACACTAACTGGATCTATTCTTCGATTTCTTTTTATTACCCATGTCAATCTTCACTATTGCTGTATCTCACAGCAAGGAGAGAAGTATCTAGCATATAACAGGCATCCGATGACCATTGCTGAGTTCTCAATTATTTATCTAATGGAAAGTAGAAGCATAAATACTGAGGAAAAATATTTTATTTATTTTTTTAACATTTATTCATATTTTGAGAGACAGAGAGTGGGGGAGGGACAGAGAGAGAGGGAGACACAGAATCCGAAGCAGGCTCCAAGCTCTGAACGGTCCAACATAGGGCTCAAACTCACAGCACACAGCCCGACATAGGGCTCGATCTCACAGACCGTGAGATCATGACCTGAGCCAAAGTCGGCCACTTAACCGACTGAGCCACCCAGGTGCCCCGAGAAAAAATATTTTAAAATAAGGACAACAATGGAAGAATATACCTGCCAAAGAGTAAAATAAACTTTCTGTAAAAAAATTAATCACAATATTATACTTACCAAATGAACGGATTTATACAAAAAATACATGTATGATAAAGGTTACATTTTGATATATTTTAAAATGATCTAGAAGAAAATAGTTTTCTATACTAATCCACATGTAAATACCAATTGAGTAAGATTAAGAATAAATTTAAATAATTTAACCAACAATGTGAAATTAAATGAAAGAGTGTATTTTTATTAGGTTTAGGGTGAGAAAAAATTCATAAAAGATATGAATTCCAAAAGTCAACAGTGAAAATACAGATATATTTTCTTGCATAGAAATGAAAATTGAAAGGGGTGCCTGGGTGGTTCAGTCAGCTAAGCATCTGACTTGGGCTCAGGTCATGATCTCAGGGTTCGTGGGTTCGGGCCCCACTTCGGGCTCTGTTCTGATAGCTCAGAGCCTGGAGCCTGCTTCGGATTCTGGGTCTCCTTCTCTCTCTGCCCCTCCCCCGCTCACGCTCGCTCTCTCTCTCTCTCTCTCTCTCAAAAATAAATGTAAAAATTGTTTTTTTTTAATTTAAAGAGCAAAATACAAATACACATGCAAAGGGACAAAAACAACAGAGGTGTCGTAAGTAGTTGGAGGGTTACAACATAGCTAATGAAAAATTGAAACTTACAACAAACACTGAGCTTACACCATTTAATATAAAGAAAAACAACTCAGCGTGAATGGCAGGAAAATGCTAACAGACAGTTCACAAAAGAGCAATTCCCAATGATAAAGCTACAGTTAAGGTGGGGCTCAAAGTCACAGGCAGTCAAGGAAAAATATTCTCATTTTAAGATGCTGTTCACAGAAGGGCTGGCGAATATAAAAATCTTTCATATCCAATGTTGGTGAGGGAGAATATGCATTTTATTTCTCAAAAGAGTAACAGAAAAAGAGCAGTTAAAATTAATTAATTCCTAGTCCCATTTGTTTCACTGTTTAGGAATAAAGTATAGGAAAGTATGCATAAGGGAATTTTTTGCAACAATGTTTTAGTTGCAAAAGTAAATTTTGTTTTATCCATAAAAGGAAAGAATAAGTAGCTATTAAGAAAAATTACATCTAATGCTAAAAACATAAAGGGATTTTCATTATTTTTTAAATGAGAAAGTATGATAATAATAAAATGCTTGTAATTATATAGTGAAAGCTTATTCCCCAGACTTGTTACTGTGCACAGTGCAAAAATTGTGGAATTTGGTTGAGGAGGAAGAAACAGAAATTTGCGACATATAATACAATTCTAACACTGACACATTTACACCAAAATGCAGGTCTTGGGGTGCCTGGGTGGCTCAGGTGGCTCAGGTCATGATCTCACAGTTTGTGGGTTTGAGCCCTGCATTAGGCTCCGGGACATCAGTGTGGAGCCTGCTTAGGATTCTCTCTCTCTCTCTCTCTCTCTCTCTCTCCAATTAAATAAACTTAAAAAATGCAGGTTTCATTTTATAATTGTGTTAGAAAAAGATAAGTTTATCAATGTGCATAAAAATGTCACGAGGGAAAGAAGGAATAAACAAAGAGGCCATGATCTAAACATAGCTGTGTTCTTTTACCAACTCTTCTTCTGTAACTTGAAAGCATGAAGATTTGAGGAGAATAAATTAAAGTTATAATTGGATTTTTAATGCTATAGTTAAATAAAATATCTTTATTTTTCCCTCTATTTTTTTCCTGAATTTCAAGTTAAAAAATGTGAAAATATAGGTAATGATTTGAGAAGCATTGGTTAAACATTTCAACATTAAAAATATACAAGGTGTTGATAATAAAAGTGTGACTGACAAGAGATTAACATTTATAAATACTTACAATGGGCTGAGTACCTTTTTAAGCACATGATACGTTTCATCTTAAAACCTGTACAATTCTGAGATAGACTATTTTCATTCCCATTTTATGAGCAGCGAGACACTGAAGTTAAGTAATTTGATCAAGGTTCCAGAGGAAACAGTAAATTCAGAATTATAATCCATGCTTACACTATTCTAAATAAACATGGTTTAAAGTTGAGTACTATATTTAACATGAACTTCAAAACTTTTTTACCCAATTATTGGTATTTTATAACAGACCTGGGAATAATATTTCTGAAGGCTTTTATTGCAGTCCCCTTAAAAATTTCTTCTTGACATCTAGTATTTTAAATCAGGGTCTAGTTTTTCATCTTTTATTCTTTCATGCATTTTTTTCACCCATTGCTTTTGTGATTATACATGCAAGATTGCGTAGAGCATGTAATAGAGTAGAAATGTGTTTAAGTTTTGTTTAGGCTATTTACCTAACAGTATTTACAGAGAAATGATGTGGCTGATAAACTTTTATGATGGGCTCCATGATTCTCTACTGGTATCCATGCCCTGTGTGATCACCCCCCTGCCTTCAATGTATGTGGGATGTGTGAGTTGATTATACCCCATAGAATACAGCAACTATGGCAGGTGGCACTTGACTAGATGTACATGATGACATGATTATGTTGCATAAGGTTGTAGCACCAATCTTGCTGGAATCTTTCTCTCCTTTGCTCACCTTGAGGAAGCAAGTGGACATTTTGAGGATCCGCGTAAGTCAAGGAACTCTTGAGTATTCTCTTGAAGGTGAGGGCAGCCTCAGGCTGACAATTGGCAAATAACTGATATTCTCAGTCTACAACTGCAAAGAAATGAATTTCTCAACAACCTGAAATGGGAATACTGAAACCTTTATATGAACACTGCAAGTATTACCTAATTAGGTATTATGAAACACTTTGTAAATGACAGAGCGATACAAAATTAGATTATTATCACTGTCTGTACAGATATATAAAAATTTCCATTTAATGAAAAGTGACGGAACTAAACTATACAAGTTGAGTGCTGCAATTTACTACTACTGTGAGTAATAACAGACGACCATCCAAATTTGATGGAAAAACATTTACCTACATGTTTAAAAAGATCAGTAAAACTTTGTATAAGATAAACTCAAAGATAGGCACACCTAAACACACCATAGTCAAACAACACAAAGTCAAAATAGAGAGAGTATTTTGAAAGGAGTGAGAGAGAAGCAGCCCAATGCATGTGTAAGAGATCCACAATAGAATCAACAACCACTACTCACCAGAAACCATAGAGTTTATGACATATTCATGACATAGAGTTTATGAATGATATATTCAAAGGGCTGAAAGACAAAACTGTGCACCCAAAGTATTATATCTAACAACTATCTTTCAAAAATATAGGAGAAATTAACACATACCCTGATAGACAAAAACCCGAGAGAAGCTTGTATTGGCAAAACTGCTTTTATCAAGAATCCTTAAGACATAAATGAAAGGACACTAGAATGTAATTCAAATCAACACAGAGAAATAAAAAGCACCAGCAAGGAATTACAGATATAAATATATGTGGCAGATTATTAAATTTTTTTTCTCCCAGTTTAAAATGCAACTTGTATAAAGCAATAATGTAAAACTGCATTGATGATCATGTAACATATAAACCTGTAATTTGCATGATGGTATTAGCACAAAGATAGGGAAGAGAAAGCTATAGAGAAGTGAAATTTCCCTGCCCTATCAAAATTAAGTTGGTATTAGTCTGAACTAGATTATTATAAAATATATTATATATATTTTATATTTATACTTTATTTAAATATGTTATTTAAAAATATAATCATGTAATAATTATAATCTCCAGAGCAATCATTAAGAAAATATAATCCAAAAATAATATAGTAAGAGGGGCACCTGGGTGACCCAGTTGGTTAAGCGTCCAACTCTTGATTGTGGCTTAGGTCACAATCTCTCATTTCATGAGTTCGAGCCGTGCATTGGGCTCTTCGCTGACAGTGGAGAGCCTGCTTGGAATTCTCTCTCTCTTTCTCTCTCTCTGCCCCTCTCATGCATGCTCTATCTCTCTCTCAAAATAAATAAATAAACCTAAATAAAGAAAATAATATAGTAAGAAAAATGACAAAAGATTAAAATAGTACACTGGAAAGGATTTATTTAACACAAAAGGCAGAAATGGAAAAATAGAAGGAAAAAACATGTGATGTACAGAACATTAATAGCAGTCCACAGATGTAAGTTCTTCTTTGTCAGGAATTACTTTAAATGAAAATAAATTAAGCTGTCCAATGAAAAGATATTGAAATTAAAATAGATACTGAATTCTAAAGTATAGGGTGTTTCTTTGGAGGTAACGAAAATATTCCTGTTTTAGACAGTGATCATGATCTTACAATATTGTGAATACACTAAAAACTACTTAATTTTTAAAAATTACTTGAAATGAAGAACAAAATGATTGAGTAGACTCTGCCACAGAAATCCTATGCCTTATTGATGTTTAACCCCAAATTCAATCAAATCTTCCTGAACTTTAGAATGTGGTAGAATAATCTATTTTCATGACAAGTGATGCTGACCTTGTCACTATTAGGCTTAACATGTTTTGGTAATTGTCTATCATCTTTAATTGAAAGTTGTAACAGCCTGATTATTAGTTTGGGGATGTTCAGACTGGTAAACTTGATTCTTTCTGCACAGAAGATGAAATTATGGTGACTTTGAAGTCATATATTTTTATAGTGTTTATAAAATTTGGGTGTTTCTTATAAATGATTTTTTGAACCTCTAAGATTTAAAAAAACACAAAACAAAACGAAACAAAAAGTACTGGTAATGTAATATTAGTGGTAGAGAGACAGGTGGCCAGAGTCTCAGTCAGCTTCATAGTAAGTCTCATCTCCACAGAGACTCTGGTTTGGGTTAAAACTGGATTAACAATCACATCAAATGTTGTATCCATTACCAAAGACAGATTACTTTGGGATCTATCAATAATCAAGTGAGGGACAAAGTAGGTCAATTTTCAAAAGAAAGTGATGGTCAATGAAAACAACAATCACTTTTTAAGATCATTTAAAGTTACTCATGTTACAATAATATGAACTTCAATCCTTGCAGTCTAGGACTGTGTTAATGCAGGTGGCTTCCGGGATTCTTTTAATAATATATTCTAGATATGGAATGTGGTTGCATGGGGGTGTTCACTCTATAAATAACTTCACTAAACTTTACACTTAAAATATACACACTGTGCATATATTATACTTGCGTATAAAGCTTCCTTAGGAATATGAATTTGAATCATTTAGTACATTTTTTTTAAATTTTTTTTCAACGTTTATTTATTTTTGGGACAGAGAGAGACAGAGCATGAACGGGGGAGGGGCAGAGAGAGAGGGAGACACAGAATCGGAAACAGGCTCCAGGCTCTGAGCTGTCAGCACAGAGCCTGACGCGGGGCTCGAACTCCCGGACCGCGAGATCGTGACCTGGTTGAAGTCGGACGCTTAACCAACTGCGCCACCCAGGCGCCCCGATTTAGTACATTTTTGATGTTATTCCTTTTAACTATTTAAAACACCTATGAAAGCTAGTGCATGGTGTATATTTTATAACATCAGTGGAAAGTACATGTATGTCCACATGCATACATGTACTCATACATCATTTCATTTATCCATTTATGTAAAGGGCTTTTCCTAGTCCCATTATCATCACATCATATCAGGCGGGCAGATGATATTAACATAATTTTTTGCACAAACTGTTAATCTTGGTCACTTAAATAAAGTGGTGTTTATAAGCTTTCTCCACAGTATAGTTCTTATTTTCTCCTTTCCATTCTCTATTTGCTGGAAAGGAGTAACTACCTCCAGTCCAAACTCAAGGGGAAGGTGTTGGGCTTCAACTCCTTAAGAGAAAGGTCTGAAAAAGATTGATTTTCATAGGTTAAAATCATCTCTGTAATTTATAAATTTATGGGAAATACTTTACAGTTATGCAAGTGTCCTGTTTCTGCTTAAATAGTTCTGCTCGCTAGTATGAGTATTCATCACTGCTTAAAGCAATTATTACTGTGGTGCTCTGATGGTGATTAATGCAGGATTTTCATTTCATTGTCTTGTAATCTGAGAATAGGGCCTATATACCATAAATTATTTGGTATTTACTTTAAATCTTCTTTTTGACCAAGTACGTTGCACATTTTGGGGGGGGGTAATTATTTTATATACTCTTGAGACTAATTTATATTATTTCATTTTTGAGCATAGACTACCATACATACCTTAGTTGGGGTTTACTAAATTGTTTTCATCAAATCTTCCAAATCCTTGCAATTATTTTTTTCTCTTTGATGTATCGATTTCTAGGTAAATTGTATTAAAATCTCCTAATTTCCTGGAATTAATAAATTATTCCTCAAGTATTTGTATTCACATCATAAGATCCAAAGACATTTTTTTTTTAAAAATATAATTTATTGTCAAACTGGCTAACATACAGTGTTTAAAGTGTGCTCTTGGTTTTGGGGGTAGATTCCCTTGGTTCATCACTTATATACAACACCCAGTGCTCATCCCAACAAGTGCCCTCCTCAATTTGTTTCTGACACCTTCAGTTTGTTCTCCGTATTTAAGATTCTCTTATGGTTTGCCTCCCTCCCTCTCTGTAACTATTTTTCCCCCTTCCTTTCCCCCTTGGTCTTCTGTTAATTTTCACAAGATCCACACATGATTGAAAACATTTTATATCTGTCTTTCTCTAACTAACTTATTTCACTCAGCATAATACCTTCCAGTTCCATCCATGTTGCTGCAAATGGCATGATATCATTCTCTTTTTTTTTATTTTTTTTTATTTTTTTATTATATATGAAATTTATTGTCAAATTGGTTTCCATACAACACCCAGTGCTCATCCCAAAAGGTGCCCTCCTCAGTACCCATCACCCACCCTCTCCTCCCTCCCACCCCCCATCAACCCTTAGTTTGTTCTCAGTTCTCAACCGTCTCTTATGCTTTGGTCTCTCCCACTCTAACCTCTTTTTTTTTTTTTTTTTTGTTCCCCTCCCCCATGGGTTTCTCTTAAGTTTCTCAGGATCCACATAAGAGTGAAACCATATGGTATCTGTCTTTCTCTGTATGGCTCATTTCACTTAGCATCACACTCTCCAGTTCCATCCACGTTGCTACAAAAGGCCATATTTCATTTTTTCTCATTGCCACGTAGTACTCCATTGTGTATATAAACCACAATTTCTTTATCCATTCATCAGTTGATGGACATTTAGGCTTTTCCATAATTTGGCTATTGTTGAGAGTGCTGCTATGAACATTGGGGTACAAGTGCCCCTATGCATCAGTACTCCTGTGTCCCTTGGATAAATTCCTAGCAGTGCTATTGCTGGGTCATAGGGTAGGTCTATTTTTAATTTTCTGAGGAACCTCCACACTGCTTTCCAGAGCGGCTGCACCAATTTGCATTCCCACCAACAGTGCAAGAGGGTTCCCGTTTCTCCACATCCTCTCCAGCATCTATAGTCTCCTGATTTGTTCATTTTGGCCACTCTGACTGGCGTGAGGTGATACGTGAGTGTGGTTTTGATTTGTATTTCCCTGATAAGGAGCGACGCTGAACATCTTTTCATGTGCCTGTTGGCCATCTGGATGTCTTCTTTAGAGAAGTGTCTATTCATGTTTTCTGCCCATTTCTTCACAGGGTTATTTGCTTTTCGGGTGCGGAGTTTGGTGAGCTCTTTATAGATTTTGGATACTAGCCCTTTGTCCTATATGTCATTTGCAAATATCTTTTCCCATTCCGTTGGTTGCCTTTTAGTTTTGTTGGTTGTTTCCTTTGCTGTGCAGAAGCTTTTTATCTTCATAAGGTCCCAGTAATTCACTTTTGCTTTTAATTCCCTTGCCTTTGGGGATGTGTCAAGTAAGAGATTGCTACGGCTGAGGTCAGAGAGGTCTTTTCCTGCTTTCTCCTCTAAGGTTTTGATGGTTTCCTGTCTCACATTCAGGTCCTTTATCCATTTTGAGTTTATTTTTGTGAATGGTGTGAGAAAGTGGTCTAGTTTCAACCTTCTGCATGTTGCTGTCCAGTTCTCCCAGCACCATTTGTTAAAGAGACTGTCTTTTTTCCATTGGATGTTCTTTCCTACTTTGTCAAAGATGAGTTGGCCGTACGTTTGTGGGTCTAGTTCTGGGGTTTCTATTCTATTCCGTTGGTCTATGTGTCTGTTTTTCTGCCAATACCATGCTGTCTTGATGATGACAGCTTTGTAGTAGAGGCTAAAGTCTGGGATTGTGATGCCTCCTGCTTTGGTCTTCTTCTTCAAAATTACTTTGGCTATTCGGGGCCTTTTGTGGTTCCATATGAATTTTACGATTGCTTGTTCTAGTTTCGAGAAGAACGCTGGTGCAATTTTGATTGGGATTGCATTGAATGTGTAGATAGCTTTGGGTAGTATTGACATTTTGACAATATTTATTCTTCCATGAGTAGGGAATGTCTTTCCATTTCTTTATATCTTCTTCAATTACCTTCATAAGCTTTCTATAGTTTTCAGCATACAGATCTTTTACCTCTTTGGTTAGATTTATTCCTAGGTATTTTATGCTTCTTGGTGCAATTGTGAATGGGATCAGTTTCTTTATTTGTCTTTCTGTTGCTTCATTGTTAGTGTATAAGAATGCAACTGATTTCTGTACATTGATTTTGTATCCTGCAACTTTGCTGAATTCATGTATCAGTTCCAGCAGACTTTTGGTGGAGTCTATTGGATTTTACATGTATAATATCATGTCATCTGCAAAAAGCGAAAGCTTGACTTCATCTTTGCCAATTTTGATGCCTTTGATTTCCTTTTGTTGTCTGATTGCTGATGCTAGAACTTCCAACACTATGTTAAACAACAGCGGTGAGAGTGGGCATCCCTGTCATGGTCCTGATCTCAGGGAAAAAGCTCTCAGTTTTTCCCCGTTGAGGATGATGTTAGCTGTGGGCTTTTCATAAATGGCTTTTATGATCTTTAAGTATGTTCCTTCTATCCCGACCTTCTCAAGGGTTTTTATTAAGAAAGGGTGCTGGATTTTGTCAAAGGCCTCTTCTGCATCGATTGACAGGATCGTATGGTTCTTCTCTTTTTGTTTGTTAATGAGATGTATCACGTTGATTGATTTGCGAATGTTGAACCAGCCCTGCATCCCAGGAATGAATCCCACTTGGTCATGGTGAATAATTCTTTTTATATGCCGTTGAATTCGATTTGCCAGTATCTTATTGAGAATTTTTGCATCCATATTCATCAGGGATATTGGCCTGTAGTTCTCTTTTTTTACTGGGTCTCTGTCTGGTTTAGGAATCAAAGTAATACTGGCTTCATAGAATGAGTCTGGAAGTTTTCCTTCCCTTTCTATTTCTTGGAATAGCTTGAGAAGGATAGGTATTATCTCTGCTTTAAACGTCTGGTAGAACTCCCCTGGGAAGCCATCTGGTCCTGGACTCTTATTTGTTGGGAGATTTTTGATAACCGATTCAATTTCTTCGCTGGTGATGGGTCTGTTCAAGCTTTCTATTTCCTCCTGATTGAGTTTTGGAAGAGTGTGGGTGTTCAGGAATTTGTCCATTTCTTCCAGGTTGTCCAATTTGTTGGCATATAATTTTTCATAGTATTCCCTGATAATTGTTTGTATCTCTGAGGGATTGGTTGTAATAATTCCATTTTCATTCATGATTTTATCTATTTGGGTCATCTCCCTTTTCTTTTTGAGAAGCCTGGCTAGAGGTTTGTCAATTTTGTTTATTTTTTCAAAAAACCAACTCTTGGTTTCGTTGATCTGCTCTACAGTTTTTTTAGATTCTATATTGTTTATTTCTGCTCTGATCTTTATGATTTCTCTTCTTCTGCTGGGTTTAGGCTGCCTTTGCTGTTCTGCTTCTATTTCCTTTAGGTGTGCTGTTAGATTTTGTATTTGGGATTTTTCTTGTTTCTTGAGATAGGCCTGGATTGCAATGTATTTTCCTCTCAGGACTGCCTTCGCTGCGTCCCAAAGCGTTTGGATTGTTGTATTTTCATTTTCGTTTGTTTCCATATATTTTTTAATTTCTTCTCTAATTGCCTGGTTGACCCACTCATTCGTTAGTAGGGTGTTCTTTAACCTCCATGCTTTTGGAGGTTTTCCAGACTTTTTTCTGTGGTTGATTTCAAGCTTCATAGCATTGTGGTCTGAAAGTATGCATGGTATGATTTCAATTCTTGTAAACTTATGAAGGGCTGTTTTGTGACCCAGTATATGATCTATCTTGGAGAATGTTCCATGTGCACTCGAGAAGAAAGTATATTCTGCTGCTTTGGGATGCAGAGTTCTAAATATATCTGTCAAGTCCATCTGATCCAATGTCTCATTCAGGGCCCTTGTTTCTTTATTGACCGTGTGTCTAGATGATCTATCCATTTCTGTAAGTGGGGTGTTAAAGTCCCCTGCAATTACCACATTCTTATCAATAAGGTTGCTTATGTTTATGAGTAATTGTTTTATATATTTGGGCGCTCTGGTATTCAGTGCATAGACATTTATAATTGTTAGCTCTTCCTGGTGGGTAGACCCTGTAATTTTTATATAATGCCCTTCTTCATCTCTTGTTACAGCCTTTAATTTAAAGTCTAGTTTGTCTGATATAAGGATGGCTACTCCAGCTTTCTTTTGGCTTCCAGTAGCATGATAAATAGATCTCCATCCCCTCACTCTCAATCTAAAGGTGTCCTCAGGTCTAAAATGAGTCTCTTGTAGACAGCAAATAGATGGGTCTTGTTTTTTTATCCATTCTGATACCCTATGTCTTTTGGTTGGCGCATTTAATCCATTTACATTCAGTGTTATTATAGAAAGATATGGGTTTAGAGTCATTGTGATGTCTGTATGTTTTATGCTTGTAGTGATGTCTCTGGTACTTTGTCTCACAGGGTCCCCCTTAGGATCTCTTGGAGGGCTGGTTTAGTGGTGACAAATTCCTTCAGTTTTTGTTGGTTTGGGAAGACCTTTATCTCTCCTTCTATTCTAGATGACAGACTTGCTGGATAAAGGATTCTCGGCTGCATATTTTTTCTGTCTAGCACACTGAAAATCTCGTGCCAATTCTTTCTGGCCTGCCAAGTTTCAAAAGAGAGATCAGTCACGAGTCTTATAGGTCTCCCTTTATATGTGAGGGCACGTTTACCCCTTGCTGCTTTCAGAATTTTCTCTTTATCCTTGTATTTTGCCAGGTTCACTATGATATGTCGTGCAGAAGATCGATTCAAGTTACGTCTGAAGGGAGTTCTCTGTGCCTCTTGGATTTCAATGCCTTTTTCCTTCCCCAGTTCAGGGAAGTTCTCAGCTATTATTTCTTCAAGCACCCCTTCAGCACCTTTCCCTCTCTCTTCCTCCTCTGGGATACCAATTATGCGTATATTATTTCTTTTTAGTGTATCACTTAGTTGTCTAATTTTCCCCTCATACTGGATTTTTTTCTCTCTCTTTTTCTCAGCTTCCTCTTTTTCCATAACTTTATCTTCTAGTTCACCTATTCTCTCCTCTGCCTCTTCAATCCGAGCTGTGGTGGTTTCCATTTTGTTATGCATTTCGTTTAAAGCGTTTTTCAGCTCCTCGTGACTGTTCCTTAGTCCCTTGATCTCTGTAGCAAGAGATTCTCTGCTGTCAGCTATACTGTTTTCAAGCCCAGCGATTAATTTTATGACTATTATTCTAAATTCACTTTCTGTTATATTATTTAAATCCTTTTTGATCAGCTCATTAGCTGTTGTTATTTCCTGGAGATTCTTCTGAGGGGAATTCTTCCGCTTGGTCATTTTGGATAGTCCCTGGCATGGTGAGGACCTGCAGGGCACTTCCCCTGTGCTGTGGTGTATAGCTGGAGTTGGTGGGCGGAGCCGCAGTCAGACCTGATGTCTGCCCCCAGCCCACCGCTGGGGCCACAGTCAGACTGGTGCGTGCCTTCTCTTCCCCTCTCCTAGGGGCGGGATTCACTGTGGGGTGGGGTGGCCTGTCTGGGCTACTTGCACACTGCCAGGCTTGTGATGCTGGGGATCTGGCGTCTTAGCTGGGGTGGGTAGGCAAGGTGCACAGGGGCAGGAGGGGCAGGCTTAGCTTGCTTCTCCTTAGGTGATCCTCTTCAGGAGGGGCCCTGTGGCAGCAGGAGGGAGTCAGATCCACTGCCGGAGGTTTGGCTCCGCAGAAGCACAGAGTTGGGTGTTTGTGGAGCGAGCAAGTTCCCTGGCAGGAACTGGTTCTCTTTGGGATTTTGGCTGGGGGATGGGCGGGGGAGATGGCGCTGGCGAGCGCCTTTGTTCCCCATCAAACTGAGCTCTTTCGTCCGGGGGCTCAGCAGCTCTCCTTCCCTTTGTCCTCCAGCCTTCCCGCTTTCTGAGCAGAGCTGTTAACTTATGACCTCCCAGACGCTAAGTCGCGCTTGCTGTTGGAACAGAGTCCGTCAGGCCCCTCCACTTTTTGCAAGCCAGACTCGGGGGCTCTGCTTGGCCGGCGAGCCGCCCCTCCGCCCCGGCTCCCTCCCGCCAGTCCGTGGAGCGCGCACCGCCTCGCCGCCCTTCCTACCCTCTTCCGTGGGCCTTTCGTCTGCGCTTGGCTCCGGCGACTCCCTTCTGCTAATCCTCTGGTGGTTTTCTGGGTTATTTAGGCAGGTGGAGGTGGAATCTAAGTGATCAGCAGGACGCGCGGTGAGCCCAGCGTCCTCCTACGCCGCCATCTTCCCTCTCTCCCGATATCATTCTCAAAGACATTTTAAATTGCATCTAAGTTAAGACAAAATTGTTTTATTTTTGTCCATTTATTGTTTTTCTCTTAATTTTTTAAAGCCAATATTCATATTTCTGTATCTGGCTCACACTTTGGTAGTGTTTTGCCTATTATATCTTATGAATCATTTTTATTTTAGTCTTTTGGTGCTATTTGAAAGTAATAAGATATATACAAATAAATATTTTTTTTTTAAAAAACTCAATATGATAGATCATTTGTCTTTTAATAGCTAAGTATAATCCACAAATAATATTGTGATTTCTGATATTACAATTTGAGGGTTGGGGATGAAGGATACAATGTTTGAGCTTGATCCTTGGGGGCATAACAGCTATGTTCAATTGGAGTCTCAGAGTTTATCCTGAAGTGCAGTTATAATCTCACCTTCCTTCTATCACAGCATGAGCAGGAGTAGCTACATAATTTGTGGAACTTAGTGAAAATTGAAAATGCAGTGTCTTCTCTTTAAAAATAGTTAAGAATTTTCAGATGGCAACAGAGGAAGCTTGAATCAAACATGACACCCTTCTGAGTGCAGGCCCCTGTGTGACATTGTTGGTTGTACTCCCGTGAAACCATCCCTGTCTATGGATTTGGCATTCTTGGAAATCTACATGAGGTTTGGAGGAAGTCCAACGACAGAGCCTTTAAGTCCTGACTTGTGGAATCAGAAAATATTAGTTTTGACTTGCTCCAAGCTCAAGTACAGTTTTATTTCATTTTGAGAAGTAAAGATTGACATTTAGGGGCACCTAGGTGGCTCTGTTGGTTAAACATCTGACTTTGGCTTAAATCATGATATCGTGGTTCGTGAGTTCGAGTCCTCCATCGAGTGAGCTGCAGCCACACTTCAGGTGAGCCCCACTTCCCTCTTTCTCTCTCTCTCTCTCTCTCCCTCTCTCCCCCTTGCTCACTTGTGCCCTATCTCTCTCTCTCTCTCAAAAAAAATTGACTTTTAAAGTGGCAAGACAAATTTCATGTAAACTGTGTATACATAATTATTACACACATATATACATCTAATTTTTACTAAAGCACCACCACTGATGCCTATTTCACTGGAAAAGAAATTTCAAGGGATAATTCACTTAAAAGAGTATGATGTGTATTACAAAACACCTTCACATTTGTTAATCTTCTTTGAACAAACTTTACATTATTTCTTTGTCATTTGATAGGTTTGCAGCACACATTTGCAATCAGCATGTATCTCTATATGTTTATACTATGAGTGTAAACAAAACCAGTAAGTATTCTTCTAGTGCTTATTTTTTTTAAATGTGCCATTCTAATCTTTTTGTTTAGTTAACTAGAATATCCATAGTTGCTAAAAAAACATTGTATTTTTACCTACTCCAACATTTATTTTCCTCTGAGCATTTATATTAATAGCATTATTGGAATTAATAACAAAAATAGGAGATTGTTAGTTTGTTATTTGCTCTTAATTACACCCATAGATGTTTTTGTTTAACCAACAAGGTACATACACAGTCTTAGAACATAGACCTAAAGTTTTTTTAGGTTTGTAGTTAATTTTACTCATACCTAATATTATGCAATATGGTTTTAGTTTACATCATATACTTGTTATTTCAACATGATGAATTGACAAATGTATGTGAAGGGCTGAATATCCATTCAAACACAGGACAAATGAGCTAAATTATAATTGCAAAAGTGGGTAAAATTAATTGAGATCACAAGACATCCTGGAGTATTTTTTTAAAATTACTTCGAAATGCCATAGAGTTTGAATAAAATCACAAATTTTGTTACTATAATTACCTTTTATAAAAAACTAAAATCATTGATCACTGCATTCCAGAAGCATATAAACCTTAGCTATGCCAAAACTCATGGTTTAGACTTTCAGTCATTCTGTCCCCAAGCATACATGTCACAGCCAGTCTTCTCATATATTACGAAACAGATGTATCGGGACTTTCAAGAAAGTTTCAATGTCAGAAGAGATAAAATAGAAATGGATAAAGGAAAGAATCTGATAAGTGAGTTCATAGGATAAAAAAATAAAATTCCCTAAGGGAACAATTTTAAGCAGGATGCACATGCATTTGTGCATAAAAGAGATACAGAGGTTCTCATGCAATGGATACAATAAGATATGCATGGAAATTGCACATGGAAAGATTTGAGGATAAAGCAAAGAGTGGGTTTTTTGACTTGCATTCATTTGACTTCAATTTCCATTTGTTTCTAGGATATTTGTGGTCAGAGTTAGTAAAAACTAGAAGAGCAATTTGCCTGATACTACAATAAAAATATTAGAGGTGAAAACAGATAAGCTTGTTTGAATCTCAATCTTTCTACGTATGAGTTCAATGACCCTGGTCACACCAAAGTATCCCTCTGAATGTAAGTCTTCTAATTTCTTAGGTCAGTGATAATATTCCAATAATTAAGATTCAAAAATTTAATTAAAACACTGGAAAATTAGCTGATATTCTTAATAATTATTAATAATTATATTTGTATATAATATAAAACATATTTATATGAATCAATAGATTCATAGCCATCAATACAAGCTACCCTTAAAATGTCTATATTGATATTTTGTAATACGTATTAGCTGTTTTTCTTCAAAAAAACTATTTTTAGTATGTTTCTATTAACCAGAACTTCAAAATTTATTTTCAATTAATTCATCTTTTAAGGTATTAGAAATGCATTTTTTAATACTTGTTTAATTTTTCAGTAAGTATACTGAGAATATTTGAAATTGACTTTGATGTTTAGAGATTATGTCTGAATTATGGGTTTGAAAGAGGTTTAAATTTATACTAAAACAAGAATATATAGTGCAATGTGCATTTAAAAATAAAGTTGCTTTTAATTGCTAAATTGTTTATTTCATTACAGTAATGGTTTGTCATTTTCCTATTTTTATATTTCACAGAAAATTTCAAGACAATTTTTTTCCTCTCATTATTAAAGCGAGGTGTTCCCACTTTTGACGGTATTCTTTCTTATATAGGCAACATATTTACTTTCTGAAACTGATGCAGTAATTGACAACTTATTCCCATTAAAAAGGAGAAGATAGGGCAAAAGCAAATTAAATGTAAACTGTTTTTAATGATCTTAGGGATATCCTTTTACATTTTATTTTTGCTTAGAAAATTGGGTTAACAATGATATAGTTTATTGAGTTGTCACTCTACAAAGAATGTAATAAATCTCTAAGTTTTGGGCATGGTAAGAAGGAGGCAATCTTAAAACATTTATACATGAAAATGACTTCTTCAGAGTCCCTCACTTGTGACTTGGCTAAAGCAATTTAGAATGAACAGATTGAAACTGAACTTTCACCTTAAATCATTGGCCTACAGTAATATTGATCTCATGAACCCTTCCTTCACAGAGAAAGCTGAAGTTATAATTACCTTACCATCCTCTAAATTCTTCAACTCAGATCTGTCCAAAGATCAGCATCAGAATTGAGGCATAATCCATACCAATTCTGTATTTTAACAAGATCCACAGGTGATTTGTATGAACATTAAAATATCTTTTAGTTTTTTTAAGATTTTAAAGTTTATTTTGAGAGAGAAAGAAAGTGGAGGAGGGGAAGAGAGAGAGGGACAGAGAGAGGTTCCCAAGCAGGCTCTGCACTGTCAGCACAGAGCCCAATGTAGGACTCAAACTCACAAGCCATGAGATCATGACCTGAGCCAAAGTCAGACACTTAACTGGCTGAGCCACCCAGGCACCCCTGAAGGACTGATCTCTGGTAGTCTAAAGATAAGATACTTTGTGATCTGAAGATATAATATATTGTACCCTATGTTATTAGAGGTTATACAAATATCAAAACAAAATGGACATAAAACCTAATAATATATTAGCAGTTGAATAATTTCAACAAAAGGCTCAAAAGAACATTCAAATACAACATTGGGGCTATGAAGTGGGGAAATGTTTTAAAAAATCAAAGCAAATAGAATTATTGCACTATTTGTGCTAAAATATTTAGTAGAGTAGAATTAAGATGAAAAACAAAAAGAGGAACAATTACAACACAGGATACATTAAATATAATTGTGATCAAAAAGCTGTACATTTTTAAGTAAATGCAAAACTTGTAGTTTTTCCTACCAAATATGTAATAAAAACAATACTCTTAATTTTGGTGATATTGCCTTCCAGTTTTTTGGAACCTAAGTTATTCATCAGAAACATGAAATGATATCAGACAAACTAGATTTTAAACTAAAGGCTGTAACAAGAGATGAAGAAAGGCATTATATAACAATTACAGGGTCTCAGGGTGCCTGGGTGGCTCAGTCAGTTAAGTGTCAGAGTCAGTTTCGGCTCAGGTCATGATCTCACATTTCGTGAGTTCAAGCTCGACATCAGGCTCTGTGCTGATGATGGGGAGCCTGCTTGGGATTCTCTCTCTCTGTCTCTTTCTGCCCCTCCCACACACTCTCTCTTAAAACAAATAAATAAACTAAAAAATATTTTAAAAAATAATTATGGGGTCTATCCATCAAGAAGAGTTAACAAGTATAAATGTTTATGCACTGCATTTGAAGCACCCAAATATATAAAAAAAGTTAATCACAAGCATAAACAATCTTATTGGTAAGAATGTGGTAATTGCAGAGGACTTTAATACTCCACTTACAACAATGAACAGATCACCTAGACAGAAAATCAATAAAGAAACACTGGCCCTGAATGATACACTGGACCACACGGACTTAACAAATATATTTAAAACTTTCATCCTAAAGCAACAGAATACATATTCTTCTCGAATGCACATGGAACATTCTCCAAGATAGATCACATACTGGGTCACAAAACAACCCTCAATAAATATACAAGAATTGAGATCATACCATGCACACTTTCAGATAACAATGCTAACACTTGAAATCAAAGGAAAAGTTTGGAAAACCTCCAAATGCATGGAGGTTAAAGAACATCCTAAAACAATAAATGGGTCAACCAGGCAATTAAGGAAGAAATTAAAATATATATAGAAACAAATGAAAATGTTTGTTTTCAACCATCCAAACCCTTTCAGATGCAACAAAGGCAATCCTAAGAGGAAAATACATTGCAATCCAGGCCTATCTCAAAGAAACAAGAATAATCTCAAATACAAAATCTAACAGCACACCTATAGGAACTAGAAGCAGAACAACAAAGAAACCCCAAAGCCAGCAGAAGAAGAGAAATGATAAAGATCAGAGCAGAAATAAACAATGGAGAATCAAAAAAGTAGAACAGATCAATGAAACCAAGAGCTGTCTGTTTGAAAAAATAAACAAAATTGCTAACCCCCTAGCCAGACTTCTCAAAAAGAAAAGAGACAGGACTCAAATAGTTAAAATCACGAATGAAAATGTATTTATCACAACGAATCCTTCAGAAATACAAGCAATTATCAGAGAATACTATGAAAAATTGTATGCCAACAAACAGGACAACCTGGAAGAAATGGGCAATTTCCTAGACACCCACACACTACCAAAACTTAAATGGGAAGAAAGAGAAAATTTGAACAGACCCATAACTAGTGAAAAAATTGAATAAGTTATCAAAAATCTCCCAACAAATAAGAGTCCTGGGCCAGATGGGTTCCCTGAGGAATTCTACCAGACATTTAAGGCAGAGTTAAAACATATCCTACTCAAGCTGTTCCAAAAAATAGAAATGGAAGGAAAACTTCCAGACTTATTTTATGAAGCCAGCATTACCTTGATTCCCAAACCAGACAGAGACCCCACAAAACAGGATAATTACAGACCAATATCCGTGATGAATATGGGTGCAAAAATTCTTAACAAGATACTAGCAAATCAAATTCAACAGCATAAAAATAATTATTCACCATGACCAAGTGAGAATCATTCCTGGACTTCAGGGCTGGTTCAGTATTTGCAAATCAATCAATGGGATGCGTCATGTTAATAAAAGAAAGGATAAGAAGCACACTATCCTGTAAATAGAGGCAGAAACAGCATTTAACAAAATACAACATCACTTCTTTATAAAAACCCTCAAGAAAGTTGGGATAGAAGGAACATACTTAAACATCATAAAAGCCATATATGAAAAGCCCACAGGTAATATTATCCTCAATGGGGAAAAACTGAGACCTTTCCCTCTGAGATCAGGAACACGACAGGGATATTCACTCTCATCACTGTTGCTTAACATACTGATGGAAGTCCTAGCAGCAGCAATCAGACAACAAAATGAAATAAAAGGCATCAAAATTGGCAAAGAAGAAGTCAAACTTTTACTTTATACAGATGACATAATACTCTACATGGAAAACCTGAAAGACTCCACAAAAAGACTACTAGAACTGATACATGAATTCAGCAAAGTTGCAGGGTACAAAATCAATGTACAGAAATTGGTTACATTTTTACACACCAATAATGAAGCATCAGAAAGAGAAATAAAGATACTGATCCCACTTACAATTGCACCAAGGACCATAAAATACCTAGGAATAAAGCTAACCACAGATGTAAAATATCTGTATGCTGAAAACTATAGAAAACTTATGAAGGAAATTGAAGAAGACATAAAGAAATGGAAAAACATTCTATGCTTATGGATTGGAAGAATAATTATTGCTAAAATGTCAATACTACCCAAAGCAATCTACACATTCAATGCAATCCCAATCAAAATTGCACTGGCAATCTTCTCAAAGCTAGAGCAACAATCCTAAAATTTGTATGGAAGCACAAAAGACCTCAAATAGCCAAAGCAATATTGAAAAAGAAAACCAAAGCAGGAGGCATCACAATTCCAGACTTTAGCCTCTACTACAAAGTTGTAATCATCAAGACAGTATGGTATTGGCACAAAAACAGACACATAGACCAATGGAATAGAATGAAGAACCCAGAATTGGATCCACAAATGTATGGCCAACTATTCTTTGACAAAAGCAGGAAAGAAGATACAATGGAAAAAAGGCAGTCCCTTTAGCAAATGGTGCTGGGAGAGCTGGGCAGCAACATGCAGAAGAATGAAACTAGACCACTTTCTTACACCATTCACAAAAATAAACTCAAAATGGACGAAAGACCTAAATGTGAGACAGGAAACTATCAAAACCCTAGAGGAGAAATCAGGCAACAACCTCTTTGATCTCAGCCACAGCAATTTCTTACTCAACACACCTCCAAAGGCAAGGGAATTAAAAACAAAAATGAACTATTGGGATTTCATGAAGATAAAAAGCTTCTGCACTGCAAAGGAAATAATCAAGAAAACTAAAAGGCAACCGACAGAATAGGAAAATATATTTGCAAATGACATATTGGATAAAGGGTTATTGTCCAAAATCTATAAAGAACTTACCAAACTCAACTTCCAAAAAACAATCCAGTGAAGAAATAGACATGACATGAATAGACATTTTTCCAAAGAAAACATCCAGATGGCCAACAGACACATGAAAAGATGCTCAACATCACTCCTCATCAGGGAAAAACAAATCAAAACCACACTGAGATACCACCTCATACCAGTCAGAGTGGCTAAAATTAACAAATCAGGAAACAACAGATGCTTTCAAGGATGTGGAAAAATGGGAACCCTCTTGCACTGTTGGTGGGAATGCAAACTGGTGCAGCTGCACCAGTGTCGAGGTTCCTCAAAAAATTAAAAATGGAACTACCCTATGACCCAGAAAGAGCACTACTAGAAATTTATCCAAAGGATAAAAGAGTGCTGTATTCATAGGGGCACATGTTTATAGCACACAATGTTTATAGCAGCGCTTTCAACAATAGCCAAATTCTGGAAAAAGTCTAAATGTCCATCAGCTGATGAATGGACAAAGAAGATGTGGTTTATATATACAAAGGAATACTACTTGGCAATAAGAATGAAGTCATGCCATTCGCAGCAATGTGGATGGAACTGGAAGGTAATATGCTGAGAGAAATAAGTCAGTCAGAGAAGGACAGATACCAAATGTTTTCACTCATATGTGGATCTTGCAAAACTTAACAGAAGACCATGGGAGAAGGGAAGGAGGGAAAATAGTTTCAAACAGAAAGGGAGGGAGGCAAACCATGAGACTCTAAAATACAGAGAACAAACTGAGGGTGTATGGGGGATGGGGTAGAGGGGAAAAAGGGTGATGGGCATTGAGAAGGACACTTGTTGGGATGAGCACTGGGTGTTGTATATAATCCATGAACCATGGGAATCTACCCCAAAAGCCAAGAGCACACTTTACAAACTGCATGTTAGCCAAATTGACAATAAATTATATTTTAAAAAAATGGAGAAATACAAAATGATATAGGAAGTTTTGCTCATGTGTAGTGCCCAGCACCCTTATGGTCTTCAATATCATTGTTTTCCTATTTTTTGAAGTACTGAAGCCTTTATTTATACTTTAATTTCTACTGCGATAGAATATAATTTATACAATTCCTATTAGTAACATGTAATGCGCATGTTCCTTCTACTCATATTTTCCATAGTAACCAAAGCACAATAACATCATTATAATAATCGATGATATTATTTTCTATATCTTCATAATTTTAGAGTATTAAAAATCCATCTAATATTTATTCAGCTTTATTTTCCTCCTGTGACTCCAGAAGAATGTAGGTGACTTATAAATCACACTGACACTGTGCTCCCCTTTGTCACTCCGAGGGAGGTCAGAGTTACATAATTCTTGGTCATCATGGAAAAGTACTTCCTGGAGTTTTGCAAGGCATGATCTTTGTGTACAAATGTCAGGGCCCTATGTGCTGCTGTGCTTCTTCAAGGGATTACAACTGCCTACATCTTGAAAAAACACTCAGGCTCTCCAACAGCACTGTCGGGTATTATCTGTGCCCACAAATTATTGAATGACACCATCCTCAAATAACTCTCCATATCATCTGCTCCTTATTAGAAAAAAGAGGTATGAATATCAATAATACTTTATCCTGACCATGTGTGTCAGGTAGAACTGTGAAGCACAGTGACTTTCTCCGCAGCGTCTTTCTTTCAAACACCTCTTTCCTCCTCACACACCACCAGTCTTTTCAGCTGTCCCTGCTAGCAACTTCCTGCAGCTTCAAGAAGTTCCCCATCCCCATGTAGGTAGCTAGATCCCTGTCTTCATTGAAACTTCCCTGAAAGATTCTGCACACCTGACACATAGCTTAATCCCTACTTACCCACCAAAATCCCAATTTGTGTTGTCATCCTGCCTCAAGCCCTTAAGGCCAAGTGCTTTGGCGTGTTTTTAATAACCCACTGAGAAAGAAAGCTCAAGAATACAATATAAGTAAATGTCTAAATGAAAATATTTTCTTTCTTCCCAAGAAAAATTTCCCAATGATCTTTCGCATACGTGTTTATTTACATTGCTATGGTAACAAAGGTATAAATTGAAAGGAAGGAATGTCAGGCCAGTGAGAGAGGACAGAAATCAAGTCTGTATATGTGTGATAACTAATTTTGAGTAAAAGTTACCTCATAAGGCATAGCATTTAGATGTTTGACTTAACTTCTACATTAAATTATTTATGTAAAGGAAGAAAGTGTTGTTTTTTAGTGTTTATTTTGAGAGAGAGAGAGAGCAGGAGAGGGGCAGAGAGAGAGGGAGAGAGAGAATCCCAAGCAGCCCGCCCTGACAGCTCAGAATCCCAAACCTGGCTCCATCTCAGGAACCATGACCTGAGCTGAGATCAAGAGTCGGACACTTAACCTGAGCCACCTAGGTGCCCTGAAAATGGTATTTGAAAGATATTTTTGCCATACATAAACTTTTATTAATTGCCCTGCTTTCTAAGTCAATGTCTGCTATTAAAAGCTTTTCTTTCATCTTAGAAATATCCTCTGACATTATTTGCCCTCAGATTATTCATCTGTAAAACATCAGGATCAGTGGAGTGATTTTAAAAGCTCCTTCTAGCTCTGCCACTTTATGACTTTATCACTGTATAACAAAGATGTTGATGTATTTGTGAATGACTTGATTCAGGCAATAATTTATGTGTGCCAGATACAGGGCAGTAGCCACAGAGGCAGGATTTCAACAGAGCTGGCTTTAAATAGCAGGTCTATCACTATAGTGTTCTCTTGTGCAAGTTACCTCAGCTTTCTGAGGTTGATTTTCTTCATCTTTAAATTGACCAACTAAGGGACATCTGGGTGGCTCAGGTGGTCAGGCGTCCGACTTTGGCTCAGGTCATGATCTCGAGGTTCATGGGTTTGAGCCACGCGGCGGGCTCTGTGCTGACAAGCTCGGAGCCTGGAGACTACTTCGGATATTGTGTCTCCTTCTCTCTCTGCCCCTCCCTGCTCATGCGTGCTCACGCTCTCTCTCTCTCTCAAAAATAAACGTTAAAAAAAAAAATTTTAACTGACCATGACATGAAAGTTCTAAGAACAAAATAAGTTAAATGTATATACAGCAACCCATTGTCTTGGCCCAACAGTAACTTCTAGATCCGTCCCAAGTGCTAATTGGTTGCAACTAGTCAATTTCCATACAGTAAGTCAAGATTTTGTGAGTGCTGCAATTAAATAATGTAGTGACACTTGCGAGGAGGTCTATTTATCTTTCAGGTGTAACTTTCCTGCTGAACTAGAATATACTTCACCTTTAGAAAAACACAGGCAAATGTAACAGGTAATAGAGTGAGAAATTTGCTAAAATACAAATGCAGATATGCATTTACAATATCTGTATTTTATCATCCGTACTTATGCACAGATTTGGGGCTTTTGTTTTATTTCATGTGCTAAACTTCACGGATTATATAATGGTCAGTATAGCAATGGTACCTTCTTTTACATAAAAGTAATTAAGATGCTCAGAAGGTTACCATGTTCAATCTTTTGGTTTCACCTTCCTGAAATTGGAAAAAGAATATTGTTTATAGAGGTCCTTCACTCCTAAAATTGCATTCTTGCATTTATGTTGGCCTTCAGGGAAAATGCAAACACATTGATTTAACTTGGTAGAAGAGGACACAACATTTTTAAATGTAATTTTTGTGTTAATGGAAATGCACCCAGAGGACCAAGGGCTGATCCACATTTTAAATCAATTTGAATGGGCAAGATTCAAATTCTAAATACCTCTTTGATTACCCATGGGGAAAAAACCTTATTTAGTATAGGTTTTAAAATGTGCACCTTAAAACATTTTAAACAATAACTGTGCTACAAACAAAGCATAATAAAAATGTCATTATTTTAGTAATATACACAATAGATAAACAACCCAATTTTAAATAAATTTGATATTGGCTTATCTGAAATACACTTTAAAAAATACATTATTAAACAAGATTAACATGACTAACCCTGCAATGGCTGCTTTAAAATATTTAAATTGGCAGTGCATTAAAAGTAACTCAATTGTAATAAGGGTGAATAAAAAGCTTGGGTTCAGAAAATTATCTCAAATCCTTGGATTGGTTTAGTGAAAATTCTCTGCGTCTGAAATAAATGGAGCAAGCAGGAAGTCAGTAAAATAGTAACTTTTTAATATTGAAAAATATGTGAAAGCAGTTATTTATAATGTTTCTTTGAACTCAATTCTTTCCAGATAATTTTGGCCCAAACATTGTGGTTTTGTATAGCTATTCATCAAGAAAACCCTTAGATATCTTGGGTTGTAGTTAGGATATCAGGAGATGTTCCTGGCCTGAATAATTTTAAAGCATAAGTGTATACTTATTTGTGTCTTCTTTTCCCTCATCTCTATCATCAAAACTAATTTTAAGATGCTTTGATACATATTGTCACATAGAGAAAAATACTATGTTGAAAGTATAAACAGGTGATTTTTATAATCCAGTGTAATGCTGATGCAGATGTAGCTGTGTAGGACATAGAAAACTATCAGTGAATTTCACAATACACGTAACGTATAATGGGCCAGGATCTCTATAGAACTAAATGGAATGTTTGAGCTTGATCCTCCAGTGCTATGTAAAGAGAAAAGGTCGATATATGATATTCAGCTACAGAGGGATTTGTGATGGCTTGCATTTATCATTATTTGTGTTCTCTTTGGATTCATTGGCATTGTATTTTTTTTTCCTGAATTACAATGAAGCTGATAGTATGCATGTGAGCAGTCCCAAAGTTTAAGAAAACTTCGTCATGTTTGAGAGTTCCTTTGTAATCAGTAATAGACATTTTATAATATGAAATAAAACTGATGTATAAATCTTGAAAATGACATCTGAAAAGAACCCCGATCAGCTGATGAAAAACAAATGGCATCTAATGTATTTTTCACATTGACTGTGGCAGTGATTTATGATGTTGTCTAAGATGCTAAATATACATCATAAGTCCCTCCAACAGAAATCTTATTGTTTTCATTCATCTCTTTTCCACACGCCAGCACTTCTTTTCATAAACTTCATTGTATGAAAAGAATCATTATTTTTTTAAATGTCATTTAAATCTAGTGATTTTTACATTGGATATAAAAACCCAGTGAAAAGTGTTTTTGTTTGTTTGTTTTGTTTTTGGTTTTGTTTTTTATTTGTTTGTCTTTTAGCTTCAGTAGAGAAGGTACCCAACTGGAAACAAATGTTTCCATTTAAGATTTCCTTTCTGTAGGGAAGAAGAAAAACAAAAAAGTAAAATGTACCAGAACTCATTGTCCAGATGTCAGTTTCATCTTGTATGACACAATCTCCTAATAGGTGAAAGAGAAAGAAAAAAAGTGAATGGGAACTTATGCCTAATATCTGCATATTGAACTTTTAAGTCCAGTAATCTTTCTTGTATATAGTCTGGGTACATTATAAATTTTATTAATAATTTTGTTAGTGACCATACTACTTATATTTACACTCATTTCTCAATATTTCCAATGAGAATGCTATGAACATGAAAAATGAAAACATTAAGCACAGAACACAGAGATTAAGGCCGTGAATTTATTACTGTATGTCCACTTGTCCACTAATGAAAGAAAATAACTGGTTTCATCAGAGAAAAATGTAAAATATGTGTTTTGAGCATAATTTAAGACCTATGCATCCCAGGAAACTTGTTTTATATATATATATATATATATATATATATATATATATATATATATATTTTTTTTTTTTTTTTTTTTTTTTTTTTTTCTAGTGGAGATAGCTTTCTGCAAGGCAAGAGAACTAATCATCACTGAGTAACTGGATTCAAGGATGTCCAAAGTCATGTCTGAACTTATATTTGAATCTTTTACCAAAGACAATTGCCACCAGAAGTTTGCATCATTTGTGTATTGTTGGGTTAAACATTCTGCCAAAAAAACATGCTCAGCTTATTGCATGGTTTTTAATGTGATTTGTGTTATTATGTACAATGGCAATGTATACAGAACTTAAAAGCACTGTTTATATTAGACTTCATTTCAGATTTTATAATGACATGCTTTAATTTGGGAAAAGTCTTGATAACATGAGAGATGGAAAAGAAAATAAGTGTGGAGAAAAAATAAATATACAGTATTAAAGTAAGGAAGCATTAAAATAAGATAAACGTTTATAGCAAGAGTAGTGCAAAAAATGTCTTGCTAAAAAGTTTGGAAAGGTAATAAATTTGAGTTTGAAATATGAATTCTAAATTTTGTATTAAAATGTATTATATTCCAGGTTTTAGGATTCTCAACTGACAACAATAAGAAAACAATATGGAATATTTGTTTTGAGATTAAAACAAAATCAAAAGTAGATTACTGTTTATGGATTGAATCTTGATAGAGTAGATATTTAAGAAGATTCCAGAGCAGAAGTGGAGTTCTCAACTTCTCCACGAAGCTTCACAGCACAAGACTAAACAAAACAAGTTAATTGTGAGTGGAAATATACCTTATGGGAATATATAAAATATTAAAATAAAAGATTAAAATAAAAATATCAGTATCACTTCCACCTTGAGTATTTGTCTTAGAATATGCTTTTAAAAGTTTACTCTCCTAGAATATTTGTGAGTCAAGTTGAACATATTTATATTGCTGATTTATGTTTTGCTTGCATTCATTGTGTTCTGAGGATTAAGAAATAGAGAATAATGTCTATGACATAGCCTCTGATGTCAAAATGCTCATACTGAAAAAGGAGAACAAATTGCATACATAATACATTGTAACCATATAACTGCATTAGTTGATGTGTATTTTGTAAGTGAAAGATGAAATTTAGTTACATTGTTATAATTTAACCAGCTGTAATTACAGTTATGCTACTCTATAGATAGAGAATATATAGATCAGTCTGATAGGATATTAATATGCATGGATATTTAGTAAAGAAATTTCTCAAACACATGATTAGTTGCCAATAAGGAATATTTATTGATTTGTGAAAGAAAGAATGAATCAAAGATGTATTTTTCTTATCATCATGTTAGCTCACATACAGTGTACTCTTGGCTTCAGAAGTAGATTCCCGTAATTCATCACTTACATACAACACCCAGTGCTCATCCCAACAAGTGCCCTCCTCAATGCCCATCACTCATGTTCCACACACCCCCAAATCCCCACTCTCATCAACTCTCAGTTTATTCTCTGTATGTAAAGGTTTCATATGGTTAGGGGTGCCTGGGTGGCTCAGTCGGTTGAGCACTAGGTTTGACTTAGGTCATAATCTCACGGTTCATGAGTTCAAGCCCTGTGTCAAGCCGTGTGCTAACAGCTCAGTCCCTGGAGCCTGCTTCAGATTCTGTGTCTCCTCTCTCTGTCCCTCCCCCACTCTTCCGCCCCACCCGTCCTTCTCAAAAATAAAAAAAAAATAAAATAAAATAAACATTAAAAAAAAGTAACCTTAAGAGTTTCATATGGTTTGCTTCTCTCTCTGTTTGTATCTTATTTTTCCTTTCCTTCCCCTGTGGTCATCTGCTAAGTTTCTCAAATTCCACATATGAGTGAAATGATATGATATCTGTCTTTCACTGACTTATTTCGCTTGGCCTAATACTCTCCAGTTCCATCCATGTTGCTTCAAATGGCAAGATTTCATTCTTTTTCATCACCAAGTAGTATTCCACTTGTATATACACCACTCTTCTTAATCCATTCATCAGTTGATGGACATTTGGGCTTTTTTTCCTTAATTTGGATAGTGTTTATAGTGCTTCTATAAATATTGTGGTGCCTGTGTCCCTTCGAATCAGGACTCCTTTGTCTTTTGGGCAACTTCCTAATAGGGCAATTGCTGGGTTGTAGGGTAATTTGATTTTTAATTACCTGAGGAATATCCACACTATTTTCCAGAGTGTCTGCACCAACGGTGCAGAAGGGTTCCCCTTTCTCTACATCCTTGCCAACATCTCTTGTTTCATGAGCTGTTAATTTTTGCCACTCTGACTGGTGTGAGGTGGTATCTAAATGTGATTTTGATTTGTATTTCCCTGACGATGAGGGATATTGAGCATCTTTTCATATGTCTGTTTGCCATCTGGATGTCTTTGGAAAACTGTCTATGTCATCTGCCCATTTCTTCACTGAATTATTTGTTTTTTGGGTCTTGAGTTTAGCAATTTCTTCACAGATTTTTGAAACTAACCCTTTATCCGATGTGTCATTTGCAAATATATTCCCCCATTTCATTGGTTGCCTTTTAGTTTTGTTCATTGTTTCCTTTGCTGTGCAGAAGCTTTTTATCATGATAAGGTCACAATAGTTAATTTTTGCCTTTATTTCCCTTGCGTTCAGAGACATGTCAAGTAAGTTATTGCTGTGACCAAGGTCAAAGAGGTTGTTGCCTGTTTTTGTCTTGTAGCATTTTGATGGTTTCCTGTCTCACATTTAGGTCTTTCACCCATTTTAAATTTATTTTTGTGTATGGTGTAATAAAATGGTCCAGTTTTATTCTTCTGCATTTTGCTGTCCAGTTCTCCCAGTAAGCACAATTTGGTAGAAATACTGTCTTTTTTCCCCTGGATATTCTTTCCTGCTTTGTCGAAAATTAGTTGACCACATATTTGTAGGTTCATTTCTGGGTTCCCTATCCTAATCCATTGGTCCATGGGTCTATTTTTGTGCCAATACCATACTGTCTTGATCATAATAGCTTTGAAATAAGGCTAAAGCCCGAGATTGTGATGCATCCAGCTTTGTTTTTCTTTTTCCACATTACTTCTGCTATTCAGGATCTTTTATGGTTCCATACAAATTTTAAAATTGTCTGTTCTAGCTCTGTAAAGAACGATGGTGCTATTTTGATTGGGATTGCATTGAATGTGTAGATTGTTTGGGGTAGTATCAACATTTTAACAATATTTGTTCTTCTAAACCATGAGTGTGGATTGTTTTTCCATTTCTTTGTGTCTTCTTCAATTTCTTTCATAAGCATTCTATGGTTTTCAGCATACAGATCTTTTGCCTCTTTGGCTAGGTTGATTCCCAGGTATTTGATTGTTCTTGGTGCAATTGTAAATGGGATTGATTCCCTGATATCTCTTTCTGTTGTTTCATTATTGGTGTATAGAAATGCAACCAATTTCTTTACATTGATTTCATATCCTAAGACTTGGCTCAATTCATGTATCAGCTCTAGCAAGTTTTTGGTGGAGTCTTTTGGGTTTTCCATATACAGTGTCATGCCATCTGTGAAGAGTAAAAGTTTGACTTCTTTGCCAATTTAGATGCCTTTTATTTCATTTTGTTTTCTGATTGCTGAGTCTAGGACTTCCAACACTAACTTAAACAAAAGTGGTGAGAATGGATATCCCTGTTGTGTCTCTGATCTCATGGGAAAGCTCTCATATTTTCCGCGCTGAGGATGATGTTAGCTGTGGGTCGTTCATGTATAGCTTTAAAGACATTAAGGTATATTCCTTCTCACCCTACCTTCTTGAGGGTTTTTTTTTTTTTTTCAAAAAAGGATGCTATATTTTGTCAAACACATTTTTCTGCATCTATTGACAGTATCATTTGGTTCTTATCCTTTCTTCTATTAATGGGATGTATCACATTGATTTATTTGTGAAGATTGAACCAGCCCTGCAGCCCAGGAATGAATTCCACTTTATTATGGTGAATAATTCTTTAAGGTACTGTTGAATTCAATTTGCTACTATCTTGCTGAAAATTTTTGCACCTAGGTTCATCAGGGAGATTGGATATTGGCCTGTAATTCTTTTTAGTAGGGTTTTTATCTGATTTTGGAATCAAGGTAAAGCTGGCTTCAGAGAATGAGTCTGGAAGCTTTCCTTCTGTTTCTATTTTTTGGAACAGCTTGAGAAGAATAGGCATTAACTCATCTTTAAAAGTCTGGTAGAATCCTCCTGGAAAGCCATCTGGCAGAGGATCTTATTTGCTGAGAAATTTTTGAGAACCAGTTCAATTTCTTCACTGGATATGGGTCTGTTCAAAGTGTCTATTTCTTCCCTTTTGGATTTTGGTAGTGTGTGAGTATGTAAGCATTTGTCCCTTTCTTCCAGATTGTCCACTTTTTTGGCATATAATTTGCCATAGTATTGTCTAATGATTGTATTTCTGTGATGTTGGTTGTGATCTCTCCTCTTTCATTTGTGATTTTATCTATATGGGTCCTCTCTCTTCTCATTTTGAGAAGTCTTACTAGGGATTTATCAGTTTTGTTTATTCTTTCAAAAAACCAGCACTTAGATTCATCGATCTGTTCTACTGTTTTTTGTTTGTTTTGTAGGGTTTTTTTTGTGTGTGTTCTTTTATTCTATATTGCTTATTTCTGCTCTAATCTTTACCATTTCTCTTCTGCCACCTTTGGGCTTTCTTTTCTGCTGCCTTTCTAGTTCCTTTAGCTGTGAGGTTAGGTTCTGTTATTTTGGACCTTTCTTGTTTCTTGAGATAATCTTGAACTGCAATATATTTTCCTCTTAGGACTGCCTTTGCTGCATCCCAAAGGGTTTGGACTGTCATATTTTCATTTTCATCTCATTCTATATATTTTTATATTTTTTAATTTCTTCTTTAATTTCCTGGTTGACCCATTTATTCTTTTTTTTAAAAATTTTTTTTTTCAACGTTTATTTATTTTTGGGACAGACAGAGACAGAGCATGAACGGGGGAGGGGCAAAGAGAGAGGGAGACACAGAATCGGAAACAGGCTCCAGGCTCTGAGCCATCAGCCCAGAGCCCGACGCGGGGCTCAAACTCACGGACCATGAGATCGTGACCTGGCTGAAGTCGGACGCTTAACTGACTGCGCCACCCAGGCGCCCCGACCCATTTATTCTTTAGTAGGATATTCTTTAACCTCCATGTATTTGGGGGTTTTCCAAATTTTTATTGATTTCAAGTTTCAGAGTGTTGTGATCTGAAAATATGCATGGAATATCTCAATCCTTTCATATTTGTTGAGGGCTGTATTGTGGACAGTATGTGATCTATTTTGGAGAATATTCCATGTGCATTAGAGAAGAATGTGTATTGTGCTGCTTTGGGATGAAAAGTGCTGAATATATTTGTTAGGTCCATCCAGTCCAATGTGTCATTCAGATCCATTGTTTCCTTATTGGTTTTCTGCCTACATGATCTGCCCATTGTTGTAAGTGGAGTATTAAAGTCCCCTACAACCATGGTATTATTATCTATACATTTATTTATGTTTGTGATTAATTGATTTATATATGTGGGTTCTTCACAGTGGGGGCATAAACATTTACAATTGTTAGCTCTTCTTGATGGATAGACCCCTTAATAATGATATAATGCCCTTCTTCATCTCTTGTTACAGTCTTTGTTTTAAAAATGTAGTTTGTCTGATATAAGTATGGATACTCTGGCTTTATTTTGATGACCAGTAGCATGATAGATGGTTCTCCATACCCTCACTTTCAATCTGCAGGTGTCCTCAGGTCTAAAATGAATCTCTTGTAGGCAGCATGTAGATGGATCTTGATTTTTTATCCATTCTGATACTCTGTGTCTTTTGACTGGGGCAGTTGGTCCATTTACATTCAGAGTGATTATTGAAAAATATGGATTTAGTGTCATTGTGTTGTCTGTAGGTTTCGTGTTGTGGTGATGTCTCTGGTCCTTTGTAGTCTTTGCTGCTTTCCACTCACAGAGCCCCCTTAAGATTTTCTGCAGGGCTGGTTTAGTGGTCATGAATTCTTTTAGTTTTTGTTTGTCTGAGAAAGTCATTATCTTTCCTTCTATTCTGAATGACAGCCTTGATGGATAGATTCTTGACTGCATATTTTTTCCTATTCAGTGCATTGACTATTTCCTGCCATTCCCTTCTGACCTGCCAAGTTTCAGTACACAGGTTTGCTACTCCCCTGAAGGTTAAGGCCTGTTTGTCCCTAGCTGCTTTCAGGATTCTCCCTTTATCTCTATATTATACCAGTTTTACTATGATATATCATGATGTTGACCAGTTTTTGATGATTTTGAAGGGAGTTCTCTGTACCTCTTGGACTTAGATGCTTGTTTCCTTCCCCAGATAAAGTAAGCTCTCAGCTATAATTTGTTCAAATAAACCTTGTGCTCTTTTCCCTTGCTCTTCTTCTTCTGGAACTCCTATGATATGAATATTATTTTGTTTTATGGAATCACTTAGGTCTTTAATTCTCCCCTTGTGGTCTAACAATTTCCTTTCCCTCTTTTTTTCAGCTTCATTATTTTCCATAATTTTATCTCCTATTTCACCTATTCTCTCCTCTCCTTCTTCCATCCTTGCTGTCACTGCATCTAGTTTATTTTGCATCTCATTTACAACATTTCTTCATTCATCATGACTATTTCTTAGGCCTTTGATCTCTGCAGAAATAGATTCTTTGCAGTCTTCTGTGCTTTTCTCAAACCCAGTTATTACTCTTCTATTATTCTGAATTTTTGTTCAGATATATTATATGTGTTTTGAGCAAATCTCTGTCTCTCATTACTCCCTGGAATTTCTTTTGAGGAGAATTTTTCCTTTTCATCATTTTGGCTAAGTTTCTGTCTTTCACATGCTTTAATAGCTTCTTATGTGCCTTGTTTCTCGAATACTGCTATATTAAAAAGTGGTCATATACCTAAGGGCCTGGCACTTCAGGAAGTGTTTTTCAAGTTCCAATCTGTTGTGTGCACTCTGTTGTTGAGTATTTGGCTGCTCTATCCCACTGGTTAGTCTTCAAACAAATCTCCTCCTTACTTATAGTGGTGGATAGTTTAGACTTTCCACCAGGTATGCTTTGATTTGTTCATTGAAGTAACCTTGGAAGAAAGGAAAGGGCCAGGGACCTGATCCCATACAAAATACAAATATAACAAAGAAAGAGGCAACAGAAAAAGTAGAGAATCAAGGAAACTATAAGGCTTGATACAGAGAGAAAAAGGAAGATAAAGAAGGAGGAGATACAAAAGAGGTACAAAAAGAATAGAGTAAAAATGCCCAATTAAACAGAAAAAAAAGCTGAGAAAGAAAAAAAAAACTATATCTATATCTATATCTATATATCATCTATCTCTAATTGACCAAAAATACAATCAGAAACATGAGCCTGATTCCAAAGGAACAAAAATAAGAAAGCAGAAAGAAAAAGAAGAGGAAAGATAAAAGAGGTAAAGAAAAGAGAGAGAGAGAAAAGGAAAAAGCATGGACTAATATACAAAACCTTAGGACTATTGTCTGTTTGTGCCTGGGACTGGTGACTGCTGGTCTGGAGGAGAGGCCCTCTGGTTTGGGGAGTGTCAGTCCAGCTCTAGTAGATAAGCAGTTGTCAGGCATGGAGTGGCGGGGTTTGTGTCAGTGAATCTTGCCTCCACTAGGGGCCCGCTGTGTTTCTCCCCGAAGTCCCATTGTGTCGGTGTTGGGGAGAAAAATGGCGGCACCCCAACCTCTCCTCCCTGGACTGGGTGTCCCAAACCACTTTGTTCATTCAGCCTTGAAGAGTAGTGCAGGCAGCTGGCTTGTCCTGCTCCCCAGTCTTCTGCATCTCCTAGGTACTCTGCTGGGATTCAAAATCAAATTTTTTTTTTTTGTCTTTTGGTTATTTTTAATGTTTTTATTTTGGAGAGAGACACAGAGAGAGAGAGAGAGAGAGAGAGAGAGACAGAGCACATTATCTGGGGAGGGGAGAGAGGGAGACACAGAATCAAAAGCAAGCTGCAGGGTCTGAACTCGTGAACCTTGAGATTATGACCTGAATCAAATATGAGCGCTTAACCAACTGAGCCACCCAGGTACTCTGATGTCCTAAAGGATCCCACATCACATGAACCCTGTTCTGGGGTAGCACCATGCAGCCCTGGCACCTGCAGGGTCTTTTGTCCTTTTGGGGGGCAATATATCCTTTTCCCACAGTATTCGAGGAAGGGGACTGTTCTCCCCTAGTGTGCCCTAGATCGCTACTGCTTCTCAGGGCTGGCTCCCCTCCCCCCATGTGCATACATGTTGCATACTTTGGTCCAGAAAAAAATTGTGCACTTTTGATAACTCAGATATGCAGCTCCTAAGTCTGTTTGCAAAGTAGAGACTGGTACTTTCTATACTTTTCATTCCCCAGCCCATGGTCTCTGGAGAGGTTTTTCTCTTGTCCTAACCCAACCCTTGTCAGACACCTCTGTTCTGACAAGCTGTCTCCCTCCACCTGTGGAAAATTTTCTGTCATTCCACAGATAGATTTCCTGATAGTATTCTGACCTCAGTACAGCTGTGCTTGAGGGATGAGGGAAATCCTGGTCCCCCTACTTCTCTGCCATCTTAACTCCTCCTCTCAAAGATGTATGATTGATTTGGAGTGATATGCAAAATAATTTATTAATACTGTTGTGGTGACAAAGATTATGTGGCTTTAGATTTGTGGGAGTCAGTGGAAAGTAGGGTAAATAGTATGTCTTTTAAACTTTGGAAAAACAAGTTTATTAGAAGGACATATAGAACCTTCCTATCTGAAAAACTTCCTGGTTTCTTTACTTATATCCGGTAAGAGCCAGTGAGAGTGCCATTAGAGCCAAATAAAGAGAGCTTATGCCAAAATACTAGCTGAAAAGCACATAGTGGTATTTATTGTCAGTGAAAGTAGAAATTAATCTTTAGAGATTGCTAGAAAGTTTCTCTATGTCAGGCCTAATTTCTCCTTCCTCTAGATGCTCAAGTTTTTAAAATAATTTCTGGTGCTCTCAACTAATGAGTCAGGCAAAATAATTGTGAATATAATAATGTACATAATATTGGGTATGTATATATCCAATGTATATATTATGTGTATTTATACTCGTATTTTTATTTTTGTTTTGTGGGCTCTCTCGGTATTATAAATACTGTGTAAAATTAGACATTTAAATGAATGTTGCACAGCATCTGAGCATCTGAATGTTACCCTAAAGTGGTTAGCTAATCTTTCATCAATTATGGGCAGCCCGAGTTCATTTTTAAAAATTAATGAACAGCTTTTTTGTCCTCAAGTAATATATAAATGCACCATATGAAAAGTGGAACTCTAAAACTTCCTATTTCACCTTTGAAAAATTATGAACCCATTCTTATTATTTTTAAAAGCCTGAAACTCTTTATTTAATCTGAGAATTTAGGTAAAGTATCAAAAATAAATTATTTCCACTTTTATGAGAAGAAAATACTAGATGGCAAAATCTACTTTTAGGAAACTACTTCTTGTTAAGAAGGAAGAAGTTCCCAAACAATTGTGCATCAGGAGTGTTGCATCTCATGGCTCAGTGAAGAGCTAAGTTTCCCTTTTCCCTTAACCGTGTCCTGGGCCATGCTTCCACTCTCCACCCAGGCCCATTCCACTACATATTGAAATTACCATTTCTCTGAAGTGAGCCAAAGCGATTTTTTCCCAACATGCCAGAAACCTTACTTATGACATGTTATTTACTATGGTAAATAAAACAGATTATTCTCCCTAAGATTTAAATAGCAACATTAACTTTATTTGCATCCTGGCTTAGTAGTTCACGAAGGCAATGTTAGTAATTAGCATTTTTTCACTGTTAGTGTTTAAATATTTATGATTCTTGTGCTCTGCTCCACCTTTTTTATATTCAAGTGCTATTTTGCACAAGATGAAAATTGAACATAGTTGAAAGGAAACTCTATATTATGCTTCATACCTCTATTTGAGACAGTTACTAGCTCTTCCTTGAGGTTGACCTGCCCTGATGCTGCACCGATTCAAATTATGTAGTCAAGCCGGTAACGTCCTCCAAAAGATCAATCCAATCAGCTAACTTCTAACTTCTTCCTAGCTCATGCATGCTGCCAAACACAAATGTTATCATGGGACAGTAACTATGGTGATTGCTTTAAAGTTATTGTAAGTAGAATGTGGGGGAAGAGAGAGGCAAGCAAAACTGCCTCAGCAATAAACTAAGAATAAAACAATTTGATTTCAATTAGGAGAAAAATAGAATAGTGTTTCACCACCTTCTTACCAAGAGACATAATGTTCCACTGCAGAAATATGTTTGGAAAGAGTTATATATGTCTCTCTCTCTCTCTCTCTCTCTCTCTATATATATATATATATATATGTATATATATAATGGATGAGTAGGCATATATAATTTTACATAAAATAGATGAATGGGCATTAAGATTTCCAAGTATTGTGTACTCCTGTTTAAGTGCTATAAACAGTTTGAAGTTTTAAGTAATGGTATAACTGAGATTAGTATCCCAGTTTGAATGTTTTATGCTTAGTCCATCTGCTTAATTTAGTATATAAGAAAAGAGATAATATACTGGGCCCATTCTTTCTATATGCATCAACAGAGAATAAACAAGGAAAATATTTTCAGTGAGAAGTTCAGGAAGGATGTCTAGATGCAGAATTCTTGCACATATAATGCTACTTATGTATGTGTCTGTGTATAAGTAAGAGATTAAATGATAGACACATGATTGATAGATATATAGATAGATGATAGATAGATAGATAGATAGATAGACCTCAGTATGTCTCTTTAGCCTGAGCCAAAAAAGGAAAGCAATAATTAGACCAGCTGTCCTGGTTTTTCTTATAAAACTAGATTAAAGGATGCCAACAAATCGGATTACACTTTGAGATTAGCCATCTGAAATTAACTGTCTCTTTTTCTCTGCTTTCGCTGAAGACAATTATGACCACTCAAGTTTGGATCATAGACCTTAATGTCAACAAATTAGCGGGAGGCAATCAATAGCACAGCTTCATTTTGAAATGAAATATTGGATCATATTGGAGCAATTTGAGCAACAACAACATAATATTTGGGGTTGGTGCTTCTGCTTTTTGTTTCCCAAAAGAATAAAGAGGGGCTGGGTATGAAAACAATCCATCCCCATGGGAGGTATCTTAACATAACAGGAAAATCCATGCTTCAGAAAGCCAAAACCCTTAAATAATGTTTGACGATCAAAACCTACACACTTAAAGTAGTATTTTCTTCATTAATACTGAATTTGATTTTCTAACTCTGTCTTACTTTCTGTCTCTCTTTCTAGTTTTTGTTCCCTTCTTCCTAGTAGACAGAGAACACTTATTTCTAATATATCATTAGTGATAAATGTAATTACAAGTTTAGAGCACTGTGGCAAGCTGAATATTGTCACCCCTAAGATGTTCACATCCTAATCTCTGAGACCTATAAATATGTTACCTTACATCAATCTTTATCAGAAGGAGACAGAAAGGTTAGTCAATAGTAAGTGATGAGACAACAGAAGAGGCAGGTTGGAGGGACGTGAGAAAGTGACCATGAGATGAGGAATGCAGATGGCCTCTAGAAATGGGTAAAGGCAAGGAAACATGTCTTCCAAAGCCTCCAGAAGACACACAGTCCTTCTGGAATCTTGATTTTAGATTTTGAGCTCTAGTACGGTGAGAGAAAAAAAATTGGTCCAGGGACTGAAGGTTATTTGATAGAGCAGCAATAGAAAATGAATACAACTACCAAAGGAGATTCAAAGACAGAAATCCCTTTTTAGCTCAATGACTGAAGAATTCACTGGAAGGAAAACTATAAGTGAATAGTTCTTTGAATGGTTTATAGGATTTCATTTGATGGATATTGATGGAGTTGTGCTCTTCTGTTGCCCTGACCTTAATAATCAAAGACTGCTATGTGTGCTACTAGTTTTGAATTATAAGTGATCTAAAATCGCTATTATTGGTAGTAGTTCAATGTTACTTGAGTGAATTAAAGCAAAAGTGAATGAACATATAGGTGTCTTGTAAGGAAATAATATAAATATCATTAAAATGGCAATTAACACTACACGGATAGAAAGTATTATAAAGCACAACAAGGGTAGAAGACTAGATATTGAGATTCATTTAATAATTATCAAAATCATATATCTGGGTCTCATTTTCTTGATTTGCAAACTGAGAAGACAGAAGTAGATGTTCTGTATGATGTTATTTCATATAAAGTAGAAACCTAATAAAGGTACTTTAAAGCATAGTAATAATTAAAAGTTTTCATTCATCTGATATTTGTGAAAAAAATCATATTTTAAATTTTAATACACATATAGTTTATCTTGTTATATTGTTACTAAGCAGATTTTCTATTACTAGATATGGAGTGTGGCTCTGAGAGTAAGCATTTCCATCAACTTCCTAAATCATGCTGAGATTTACGTTTAAAATACAGATTACCCGGCTTTGCCCTTTAATGTTGATTTCATTGTCTATGAAAGCACTGAGCCTGCAATTTTATTAAGTGTGTCAGGAAATTCTTAGTCTCCAGAAGTTTAGGAATCATTGCACCAGAGCATTTAATCCATATTTTTGACCTACTAATTACTAATCAGGCAAAATAGCTTTAAAAGCATCAAACCATTTATTATCAGCACAGACACCATGCGGTAACTGATCAAATTGCGTACACTCTGAGAAAAATTTACTGAGGCTGCGATTTTTTGTTTTCCTTCAGGTCTAAGGAGAAAGCTTAATTAAAGCTAGCAAAAAATATGAGAAGAAAGCTGTCAGTAAAAGCAAAAGAATAACACAACTGAAGTAAATATGTTTTTGAGCATTTTTAACGATTTTTTAATTGAGATATTAAACTTTTGAGCAAACATTCAGATTTGTGTATGTATATGCGTGTACACACATAAATAAAAACCCCTCACTCCCAATGACTATTCTCAAATATTTTAAAGTCATGGAGGGGCGCCTGGGTGGCTCAGTCGGTTAAGCGGTCGACTTGGGCTCAGGTCATGATCTCGCCGTCCGTGAGTTCGAGCACCGCGTCAGGCTCTGTTCTGACATCTCAGAGCCTGGACCCTGGAGCCTGTTTCAGGTTCTGTGTCTCCCTCTCTCTGACCCTCCCCCGTTCATGCTCTGTCTCTCTCTCAAAAATAAACGTTAAAAATAAAAGATTTAAAGTCATGGAATCAATCTCATTTAGAACTGCATTAAAAACTGTAAGATACCTAGGAATAAACCTAACCAGGGAGGTAAAAGATCTGTACTCCAAAAAACTATAAAACGGTTATGAAAGAAACTGAAGATGAGACAAAGAAATGGAAAAATAAGGGCACCTGGGTTGCTCAGTCGGTTAAGCATCTGGCTTCAGCTCAGATCATGATTTCAAGGTTTGTGAAATCAAGCCCTGCATCGAACTCTCTGCTGTCACCACAGAGCCCACTTCAGATCCTCTATGCCCCTCTCTCTGTGTCTCTCTCCCACTTGCTCTCTCTCTCTTTCAAAAATAAACAAAAACATTAAAAAATCCATGCCCATGGATTGAAAGAACAAATATTGTTAAAATGTCTATACTACCTAAAACAATCTACACATTTAATGCAATCCCTATCAAAACACCACCAGCATTTTTCACAGAGTTAGAACAAACAATCTTAAAATTTGTGTGGAATCACAAAAGACCTTGAAAGCCAAAGCGATCTTGAAAAAGAAAAGCAATGCTGGAAGCATCACATTCTGGACTTCAAGTTGTATTACAAAGCTATAGTCATCAAGACAGTATGGTACTGGCACAGACACATTGATAAACCCAGAATGAGCCCACTATTATGTGGTACATTAATCTTCAACAAAACAGAAAAGACTAACCAATGGAAAAAGATAGTGTCTCCAACAAATGATGTTGGGAAAGCTGGACAGCAACATGTAAATGAATGAAACTAGACCACTTTCTTACACTATACACAAAAACAAATTCAAAATGGATGACAGACCTAAATGTGAGAAAGGAAACCATCGAAATCCTAGAGGAGAACATAGGCAGTAACCTCTTTGACATCAGCCATAGTAACTTCTTACTAAACATGTCTCATGAGACAAGGGAAACAAAAACAAAAATCTGCAATTGGGACTTCATCAAGATAAAAAGCTTCCACACAGAGAAGGAAACCACCAATAAAACTAAAAAGCAAACTTTGGAATAGGACAAGATATTTGAAAATGACATATTGGATAAAGGGTTAATATCTAAAATCTATAAAGAACTCATCAAACTCAACACACACACACACACACACACACACACACACACACACACACACACCAAATAATCCAGTGTAAAAATGGGCAGAAGACACGAATAAACATTTTTCCAAAGTAGACATCTAAATGGTTAACAGACATATGAAAATATGCTCAACATCACTCATCATCATGAAAATACAAATCAAGACTACAGTGAGATATCACCTCTCACCTGTTAGAGTGGCTAAAATTAACAACACAAAAAACAACAGATGTTGGTGAGGATGAGGATAAAGGAGAACTCTCTTACACTGTCGGTGGGAATGAAAACTGGTACAGTCACTCTGGAAAACAATGTGCACATTCCTCAAAAAGTTGAAAAAGAATTACCCTACAATCTGGCAATTGCACTACTAGTTATTTATTCAAATGATACAAATACCAATTACCAATTTAAAGTATTTCAAATACCTAATTTTTATAGCAGCATATTAATGATAGCAAAAGTATGAAAAGATCTCAAATACCTATTGACTGATGAAAGCATAAAGAAGAGTGATATATATATATATATATATATATATATATATATATATATATGATAGAATATTACTCAACCATGAAAAAGAATGAAATCTTGCAATGACCTGGATGGAGGTAGAGTATATTATGCTAAGTGAAATAAGTCAGTCAGAGAAAGACAAATATCATATGATTTCACTCATGTGGAATTTAAGAAACAAACCAAATGAACATGGAGGTAAAAAGAAAGGCAAACCATAAAGCTAAGTCTCCATAGAGAACACACTGAGGGCTGCTGGAGGGGAGGTGGACAGGGGGATTGGACAAATGGGTGATGGGCATTAAGGAGGGCACTTGTTGGGATAAGCACTGAGTGTTATATGTCAGTGATGAATCACTAAATCTTACCCGGGAAACTAATATTTACTGTATGTTAGCTAACTGAAATTTAAATAAAAGTTTGGAAGATAAAATTGAAGGACAAAAGCAGAAATATGGAACCAACTGTGCTGTATTTTTCTTGCTGTTATTTCTTACAAAGTATAAACTCTTACTTACTGATCAAAGCAATATAAAAAAATGCCTTCAAAAGAAAATAATTAGAATTCAAAAGTGGTCTTTGATTTAGTCTATTAATGACAGTACCTGTTTCCCCTCTTCTTGATTATGAAAAGAATGTACAATATCCTGTGGTTAACACAGATCTTTAGGACAAATGGATATTGTTTTATACCTCCAGCCTCATACGAGTGGAGGGATTGTTGAGTGAGTGACTCATCCTTGATTTAAAATGGCCTTTTTTATTCCTGGGAATGATGATATGTGTTGCAAGCATAAGAGGATAAGTACTGAAAAGTGCAGTTTTATTTGTGTCCATTATTCTAAAAGTCTCTCTTCTATTACAGGTTAAAAATGGAAACCTAAAGTGTAGTTTTGTTTGGCCTAGGATTTTTAATCCAGAAGTGGTATTTTATAGATTAATCTATACTTTAAAAATATTTTAGGACTGTGTCAGTGCCTCCTGAGTGCTTTACTTACATAAAAAAATAGCATAAAATACCATCCATAAGAATAGACAATTTCCTTTCCTCACAGTTTGGTCTAATTCCAGATGCTTTAATGTCTTATATTATCAGTCCTGCTGTCCAAGTCATACCAGAATTGCAAATGGGCACATAGAAATAAATCATTTAAAGTAACTGCACCTAAGAGCACTTCTCGCTAGCACTAAAATACCCTGGATGCCAAAAATGCTACAGTAGTGACTTTCAGACAAGAAAATACACTTTTTTTAATTTAATTATTCTTCATATTATCCTGGGCAACTTGGTTATTAGAGCTGTATTTAAGCTGCAGAATTCATGTCAAAAAGATCAAGTTTATCAGCATCTTTAGCAGAAACAGATATAACAACTTTTTAAACACCAAGAGAATACCACAAACTAAATCATTCTGACTTACAAGAAACCAAGAAAATAATTTTAGAGATATTAAAATGCACCATACAGTGTCCTTGAAAGAATAGCTTTATTTTTGACTAATGAAATGTTACAAGTTGTTTTTGACACATTATCCTATAAAACAGATAATTATAGATCCCTATAAATGTAACAACAACCCCTCTACGACAATGAAGTCGAGTTTTTAGTAACTGGAAGATTCAGATGACAGAACATTCAAGTGTAACATAGCAAGGCTATAGCTTGATTGAAAAAGTAGCAAATGTCATTTGTATTAACTATTATATAGAACGAGATGGTCGTTTTGTGATTTGGACAGCATTCATGATTGTGTCTGTGTTCAGCACTGATTATGAAACAATCTGAAATTTTCTTTGATCCTCAGGGCCACAGAGGGGACTTGTCTGATGTTGGTGTCCTGTGAAGGTGTTTGTGTTTAGCAGGAGAACACAACAGCATACCTATGTCTATCAGGCCAATTTCTCACACTGAAACCTGATTGTGCCAGAATAGTTTCTAGCTATCAAGCTCCACTCTTTTCTTTCTCAAAAATTTTCAGTAATGAATCACATGTATGTTCTTAGAACACATCCTGCTTGTTAATGATATATTATTCTTTGGAACGGGTTCTATTTGTTAATGATATATTATTCTTGGTATGTATGACTGCCCTTTATATTTTTTAGTTGTCATTTATTTTCATAAGGATGTTTGGATGGTAATTGGTTTTCCCAATATTCTTGTCTAGTGTTGAAAGCAAGTTTATATTGACTTCACAATATAAGTTGCAAACCATTCCCTTTTTTGAATCCTATTAAAAAAGTTTGTATAAGTTTATATTAAGTTCTACATTTTTTAAATGTAAAAGCATTCAACAGTGAATATATGTGAGTTTTATTTTACTTTGGAAGAATATATTATGCGTCGATTCTATTTTATATACAATTGTCTCTTTATCTGTTTTTTTTAAAATAATTTTCCCAAAGAATTTTTCCTTACTCTTATTATTGTAAAATTACTGGTTTAATAATAATATTTTATGTCTGTTTAATATCGTAGAATTATAGTGGTGCCCATTTTCATTACATATTTTGGTAATTCCTTGTTCATTGTTTTTCCAGATCTCCTTGCTATGATTATATTGATTTTATTAACATTTTTAAAGAATTGGATTTGCTGGTTTTCTTTATTGTGTATGTTTTATCTTCTCTTTGTTATTTTCTTAATTTTCATATCTTTGGGTTTTATTTGTCCTTTTTTTCCCTGCTCTATTGATGGAAGAATAGATCATCTTTTTTGAGCTTTTCTCTTTTTCCCTCATATATCCATTTAATGCTAGAAAGATATTGAAATTTTAAATCTGTACACACCAAATAATTATTTCTAGCGTAGTAACCCTATACTAATGTGAACTACCCCATATAGTGGTTTTTTTGTCTTATTTTTTACTTTGTCTTATATTAGAACATCAGCTTTCTTTTATTTACTTTACTATGGTATGTTTTTTATAGACTTTATCTGGGTCTGTATGTTTAATGATGTGTCTGTTGTAAATAGTATTTACTTGATTTTTTGTTATTTGTCCTTTTTTTTACAGCTTGATAGTCTTTGTCATTTAGTTACAATTTTTAATTTATTCATATTTAATATAGCTATTATATATTACATTTTATGTGCACCATGTTATTATTTTACTTTTTTTTCCTGTTTAAGTCTACTTCTTTTTTGTTCCATTTGCTCTATTCTTTTCATTTATAAATTTGTTATTCTTGCTTTTAGTTTTTAGCTTATTGTTTCTCTATGTTCTTCTGAATCTTCTCTCTATGCTTTAAGTTATCCTAGAGATGACAACATGCATCCTTCACTCATTCAATTCTAATTCAGGGGCACCTGGGTGGCTCAGTCGGTTAAGCGTCTGACTTCAGCTCAGGTCATGATCTCGTGCATATCTTTTATTATTCTCTCATTTTAATCTGAAAGATGTCCACTTAGTAATAAAATATTTCAGTTGCAGGGGTGCCTGGGTGGCTCAGTAAGTTAAGCATCCGACTTCGGCTTAGGTCATGCTCTCATAATTTGTGTGTTTGAGCCCCGTGTCAACTCTGTGCTGACAGCTCAGAGCCTGTAGCCTGTTTCAGATTCTGTCTCCCTCTCTCTCTGCCCCTCCCCCACTCACGTTCTGTCTCTCTTTCTCTGAAAAATAAATAAACCTTTACAAAATTCTAATTCAGATTAGTATGACTTCTTCCTCCGTAATGTCAGAATATTAGATGGAATAATACATCTAGTATGTTTAACCCCTTCTACCTACTGCTTTATTTTTATCTTACATTTTACTTTTACATATATTTTAAGATTAAAAAAAACAGTAGTAATATTGTTAATGTAGGTTTTAGCAAGTGTTCATTTATGTCTATCCACATAATTTTCCTTTTCATTGCTCATTTTTTATAAATTTTTGTGTTTTCTGCAATAATTATTCTTATTCTACTTGAAGATCTTTCTAGTAAAAATTTATTGAAATTTTGGTGGCAGTTTCTGTCCTATTTGAAAAATCGTTTATTTTGTCTTCAATTTTGAGGGCTTGTTTTGGGTGGAGGTTGTACCTAACACTAAGTTCTAGGTAAGCTGGTATTCCCATTCAGCTCTTTCCAACACTTCATTTATTTAATTCCCTTTGGTTTCATTTAAAAATCAGACCTCAGCTTGTGAAACCTTTTGAGTTGGTGTATCTTTATTCCTACTCATTCCATCCATTGCCCTACAATTTGGTTTTAAGATTTTCTCTTTGTCTTTTCTTCAATAAATCAAAGATATATTAAGGTATACCCCATGTTTTCTTTTTTTCCCTTATGATTTTTCCTTGGATTTGACTTAACTTACTGCATTTATGGAGGAACGTCTAACAAATCTGGTAAATTACATAGTCATCATAGTCATCATCTGTGTATTACTTTTGCAATATTCTCTCCCTCTTTAATTTCTAAGGCACAAATTATATATCTCTTAGGTCTTTCCATTAGTGTCCTCCATTTTCCTGTCATTATTTTTCTTATTGCCTTCCCTCTGGGTGCTTCAATTGGGTTCTTTTCTATCAACATATTGTTTTTATTTACTACTCCTACTGTATGCTATTTGTCATCTGTTATTAAAACCTGCTAAGAAGAACCATATAATCCTCTCAATAGATACAGAAAAAGCATTTGACAAAGTACAGCACCTATTCTTGATAAAAAACCCTTGAAAAAGTAGGGACAGAGAGGAAATACCTCAACATCATAAAGACCATATACAAAGCCCAACAGTTAATATCTTCCTCAATGGGGAAAAACTGAAAGCTTTTCTTCTAAGGTCAAGAATAAGATAGGGATATCCACTTTCACCACTGTTATCTAATGTAGGCCTTGAAGTCCTAGCCTCAGCAAAGCAACCATACAACTAAAAGAAATAGAACACACACAAATCAGCAAGGAAGAATTCACACTTTCACTATTTGCAGATGACATGATAGAACTAGAACTGATATACAAATTCAGTAAACTCAAAGGATACAAAACCAATGTCTATACACCAAGAATGCAGCAGAAGAAAGAAATCAAGGAACTGATCCCATTTAAAATTGCACCAAACCCTATAAGATACCTAAGAAAAACCTAACTGAAGAGGTAAAAGATCTATATTCTGAAAACTATAGAACACTTATGAAAGAAATTGAAGATGATCCAAAGAAGTGAAAAAACATCCCAAGCTCATGTATTGGAAGAATAAACCTTGTTAAAATGTCTACACAACCCAAAGATGTCTGCAGATTTAATGCAATCCCTATCAAAATACCATCAGCATTTTTCACAGAGATACAACGAACAATCTTAAAATTTGTATGGAACCACAATAAGACCCTGAATAGCCAAAGCAACCTTGAAAAAGAAAAGCAATGCTGGAGGCATCACATTCTGGACCTCAATTTATATCACAAAGCTGTAGTCATCAAGACAAATGGTACTGGCATAAAGACAGACACATAGACTAATGGAACAGAATAGAAAACCCAGAAATGGACCCACAACTATATGGCCAACAGAGAAGAAAAGACTATCCAATGGAAAAAAAGACAGCATCTTTAATAAATTGTGTTGGGAAAACTGGACAGCAAAATGCAAAAGAATGAAACTGGACCACTTTCTTACATCATACACAAAAACAAGTTAAAAATGGATGACAGACCTAAATGTGAGACATCCTAGAGGAAAACATAGGCAGTAACTTCTTTGACATCAGCCACAGCAACTTCTTACTAGACATGTCTCCTGAGACAAGGGAAATAAAAACAAAACTGAACTATTGGAATTTCATCAAGATAAAAAGCTTCTGCACAGAGAAGGAAACTATCAACAAAGCTAAAAAGCAACCTTTGGAATGGAAGAAGACATTTCCAAATGACATTTAGCATAAAGGGTTAATGTCCAAAATCTATAAAAAACTTATCAAAATAACACTCAAAAAACAAATAATCCAGTGAAGAAATGGGCAGAAGACAAGAATAGACATTTTAACAAAAAGAGACACCCAGATGGCTAACAGACACATGAAAAGATGCTCAACATTACTCATCATTAGGGCAATACAAATCAAAACCACAATGAGATATCACCTCCCATCTGTTGGAAAGGCTAAAATCTACAATACAGGAAATAACACTGTTGGTGGGAATGCAAACAGGTGCAGCCACTCTGGAAAACAGTATGGAGCTTCCTCAACAGTTGAAAATAGAATTAATCTACAATTGCACTGTTAGGTATTTACTCACAGGATAGAAAAATACATATTTGAAGGGGTACATACACCACAGTGATTTTGGCAGCATTATCAACAATAACCAAATTACAGAGAGCCCAAATGTCCATCGACTGATGAATGCATAAAGAAGTTGTATATACAATGGAATATTAGTCAACCATAAAAAAAGAATGAAATCTTGCCATTTTCAATGACATGGGTGAAGTTAGAGAGTATTATCCTAAACAAAATAAATCAGTCACAGAAAGGAAAATACCATATGATTTCACTCTTCTGTGGAATTTAAGAAACAAAACAGATGAAATAGGAGGGGAAATCAAAAGAGAGGGGAAAACCATAATACAGACTCTTAATTATATGGAACAAATAGGTTTGCTGAAGACCTCGTGGTGGGGGGATATTGAATGGGTGATGTGTATTAAGGAAGGGGCTTGCTGTGATGAGCACTGGCTGTGGTATGTAAGTGGTGAATCACTAAATTCTACACCTGAAACTAATGTTACACTATATGTTAACTAACTGGAATTTAAATAAAAATGTGAAAAATGAAAAGAATCTTATTAACAGTATAATTATATATAACAATTAATAATAGTATATGGTGTAGTATATTATTATTATTATTACTATTATTATTCAGCCCTAGTATTACTATTTACCATATTGTTTTTAAGTTGGAATCTTCTATCAAAATTTTTTATCATTTCTTCTGTTTTTTTTTCTTTTTTCTTTTCTTGGGTTTAATATTCAAACACTTTAAAATTCTTTTTTAGGTAACTTTAATACCTAGATCACCTGTGGATCTGCTCTGTTATTTTTTCTCAATTATTGGATATGTGATATTGTCTTTTGTTGTTTTTGTTGTCCATATAAATATTATATCTATTGCCAGACATTAGGTGTTATAAAAAATGTAATGCTCCAGCGGGCTTATCATGCTCTGCTCTTGGGTACAATAATAAATGTTCAACATAATCCAATAAGACAGGTATGATGGATAAAAACGCTCAATAAAAGGCCCTGTTAAATCCCATTCTTCCTGCTATTCACCCTGGACCCCAGAGTTTTCCCCAATGAGTCTGGTATATTCATTAGAGCCCTTTTATCTAATGGGCCCCCCTTCATTGTTATTTCAACAGACCGCAGAAAATCTTGCTCTGCTTTTCAGAAGCTTTCCGTGTAATTATTTTTCCTCTTACCCCATGTAGCCCCAGTATAAGTCAAAAATTCTGAGGGAAAGATAATCATGTGTTTAAGACACTCAAATCTCCATCAAAAGTCCTCTATATACTTCTGAACTTCTACAACAGCCCTCTCTCTATTTTGTATTAAGCTTTACAAAGGATCCTCAGTCACCTGCCCCTGTTCAGAATTGGCAAACTTTTATGGCAGTAAAAGCAACTCTAGAGGGTCAGCGTCTTTCTCTGAGTTTCTTCATTCTCCAGTATTTTATCCCAGATCTTTTTAAGCAGAATTCTGCTGTGTTTGAATCAAGGATTTCTATATGTTACCTGACATCTTTAGTTTTCCAAGTAGGAGCATTCATCTGTTGCCAGATATCCCATCCCACCCAGAAGCAAAATGTATGTGACATTTTTAAAGACTATATAATGGACTCTAATCAGTGATGAGTAGTTTATATCTTAATATTTTTTACTTGTTTCACAAATATTCGCCATCGCTCTCTAGGTTTTAACTGAACGCAAGAAGTCAGGCTAGTGTAATCCATGTTTTTTGGCCCAAAGTTTTTTCAGACACAGGAATATATTTTCAAATGTGATCATTGAGTGGTTTTTCATGAATATTGCAAATTTAATTTTGAATGAAGTAATTCTAATTAGGAAAATTCTACACCATAACTCTACTGTATGGCTGGTATGAAGAACATATAATAATAAAGATAGTAATGATGATGATATTAATGATAATTTATTGGCATCTATTATGTTCCAGGAACTCTGCATATTTCTATGTTTAGACTACTTTACTTATTTTTATAGCATCACTTTAAGAGACAACCATTATTATTCACAGTTTCAGGAAAGGGTTTAAACTGATATTTAGGATGGTTCATTTACTACCCATAAGGCATAGAATCTGTAAATAGCCTATTTCAGATAGCACTGAGGCTGCCTTTTTCTGTTAAACTGTACAAATAAAAATACAGGATTAGTCTTTGAGGAAATGGACATTGCTTTGAGTTGCTAATTTCCTACATTTCTAGAACATTTTAACAAAATGTCTGAGTTCAGCAGCTTTATTTTATCAAAATCATATGGACTGCTCTATTTGCATGCTCTTGAGCAGAAGCTAACTTAAGAGAAAAATGATAAATAAATGAAGTGACACCCTCCTCTCAGAGATAGTGGAACATGCATGCCAAGGAAGGATATTCATTATGCAAGGAGTAGAATTTATTTCATTAAAAATTACACAAATAGTTTGAGGAATATTCAAAATTCAACTATACACTTTTACCAAAAATAGGGCTTTAAAAAATTTTGAAACACTTTTACTTTCGTACTAAACATTTCCACTCTGGTTCATTTCAGTCAATATTTTGTGCTTCCGTGGAAAGGTACCATAAACCTTGTTATAGGTAGCTAATCTAAATGAGGTAGAAATTCCAACAAACTCCGAGTGTAGAGAAAATTTTGCATGCTTTTATTTGTCAGGCCAGCATTCTTTCATGAATCCCTTTCAAAATATTTATAATGTCTTGGTACATTTTTCCAGAAACTGATAACTTCATCCATTTTTATTTAAAAAGGAATAGGTTGACAATTGTTACTATACTTTTTAAAGTATTAGTAGTTATATTCTTAAGTTTGTAGATAAACCACTTTCCATCTAGGAATCATTTTACTTTGTTATATTTCAAAAATATAGTGTGTTAAATAGCATTTAGAAAAGGCATCTGAATGTTTCATCCCAGAATGTTTGATAAGAAAAATATTTTTTTTAATTGAAGCAAAATGCACAATTATCTACACATGGGGAATTCCCTTATCTTTGCCAAATCAAAAGTTTCCATCACTTTAGTTCATTATTCCCAAAAGATCTGAACGAATGCACAATTTTGCACATCACATCTTAGACAGAGACCAGGTCTACATTTCAGTCCTAGAGCCCGGATCCTACTGAGGATAAAAGGTGAGCACAGAAAACTCATTCTTATCTTACACAGCAGCTTTGCAGCTTTTTTGGCACTTTGAATATTCTAAAGGATTATACTGAAGATGGGATTTTCTCAGGTGGTTATTTGTCCTGTTTTCATCAGACACACTAATATGCAACCCAGAGCAACTTTAGAAATATTTGCTTCCTTTTATCAGCTAGCATCTCTATTTAAGACTTATAGTAATGATTTGCAGAAGTTTTCATTTGTGATAGAAAGGATTTTTCCATTTCTTCTGTAGTAAGCTACCTGTAATTCTCTAGTGTTAGTTAAACTTAGTCTAATGGATTATGAAATAAAAATGCAATCATGTCTGGGAAAAAGATTTTCCTTTTTCTCTAAAACAGTGATTCTACTGGTAATCTTCCCTGGCTATCGGCAGCAATAATAGTCATAGAAACAATGTTTTGTCCCAAAGAGCAAAACTTAACTCAATATTTACAACAAAAAAGGTACAGAAGGCCCCAGATAAAGCTATAATACTGCAGTATTGATGGTGGGAAAACACATAATTGGCTCCCTTGAAAGCCTTATCAGACCACAAATATTAGCTCTTATAAAATTGTCCAATTAGGTCAAGATCCAGGAAAGGAAACATTTTCTCCAAGGCATTTTTGTTGTTAAAATAAAGTCAGTGAAATAATAACCTTTACTATTATTAACATTGTAACTCATAATCCCTATGATGAAAGAATGCTTTCCCTTAAAAGTAGACAAAGGAATATTAAAGCTTTCTTTTTTAAATGTCTGTCTTTTAAAAATTAGTTGATTTTTTAAGTTATGATAATTCATTTTTTTCTGATGACCAGCCATGTAGTTATCATTGCACTTTTTTTTCTTTTAGCATGAATTTAAGTAAAATTTGAGTCTCAGAACATTCAAGATATACACAAATATGACACAAAAAATTAAATTATGAAAGATGATTTTTATTAGTGATGTTCTTGCCATCATACAAAAGTAAGCAAATGCTTCTTCTGTAATAAAATCCATAGCATTTAGAATTATTTTTTTAAATAGTCAGATAAAATAGTGTTGTGCTTTTAATGTGTTTATTGCTAGGTGAATTTTGAATTGTGTGGTGCTCCCTCTTACCTCACAGCCTAGTGGCATCCTCTAAATCACTTGTGCCTGTTAGCTGTGCACAAAAAGACATCCCCTCTGGCAGTGGACATAGGCAGCCAGCTTGAGGGATATCAAATTTGGTATATCATAAATGCACTAAACTTCCTGAGAATGTTCTTAGATGGAAAGCATATTAAGAAGATGCTCTTCTATTTAAACGATACCAAGAAGTATCATGTCAATTGCTTAAAACCTGTATGTATGTGGGCATATATATCATAAATACTTGCAGATAAACTTGTTTATGTGATGTAAAAAAGAAAAAAGGATGTTATTGAAATAAATAATTTATCTTAATACCATTAAATAATTTTGTCTAGAATGCAGATTTCTCAAAAGACTCATTGCACAAGTGTTGCTCACACATTTATTTCTCATCAGGATTTACAATTTTATGAGCACTCAGCATACAGAAAAAAAGTTTCCTATGTTCTTGCCAAGAAGCACTGAACAGAAAAAAGAAAGAGAAAGCATTGACATTTAAAAGGATCAAAAAGTAAGATTTTCTTAAGTACTAAGTACAACATATTCAATAAATATATAGTGTTATTTATGTTTACTTTATTGGTGCAGCTTATCTTTTCCTTCAGTAAATTAGATTTTAAGTAGTATTAAAGTGATAATGTAAAATTTTCCTTAAGGCAATATACTATATAGTATTAAAAAAAAGAAAATTATTCTATGCATGAATATTTCTTATATGAAAATAACGCTTTAAGTTAAAATGGCTCTTTATTCAACACTTATTATATGATTAATATTTTTAGCTACTTAACAATATTGGGAAATAACATATATATGAAAATAGTATATTTATAATTTATTTGTTCCTGAGAAAATCTACACTTTTAAAATAGCTTAACTAGGTGAATACTATACTTCTAAGCTAGGTTATACTTTTAGAAAATAGTTTTTTATAATATTTATTTACACATGTGTTTTCTGATTTTCAGAAAATAAACTCTTTATGTGTTAATTTTAACTTATTATTGTTCTTGGTTCAAAATCATAGTTATTATACTCAATAATGTCATGATCTAAATTTGTAAACTGATTTTCACACATATACATTTAAAATATCATATATATAATTAAAATTTCTTTTGAAATGCACAATTTATTGTCAGACTCTGCAAAGATCTACATGTGGAGATAGCACATTTTTTAAAAATATAATTTATTACTCTTCTTATAAGTTGAAATATCACTACATGAAATATACAGTTCTTTAATATTGTTCCACTAAAATTACTATTCTGAGGAAAATGTATTTGACACTAGTCAATTAAATAAGAAAAAATATTCGCCATGTATCTTCAACTTTTGGTAATATGAAAAATAAATTATGGAATTGAGGGCAGTGACCTTTGAGCTTTACTGACCCTCTCACAGAACAGAGTATAAAGAGCATGTTTCCTGGCAGCATATGGACGTGTAGAGAATAGAGTATTTCTAAGATCTTGTGCTTTGTATGTAAAACAGGTTTTGTCTCTCCATAAGAAATCATCATTGTCAAACTTTGTTTTTAAGGGGGCGCCTGGGTGGCGCAGTCGGTTAAGCGTCCGACTTCAGCCAGGTCACGATCTCGCAGTCCGTGAGTTCGAGCCCCGCGTCAGGCTCTGGGCTGATGGCTCGGAGCCTGGAGCCTGTTTCCGATTCTGTGTCTCCCTCTCTCTCTGCCCCTCCCCCGTTCATGCTCTGTCTCTCTCTGTCCCAAAAATATAAATAAATGTTGAAAAAAAAAAATAAATAAAAAAATAAAAAAATAAAAAAAAAAAAAAAACTTTGTTTTTAAGGAGTTGCTTTTTAACCATTCATAACAAAATTACTCAAATTATCTTGTTTCAAAGATTTTATTCCCAGTTTTGTTTATGGTTATAAAAGCATTCTTAATAATTTTAGAAAATAGCATATGACAAGATATAAAGTATGGAAAAAAATACATTTGTAATAAAATAATTGAAGTGTTGAAATGATACATTTTATAGGAGATGCTATCATGTGTTATTCATTTATATATATTTCTGAATATCTCAAGTGAGGTCTGGCTGCGGAGCAAAAGCAGCAACAAATCCAACTTCTCAGCTTTTTAAACTCTTTAACCTACACAGTGTTAATACCTTAATCACTATATTTATATTCAGGCTTTAAAACAGAAGTTCTAAGAGGAAAAAACACAAACCACTCCATGACTTGCCTCGTACTTACAAAGCACAGGCCCAGAAATAAAATTTTATAAATGTATTTACCCCTCCACAGTAAAGAAAATAGTGGGGTCTGGGGAATATCTATTTTTAGATCTGCCTTTGGACATCTGGCCTCTGGTCAAGACCCCATAGATACTCCCTGGGGATAAAATTTCAGGGTAATGCCCAGCCTTAGCACCATTGAAGGAGCTGATCTGCCAATCCCATTATAATATCCTTAGCTCTCTAGCTTGGTACAAGGAGTATACACTCGACTTTTTCCTCAACACTGACGTTTGAAGCACTGAATATTGACCACATCCTTGGGAAGATTATCAACAAGGACAGAGAACTGACACAGATGATAAGTACGGAAATACCGTGTTTATTTATATCTTTGAACCTCTTTAAAATGTCTAAGAAATTGCTGCTCTACACATTTAGCCAGGGCTATAATTTTCTGATAAAAGACTGTTGATGTCTCTATGATATTGCAAATTTCTCCTTGATTTATTTGGGGGAGATCATTAAAGTTTTTCTTAGTAGGAGCTCAAAGAAAAGCATTAACAAAGAATAGGACTTCTAGGTTTTATGTAAAATATAAATAACAATAGCAACATTAACTGAAAGCTTATTATAATAACAATAGAGCAGTCTGAGCCATTTAAACACCTCCAAAATTCCGGAATGGAATAAGTACCATTTTACCCACACTTTAGATATAATGAAAATAGGCCTTATAAAGTTTCTAATAGCTACATATCTAATAAAACAAGAATGTAGGATTCAAACTCAGGAAATTTGAATTGACAACTAGCACTTTTAAATAATGGCAAATAATTGAAGACAACAAAATAACACCAAATAATGTTAGTAACCTGATAAAAGTAATTATTTTTACAAATTATAATAATCCTATAACCCTTTCCTTCTATTCTGTGTGCAAATTATGCATTTTTATCTGACAAGGCTCATGTCATGTAGTTGAGCAACTTTTCTTTGTTTACCCAACTTGTTTCAAATATATTCAGGAGAAAAGATTTTATTCTGTTCCCAGAGGAAAATGCAGATGAGCCTCATGACTTTTCAGGTTACTTTTATGTAATGAAGACTCATATTTTCCTTCAGTCGTTAAATGTTCTTACTTTGGTCATTGGAATGCCCACTCCCATGCAAATGTTAAACCTGTTCCTCTTGGGTCATCTGTGGTCAAGGACAGGGATGTGGTCAGCCTTCTCTTTCTACCCAATCTCTTCTGTCAGCTTGCCAAGTGTGGTTTCTGACCACATTGGGGTTGGTCTGCGGAAACAGAGTTAGGAGACGCACAAAAATTACTTTTAGCAAGCATTATTTCCACATCCCCTTGAAATCTATGAGCCCAGAAGTGTTTAAAGCTCTATCTTTTGAGGGAGCTTTAATGGCTTTTGAGGAACTCTCCACTGGTGGAGATCGCTTACCTGCATTTCCTTTGACATGAGTGATGCATTCAGCTTTGGCCAGTGACTCCCCATCGAATTCTGTTTTCTTTCCCTGGCCCAGTTCATATAAACTTTTCCTACAAGTGTTTACAATTCTTTCAGGTTTCTGTCTTTCCATTTGGCTAATATAAAATGCTAAGGAAATACCCTTTGATATTGCCTAAATGAAATATATATAATATGGGGGGAGGGGGATACACTTATTCTTTGTCTGCTTATATAGCTGCTAGCAGTTGATCTCTTGTTTTCTCAGTGTCTCCAGTTGGAGTCAGATATCTGTCCTCTGTGGTCCTCCAATTTGCCTTTCTGAGTCACCCAATTAATGCTGTTCTCATTTGGCTGGAAATGAAATGAAGACACCCCCAAACCCTCCTACTTGATGGAGGTATGAGATATTTAGAATGCTGGTCACTATCTCCAATGAAATCTTACTTAAAAATCCTCTGCCAGTGTCACAACTTTATCCTATTTATGTCCCCCATGTGCCTTTGACTTTCAGGAGTCATGTTTCTAGTCCTGGCCTATTTACTTTACTTGAAAGTAAAATATTTGCAATGTGGGCCCTTGTCAGTGTAGAATGTATTCATACCTCAGTCAACCCAAGATAGAAAGAACCCTAATTAGACATTCTGCACCACAAAGGAGTCAATCAATAAAACTAAAATACAACCTTTGGAATGGGAGAAGGTATTTGGAAATGGCATATCTGATAAAGGGTTAGTATCAAATCTATAAAGAACTTATTAAACTCAATACCCCAAGAACGAATAATACAGTTAAAAATTAGACATGAATAAACATTTTTTTTTTCCAAAGAGGACATGCAGAGAGCCAACTAACACTTGAAAAGATGCTCAACATCACTGATCATTGTGGAAATAGAAATCAAAACGACAGTGAGATATTTCCTCACATCTAACAGAATGGCTAAACTCAACCACACAAGAAACAACAGATTTTGGTGAGGATATGTAGAAAGAGGAACCCTTTTGAACTATTGGTGGGAATGCAAACTGATGCACCCACTCCGGAAAAAAGTGTACAGATTCCTCAAAAAGTTAAAAATAGAACTACCCAATGATCCAGCAATCACATTACTAGGTATTTATTTAAAGAATACAAAAAAAATACTAATTCAAAGGGATGCATGTACCCCAGTATTTTTAGCAGCATTGTCTGCAATAGCCAAATTATAGAAACAGCCCAAGTGTCCATTGCCTGTTGAATGCATGAAGAAGAGATGTTATACACATACAATGGAATATTACTCAGCAATAAAAATGAATGAAGTCTTGCCATTTACAATGACATGGATGAAGCTAGTGTTATGCTAAGTGAAATAAGTCAAAGACAAATACCATTTGATTTCACACATAAGTGGAATTTAAGAAATAAAACAAAGGGGCAAAAGGAAAAGTGAGAGAGAGGCAAATCAAGAAACAAACTGTTAACTATGGAGAACAAACTGAAGGTTATGAGAAGGATGGTGTGTGGGGAGATGGGTGAAATAAGTGGTGGGGATTAAGGAGGGCACTTGCTGTGATGAGCACGAGGTGTTGAATGGAAGTGTTGAATCACTAAATTATACACCTGAAACTAATAATATACCATATGTTAACTGGAATTTAAATAAAAACTAAAAAAAAATACAAAAGAAGGAAGTGGGTTAATACAAAAAACAGAAGAAAAAAAGCTTTAAAATAAATAAAATAGAAAAGGAAGGGAAGGGAAGAGAGGAAGGAGGGAAGAAAGCAAGCAAGAAAAAAGCAAGAAAGCACACATTTTTATATGAGAAGTCATCTTCACATGAAAGGACAGAGATCTAATCATTTTATAGAGATGAGAAGGAAAAATAAATTAAGGTTCAGTAAGTGTAACTTATTTGTGGCTGGAATAAGAACTATGCGAAGAAAGTCATATGATGGGATACGTTGGAAAAAAATCTGTGTGGAACAATTAAGAAAAGGCTGCATTTGTGACACCATTTAGAATGCAATGAGGAACCACAGAGAGCTTTAAAGATAGTGAGTTACATCCTTGTTATATTATTTAAAATATCTGACAGCGTAATGTAAGACGATATAAGAAGAGGAAAGATGGAATCAGGGAAAAATACAAAGCAGGAAGCATGGTATTCTAATTGAAAATTGATGAGGAACTGAAATTCAACAGCTGTAGATGATTGTGAGAGAAAAGAAATCTTGAGATATATTAAGAAAGCTGATTTTATAGTTTCTTTGAAAAAATTGGGTGTGTTTGTGTAAGATGGAAAAAAATGTAATAGAGGCTCCTGGGTGGCTCAGTCGGTTAAGCATCTGACTCTTGATCTTGGCCCAGGTCATGATCCCATGGTTTGTAAGTTTCAGCCCCGTATTGGGCTCCTCACTAGCAGTGCGGAGTTTGCTTGGGATTCTCACTCTCCCTCCCTCTCTCTCTTTCCCTCTCCTATTCTTTCTCTCAAAATAAATAAATATATATTAAAAATTAAGTAATAATTTAGCTATATGTATACACTCATGAAGGGAAAGCCACTTTTTCTTTCTGAGAATAGCATGAATTTCATATTGTAACAAAAGTATTTTAAATTATTCTTATGAATTCTTCCAATGATACAGTAGCAAATGCTGTGGATTCCCCTCACCCCAAACCCCCATCTTTTCAGCACTTATAGTGGCTGTATGCTCCTTATCAGTCTTCTCTGCCTGAGGGCTGTGTCTCCAGGGAGCTTCATACACCTCAGTGCGGAAACAGGTAGACTGTTTCCAACAGGTAGACTGTTGGGAGAGTGAGACTGTTAATGTCACTCAGGTCCAAGCAAGATGACTGTAACGTTTCTTCTCCGAAACATCTCAGCAGAATTGAGATTTATTCACCAACAGCAATAACTCCCTCAACACACCCTTTATTAGCTTTTCCCAGTCTTGTCTTATCTAAGTCCTCACTTTTGCTTTCTGGCATCATCAACCAATATACTTGCCTGCACCAAGGCCTTTAATGAGGGCTCATTTGGAAGATATTCCAAATGAAGACCAGTATCAATTGCCATTGATCCTGCTATAATTATAAGATTCTTTGATAGGTATGGAAATAAGGTAAGACATACAAATTATTACTACATAATCCATGATTAAAATATAGTCGCAGGACTCGAGAACAATTATGTGCTTTAGACTTGGACATCAGTTTATCCAGTAGAGTGTCATCATGTATTACACTGATATTTAAGATTATTTTTCACCATTTCTGGAATTGCCCCTTGCACTTGCCTTTCAAATATGAATTATAATCACGTTTTCCACAATGTCCCTTTTTTGAAATACTAGGGTAAATATTATGACACAAATGAAGTCATTTATTAATTTGGTGATTGAGAAATTATAAAACACAGCTATCTGGAATATTCCTTATCTAGGCACTTTAGTAATATAGACATTATCTTCATAATATTTTATTGCATCTATATTTTGCTTAATCTACTCTTAGTATGGTTCATAAATTTATTTATCTCCAATAAAGATTTATAGGAAGGCTGATAATTGTACTTTAAATTGGCATAAAATTTACAGTCATAGTGTAACCAAGAAAATATCGATTGGAGTTTTAATGGTGATTGCTAAAATTATAATATGATATTTACATTTTGAAAGTTATCAAAAGTTTTCAAACAAGGACACTTTGATAATCAGTTCAAGGTTTAAATTTTAAGTTTCAACAATTGTTATCAAGAGCCACCAGGAACCAGGATGGCAGAGAAAACTGGTTTCCTAAGTGTCTCTCCATATGCCCAAGTATATGCTAGTCTTGACTGCGAAATAGACCTTGCAGCTCATCTTAAACTTTGCTTGCCTGCATAGTAATATTCCCTTGTTGTTCCAAAATCTATTTTCATTGGCTTTCAGAAGTTTTGTTTTGCTTTTTTCTTTATTTTTTTGAATAAGGATTCCGTTGTATGTCTTCTCATCTAATTACTGATATGAGTAATTGTTGAAACAAGTGATTCTTGCTTCCATAACAAAGTAAATGAGCCAGTTTGCTGGGCTAATATAAAATCAATTATTATTTATATCAACTTTGTTATCATGCAACTGCTTTGCTGGCTAAATAATTTACAAACCTGTCAATGAAAGAGAACAATTCAGTACATCAACTATCAAGATTAAATTTATCAAATCCTTTTACTTTAGTGACAAATTTTAGAAAATTTTCTCATTAAAACAATCTCCGTTCTCCTTAATTACATGGCCTCAGAATGTTGGAGTTTTTAAAGCTATATTTGCATAAATCTAACCATGGTTGCCTATCAAATATTTTTCAAAAGCTTCTCAATAATATTTCCTTTTATTTCCTTTTCTGTGGGGATGCTACAGAGGCATTATGCATCCAATAGGAAATAATTTGTCAGCCAAACCACATACCAACCTAATTATGCCCACCTGGTACATAGGAACTCTACCCATGTGCTAAAAGCGTTGAAATGAATACGCTGTCTTTTTTAATGCAATAAACAGTGGTGTGGAAATGTGATTTTTTGCTTGCTGCTAAGTTTTATTAAATGCAAAAGAAAAAAATAACAAGGTTTTCAAGAATCATAAAAAAGATTAAAGCACAAAATATGGCAAATCCTTCATAAAATCCACTAAGCATTCTAAATTTAGAAAGGTACATCTTTGGTATATGGAAAGAGACAAACTGCTAAATTGTCTTAAAAGGAAGTTTCCAAGTTTCTAGCATGATATATGATGACCTATTGGGAAAAAATATTTATTTTTTGAAAAGGCTGCTTGCTCAAATGTTATTCAGTTGATGAATTGTAAGTCCTATAGTTTTCATCAGCATGCTGGATGTCAATTCTACTTTTTGCCTGGGATGTTATTTCACCTGAAAGCTGTTCAGTGGCACACAGACATCTGTGTTGTCCTGCCGATTAAGAGTCCAAGTGATCTGGCAGGCATTCAAAATGATTAGCAATAGAAAACCTCATTTGGAAAAGAGAAACATTCATAAGGACCTGAGTTCAGTGACTTTCCTTTGTGTCTAGACTGCAGGAAGAAGAAAAAATTTCATTTTTAAACTTAAAAGAACACATTTTGAGAGAAAATATTGATAGTTTTGATGTATTTGTTAATAGCAACTCTATTTGGTGTAGAGTTAATAGCAACTCTACATTTGCCTTCTCCCTTTACTGTTAGCATCTGAAGAGCTTTGCAATATGACAAGTATATTGCTTTACAGTTTTTCCCTTACTGTCACTCATAGATTTTACATGTTTCAATTAGTTTAATTTGTTATTTACTCAACATTGGTAAATGTTTTGTAAAGCTTATCTTGAAGATTCTTAGCAATTTAACATTGTTCGAGTTTTCTAGTTACAGAATTGTCCCCATACTCTGTCAGCCATGTCCATTTACATTCTGATTATAGCCTGCATTTCTGACCTAAAATGTCTTCTCAGATTTCACTATGTGATATTCATTGATTCAATCATTATCTGTTATTTTATGATTTCTTCCAGTGCATATTTTCTGAGTGTGTAATTTCTGTAATGGTTTCCTGGCAGACTATATTGCCCCAAAATATTCAGTATCACTTTCCTTGAGATGATAATACATACCAGTCGTTCCTCTCAGACATCATGAGATGATTTGCCGGGGCTAGTGGAATGTGACATTTGTCGCTTCTGAACAGAAACCTGAAGAGCGAGTTCATGGTTGACATATTTTCCTTCTATTCTGCTTTTGTGATAGGAAAATGCTTTAAAGAGAACTGTTACATCAAGCAAGGTCCTGAAAAAGCACAAAGAAGAATAAACCCTTAGTCAAATCACTATGAACACGTAGAGTGGGTTAGAATAAACCTTCATTGTAAACCACTGAAATGTAGCATTGTTTTCTATTGCAGCATAATGTAGCCTATCATGCCTGAAACAGGACTTACTATTTTAAGAGTTAAAAGATGCTGGGATCAGGGAGGATCTTCACTGGCAGGCAAGGTGTTGTAACAGAAAAAAACGAAAACAAAAACAACAACAACAACAACAACAAAAACTTGTACCCAAATCCTTCTTCCACTTTTTGAAACTCATTTGGTCTTGTGCAAATCGCTTTATTCGTGAGCTTCAGATTTTGTATATGAATGCAATTTCTAGTGAAACAAACATGTCAGTGGTTCTGGGGGAAAGAATGATGTCACTCCCAGGCCCAATTTTATTCATTTTAATAAGCAATTACCTAACTATTTTGGCTGGTAGAAACTTCATACATGAGAAGTCTGTCAGTTGTGTGCTAATTCAGAGAAAATATGGTAGAAAAACTTTTTCTTATTATTCATATGCCCTACTCTTTATAGTTCATAAAAGGAATGTCATATACTGCAAGAGCCTGGTTATTATTTGTATAATGTTATAATTGTGACATCACATGATTTATTGGCTTTTCACAACAGAATCTGAGGACAAGGGATAGAAAGGCTAATTGAATTCAGTTATGGTGACAACCTACACTGACTTGAATCAACACTAAGTGAAATAGCAATAAATTAAAAATGCAAAAATGAAAAATAGAATTCTCATAGCAAAACTTTCTCCTTGAAAACAAAGGAGAAGTATACTGATTTATCAAACCATAGAAATAATCTAGCTATCTTTTTGAGAATTGGTATATATATATATATATATATATATATATATATATATATATATGCTTTCAGTTCAAAGTATTCCTCTTCCAGGATTAGTTTTATTTGGTCTTTTTCTTATAGCATTTGATATGCAAAGTATATGAAAATAATGCCAACAGTATTCAGGTAAGAAAAAGAAAGAAAGGAAAACAGTGTGGTAATTTGGAGAGTTAAGCACCAGTTTAATGGATTTCTGTTATTTGGTTCCAACAATCGTTTCTTGTAGGAATGAAAGAATATAGATTCAGTGTCACTAAATATTCCCAAAGTTTTCAGAGGTAATCAGATATCTGTATATTTACACATAAAATCTTTTTAATGTTGTCATGAATCTAAACCTACATAAGATTTATTTCAGCAATGTATAGATCAAACAAAATAATAAATATATCTTCAGGTGGACAATTTGTAATAATTAGTCTATAGATTTATAATTATCAGATATTTATAAATATCAGTTAACTATAATTATCATTACTATAAAGATTTATAATTATCCATTAATGGAATTATATGGAAGCATTAAGGGCAACATAATAATTTTCTTCAGATGGGGCTTCATTTTGGTGAAGAAAGCCATTACCAATATCCAAGATATTGCAGAGCAAGTCCATTATTTTGTCTCATTCTGGGATGCAGACATCTTAGTCCAGACTGTTATAATGTCTTCTCAGGGCTAATTTTTTTTTTTATTGCTTCCATTCTTATTCCTCCCAAATGTTTCTCACAACAGTCAGAAAGATATTTATAAAATATAAAAAACCATTATACTACCTCCTTGTTCAAACCCTCTACTGATTTTGCATTACAAGTAGAATCAATAGTAAAATATTTCCTTTTGCGAGAGAAACCCCTTTTATTTACTGATCCTGCTTCACCCTCTGAAGCTACCATGTATCCTTCTTCGATTCTCTAGTTTCTTTCCACTCATTGAAAGCATCAAATTTTCTTGCTAGGAACCTTGCCAAACTTTTTTAAATTGGGGATTATTTCCTAAGCTTAAAATTATTTCAAAGCTTAAAATGAATAATCACTGTCCAGTTATTCAAAAAATCACTGTATCAGAATAAGCACTTTCACATTACTAGTTTGCAGTTTTCATACTTTGTCGTTATTTGTCCTTATTTTGCTTTTTAAATGATTTGTTTTCCTGTTCATAAGAACTGAAGTTCATGACACCAAGGAATTTTTCTGACATTCATAATTTTACCCAAGATAGAAAAGTGTGTGTGTGTGTTAAGCACGGAATAAAAATATGCTTTTGCTTAATATGTCCTTCCATATTGATGATGGAATTAGATATATAATATCCAGCAGTCTGAATTTCTTCACCCATTAATTGAAACTACCTGTTGAAAAATGTAAATATCTACCTTACAACCTTTCTTCTTCACCTTTTCCTTATATAATATGTAAAAATTATCTGATTTAGCAAGGTTATTTTTATCTACTCATGCCTGATATTATGGAGAACCTGTGTGTTACCAAGAAAGCAAAGATGTAAAGATCCATCTGGAAGTATTATAATATTTGTTATTGGGTATCATCTCTCTCACTATTTCAGCATAGTTATAATTTTACTCTACAGTCCTGACAACTAGATTATAATGATTTGAGACATTTAAGAAAATAATAATATTTGTGACTTACCCTGGAGTTTCTGGTAAAATTAGCTGAAATTTAGGGATTTAGCCTATGTCAGTACTTTATGACAGCTTACTCATGTTATTCTAGCCAGAATAGGAGAACATGGGAACAAATGGCCTATTTGAAGAAAAGGTGGAGCACCTTCTAACACAGAGAAGGAAGGATATGTCGATTCTTTCAATACTTTCAATTTAAGAACATTAGAGGGAAAGAACATAATATTTCAGAATATTTCAGTAAAATAAGAAATTTTTAACATTAATAAGTATTCTTTTTTTAAAATAAGGTGTTCTTGGGGCGCCTGGGTGGCGCAGTCGGTTAAGAGTCCGACTTCAGCCAGGTCACGATCTCGCGGTCCGGGAGTTCGAGCCCCGCGTCAGGCTCTGGGCTGATGGCTCAGAGCCTGGAGCCTGTTTCCGATTCTGGGTCTCCCTCTCTCTCTGCCCCTCCCCCATTCATGCTCTGTCTCTCTCTGTCCCAAAAATAAATAAACGTTGAAAAAAAAATTTTTTTTAAAATAAAATAAGGTGTTCTTTGAACTAGGGACCCCTTCTCACTTTCTTTTGTTGATAACACTGGACATCATCCATCTTTATTTCCTTTATGATTTTCAAAGAACTACACAAATTTCTTTCAGATAGAGTTTCTCATCACTCCGCTTTCATTTGATATGTCGGATTTATATATTTTCCATATTGGCAAAGAGGTGGTGCTTTTGACAATATAATAGAATTGATTTTGCCTTAGTTCAGTCTTAGCCTTTACATGTTAGTGGTGCATCTTATTTTATTTTACTTTATAAATTTTTTTAATATGTATTCATTTTTGAGAGAGAGAGAGAGAGAGTACAAGCAGGGGAGGGGAAGAGAAAGAGGGAGACACAGAAACTGAAGCAGGCTCCAGGCTGCTGAGCTGTCAGCACAAGGCCAGATGCGGGGCTTCAATTCATGAACCGTGAGGTCATGACCTGAGACGAAGTCAGACGCTTAACCAACTGAGTCACTCAGGCACCCCAGTAGTGTATCTCATGTTAATGTTTTTTTAATTAATTAATAAGGAGGCATATGTTCTTGCTTTTTTAATAATTAATAATCTAAAGATTTGCCTGTGTTAGGAAGTTGGAAAATGTTATAAATTTTATTTTTATATGAAAATCTCCAATGTTTCACAGAAGAAGGAAAAAAGAAGTTGTTAATGAAAAGAAACAGCTAAGCAACAGCACACACTACACAATGCATACAATACAATGGTCAATAATATTCACCAAATACCTAAAGGAATACTAAAGTGATAGAAATTGTTTATTAGTACCTATGCAAACTTCTAAATCCATGAAAACATTAGACATCATGGTTATGTTTCTTTTTTTATTGTAATATAATGAAACACCTTTTATACAAAGATGTAAGTCAAAAAGCACATGGAACACACAAAAAAGATTCTAAATCTATTCTGAATAAAGTAGAAATGAAAGAAAATAGAATATAAAACAAATGAACTGACTGTATTTGTTCTTTTCTCAATCATAAGAGAGCCTAGATTTTAAACAATCCAGAATAAACGATTTATTCACTAGTTCTTTGAAAAAATGTGTAACAACTTTTTGCTATATGTGATAGAGACATATCACCCCTTTCTTGATTACCAGTAGCTAACACACTAGAAAGCTAAGGTTTAAACATTAATCATTAAAATTCAAAATAGTACAAGCCATACAAATGTCTCTAAAAAAGTACTATAAGAATTTGGAGTTGGGAGACATATTTTCAGCTAAGGTAATCAGAAAACTATTAAAAGAAAGTATCTTTGAGGTGACTTTTTAGGTAAACCAATCAAGAACAAAAAACAATAAAAGAATGGTATTTCAGATAAATTCAACTATAGTTGTATAAAATTGTAAAACTCATTCAAGGGAATGTCAACCCTTTAGTTAGTTAGAGTTTGGGTCAATGTCTGTGAGTACAGGAAAATAAATATATACTGAATAAATTGACTAAGGGAATTACTCTGGAAAGATAAATTGAGGCCAGTCTAAGGCTATTTAATAATGGGCCTATCAATTTGTCTTTTATTTTACTGAGAAGTATTTTAAGGGTTTTGAATAAAGAGGTCTCAATCAGACAAGCAATTTGTAAAAATCTGACTATAGATTACAAAATAATTTCAAGGAAAATGTTGTAAGTAATCAGGAGTCTAAGAGAAAGAGAGTCTATGTATTAAAAAGTACATCAATTGGGGCGCCTGGGTGGCGCAGTCAGTTAAGCGTCTGACTTCAGCCAGGTCACGATCTCGTGGTCCGGGAGTTCGAGCCCCGCGTCAGGCCGTCAGGCTCTGGGCTGAAGGCTCAGAGCCTGGAGCCTGTTTCCGATTCTGTGTCTCCCTCTCTCTCTGCCCCTCCCCCGTTCATGCTCTGTCTCTCTCTGTCCCAAAAATAAATAAACGTTGAAAAAAAAAATTAAAAAAAAAATAAAATAAAATAAAAAATAAAAAGTACATCAAGGTTGTAAGAGGCAGAGATGTATAGCAATTTTGTTTTTCTTCTTTCCATTTAAATACAAGTAGATTCTTTTTTTTAATTTTTTTAATTTTAATTTTATTTATTTATTTATTTTTTAAATTTACATCCAAATTAGTTAGCCTATAGCGCAACAATGATTTCAGGAGTAGATTCCTTAGTGTCCCTTTACCCATTTAGCCTATCCCCCCTCCCACTACTCCAGTAACCCTCAGTTTGTTCTCCGTATTTATGACTCTTTTCTTTTTTGTACCCCTCCCTGTTTTTATATTATTTTTGTTTCCCTTCCCTTATGTTCATCTGTTCATCTCTTAAAGTCCTCATATGAGTGAAGCTATATGATTTTTGTCTTTCTCTGACTGACTAATTTCACTTAGCCTAATACCCTCCAGTTCCATCCACATCATTGCAAATGGCAAGATTTCATTCTTTTTGATTGCCGAGCAATACTCCATTGTGTATGTATACCACATCTTCTTTATCCATTCATCCATTGATGGACATTTGGGCTCTTTCCATACTTTGGCTATTGTTGATAGTGCTGCTATAAACACTGGGGTGCATGTGTCCCTTCGAAACAGCATACGTGTATCCAATGGATAAATGCTTAGTAGTGCAATTTCTGGGTCATAGGGTAGTTCTATTTTTAGTTTTTTGAGGAACCTCCCTACTCTTTTCCAGAGTGGCTGAACCAGCTTTCATTGCCACCAACATGCAAAAGAGATCCTCTTTCTCTGCATCCTCGCCAACTTCTGTTTTTGCCTGAGTTGTTAATGTTAGCCATTCTGACAGGTATAAGGTGGTATCTCATTGTGGTTTTGATTTGTATTTCCCTGATGATGAGTGATGTTGAGCACTGTTTCATATGTCGGTTGACCATCTAGATGTCTTCTTTGGAGAAGTGTCTATTCATGTCTTTGGCCCATTTCTTCACTGGATTATTTGTTTTTTGGGTATTGAGTTTGATAAGTTCTTTGTAGAATTGGATACTAATCCTTTACCTGATATTTCATTTGCAAATATCTTCTCCCATTCTGTAGGTTGCCTTTTAGTTTTGCTGATTGTTTCCTTCTCTGTGCAGAAGCTTTTTATCTTGATGAGGTCCCAGTAGTTCATTTTTGCTTTTGTTTCCCTTGCCTCCAGAGACATGTTGAGTAAGAGTTGCTGTGGCCAAGATCAAAGAGGTTTTTGCCTGCTTTCTCCTCGAGGATTTTGATGGCTTCCTGTCTTACATTGAGGTCTTCATGCATTTTGAGTTTTTGTGTATGGTGTGAGAAAGTGGTCCAGGTTCATTCTTCTGCATGTCACTGTCCAGATTTCCCAGCACTACTTGCTGAAGAGACTGTCTTTATTCCATTGGATATTCTATCCTGCTTTGTCAAAGATTAGTTGGCCATACATTTGTGGGTCCATTTCTGAATTTTCTATTCTGTTCCATTGATCTGAGTGTTTGTTCTTGTGCCAGTACCATACTGTCTTGATGATTACAGCTTTGTAGTATAGTTTGAAGTCTGGGATTGTGATGCCTCCTGCTTTGGTTTTCTTTTTCAAGATTGCTTTGGCTATTTGGGGTCTTTTCTGGTTCCATACAAATTTTAGGATTATTTGTTCTAGCTCTGTGAAGAATGCTGGTGTTATTTTGATAGGGATTGCATTGAATATGTAGATTACTTTGGGTAGTATCCACATTTTAACAATATTTGTTTTTCCTTTGTAGAAGCACGGAAAATTTTTCCATTTTTTGTGTCTTCTTCAAGGTCTTTCATAAGCTTTCTAAAGTTTTCAGCATATAGATTTTTCACCTCTTTGGTTAGATTTATTCCTAGGTATTTTGTGGTTTTTGGTACAACTGTAAATGGGATGGATTCTGTGATTTCTCTTTCTGTCACTTCATTGTTAGTGTATAGGAATGCAACTGATTTCTGTGCATTGATTTTATATCCTGCAACCTTGCTGAATTCATGAGTGAATTCTAGCAGTTTTTTGGTGGAATCTTTTGGTTTTTCCATATAGAGTATCATGTCATCTGCAAAGTTTGACCTCCTCCTGGCCAATTTGGTTGCCTTTTATTTCTTTGTGTTGTCTGATTGCAGAGGCTAAGACTTCTAATACTATACTGAATAACAGTGGAGAGAGTGGATATCCCTGTCTTGTTCCTGACCTTAGGGGGAAAGTTTTCAGTTTTTCCCCATTGTGGATGACATTAGCGTTGTGTCATTCATATATGGCTTTTATGATCTCGAGGTATGATCCTTCTCTCCCTACTTTCTTGAGGGCTTTTATCAAGAAATGATGCTGTATTTTGTCAAATGCTTTCTCTGCATCTACTGAGAGGATCATATGGTTCTTGTCCTTTCTTTTATTGATGTGATGAATCACATTAATTGTTTTGCAGATATTGAACCAGCCCTGCATCCCTGGTATAAATCCCACTTGGTCGTGGTGAATAAATTTTTTAATGTGTTGTTGGATCCGGTTGGCTAATGTCTTGTTGAGGATTTTTGGATCCATGTTCATCAGGGAAATTGGTCTATAGTTCTCCTTTTTAGTGGGGTCTCTGGTTTTGGAATCAAGGTAATGCTAGCTTCATAGAAAGAGTTTGAAAGTTTTCCTTCCATTTCTATTTTTTGAAACAGCTTCAAGGGAATAGGTGTTAACTCTTCCTTAAATGTTTGGTAGAATTCGCCTAGGAAGCCATCTGGCCCTGGACTCGTTTTTTGGCAGATTTTTGATTACTAATTCGATTTCCTTAGTGGTTATGGGTCTGCTCAAATTTTCTATTTCTTCCTGTTTCAGTTTTGGTAGTGTATATGTTTCTAGGAATTTGTCCATTTCTTCCAGATTGCCCATTTTATGGCATATAATTGCTCATAATATTCTCTTATTATTGTTTTCATTTCTGCTATGCTTATAGTGATCTCTCCTCTTTAATTCTTTATTTTATTTATTTGGGTCCTTTCCTTTTTCTTCTTGATAAAACTGGCTAGTGGTTTATCAATTTTGTGAATTCTTTCAAAGAACCAGCTTCTGGTTTTATTGGTCTGTTCTACTGTTTTTTTGGTTTTGATAGCATTAATTTCTGCTCGAATCTTTATTATTTTCTGTCTTCTGCTGGCTTGGAGTTTTATTTGCTGTTCTTTCCCCTGTTCCTTAAGGCATAAGGTTAGGTTGTGTATCTGAGATCTTTCTTCCTTCTTTAGGAAGGCCTGGATTGCTGTACACTTTCCTCTTATGACCGCCTTTGCTGCATCCCAGAGGTTTGGGGTTGTGGTCTTATGATTTTCATTGACTTTCATATACTTTTTAATTTGCTCTTTAACTTCTTGGTTAGCCCATTCATTCTTTAGTAGGATGTTCTTTAGTCTCCAAGTATTTGTTACCTTTCCAAATTTTTTCTTGTGGTTGATTTCGAGTTTCATAGCGTTGTGGTCTGAAAATATGCACGGTATGATCTCAATCCTTTTAGACTTACATAGGGCTGATTTGTGTCCCAGTATATGGTCTATTCTGGAGAACGTTCCATGTGCACTGGAGGAGAATGTATATTCTGCTGCTTTAGGATGAAATGTACTGAATATATCTGTTAAGTCCTTCTGGTCCAGTGTGTCATTCAAAGCCATTGTTTCCTTGTTGATTTTTTGATTAGATGATCTGTCCATTGCAGTGAGTGGGATGTTGAAGTCTCCTACTATTATGGTATTACTATCAATGAGTTTTTTTTATGTTTGTGATTAATTGATTTATATATTTGGGTGCCTCACATTTGGTGCATAAATGTTTACAAAAGTTAGGTTTTCTTGGTTTATAGACCCCTTGATTATGATATAATGACCTTCTGCATCTCTTGATACAGACTTTATTTTAAAGCCTAGATTGTCTGATTATAAGTATGGCTACTCTGGCTTTGTTTTGTTGACCATTAACATGATATATGGTTCTCCATCCCCTTATTTTCAATCTGAAGGTGTCTTTAGGTCTAAAGTGGGTCTCTTGTAAACAGCATATAGATGGATCTTGTTTTCTTATCCATTCTGTTACCCTATGTCTTTTGATTGGACCGTTGAGTCCATTGACATTTCGAGTGAGTACTGAAAGATATGAATTTATTGCCATTATGATGCTTGTAGAGTTGGAGTTTCTGGTGGTGTTCTATGGTCTTTTCTAATCTTTGTTGCTTTTAGTATTTATTTATTTATTTATCTCTCTCTCTCTCTCTCTCTCTATATATATATATATATATATATCTTTCTCTCTCTCTCTCTCTCTCTGTATATATATATATATATATATATATATATAATTTTTTTTCATCTTTTCCCCGCTCAGAGAGTCCCCTTTAAAATTTCTTGCAGGGCTGGTTTAATGGTCACGAACTCCTTTAAGTTTTGTTTTTCTGGGAAGCTTTTTATCTCTCCTTCTATTTTGAATGACAGCCTTGCTGGATAAAGAATTCTTGGCTGCATATTTTTCTTATTCAGCACACTGAATATATCTTGCCACTCATTTCTGGCGTGCCAAGTTTCTGTGGATAGGTCTGCTGCAAACCTGATCTGTCTTCCCTTGTAGGTTAGGGACTTTTTTTTTTTTTCTTTTGCTGCTTTCATGATTCTCTCCTTGCTTGAGTATTTTGTGAATTTGACTATGATATGCCTTGTTGATGGTTGGTTTTTGTTGAATCTAATGGGGGTCCTCTGTGCTTCCTGGATTTTGATATCTGTGTCTTTCCCCAGGTTAGGAAAGTTTTCTTCTATGATTTGTTCACATAACTTTTCTACCCCTATTTCTCTCTCTTCCTCTTCTGGAACCCCTATGATTCTGATGTTCCTTTTTAACGAGTCACTGATTTCTCCAATTCTTAAATCGTGTTCTTTTGCCATGACCTCCCTCTTTTTACCTGCTTTTTTAGTCTCTATAAGTTTGTCCTGTATATTGTTGATTCTCTGTTATGCCTCATCCATTCTTACAGCTGCTGCATCCAACCATGACTGCAGCTCAGTTATAGCATTTTTAATTTCATTCTGGCTAGTTTTTACTTCTTTTATTTCTGAAGAAAGGGATTCTAATCTATTTTCAACTCCAGCTAGTATTCCTATTATCGTGATTCTAAATTCTTGTTCAGACATCTTGCTTGTATCTATGTTGGTTAAATCCCTGGCTGTCGTTTTTTCATGCTCTTACTTTTGGGGTGAATTCCTTCGTTTTGTCATTTTGAAGGGAGAAAAGGAATTAATGAGGTAGAAAAATTAAAATTAAGAAAATTAAAATTAAAAAATATTAAAATTAAAAAATTAAACACACACACACAAACACAAATCAAATAAATGATACTATATCCTAGGTGTGTTTTGGTCTGGGTGTTGAAAGTGATTTGACAGATTAGAGAAAAAAAAAGGAAGGGGGAGGAAAGAAAAAAGGAAATCGTTTGAGAATTTGAAAAAATGAATACACTGAAATAGAGTAAAATGAGATGATGGGAGTAAAATAGAATTTGAAAAAATATACACAAACTAAAGAATATAGTAGAAAAAATATTAAAGAAACTATTTTTAATAAAAATTAAAAATAAATATGATTTTTTTCTTTTTATGTATTCAAGAAAAAGAAAAGAAATGAAAAAGAGAAAAAAGATAAAAAAGAAAAAAGGAAATCGTTTAAAAATTTGAAAAAGTGAATACACTGTAGTAGACTAAAATAAAATGATGGAAGTAAAATAGAATTTGACAAAATTTACATAAAAGCAAAAAATATAGTAAAAAAATTTAAAGAAAAATGTGTAATAAAAATATGTAAGAAAAATATGTAATAAAATATAGTAATAAAAATTAAATAAAAATATTTTTTTTTTAAATTTTTTTTTTTTCAACGTTTATTTATTTTTGGGACAGAGAGAGACAGAGCATGAACGGGGGAGGGGCAGAGAGAGAGGGAGACACAGAATCGGAAACAGGCTCCAGGCTCTGAGCCATCAGCCCAGAGCCTGACGCGGGGCTTGAACTCACGGACCGCGAGATCGTGACCTGGCTGAAGTCGGAGGCTTAACCGACTGCGCCACCCAGGCGCCCCTAAATAAAAATATTTTTAATAAAAGTTGAAAATAAAAATAAATTTTTCTCTTTCTGTATTCAAGAAAAAGAAAAGAAGTGTAAAAGAGGGAAAAAAAAGAAAAATATTAATAGATGGAGTTGGTAACAGATTGAAGGAGGACTGAAATTACTTCGTTTTCCCCTAGACATCAGTCTATGTAGTGCTTTATCGTCCATAAATTAAGCCAGCAGTGATGCTTGTGTTCTTGAAGAGAAAAGTTGGTCCAGTTGGGCAGGGCTCAGTGAAACTGCTCCACTCTCCACTTGATGGTGCTGCTAGCCTACTGGGGTGGATTGTCGCAGTGCTTGTAGGTGCGTGTGCGTATGCGCATGCGTGGGAGTAGTGAAAATGGCACCACCCAGCGAGCCAGTCTGTTCTCCCCAATCAGCAATCGCACATCCATCCTCTGTCTTCAGGTTTCGTCCACTCCCCATTTTTTCACTCTGCGTAACCAGGCCCCAGGCAGTACCTTTCTCCCAAGTTTTGTCTCAGATGCGGCTGTTTTCCCTGGTCCCTCATTTCTGAAGGACTGCGGCTTTGACCTGTTCTGCCCCTCTGCGGGAGGGTGTCGCCGAGTAATGGCTAAACGAGCAATGGCTGAATTTCAGCTGTACCCAGGAATGCTTACTGGGCCCTATTGTTGCTGGTGTCCTGAAACTGGCCAGGTGCCAGCCCACCCCATAAAAAGTTTGTGAGATAGTGTAGCAGCAGCATTTCAGGGATTATGTAAAATCACAACAAATCCAGCACCAGGCTTCACCCTTAATGACATTGCCCCAGCACCAGTGAATGTGGCTGCCTTCCGGGGTCTGCTAGAACCAGGTGGCTTCAACAGTCTCTACCAAATGTCCTTCCAGCAGTGGAAAGGCTTTTCCCCGTGTGGCCCGAGAACTTCCTGGACCCCTTCTGTTCCTGGGGATTCGCCTTTCCCACCAGAGCACCATCAGGTATCGACCTGTGGAGTTGCAGACTTTGTGCTTCCCTTGTTTGCAGTCTTAATGGAATTTAAACACTCTCCTTTCTCCTTTCTCCCTTTTATTTTAGTCCCTGCACCTGTTTCCAATTTTCCACTTTCTCTCCAGCTCCTTTTGGGGAGGAGTGCTTTTCCTGTATTCCCCCCCCACCCCGTCTCTTTCCTCTCTCTGCTCACAAAAGCACCTCCCTTCCTGCGCCTTCTCTCTTCCCAAGTTCACCTCTCTGCACTGAGTACCTGCTGAATTCTGTGGTTCAGGTTGTGCAGATTGTTGTGTTAATCCTCCAGTCAGTTTTCTAGGTGTGTAGGATGGTTTAGTGTTGGTCTGGTTGTATTTCATGGACAGGAGACACACAAAAGACCACATGCTGTTATGCCATCTTGGCTCCTCCCCTAATTATAAGTAGATTTTAACAGCATGAACAGCTATGGTGTCATTATGAAGAAATCTAAAAAGACAAGTTTTAAGACTTTGCTTTATTATATAAATATACATATACATACACACACATATATATTTCAATTTAAACAAAGCTCTTGCATTAGTAACTTTCTCATCTAAGATACATAACAACAACTGAGGAAGAAGAAAAATAATATAACAACTGTTTGATAGAGAAATCTAAGAATTAAAAACATTGAGATATATTTGACACAAAAAATAAAAAAAAATATTTAAGAATCATTTATCAACATATCCAGTAGGAATTAATCCTTAATTTTTTTCTACTATCTACATATTAATGTTTCAAGTATTTTGGAAGGTAGCCAAACTAATAAAATCGATTTATCTTGGATACATATTTTCACAAACATCTCATAATCTTCAGAACTTGATGAATAATGATGTTTCTTGACACCAATGCTATTTTCCTATCCAATTGGCTGACAAAAAACCTATTGCTTAATTGCTGGATTCACTGTAGGTCACACGTATTTTGCTTCTAATTGGAGCTGAAAAATACGAAACTTAGATTTCATCTGCAAAGAATGTAATTTTCTGGATTTGTTAGGAGTTAAACAAGTTTAACTCTGCAAACATCCTCTTCTTGCAAGAATAGTAGATAAAAGCACTACTAGAAAGCACTGAGGAGGAAAGTCAACATTTCACCTTTAGAAAAGGGAATAAGTGGAGTCTTATATAAGAAATTTGGGAAAATGGCTAATCACTGACAAGCTCTCATTATGGGAACCCTGGTGAGAGACAGGGGCTATGAGCAAGTTCAGTACCTCAGAGAGGGTGACAGACATTTTGCGTTAGTATCATAGGATTCAGAACCATGATCTTGGAATGCCTAAGTATAGGTGAAAATTTCTCTGATGTTCCAAACTAGGAAAAGGATATTGTAGCAATTATCTCCAAGACTGAAGTCCCTAAAACAATCTTGTACAGTTATTTCCCTATGAATATGCACCTAAGTCGTTTACATTATTTTCACTTACATTTAAAGTTGTTTGAGATGAAAATTTATGCAGTATGATATGATTTCTATAAAGAAATTCTCCTTTGTGGCATTACATAAGATTCTGTAAATTCATTAGCGAAGCAACAACAGCAACGTATGAAGTTTCATATACATTCATTACTGTCAGTGGCTCTATTAGCTTCACATGATGCTATATTTTTTAGATTTTGCCTATATGATCAGTAATAATGTCACTGTTCTTTTACTCACCATTTCCTATTTATCATTCAAGGTACGTTTTCATATTAATTATTTGGAGTTTTCAGTGTCTTGTCTGCTCATATACTTGTTAGTCAATTGACTATTTCTCTTTTTCTGAACAATTTGAATAAACTCTTTACATTTAAAAATATTTAAGTGTGGGATCTGAACCTGTAAACCTAGAAAAAAAACACATAGGAAAAGTTATATAACATTGGTATTTTATTGATTTAACCCAAAGGACTTCTATGATTTATTCATATATAATAAGGCAAGTTCCCATCATTGTTTATCTTTTTTTTTTAATTCTAGGGCCATTGTTCTTTTATCAAAACCTTAATAATATTTTTAATACAAGAATAATTTATACAAAATTACATGATATTCTCATGACAATTTTATTTACATATGCATTCTTTTTTTAAATTCTTTATGAACATATTCTTATATTCCCAATGCAATCTACACAATTGATGCAATACTATCAAAATGTCACCAGCATTTTTCACAGAGCTAGAAGAAACACTCCAAAAATTTGTATAACCACAAAAGACCCTGACTAGCCAAAGCAACCTTGAAAAAGAAAACAAATCTGGGTACATCCCATTCCTGGACTTCATGGTAAATTACAAAACTATAGTCATCAAGACAGTATGGTATTGACACAAAAATAAACACATAGATCAATAGAAAGAATAGAAAACCCAGAAATGAGCCCACAACTACATGGTCAACTAATCTTTAACAAAGCAAGAAAGAATATCCAATGTAAAAAAGTCTCTTCAAGAAATGCTGTTGGGAAAACTGGACAGCAACATGCAAAAGAATGAAACTAGACCACTTTCTTACAACATACACAAAAATAAATTCAAAATGGGGGAAAGACTTAACTGTGAGATAAGAAACCATAAAAATTCTAGATGAGAACACAGGCAGTAACCTCTTTGATATCAGCCATAGCAACTTCCTTCTAGATATATCTCAATCAAAAGAAACAAATTAAAAAATAAACTATTGGGACTTCAGCAAAATAAAAAGCTTTTGCACAGTGAAGGAAACAATTGACAAAACTATAAGGCAATCTTAAGAATGGGAGAAGATATCTGCAAATAATATATCTGATAAAAAGTTAATATCCAAAATTTATAAAACAAAACACCAAAATAATGAATAATTCTACTAAAGAATGGACAGAAGACATGAATAGACTTTTTTTTCCAAAGAAGACCTACAGATGCCCAACAGACACATGAAAAAATGTTCAATATCATTATCAGGGAGATAGAAGTCAAAACTACAATGAGATATCACCTCACACCTGTACTAATGGTTAAAATAAAAAAATGCAAGAAACAAGTGTTGGTGAATATTTGGAGAGAAAGGAACCCTCTTGCACTGTTGGTGAAATTGCCAACTAGTGCAGCCACTGTGAAGAGTATGAAGATTTCTCAAAAAATTGAAAATAGAACAACCATATGATCCAGCAATTGCATTACTAGGTATGTACCCAAAGAATACAAAAATACTAATTCAAAGGGATACGTGTACACTGATTTTATAGCAACATTATATACAATAGCCAAAGTATGGAAAGAGCCCAAGTATCTGATCAATGGATAAAGAAGAGATGGTATATAGATTATTGATTTAGATATAGATGATATAGATATAGATATGGATAGGATATAGATATAGGTAGATACACAGATACAGATATACAGATATATAGATACATAGATTCATAGATATATAGATATATACATAATGGAATAATAATAAGCCATAAAAAAGAATAAAATCTTGCCATTTGCACTGATGTGGTTGGAGCTAGGGTGTTTTATGCTAAGCAAAATAAGTTAGAGAAAGACAAATACAATATGATTTCACACATATGTGGAATTTAAGAAACAAAGCAGATGAACATAAAGAAAGAAAAAAAAAAGATAGAGGGAAGCAAACCATAAGAGACCTAACTAATGAGAACAAACTGAGGGTTGATGGAAGAAGGTGGGTGGGTGATAGGCCAGATAGGTGATGGTATTAAGGAGAATGCTTGTGATGAGCATTGGGGGTGTTATATGTAAGTGATGAATCACTGAATTCTACTCTTAAGAGTGATATTACATTGTATGTTAACCAACTATAATTTAAATAAATAATTGAAAAATTAAATCAGTCAGGGAAAGACAAATACTATATGATTTCAGTCATATATGGAATTTAAGAAGCAAAACAAATGAAAAAAGGGAAAAAAATGAGAGAGGCAAACAAGAAACAGGTTCCTAACTAAAGAAAAGAAACCTATGGTTGCCAGAGGGGAGATTGGGGAGGGGAGGCTCGGGGGGGGGGGGGGTAAATAGGTGATGGGGATGAGGAGTGCACTTGTAATGAGCACCAGGTGTTGTTTAGAAATGTTGAATCACTATATTGTACACCTGAAACTTATATTACGCTGTACATTAACTGGGATTTAAATTAAAACTTTTATAAAATAAAAAATAAAATAATAAACCAGTAATTCACTTTAAAAAAATATATTTTATGCCATTATATCTAAATTCTGCTTTATAAATTGAAGTAGGATTTTTTAATTTCACCAAGTAGTTCCTGCATTTCAATGTTAAATTTATTCCTAAACATTTCCATAATTTTTGTTGTTAATATAAATGCAATGATTTAGCTATTTAGCTTCCTAAGTAGTTACTGATAAAGCCAAGATAGATTTTTCATGTATCTGATGACCTAAAAATTCTTTCGTTAATGTTAGGGGTTTTTTTGTTTTGTTTTTTTGCTTTTTGTTTTTTGTTTTTTGTTTTTTGTTTTTTCTAGAGCTGGGTTTTCTCAGGTTTAAAATTTATCATCCACAAACATAAATTCTTATTTTCTTCTGGTGCCACTAGGACTTCAAATCAAGGTCCAATAATCATGCTAAGAAAAGTTAGTCCTCTCAAATTCTGGCATTACTCAAATTCATTTTTATATTTCCCAAATTAAGAAGTTATTTGCTGTTGAGATTTGAAAACAGTATTAAATGCATGGTTTTATTTTATTCTCACTTTATATAGAATTTGGATAAGAGATAGTTGCTCATTTCTGCATCTAATATTTCTACATCTAAATCTAAATACTTCTACATCTAAATATTTCAACATCTAATGATATGAGTGTATTTATCCCTTTTCATATGTTAACAGTAATATATTTCTTAATTTAGGCTTATTCTCATATATCAGGGATTTTTTTAGTAATGTATTTTTCTTTTAATTTATTGCTGTGTTTCCTAACTTTATGTTTAAATAGTTTTACCATAATGATGCAATAATTGCAATAAGATTATTCTATAATAATTTTCTAAATATTCTAAATTTATATTTGTATATTCTAAAATATACAATTTTCATTGTATAACATATCACATGTTTACATTATATTTATGTTAGCTTTATACATTGATTTGGAAAGAATTCCATGTATTCTAAGGTAATTTAAATAGTTTTAGGTTTGTCAGCCATTTAGATTGTAGATATCTTTACATTTGACCTTAATGACACTTTCAACATTAAAGCTTCAATTACATTTCTAATTGGTTCTCTGTTAATTTTTCCATCACAATTTCCACTTCTTTGGGTTAATTTTAATGAACTGTATTTTTGTTTTGAGTCATCTTTGATTTAAAATATATTGCATGTTCATCTAGATGTAAAATATATTTTTAATATATTGGCTCACCATGTGACTTTTTTCCCCTCAGAACAATTAATAAATGATAATCATGAAAGTGTGTATTGGTCTTTAATTCATGGTGTTAAATAAATCACTGAAGAATGGGCCATAAAATATGAGACACTCACAATTTGGAAATCTTTGATATGTCACAAAATGTTAATTTCTGTTGCTGCTATTGTCATTGATTTTGTTTTTCTCTTGGAGCATGTTGCAGTCATGATTAAATATTCAAAGAAAGCATCTCATTTTGCAATTCACACTGTTACTGTTAAGAGGATTTGATTTCCTTTTCCTGAAAATAATTTGATATTTTACTTGCCTTCCATGATTGCAGAAATAGAGACTTTCAAATATATAACCTTAGGATCTTTCAGGAGAAAATAAAAAACGGAACTTGAGTGCTGTTATTTTATCATTGTCATCAATACCATCATCCTTCAAATATGAATAATTTCACATAAAAGTTTTCTTGAATCATAATAGGCACTATTATTGCTTTGTAGTGATCTGTCTGTTATGGAATATAGCTGATAATTATCACTCTGAAGTGAAAATGCCATTTCTTCACACATTATTTCCTTTGAAACGCTTTGGTGTGACAGAACACAGTAAAATCATATTATAGTGCTGATATTAAAATCATGACATTTCCTGAAATATACTGAAAAAAATACAATTTTTTACTTTGTTGCCCCTCAAAAGTATTCTGCTTATTTGGTGACTTTCTTTTTGTAATTTCCTAGTAAATTTCATAATATAAGAAATAATTGCCAGAGAATAATTGTCAAAAAATTCCAAAAATTTTAAATTTTTTGACCTTTTTATTCATCTTCAGTAATACTATTATGTTAATTAAATATTAAAACACTTTTAATAGTGTAGTTTATCTTCCTTCTCTAAAGCAGCTCTCAAGGATTTTATCTAGATAAATAATACACTGATTATGAATTTTTGCAAGACATTTAATATGTATAATAGTTAACACATACATAAAAGTAGGCACTTAATCAGGTTTCTTTCAATCCTCAAATTGTGTTATCTCTGGCTTAGCTTGGGTCAACAAACCAGATGTTAAGGATCAAATAAGAGAATTCTATATTGATTTTAAGAAAATAAAACAAGTCACGTAATTTAAGTTGGCTGAGCTAAGTTTGGAAAATAATGCCACCCAATGGGACCAAATTCTGGAACATCAAACCGAAAGTAAATCTGGGTCAGTTTTTTCTTTTGGTATGCGAATTAGAAGTGTAGAAAATAAAAACTGTATGTATATAAGCAACTAGAAGTTCTAGGATTAAAGGAGTCAGAAAAATAGATGTAAACTTCTACACTAAAAGTGAAAAATAATAACAATAACAAAAAATATCTAACAGTTACTGAATACTTATGTGTCTGGCACTCTGCTTTATATGAATCATCTAAATTGACCCTCAAAATAATTGTACCACGTAGGTAATACTCCCATAGTTATGTTACAGTTGAGCAATCTTTTACTTGGAACCATGAGGGGATAGTTAATTTGTGTGATCAGTCAATTAACCTCCAAAATGTAAACTTTGTTTTTTAATAATCAAACTTTGCCCACTTTAATTATAATCTCTATACCTACATTACTGATAGTTTTGAATCTGCCAAAGCATTATAGGTTTTGCATACATTTTTATTTATGTGTATTAAAATCAAGCATTTCATTACGTGTTATCCTCATTGTACAAATATGAAACTGAGATCCAGACATAATCATTACTTGCTCAGATTCACCGAGTTATTAATTCACAGAGCCATAATCGGCCTCTATGACATAATTTCTTCTTGTCATTCTTCAACATAAATACTTTTAATACAAAAGGATTTGAGGAGTAGCAGGACTGAAAGAAGACCATAAGAAAATATGGATAATATAGAAGCGTATTATCTCTTTGCATTTTACCATCCTTATCTATAAAATTAGAATAACTATTACCTAATTTATAGTAACATTGAAATAATTAAAAAAGAAATTATATATTAAATATTTATATTCTTGTGGGGATAAAGTAAATGCTAAATAAATGTTGGTTTTCATTATTATCACAATCAACCATAAAACTAAAGTATCAAGTGGCATTACAGGAAAAATCACAAACAAAACACAAAAGAAAAAACTTCATAAAGATGATTATTCACTGACTTGTACACTTAAAATGACAAATGAGGTAATAAAAATGTGAAAAAAATGTTTACCAGTGTTTGGGAATGACAAGTACACACACACACAAAATAATGCTTGATGAGAATTATACAATGGAATCTTCCAGGAGAATAATATTTTCACACTGAAGTATTACTGGACTATTATCCAGCCTTTCGGCTGGCACTCTCTGTTTTTTAGTACTTATATCTAGGTCATTGTCACAGACTATGAGTCTGGAGTTCTCTTTTCCAACAAGAGAGTGTATGCAGAATTGAATACAAGACAGGTTAATGTCCTGGAGGAGATAAGAGCCATGAACAGGGGTTTCGTCTCTTTATTTATTGAGCTTACAAGATATTACCCATGTGGTGAAAGTGAAGAAAACGACATCTCACACATGTGGTAAACATGAAGAAAATACTCAGTAATCATTAAATTGTATGTGTAAGAAGCAAAGGGTCTGTGGGGCAAGTGGAGTTTGTGATAAAGATGCATTGGCATCAGATGGAAAGTAATTTTACTCATGACCCCATTATAATATCTCACTACCTAGTCTTGGGCGTTTTCACCCCGTGGTGGCGGCTCTCTGCCCTAAGATTTTTTTCTAAGCCATTTATGTAAGTAGAACCTATTTCCCCACAGGTCATGTTTCATCAATTCATATAGATGATAGATAGATGATAGATAGATAGAAGATAGATAGATAAGATAATAGATGACAGATAGGTGAAGGTGTGTGTGTGTGTGTTTGTGTGTGTGCATGTGTGTGCTGATGTGTTTATGTCTCTCTCACAATTTAGCAATCAATTCTTCCACTATTCAAGAATTAGTCATTTTATTCAAGGAAGGGTTACCAGGCTTCCTAAGTAATACAAATTAAAAAAAACAAAACATTTGGAATAAAGAACATTCTTAAAGAAAATAAATGTGGATGTGAAAACGGCTAACCACACTATCCATAATTACAGAGAAATAAGAAGGCTGCGTAAGTCTTGATAGAGAATTCTTTAAGCTAGAAATACAAAACAAAGGAATGTTTCCATCAGTGCTGGAGTAACCACTGAATAATTTACAGCTGCTTTTCTTTAGGGAAGCAAGTAATTATTTTCTAACCTATCAGCATAGATTATCAGGTTTGTGCATTTGTATAAAATTGCTTTATTGTATTTATTATTATAATTTGTGATTTTATTTTTTGCTATTCAAGAACTTTGTTATGATTTAAATGGCTTGCACGAGGTCGTTCTTTGGAGACTTTGGATTTCTAGTAAAAAATCTTTTCTGAATTCTTTTTTTTTTTTTTTTTAATTTTTTTGTTTTTCAACGTTTATTTATTTTTGGGACAGAGAGAGACAGAGCATGAACGGGGGAGGGGCAGAGAGAGAGGGAGACACAGAATCGGAAACAGGCTCCAGGCTCTGAGCCATCAGCCCAGAGCCCGACGCGGGGCTCGAACTCACGGACCGCGAGATCGTGACCTGGCTGAAGTCGGACGCCAACCGACTGCGCCACCCAGGCGCCCCTCTGAATTCTTAATGTGAGTTCTTCACAATGTACTTTAAAAATATAGTTTAATAATTCTGTACTTGTAAAGCCAAATATTAAATATTTCTTTTTACCTTTATATACTTTATAAAATTTTCTCAGAAAAAAATGCAATAACATTTTGGTTAATCTTAATATATATTTAGGCAAGCCATTTTAAAATTCTATTTTAAAGAGAGATTTCTGTTTCCATTAAGTTGATTTTAAATAAAGTCACAGGAAATTATTCAGTAGAGATCATGATTACAGGATAAAATTATTTAAAGCATCATTTGATAATGTTCTTTTTCTCTGGAAGACTAACATTTAGGAATCATTTCATGAAATCACATACTACCTTTTACTTTTGTAATGTAGGAAATAAGTCTTTCTGTATCACAAAATATGTGTTCTAATTTTACTAGGTTCAGAGTAAAAGCTTTGAAGGCAATGGCTTCTCCATTTGATGAATAAAAATCATATAAATAATTGATTTGTATATGCAATTCAGAAACAGTTTATCTAAGAGTGTGTATGCATTTTATTCTGATTTCATGAGTTCCAGAGTCCAATGATTCTGATCGCTGAATTTGGACTGAACTCTTAATCTGAAGTCTTTTGAATTCCTAATGAATTTCACAGTACCATTATCATCAATCAAAGCTATTTTCTTTTATTGTTATTCATGTTTGAGTCATCATAAAATCACAGTGATCTGGCAAAGTAGGTAATATGAAACGCATGATGATTGAAAGCCATAAAGTTTGAATCACTAGTTTGTATAAGGTATATGATACCCTCAGTTATGTTTCTTAAGCATTTATCATTTTAAAATTTAGAAAATGTATCAGTTGCATAGCTCACTGATCCAAAGTGTTGAACCAAATAATATATCACACTGAAGACAGAATAAAATATAACAAAATGTCAAGATCCTGTTATAATTTTTTTAGTCACAAATTTTGCTTGTCTTTGGCTCTTACCTTTCTTGTTACAAAACAGATATAATTTAAACTGAAAAAATACATTGCTGTCATACATAATACAAATATTCTTCCAATCAGGAAGATCTTAAATGGCCCAAACAGTTCCTCTATCTATAGTCTCAAGTCTAAGATTTTCCTCATAAGTTTCTAGACACATGGAGAATAATGTAATCTTCTCATTATGTAGATAAAAATAATCAGCCACTATTTTCCTAAGTGTTTTAGCTGGAAAATTATTTAATTGTATATTTATACTTTTATCAAATAAATTGTTTTGGAAAAATATATTTGAGGATAATTATTATTATATTATGTGCTATTGTAGGTATTTCTTAGGTGCAGCACAAATCTCAAGAATATAGAAAGCAGAGATTTCTCATTTTACTTGAGTAAACTTTCAAAAATTATTTTCATGGAGCATCTTTCTAAATATATGTTCTGTGATGGCACAGAGTTAGATGAGGCTTTGGCAAAATATATTCTAAAACAAAAGCATCTAAAGGAAAACAAAATGCCCTTATGCTTACTTTCCATTTATAGATGTTTCTTTGAAAACATTACTATTCCTCTTCTATTTGCTTTGCTCTAGAGACAGAATCCTAAATGTTAAACCATGTTTGACTACACAAACACAGCATTGCATGAGTGGCTATCCCATGGTGCTCTTTTATTTCTCACAGAGGCAAACCCTAATACAGTGTTCTGAACAATTCTATTTGGGTTGAGAAACTCATCCATAGAACCCAGAACCTTGGGATCTTGGCCTTTTGTAATCCTTTAAATCCCAACAGAACGGAAGCAGAGATGAATTTGTTAGCCTCTACAAACCAGAGTTAATATTTGAGTTACTGGTATGTGATTACCTGCTGTGCCAATTACAGAACCTGGTTAATTCTGCATTTCATTACTCACAGCAGTGTTAGGCATATTTAAGTTGTGTCAGTTCAACAGGCCTGGCATATCTAATAGAAATTGAAGGAACTAGCAGTATAAAAGAAAAAAAAGTGATGTTTGCAGATAATGTCATTGATATAAAATTTAAACATTGCATTTGAGATTGTATCAGTGGTGACTCATTTCTTATTATGCTTGCTTTTTTGCTTAGATTTTCACAGTGTTGAATGAATAATCAAATTTAAGTAGTTTTCATTTGTTGTAGGAATATGCCCATGCAGGATAGATCCTCACACCTTTCTTTCCAGCAATATACAATTTCAAACTGGTAGCATATACCCTGAACTCAGCAAAACAATCAAAGACAAAGTTCAGTCTGATGTGGAATTCAAGGAAGGATTAGAGAGGATAATGAAAGCGTATATGTTGAATTATTACAAAATGTTGATGAACACACTTCTCTTAGGTCAAATACTCCCTGTATGCACTTCAGCCCATTTCACCTGGCCTCCTCAGGGATAATATTCTAGGAATTATTATTTCCTTTAATTTTTGCATTATTAATCATCACATCTATTTTTATCATGCATAGAGAGTAAAATTATTATAAGTCCATTATTAAGTTATAATTAAGCTTCTCAACCCACATTCTGCAATTGCTACAACCTCATTATCCTTTTCCTCTTTACAACAAAACTGTTCCAACTATTTATATTCTCTATATCTAATTCTTCTCCTCTTTTTTATCTTCTACATCTGCCAATTTGTTGTTGATTATCATCACCTACTGAGTCTTCTCTTGTCCTTCCATCAATGATCCCATTGATACTTTATTCTGATCCAATGGCTGCTTGGTTCTCCTCTAACTTCACCTCTCTGCAAGCATTACCATAGAAGATCACTCTTTGCTCCCTGAGACACTTTCTCTTACTACCTTCCACAGCATACATTTTTCTGGGTTTGGCTTTACATCACACTCCCAATCTCTACTTCTGGTTCTTCCAGCCTTTCCAAGCAGTGGAGGGCTTCAGAAATCATTTTCACACCTCTTCTCTACCATTTACTCTGTAAATGTTCTAATCCATCTTATGGTTTTTGAATACTAAAATACACTGACAACAAATTAATGCCTCCAATGAAATTTTCTTCTGAACTCCAGGTTAGTATATTTGCAGTTTAAATTCCCTGTTTAATAATTGTAAAGTCTGTATCGTATCTGAATCCAGTTCTGATTTTTTTTTGTTTCATTAGACTATATTTTTTCTTTACTTTTAGCATTTCTTATAATTTTTTTGAAAGCTGGACATGATAATTTGGATAATAGAACTGAGACAAATAGCTCTTCAATATGAGGTCTTATATGATTCCTGGCTAGTGGTTGGCAGTGTTTAATATTTGTTGTAGGTTTAAGTGCCAAGGCTTCAATTTCCTCTAGTGTTCTTCTGTTTTCTTCCTCCATGCTGTATTTTGACTTCCCTAAGGCTCTTCCTTAAGTAGAATCTATCTATATTTTGCAGCTCATTGAGCTGGAGTCCACTGTGAGTATACTGGATACTGGAGTCCTAATGATGTGGTAACAAGGTGTCAAGGGCAAAAAGCATTCTAGCCCTATGATTACATGTCAGTCTTTTAATAAGCCTGTGTATCTGGTCTGTGACCTTCATAAGGATTCCTTATCCTCATCCACATATTTATTTATTTATTTTTCCTTATCCACATTTTAAGTGATACAAGAAGTATAGAATGAGATGGCAGGAGGTAAATATCCTTCTCCCAGGTAGAATGGAGTTCTCTCTGTCTCTCTCTCTCTCTCTCTTTCTCTCTCTCTCTCTCTCTCTCTCTCTCTATATATATATATATATATGTGTGTATGTATGTATCTATTGAGCATACATAATATATGATATACATACATGTATATATATTATATTTTTTTTAGGAAGAGAGAGAGAGCACAAGTGGGAGAAGGGCAGAAACACAAGGAGACACAGAACCATTCAGGATTTGAGCTGTCAGCACAGAGCCCGTCATGGGGCTTGAACACATGAACTGTGAGATCATGACCTGAGCTGAAGTCAGACATTTAACCCACTGAGCCACCCAGGTGTCCCTGGAATGGAGGTCTTCTAAAGACTTTTCTTGCCAGAGCATAGGCACTCATTATGGAGAAAGAAGTGGGCATATTGCACAATGGTATTTTTATCCCTCTGCCAGTGCCACAAAGGGTTCTTTCTTGGGTATTATGAGAGTTTGTTAGGATTCCTGAAAATAGAGCATCAAATTCTCGAGAAGACTGCTGTAAGACTGTGACCAGAGGAATTTCTCCTTCTCACTCCAGATAACTCAGCTTTCAGCCATTCATCAAATTACCATTGAAGTGCTCCTGTTAGTTAATGGCTGCAGCAGCATTTACTGCAGCAAAGGAGACCTTGGCTGTGACCCGCTGGATTACATGTCTCTCCAGATGTGGGGGGAGAGGTTAGCCCTCTGACCTCAGTTCTTTGATGAGTCCAAAAGAAGTCACTGATTTTCAGTTTGTTCAGCTTTTTTTTTTTTTGCATTTTCTTTTTTTAATTTGTTTAGCTTTTACTTAATATAAGGACAAGAGTGATGACTTCCAAGCTCTTTATGTTTTGGAGCTGAAACTGGAAAGTCCTATATTAATAATTTATTCAATAAGTCCACTTAAATTAACTTCTCAAAACCAACTGTACAAAAACTAAGTCTGATCTTTGCCCACCACCATTCAACTTGCTTTTTTCTTATGCCTTTCCCACATCCTGAAATGGCGACTCCATCCTTATGTATGCTCTGACCCTAAGTGTTAGTAACATTTTTGTTTATCCTTATCTATCACAACTCATATATATTCTATGAGGAAACCCAGTTGACTTTGTCACTTTTGTTACCAGTTCCACCACCACTACCTTAGTCCAAACATCAATATGATAACATGAGTCATTGCAAGAACCTTGTAATTGGCCTCCTTACAACCATCCTTCCCAATGTACTCTCCATTGTTAAAACATTAGCAGTAGATACTCTTCAAGGATGAGAACAATCTTGTCATTCACATTTTCACCATTCTTAAATTTACTCTATCACTGTGAATAAAATACAAACCCCATTATTAGGTAAATCTCTCTCCACTACCTTTGCCCTACCATTGCTGCACTCAGTTCCAACCATAATGTCTTCTGTAATGTCCTTGGAATACACCCATGCACACTCCTTCAGGGCCTTTTCATGTATCCTTCTACATGATGTAATGGTCTACATTATCTCAAGTGCTTGTATTACTGGCTTCCACAGTGTGTTCAAATTATACCTTCTCCATGATGCATCCCTTGACCAGTGCTTTTAAAGCAAACTGCAACTCAGGTTTATCTTCCTTCACAGCACCTATTCATGATCCTTGATGATATGTGTTTTTCTGCATATGTGAATTTCTGTGTGTGTTTCTACCAGAAGAATACAAGATCCCTGAAAGCAAGTGCATTTATCTACTTTGTAAACAAATGCATCACCAGAGCCTTGAAAACTGACTGAGATAAAATAGGTAATTAATATATGTTTATTGAATAAATGACTAAATTTTAGTCCATTGAAATGAGAATATGCTGGCTATATTCTATCTTTCCTGAATATCAAGAGCATAGAGACCCAGTTATATTTATAGATATTTTTATACCTAAAACTTATAGTTAGTTGTTGTGGTTAAATTTAGTGTGAAAATTTGACCTTATTATGGGCTATTAAAGGAGTGAGAATAGAATAATGATAAATGAAGCTTAAATGGGATGAAAGCATCACTTATTGTTTTCCTCTAATTCCTTTTTTATCTGGAACATATTTTTAATACTAAACATTTTGGCAAGTGGCCCTGCTTGATGTAGCTACAATTTTCATGTACTGTGCTGATTGTGTTCTAACCCGAATAAATATGTTTATGTTAAAAGATACGCACTTTCTGAAAAATGTACAAATATTCTGCTTTAAATATGACCTGAAAATAGTGGATGCTTGCTTTTCAACTATATATTTTTTTCTATTTAATTATTTCTTAGGGCACCTGGGTGGCTTAGTCAGTTAAGTGTCTGACTTTGGTTCAGGTCATGATCTTGCAAAGTTCGTGAGTTCAAGCCCCGTGTTGGGCTCTGTGCTGACAGCTCAGAGCCTGAAGCCTGTTTCAGATTTTGTGTCTCCCTCTCTCTCTACCCCTCTCTCACTCACTCTTTCTCTTTCTCTCTCTCTCTAAAAAATAAAGATTAATTATTTCTTACAATTACATAAGCAGCTCCTCACATCCAGAGAGTTTATGCTGAGGCATTTGAGCGAGTACTTATCTTAAATCTCAAACTACTTAGTAATTAAAACTTTTCTAAGAACCTGCGTTTTTAATATAGAATCACTTCTAAATTAAATTATAATCAATTAATCATTTCTCTAATAGTAATGATCATTATTTTAATAATGTTTCTTTTCCTAATTTTCATAATCATGTTATAAGTAGCACAAAATGTCACAGCTGGTTAGCAGTTTGGGAGTGACATAGAGCTCACTTCTGTTCCCTCCAGCTAATAGAAATTGTCAAAGAATGACAACACATTAGTTTAGCTCTTACCTATGCCTATAGTGTTTCCTAGGAAATATGGAGTAGTGCTTCTTTTTCCAATCAAGAAAAGAAGACCTTTAAAGAAAATGAAGTCCACAAAACATGGAGTAGTAAAAGGAATTCAAGCTATCATTCAAGGTTGACTTAAGTAAAAACTTACTTGTATAATAACTAGCAGTGGAGTTGGAACAATTGCATGAACACTTTCAAATATTTCCTTCTTTAAAAATGACAAGATATTGCACTGCTTACCACCTTACCCTGAGCCTATGTAGAAACACATTCTACATTCAATGTCAGCATTCCCATCTGGCAAAGGCATTATTTTTATTTGTATGTAAGTGTCTGCATAGGAAAAGAGAAGCTGATAATTTTCCCACTAAAGAAACTGGTATCATTAGAATTTAAATAGGAAAATTTAAAAAGATAAACTGGTATCTTCTTTCTGGAAATAATTAAAGTTCTATATGCAGTTTCCAGGAAGAATAATGCAAGGTAAAAAAATCACCTGCTTTGAAATGAAAACTCGATAAAGTCCCATTCAATTTATTGGCACGTGTATCTTATTGGTATAAATATTGGCTAAAATTAACAACTCAGGAAACCACAGATGTTGATGAAAATCTGGAGAAAGAGACACTGTATTGCACTGTTGGTTGGAATGCAAATTGGTGCAGCCACTCCGAAAACAGTGTGTAATTTCCTCAAAAAATTAAAAATAGAACTACTCTACAACCCAGCAATTGCACTACTAGGTTTTTATCCAGAGGATACAAAACTGCTGATTCGAAGGGGCACATGCACCTCACTGTTTATAGCAGCGATATCAACAATAGTCAGATTATGCAAAGAACTCAAATGTACATCAACTGATGAGCAGATTAAAAAGATGTGGTATAGACACACACATGCGCGCACACACACACACACACACACACACACAATAGCATACTACTCAGTGATGAAAAGGAATGAAATCTTGCCATTTGAAACAATGTTGCTGGAACTGGAGGGTATTATGCTAAGCAAAATATGTCACACAGCTGAAGACAGATATCACATTTTATTCGTATATGGAACTTGATAAACTTAACATATGAACATAGGGGAAAGGAAGGAAAAATAGGATAAAAACAGAGAGAGAAGCAAATCATAAGAGACTCTTAAATACAAAGAACAAACTGAGGGTTGTTAAATGGGTGGGTTAAATGGGTGATGGGCATTAAGGAAGGCAGTTGTTGGGATGAGCACTGGGTGTCATATGTAAGTGATGAATCATGGGGTTCTTCTGCTGAAGCGAAGACTAAACTGTATGTTAATTAAGAATGAATAAATAAATAATAAATAACTCAAGTATTTTTAAGAAATTATCTTTTTATGCACGTTTAAATGTTTACTTATTTTGAGAGAGAGAGAGAGATAGAGTGTGAGCAGGGGCAGTCAAAGAGAGAAGGAAAGAGAATCCCGATAGACTCTGCACTGATGGCAGAGCTGGAACCCATGAACCATGAGATTATGACCTGAGTTGAAATCCAGAGTCAGATACTTGACCTGCTGAACCACTGAGGAGCCCCATCTAATTATGCATTTTTTAAAAATTACTGATAAATGACGATATAAGAACTGAAAAGTCCTTAAACTGCATGTGAGAAATTGAAAGTAAACAATTGGATACAATTTATTTTATAATTCTGTGTTTTTGAATTCTGATACTCATGTCATATTCTGCCTTTATGATAGAAGTTATAGTCATTTAAAATAAGCTGTGTTATTAATCAACAATTTAAAGATATTCCACTTTATATTAATTTTCATAAATGAAACACAATATTGATTATACTTACAAATAATATATTTCAATAAGGTTTATGTATCCAATAACACCAAATTGCTCCTTTCAATTATTAATTAAATTCAGCAGACACTTTATATACTTACTGGTTAATGTGTTATACGGAAAGTTACTGAAAATTTAAATACTTCTTTTTTCCCTGAAGGAGCTTAAAATCTAGTTATTGGGTCAGACAGAATAACCATGGAGCCACCAATTTTTCTGTGTGTAGTACCAAAGTACTTCGCCTTTGTCCTTAACATATTTCTCCAAATTGTGAAATTCAGAGTCAATAAAAAGATGTATTAAATAATTATCCTACTTAGTGGCTCAACAAACTTCCAGAAAGACCTGAAGTATTCCTAAAAGTATACCAGTAAGCTATACTATTGTTGGGGTTGGCCAGCCACCACCCCGCCCCCAAAATGAGCATATTTCCTTTGTTTTAAAATGGAAGTATAGTTGACACACAGTGTTATATTAGTTTCAGACATACAACATAGTGGTTCCATATGTTTATACGTTATGCTAAACTGACCACAAGTGTACAGGGCATCTATGACCATACAATGCTATTACAATACCACAAACTGTATTCTCTATGTTCTACCTTCTATTCCCATGACTAACTCTTTCCATAACTGGAATCCTGTGTCTCCCACTCCTTTTCACTCATTTTGCCTTCCCCTTTCCCCTTCCCCTTCCACCGGCACCCATCAGTTCGTTCCAGATGAGCATATTTCTGAATCAAGAGCTGAAAGCTACATGTATAAAGTTCTGTATTCATACAAATAAAGTTATCTGAATAGAGTTTTGTCAAAAATGATTCAGATGACTTGTATCAAAACAATTCAATTCACCACATGACTAAGCCAACAGGGTACTTTCCATGCTCCAGAATGCCTGGGCTCAATCCAGTAAAGCATCCAAGTTTTGATTTTAGCTCAGGTCATGATCTCGTGGTTCATGAGTTTGAGCACTGCCTCGGGCTCTGCGCTGATAGCACAGAGCCTGTTTGGGATTCTTTCTCTCTCTGCCTACCTCCACCCAACCCCCATTCTCTTTCTCTCTATATATAAATAAATAACCATTTAAAAATAAATAAATAAATAGCACTTGATAATAAATTTGGATCACTAAAAGAAATCTTGGGAGATTTTTCAAAGGGCAATTTGGGTCTATTTTCTTAATATTCACCTGAGATTTTATATTCTGTCTTCTTAAATAATGAACTATTCAATTTTATGTTGAAATTCACATCCAGAAAGAAAAATATACTCTAATGAATTATAGAAAGTGTTAGAACAAATTGTAGCTCTACAACCTTTGTTTGGAATATGTTGATTTGTGTGTAATTAAGATTTTAAGCATTATATTCCATTAGTGTAGTTTCTTGGATACAATTGTACCTGTGATAACTTTACAGCATTTAGTTATTACCTGGACAGAAGACCTACACACTTTTCTTATGTAATAAATCTGAGATGAATTGGTGTTAGTGCTGATTAAAAAAAATTGTATTGGTATATAAAATGAAGGCCTACTACTCTTCAAAATTACGCTACAGGCATAATCCTGAATAACAAAACTCTAACAGCTGGGAGAGAAAAAAAAAAGGTTTTTTCCTGCTAAACATATTCTTGGAAACGTGCCATAATGAGGACTATACCAAAATTACCTTTGGAAAATATGAATATGATCTTAAAATTCTCCACGCAGTTTTATAATGCTGCCTTTCCAGCCCCAATCTGAAACATGGACTTATTTTGTAATTGGAGCGTCAGAAAAATCTTTCTCAAGTGTGGACTGCTGCAACCTGGGATCTGGGAAATTGGCCTCCAGGTTGTAGATTGTTGGCTTTGCACCTCTGATGGTCCAGTCTGTGGTCATCTTCTGGAATCCCTTCCATCCAGGGCAAAAGATGCTTTGAGCCCCTCCCCCCACCTCACCTGTGGCTTCAGGACATTCCAAGTATGCAGATGGGTCTGTATGGCAGGGTATCAGTGCCTGATCCTCATTTATGCCACCTTCAAATTGCTGGAACTCTCTGAACCCTTCAGAATGGAACACTCCAGAGCCTAAAATGGTGTTTGAGGTCACAGAACTTCTTCAGTGGGTGCGGCACAGCCTTCATTTTACAGAGGAAAGAACTAAGGCCTAATGGAGTCAATACATCCTGAGCCAGATTTTGGATTCTCTGCTCTGTCTTTGGCCAACACTTGCGTGGTCAGTTTTAGACCATCCCCCCTCCCTCCCCAAAGTAGGTGTTTGAGTAAACAATCCTATAAAATGACCATGGTCACTTTATATTAAAAAAAAAAAAATTCCACGTGCAGAATTTTTAATGTCACTCAAACTTTATTACAAAAATATTCTATCATTCTGAGTAAATGCTGGAAACACAGATGATTCTATGCTTACATGCGTTGGCAGAAACACTAAATGTGTACTTCATTACATTTAACAAAATTTCAATTTTAGGAATTTGTTTCGACATTCTTTAAATTGATACTCAGACTTATATTGTATATCCAATAAAATTAAATAGCCAGAGGGAGAACTTACAGTAACATATTTTAGGAATTTGATAAATCTATATCATTTTAGCAATAAAATAAGTGACAAAGACATCCATTGTAAATGTCATGTCTCTGTGGTAAAACCATTGCTTATTTTTTGGCTTGCTAAAATATTTGTGCTTCCCAATATGGATAATTTAATATCTCACTGAAAAAGTAGTTATAATCTGGCATACCATTGTGTACTGAGATAATAAAAGAACACTTACAAAGAAATTTTTGAAGGCGATAATTATAATGTTGAGAGAGGATTATAACATTTCAAACTGTGAACTCTTCAGGTTCTGTATATAAAGATGCCAATCCCCATGACTTCCTCTTTTTATATCATGTGCTAGAGATTATTTTCTCTTTTAACATAATACCTAGATAGAAGCCACTTGATGCTAATGCTAAAAGGAACACATTCTGTCATTGCTGAAAGCTTATCTGAGCTCCCTAAGTCCTAGTGCTTCAACTGATGTCAAATCTCAGATGTGACGTGTTTCATTGACCACAGTATGGCTTAAAGAGCAGTTGTGAAATGTTGTTTATTAGGTATATGTGTAGCTGGAATAAATACATAGCACGATAGCTTGATCATAAACTATTGCTACTGAAATTTTTGACATCCAGAGGCAAAGGGAGAAGATTGTGTTTTGAAGAAGAACGAGATTTTCAAATTGCAGCTTTTTCGCAGACTTAACATCTCCAGTGGCTGTTTCATGTCATCTCCTAAACTTACATTGTACAGTTGTATGAGGCCAAGTTGTAGAATTTAAGGCCAAATGGATATAAGGTTGAAAAATTAAATACCTAGTGAAAACTTAATTTTGTCACATTAATTGAGTTTAAGGATTATTTTTATGGAGTGAAGACAAATAAAATATCAGGTCAATCCCTTTTTGTTTTTACAAATAACTGACTAATTGAAATAAATTATTTGGGCTTTTGGAGACTTTTTTTACTCTGGGTAAAGTCTACATAAGGTAAAATGAAATGATTCTTTTTTTTTTTTTTTAATTTAATGTTCATTTGTTTTTAAGAGAGAGAGAGACACAGAGTGTGAGCGGGGGAGGGGCAGAGAGAGAGGGAGACACAGAATCAGAAGCAGGCTCCAAGCTCTGAACTCTCAGCACAGAGCCCAATGCCTGGCTTGAACTCACAAACAATGAGATCACGGCTTGAGCCGAAGTCAGAAGCCCAACTGACTGAGCCACCCAGGCGCCCCAAAATGAAATTATTTTTAAGACACTTTAGAAATAAGAGTTTTGCCTCTTGGGCAGTTCTACAAACTTTGAACGCAGAAACATATCTTAGATAATAATGGCAATAATTTAATACTATAATTTCAATAGTAAGATTATTTGTACCGTGTGTATATAGTGAAACATCATAATTCATCAGTCATAGTTTCTTTATTTCCTTTATTAAAAAACTTATGACTTCTTGGGGCGCCTGGGTGGCGCAGTCGGTTAAGCGTCCGACTTCAGCCAGGTCACGATCTCGCGGTCCGTGAGTTCGAGCCCCGCGTCACGCTCTGGGCTGATGGCTCAGAGCCTGGAGCCTGTTTCCGATTCTGTGTCTCCCTCTCTCTCTGCCCCTCCCCCGTTCATGCTCTGTCTCTCTCTGTCCCAAAAATAAATAAACGTTGAAAAAAAAATTTAAAAAACTTATGACTTCTTAATAATTAGTTGGACTTTTAATTATCTCTCTACCCTCATAGACCACAACATTTTTAAAAATAATAAATATGTTTGTCTTGTTCATGCTTTAATTTTTGAAACCCAGCAGAATACCTAATACAGAGTGTGGACCCAATACATATTTCTTGACTGGCACACCACTGAGTGTTAAATGCAGCTCCTTCTAAAATAATTAACTTTTAAATTAATAGGAAAATATACAAATTATTTTCAAAGACTTTAAAATTAAAGTGCTGTTATGAAAAATCATTTATTTGCGATACATCAACAAAGTAAAGTGGAACATTAAGAATGATCCCAGCAGTGAACTTATTCAAAAATCTATTTATTTAAAAAGTAAATAACTTAGGACCTAATTTCTAGATCAATGTTTATCTTTTAATAACAAGATTTTAAACAAATTTAAAAATCATAGTACAGAACATAATTATGATTTTTAAAGCATTCATTAATATCATATATACAGGTAACATTATTGTTTTTATTTTTTTTCAATGTTATGTTGTTTTTCAGAATTAGTTCTTTAATATATTTTAATGTATTTCTTTTCTTATTAAATAGGCACTAATTTTCTTCTTGCGTATAGAGTATCATCTATATTCTTAAGTTATTTTCACAAAACTGACAACAGAATTGAAATAAATTGGTCAAAATAACAATTTCTATTAGAACATTAGTATGTTAGTTATCTACTGGCTTATCTCTGTCATTACTAACAGTGTTCTTTGGGAATTTATTCTTTGTTTTGGGAAGCAAAAGCAACCTTAAAATATGCAATGAAGTTTGGAAGGAAAAATAACCTAGTATTTTTGTTTAAAAATCTGTGTACTATTTTACTATTGACCATAAGTGCACCGACCTCTGTTGTAGTTTATGCTTTTCCTTGAAAAATTTTCTCAAATATAATTTGAATCTTGGTAATTTTATTATTTTTTCTTCTCTATTCATTCCAAGTCTTAGTATATTCAATTGTAAGTTATTTCTATTCTAACCTTCTTATTGTTAGTTTAAAGGAAATTTGTCAACTAGTAAGTCTATTGGCATTAAAATGTTTTCTAAAGAATTTTTATTTGAGAATAGTAGATATGCAACTAATAGTACATTAGTTTCAGGTATACAACATAACTATTCAACAAGTTTATACATTATGCGATGCTCACCACAAATGTAGCTAACATTTGTCACTATACAATGCTATTACAATATCATTGACTATAATCCTTATGCATTGACTTTTATTCCGATAACTTATTCAGTCCGTAACTGGAAGTCTGTATCTTTAACTTCTCTTCATTCATTTGCCCATCCCCCCACCCCAATCCCCTCTGGCAGCCATTAGTTTGTTCTCTGTATTTATAGGTCTGATTCCATTCTTTATTTGTCTCTCTGTTTATTCTTTTTTTTTTTTTTTTTTTTTTTTAGATCCCATAAAGAAGCCTCATACACTGTTGGTGGGAATGTAAATTGGTGCAGCCACTGTGGAAAACAGTATGGAGGTTCCTCAAACAATTAAAAATAGAATTGCCATATAATCCAATAATTCCAGTACTGGGTATTTATCCACAGAAAATGAAAACACTAGTTTGAAAAGATATATGCATCCCTATATTTATTGCAACATTATTTATAATAGCCAAGATGTAGAAACCTCGTGCTCATTAGTAGACAAATGGAAAAGGAAGATGTGGCATTGAAACATTTCTAACTCAATAATTAAAGAAACAAAAACAGAAGAGCATACATTATTCATAATACTCTTAATAAATGTTTAGTATTTATGCAATTATTTATATAGAAATATCTCTCAAATACATGATAGCTTTAGAAATATGTGTTGGTTCAGGTTTATTCATCAAAAATTATGAACCTACAACAGGAAAGGTATTGGGCTAAGTCAAATATTTATATTGGTGTAATATCAATACTAGGTTGGATAGGGAATTCTTATAGTGTCATGCATTCAATATTCAATAGTCACTAATTATTTATTGAACCCCTATGAAATGTTTAGGTAGTTAAGGACACAGTAGTAAACATGACATGATATCACTAACTTCATGATGCTTGCATGTGTGAAGTGCTTCAAGGAATTAACAAGCAGAATAAAGAAATTATAAAGGATGGTGAAAGTGGTTATTTTAGATATGGTAGTCAGAGAAGACATTTGAGCAGAGATCTAAAACTGATAGAGAAGTATGCAACTGGTAAAATGGTAAACTAGGTGAAGATCGATCTTACAGTTAGAAGACTTAACAAGTACAAAGACCTGATTCTTAATTAGCAAAACAACATTATGGTTACTATTTAAAAGAGTGCATTACTAATATTAATATTAGGTGGTACACATCAATAAAATTTTTTAACCTCAACAAAAATTAAGTTTCTTGATCCTTTTATATGCACCTTTGCTTCTTAACCATTTTTGATTAAATAGATTCTTTTAAAAATCCTTTTTTTAACAGTCGGTTAAGGATCCCGCTCTTGATTTCAGCTCAGGTCATTATCTCATGGTTCATGAGAGGGAGCCCTGCATTGGACTCCGTGCTGACGAAGTGGAGCCTGCTTAGGATTCTCCCTCTCTCTGTCTCTCTGTCTCTCTCTCCTTCTCTCTAAGAAATAAATAAACAAACATTAAAAAACTTTAAAAATCCTTTTTATATGTATGATCTCTCCTCTGTAAAATCTCATGTGTTCAAGTATGCATTAGTCTTCTTATAGTATCTAGAAGATGTAGTCAGAATGCTAACTGTAAGCCAAGGTCCCCAGGTTAGAAACTCCTCTTGTACAACTGAAGGGAAAAAAACATTGAAAGATTGGATTTGTTGTTTAAAAATATTTCATTTAAAAATTTATACATGATAAAAATGCTATTCACATAATCTAAAGGAAAGCAGTTATTTTATTTTTCAGAGATCTTCAAATATTCTTGTATTTCATTAATACTATCAACTGTATTCTTTTACTCATGAACTTTTATGTACAGACTTCTTTGTGATATGCAAAGAAAAATGCAAAATCAAAGACAAGTGAAGTTTTCTCAATAAGAAGTTTATATGCATCTTTAGTGTTTTACATTAGACATTATTATATTTCAGTGTGTTTTGCCTCAAATTTTCTAGGAAAGCTTTTTTTCCCAAATGGATTCACAATCCCATGGCATGAACTTATAAAATATCAATAGAACAAAGTTCTTAAAGATCTATCATCCCACAGATCTTTCTTTCACAAATATGCAAATTTCACCGATTACCAGATTTACATCCTTCTGTCAGCTTGTAAATGAGTCCAGAGGGAAATATCTCAAAGCAATATCTTTTAGAGTTTCCCATTATTCTTTTATCATGCACAAGAACCTAATTAATTAGATGCATGTTAATGTGTATTATATTTAATGCAGTATTCACTTCTTGATATACACAGACATCCAGGAAATGTTTGCAGACCATTTTATATCACACCATTCCTCCTGAGTAGACTGATGGACAGGTAACTCGATTGTCTGTAGAGGTTTTCACATATTTACCCAACACTTTGAATACATTACTTGTTCCAAGCATTGTGCTAAATATTGGGAACATCAGACAAAAATAAAATAATACATAGTTCGCAAACACTTTAGAAATCACTGCATATTTGTGAGGTAATACAACAGCTAAAAGGTGACTACATAAGGTATCATAGAAATGACAAAAATAGGCACAATGGTATATGAAACCTCTAGCCTCAGTTTGGCAAAGCATGTTGTAATTACAGGGACTGCACTTGGAGTGCTAGATAAAAGGCCATTTTTTGCCAGACCTAACTGAATGATTCTTCCACCGGGCATGTGAGCCTCAATCTCTTCATATCTTCTACCTACCAGGGAATTTGGAATCAGGTTTATAATCCAAATAGTTAAATATTGTATATAATAGCTATTATATAATGTCCCATTAACCCTTATCAGAATGTTTTTCTAAAGAAGTGAAGAGGCATTAAATAATTTCCTAAAACGGTGGCAGTCTCTAAACTCTTTAGAGGTGGCTCATTTGGGCTCACATTTCTGAGACCAATTATAGGAATAAAGAGGATCTTCTTACCTTCATATTTGGAAAGAGAATATTATGGATATAAAAGGATGGGATCAAATGTAATATTTATATGAGGAAGTTGAGTTCTAACTTGTTTTTTCTTTAGTAAAGATATTTCCTTTCATAGAAAAAGAAGTTGAGACTATCTAACAGAAGAAGAGGGACATAGCCACTTAAGTTGATCTTAGTTGTAACACAAATTGGGGATGAATTAAATAGGGAAATGAAAAGCTTAAATCAGTATTTTTTGGTCACCACCAAAAAGTGCTCACTATTAAATAGCCGACTTATTATGATGGTGAAGAAGGGTTGAGTATATTCCAGGTTAGAGCAACTAAGGAGAAGGAGATACAGAAATATAAGACTTTCCTAATCAAGTCAAAAATATCCTAATTAAGGATAATGGGAGGATATTCTTTTTTTTTTTTTTTTTTTTTTTTTTTTTTTTTTTTTTAAATTTTTTTTTTCAACGTTTATTTATTTTTGGGACAGAGAGAGACAGAGCATGAACGGGGGAGGGACAGAGAGAGAGGGAGACACAGAATCGGAAACAGGCTCCAGGCTCTGAGCCATCAGCCCAGAGCCTGACGCGGGGCTCGAACTCACGGACCGCGAGATCGTGACCTGGCTGAAGTCGGAGGCTTAACCGACTGCGCCACCCAGGCGCCCCAATGGGAGGATATTCTTAAGACACAGGGAGCAGACCACACTATTATTATCCTCTTGAGTTTCATATTTTTTGAGACCACTCGCTGTTTCTGCTATTGTCACATTTGTCACTCGGGAGTATATTGTAGCTTTTACACTACAACAGAGTTGTGTAGTTGCAACAGAGACCATATGTAAAACCCACAAAACAGAAAAATATTTATCATCTGTCTCCTTACAGAAAAAGTTTTCTGATATCTGTACTAAGCAGTGCCATTGGTGACACCTTGAAAATGAAACAGTCATTGAATTTACCTCAAAGGCAAGACCCCCAGTTTATAGGTTCACAATATGTCAGTATCTTAACATTTCTGTAGGAGATGGTCAGCATTTATACATTAATAGGTGTTCACTCTTTCACAAAATTGCATTGAAAATGAATTTTTATCTCTATTACGTACAGCATGCTCAATTACAGTCACAATGATAGTATTTGGATATCTAGTTACACATTTTCTAAATTGTCCAGCAAAATTATGAACTGTATATTAAAATCAGACATACAATCCAACTAGTTGTATGTTGTATATAATATCCCTTATGATATTAATGCCCAATTAACCTGATCAAACCATAGATATGGAAAAGTATGACTCTAAATTGTCATCAAATGAGAAGAAATCCATCAAATTAATTCAAGACTTATTTTGCAAAACAGAAAATGTCACCTGTACTATGTGATAAAATTAAATATTTCATTCATTCCTACGAGTTTTCATTTTTCTACAACAAACTGTTTAAGTGGTGTCCTCATTGTTCCCATAATATTTTAGGCTACAAAGATAATATTGCTTTCATTGAGAAGTTAATTTGAATATATGCATTAGTTTCCTAAATTGTGTTCCTACTTTCTCTTTGAGTGTTTATCTAACTACTATAATCTTAGTAAAAAAATGACTTTCAAACAAGACATACAAGTATTTAGCCTTCATCATGCTTCTGTATCTTTCTCTCTGACATCTCTGAAGTCAAAACTAATCAATGTCCTTATGTTAAATTGGATCATTCCTTCTTGAAAATTTTTTTCCGATCATAAGTCTGAGCTCCACTCTCAAGCAGTATCTGATGATACGACTGTACCATACAGTGACTTCTCTGGACATTACAAAATTTAATGGTTACATGAATACAGATGGTGAAATAGTAAATTTAAAGAGGAGACAGAATTGTACAGATGGACAGATGCACAGACTGATAAGTAGATAGGTAGACAGGCATGTAAGTAGAGATAGATCTAGATATGAAGAGATAAGTAAAGATAGATGATAGATAGAGAGAGATGTAGAACCACTTAACAACCTAATTGGATAATATATTATATAGACATATGCATATATGCTACAAAATATATACTCATAAATGTGTCAAAAATTGTATATGTTAATGTATATCTTTAAATTCTAAAATATTATGCATACATGCATATACATAACAAATGCAGACAAACATATACACATGTATACCTATACACATATATACATTTCTATGTTCAATTTAATTTTAATTATATTCTTCTGAGCCAACTTTAATTACTAAAATGTTCCCTCACTGACACTAAGATGAGGTATATTATTTGAAATTAAATAAAATAAACAAATAATGTAGGATTGTTAATCTGTGTGCCAAGCCTTTACAGAGAAAGGCTGTGAAGAGAATAATAATAATAATAATAATGATAATAATAATAATCACTCTGTCTTATTCTTGTCCTATGAAGAAATCCCTGACATTAGCAGCGTTTGGCCTCTGTTTTTGATTCACTTCCTTTTAATTCCACATATATAAAGCAAATAATCTTGGAAAAAATGCTTTCATTTTTAAATAGGTTTGTCAACAGTGTATAGAGTACTATATTAGGCATATAAAAATAAAAATAGAACTATACTGTAAGTAGCAATTTATTTGTATGTGTATCACAATAGTTTATACCTGCAATATTTACTCATTTGTGCTGAAATAAGATTGTGTGTAAAAATTTGAACTGTAGTAGATGAGAAAAAAGGGGAAAAACACAATTAGTTGCAAAATCTTCTTGTTTTATACCACTGGGGAGAAATGCCTCAATTAATGCTATCAGAAATACAATTCCAAGTTGTCAGTGAATTACAAGGAGGAGCATCCATGGATCTGGTACATTTTTGTTTTTCAAGTTTTAATTTAAATTCTGGCTAGTCAACATGCAGTGCAATGTCAGTTTCAGGTATAGAATCCAGTGATTCATCATTTACAACACCCAGGGCTCATCACAAATGCCCTTCTACCTCAGGCTTTCTGATAATAGTCAGTATGAATGATTTAAGAAAAAAAAAATCATAAAGGCAATTCATGACCTATCTATAAAAGTTATTTTGGCTACTTAGCAAGTCTCTTCTATTCTTCAGAATCTCATATATTTATTATGTTTTTAATTATTTACTAAGTGATTCTCAAAAGATAGAAGGTTTTTAGAACTTGGGTGAGTGGGTGTCTTAGGCCATTTGTGTTTGCTAATTGACTTTACCCAGGGAAAAGCAAACTTTCTTGTATGTAATGACAGGTGATAGTTTTACAATTTGGAGCATGGCACCTTTCTAAATTAGGCTCCTGTCCCCTGTCACAGAGACCATGAGATAGGAGCATTATCTTCCTTGAAGATGACATTTCCGTGAGATGGTTCCTAGGTCGTTCAGAAAGACATTGCTGGGTTGTGAAAACTTGCAAGAGGCTTTTAAAAAGCTTTACGTCCCAAAGAATCAAAGTTTTCTCAATAAATGCTCTAAGAAAAGGCAGTCACAGGCCTCAAGTCAGGAAGAAGCATGTCTAAATTTTAGTAAAGCAGAGAGGAATTTTAAGATGCTCTTCATCAATAACCATGGCGTTTATTATATGGGCTTGGAAATAGAATCTAACCAGCTGCTTTCCTCTAACTCTTTTCCTCAATTTTCCATGTTTATATGGCAACTTAATAATATGTTTGTTGATAGAATCATGTTTAACTTAGAACATGAAGATAAATGTGAATGGCCAAACTATATGATGACACACACTGACCATTCTTCTGCTAGTATAATAATGAAAAGGCTTTTAATGCCTGTTTTTGTTACTAAATGACCCCTTGTCATTGCAAAAAAATAGCAAATTCTAGGGTAGTGGTTATTGAGCAGTGATTAACGCACATAATTCTGGCATTTTCTGGAATTATCAGGTTTATTAGGACTAATTATACACAGAAATGTCACCGAGACAAAGTGAGTTTTAAAAGACTGATATGTTGTGCCCCCCAAAAAATCAGAATTCGCCCAATGAATTTTAGTAAATTCTCTTATTTAGTAATTCTCTTACTTAGTAATAATTAGTTATAAATAATAAGTGGAGAGGTAGCTTTCAACTCAACAACTTCTCAGAAAACTTTATTCATGATATTCATTATTACACTGTTTTGATAATATGTTTGGAAAATTCAGAATTTATATTTTAATATATTTATTATATTTTATATTTTTCAAAATTTAGAATATAATGAACTAAGATAAGTGATATCTAGCATAATACATTGTTGAATACAAATTTAACTTATATATTATAGTCCCTAAACAATGCCTAATTGATGTGTTAGAATGTGAATAAAACCACTAGCTTCATGAATAATCTTATAATTGCTAGAAAAGTGATTCACAGGGTCATACGTGTCATTCTTCCTTCCCTGAGAGCACTTCCTTCAAACCTCTAAGATTCTCCTTAATAACATCTCAAAATGTGCCAATGCTATAAGGTCAAATCTCAGCATTGCCCTTGATTCATTAATAAATCAAAATCATTCCAAGTAAGAGAGACAAAATATCTTAATGATTTATTACCTCAATGAAATTTAGATCAATGGACAGATGGGAAAAGGACAGGGAAATATTTTTTAAGAGAAGTAGAACACTTAAACATTATACTGATTTTGAATATATTGTATGAATTAATCATTTTATACATATTATATGAAAGCATATTCCACTTACTGGAATTTTAGTCCTCAGATATCTGTTATTTGAAAACTACTACATGAGCCTACTACTTGGTGCCTTATATTGGAAAAGCCAACATGTTTGCATGTTTTAGAGTTTTCTCTGAGGGGCTGCAGCAAAATCATGTTGGAAAGGAGTTGGCAATCCATCATACAGTTAAACATGTATTTACTATTCAATCCAGGCATTCTACATTTAGATATTCACACAAGAGAATGAAACCATATGTCCACACAAAGATTTCCATCTAAATATTTATAACAGTTTTATTTATAATGGACAAAATCTGAAAAATATCCTGATGGGCACCAATGGAAAAATTAATTGTGGTTCATCTAGGCAATGGGACACTATATAGCAATGAAAAGAAATAAACCACTGATAGGTGGAACATTATGGAAGCATCTCCAAAGCATTATGCTAGGTGAAAACATCAAGACAAATATGGCTACATACATTATCTGTTACACATAGTTTCTGTTGAGTGGAATTCTAGGGGCAGTGGGGGGAAACTAACAGTAATGGAAAGTAGATTAATGGTTGCCATATGGGAAGGGGATTGAGTTCAAAGTGACACAAAGCAATAGTTTGGATGATAGAAGATTTGTATTTTCACTGTCATGTTGTAACCAATATAGATCCTGAGTATAGGTTTTCTTTCCCTGGCTTCAGTGCCTAGTCTGATACCTTTGTCCTTTGACTCACAAGATAGCTAATTTATCATCCTGGGAGTCTATATAACTTCTCCTTGGATCAAGGAACCTACACTATTTAAAACAGCCTGGGATAAACGGTACTTGCCCCGCTATGCAGAAGTCACCCAGAAGCTCAAAGTTTGACAAAATGTTGAAACAGTCTTTTTAAGGTACAGATAAAGCAACAATACACAGAGCAAATTAGGCTCTGTCCTTCCTGACAAGATACATATTTTGAAACAAGGACTATTATATAGCTGTAACCTTAATAGCTAAAACACCAAATCCATGGTTCTGCCACTTAAAATCGAAAAATTTGGTACAAACCACCAACACTGGCCAATTGGAAATAATAATAATGGAACTCAATAATATGTGCTACACAAGTATAAATTAATAATAATGTAAAATGCTTACATTAAAGAGGCAGTTGATAGGTACTTTACAAAATTAAATCTTATCATATATTTAAACAACAGTGTGTGTGTGTGTGTGTGTGTGTATATATATGTGTATATATATATATATATATATATATATATATATATATATATAATTTTTTTAAAATTAAGGCCACTGGCAACATGCAGTGTCTCCGAGTCTCGGAGACCTGACTGCCCTGCTTTCTCTTACAAATGGTGCTTGAGAGTTTGTCTGAAGGTTCTAGCAGGGGAGCACAGCCAATCCTATACCCTTGACCAAAGAAGGTCCTCTTCCACCTAGAGCGCAGCTTCACAGCTTTGGGAGGGATGCACGTGGAGCAGCGAGGGAGGAAGGGAAATGCACCTCACCAGCCAGGTCAGCCGAATCAACCCTGACGATCAATGCCGAGACAGGTGTAGCAGCCAGATTACCCTCATGCTCAAAGACAGTAATTCTTTAGACATTGCTAACCACCTTCCTCTCACACCACTTCCATTTTAATAGGTGTCTTAAGCTCTTCCAGAACATTTTTCCCTTTGGTTTGCTAATCATAAAGTATTCCTATCGATAGGTTTAGTGAAAACCATTCTTACTACTAAAATTTTCTCCAAAACTCCAATATCAGTACAATATGTTTTTAATTATCCTCTTTTTCCAAAACACAGTTATGTAATACATAAAACCTTTTCTCAAAGATCAGATTAATGCACAAGAGGGTGCTGAGAGGATGTGGGAGGGTCCCATGTATATAGGTGCTATTTTCACTTTCAGCTCTTTTTCAGAGCATAGCCATAAACACAGTTGGTGTTTTGTTTTGTTTTGTTTTGTTTTGTTTTGTTTTGTTTTGTTTTGTTTGTTCCTCCCCCCCACTGGAATAAAAGGAATAAAAATATATAGGTGGACAATCATAGCAATCAGCACACCTAGAACTCATGTCTTGATTTTTAATACTAATTTGTCACAGTCAGGAGGAGCCAAAAAACACTTAACAGATAATAAAATGTGGTAACCTGGAACAGAAAAGGATACTAGATAGATTCTGAGAAAATCATAAGAAAAAATGAATTTTTGTTAATAATAATGGGTCAATATTGATTCATCAATTGTAACATCTTACTAATGTAAGATGCTAATTATAGGGAAAACCAGATGTAAAATATATGGGAACTATCTACACCATCTTCACAATTCTTCTGTATATCTACAACTGTTCTTAAATAAGTCTATTGAAAATTTTAAATATAAGTATTTAATGTACGGATAGGCACAGCACAGTCACTCAGTATTCTATGCTTATCTCCCATATTCGACACCCTTTTGCATGATTTCTTAAATTATTATTTAAGAATAAATAGAATAATATTTAACCACTACTAAATTAGATGATTCTTGAAATATGGGACAGGAAGGGATTATATTATATTACTTTGCTAGATGATAAAAAATTCAACAGAGACTAATTTCCTTCTGAAACTTTACATGTACAACTCACCAAATGTTAAATGAAATTAAAACAATGAAAAAAAAAAACACACAGAAAACAGCCTCAATTTTACTATTGATTATCAGAAAAAATTTTCTGGGTTCTTATGTCTCCAGGGTAAATTCTTCTGTTTCATTCCAATTTACTGAAAGTGACTTCTACTTCTATGAATTCTTAAATATTTCATCAAAGTCATAAATTTGTAATATTTTTCAGATGAAAATGTTTTATAATCTCAAATGAAGACTTTCTAATACTATATTCCTCTTTTACTTCCTGCTGATGAACTGAGGTACCCATGTTTATTAAAACATGACGTGCAGACTTTGTTAAAATGGTAAAAGTGGCTTTGTGTTTACATATCCATGTTATATTAGCTCTATTTTATGCAAGGTCTAATATATGCAGAACTAAAAGAACACTGAAGGAAGAAGAGCTCATTCAATGTGTGAATTTAACATATGGTATCAGCTCCAAAAGATTTTGTGTTACTCACAATCAAAAGTGTATCAGCTTTGAAAAAAAATACACACACACACATATATATATATATATATATATATATATATATGCAAAATTATTTTTGTATACAGGCTTCATTATTTCTTTTTTTTAAATTTTTTTAAATGTTTATTTATTTTTGAGACAGAGAGAGACAGAGCATGAATGGGGGAGGGTCAGAGAGAGAGGGAGACAGAAGCTAGAACAGGCTCCAGGCTCTGAGCAGTCAGCACAGAGCCCGACGCGGGGCTTGAACTCACGGACGGAGAGATCGTGACCTAAGCCGAAATCGGACGCTTAACCGACTGAGCCACCCAGGCGCCCCCAGGCTTCATTATTTCTTAACATAATAGGCACTTATTTCCTGTTAATCTCATTGGTAGAGCAAAAAATGACTGACATACAAAGAGTAAAAGGCTTACGAATTTTTTGAATATACAACTAATTTCTATTATGGTAAAGAAAATAGATTTCACAATAATTTTTGCTACCTTTAAATTTAAAAATTAGAATGTTTTCATATAGGTCTTAATAGCTGCTTTATCATTCCTATCCAAACTATTCATATGTATTTCAATTCAGTTTTGCATAATCACATCAATCTCCTAATAATATTGTGTCCTTGAAAAAAATGGGGTAAACTATGTCGAAATGTTCTCTATAGTTATTTTGATGTTTAGTCCTTTGAACGTCAATGATTTTGTTTTCACAGAGAAGATACTACTTTCCCAATGATAAATTCACAAAGTGATGTAAAATTTCTGTTACTTTTTTTCTATCAACACAAGGGTGGTCATGTGTAGAATTCATAGGCATCTCACCTCAAGTGTAAAATGAACTATGGCACACATATAGTAAAGAATTTCAATTTTTCCTTAATGAAATACTCATGATTTACAGGAAAATTACCAATTTGACAGCATCAATATAACTTTTTTATATTCAAAGTGAAAATTAAAAAATATATTTTACTCCATGAATATTCCAATGTTTTACTCAATCATCAAATTTAATGAAGTGACCACTTTAATACTGTGTGAGGCAATTATCTAATATGTCTTACATATAATAACAATACTGACATTGTTTTATTTATTTTTTTTAATTTATATATGAAATTTATTGTCAAATTGGTTTCCATACAACACCCAGTGCTCATCCCAAAAGGTGCCCTCCTCAGTACCCATCACCCACCCTCTCCTCCCTCCCACCCCCCATCAACCCTTAGTTTGTTCTCAGTTCTCAACAGTCTCTTATGCTTTGGCTCTCTCCCACTCTAACCTCTTTTTTTTTTTTTTTTTTGTTCCCCTCCCCCATGGGTTTCTCTTAAGTCTCTCAGGATCCTCATAAGAGTGAAACCATATGGTATCTGTCTTTCTCTGTATGGCTTATTTCACTTAGCATCACACTCTCCAGTTCCATCCACGTTGCTACAAAAGGCCATATTTCATTTTTTCTCATTGCCACGTAGTATTCCATAGTGTATATAAACCACAATTTCTTTATCCATTCATCAGTTGATGGACATTTAGGCTCTTTCCATAATTTGGCTATTGTTGAGAGTGCTGCTAGAACATTGGGGTACAAGTGCCCCTATGTATCAGTACTCCTGTGTCCCTTGGATAAATTCCTAGCAGTGCTATTGCTGGGTCATAGGGTAGGTCTATTTTTAATTTTCTGAGGAACCTCCACACTGCTTTCCAGAGCGGCTGCACCAATTTGCATTCCCACCAACAGTGCAAGAGGGTTCCCGTTTCTCCACATCCTCTCCAGCATCTATAGTCTCCTGATTTGTTCATTTTGGCCACTCTGACTGGCGTGAGGTGATATCTGAGTGTGGTTTTGATTTGTATTTCCCTGATAAGGAGCGACGCTGAACATCTTTTCATGTGCCTGTTGGCCATCCGGATGTCTTCTTTAGAGAAGTGTCTATTCATGTTTTCTGCCCATTTCTTCACTGGGTTATTTGCTTTTCGGGTGTGGAGTTTGGTGAGCTCTTTATAGATTTTGGATACTAGCCCTTTGTCCGATATGTCATTTGCAAATATCTTTTCCCATTCCGTTGGTTGCCTTTTAGTTTTGTTGGTTGTTTCCTTTGCTGTGCAGAAGCTTTTTATCTTCATAAGGTCCCAGTAATTCACTTTTGCTTTTAATTCCCTTGCCTTTGGGGATGTGTCGAGTAAGAGATTGCTACGGCTGAGGTCAGAGAGGTCTTTTCCTGCTTTCTCCTCTAAGGTTTTGATGGTTTCCTGTCTCACATTCAGGTCCTTTATCCATTTTGAGTTTATTTTTGTGAATGGTGTGAGAAAGTGGTCTAGTTTCAACCTTCTGCATGTTGCTGTCCAGTTCTCCCAGCACCATTTGTTAAAGAGACTGTCTTTTTTCCATTGGATGTTCTTTCCTGCTTTGTCAAAGATGAGTTGGCCATACGTGTGTGGGTCTAGTTCTGGGGTTTCTATTCTATTCCATTGGTCTATGTGTCTGTTTTTCTGCCAATACCATGCTGTCTTGATGATGACAGCTTTGTAGTAGAGGCTAAAGTCTGGGATTGTGATGCCTCCTGCTTTGGTCTTCTTCTTCAAAATTACTTTGGCTATTCGGGGCCTTTTGTGGTTCCATATGAATTTTAGGATTGCTTGTTCTAGTTTCGAGAAGAATGCTGGTGCAATTTTGATTGGGATTGCATTGAATGTGTAGATAGCTTTGGGTAGTATTGACATTTTGATAATATTTATTCTTCCAATCCATGAGCAGGGAATGTCTTTCCATTTCTTTAAATCTTCTTCAATCACCTTCATAAGCTTTCTATAGTTTTCAGCATACAGATCCTTTACATCTTTGGTTAGATTTATTCCTAGCTATTTTATGCTTCTTGGTGCAATTGTGAATGGGATCAGTTTCTTTATTTGTCTTTCTGTTGCTTCATTGTTAGTGTATAAGAATGCAACTGATTTCTGTACATTGATTTTGTATCCTGCAACTTTGCTGAATTCATGTGTCAGTTCTAGCAGACTTTTGGTGGAGTCTATCGGATTTTCCATGTATAATATCATGTCATCTGCAAAGAGCGAAAGCTTGACTTCATCTTTGCCAATTTTGACGCCTTTGATTTCCTTTTGTTGTCTGATTGCTGATGCTAGAACTTCCAGCACTATGTTAAACAACAGCGGTGAGAGTGGGCATCCCTGTCGTGTTCCTGATCTCAGGGAAAAAGCTCTCAGTTTTTCCCCGTTGAGGATGATGTTAGCTGTGGGCTTTTCATAAATGGCTTTTATGATCTTTAAGTATGTTCCTTCTATCCCGACTTTCTCAAGAGTTTTTATTAAGAAAGGGTGCTGGATTTTGTCAAAGGCCTTTTCTGCATCGATTGACAGGATCATACGGTTTTTCTCTTTTTTTTTGTTAATGTGATGTATCACGTTGATTGATTTGCGAATGTTGAACCAGCCCTGCATCCCAGGAATGAATCCCACTTGATCATGGTGAATAATTCCTTTTATATGCCGTTGAATTCGATTTGCTAGTATCTTATTGAGAATTTTTGCATCCATATTCATCAGGGATATTGGCCTGTAGTTCTCTTTTTTTACTGGGTCTCTGTCTGGTTTAGGAATCAAAGTAATACTGGCTTCATAGAATGAGTCTGGAAGTTTTCCTTCCCTTTCTATTTCTTGGACTAGCCTGAGAAGGATAGGTATTGTCTCTGCTTTAAACGTCTGGTAGAACTCTCCTGGGAAGCCATCTGGTCCTGGACTCTTATTTGTTGGGAGATTTTTGATAACCGATTCAATTTCTTCGCTGGTTATGGGTCTGTTCAAGCTTTCTATTTCCTCCTGATTGAGTTTTGGAAGAGTGTGGGTGTTCAGGAATTTGTCCATTTCTTCCAGGTTGTCCAATTTGTTGGCATATAATTTTTCATAGTATTCCCTGATAATTGTTTGTATCTCTGCGGGATTGGTTGTAATAATTCCATTTTCATTCATGATTTTATCTATTTGGGTCATCTCCCTTTTCTTTTTGAGAAGCCTGGCACTGACATTGTTTTAAAAGTGCTTTTTGAACCTTTTTATAACTTCACAAGAATGATAATTCAATTCAGTATTCACACTCACGGGAATTTTTGGTAGACTACAAACTATTTTATTGCAAGAGTAGTCACCTCTGTAGTTAGCACTGTGCTTGCACACAGTATTTGTTAATCAAATAAATATTGCATTGTTAGATGAATGAATGATACATCAAATTATAGGTTGGCAGACAGTTGATCACGATGGAATTGAAAAACTGATTCTTCATATTTATGTTTTTCAAGACTTCTTCTTACTTTCTAGAATGGGTAAAACTCAATTTTCCCTAAAGATCGTTTCCACCTTGGTATTTATAATAGCAAAAATATTTATTCAATTCATCTCATGACTTCCTCTCTGTAGACAAATTATTTAAATATAAACTTTACGGTCTCACATGCTATAGAATGGAAAACATGCTATCGTTTGAGAATGAAGCCCTAAGTAGCAGCTGCTGGAATAGAGCAATGTACAGGAAATTAGGAACTTGGGGGCCACAGGCCAGGTTAGAGGCATTGGAGAAATTAAATTTTGGAAGACTGAAATTCTGCAAGGTATAGAAAGAATGCACTCCTTTTTGAAAATGGTATTTGACATTTTTTCATGGAAAGCTAAAATCATTTTGCTGTTTCTGTTGTTTTGTTTTGCTTTTCCAACTAGATTGCTTCCTATCTCTGGAACTTACATCACTGAAGTTTACAAAACTGTATGACACAGAGAACAAATACTTTGGTTATTTGTAATTCCTATAATTGTGAGCTGGAATTTTTAAAATTTGTGTAAACAAAGAGAAAGTTAAAAAAAATCAACTAAAGTGAAACTTGATTCAAGTCGTGGCAAAGACTTTGATGGGACAGTGCCCATAATGTTACCCATTTCTTTTTTTTTAATTACTTTTTTAATCTTTATTTATTTTTGAGAGAGAGACAAAGTGTGAGCAGGGGAGGAGCAGAGAGAGAGGGAGACACAGAATCTGAAGCAGCCTCCAGGCCCTGAGCTGTCAACACAGAGCCTGACTCAGGGCTTGAACTCACGAACCGTGAGATCATGACCTGAGCTGAAGTCGGACGCTCAACTGACTGAGCCACCCAGGCGCCCCATTACCCATTTCTTTTTATATAAAGATATTATTTTATTGTGTCATAACAGTGTTTTATTTTGCATATTTGAAGGTGGTATGGGTATTAAAATGTACTATAAATTTGTGGTCCATGTATTTTGCACTGTCATTAAATAAATCTCAGATGCCACGTTTGGATAAAATTTCTTCACAATATTTCAGCCCTCCATATTTGCACAAAATACTTCCTGTATTCTGAATGCCTTATCTGTCACATAAGACTAGCTAAAATATCACAATTCCATAGCCATCCTCATGCCTATTTGGCTTTGGATCCCTTCAATATGAATCTGTTTCCCCTAATGAGGTACTAGGTGATTAGCACATGCTCAATATATGTTTTTTAATGACTAATCTTTCCTTCTATTTTTAGTTACTCTCCAATAACATTGGTGCCTCATCATTATTTCTAAAAAACAAAGCATGAAACTTACAGATATAATTAATTACTTGTCTGCCTGTAATAACATACAGACTGCACGAAGAATACCTTATTGCATTATTAGAAGTATAATTTATAAGCCAGATTCAAACAAAGCCTATGAGATTTTGGTTAGCCTATTTACCTCTTTGGTCTCGGAATTTATTTTTTCCATTTGTGTGAAACAAAAAAAGAAATATTTTGGACTAAATCATTGTTACCAAAAATGTGTGTTCTATACTTATGTGAGATATTAATAGAAATTGTGCAAAAATTTCAAAAAAAAAGTTAGAGAGGGAGGGAGCCAAACCATAAGAGACTCTTAAAAACTGAGAATAAACTGAGGGTTGATGGGGGGTGGGTGGGAGGGAGGATGGGTGATGGGCATTGAGGAGGGCACCTGTTGGGAGGAGCACTGGGTGTTGCATGGAAACCAATTTGACAATAAATTTCATATTAAAAAAATAAATAAACTTCCTTTAAAAGAAAAGAAAAACTGTATTTTCTGACTAACATTATTGGAATACACTGGGTTGAATTAGTAAAGACAGAGTTCTTAGTTATGATGCTGACACTATGGAAGGATAAAAGGCTATTTGAGTGAAATCTAACACCAACTGCCAGACATACTAATGAAGCCATACTTGACCTTCTAATGGGTCCAATCAGCTTCATGAGGAGAAACCAGAAGGGAAAACAAAGAACCAAATCATAAATCATCAACAATAATCGTATATTATTTAGGATATCAAGTTTTCAATGTTTTGTTGAAACATTGAAACAAACTATAATAGGTAAACAAACTTTATTTCTTATGAAGTGCTAACAAGTATCTGAAATGCCTTACGTATATTAACTTACTTATTCCTCATAATAACCCCCAAAAGAAGTATTATATTTTTATTCCCATTTTAAATATGAGAAAAGAAGGCATGATAAGGTTATAACTTGCCAAAGACCTTTAAATTAGTAAGTGGCAGAACCAGGATTCGAAATCAGTAAATATATCTCTAGCATTCTCTCTAAACTCCTATAATTCTATTTCTATTAATATAAAAAATAATTTTACTTTTCTTTTCAAACCCTTATTAGGAAATCAGAACGATTCCAATCAGTATCACTGAAAAAAACTCAGTATCGTTAATGAATCTTCAAAAAATTGTTACTATTCCTTTCAAGTCATCAAATTTAAATGTAATTTTGGTGTAACATGATTACACTCTTAATTATAAATGTATTATAATTATAAATAGATATTTTCTGAAAGTTAAAATATACTTTTGTTTATATAACAATAGAAAAATACATCTAAATTAACTTATCAGAATTTGATGAAATTTAATTACCACATTCAGTAACCAAGAAATTCTTGTATTAATATTAAAATCTTTTGGGCTTTGATCAGATTACTCATTCTGTCATAGTTATTCCACTAGTAAGTCAAAATATAATAATGATGACCAGTAATTGAGGGCTTACTTATATGCCAAGCCTTTGCAAAATATTTTGCATGATATCTTGCTTCATTGAGCCTTCAGCACAAGCCAAGGAGGTAAAGAAAATAACAGTTACATTTCACTTATAAGGTAACTAGGGTTAAAATAAGTTATATGAATTACCCAAGGTTAAAACACCTGTTAATCTGTTTCCCCCTCCTGTACAACCACACACTGCCCAATATTACAGTATATAGTTCCTTTCCGTGTCTAACGAAAATAAGAGCTTTAATTTATGAACGTTTTCCCTTTCAATGTCTTCTGGAGGACAATCTACATCATTACTTACTCATATAGTTACCCAGGAAAATAGGTGTTAAAAGGAAGGAACAAAGATTTTGAAAAATTGTGTAACTTACCTAAGACTAAAGAGCTAGCAGGTAGCAGAACTGATATCAGTTGTGTTATACATTAGCTCTTTAGTCTTAGGTAAATTTATATGTATGTAAATGGTATATATATGTATATAAATGGTACCTGTGTGTATATATACAATTCTGTATAACTTGAAAGTGACATACCATTCTTTTAATAATTATATGTAATGTTACCTATGAGTTTCCTCATTCGTAGCCAAAAACATCAAATTGATGTTTTCCTTTTCACCTTTTTCCATGAAAAAACATGTTTTACGTTTGATGATTCTGTTCCTTTTTTTTAAATTCAGTGCCAATTCATATATACTTACCAAATAAGAATTTCACAATGGGAACCTTATCTTTTCTTTTATCAGTACTTAAATTGAGGCACACAATGTAAATATTCAGTAATATCATTAGTAATTATTTTTGTCTTCTTTGTATTATAGTCAATTTTTAAAATGTTTTGCCACCCAGGTTGTAAAATATTTGTGGCAAAGATTGTGTCTTTTGTGTCTATTATGCATTGTGTATAAGTCAAATTTTGCACATAACTATCAAATGCATGCATGCTCACTAAAGAGAACTGAAATTTTTGGGAGTTAATTGAAAGATTAGAAAGAGTTAGAAAAAAAGGATTTAATTTGGCCAACATCTTGAAACTGTCAACAGATTAGTCTCAACCAAAGCTGGGAAAGCAATGATATGTTGTACTATACTGAATTGTCACACATATTGTTTATTTAAATCTGAGTCTTAAAAGCAGTTTAACTTAAGTAAAAACAAATCCTCCTGACATGCCTTTGAGCATTTTGAGATTTAATGATGCCTAGCACAGCAGTGTAATTAACAGTACCCATGATATATAGCAATGCTATGTTTTCTAGTGCTATAAACAGAAGGTTTATGCCAGATTGCTTGTTAAGGTACACACGGTATCAAAGTATACCAGATGAAACAATCCCCTAGTAACCATGTAATGAGGTAAAGACATCTGTAACATAATTCTAGAACTTTGAATGTGAAGATTGAAAGTCTTTGTAATGGTACAGATGGAATTATCTCCATCCCCATGGACACTCTGACTGGAAATAGATAAGCCCACAGTCATAATAGACCACTAAGAGATAAACTGCGTTTGCCCTCAACAACAAGAAAAAATAACACCCTCAAGGTTAATGCTAAATATTAACTGTAAATGAGTATCACAGTATCAAAGTGAAATATAAAGATTTCTTAGAGCATGAATAAAATACACATTGAGAGACATTACAATGATTGTAAAACACCAATTTGACGGATAATTTTTATTGAAGTATAATTGACATACAGTATCCTATTAGTTTCAGGGGTACCTCATAGTGATTCTGTATTTGTACATACTATGAGATGATCCCCATGATAAGTTTTAGTTAGCATCTGTCACCATAACAGTTATTACAGTATTATTGACTATATTCCCTATGCTGTATATTATATCCCCATGACTGATTTATTTTATAACCACAAGTCTGTACCTCTTAATTCTCTTCACTTATTTCTCCCACCTCTTAACCCCTCCTCCTTCTGGTAACCAACAGTTTGTTTCCTGTATTATGAGTGTCTGTTTTGTTTTGTTTGTTCACTTGGGTTTTTTGTTGTTGTTTTAGATTCTTCATACAAGTGAAATCCTATGGTATTTGCCTCTCTCTGCCTGACTTATTTGATGGGCATAATACCCACTAGGTCCATGATGCTATTGCAAATGGCAAGATTTCATTATTTTTTAAGGCTGAGTGACACTCCATTATAGATAGGTATGGATATAGATAGATATAGATAGATAGATAGATAGATAGATAGATAGATATAGATATAGTAAATGTAGATATAGATGATATAAATATAGATATATAGATATAGATATAGACATAGATATAGATATAGATATAGATGGTATAGATAGATATAGATGATACAGATAGATATAGATATAGATATAGATATAGATATAGATATAGATATACAGATATAGATAGATACAGATATAAATGATATAGATATACCACATCTTCTTTATCTATCAGTGGGCACTTAGGTTGCTTCCATGTTTTGCAAACACTGCATGGGGTGCCTGGGTGGCTCAGTCAGTTGAGCCTCCGACTCTGGCTCAGGTCATGATCTCATGGTCTGTGAGTTTGAGCCCCCCGTTGGGCTCTGTGTTGACAGCTCAGTCTGGAGCCTGCTTCAGATTCTGTATCTTCCTCTCTCTCTGCACCCTCCCCCGTTCATGCTTTGTCTCTCTCTGTCTCAAAAAAAAAATAACATTAAAAAATGTTTTAAGTAAACAACGCTACAGTGAGCATAGGTGTGCATATATTTCTTAAAATTGATGTTTTTGTCTTCTTTAGATAAATATTCAGATAAATTTTCGTAATGGCTGGGCCAATTTACATTTCCACCAACCTGACCTTGGATGCTGAAGAGTACAAAAGTGGCCAAGTAGAAACTCCACCTAGGAAAGGACAGCACCAAAAGGGCTAATGAGTTAGAAAAAAGTGGTCAAGTTCATTAATTAAAGATTCTGGAGAAGTCAAAATATTATTGGAGTGTGAAAACTGGAAAGAAGACAAAGTGTAAATTTATTAGAAAGGTAAGTGTAAATTCAGGTCGGGTGTTTGAAATTGAGACTTTTATGATGTCACAATTATTGATAACCCCAAGCCTAGAATATAATAATAGGAGTTTCTGACTAAATGATTTGGAGTTACAAGCTGTTGTTACTAAAGACTTTAAAGACTGGTCATGGATGTCCATGCCCTCCAAACAAATACCCATAGGAACACACTTATAGTTGACCAAGTTGGAATTTTACACATTGTGGTGAGGTAGAACACAAACCATGGGAAAACTTAGGTCATTTCAGTAAGATGTTAGAAAACGTCAGGGGTTTGGTTGAGTGACTTTGGAGAGGGTTTATGTAACAAGACTTTGCTCTGGTTTGGATGCTATCATGAAGCAGGAATAATTCCATGATTGAATATTTTAATATATCTTACTATTCCAAGGATAAAATTGTAATTGGTAAAAAAGCAACAATTCCTCATATTAGGCAAGATAGGAGATGTTTCGTCATTTTTGTGGTTTGGAAAATATTCATTTTTGTTTACTATAATCAGACATAATTGTGGTGTAGACTTGATTTTTTCCCCTAATTTACCTTGATCACAGATTGGCCTTGTCTGTTGTTGATACTTGTAGTCAGTAGGAGAATATCCAGGTCTCACTGTGAGAGTCAAGCAGCTTCTGTCAATAACAAATCACAGCTGATAGTAAGTAACAGGCTAGCTCCTGGATGATATAGTCTGCCTTTGTCTTTCTCAGTGTGTTATATGAATGGATGTCCCTTAAAATAATTATTGAAGTCATTATGAAAAGAAACAGAAAGATCTAAATGAAACATTTAGAAGGGCAAGAATGACAAGGTTGATATATTGATGCAAAAAATTAGAGCTTTAGATGGTGCAGTTTGGTGCCATATGCTTCAAAAGGGCTGAGCTTTTTTTGAGAAAGGACCAGGAGAAATAAACTCGAAGTAGCAATGAAAAGCAAAAAGGACAATATCCTCACCTCTAGAATTTATGTGGAGTATGAAAGAGAGAAATAGACTAATTATTTGAGAAATATAAATGATGTCTACAGGATCATAACAGATTTGATTTCATAAGGAAGTTGTGGCAGATAATGTTTGGTGGCTAACCCTACAGTCATTCTGCTCTGTCTTATCATTTTCCCTCTACCCATAATTAAAACAGTATCCCTTACAAATACTACCAGAGTCCTAGCTTTGACCAGTAAGATAAGGATGGATCATTGGAGAGCTTTTGTTTTCCTGCTCACATGGGCAGACCCAGCCTTCCTATGACCTTCAGAAAGTACTAGATGCTTTCAGTTACATCAGCCATTCTCCATTTAAGAGGCAAGGCAAAAACACGAGGACAGAAAATCAGTATGCTGAGAATGGCAAAACAGAAGTACTGAAACGGAACCAAAGCTAGCAACTGTCTGTATCTGGACTTAGGTTATGTCCATGGAAAAATGCGACCAAAAAAGAAAAAAAAAAAAAAAAAACAAAACTATTACCATATTGTCAAGCCACTTCACCAGGTATCTACTATTTATAGATAAAAGTGGCCAGAGGTAAATGAAACAAAAACATTCTGAAAACTAATTGAAAACTATTAGGTCAGACTGAAAAATTGTAGGTGGTACAACAGAAACACTTGTTTAGTGGTTATTGACTCAGACCAGACTAATGGAGAAGAGTCCCAGTGATGATGTCTAGCCTGGCAGGCTTCACCTACTGGTGGTGCCCAAATGATTAATTGGTTCAGAGAAACTCCAATTCTAAAAATAGTCTTTTTTGGATAAGTAGTTACTTAAGCATCTTTTGGTAGAGAGGAAAACAATGACTTGGTGGGTGGGTGGTATGGATATGAAATGAGAAAGGAGACTTACCCAAAGAAATGGGAGCTCTGGGCATCTCAGTCAAGAGCTAATTTCAGCCTCTCACCATTTTTTTTTTTTTTTTTAATTTTCTGTCCTTTTTCTTTTCTTTCCTTTTCTTTTTCTTTCTCTCTTTCTTTCTTTCTTTCTTTCTTTCTTTCTTTCTTTTTTTTTTTTCAGATGGAGAGCAGAGAGGTCCTCTAGATACTAAAGACTAACTAAATTTTAAGTGATTTTGTCCATTTCAATGATACAAACTGATTTTCTGTCAGTCATGATAATCAGAGTAATAAATTTTATGCCCACAAAATTTCAGGTTTGTTAATCTCTTTGCATTTTGTGTACTAACCTTGAAATCTATGAAGCAAATTTGTGTATATAGAGACAAAAGAAGACCATACACTCTACTACTGTCCCATATACCTACTACTTTGATATGGAAGGATCTGTTTCACTAGAATCAAACTACTTCAATTCACTTCATGCCTAAGCAAATAACTACACACACACACACACGTATGTATATACATATATATGTATGTACATATGTATATACATATATATTCTGAAATACTCTCCAAGGAGCTGGATAACATCTGTGCAATCTTTTAATATTTTATTTTACTTTGGATTGATTTACACCCTAAGAACTACAGCTCAATAAAAGAATAACAATCATGCTGTGCACTAAGCTTTTAATGATTTATTATCAGTGTATATAACCATTTTAATTTTCCTACATAATTATTTCATTATTAATTATAATGAGACTTTAATAGAAACTCAATTTTCCAAGTTAATTTTCTTTATAACAATCTGACAATTAATTAAAGGTCTGTAATATTTACTGAGTTATTTTTTTTGTTCCTTCCTTAATTCATCCCTGAAATTCTTCCTTAACTGCCTTCTAGTGCTTTCATTGCTTTCATTGTTTAATCTTGTCTTTCTTTCTCTGGTCCCCCTAATCTTCCCTTCCTTCCTAATCTTTTATTCCTTTTATTCCCCGACTTAAAAAATTTTGAAATATAATTGACATATAATACTATATTAGTGTCAGGTGTGCAACATAATGATTCAATTACTGTTTATATTGTTAAATGACCATCACAATAAGTCTACTCAATCCGCATCACCATACATAGTTACTTTTTTTTTTTCCTTGCGATGGAACTTTCAAGATGTTTTGTCTTGGCAAATTTCAAATATGCAATACGGTATTGTTTTATTTTTTAAATTTTTTTAATGTTTATTTTCTGAGAGAAACAGAATGCAAGTAGGGGAGGGGCAGAGAGAGAGAGAGGGAGACACAGAATCCAGAGCAGGCTCCAGGCTCTAAGCAATCAGCACAGAGCCCGACACAGGGCTCGAACTCATGAACCACCAGATCGTGACCTGCACTAAGTCGGTCGCTTAACTGACTGAGCCACCCAGGTGCCCCTGAAATACAGTATTGTTAACTACAGTCAGTGTGCTGTACATTATATTCCTAGGACTTCCATATCTTATAACTGGAAGTTATATACCTTTTGACAATTTCCCCCATTTTGCTTACTCCACTACTCTGCCTTTGGCGACCACCAGCCTGTTCTCTGTATCTACGAGCTATCAGCTTCCTGATTTTTTGAAAGAGAATTTATTGTAGTTTAGAGTGTTTTGTTTCATATTTTTTCAAAGATATAAAATAACTACCTTCCACATTTCATGTGTAATATGATTACAAATTAATATTTGTTGATGCTTTAAACTTAAATATATGCAGACAGAAATAGAAATCATTGACAATCTGTTTTAGAACTCTACGAAGTGACCATACAACTTACGCTACAATATTAATGTTCAGATAACTGTCTATCACTATATATTTTATTTAGTGATCTCCTATAAGTTGTTAACTTTATAATCTTAGGGCAGTAACATGCTAGCTATAAAAACAACACATTTATTTTCATGGGCAAAACTTTTAACAAAGTCAAAAGATACTCAAATGTCTAAGTTTGTTAAAGAATGCCAAATTCTTTTCAAAACAGGATGATTTAATGTACTGTCTCAGAAAAAAAAAAAAATATCATCATTTCTCTGTGCCCTCAACAATCCTGAAGCATATAAAATGTTGTTTATTGACAATATTATAGTTATAAAATTTTATCTTATTGTATTAATTATCACTCCCCTGACTTCCAACAGGGCTAAAAAATTTTATACATTTACCACTCCACTAAAATCCTATTCTGTGAAATGCACATTTGTATTTCTGCATATTGATTTATTGTGCTTGTTTTTCTTCTCTTGCTTTTATGAATTATTAGCATCGCTGTGCATATTTTAAATGACATTTTGGTAATATTTTCTCCAAGCTTGTCATATATTTTTTGATTTTGTTGATTCTCTTTGCAAACTGTGGCCATACAGATTTTTTTTACACACTTCTATGCTGCAGAATGTCTTAACTTTATCATTGTGACTGGTCTCCCCAACACTAAAATATAGATATGGATATAGATTAGATTTTACCTTTATCTTGATCCTTCTACTTTTAATATTTAATGGTAACATAATGGTTAACGATGTGGATTTAGAATCTGGGTAGCTCGGTTCAAATTTCAATTCTACCACTTAGCAGCTGTGTAACATTGGGCAAGATATTAATCTCTTTGTGAAGATAATAAAATGAAGATAATAATACTCCCCATGTCATGAAGCTGGGAAGATTAAATATGTTGTTTAAAGGAATGTAGGGTAATTGTATACAGTAAAAACTTAGCCATTATTTAAATCATCAATAACTTATTTATTTATAATATTTCATCTTTATTTTGCCAAAAGCCAATATAAAAAAACATATTACATATTTAAAAAATTAGCTGATTGCTGTTAACATCACAGATGCGACAGAAATGTCCATTAAAGAAATTTTACACAGTACTATTTAAAGTTTTGACTTGAAGAGAAAAAGTGGTATGAACATTTACAATATCTAGCAAAATTGTCTTTATGGGCCTACCTTGTTTTCTTGGATTCGCAGACATCGCATTTTTTACAAACTGAAGGCTTGTGGCAACCTCAGGTCAAGTCTATTGGTGCCATTTTTCCAATAGCATTTGCCCGCTTCATGTCTCTATGTCATTTTAGTAATTCCTACAATATTTAAAATTTTTTCATTATCATTATGTTTGTCATGGTGATCTGTAATCAGTGATTATGACTCTCTGGAAGCTCATATAATAACATTTTATAATAAAATATTTTTAATTAAGGTATATACATATTTTTTAGACAAAAATGCTATTTTATATGGCTAATTGACTACAGTATTGTGTAAGTAAAACTTTTTTTTAAGTTTATGTATTTATTTTGAGAGAGAGAGAGAGAAAGAAAAAGAGGGAGAGAGAATCCCAAGCAGGTTCCACGCTATCAGTACAGAGCCCAACACAGAGCTCTATCTCACAAACCATGAGATCATGAACTTAACTAAAATCCAGAGTCAGATGCTGAGCCACTCAGGAGTCCCTAAGTAAACATAACTTTTTTATGCACTGGAAAACCAAAAAAAAAAATCATTCCAATCATTTTATTGTGATATTTATTTTATTGCTGTGGCCTGCAACCAAACCCTAGTATCTCTTAGGTATGACTGTATTTTGATTCACATAATTTACAATAAAATAAAAATGATAACACTTTAGGTACAAGGCAAATACTTGTAAAGGTTTATTAATTTAAATTCCATGTATATACAATTTACTTTATATACAGTTGAGCCTAGAATAACATGGGTTGAACTTCACGGGTTCACTTATACATGTATCTTTTTTTGTTTCAATACAGTATAGTACCACAAATGTATTTTTTTTCCTTACGATTTTCTTAAAATATTATTTCTCTATGTCACTTTATTGTAAGAATACAGTATATAATACGTACAACATACAAAATATGTGTTAATAGACTATTTATGTCATGGGTAAGGTTTATAATCAATAGTAGGCTACTAGTGGTTGAATTTTTGGAGAGTCAGTAGTTATATGGGGATTTTTGCCTATGAAGGGAGTCAGTTCTTCTAATCCCCACATTGTTCAAAAGTCAAGAGTCAATTCTCAACACACACACACACACACATATATATATATATATATATATATATATATACCTATATACATATGTATACATATATATAGTTTTGGAAACAACACACACACACACACACACACACACACACATATATATAGTTTTGACTTTGTAAAATAAATTGGTGACTTGTTTATTTTATTGGCTTTATTTTGATTCATAACAAATGACCACAAAGTTAGCATTTGAAACAGCACCCATCTATTATGTAAGTTTCTGTTGGGTCGCTCACCAGCCTTCAAATTCTGGTGTTGGCCAGGCCTGCAATTTCACCAGAGGCTTGAGTTCCTCTTCAAAGCTCATTAAAGCTCTTGGCAGAATTTATTATCTTGAGGTTATAGAGCTGAGGTCACAATTTTTTGGCTGGCTGTCAATTTGGGACTATTCTGAGCTACTAGAAGCTGCCCACAGTTCCTGTCGTGAATACCTCTCCACAACAGGGTAATTTGCTTCTCCAAGGTCAACAGGAGGTAGCTTCAAATCTCTGTTCCTTTTTCGATCTCTATCCCTTAGATGCTCCACTAAAGGACTCAGGGGATGAGTCAAATTATAAGTACTATGTATTATATAGGGCTTCTACTCAAGCATGTGAGACCATTTTAAAATTCTGCCTATAGCATTCATTTTCTTCGTTGGTATACAATGAATAACTTTGACATTCTCTATCCCTGTCATCTATATTGTTAAAATTATTGGCATAAAATTACTGTTTTAATTATCCTTAGTTTTTCTCAATTATGTTAAATTCTACAAATAATCTACTGATGGCCTCTTTTACATTTCCAGCATCATTTATTTCTTTTGCTTTTTAAAATGTTGTTTGATTTTTCCAGAGATACATTGTTTGCCTTTTCAGAGAACCAGTATCTGTTGATGCTTGTTAGTTTAGTCCTGACTATTGAGAATCATAGATGCATTTTTGTAATTTTTCATTTCATCCTTCCAATTTCTTTTTTTTTTTCCTATTTAAATTCATCATCATGCCACACTTTGTATTGTTGACTTTGTCAGGAGTTCAGCCAAGCTGAAAACAGAAAACTGAGCTCTCAGGTATCAGGGCAATCAATTAAAACAAACTCCAAAGAAAAGTAACAATACAGCACAGTTACTGCAATAGTTTAAGCAAGAGATTAAACCAAATAAAGTTCTGACTCCCTCCTGTTTTCTTATTTTATTTTCTCCTGTGGAACAGCATGCCAGTCAAAGGTAGGTAGGTCAGCATAAATGTGAGAGCCATCTCACTGCCAAGAAAAGCTGAACAAAAAACTTTAAGACCAGGGGTAATGAGGAGAAGGAGCAGACCAAGAAAAAGGGGGAAACCTGGGAGTGGAAAGTACTGAGTTCTAAGTCATGTTGGGAAAAACTATCTTTAAGGTGTCCCCTAAGCCCCCCATAAGAGGACCTTTGCAGAGGTGCCAAGAAGAGCTCACACAAGGCCTCAGGTAAAGAGACAGAAGAATGAGGGTGTCTGGACTAGGTGCCCTAGAACACGGAAGCACAGGTTAGTCCTTGACTACAACTCTCTCATAGGCAGCAAGACACTGGCTGTGCCTCCAGTTTGGTGTGGGGCGGGCAGCTGTCCCCTGTGAAACCTACCAAGTTAGGTCTTTACAATTGCCAATGATTGGGCCTGGTAAATCACACATGGGTTTTTGTATCCAAGAGACAGGTTATATATTGCCTACTTATGGTATAAGAAAATTTTATTTCAATAAAAATTTATAGGGGCACCTGGGTGGCTGAGTTGGTTAAGTATCTGACTCTTGGGTTTCGCTTGGGTCATGATATCATAGTTCATGGGTTCAAGCCCCAACTCAGGGTGTCAGCAGGGAGCTTGGGATTCCCTCTCTCCTGCTCTTTCTCTAAATAAATAGATAGATAGATAGATAGATAGATAGATAATTAAATACACTTTTTTTTTTTTTAATTTTTTTTTCAACATTTATTTATTTTTTGGGACAGAGAGAGACAGAGCATGAACGGGTGAGGGGCAGAGAGAGAGGGAGACACAGAATCGGAAACAGGCTCCAGGCTCTGAGCCATCAGCCCAGAGCCCGACGCGGGGCTCGAACCCACGGACCGCGAGATCATGACCTGGCTGAAGTCGGACACTTAACCAACTGCGCCACCCAGGCGCCCCAATTAAATACACTTTTAAAAAATAATAGAAATTTATAAGTAATATAAAAACGTTTAATATAATATATTGGTACTTTGTGATGTATACTTCGATATATTATGTTTTAAGATGTTAACTTGAAGAGTTGAAAATTAAGCAGTGTTGTTTTATTCTTCTTCTAACCCTGCCCCAATTTCCAAATACATACCACACATGTATGTGTCTTTGAGCACTGAAGATTTTTTTTTTTTTTTTCCAGCAGGTTGCCAATGACTTGCAACTTCTGGATCAAAATAATGTAGAGTCAACTTGGAATCATTCTGCCTTAAACAGATATGCTGAATGACAGAATAGAAAAAGCAAACAAACAACAACAACAAAACAGGATGAGTTCTATCACAAGATAATGATATTTGAAAAGTGGATTATGTAATAGAGGAACAAAATACTGGGCAGAGTTAAAACTGAGGTTTATTGGGATTCAATCAACAGAACAAAGTTAGTGAAAGTTAGGAGATTTGTTGTTTTGTTTTGTTTTGTTTGAGAGAGAGAGAGAGACAGACAGAGCATGAGCAAGGGAGGGGCAGAGAGAGAGGGAGACACAGGCTCCGAGCTGTCAGCACAGAGCCTGACAAGGGGCTTGAACCAATGAAGCGTGAGATCATGACCTGAGCCAAAATCAGGCACTCAATGGACTGAGCCACCAAGCAGCCGAGGAGATTTGTTCTTGAGAGAAAAAGGAGATTTAACCTCTTTTTTAAAATTGAAACTTATTTGGCATATAACATTGTGTAAATTTAATGTGTACAACATGTTAATTTGATACATTTATATACAGTAAAGTGATTGTCATTGTAATGATAATAAGCACCTCTATCACATTACATAATTATCATTTCTTTTTAGTGGTTGAAATAATTAAGTTCTAGTCTCTTAGCAAGTTTGATGATTATAATACAGTGTTGTTGTCTATTTCACTATACTGTGCATTAGATCTCTAGAGTTTCCACTTATATACCAAAGGAGAATGAAAACAAAGATATCTAGAAAATATGTGCACTCCTGTGTTTATTGCACCAATATTCACAGTAGCCAATAAGAGCTCATAGACAGATCAATCGATAAAGAAGATTGGCCATTTGTGACAACAAGGACCTTGAGGATTTATGCTAAGTATGAGAAGTCAGAAAAAGATGACTCTATGATATCATTTCCAAGTGGAATCTAAAAAAAACTAAACTCATTAAAAACAAATAAGATGGGGGCGCCTGGGTGGCGCAGTCAGTTAAGCGTCCGACTTCAGCCAGGTCACGATCTCGCGGTCCGTGAGTTCGAGCCCCGCGTCAGGCTCTGGGCTGATGGCTCAGAGCCTGGAGCCTGTTTCCGATTCTGTGTCTCCCTCTCTCTCTGCCCCTCCCCCGTTCATGCTCTGTCTCTCTCTGTCCCAAAAATAAAAATAAACGTTGAAAAAAAAAAAAATTAAAAAAAAAAAACAAATAAGATGGCGGTTACCAAGCGCTGGAGTGTGGAGGGATAGGGCAGATATTGTTTAAGGGTACAAACTTGCAACAAGTAGTAAATAAGCCCTAGGGATTTAGCTTCAAGCTACACCCTGAAGCCAGAGCTGGAGAGACTTCTATACTTGAGGGTATCTATAGTTAACTAAACATTGTTGTGACATAGAATTATTAATTTTGTACAATGTATATTTCTTCTCCTTGAATTTAAGACAAAAGAATAGAAGCTTTCTAAAGTCATCACCTGGAATAATTTTTTATTTTAATTTTTAAACAATGATGTACTTAAGAATGAGTTGGTGATAACCACCCTTGTATTCTTTGATCAGTGGGAATGGATGGGCCTTGAAAACCTTGGACTATTCGTTTCTAATTATCAGGCTAAACTTTCTGGTGTGTAAGTCCTCAGGGGACACTTTCTGAAAAAATTCCCAGCTCCCAAGCTTGACAAACATTTTGTAATTTAGAGTCCTAACCGCCCTGATTACCCCGATGGAGAGGGTCTCTTCTCTACCCTTCCCAGTTCCTAATGGCCACCATGAAAACCCTACTCAGTTTCTTGTAATTGGTCTTATTTTTTTAATAACTCTCAAGCCTCCATTTATTTTTAAATTAAATTTGGCTTATTACACATGCAAAAATAATAATATATTTTAAGGTGGGCATGACTATTGTGTGGCACGTACTTGATTATAATCCTTTAGTGAGATAACATTTGAGAGTGTGTTTTGAGGGGTAGGGAAAGCTTCATGGGAAATAGGAAAAGAAGTTCTAAATCATTTCAATCCAGTCTTAAGGATTCAAACATATTTAGAAAATTTTAATGTAATTGCTTCAAAAGTAAACTAATAAAGTTAAAATATAAATTTAACATGGTTTAAAAGTACAACTAATTAAGTTGAATTTTGTAATTTTATAAGCTCCTCTAAAATGTATAAAGGCCTTGAGTATTACATATTTTTATATTTTATTATGTACAGAACATAAAAAGTTTAAACCTGCTATAACTAATTTATTTATTATAGTTTTATGTTATGATGTTTCCTCCTTCCTTGTTCTTTTAAAGAAGCTCTGAAGGAGATAAACTTGATTTATAACAGATTATTGGAGTAAACAGAAATATCATTTACACATTGTAGCAGTCAAGCATTAAAAGCATACAATACAATAATAATAAATTCTTCATATTAACTTGCCTTGAAAAACTGAAAAATATATTATAAGTGTCATTTAAGAACCAATAATTCCATGTTCTTTGGAATTTATGTAACTATCATTATTTACTACTGTTTTGAACTATTTTTAGTATTTCAGCTTCCTATTCATACCACTCCAAATAAAGTGAAAATTTGAAAGGCATAGAAAAGCCAAATGCTGTCAAAAATCATAAAATAAAAACTTAACAACAATCTGATTGAGACTAAACAGTAGACTTTTTCTTTTTATTTGTTAATATTTTATGTCAATACTACTGTTTCTGAAATTATTCTCTCCTCAAACAAATCCATTTTGATAAAAAAAGTAAAATTTCATGATATATTCTTGAAATTTAAACAGTTATGTCTTTCACATGGTTCATGAAAATTTGTAGTAGACAGAGTAATATTCTTCCTCCTAGGGTCCATGTCTTGATTATCAGAACCAGGTTGAAATTTCTGTCATGATAGATTAGTTTGTGTTTTTAGAATTTAACACACATGAAATCTTATAATATGTACTTTTTCTTGTGTGCACTTCTTTCATTCAATTTAATGATTTTGAGATTTATTCACATACTAATAGTACTTTCATTATATTGCCAAGGAGTAGCCCATGTATAGGTATGTCACATTTTTTTATCCTTTTGTTTTTTGGCGGACATTTGGCCTCTGTCCATATTTTAGCTATTACAAAAAAAAATCCATTACACAGATTCATATGCGGGTTTTTGTATGAATACATACACTTTAATTTCTTTTGTATAAATATTTAAGAAAGAAATGGCTGGGCTATATGCTAGACATATATACAAATTTTTTAATAATCTGTCAAAATGATTTCCAAAGTGTTGGAAGTTTCCCAACATCCTTGGCAACAAGTGATATAATCGGATTGTATATTTCTAACATTGAGCTCTTCTAACAGCTTTTGAGTAGCATATTTTGGTGATTTTAATTTTCATTACTTAAAATGGTATTGAATATCAAGGATGCCTTGTTGGCTCAGCTGGTTGAGCTCCTGACTCTTGTTTTCCGCTCAGGTCAAGATCTCATGGTTCATGCATTTAAGTCCCACTTGGGCTCTGTGCTGACAATGTGGAACATGCGTGGAATTCTTTCTCTACCTCTCTGCCTCTCCCCTACTTGTGCGTGTGTACACACACACTCTCAAAATAAATAAATAACATTTAAAAAATAAATAAAATGGTATTTAATATTGTTTCATGGTCTCATTTACACACACACACACACACACACAGATTATAGATACTGGATGATTTTATACATATTGTTTGTTAAAATATGTGTCCAAATTTTTTGATTTTGTCAATTTATTTGTAAGTGGTTTGTTTGAGTTTCTTTTAATGAGTTTTGAGACTTCTTCATAAATTCTTTATGCAAAACCCTTGTTGTGTGATTTAGAAATACTTCTACCTTTTTAATTTTTTGAGGAACCTCCACACTGTTTTCCAGAGCGGCTGCACCAATTTGCATTCCCACCAGAATCGATCTACCCTATGACCCAGCAATAGGACTGCTAGGAATTTACCCAAGGGATACAGGAGTGCTGATGCATAGGGGCACTTGTACCCCAATGTTTATAGCAGCACTTTCAACAATAGCCAAATTATGGAAAGAGCCTAAATGTCCATCAACGGACGAATGGATAAAGAAATTGTGGTTTATATACACAATGGAATACTACGTGGCAATGAGAAAGAATGAAATATGGCCCTTTGTAGCAATGTGGATGGAACTGGAGAGTGTTATGCTAAGTGAAATAAGTCATACAGAGAAAGACAGATACCATATGTTTTCACTCTTATGTGGATCCTGAGAAACTTAACAGAAGTCCATGGGGGAGGGGAAGGAAAAATAAAAGAGGTTAGACAGGGAGGGAGCCACAGCATTAGAGACTCTTAAAAACTGAGAAAAACTGAGGGTTGATGGGGGGTGGGAGGGAGGGGAGGGTGGGTGATGGGTATTGAGGAGGGCACCTTTTGGGATGAGCACTAGGTGTTGTATGGAAACCAATTTGACAATAAATTTCATATTAAAAAAATACTTCTACTAAATTGTAGCTTATCTTTTTATTCTATTAATATTGTATTTAAAGAGAAAATATTTTCATTTTTACAAAGCCTAATTTATAAAAATTTTTCTTTCACAGATCATCTTTTTGGTGTTGATATAGGAATTAGGAAATATTTGCTTAAACAAATGTCAAGATTTTTTTTTCTTGTGTTTTCTTTTAGAAATTTTATAAATTTGATTTTATATTTAGGTTTATGATCCATTTGGCTTAAAAAAAGAGGCTCCTATTTTAGAGTTATTAAACATGTATATTAACTACCAGAATTCATGGAAGAAATCACCAAAAAGAATTAGTGGAGACAGTACCAAGAGATCACACAGACCAAGAGAGTGACAGTTCCCACTAATCAGATGGAAAACTTCATGATTCACAAAAAGGGTTACAATACTCAAAGGGTCTTGCTTCAATAGTGGGTGATAATTAGTCTTTTTTTTTATTTTTAAAATGGCAGTTCTTTTTTTTAAATATGAAATGTATTGTCAAGTTGATTTCCATACAACACCCAGTGCTCATCCCAACAGGTGCCCTCCTCAATGCCCATCACCTACTTTCCCCTCCTTCCCACGCCCTGCATCAACCCTCAGTTTATTCTGTTTTTACGAGTTTCTTATGGTTTTCCTCCTTCCCTCTCTGTAACTTTTTTTTCCCCTTCCCCTCCCCCATGGTCTTCTGTTAAGTTTCTCAGGATCCACATAAGAGTGAAAACATATGGTATCTGTCTTTCTCTGTATGACTTATTTCACTTAGCATAACACTCTTCAGTTCCATCCACGTTGCTACAAAAGGCCATATTTCATTCTTTCTCATTGCCAAGTAGTATTCCTTGTATATATAAACCACACCTTCTTTATCCATTCATCAGTTGATGGACATTTAGGCTCTTTCCGTAATTTGGCTATTGTTGAAAGTGCTGCTATAAACATTGGGTATTTGTCTCAAATTAAATGCTGATGTGGTCCCATCTTATGCACCCTAGAAGGAAGTTTCAATAATAAAAATATTTCCCAGTAATTTATCCGCATGCTAGAACAAAGATAAAAGATATTAATAGGATTGCAAAAATATACAGCACCCTAAAAGGTAAAACTTACAATTTATAACATACAATTAAAAATTATCAGACATTTAAACAAGTGGGAAAGTATAAGTCATACTGAAGAAAAAAATATTTGAGCAATCAAAACTAACACAGAACTTACCTATGTAGAGATAAGATTGGATATATTAAGTGGAAACATGAAAAATATACGAACTCAAAATGGAAACTTAGAGAGTAAATATCATAATTTCAGAGGTAAACAAAACTATATAGGATTGAAAACATGTTATGGATTATGGAAGAAATGATTAGTGAACTGGAAGACATACAATATAAACTATCCAAGTAAAAACGAGACCTGATTATCAGCATCTAGTGTCTCCCCAAAACAAACTCAAAGCATCATAGAATATGGATGTCTATTCAGGCCCCTCCAGTAAATGAACTATGCTGTAATTTCTTTGACTCCTGGGCTTAGGCAAATGACTGGACTTTTGGTCAGGCCACCAGTAAACTTAAAACCATCATATAAAACAAGCTTCCTTGTGGAGACAAAAAATATTTATATGAAAACTAGGTCTGTTACTTATATGCTCTTTGTTATGCAGGAGAATGCTCACTAAAAAGAGCCCCCTGCCTATGAAGCAAAGGAAAACCCAGTTATGTGAGCTAAGTGTGAGACCGAATTGTTCTCAGCCCAGAATAAGCAGATAAGTAATCAATTGCCATCTGGCTCCATGTGAAAATGGGTTGTAGAAATAGTGACACCATCCTAAATTGAGTCTCCAGACTACCACTCTTTCAGAAGAAAGCAAATCATCATGACAAATCTACTCCACCTGCCATATCCTGTTCAAGACAAAAATACTGCCCAACAGGCCAGGGAATTCTTGGCAGACAGATCATTTTGGGCCTGTCATTCTATAACGGTTGCATCAGATCCTGATCGCAGTTGACACTTTGTTCAAGTTTGGCTTAGCCATCTGGCTATGTTCTTCTGACTCAGGCCACATTGTACAGGCCCTGCAAGCCCTCATTTGTTTCTTGTTTAGTTTCCTTGAGTACATTGCATCTGGTGATGGCCTCAGATTTGAAGGCAGTTGTATATCAATGGGCTCAATCACAGGCCTATGATAGATCCTCCATATTCCATAACATCCGCAAGCTTTAAGGTGGTTGAATATTTTAATGGACAATTAAATTGCAGGCTTAAGTGGTATGGGGTGGGAAGGACAAGATAACCTCAGCCTGGGCTACACATCTCAAGTGAACAGTTGGGCCTCATTGTAGCAATGCCCCCTCAAACAGTTCTAATTTGCTGCTCATGTTTAACCAAGCTGTCTCTTTCTTTATATAATAATTGACAGCTAAGTTTCCATGGCAATCCTGCAAAGGCCTTCAATCCATTCTACCAATTCATGAAAACCTAAGTTGATGGGACATCCAGGGTATCTATTAAGAGCAAGTGATGAAAAGTGAGAGGTTATGTAAACCCATTATAAATTTTCCAGATTTTTGCCCTAATTCTTAAGCATGGTATGTCTGGATAAATTGTATAAGACTATTTTTTCTATAAAAATGCTTTTTCTGCCTTCTGGTATAACTCTTCTGGAGGAGAGTCTGGGGGTCTGGGGGTAAATTGGGAACGATTAAAAAAATATAAAGTTGTGATTATTGAGTAAGTTTTAAAATCATGGGGACCAGGGGAATCGTATTTGGGGAGGTGTGGAGAGGAGGAAGTCATAATCATCTTTATTTTTCAGAATTGCTTCTGAAATCTTTCTCTTCCTCCTGAAGAAAAACAAAATCTCCCATGCTGCCTTTCCAAGCTGCTGTGAACACTTTGAATTCAAAGTGACTGCTGAGACCGGAATCACACCTGACAATACCGACTATGAGACAGCAGGGGGTGGCCTCAGCTCTTGTGGTTTCCACAGAGAACACCTCCAGATGTCATCCACGCACTGGAGGTTGATGAACTAATGTCATGGACGAAAACAACTGTTTGCAACTGAGTGTCTCAGGTAGTCTTTTTGAAGCCAAGGACTAACCTAAATTATTCAGACTGTTCACCCCGTGGTGCAAGGACACATCAGGGGCCAGATTAATCTGACTGATTAGTGTATATGCTAACATTGTGAACTCTTTGTTTGCAGCCAGACCGTGTGTGCCCTCTGGGACTGTACTTTTATATGTGCACCATGATTATTATGACAGGGTTGCAAAAAGTACATATAAAAGTACAATCCCTGAGGGCACACATTACACGGCAGCCTATGCTTTGTGCTCAGCCCGAGTGGCAGAGCTAAGGAGTCTGACTCCAGGTCCAAATCCCGTGATCCTTCAGGATGCATCATAAGCAATTACATAAACTTTCATAGTTGGCCTCATAAGGGAGAGCTCTTCTCCCCACACCAGATTTGGTGCACAGCCGGCGAATTACAGTTTTCTGGAGCGTTGCAGTCAAGGACTCGGGCACCTGCGGGTCCAGCTAGCTGTGCTTATGGGTATATCTGCTTCCCTAGCCCAGGGTTTCCTTCATAGGTGGTAGGGGTTGGGCTTGACTAAGGCACTTTTCTCCATTATGACTCAATACTTTCCCATTCCTAACCCTCTACCTCCTCTGGCCACATCGCTGGTCCACAAAACCACAGGAGTCTTTTGTTCCCAGCTCCTCAGCAGTGAGATGCTTGCATTACCTTCTCCCAGGCTGCATGTCATCTGACTGGCCTCTCTCTGGGACCATTATACCAAAATATGATGAGTAAGCCTTTTTGTTTTAAGACTTTAGGGCCAGGGGTGTTTGTTATCAAAATATACCTATATATGCCACATTACTACCGCCATGAAGGGAAGGGGGAAAAAAATAGTTACAAACAGAGAGGGAAGGAGATGAATCATAAGAGACTCTTAAATACAGAGAACATACTGAGGGTTGATGGGGGAGGGGAGGTGGAGGAGAGGGGAAAATGGGTGATGGATATGGAGGAGGGCACTTGTTGGGATGAGCACTGGGTGTTGTATGTAAGCCAATCTGACAATAAATTATATTCATAAAGAATAAAAAATAATTACAAAAAGATAGCTTGAAAAATACATAAAAATACACATAGATTTAACACACATTTTAAACAACTGATCACTTGAAAATCTCATATAGAATAAAAATATTTTGAATTAATAAGTATACATATATATGTGTATATATGTATACATGATATACATATCATTCACTGAAACAGTAATTAAAAGGAACATTTAGATTTTAAATGACATAAAGAAAACTGAAATGGTTCAAACTAAATGAGCCAAATTTAATTTAAGAAGTTAGAAAAAAGAATAGCATAATAAAACCAAAAATAGTACAATAATGGAAATAATAACAAGAGTTGAAATCACGCCAAAGTAATTACATAAGAGAGAAGAAGCAAATTAAGAAGTGGTTTCTAAAAATTAATTAAGTTAGCAAGTCTTTGTCAAAATTAATAACAAGAAAAACAAGATAGAAGGTTTAAATGACAATATTAAAGAATTGTGGAATAAAGTAGCCATGAAAGCTGCAGAGATTAAACTGTAAGGTGATATTTTTAAAAACATTTATTGGGGCGCCTGGGTGGCGCAGTCGGTTAAGCGTCCGACTTCAGCCAGGTCACATCTCGCGGTCCGTGAGTTCGAGCCCTGCGTCGGGCTCTGGGCTGATGGCTCAGAGCCTGGAACCTGTTTCCGATTCTGTGTCTGCCTCTCTCTCTGCCCCTCCCCCATTCATGCTCTGTCTCTCTCTGTCCCAAAAATAAATAAACGTTGGAAAAAAAAAATTAAAAACATTTATTACAATACACTTGACATTTTAAAGGAATCGGGTATCATATTTGACTTATCATTGTATATATACATACATATAATATATAACTTATACTCTAAAAGAAATAGATTACATGAATTAATGGTATATCTTTAATGTAAATTAAAATCTTCACACTAAGAAAAAAATAAGCTGAAATACTAATAAGATAATTTTAAATAAATTCAAATACCAATCTTAGGTAAATTCCTGCAGAGGATAACACCTTAGCAATACAAACAACTCCAAACACATCTGAAGTTAATTTCCTTGATAACAAAGCCAACCAAAGATGATATGAAGAAAGACAGTTAGATGATAATCTCATTCATAGATATAGATGCTAGAATTCTATGCTACTTAAAATACTAGCTACCTGATTATGGAAATCCATTAAAAAAAAAGATAACACATAAGAGATTGGTTTTTGCTAGAGGCAGGGGAGTGGAAGGTAGGAGAAATGAAGGTAGGCCGAAGAGGTCAAAAGATTAATAAAGAAACAAATAAAAAGAAGGGGAAAAAAAAGGTAATATACAATGATCAGATTCCATAAGGAGCCATGCTCCACAGATGTCCCCTACCCCACTCCACCCCCCAACAAGGGAAGATAGTAAATATCTGGAAATAACATTCTGAGTTTGCTAAAGGGAAATCTACGTCCACATTCTAGCCCTAAATTTATTGGGAGAATCGCCACAAGGCAAATGTCACTCACTCTCTTTTGTTAATAATTATTCAACCTCCTTAAAAAGATTCTTCAACTTACATACACCCAAACTATACTCATCAATCACCAAAATAATATCCTGGGTATTTGTCCTGACTAGGATGATCCCCTAAGTTGAGTGACTGGAATATCTCCTTCAAGATAAACAAATTCAGCTTACATCTTACACTATAATTAATTAAATTTACATGTGGAATAAAGTTAATTAATTCTACAATCATTGTTACATGCAATTATTACCTTAACACCATACATGTCAATCTAATTATATATTCATTTTGTACATCAATTTAAAACAAATATATTTTAATTATACTTTTAAACATAGTGTCTGGATAATACCCATACTTACATTGCATGCCGCCAATATGGTGCATAATATTTTCTGTATACTTCCCCTCTTATTCCTTTATGTTTCCTTAGCTTTGACCCAGACCTCCTCTCTTCTCCACACATTCATATCAATACTACTGTGTCTCTCATGATGCTGCACTGTATTCAGCATATGTCCCTTTCACATTGAGATCTCTGGAATATACATATTTGACCACTTAGCCTTAAAGAAAATTATTTTCCTATAGCTCTTAATTTCCTCATGCTTTACATCAATGGAGTTAGTTGATAAGATGGCTATCTTTATTATCTTCTACTTGTTTTCCCTAAGTATTAAGTACACCTCTATTAGAGAAGACAAACAAAGACAAATAAAAAAACCACCCCGTTGATAAATTTTTATTAACACAATTACCTTAACCTTTCTAGTATCTACTCATACTTTAAAGGGTTTTGTGTATGGTATACTTTATTGGATGTTTTTTTCCATTTCCCACCAGCATCCTTGAAGAGTTCAACAATAATGTGGAAAAAAAATATGGTGGAGTTTTACCTCAAATGAACTTTTCCTCCACTTCCATCAGTTACTCACGCCTAAGCTTGTACTTAGATTTTTGTCAAAACAAAACACTGATAAACTTTGTATTGGAAATTGACATAAACCTGATCATTCACAATTATTTGATGTATTTTTATAGTTACCATTCAGCTGTAAGCAGTATGTGAAATTTATCTGTCAACCTACTTCCGGATGGGATAGTATAATAAAAGCAAGTATCAAAGGATGCCTGGATGGCTCAGTCAGTTGAGCATCCGCATGGATTCTTGACTTTCGCTCTGGTCATGATCTCACAGTTCTTGGGACTAAGCCCCGCCTCGGGCTCTGCACTCACAGTGTGGACCCTGCTTGGGACTCTCTCTCTCTCTCTCTCTGTCCTTCCCCTGCACCCCCTCTCTCTGTCTGAAAACAAACAGACAAACATTAAAAAAAAAAAAAAAAAAAAAAAAAAAAAAGGTAAGTCTCAGAATGAATTCTGCAAAACCAGGAAATGTTATGGCCATTTAGGCACAAAAACAATTATTACATGAGTCTAGAAGCTCAATGAATTCCTTGTGTGGTGTCCTTCCATGCTCTCCAATGAAACTTTGAAGAGTTCATGTAAGTCATATGCAACAATATTCTAGCAAAAAGAATTAAGTGAACCCTGTAATCAATGCCAGGCAGCACAAAAATCTATAGAATTAAAGTCCTAAGGACTAATTTCTGTAAGATCTCTAATTTTTTATGCTTTGTATAAGCATAGTTTTACTGGTCTACACATGTGAATGATTATTCATCTCACAAGTGAGAAATCCTTACAAATATTCATTACCACAATAAATCCTTAGTATAGATAGCAGTAAGTATAACTAAAATATTTTCAGTAGTTTTATCTTGAGAGTAACTTTTAGTTTTTGTTTTGATATGCTAAATAAACACTCAAAGGGTGTATATCAAATTATGTACATTCAAATATTAGCTAAAAGACAAAGCATGGACCCCAAGGATTTAGGCTTCGATAGATAGGCTGATCGAAATCCTAGCTGCTAGTGATAGTAGAGATGTAACTGTGTAGGTATTTTTTATTATGAATTATTATTGTATGTTAGGGCATAGACTTTGAGTGGTTTTTCCCAATATCATTATTTCCCTATAAGTAGTGTTTATAATTTATAATTTATAATTATAATTTATAATCTATAATTTATAATTTAAATTTATAATTTATATCTAATTATAATATATAATTATATAATTTATATCTAAATTTATAATCTATATATTTATAATTTATAATCTAAACCTAGGTAATTTTGAAAGGAAAAGGAACAATAACTAAATAGTCTTGGGGGACAACATGCTTAGCACTATCCCAACCAACCTGGGATATGTGGTCATTCTATTAGAGTGCATAATTTTATACAACATGGAGTTTCTCAAGAACACAGTGTATGCCATAGTAGAGGTTTTTGCACAAGCTACCATCAACATATTGGCAAGCAATCCTACTGGGATGGAGTCTTCTTGCTGACCACAAAAATCTCTTCTTCTTCTTGGAAATACAGATAAACTAAATTTCATGACCTCATTTAGTTATGGTAATATGACTGATTTCTAGTTAATGGAATGTGAGCAAAAATAATGTGTGTTGAGGTCATTTTCCCTCTTCTGGCTTTCTGGCAACAGAACAATGATCTAGTGGTCTGGCATGGCCTTGTATTGAAGACGGCAGAGGATCTCAGCTTGGGCTCCTGAATGACTGTGGAAATAATACTTTTGTTCCCCACCAATTAGCCCGAACTGTTCCATGAATAATAAAGACTCTTCTCTCATGCGAACCACTATACACTTGAGTCTATCAATTATGGTTGCCTTGCATTCCCTGACTTACTAACCTGCTGTTCTGAATTTCTACCATTTGCCGTTATTTAAAGTTTCATGCTCAAAGCTCTGGGGACACTTAGTTTTCACTGTGTCTCTTTACATGTCTTTGTTAGCATAATCACTGTATAGGAAAAAAGAAATAGTCTGCTGATTTTACTGAGGTTTCTTTTATTCCCAGAATTGGATTTTATGCCACAGTTGCCTCACTGTGTGACATTATAAGAATCACCAGATCCCCAAAACCTGGCACTTTTACCCTTCAGGTTGTGAAACAGTGGGATAATGAGTAAATGGTGTTAGTGAGGAGAAAAGATGTTTTTGATAGAGTAGTCAGAGTAAGCCTCTTTGATGGGCTGATATTTGAGTAGATAATTGAATTGTAGGAAATAACAAGCCATGCAGAACTGGCAGAAAGAGTTTTACATGACTTTGTTACTACCGCAAAACTCAATTCCTTGCAACTTATACAGGAAGCGAAGAACACTCAGGGAACAGATCCAACCCTAAAGATTTAGAGTGTGGGAGTAGCAAAACTCTATCAGCTATATTGTTTGAGAGGGGGAAAAGCAGCATTTTATTGGTATTTCATTTAAGTACTGTTATATACAAGTGTTTCTATTACTTCTTATCATCTGCAGTAATACATCTTTATAAGTATAATTGAATAAAGTGCCACTATCCATATATTCCCTGCCTAGTTAATGACTCTAATACTAATTGAAAAGCTTCTGCAGTGTCATAATTCTATCAATAAATCTATGTATTTATAGCACTACTATCAGCGAGAGTATCTCATTGTTTTGACCTGGTGCCATGTTAGCAACAGGCAATAAAAAAAGGGGAGGAATAATATCTTGCAGAGCAAACCTTCCTGCTGCTTATGCGCACATATTTTTAAGGTCTAGAAAAATAGTACTTTTTAGACCTTTTCCTTTAACTTTTGGAGAACTGGATTTTATTGTCCTTAATTTATATAATATTTCTTGATAATCATGTTGTAAGACTATCTGTAAATTGTCCATGTGAACATTTTATTTTCCTTTTGGTCATTGACCTTCTGTTGTACAATATGATTTTAATTACATTTGGAAGATTTAAAAAAAAATCCTTAATAGCAATTTTAGCCTTGCTAGCCCAAAGCTCTTTCTCCTATTCACCTCTTGTATCACTACTAATATGATTTTCATAGTTTGTAACCTGCTTTCAACATTTAACTGAAAATCCAGGTAGGGGCAGGGAGAGTTCATGTTTGAAAACTTGGTAGTTTTTATTCTGACATTTAAACTGTTTTCACTTTTGTGTTGTACATAGAAGTTTTTTTTTTTTTTTTCTTTCCCACGAGGAAACATGTATTGCATAGAATTCTGTTTTGAAGATGATTCTCCCATTATGGTTTGTGGGAGTAAAAACTGTGTCTTGCTTACTGAGTATGTATTTGGTGTCAAGGAGAGTGTTATACAATGATGAGCAAGTGATGGTCAAAAGTGATATGTGACTCCTGTTCTTACGGTGATTATCCAAGAAAGGAGTGGAAAGACAGGCAACATTAGATAATTAATTCTACAATGATCATTTAATAACTATTATGTTTAAATTTAGTGAAAATTTGTTTGGATACAATTTTTAAAAAGACAGATTTTTGTGAGAGAAAATAATACAGAGTCAAACCCTAGCCCGGAATATAACACAGTATGTCCCTAGGAAGTAACTATGTGTTGAGATCTGATAGGTGAGTAAGTGTCAGTAGGAAAATGAGATAAGCAGAGAAAGCTAGTCAGTAATTCAAGTAACAAAAGAGCATAGTCAATGCTGATAGATCAGAAAAATGTTTGTTGTTTAAAAAATGGGGAAAAGGCTGATACATCTGGGCTTAATGGATGAGAAGGAGATGGGCAGAAAATGGACTGGAGTCAGCATCAAGTGGATAGACTATACAGAGTTCATGGGAGAGTAAAGTATGTAGATTTTACTTCAAGTGCAATGGAAAGGTGCATACAGGGTTTAAGCATGGAGTGACATGTTAAGGAAGGGGATGATTCTGACTACTGATGAAGGAGAGTTCGGAGAGAAGTAACGAGATTGGATGTGTTGGCTGTGGGGGGGACTTTGGAAAGCCATGACAGCAGTTGAGGCAAAAAGCTGTGATTTAGATGCATGTAGCCAAAAGCCGATGGTGCTAAAAAGTTCCTGGATTAGAGATCTATTTTGTACTTAAAATTAGTAAGATTCTGATTGAAGGAGGAGAAGGTGGTGATGTTAACTCTGAAGGTGCTTGCAGTGAGATCGATAATGAGAATAGGCTCATAGGGATTACTCTGATTCCTTCCTTCTTCCTTCTCAGGTTTCCATAGCCACAACAATGGAGGCATGTTGGAATAGTGAGCATAGAGCAGGTACTCACATAAGGGCTGTTGCATTTTCAAACTCCCCTTCCACTACTCAGAAGACATAAAATCTTAATCCTAAATCGTCCAGTTTCTTTCTCTATAGAACGTGATGATAATTGTATGTATTTCAGAATATTGGTATATGGTTTAAAAACACCGTGTAAAAAACATAAATATTTATACAATAATTGACCATTAACAAGTATGCAAAGAATGTTACCTATCAAATTCAACTTTATCACTATAGACAACTAGGTTTTGCTAATCCCTGCTCATCTCTCTGATATCACCAAGAGGCATTTTCTCCTTTGCACCTGACACTTTAGGGGCACCATTTACCTGTCTTTTTCTCTGGCATACCATGATCTGTCCTGCCCCAGTGCCTGTTTTGGATAATTCCAGGAATTAATTCTCTCTGCTCCCTCCCTTCACCTGGTTAACATTTACCCACCCTGCAAATCTCAGCTCAAATGTCAGATTCCTCAGAGAAATATTCTCTAACTCCAAAGCTAGGGAAATTCCCTCTCTTGTAACCCTCAGGACATTATGACTTATACAAATAGTAAAGTATTATTTCTATATTTATTTGATCAATGCCCAGTGTCTTCTATCACTGCAAATATATGAAGGCACAGGACATAATGCTTCACAAACTGTCTCTCCAGAGCAGCTACTTCAATGTTGGCAACATGATAGAAAGGCAATAATTGTTTATTGAATGAATTATTTGCTACTCATCAAATAAATAAATGGAAAAATATGTTGTTTGGGGATGAGGACTAAGTTCAGTTTTTTATATCCTGAATTTGAGAGGTTTGTAGAAGATTTCAGTGGAGATTTTATTTTCCATTCTAAAAATCATATTTGCTGACAGCAGGGGTGAGGGAAAGCAATGGATCATGGACTTTTTCTGAGTCAGTGGACATAAATGCGCTCCCTCAATGTAGAGGATTTACTAGTATTGAAGTCTTAAATAATAAGGTAGAAATCTTCAGAGAGCAATCACAAGAGAGGTAAGAAACTGGAGGTAAGCACAGTGAACTGGAATGTTACCTGTCTCTATTAATAGATACAAAGCCTTTGTTTATTGGGATGGTAAGCACATTCTGAATGAGCAAACATTGTTTAATTCAGTATAATTTAGAATTACCAAATAGCTTAAGAGTTTTAAATTTATATAGTGAATACATTTTTTAAGTGTATTTATTTTGAGAAAGAGAGAGAAAGTGAGCGAGCACAAGTGGGGGAGAGAGAGTCCCAAGCACGTCATTACACTGTCAGTGCGTAGCCAGACGAGGTGCTTGAACTCAGGAACCATGAGATCAAGACCTGAACCAAGATTAAGAGTTAGATGCTTAACTGACTGAGCCACGAAGGCCCCCTAAAGTTAATATTTTTATTAGTAATAATTCTGTCTTGGGGCTTCTGGGTGTCTCAGTCAGTTGAGTGTCTAACTTCAGCTCAGGTCATAATCTCACAGTTTGTGGGTTTGAGCCCCACCTTGGGTTGTGTGCTGACAGCACGGAGTCTGCTTGGGATTCTCTCTCTCTCTCCCTCTGTCTCTGACCCTCCCTGACTCGCACCTTCTCTCTTTCTCAAAATAAATGAGTAAACTTAAAAAAAAAGGAATTATTCTGTCTGTTTACTTTTTGATACACTTGCAATATTTAATAGAATATGGCATGTGAAGTGTTTGAAAGTGATATTATGAATTCTTGAAAAATGTCCTGTTCTCCAAAATTAGGTACTGAAATTTGTGAGTTAAAATAATGAGTGAAATTATTGGGAAAACAGAAACATCCATGCAAAATCTCTGTAATTTTTTGACCAGAGCACTTAAGTAATCAGCAGAGCATAACCAAGGGCTTTGTTAAATCTCCACTGACATATGCACCCTGTACCAGTTTTTAAGTCCTCTCTAAGAGATTCAAGATAACGTGCTAAGAGTAAATACCTGCTCCAGACTCAGGGTTTAAATTTTTGAGGAAGAAATCCTACTGCCAGTGCTTGATCTTTTTTTCCTAAAATTGAACTGAAATGTTTCCTGAGGCCAGTGAAGCAGCAAAGTTGATAAATCTATCTATTTCTACTGAAGTTTATACCTGCATACACTGATATCATTACCCAATTTATCAATCATTTATAAACTAATTTTCATTATAGAAACACCTATTATAGCAGAACAGACTCTATTGGAAACTAGGTCCCAACAATTGATCAGGCTTGCTTCTATAATCAAGATTTCAGTGTCCTTATTAAATAAGCAATGTTGGAGTCATGCAATAGAAAAAGTTGTGGCTAATTGAAAAGAATATGGCATATCTATATATGAAAATACAGAAAGTTGTCCAAGTTAAACTGAAGGGGGAGCATCAGCCTATCTTTCAAGTGAATACATAACTGACCAAGATAAAGATGAATTTTAAGCACTTCATTACTGAAGGAGTGAAGGTAATTGTTGCAAAACTAAAAAGTGGAGTGGTGTGTGTGTGTGTGTGTGTGTGTGTGTGTGTGGGCGAGTGTAGATGATCTGGAATTGCTTTCTTAGTCCAATTCCTTCCATAATAGGGTGAGAGATCCCAATGCCTAAGTAGTGGGAGGGTAGCCACCTGTTAGACTTCAGGAATCACTAGATATGGATGTCTCCAGTTTTGTGACCTATGCTCTTTTTCTCCTTCTTCCCTCCAGTTCTTTCCAATTTTATTTCATCCTTTGCAAGTGTACTTTCATTTCCCATTACCAGCAACTTACTTTCTCTGCCACTAGAAGTGATCCACTCCCTAAGTAAACATTAAAAAAACTAAAAATTAAAAGAAAAAGGGGGCACCTGAGTGGCAAAGTCGGTAAGCATCCAACTTCAGCTCAGGCCATGATCTCTCCCTCTGGGAGTTGGGAGCCCCGCATAGCGCTCTGTGCTGACGGCTCAGAGCCTGGAGCCTGCTTTGGATTCGGGGTCTCCCTCTCTCTCTGCCCCTCCCCCACTCACATTCTGTCTCTCTCCCTCTCTCTCAAGATAAATAAACATTAAAAAAATTAAATTTGAAAAATAAGTAATCAACTCCCAATATTCGCAATATACCTAATTTTTGGAACATAAGAAATGCAGCCCCATTCTTGAGTAGAAACCTATTGTTTTTTCTGGCTTTTCCTCATTCCTTTTGTCATGATAGGACTAGATTTTATTCTACTCTCAGAATATGTTTTCCCCCTTTTTAAATTAAAAAAAAAATTTTTAATGTTTTTATTTAGTTTTGAGACAGAGAGAGGCAGAGCATTAGCAGGGGAGGGGCAGAGAGAGAGGGAGACACAGAATCAGAAGCAGGCTCCAGGCTCTGAGCTATCAGCCCAGAGTGCAACACGGGGCTCGAACTCACAGACTGTGAGATCATGACCTGAGCCGAAGCCGGACGCTCAACCAACTGAGCCACCCAGGCGCCCCTTAAATTTTTTTTAATTTAGCAGCTACTAATTAAAAGATTGTCAGTGAACTCTGTTTTCTGTAACCCTCCTATAATTCTACTGTCCATCTTAAAAAATATCACACTATCACACTGATGCATTTTTTCCCAAAAAATAAAAACAGCTGTATCTCTGAGAAGTCTCCCTTGCACAAGCATGATTATAATGGAATGGACAGCAGTGGGAAAATGTAAGGCTCCACGGCCATATATCTCTTAGGACTGTTGTTAATGAATTAAAGATTTCCCTGAAAATATGTTCTTGCCTTGAAAAAAAACACACTTTCCTTCCCTCCTCTCTTCCTTCCATCACTTATTCATTCAATTGATCCGCCAACAAATTTTCATTAGGGCCTACTATATGGCAGGTGCCATATCAAATGCTTGTTTCGTGGTGAGCAAAGTTGACAAAACCTTTGCTCTCAGGAAGCTGACATTATTAGAGGAATAATATTCTGAATTTTATTTATATTTAATATGTACACCTTAAGTCACTTTGCATACATGAAATTAAAATAATCTTGTATAATAAAATGATAGTGTCCATGGGTGTATTTTATTATTGTGTTCTCAACATTTTTTTCACCTTTTATTTTGAAAGAACTTCAGGCTTAAAAATTAAGTTGCAGGGATGCCTGGACAGCTCAGGTGGGTGAGTGTCCGACTTGGGTTCAGGTCATGATCTCACACTTTGTGGGTTTGAGCCCCACGTGGGGCTCTGTGCTGACAGCTCAGAGCCTGGAGCCTGCTTCCAATTCTGTGTGTCTCTCTCTCTGCCCCTTCCCCGCTCATACTCTCTTTCTCGGTCTCAAAAATATACATTAAAAAAAAGAAAAATTAAAAAAAAATAAGTTGCAAAACATGTATAGACAGTACTATTCACTCAGCTTTCCTTAAAGTTAACATTTTTCATAACCATATAAAGATTATTGAAAGAAGGAAAATAAATTTGATTACTATTAATTAATATATTGACTTTTTCTGGTCTTTCATGACCTTGACATTTTTAAAGAGTGCTGGTCAGCTATTTTGCCCCTCAGTTTGGTTTTGTCTGATGTTTTTTTCGTGAGGAGATTGATATTACCACAATTTTTTAGCAAGAATGTCATGGAATCCCATGGTATCTCTGCAAAATTTCATCATTTTCTTGTAAAAATTGTTCTCAATGAATGTCAAGAGTTCCATGCTGTCATTATATTTTATTACTAGTGGTATGACTTGAAATACTTGGTTAAGGGGGCACCTGGGTGTCTCAGTTGGTTAAGTGTCCAACTCTGGGTCTTGGCTCAGGTTATGATCTCACAGTTTGTGAGTTCGAGCCCCATATGGGACTCCTCGCTGGCCTCCTGACCGGCATGAAGCCTGTTTGGATTCTTTCTCTCTCCCTCTCTCGGCCCCTCCCCCCCAAAAAATAAATAAATAAAACTTAACAAATAATGTTTAAGTACTTGGTTAAGGTAGTTTCTGTAAAGTTTTCCACTGCAAAAGTCCTATTTTTCTCTTTGTAATTAGTAAGTAATTTATGGAAAGATAATATAAATGCGTGAATCTCCTTTTTCATGATAATTTTACCCATTAATTTCAGCATCAGTTGGTGATTCTGTTTGCAACAGTTATTTTAAAGTTGTATCCCGGGAGAGAGGGAAGATGGCGGCGTAGGAGGACGCTGGGCTCACCGCGCGTCCTGCTGATCACTTAGATTCCACCTACACCTGCCTAAATAACCCAGAAAACCACCAGAGGATTAGCAGAACGGAGTCGCCGAAGCCAAGCGCAGACGAGAGGCCCACGGAAGAGGGTAGGAAGGGCGGCGAGGCGGTGCGCGCTCCACGGACTGGCGGGAGGGAGCCGGGGCGGAGGGGCGGCTCGCCAGCCAAGCAGAGCCCCCGAGTCTGGCTTGCAAAAAGCGGAGGGGCCTGATGGACTGTGTTCCGACAGCAAGCGAGACTTAGCGTCTGGGAGGTCATAAGTGAACAGCTCTGCTCAGAAAGCGGGAAGGCTGGAGGACAAAGGGAAGGAGAGCTGCTGAGCCCCCGGACGACAGAGCTCAGTTTGGTGGGGAACAAAGGCGCTCGCCAGCGCCATCTCCCCCGCCCATCCCCCAGCCAAAATCCCAAAGAGAACCAGTTCCTGCCAGGGAACTGGCTCGCTCCGCGCGAAAACACCCAACTCTGCGCTTCTGCGGAGCCAAACCTCTGGCAGCGGATCTGACTCCCTCCTGCTGCCACAGGGCCCCTCCTGAAGAGGATCACCTAAGGAGAAGCAAGCTAAGCCTGCCCCTCCTGCCCCTGTGCACCTTGCCTACCCACCCCAGCTAAGACGCCGGATCCCCAGCATCACAAGCCTGGCAGTCTGCAAGTAGCCCAGACAGGCCACCCCACCCCACAGTGAATCCCACCCATAGGAGAGGGGAAGAGAAGGCACGCACCAGTCTGACTGTGGACACAGCGGTGGGCTGGGGGCAGACATCAGGTCTGACTGCGGCTCCGCCCACGAACTCCAGTTATACACCACAGCACAGGGGAAGTGCCCTGCAGGTCCTCACCACGCCAGGGACTATCCAAAATGACCAAGCGGAAGAATTCCCCTCAGAAGAATCTCCAGGAAATAACAACAGCTAATGAGCTGATCAAAAAGGATTTAAATAATATAACAGAAAGTGAATTTAGAATAATAGTCATAAAATTAATCGCTGGGCTTGAAAACAGTATAGCGGACAGCAGAGAATCTCTTGCTACAGAGATCAAGGGACTAAGGAACAGTCAGGAGGAGCTGAAAAACGCTTTAAACGAAATGCATAACAAAATGGAAACCACCACAGCTCGGATTGAAGAGGCAGAGGAGAGAATAGGTGAACTAGAAGATAAAGTTATGGAAAAAGAGGAAGCTGAGAAAAAGAGAGATAAAAAAATCCAGGAGTACGAGGGGAAAATTAGAGAACTAAGTGATACACTAAAAAGAAATAATATACGCATTATTGGTATCCCAGAGGAGGAAGAGAGAGGGAAAGGTGCTGAAGGGGTACTTGAAGAAATAATAGCTGAGAACTTCCCTGAACTGGGGAAGGAAAAAGGCATTGAAATCCAAGAGGCACAGAGAACTCCCTTCAGACGTAACTTGAATCGATCTTCTGCACGACATATCATAGTGAAACTGGCAAAATACAAGGATAAAGAGAAAATTCTGAAAGCAGCAAGGGGTAAACGTGCCCTCACATATAAAGGGAGACCTATAAGACTCGTGACGGATCTCTCTTTTGAAACTTGGCAGGCCAGAAAGAATTGGCACGAGATTTTCAGTGTGCTAGACAGAAAAAATATGCAGCCGAGAATCCTTTATCCAGCAAGTCTGTCATTTAGAATCGAAGGAGAGATAAAGGTCTTCCCAAACAAACAAAAACTGAAGGAATTTGTCACCACTAAACCAGCCCTCCAAGAGATCCTAAGGGGGACCCTGTGAGACAAAGTACCAGAGACATCACTACAAGCATAAAACATACAGACATCACAATGACTCTAAACCCATACCTTTCTATAATAACACTGAATGTAAATGGATTAAATGCGCCAACCAAAAGACTTAGGGTATCAGAATGGATAAAAAAACAAGACCCATCTATTTGCTGTCTACAAGAGACTCATTTTAGACCTGAGGACACCTTTAGATTGAGAGTGAGGGGATGGAGATCTATTTATCATGCTACTGGAAGCCAAAAGAAAGCTGGAGTAGCCATCCTTATATCAGACAAACTAGACTTTAAATTAAAGGCTGTAACAAGAGATGAAGAAGGACATTATATAATAGTGACAGGGTCTATCCATCAGGAAGAGCTAACAATTATAAATGTCTATGCACCGAATACCGGAGCGCCCAAATATATAAAACAATTACTCATAAACATAAGCAACCTTATTGATAAGAATGTGGTAATTGCAGGGGACTTTAACACCCCACTTACAGAAATGGATAGATCAACTAGACACACGGTCAATAAAGAAACAAGGGCCCTGAATGAGACATTGGATCAGATGGACTTGACAGATATATTTAGAACTCTGCATCCCAAAGCAAGAGAATATACTTTCTTCTCGAGTGCACATGGAACATTCTCCAAGATAGATCATATACTGGGTCACAAAACAGCCCTTCATAAGTTTACAAGAATTGAAATCATACCATGCATACTTTCAGACCACAATGCTATGAAGCTTGAAATCAACCACAGAAAAAAGTCTGGAAAACCTCCAAAAGCATGGAGGTTAAAGAACACCCTACTAACGAATGAGTGGGTCAACCAGGCAATTAGAGAAGAAATTAAAAAATATATGGAAACAAACGAAAATGAAAATACAACAATCCAAACGCTTTGGGATGCAGCGAAGGCAGTCCTGAGAGGAAAATACATTGCAATCCAGGCCTATCTCAAGAAACAAGAAAAATCCCAAATACAAAATCTAACAGCACACCTAAAGGAAATAGAAGCAGAACAGCAAAGGCAGCCTAAACCCAGCAGAAGAAGAGAAATAATAAAGATCAGAGCAGAAATAAACAATATAGAATCTAAAAAAACTGTAGAGCAGATCAACGAAACCAAGAGTTGGTTTTTTGAAAAAATAAACAAAATTGACAAACCTCTAGCCAGGCTTCTCAAAAAGAAAAGGGAGATGACCCAAATAGATAAAATCATGAATGAAAATGGAATTATTACAACCAATCCCTCAGAGATACAAACAATTATCAGGGAATACTATGAAAAATTATATGCCAACAAATTGGACAACCTAGAAGAAATGGACAAATTCCTGAACACCCACACTCTTCCAAAACTCAATCAGGAGGAAATAGAAAGCTTGAACAGACCCATCACCAGCGAAGAAATTGAATCGGTTATCAAAAATCTCCCAACAAATAAGAGTCCAGGACCAGATGGCTTCCCAGGGGAGTTCTACCAGACGTTTAAAGCAGAGATAATACCTATCCTTCTCAAGCTATTCCAAGAAATAGAAAGGGAAGGAAAACTTCCAGACTCATTCTATGAAGCCAGTATTACTTTGATTCCTAAACCAGACAGAGACCCAGTAAAAAAAGAGAACTACAGGCCAATATCCCTGATGAATATGGATGCAAAAATTCTCAATAAGATACTAGCAAATCGAATTCAACGGCATATAAAAAGAATTATTCACCATGATCAAGTGGGATTCATTCCTGGGATGCAGGGCTGGTTCAACATTCGCAAATCAATCAACGTGATACATCACATTAACAAAAAAAAAGAGAAAAACCATATGATCCTGTCAATCGATGCAGAAAAGGCCTTTGACAAAATCCAGCACCCTTTCTTAATAAAAACTCTTGAGAAAGTCGGGATAGAAGGAACATACTTAAAGATCATAAAAGCCATTTATGAAAAGCCCACAGCTAACATCATCCTCAACGGGGAAAAACTGAGAGCTTTTTCCCTGAGATCAGGAACACGACAGGGATGCCCACTCTCACCGTTGTTATTTAACATAGTGCTGGAAGTTCTAGCAACAGCAATCAGACAACAAAAGGAAATCAAAGGCGTCAAAATTGGCAAAGATGAAGTCAAGCTTTCGCTCTTTGCAGATGACATGATATTATACATGGAAAATCCGATAGACTCCACCAAAAGTCTGCTAGAACTGATACATGAATTCAGCAAAGTTGCAGGATACAAAATCAATGTACAGAAATCAGTTGCATTCTTATACACAAACAATGAAGCAACAGAAAGACAAATAAAGAAACTGATCCCATTCACAATTGCACCAAGAAGCATAAAATACCTAGGAATAAATCTAACCAAAGATGTAAAGGATCTGTATGCTGAAAACTATAGAAAGCTTATGAAGGTAATTGAAGAAGATTTAAAGAAATGGAAAGACATTCCCTGCTCATGGATTGGAAGAATAAATATTATCAAAATGTCAATACTACCCAAAGCTATCTACACATTCAATGCAATCCCAATCAACATTGCACCAGCATTCTTCTCGAAACTAGAACAAGCAATCCTAAAATTCATATGGAACCACAAAAGGCCCCGAATAGCCAAAGTAATTTTGAAGAAGAAGACCAAAGCAGGAGGCATCACAATCCCAGACTTTAGCCTCTACTACAAAGCTGTCATCATCAAGACAGCATGGTATTGGCACAAAAACAGACACATAGACCAATGGAATAGAATAGAAACCCCAGAACTAGACCCACAAACGTATGGCCAACTCATCTTTGACAAAGCAGGAAAGAACATCCAATGGAAAAAAGACAGTCTCTTTAACAAATGGTGCTGGGAGAACTGGACAGCAACATGCAGAAGGTTGAAACTAGACCACTTTCTCACACCATTCACAAAAATAAACTCCAAATGGATAAAGGACCTGAATGTGAGACAGGAAACCATCAAAACCTTAGAGGAGAAAGCAGGAAAAGACCTCTCTGACCTCAGCCGTAGCAATCTCTTACTCGACACATCCCCAAAGGCAAGGGAATTAAAAGCAAAAGTGAATTGCTGGGACCTTATGAAGATCAAAAGCTTCTGCACAGCAAAGGAAACAACCAACAAAACTAAAAGGCAACCAACGGAATGGGAAAAGATATTTGCAAATGACATATCGGACAAAGGGCTAGTATCCAAAATCTATAAAGAGCTCACCAAACTCCACACCCGAAAAGCAAATAACCCAGTGAAGAAATGGGCAGAAAACATGAATAGACACTTCTCTAAAGAAGACATCCGGATGGCCAACAGGCACATGAAAAGATGTTCAGCGTCGCTCCTTATCAGGGAAATACAAATCAAAACCACACTCAGATATCACCTCACGCCAGTCAGAGTGGCCAAAATGAACAAATCAGGAGACTATAGATGCTGGAGAGGATGTGGAGAAACGGGAACCCTCTTGCACTGTTGGTGGGAATGCAAATTGGTGCAGCCGCTCTGGAAAGCAGTGTGGAGGTTCCTCAGAAAATTAAAAATAGACCTACCCTATGACCCAGCAATAGCACTGCTAGGAATTTATCCAAGGGACACAGGAGTACTGATGCATAGGGGCACTTGTACCCCAATGTTCATAGCAGCACTCTCAACAATAGCCAAATTATGGAAAGAGCCTAAATGTCCATCAACTGATGAATGGATAAAGAAATTGTGGTTTATATACACAATGGAGTACTACGTGGCAATGAGAAAAAATGAAATATGGCCTTTTGTAGCAACGTGGATGGAACTGGAGAGTGTGATGCTAAGTGAAATGAGCCATACAGAGAAAGACAGATACCATATGGTTTCACTCTTATGTGGATCCTGAGAAACTTAAGAGAAACCCATGGGGGAGGGGAAGGAAAAAAAAAAAAAAGCGGTTAGAGTGGGAGAGAGCCAAAGCATAAGAGACTGTTGAGAACTGAGAACAAACTAAGGGTTGATGGGGGGTGGGAGGGAGGAGAGGGTGGGTGATGGGTACTGAGGAGGGCACCTTTTGGGATGAGCACTGGGTGTTGTATGGAAACCAATTTGACAATAAATTTCATATATATAAAAAAAATAAATAAATAAAAAAAATAAAGTTGTATCCCATAATTCCATTTTAAGTAATACTTTTTAGTCTGATTTACTTATTTTTTTTTTCTGGTTATCTCTCATTTACTCCAATGTCCTGATATGCCTAGAATTTTTTTATTGGTTACCAGACAATGAGATTAAAGAAGTTGTAATGTCTCTGAATGATATTAATTTTCCTAAGAGAAATTTAATTTTCTTCTGAAACAGAATATATGCAAATCTCCTTGACCTCACTAGACATTCAAATGATTCAAGACTCAATCTTCAGTCCTTGTGAGAGAATACCTATTTATTTTATTCCCCTTTCTCTTAGAAAGTGACCTCTATGTGTCTCCACCAAATGTAGGGATATTTACAGATCCCTTCTTCATGTTAAATGCTGATGTCTAATTTTTGCCTATATCATAATTTTCACACTGCCAAAGTCTCTGCTTAGCTTTTTGGTCTTCTAGGAAATGCTTTATGCTGGAAACTTTTCACCTTTCACTCCATGCATTTTGAACTTGGGGATCAGCAAATTCCTTTATAGAAAATTGCACAAAGAATACCAGAATTAATTCTTTATAGTTTATTTTTCTCCTATATTAATCCTTTATTTGCTGCTTATTTAGTAGCTCCGAAGCCAAATTTTTGTCTCTTCTCTTCAGTGAGTCAGTTGCAAATTCTACTCCATAGCCTGTCGCTATAAACCTGCAATCGGAATTGTAGGACTTGTATTAAAAGTTTTCCTTTGCTCAAGAACTTAATCCCTCAGATCTGAGCTCTGTTGTTTGCTTTCTCATTTCTTTAAATAGCTGTTTTGTTTCTTCTGTTCAGCTTTTACCATTGTTCTTAGCACACAGTTTGATACAATCTGCCCCATTATAGCCAGAAGTAGAACACTTAGCATGCCATTCTGAGTCAGTATTAGACTGGTATAAGATAGTGAAGTATTTAGGCATTATTATTATTGCTAACATTAATGCTATTATTATCTTTAAATATATGTGAATTCATATATACATATATATGGGTCAAATGCAGAGTAAAAATGAATGTCCAATAAAATAAACTTTTTGTTTTACTTTGTTACTTAATATTTTCTCAGTGTGTCCTCTCTTGGTTTCTACTGAAACAAATTTTTTTAATGTTTATTTATTTTTGAAAAGAGAGGGAGACAGAGCCGAGTGTGAGCCAGGGAGGGGTAGAGAGAGAAACACACACAGAATCCGAAGCAGCTCCAGGCTCCGAGCTGTCAGCACAGAGCCTAATGCAGGGCTCAAACCCAGGAACTGTGAGATCATGACCTGAGCTGAACTCAGATGCTCAACAGACTGAGCCGCCCAGGTGCCCCCTATTGAAACAAATTTGTAAATGCAGGTTTGCTGTGGCTTAAAGGTACATGATTTAATATCCACATAAACTAAATAAAGTATTGGCTTTAATCTTGATATTTGAACACATTTTTTACTTCATTTGAAATTCATCTTTAGTTTAATCTTGATTCTTGCATCCGTCAAGGATCACCTAGATTATATTAATTAGGATAACAATGTCATTTGTTATAAACAAAAACTGCTATTTAAATTATTGTTAATATCCGTATTCACTATCATATACAGAATACAATTATTGATATAACTTGTGAAACTATGTGAATTTTCTGTGCATAATTCATTGGCCAATTGAAGAATAAAGGTTTATTTCTGCAATAATAAAATAAAACAATTGCTTAAAATTTATACAGATATTAAAGAATGTACCCAGACAAATTTAGGAGGGCACTTTCTTATTATAATCTGATTAATGATGATAATAACTTATGTAATGAGGCAAATATTATAGATTTGACTCTTGAACAGCATGGAGGCTAGAGGTAATGACTCCCTTATGCAGTTGCAAATTAAAACATAATTTTTTACTCCCCCTCCCCAAATTTGACTACTAATAGCCTACTGTTGACCAGAAGCCTTATGAATAACATAAAAATCAATTTAACACAGATCTTTCACGTTGTATGCATTATATACTGTATTCTTACAATAAAATAAGCTACAGAAAGGAAACGTTATTACAAATGTCTTAAGAAAGAGAGAATACACATACAGTACTGGATCTATATTTATTGAAAAAATCCACATGTAAGTGGACCTATGCAGTTCAAACTCGGGTTTTCCAAGAGTCAATTGTATTAGAACTGTCTAGACATAATAGCACGTCTATTATTGAATTAAATAACTTTAAAATAGCATTCAAATTGTTAGATATATAGAGATATTAGATCCTGAGGTTCTCAAGCAAGAAAAATTTTATTTGGGATCAATTAAAAGTAGAATATAAATTTTGCTTTCTCAAACTCTAGGAGGATTGAAAATTCCAAAACTATATACAGCATTATATAACATGTATCTTCAATTCATGTTTAAGAGAATAAAAGAGGTAATACAATGTCACTTCCATTAATAAAAAAATAATATTATGATTGCATATTAGAAATGTATTCTTTGATGTTGGTTTTCTTTAATTTAGACTTGTTTTTTCTTAGCATTTATTTATTTTAATTTAAACTTTTTATTTTGATATTACTGTAGATTCGTATATGGTTACAAAAATACCCACACGTGTATACACTTGACTCTGTTTCCTCTAATATTTAACACTTTGCAAAACTATTGTAGAATATCACCATCAGGATATTGTCACTAATATAGTCAAGGTATAGAACATATCCCTCAATTCTCATGTTGACTGTTTGAAACCACAAACACTTCTATTCCATTCACATCCCATTCTTAATTCCTGGCAACTATTAATCTGCTCATTTCTACATTTTTTTTGTTTGTTTCAAGAATATTATATAAATGAATCACATAGAGTGAAACCTTTTGGGATTGGCTTTATTTACTCAGCACAGTTCTCTGGAATTTCATCCAGGAGATTGGGTTTATTAGTTCATTCCTATTAATTGCTAAGTAGTATTTAATAGTATAGATCCTCCACAGATTGTTTAACCATTGACCTGTGAGAAAGATATTTGGATTATTTCTGGTTTTGGGATATAACAAATAAAAAGGCTATAAATATTTGTATACAGGCTTTGTGTGGACATAGTTTTCATTGTTCTGGGATAAATGTCTAGAAAACAATCGCTAGATTGTATGGTGGTTGCATGCCTAATTAGCTTATGAAACTGGTAACTGTTTTCCAGGATAGCTGGACCATATTACATTCCCACCAGAAGGTATAAGTGATCTAATTTCTTTACATTTCTCTCAGCATTTGGTGTTGTCACAATTTTTTTACTTTAACCAGTCTAATAGATATATAGTGGTATCTCATTGTAATTTTAATTTGCTTTTCCCTAATGTCTAATGATCTAAAACATCATTTCCTGAGTATATATGCCATCTGTGTACCTCCTCCTCCTCCTCCTTCTTCTCCTTCTCCTACTCCTACTTCTACTTCTACTTCTATTTCTACTTATACTTTTACTTCTACTTCTTTTTATTCTCAAGTTAGTTAACATACAGTGTAGTCTTGGCTTCAGGAGTAGAAGTCAGTGATTCATCACTTACATATAACATCCAGTGCTCATCACAAGTGACTTCCTTAATGCTCATCACCCATTTGTCACACCCCATCAACCTTCAGTTGTTTTCTGTATTTAAGAGTCTCTTATGGTTTGGCTCCCTCTCTGTTTTTAATCTTATTTTTCCTTCTCTTTCCCCATGATCATCTGTTAAGTTTATCAAATTCCACGTATGAGTGAAATCGTGTGGTATCTGTCTTTCTCTGACTGACTTATTTTGCTTAGCATAATCTACATTGTAGCAAATGGCAAGATTTCACTCTGTTTCATCGCCAAGTAGTGTACCATTGTGTGGTAATTTTTCTTAATCCATTTTCTTAATCCATTCATCAGTTGATGGACATTTGGGCTCTTTCCATCATTTGGTTGTTGTTGAAAGCACTGCATTGGGGTGCACATGTCCCTTCGAATCAGCCCCTTCGAATTTATCTGTTGGATAAATTCCTAGTAGTGCAATTGTTGAGTTGTAGGCTATTTCTTTTTTTAATTTTTTGAGGAACGTCCACACTATTTTCCTGACTGCATCCGTTTGCATTTCCACCAACAGTGCAAAAGGGTTCCCTATTATGCACATCCTTGCCAACATCTGTTGCCTTCTGAGTTGTTCATTTAAGCCACTCTGACTGGTGTGAGATGGTATCTCATTATGGTTTTGATTTGTATTCCCCCGATAATGAGTGATGTTGAGCATCTTTTCATGTGTCTGTTAGCCATCTGGATGTCTTCTTTGGAAAAGTGTCTATTCATGTTATCTGCCCATTTTGTCACTGGATTATTTATTTTGGGGGTATTAATTTTGGTAAGTTCTTTATAGATTTTGCATACTAAGACTTTATCAGATATGTCATTTGCAAATATCTTCTCCCATTCTGTCAGTCCCTTTTAGTTTTGTTGATTATTTCCTTTGCTGTGCAGCTCTTTACCTTGATGAGGCCCCAATAGTTTATTTTCGCTTTTATTTCCCTTGCTTTCAAAGACACGTCAAGTAAGAAGTTGTAGCAGTCAAGGTAAAAGTGGTTACTGCCTATTTTCTCCTGTAGGACTTTGATGGTTTCCTGTTTCACAGTTAGGTCTTTCATCCATTTTGAATTTATTTTTGTGTATGGTGTAAGAAAGTGGTCCAGTTTCATTCTTCTGCATGTTGCTGTCCCATTCTTCCACACCATTTGCTAAAGATACTTTTTTCCATTGTATACTCTTTCCTGCTTTGTCAAAGATGAGTTGGCCATATATTTGTGAGTCCATTTCTGGGTTGTTCATTCTATTACATTGATCTATGTGTCTGTGCCAATACCATACTGTCTTGACGATTACAGTTTTGTAATACAGGTTAAAGTCTGGGATTGCGATGCCTCCAACTTTGGTTTTCTTTTTCTACATTACTTTGGTTATTCAGGGTCTTTGTTGTTCCACACAAATTTTAGGATTGCTCTAACTCTGTAAAGAATGATGGTGGTATTTTGATAGGGATTTCATTAAATGTGTAGATTGCTTTTGGTAGTATTGACATTTTAACAATATTTGTTCTCTTGATCCATGAGCATGGAATGTTTTTCCATTTGTTTGTGTCTTCTTCAATTTCTTTCATAAGCTTTCTATAGTTTTCAGCATACAGATCTTTTACCTCTTTGGTTAGATTCATTCCTAGATATTTTATGTTTCTTGGTGCAATTGTAAATGGAATAGATTCCCTGATACCTCTTTCTGTTGCTTCATTATCAGTGTATAGAAATGCAACCAATTTCTGTACATTGACTTTATATCCTGCGACTTGGCTCAATTCATGTATCAGCTCTAGAAGTTTTTTGGTAGAGTCTTTTGGGTTTTCCATGTCGAGTGTCATGTCATCGGCAAAGAGTGAAAGTTTACCTTCTTCTATGCCAATTTGGATGCCTTTTATTTTGTTTTGTTTTGTTTTTTTCTTTTTTTTTTTTATTTATTTTTGATAGAGACAGAGCACAAGTGAGGGAGGGGCAGAGAGAGACAGAGACAGAATCCGAAGCAGGCTGCAAGCTTTCAGCACAGAGCCCGACGTGGGGCTCAAACTCACAAATCGCGAGATCATGACCTGAGCCAAAGTCGGATGCTTAACAGACTGAACCACCCAGGTGCCCCTCGTTTTGTTTTCTTATTGCTGAGGCTAGGACTTCCCACACTATCTTAAACAACAGTGGTGAAAGTGGACATCCCTGTTGTGTTCCTGATCTCAGGGGGAAAGTTCTTAGCTTTTCCCCATTGAGGATGATATTAACTGTAGGCCTTTCATTGGTGGCTTTTGATGTAAAGGTATGTTCCTTCTCCCCCTACTTTCTTAAGGGGTTTTATCAAAAAAGGATGTTGTATTTTGTCAAATATTTTTTTTCTGCACCTATTGAAAGAACCATATGTTTCTTATCTTTCTTCTAATAATGGGATGTATCACATTGATTGATTTGTGAATATTGAACCAGCCCTGTAGCCCAGGAATGAATCCCAATTGATCATGGTGAATAATTCTTTTCAGGTACTGTTGAATTAAATTTGCTAGTATTTTGTTAAGAACTTTTGCATCCAGGTTCATGAGGGAGATCAGCCTGTAATTCTTTTTAGTGGGGTCTTTATCTGACTTTGGAATCAAGGTAAAGCTGGCTTCAGAGAATGAGTCTGGAAGTTTTCCTTCTGTTTCTATTTTTTGGAACAGCTTGAGAAGAATAGGCATTAACTCTGCTTTAAATTTCTGGTAGAATTCCTCCTGGGAAACCATCTGGCCCAGGACTCTTATTTGTGAAAAGATTTTTGATAACCGATTCAATTTCTTCACTGGTTACACAAAATTTCTATTTCTATTCTGTTGAAATTTTGTATTCCTTCCCGTTTGAATTTTGGTTTGAGTGTGTGAATGCCTAAGAATTTATCCATTTCTTCCAAATTGTCCAGTTTTTTGACACATAATTTTTCATAGTATTCTCTAATAATTGTTTGTATTTCTGTGGTGTTCGTTGTGATCTCTCCTCTTTCATTCATGATTTTATCTATTTGGGTCCTCTCTCGTTTCTTTTTGAGAAGTCTGGTTAGGGGTTTATCAATTTTATTATTTCTTCAAAAAACCAGATCTTACATTCATTTATCTGTTCTAATGTTACTATTTTATTTTTTGATTCTATTTTGTTTATTTCTGCTCTAATCTTTAAATTTGTTCTAATGTTGTATTTATTTTTGAGAGAAAGAGAGACAGAGTGCAAGCAGGGCAAGGGCAAAGAGAGAGGGAGACACAGACAGAATCTGAAGCAGGCTCCAGGCTCTAAACTGACAGCACAGAGCCCAACACAGGGCTCAAACTCACAAACTGTGAGATTATGACCTGAGCCAAAGTCGATATTTAACCGACTGACTCACCCAGGTGCCCCTCTGCTCTAATCTTTATTATTTTTCTTCTTCTGCTGGCTTTGGGCTTTTTTTGTTGCTGCTTTTCTAGTTCCTTTAGTTGTGAGGTTAGGTTCTGTTATTTGGGACGTTTCTTGCTTCTTGGGATAGGCCTGAACTGCAATGTATTTTCCTCTTAGCACTGCATTTGCTACATCCCAAAAGATTTGGGCTATCGGGTTTTCATTCTCATTTACTTCCATATATTTGTTAACTTCTTTAATTTCCTTGTTGACCCACTCATTCTTTAGTAGGATGTTCTTTAACTTCCATGTATTTTGTGGCTTTCCAAATTTTTTCTTGTGGTTGATTTCAAGTTTCACAGTATTTTGATTTGAAAATATGCATGGAATAATCTCAATCCTTTTATATTTGTTTAGGGCTGTTTTGTGGATAGTATGTGACCTATTTTGGGAATGTTTCATGTGTACTTGAGAAGAATGTGTATTCTGCTGCTTTGGGATGAAAAGTGCTGAATATATCTATTAAGTCCATCTAGCCCAACATGTCATTCAGAGCCGTTGTTTCCTTATTGATTTTCTGCCTAGATGATCTGTCCATTGTTGTAAGTGGAATATTAAAGTCGCCTACAATTATGGTATTATTATTAATACATTTGTTTATGTTTGTGATTAATTGTTTTATATATTTGGGTATTCTACGATGGGAGCATTATAAACTCTTATTGAGTTTATAATAAGAGTGATGGGTAGAATGCTTGAGTGTAATATAATGCCCTTATTCATCTCTTGTTAGTCTTTGTTTTAAAAATCTAGTTTGTTTGATATAAATATAACTACTTTCGCTTCCTTTTGACATCCAATAGCATGAAGATGGGTCTCTATCTGCTCACTTTCAATCTGCAGATGTCCTCAGGTCTAAAATGAGTCTCTTGTAGGTAGTACATAGATAGATCTTGTTTTTATTTGTTTGTTTGTTTTTGTTTGTTTGTTTGTTTTTATCCATTCCAATACCCTGTGCCTTTAGACTGGTTCATTTAATACATTTACATTCAGAATGATTATTTAAAGATATGGATTTAGTGTAATTGTGTTATCTATAGGTTTGTGTTTGTGGTGATGTCTCTGATCATTTGTAGTCTTTGCTGCTTTCCACTCACAGAGTCCTTTCTGAATCTCCTTCAGGGCTGGTTTAGTGGTCATGAGCTCCTTTAGTTTTTGTTTCTCTGGGGAAGCTTTTATCTCTCTTTCTATTCTGAATGACAGCCTTGCTATAGAAAGGAAACTTGGCTCCATATATTTTGTATTCAGCACATTGAATATTTCCTGCCATTCCCTTCTGGCCTGCCAATTTTCAGTGCACAGGTTTGCTACTACCTTTATGACTACCCTTGTAGGTTTGGGATTGTTTTTCCTTACCTTCTTTCAGAATTCTCTCCTTATCTTTGTATTTTGCTAATTTTATTGTGATGTGTCATGATGTTGACCTATTTTTGTTGATTCTGAAGGCAGTTCTCTGTGCTACTTGGACTTGGATCCCTGTTTCCTTCTCCAGATTAGGGAAGTTCTCAGCTATAATTTGTTCAAATAAACCTTTTGTCCCTTCCTCCTCCCCCTCTTCTTCTTCCTCTTGCCCTCCCCTTCCCTTTCCCTTTACCCCTCCCCTTCCCCTCCTCTTCCTCCTTCTTCTTCTTCTTCTTCTTCTTTCTTCTTCTTCTTCTTCTTCTTCTTCTTCTTCTTCTTCTTCTTCTTTCTCTTCAACTCCTGACAGTGATATTATTTCATTTCATGGAATCACTTAGGTATCTAATTCTCCCCTAGTGGTTTAGTAATTTTCTTTCCCTCTTTTTTTCACTTTTATCATTTTCCATAATTTTATCTTCTATTTCACCTATTCTCCTCTGCTTCTTCCATCCTCACTGTCACTGAATCTAGTTTATTTTGCATCTCAATTATAGTATTTCTTAATTCATCATGACTAATTCTTAGGTCTTTAATCTATGCTGTTTTTTGTGTTTTTTACAAGCCCAGCCATTAACCTTATGATTGTTATTCTAAATTCTTGCTCAGATATATTATTGATACCTGTTTTGAGCAATTTTCTGGCTGTGATTTTTTTCTTGAATTTTCCTTTGAGAATTATTCCCTTTTGTAATTTTGGCAAAGTATCTGTCTTTTGCATGTTTTAATAGCACCTGCAAGTGTCCTGCGCCTGCAAGTATTACTATATTAAAAAGGGGTCATACACTGTCCAGGGCCTGGCATTTCAGGAAGTGTTTTTGGTGTGTGTTGCATTCACTCTGTTGTTACATTTGGCTGCTGTATCCCACTGGTCAGTCCTCTGCAGAGCTCCTCCTTACTTGTAGTGACAGAGTGTTTGGACCTTCAACCAGCTGTGCTTTGATTTGTTCATTGAAGTAACCCTGGAAAAAAAGGAAAGGGAGGGGGGAGCCTGATTTCATACAAAGAGAAAAATGAAAGGGGAAAAAAGAAGACTAAGCAATGAATCAAAACAACAAACAAATAAACAAACAAATAAAAACAAAAACAACAACAACAAAACAAACTCTAAGGCTAAGTCCTGAGAAAGAGAAAGGAAAATAAAGATATAGAAAAGGTTTAAAAAGTGTGGAGTAAAAATGCCAGATCAAACAAACAAAACAAAACAAAATGTGTTTATACATTTATAATATATAATTTAAAATATATAATATAAATGTATAATAAGAAATGGCCAAAAACAAATCAGACACTATGAACCTGATTCCCAATGAAAAAAAGAAGAGAACAGAAAGGAAAAGAAAAAAATAAAAAATGAACAGACAGACAAACAAACAGGCAGACAGAAAGACAGACACACAGGCAAAAATTAACAGTTGTCTGTTGGTACCAGGACCAGGGGCTGTGCTGGTCTGGATGAGAGGCTGTTTGGTTCCATCAGTGTTGGTCCTGCTCTAGTAAATAAGCAGTTGCCAGGCATGGAGGGGTGGGGTTTGGTGTAAGTGGGTCCCACCTCCACTGGGGGCTGCTGTGCTGATCCTTAAAACCTCACTGTGCTGGTGATGGGGAGAAAAATGGCAACCCCCCAATCTCTCCTCCCTGGTCTAGGTATCCCAAACCACTATCTTAAGGCAGCTTTTGCAGAGCAGCAAGGTGGTCACCTTGTCCTGCTCCACAGTCTTCTGTGCCTCCTAGGTGCTTGGCTGTGACTCAAACCCTGTTATCTTAAGGAACCTGCACCATATGGACCCTATTCTGATGTAGTGCCCCTTAGCTCTGCCCATAAAAGGGATTTGGCTGGCACCTGCGGGTCTTTTGTCCTTGGGGAGGCAATAAACCCTCTTCACACAGTACTTGAGGAAAGGGACTGTTTTCTCCCAGTGCGCCCTTGAGATCACTACAGTGTCCCGGGGCCGGCCCCCTCCACTGCAGGTGCACGCACAGGGCTCTGGCTTTGGTCCAGAGAAAATCACACACTTCTGAAACCTCTGAGTTTCAGCTTGTAGGCTGTTTGCAAAATAGAAACTGGCAGTCTCCGTGTTTCCCGTTCCCCAGTCTGTGGTCCAGAGAGGTTTTCCTCTTGTGCTAACTCAATACTGCAATTTAACAGCCCTTCGCCCCCTCCTGCCACAGAAGGAGTACCCTCCCCTCCATGCCTATGCCATTTTATCTCCTACAATTCACATACATGCACCTTGATTCCACCAAGCTCTCTACGCCTGTGGAGATCCTTCTGCCATTCTGCAGATTGATTTCCTGGGTGTTACACAAGTGATCCCAACCTCAATACTGCTGTGTTTGAGGGATGAGGAAAACTTCATCCCCCTACTTTTTGGCCATCTTAACTTCTCCCCTGTATATCTCCTTTAATAAAATGTCTCTTTATGTCTTGCTTATTTTCAAATTGTACTGTGTATTTTTTACTGCTACATTTTGAGAGTTGTGTTATATATTTTATTCTATGTTTTTTTTCTTAATTCTTGTCTTTTTCCCCACCTTTATTGGAATGTAATTGATATACAACACTGTGTAGGCTTAAAGTGTATGATGTGGTGATTTGATCCACTTATATATTGAAATATAATCATGGCAGTAAGAAGAGGGCTCTCATATGATCCAGCAATCTCACTTCTAGGTATATATCTAAAGGATATATCAGGATCCTGATGAAATCAGGATCTTTCAACGTTTTTATTTATTTATTTATTTTATTTTTGGGACAGAGAGAGACAGAGCATGAACGGGGGAGGAGCAGAGAGAGAGGGAGACACAGAATCGGAAACAGGCTCCAGGCTCTGAGCCATCAGCCCAGAGCCCAACGCGGGGCTCGAACTCACGGACCGCGAGATCGTGACCTGGCTGAAGTCGGACGCTTAACCAACTGCGCCACCCAGGCGCCCCGAAATCAGGATCTTTAAGAGATGTCTACTCTCCCATGTTTATCATAGCATTAATCGCAATAGCCAAGATGTGGAAACAACCTACAGATAAGTGTTATCCCTCTACAAATAAATGGTAAGGACGTGGTATATATGTATATGTATGCGTGTGTGTGTGTGTGTGTGTGTGTATATATAAATGGAATATTATTCAGCCATGAGATAAAAGGAAATCCTGCCATTTATGACATACATCATGGATGGACCTCGAGGGCATTGTGCTGAGTGAGGTAAGTAAGACAAAAAACAAGTACTGTATGATCACACTTCTATGCGAAACATAAAAAAGACACATATAAAAACAGACATGAGGTTACCAGGGCCCAAACGGGGTGAAAATTGGGGAGATGTTGATTGAAGTGTACAAAATTCCAGTTATAGGATGAATTGAGTTCTGAGGATCGAAAGTACAAATAATCTATCATTTATGGTGCTTACAATCTATCTTAACAATACTGCATTACTTACTTGAAATTTGCAAAAAAGTAGATCTTAAATGTACTCACTGCACATACACATACACACACACACACACACGCACATACACACAGAAATGGTAATTATGTGAGGTGATGGAGGTGTTAACTAACCTCACTGTGATAATCATTTTGCAATATATTAGTGAACATTTATTTTTAATGCTTAGATCTTTGATATTTGAGCAAAACCTGCTATTGTTTTACTTCTAAAAAGATATAACTGGGGCACATGCATGTCTTAGTTGGTTAAACATCTGACTTCTGCTCAGGTCATGATCCCAGGTCCGTGGGTTCAAGCCCTGTGTTGGACTCTGTGCTGACAGCTCAGAGCCTGAAGCCTGCTTTGGATTCTGTGTCTCCCTCTCTCTCTGTCTCTTGCCTGCTCACCCTCTGTCTCTCTCAAAAATAAATAAACATTAAAATTTTTGGAAAAAAAAGATAACTAACCCACTATGAAAATAGTATAAACCTATTGAATGGACAGTAATGATTGCTTTCTGTCCACCATGTCCTCTCCTCTTTCTTTCCCGTCTTCACTATAAAGCTGTACAGCTATAGCACAACTATAGCACTTTCATTATGCGGTGCTTTCTGGCAGAGAAGAGGCACATTGCACTATGCAATATACTTTTAGTTTAATAAAATCATCAAAGAGCCCCTTGTATGTACTTTTGCGCAGAGCTCTATGAGGTTCTTTTCCAGAGAATATTGCAAATTACGAAAAAGATGCTCAATATCTGTATGTGAAATGTGCTATTTTCCTCACAAATAGAAAAATCAGCTGTAAAACCCTGCAGACTTGATCTGAAATGCGTGCAGGAAGAATGTCCACATATACCCACAGCTTTAGTATTGTGTTATTTAATTAAGAAATTTAATTTTCAATATTAAGTCTAGGGGGCCCTTCTGCTTGTGTGGATTTTCAATTTCAGTATTCAACAAAATGAAGAATAATGGAATATGTTAAAATATTTGGATTGAATTTTTACTTGTTAGTTTAAAAAGAAGGCTTTAAAGCATGGGCCAGATTTTCGGTATATCTTAAACAAAACTGAAACCCAGGAAAAGATTCAAGAAATACTACAATGGTTTTGATTATGTGTTTCGTCTTTTAATATATTCATTTCCTATTACACAATACATTTACATAGAAGACATTTTACTTTCCCACATGAGCATACAAGATATAGATGAAAAGAAATGATTAGTGCAGATAAATGTGAAGCTTTTTTATAACAGGGTATTTATTACTGTATATTTTATCTCAGCCAATTTTTTAAACTAAGCCTTTTATACATTTCAGTTTATCACTACTGCTGTATTGGTTTCAAGGCAAAAATCCAACATGTATATTTCTGACCAGAATTAAGGGGGAGTTACCAAGTGGAGGCAATTACTTATTTTTCCATGTGTTAATATTTATTTTTTTCTGCCTGTTAAATTATCTCCTGAATCATGGAACAAATGGAAAGTTCTGCCTGCCTTAAGATAAGATGACAATAGAGATGAAGTGAAAAAGCAAACCCACAAACAAAGCAAATATCCCCTTGAAATCTGAGCCAGAGTATACAGAATTATGTCCATCTTTTATTTGTCATGGCATTGCAGTATTTGCCTTACACTTGAACTTGACCACAGATGTAGTTTTTAGATACACTGCTGGTGAACCCTGAGACATTTGTAAAGAAGAGTTTAAAATAAGAATGAAGCTATAAAAGAAAAGTATGGAGGTGTTAAAGTATGAGCAAAATTGAACTGAAATTCAGCAATTTACTGCTGCAAACCTTTCTTCCTTTTTTACAAAATTTTGAAAGTCAGTACTTTTTCTCTTAGTTTACTTCTTTCCCTTGTCTCCACTATTTTATCTATGTACTCTTTCAAAAATACTTATTTCTTTTTACAATCGTTTTATTAAGATATAATTGGCACACAAACAATCACACATATTTAATGTGTACATTTTGATTAGCTTGGACATATGCAAAGAGCCGTGATACCATTACCACAATCAAGATAACAGACATATCCTACATTTCCCAAAGATTTCTTGTGTCTCCCTCATTCCCTCGCTGTCTTCGGTGGTATAAACACTTACTGTGAGATCTAACCTCTTCACAAATTTTGAAGTGCACAACATATTGTTGATTATAAGCAACATGTCATTCAGCAGGATAACAGGATACATTATCACAAATGGCAGGATTGCCTTTTTTAAAAGGCTAAATAATATGCTATTGTATGGTTATTTACACATTTTGGCTATTGTGTATAATGTTGCAATGAACACGGGAGTGCAGATATCTCTTCAGATCCCAATTTCAATTCTCTTAGACAAATACCCAGAAATGGGATTATTGGAACATATGGTACATTTTTTATTAATTTTATGAGGAACTCTATACTATTTTCCATAGCTGTTGCACCATTTTACAATCTCATCAAGATTGCTTCTAATTTCTCTATATCCTTGCCAACGCTTATGCATTGAAAACTACAAAACATTGACAAAAAAAAATGAAAGGAGACACACGTAAGTAGAAAGACATCCTGCAGTCATGAATTGGAAGACAATATTGTTAATATGTCTATACTACCCAAAGCAATCTACAAATTCAATGCTATCCCATCAAAATCCAAATGGCCATTTTTATAGAAATAAAAAAAATCCTAAAATTCATATGAAATCATAAAGGGACAGATAGTCAAATAATTTTGAAAAGGAAGAACAAAGCTGGAGGTACCACACTTCCAGATTTCAAATTATATTATAAAGCTACCATAATTAAAAGAGTATGATATTGGCATAAAGACAGATATATAGACTGATAGAATAGAGAGCCAAGAAATAAGCCCACGCATATAGAGTCAACTGATTTTGACAAGGGTGCCAGGAATACACAATGGGCAAAATATTAAACAAGTGGTATTGGAAAAACTGGATATGTACACGAAAAAATGAAATTAGACCACTACCGTATACTGTACACAAAATAAACTCAAACTGTGGTAAAGACAAGCATATGACATATAACTGTGAAACTCCTAGAAAAATACAAAGGGGAAAATCTTGACATTGCTCTTAGAAATGGTTTTTTGAATATGACACCAAAATCACCAGCAACATTTGCAAAAATGGACAAATGGCACTACTTCAAACTAAAAAGCTTCTCCACAGCGAAAGAAATAAGAGAATGAAAAGACTACCCATCAAATGGAAAAAAAAAAAAAACATTTGTAAACCACATATCTGATAAAGAGTTAATTTCCAAAATATAAGAAACTCATACAACTCAATAGCCAACAATTAATTACTTAATTAACCCAGGTAAAAAAATGCATAAAGGACTCAAACATTTCTCCAAAGACGATGTACAAATGGTCAACAGGTATTTGAAAAGATGCCCAACATCATTAATTATCAGTAAAATGAAAATCCAAGTTACAATGAGATATCACCTCAAACCTATTAGAAAAGTTATTATCAAAAACAACAACAAAAAGATAACCTAATTTCTTTTTATTCAAAAATTTTTTGTATCAGTATGGCTATCACTTACAATCCAATGTCACTCTATTTTGTGGCTCCAATTGTTTCATCTCTGGTCCCGGGGAGCTCTTACAGGTTAATCAAGATATGGTTCCTCCTATTGGAGAATGGTATTTAGAAACCAATATCTGAGTGATAGATGGTGTTCTTTGCTACTATGGTCACTGCTTTTAGATTTCTCATTAGACAGATCTAAAAAATATGTGTATGTACTAATTTATGTGTATACGTTATCTACAATTACTTCTGAAACCATCAATCAGTAAAGATGTATCTATATATATCTTGAGCTAAACACAATGCCTGATTTATCTGATTCTATTTAAGTACAACCGGTGTATTCTAGTCATCCCCCTTTACATGCTTGTATCACATTGAAAAACCTGGTTTTTACTATTCTCTGCCCATTTACTTATTTGTTCAATCCCAGTATACATGTAAAGCAGGTTCACAATTGTTAATTCACATCGTCTCTTCCAAATGAGAAGTATATTTTTCAGTATGGTGACTATGAACAATACATTTTATCTTGTGTTTACATTTACAGTTAAACCATCATTGTCCAAAGTAATAAAGGTCAATTTCTTTTTTTTTATTTCATCTCTTTCATACAACAGTAATCGAGTTGGATTAATCTTTTACAGTCTGCATTCCATGTTGGGATCCCCTGGTGCATAAAGCTAAGTTCACTTTTTGTGATGTGTAATTCTATAGGTGTTGACAACTTCTTAGTGTCATAAGCCAGTACCATGCACAACACATCATCCAAAAAATTCTCTGTGCCTCTTTTTTTTTTTCTTTTTGCCAACCCTCGACCTCCAATATTTGGTAACCATAGATCTGTTTTCCGTCCTTAGAGTTTTATATTTCCAAAAATGTTACAGAGTCCTACAATATGTAACCATCGAAGTCTGCTTGCTTTCATTTAGCAAAATGTATTTGATCCCCGTTCATGTTGGTGTATAATCAGTAACAGATTCCATTTAATTGCTGAATGGTACTCCATTGAATGGATGTACCAGTTTATCTGTTCCACTGTTGAAGGAAAATCCTAATAGCTTCCAGTTTTTCCAATAAAAAAATTTAAGGGAGTTTAATTTTTAGAGCATTACTTAATTTACAAAAAAGTACAGAGTTTACAGAGAGCACAAAGTTCCCATATACTCTTCCTTTATCCCTCAGATTTCCCTATTATTTATATTTGTTAATAATTACATTTGTAATTAGTGTGGCACATTTGTAACAACTGATGAACCAATATTGACACATTATTATTAACTACAATATATAGTTTACATTAAATTTCACACTTTGTGTTGGATGGTTCATTGGAATTTGAGAAACATGTTGTTATGTATCCACCATTATAGTATCATACATAGTAGTTTCACTGCCTTTTATTTGTTTGTCATTGTAATTTTCTACATAGATAATAATGTCATCTGCAAACCCATTTTTCCTTCTTAATCTAAATACATTTAATGTCCTTTTCTTATTTCATTATGTAAGATTTCTTAAGTTAGATGTTGAAAGGAGTACTGAGGGAGAAAATCCTTGTTCTGTTCTTGATATTAGGGGTAAGAGTCTCATTTCTCACCAAATACTAATTTTTAGAATAGCTGAGATTATTCATTTTACTACTAAAAAAATGCAAAGAGTAGCATAAAAAAAGAAGCAACTTCAGATTTAAGGGATATATCATTACTTCTTTCATTTACCCTATAATAACTTTTTAAATGTAAACAAGTCATTCTACTAAAATGCATCTCATATAGAAATACTCAATTTTGTTTATATAGATATGACAATATTCTATTCTAAACAAAGATTAATTTTCTACTTTCATTCACCTTTTTTTTTTGGCTTTTTATATGAATATTGTTCTCATATTCCTAGGGCTGAGTTAAAGTTTTTTTTTTTTTTATTATAATGATATTTACATATCCATACACTTATTATAAAGTTCCCATTCTTATAACTTTCATCCAACTATAAAACCTGAATTTATTTTATTTATTTATTTTTAATTTTTTTAACATTATATTTATTTTTGAGACAGGGAGAGACAGAGCATGAACAGGGGAGGGGCAGAGAGAGAGGGAGTCACAGAATCTGAAACAGGCTCCAGGCTCCGAGCGGTCAGCACAGAGCCCGACGCCAGACTCGAACTCACGGACCGTGAGATCATGACCTGAGCCAAAGTTGGCCGCTTAACTGACTGAGCCACCCAGGCGCCCCTATTTTAAATACGTATAAACTACATAACAAAACTTCTGACTTTCCAATAACCGTAATTGTTTAAACATAATAAGTGATGTGCTTATCACTTAAGACAAAACATTTCTTTAACGAGGGTATGATACTGGTTGTTCTATGCAGTTGTTTTTAAATCGCTATGTTATATATACATGACTATAACTTTATGTACCTTATACCTCTCACCCCATCAGTCTTTAAACTAAATCACCGCAAAAGTTTATGTAGATCTTACAGTGAGATGATACTGGTCCATGAGTTGACATCATAAAAGTACTGAGTGTATTTCTAATCTTTATTCACTTGGCTGTAACAATTAAATACTCTGACTTTGGACCCAAGATATTATAAATAAAAATGCATATTGAATCATTGAAACCTCTTGGGTTCTTTGTTTTTGTTTTGTTTTGTTTTGTTGTTTTGTTTTGTTTTGTTTGGGATATAACAATAGCCTCCAGGTTGCTATTCAACGTGTGTTTCACAGACACACAACAGAAGCATCAGGCATCATGAACATCACCTGGGGTTTCTTAGGAATGCAGAATCTTGTGTCTCACTTCAGAACAATTACATCAGACTTTTCAAATTATTAACACCCAATTCTTTCACATGCACATTGAATTTTGAGAGACTCTAAGACTCACATGATAAAGAAAATCCAGACTGTGCTTATATCATTTACTTGGTACTTCTAGTAAAATTTCAAAAATTAAAAATAAGTTTTAAGCATTGATTCGTTTTTTAAAACATGGCCCTCAGATTGGGATTATTATGTTAGTGTTACCTAGAGATTGCAATAAAGCAACTTTATATGCAAAACCAGGGCTCTTAGCCTCAGAAAACAGAGGGTTTGCATTTGCCTAGATAGTTTAAAGTTTCTTTTGAGGTATTACATTTTAGTTTTTATATCTTAATTCTTCTTCTTTTATCATCTATAAATAAATTCTAGTTATCACAAAAGTCCTGTGAAAATTATTCACTTTGCAATTGCCCATAGTTCTCTGTTACAACATTATGGCTTAAAATTTATTCTGTAAAAGGGTATTTTGTTTGTTTCTAAATGTTTTAGCTTCTAACATTTATAGAGAAGACTGGATTAAAATGAAGAAAAGAGATTTAAGAGAAGCTGAGAGAGGCTGTACTGATTGACCAGGAAAAAAAAAAAAAAAAAAAAAAAAAGGAAGAGAGAAAGAGAAAGGGGAAGGGAAGGGAAGGGAATCTACCTGGAAAAGAATACACAAAATGTGGAATTTGGAAGAGGGAGAGGCAGTAAGGGAAGGTAGTGAAAGAGCCCTGGAAGTATATTTAGCAAAGAGGTAAGGGGTTTGATGATGAAGCGAACCTGGAAAGTGGGACTGAAGAAGAGCAGGATCAAAAACAGTAAGAAATGTGGCTCTGTGTGGTGTGAATTAATTCACTTTCCCCCCATCTCCATCAGAGGCATTCCATAAAAACCTTCATTTTTTTTTGAAATTTTCATTTGTTTGTACCATTAATAAAATACCTAGTAAGAAAGAAAGTCAAGTTTATAATGATGCACAGAACTGGAAGGCATTGATCACTAATTTAATCCTCCCAGAGATCCTCAAAAGAAACCTTAGTAACTTCATTGTAGACAAAGAATATGATACAAAAAAAAAAAAAAAAAGATTAAATAGCATTCCCTACACCTCTTTAATGAGAGAACACCTAGGGTGTTTTTTAGATCTCACCAATAACATCAGTTCCACCATCAGATGAGTGGTGTTATCAGACTCTTGGGAAGCTTACACAAGCAATAGTGTGGGGCTGTAACCAAGGACCTGGGGCGCAATCTCTGCTGGAGAAGCCAGGTTAACAATCTTTATACCATGCTGCTAAAAATCTGGGTGTGATATTAATCCAATCTCCATTGGCTAAAATTAAAATTTTATTTTCTAAAAAAGGATATAATTTCTTCTAGTAACTCTCACCAGCAAGACCCAAGACATGACATTTACTGCCCTCCTGCTTGTGCTCACTAACTTTTGTCTTACATTTTCCCTTAAGATCTTCTTTCCGGATTACCTCTAACCCAGGCAAATGAAACCTGAAACCATCCCTGAGGTGATAGGACTTCCCTGACAAGACTCAGTGTGGCCCAGACTACTGAGACTTTTGAGCTAAATGCCCTACTTATACCTGCACAGATGGACCATGGAATGACCTCTAAAATGACCTACCAGTACCTTTACCTCATTATAATACCAACATCTCTACCCAGGAAGAAGCCTCAGCATCATTTATATAAATTACAATGTATGGATAAGCATGTTTCCCTTAAGTGCATGAGTAACCTTATGTTGCTTCTACATAGGATGACAAAGCTTCCCTACCTAAATATTCATCCTAATCCTAAACAAAAGGTACCCACTCACCCTTTCTTAGGGAGGGCTTTAGAAGCCATTCTCCATAATCTCCTTATTTGCTGCAAATAAAGTTTTCTTTGTTCAACAACTCACCTGGCGCAGTTTCAGAGACTCGCCAGGAGCACACTCACATTGGTTTGGTTACATTGCCAGCTATTCTGTGAGAGTTAACCCTTCCCCTTGTACTCAAACACAGAGATAACTGAGATTCACTTATATTAATCTCAACCCCACAGCGCTCAAAACAAACAAAACCTGCCTGGGAACTTTGTCAATTTGAACTTGCAACAATATCTTTAAAGAGTCCAAATAAAACATCTTCTTTACTTTCTCTAAGACTATCCCATCTAGCTCCTCCAACCCACCCATACCCAGCCTCACCAAGGAGAAGAACAATCTGTCAAACCAAATTTAAAAAGGTCCTTTGGGAAACATCTTTACCAATGCATGTCTTGAAAAGAAATTAAAAATAAGCATTGTTTTTTTTTTCTTTTTCAACATTATTTTGGCTATTTGGCGTCATATCTGGTTCAATACAAATTTTAGAATTATTTGTTTCAGCTCTGTGAGGAATGCTGGTATTATCTTGATAAGTATTTCATCGAATGTGCAGATTGCTTTGGGTAGTATGGACATTTAACAATTTTTGTCCTTTCAATCCATGAGCATGGAATATTTTTCCATTTCCTTGTGTCTTCTTCAATGCCTTCCATAAGCTTTCTATGGTTTTTAGCATACAGATCTTTTACCTATTTGATTAGGTTTATTCCTAGATCAGTGATGGTGTAGAAAATTAGAGGAACACATAGAAAATAAAGAAAGCAAAATTGATTAATTTTAGAAACATGCTAATAGCATGTACTCTGCACCACTTAATTAGAGTTTAGCCAATAACAATAACCATGCCTGGAGGCCAATTAAAATTTAGAGTCTTTAATTTTGCTCTTGCAAAATTTCTGCCACTTTTTTTTTCTGTTTCCCACCTGCTTGGAAATCCATCTCCAAAAGACAAACTAACCTTTAACTTGATACCAGGAGAATTTACTGAGCCTGTTTATGTAGTATTCAAATGCGACCAGAGAGAGAAGAGTAAATGATCTGAGATGGGCTTGAAGGTAAACAGCTGTCAGTGAACTATGAATCATCTCAAAGGCACATTAACTGAACTCATTTCAAAAGGGAAAATTGTTTTGCATGTTGAAAGGAATAACCACCGGAACCCTGAACCTACTCTTAATTTGCTGTCTATCTTATGACCTCCTTGGGGAAGCAGTATGATGAGCTTTATTTATTTATTTATTTACTTATTTATTTATTTATTTAAAGTGGGGTTTTTTGTTGTTGCTTTTTTTTTTTTTTTTTTTTTTTTTTCTGATGCTGCAATGAATATGGAGAGGAAAATGGATATGTCCTTTCTGGCAGTGGGATAGCAAAACATCAGCACTCCTATTCTCGAGCTGGATTCTCACCTAGATTTAATTGCCTAGAGCAGCTCGGCATGTAGTTCATTTGTTGTTTGGTTCTTGTTTTGTTTTTTCCAAGTGTAGTTTTTCACAAAATGTAGACTACAATGGGTGATGCGTGATTTGATATTTCAAAAATTAGTATTATTGTGTGTATGTTAATGTAACCGATGCATTAAGCTTTTCTTTCTTTTGTTCCTTTTTTTTAAATACGTGGAATACGAGATCATTTTGCTCAAGTCAAAGAAATAGTTTAAAGCAGAAATGTTTTCCTGACCTTATGTTTTATGGTTTTATGGTACAATTTTTATTTAAACAGAAAGGTCAGGTGAGATTCTATCCTCAGACCTCAAAAACAATATCAAGCCAATGGTTAATCCAGCAACAGAACCTGAAGACTTCAATGTGCATTTATACATGATGTATTTGAGTATGTGTGTTTGTTACCGAAGTTTTAAAATATTTTAAATTAAATTGATTTAGAATCAAACATGACACAGTGGCATTTCCAAAGAAACCTAAATATCCACAAAATACTCCATGCAAAATGCTGCTTTAAAGATTTTAGCTAGAGATTTGAAGAGCTGTGAAGAGAGGTTAATTAGAAAATTCATTTATGAAAATGCAGTGTGAAATTATACTAAAACAGATAGTCTAATTTAAAAAGGATATGTCAAGAGCAATGTGCTTTGATAATTTACAACTTACTAATCACTTTTCTGTCTCTCAGTCTTTGGTTGTTCTTTTATATTCTCTCCATTATCTGATATTTTTTCATAATTTTTACTTTCTTTTTTTTTTAATTTTACTGTTTATTTATTTTTGAGAGAGAGAGAGAGAGAGAGAGACAGAGCACGAGCATGGAAAAGGAAGAGAGACAGGGAGACACAGAATCTGAAGGAGGCTCCAGGCTCTGAGCTGTCAGCACAGATCGAACGCGGAGCTCAAACCTGAGAATCGTGAAATCATGACCTAAGCCAAGGTTGAACGCCTAACCGACTGAGCCACCCGGACACCCCTTTACTTTCTTTTCTTAAGTTTATTTATTTATTTTGAGAGAGGGGGAGGTGGTGGGGCACAGAGAGAAGGAGAGAGAAATCCAAGCACGCCCCACACATGGACAGCCCAGAGCCCCATGAGGGTCTCCAATCCACAAAAGGTGAGATCATGACCTGACTCGAAACCAAGAGTCAAATGCATGACTGAAGTACCCTGGCACCTCAATAATCTTTACCTTTTTCGTGCTGCTATCTTTCTACTATTGTACTTATCATTGTAATTCTTTCACATTCAGCCTTTTTTTTTTATTTTCTGAAGCTGTTTTCTCAGGACTTCCTTTTGTTAAAGTCCCTTACCATTTATCTTATCTGGTATTAATTTTTCTTAAAATATAGCAATAAATCATGAATATAGTGTTCACATATTACATTTCCATATTTGTAAAATATACAACTAATGACAAATGTCATGTAAATATCTATTCAATATTCTTCTCTTTCGAGAAATTAACAAGAAAATTGAAGTTTTGGCCCTCAGCTGCTGAGGTGAATCACTACTTCACAGATGTATTTTATTTAAAATCTCAAACATTCCACTGTTTGTTTAATTTGTGGGAAGTGCCATTGGCTGGTTGTGTTTGGGATGGAAGCAGGTAGATGTGGTCTAGGGAGAGTCACATTGCCGCCTGCCAACAATCATTGGGAAAAAATAAAAAAGAAAAGAAAAGAAAAGGAAAGGAAAGGAAAGAAAAGGAAAGGAAAGGAAAGGAAAGGAAAGGAAAGGAAAGGAAAGGAAAGGAAAGGAAAGAGAAAAGAAAAGAAAAGAAAAGAAAAGAAAAGAAAAGAAAAGAAAAGAAAAGAAAAGAAAAAAGGTGTGTGAACAGCACAAGACCCATGGGCCCTGTTTTCAGAGTTGCTCACTGCAGGGAAAAGAAGCAAAGTCTACAGGAAAATTCCCTTCATAGAGTTTCTGTGACACTTGTATTAACAAATATTGATAATAAGAAATAGGATGAAAACAGATGGGGCTACTCTCTAGACCTTCCCTCAGATTAGTAAGAAAGAAACATCAGTCTGACTTTCACAGAACCAGGTTCAATTTTTTGTTTGTTTGTTTTTTTCTTTTTACTTGCAAACTTGAGTGGTGGCACTATTTGATACAAATACTGATATTAGTAGTAGTGAAAATGGTCAATACTCCATACATGAACGTTGCTTCACAAGGCGTACATCCACATGCTTGTGGCAATTTGGGATTAGCTGAATATTTCACAAAGGGTAAAAAACAGTTGTGGTGCTTTATTTTCTTTCTGTGTGTGCGCGCACACGTGTGTGTGTTTTGCAAGGAGGACAGAAAAGTCAAGCTGAATGTTCTGTATTTTCTTGTGGTGTGTTCAGTTCTTAATTCACAAATGTAAAGTTTAAACATAAAATAAATATCTGGGATATTTGCCTTGGAGATAGTTTCAGTGCCCCTAAGTGATAAAGTTTGGCGACATTTTTGCTCCAACGAAGGGAGATCTTGCAAAGGATTTGTTTGAAAATTGTTGGATATAAAGACAAAAATATGATTTAAGTTTCAAGATATGTGATTACTTCAACAGCAAAAAAAAATTGTTGTCTTTACGAGTACTAACATGGATAGACTATACTCTGGCTCCAAAATTATAGAGAGTGATGATGGATTGATTGAATTTTCTTAATAATATAATGAAAGTCATCTTATAAATAGTATGATAGATATTGTAATAAAAGTCCTGAGAGTAAATAGAAGTGATTTTTTGGTCTTTTCTCAAATTAATTCTATCCTCAGAAGATGAAGATCTATTACCAGTACTAAGGAGGTACGTATAAAGTCACTATGATTGTGCCTTAGTTGCTTCTTGTTTTTCTCTGTAATAGAAAATGCTACAGTGAAATTCATTATGCATTTGTTTAGTATGTATGCACTTTTTTAAAGTTTAGGCTATATTACAAACACTCAAATTGCTTGATTTGATTTGGGATGTGGGGCTGAAGACAGTAAACACACACACACACACACACACACACACACACGAGTCTCTGTCCAGGTTATAACTTCTCTGATGTTAGAGCCAGGAAGGACAGAGGGTAATGAAAAAGGATGACTATTCCTTTACCTAACTTGAAAAAGTTACAATTTGATTCTCTTTAGCTGTGGGTAAGGACAAACTGCCTGTCCCTGTATTTTTTTGACAGAAAGACTAGCGGGGAATATATGTGGGTTCTTCAGAGTCTCTTTGGGGCCTGCCCACTCTCTCTGATGTGGACATCAAGGTCTTTTTACATCTCACCACCTTCTCCCTCCACTCCTGACTTTGACAGGTCACTGTTTTCTCCCAAGTAAAATGACCACCTTTGGAATATCCATTCAGCCCATGAGAAGTTTGGATGTCCTCTGTGAGCATGCACACTTTTAAATGTTGTTCATCCACCAGCACGGCCACTCACACCATTCTGCTCCCCGCCCTGGAAGACAGGAGGGAAGATTGGCGAGTTACCTAACCAAGAAAATATCTACTATTAATCTAGAGGAGAAAAATGCCTGTTATAGCAAGCGCTTACTTCATTTGTTTTTAAGCAGGACCGTTTAGAATTTTGGTTTTCAACTTTGAGCCTCAGTTGCATTTCCAAGAAAAGTGATCTGTATTTTCCACTTCCTACTGTCTACATTTTTAATATAAGCATACAAAAGCATCACTGTCTAGAAAATATTCGCCAATTTTCACTTTGAATACAGTGTATTATATTTTTTAACTTTTGCAAATATTGATGACTTAATTATTTAAAATCTGATAGGTGTGACTTTTTCTTTTGGAAACCATTCTAATATATGTATGGATCACTTACATGTTTTTATGTTATATGCTCATTACCTTTGATTTGGTATTATTTTCCAAATCAGTTTACAAACGCTCTTTGTAAATAAACAGTTTAAATCTTTTATTTCGAAGATTTTCCTTTGATTTCTGAGGTCGTCAATTTTTATTTTTTTACTTTTTCTTATGAGTTTCTTTGACTTTTGTTTTGTCAAGTTGTTGTCAAATAAAGTCTTTTTATCCCCTTTATGCCTTTGTTATTTTATTACTTAGAAAACTCTTGGATCAGTATTCTAACAACTCCAAATTTCAATGTCCCCATCTGTCATCAACACACAAGATTATTGTTGTATAAGTTAAATAGACTTACTCTGTAAGCATTTGATGTATAAGAAATGTTTAACGATTCCTAATTCTCTTCTTTTTACCATGAGGCTCTAAGTTCAGTTTTTATATCAGCTTTTTCAAAAAATAACAGTATGAATTTAATGCCTGGGTCATTCTACTTTATCAAAAAATAATTTTACAGCTTGGTCAAGTTTTGATTTTTCGTCCATTTCTCAACCTGTTTTATTTTCTAACCCTTGATGATACTTTCTTCACTGAAATGGAGCCAATAATTTTCCTTACTTCATTATTTTTTTCTTTTTTTTTTCATTGCTTTAGGTAAAGCATCCAAGGAAATAATATGGGATAAAATAAGGCATTTGATTTTAGAAGACTTTGGAGTCTAATCCTTATAGATAAGCTGTATTAGTAAATTATAAAATAAGATTATTGATATCTAATTCATTTTCATAAAGTGAATTAACTTTCTCAAAGTTCTGTGTGGCAGATTGCTTGCCAAAAATATCCATCTTTGTATTCACACTAATATTATCTCTTACTAACAGGTTACTCCAACACTTAGGCGCCTAAACCAACACACATCATTTCACGTATTTTCTGAGATTCAGGAAACTGTGCACAGCCTATGATTCCAGTCTCACATGAGATTGCAGTTAAGATGTTGGCTGGACCTGGGGCACTTGGGTGGCTCAGTTGGTTAAAAGTCTGACTTCAGCTCAGGTCATGATCTCACAGTTCACAGGTTTGAGCCCCATATCAGGCTCTGCACTGACAGCTCAGAGCCTGGAGCCTGCTTTGGATTCTGTCTCTGTCTGTCTCTCTGTTCCTCCTCCGTTTGTGTTCTCTTTCCCTCAAAAGAAAATAAACATCTAAAAAAATGTATAAAAAATCATAAAGAAAAATATGTTGGCTGGAGCTAACATCTCTGAAGGCTTGAGTTAAATGGAGGGTCTGCTTCCAAGTGTTGTTGGCAGGACAACTCAGTTCCACAACACATGGGCCTCTCTAAGATCTGTTCATGCATGGCAGCTGGCTTCCCCAAGAGCACGTGATCCAAAGGAAAGAGCAAGGCAGTAGCCAGTCTATCATTTTTTAGTCTCCAAAATTGGCATGCCATCCCTTTTGCCATATTCTATTTGTCTCACACACCAACTCTGATACACTGTGAGAGGAGAATACACAAAGCCACATGCCAAGAGACAGGAATCCCTGGAGGCTGATTATCACAATGCTGTTTTGTAATATGACTTTCTAGTTAACTGCATCAAAATTAGTTTATTTCTCTATCCCTTATTTCCAAGCTCTCCTTTTAATTTGCTTTGATCAAGAGATTGCAGAATAAAATGCTTTATCAGCTTCCAGCCGAGGCATCATGAAAACTCGTATGCTTTTGTTTACTCTCTTAGAAACCAACCACCACCACATAAAGCCTGAGCCAGCTTAAAGAACATTACAAGCCCATGTGAAAAAAATTCCAGTTGTCCCAGTCGTTCCAGATAGTGAGACCCAGACAATATCATCAGAGCTATCTACCCAATCTGCATTTCATCAAAGACATGTTCATAAATCTAACCAGAACTCAAATAACCATATAACTTACTCATAGATAAGTAATAGTGATTACTTAGCATTTTGTGCCACTAAATTTTGGGGGGTCTGCTACAGATCAATTGACACCTGATATCTTCTATGTGGATAATATGGGCTGCATCTTGCACAAGAAAAGGATTTGGGTGCAAATAAAACATAAACATGTTTAAAAAATTATTTCAGTTTGTGTTATCAATTTCCGATTATTCCATAGATGTCTAGTTGCTCAGATTTTCTGGCTATCTCTCAGTTGCAGCCTATCCACCTTGGCTGTGCTCTGTAATTCTGGGGCTGACTGGGAGCAGTACAGTAGATTTCTGAAGCTCCTTTGCTACCTGGACTAGCTACTGATTTTTGCCAGTAGAAGTCAATAGAAGGAGATCACAAGATAAGAGAGGAGCTATAGTTTTTTTTTGTTTGTTTGTTTTGTTTTTGTTTTTAACTTTTCCTTCTTTGGGCAGTGACTAAACGGTGGTATTTTCTTCTTCAACCTACTTTAAACTTTCCTTAAAAAGACTCACGATCATGTCAAAGGCAGTTACTCTGGTTGTCCAAGAATTTAGTCTAAATCCTAGGCTAAAACTTCACTATGGTCCACACACCATCTTTTTATGAGATCTTATGGAGGTAACATACACACTTTGGTTATTTTTCCAGTTCCTGAATGTATAATTTCCACAGACCTACCTATTCAACAGCTTGTAAAATCTCCACATCATCCCCTTAATCCATGGATTGAGACTATTTGGGGAAGGACCAAATGAAAATCCCAGAAACATCTCCTTACCCCTCTAGTAAATGATATGTAACACATTATCTTCATGGAGTTTCAGAGATCAGTGCCCCTGTCAAAGATGAAAATGCAAGGATTACCCCCTTTTGGGGCATGTTTGGCTAGGGCGGAAGGTTGATGAATTATGGAGTCATTGATATTGAAGATCAATTATGATAAGCTTCATCAGGTGGTAATTCCAGTTGCAAGTGCCACTCATCATAGCATACTGCACATGGTCACACTTTTCTTTATTTGCAAGAGCCACCAGGAAGCAGTTTGTTTTTACTAGTAGAAACCAAAGTGCAACTTCATTCTCTTATCTAAGGGCTATGTCAATGATCTTGCTCTTCTTTCATAATACAGTCATCCTAAAATCCCACAAACTCTTTTTGTGGTCCGTGCCATTGAGGACATATGTGGAACTGTTAAGGAAGTAATAAATTCAAAGATGCCTTAATAAGAGACATGTCCCATTCATAGAATTGCACTACAATCCCTCAGGGTTTGGGGGCAAAACCATGATTTCTTTTGTGTGTAATTATTCTCCTCTGAGAAAAGCTCCCTGTCTCTATCCTTTTCCTGGTTGCCAGAAGCCTGTCTTCTGCCTACTACCAGACATTTGTGGTTACCATTGTCTGGTGTAGAGTTCTAGTTTGCCAAGAAAGGAATAGTTTCACCAGAGAAAATAATGACCCCACTCAGTTTGAATCGAAGACTTGAACCTTATAATTTGAGGCTCCTCATACCCTAAACTTATAGGCAAAACAGTAGATAAGTAGACTGGATGTAACGACTGATTCAAATTGGCAGAAGGATCTTTTTGGTTGCTGACACGGAGTGGGAGCAGGGAGACCTATGTCTGAGACTCAGAAGTTTTTCTAGGGTAACTCTTAGCACTTCCGTTGCCAACAGCATAAGATAATGAAATAATAGTGTGACCCATCAAAAGCAGAACTGCTTTGAAATCCGATCTTTGGGGAAAAAAACCTTAACCAGTTGAAGTGCCAGATTAGAAAAAAGAAATATAGGATGACTAGTAGAAGAAGAAAATTATGATAACAAACTATAGCTTCATGGCCTTTGACACATCAGTGTTACTATGTGTTTTCTTCCTTTCACAATTAATCAATTGACTGATCAGTCTACATTTTTGCCTTCATTTTTATTTCTTTGTGATTCCAATGATAGGGGTTGATTTCCAAATTTAGTCCTATGTTTATGAAATATTCAAGAGTGGGATTGTGTTTAAACTGAACGTAGAATAAATATGAATAGGGATGAATACAGTGGTTATTGTTTCTTCCATTTTTGGAAACAAAGAGGTTTGTTGTTTTCAGTAATATTCTGCTAGTCAGAAGTAGCCCACCTTTTTGTCATATATTCCAAAATTCTGCATTCCAAAATTCCTTTGTCAATCATCTTCCCTTTGGGGTCACAGGAAAAACTTTTTTCCCCGGTTTCATTCTAGCTGTCTTCTTACTTCTGGCCATTTCTCTAAGGTGGTTGCCCTTCAGGCTTCCCACTCTGACCTCCATGGCCCCTTCTCCACATACTCACTGAAAAAGTAGTGAGTCCTAAGGTGAACACATCTCTGGAGGATGAGAGATACAGGCCTTCTATTCATATTCCTAGATTCTGAAACCCCCACTTCTTCCTCTGGAACTCTCCTCCCCAGCCCTAGAAATGATAGCTACTTCCTGAAATCTCTAACCTATAGAGATTTTCCTTATGTTTGGCCTCTTTGGCCTACGGGCAACTATGTATTATTATTATTTTTTTTTTTATTGGAACATGCTATTGTGAAGTACATCTTATGGTTTATATTGGTGTTTGTTTTTGGACAGGTGGTCATCCTGTTACGGCCACCATTTCCTTGGTAAGAAACATAAATGTTAGTGCTGTATATGTTTTTTCAGGATACCCCAGCCCCCCTTAAAGCTATGTTTAATCTTATGACTAAATTCTGGTCAATCAGAGCTGTGTATATGAATATGATGCCCTTAAAAAGAGGGAAAATCTTTCTTTTCCCCGTTTAGTCATTTAAGCTAGAATAAACCATGAGGATAAGCCATTCTTAAACTTGCAGAGAAAGGGAAATATTTCAGGAATATGGGGATGGAGGTGTAATATAGAGAAAGATCAAGCTTCTGCCATGTCATGTAGTACAGCTCTCTTGCATGTGGACGTGTACAAGAAAGAAAAAAATATTATCTTATTGACGTTGTTGTTTTAGGTGTCTCCTACAAGCATTCAAATAAACAACCAATATATACATCTACACAACATATTCTAGTTCTCCTAAATATTAACAGCAATACAAATTTTAACTAAGTCCTCTGATCACATCAATTCCTCGCCTTCTCAGGTTGATTAAAACAATTAATCTTAACTTACAGTCCTCTCTTTCCTGTCACCAAAACTCGGCCTACTGCTGCTAATGGCAATACGGACTATGTAGGATTTTCTCTTTTCCTACCCAATGGCACTTACAATGATCTTGTCGTAACCAAAATACAACAGTGACTTGATAGTAGTGAGCCACAAGTGTGTGTGTGAAAGAGCAAGAGCGAGAGAGAGAGAGAGAGAGAGAGAGGGAGAGAGAGAATGAAAGGTCCTCCTTCAGATTATTAATAAAGCTACCAAAGTGGGGCGCCTGGGTGGCTCAGTCACTTAAGCATCTGACTTCAGCTCAAGCATGATCTCGTGGTTCGAGAGTTCGAGCGCCACATCAGGCTCTGTGCTGACAGCTCAGAGCCTGGAACCTGCTTCGGATTCTGTGTCTCCCTTGGCTCTCTGCCCTTCCTCTGCTCACACTCTGTCTGTCTCTCTCAAAAATGAATAAACTTAAAAAAAGAAAAAAATGAATAAAGCTACCAAAGTAATGAACTGCCTGTGTTCCACGTTAAATGTACTCTAGAATATATTGTACCAAATGGAAAGAGGCAAAAATGTTTCCAAACATTTATCTGTTATCCTTATATCTGAAAATTTCTGGATATATTGAAACTAAATTGGTCCAAGCATATTTGTAGTAATGTAACTTTAAATATGGGGTTGTGCTCTAAGTAAAGTTGACTCGTGTGCCTTAGTGAAACACATTAAATGGGGGTGTAGTTATCCTCCAGGATTGCTTAAAATAACGTATAATTACATCTTTTGTAACTGTCCTTTAAGTAAAACACAACAGGCACATTAATACACCTGTGGACAAAGAAACTATATATTGGCTGCAAACCAGAGTCCCAAAGGGAATGACTCAAGGACTTATGTTCCATATTTTTGGTGTTGTTTTCCCAGCAGTATGTCTCTCATGGGATGACACCAAAGGTAAAGTAGTAAAGCAGCACAAAAGCGGTCACTTAGTAAATCTTTGGAAATAAGTGGTTTAAAACACATTTGTGATGAGATACTGGATTTTCTTCTTTCTCTCCCTTTTTGTTTGTTTGTTTTGTTTTGAAGCTAAATAGTTTTGTTAAGGAGGAAATCTTTGATTGTGCTTTTATGCTACTTCCTCGTATTTCTTACCACGTATAATTAAACTTAAAATAGGATTCCTTGAAACATAGATATCATTGTGTAACAGAGGCTTTGAAAGACTTAAAATAAAATTCATATTTTTACTGGCATCTTCTGAGTCAGAATATGCGCCTTCAATAGTACAGCCTACTGTTAAATACCACATGAGTTAGAAATCATATAAACAAATGAAAGTACAACCATATTAATTTACAAAATATTTTTTCTTTCTTTAAAAAAAAAAAACATTTATTTATTTTGAGAGACATAGAGCGTGAGCGAGTGAGGAGCAGAGAGAGAGAGAGAGAGACATACAGAATCCGAAGCAGGCTCCAGGCTCCAAGGACAGAGCTGACATGGGGCTCGAACCCACAAACCAGGAGATCATGACCTGAGCCTAAGTCGGATGTTTACCCCCTGAGCTCCCCAGGCGCCCCTACAAAATACTTCTAAAGTCCTGTCGAATATTGCTTCTAAATAAATATTTCCCAAGCATTCCTTTTTGTAAGAAATAATAATCATTACTAGTCAAATAAAAACATTCTGTTTTTCTCACACAAAGTGACTTGCTAATAAAGACTTGGAAATATCTCTTTCGCATTTCCGGTTATAAAGTGATCATCTTCATGTTACAGTAAGAAGCCAGCATCACAGACCTGAAGTAGAGTGAGGGTCCACTGCAGCATCAAGAAATTGTATTGTTTCCGTTAGCGGTAAATGATTGTGAGCAGCGAAACTGGCATACCCTAATCCTTACTTCCAAAAAAAATAAAAGTCCTTGATTTCAGTATATAATCCATGCATCGTTGCACATGTGGTCTATAATATCTATCTGGCTTTCACATGACTACTGAGGATGATAAGGTATGAGGATAAGCCGAAGACCAAAATTTGTTCACTTTTTTCATCGTGATGATTTATAGACTCTCTGTGCTATTATCATTTTTCTGGTTATCCAAATTATGGGTTCTTCATATCTGGATTGTTGCATTTATTTCTCCTTTCTTTCTATGACTTTTCCACTATTTTCTTTCACCTGTGTGATTTTATTCAGAAATTTATCAATAGGAAACTTCAACAGGGATTACTGGGATCATGTCTTTTTAAAAAGTCTAAAATGGCTTTCTTTTTTGCTTTTATGAAATCTAAACTCTTTGTGTTGATTATTTCGAACTCTTTAGGTGCCTAAAGAATTTCTAATGGCTAAAGAAACTACTATGAGGAGGAATGGATGAAACAGCTAACCCCCCACAGAATATATCTATAAATTCCTAGGCCTAATCTTTAAACTAAGTATGAAATTTCCATTCTGTTCAATAATTTGATGATGTCTGTTTTGATACAAATTATGTCCCCAAATATTCAATAAAACTGGTACTACTAAAATATGCGTAGCATGTTTATCTAATATCTATAAAGTGAATAACACAGAAAGAGAAAAAATCTCATCCCTGTTTTCCAAACCCCACCTAATGTTTTTCATTTCCTATCATAGAAGTTCTCAAAATTTAGTCTTTACAGATATAAAGTATGTGTATGACCTTTTCCTAATAATTAGTTTACACTTTATATAACCAAACTTATATGATATTATATAAATAGCTATTTATTCTTACAAATGACAGTTTCTGTTCTTTTTGGGAGAAAATAATACTTAAAAATAGTGTTACTTCCTCTGTCTATGAAATAATCTTTAAAACTATTCTAACTGGCTTTAAATATTTCTGAATTGGTAAATTTCCTATATCTTCCCATACATGAATCTGATTAGAATGGGCACTCAAATATATACATTTCCACAAAGAAAAAATATATATGTATAACATTATCTAAATGCAAAATAATCACACACGGACAATTGCCAAATTATTAAACTTCTTCAAATCCAAAAATACATTGTTAAACTGGCAACAAATCAGATTAACAGACCCAAGATTTTCCTAAGCCATAGAGCAAATTAAGCTCTTATAATAAAATAGTTCATATATAATTTATGTATTTTTCAATGTTTGTGGCCATTGAATAAAGCATATTTATGATAACTATTTGATTCAGCCTGATTCTGTAAACTTGGAATTTATCTTTGTTCTTTAAAAGACATATTGGCCAGTCTGTTTTTCAAATGTAATTATAAGTGAGAAGACACATATTCTATTAATGCCGTGTTGGGCAGAACTCTTATCAGGGATGACTGAATACAACATCCTTTCCTTACTTAAGTGTAATTCTTCAGAAAAAAAATTGTATATCAGCATAAACATATTTTTAAAAGAATGAATACCATGGCTTCATTTAACTGACATAAAATTAAGTCTAAACTAAATCCCAAGGATTTTTGAAATGATATTAATTTACATTTTAATTTGTCTCTGCATAAAATTCATCTCCTTCAAATATCATTATATGCTGATGCACAGTCTCTAATCTCAGAAATAAAACTTATGCCAAACCCTATTTCTTAGAAGAAAGAATACCATCAAATTCTAAACATTTTATCATCAAGGTTATGTTGATGAAATATTTGCCAACATGCTACACATGCCAATCCAAATTTGGATATCAGTTAACTTTTGTACAAAAAGAAACCAGATAATTGAAATTAAACACCATTAATTTTGCGTCTTAAAAGATTTAAATAATCCAAAGTTTATATCTACCACTGTTTTTGCAAGATGAAAGCAGAGTCTACAACAAAAATTCAAAACAATTTCGAGAACAATTTGTTAGTATTTAAAACCATAAAACCTTACATGTATTTTTTTTCCCTAAACTTAGTTTGTGTGCTCTTTTTGTTGACTCTAGTTAATTGTAATCAAATAATACAGTTTCTTCTCAGTATGGCAATGATAATAAGTGTAAATCCTAGTTCAGAGTGGAAAATTACAGTTGGAGTGTTGAAGGCCTTTATTTTTTCAGTATAGGTCTAGGTAATTAAATGCTTATTGATTAATGTATCTGTTATTGATTGTACTTCTATATCTAAAGTTTTTATACTGAAAATGTATTTCGTGTTCAATTCCCCTAAGAAGTTTAAAAGACCAAATTTAAAAATTATTAAATCTAATTTTGGTACCATAAATTTCTGTTATATTTGCCATGTTTGACCAACAGATAGGTTTAATTATATGGATATTTGTTCAAATATTTTGCCATTTGCCACATGGAAAAGTTGGACATTGACCAAAATATTTATGATCTAAAATTAATTCTTCCAGTTTAATGTTAAATCTTAGAGACATTTTTAAGATATTTAAAACCTGAGCTATGCAATGAGTGAGGTAACAGTCTCAATAGTATTCATTTATTTTAGAAATTTCTTCATCAAAGTACTCAACCTCCCTTTTTATGGCAACTTAGTAACTATATTCCTTTTTTTTGTCTACTTATGCTATTTTTGCTTAGGATATTATAACTTTAAGTCTTATTAATAAAGATAATAGAAAGTGTAACACTAGCTTCCATTTGTATATTATTATACAATTCATAAAGGATTTTTATACACATGAGATCATTTGACCTGTGTAATAACCCTATGAAGAGAAGACCTAAGTATTATTTCTATTGTATGGTTGAGAATACTAAGGCTCAAAGAGACAAATGAGTTATCTAAAATACTTCTTCTAACTCCAAACCACATTCTCATTTAAATACACTAGGTTTCAAATGTTTGGTTGGTGTATTAGAGGGGCTTTTGTAAGGTCCTTCTATCAAGAAGCATCATCATGATATCTAGTAACTATAAAAGCTCCACTCTGTCTTGAGTCCACATCTCCAGAACAGGGAAAGATCACCGCATGAAACCTATTTTTTAAACCTGAGTCAACTGGAGCATACGACTTACAAAACATACTAAAGTGGTACACAGCTACCATTCATTAAGCAAACACAAATATTGTTAATTGGATGTTTGAATTAAAACAGGATTGTCAAAACAAACAAAAAGAAAATTTAAAAAGCAAAGCAATATCAGTTTTTTTTTTCTAAATATAATTTATTGTCCAGTTAGCTAACATACAATGTATACAGTATGCTCTTGGTTTTGGGAGTAGATTCCCATGATTCATCTCAACAAGTGCCCTCCTCAATGCCCATCACCCCATCAACCCTCAGTTTGTTCACTGTATTTAAGAGTCTCTTATGGTTGGCCTCCCTTTCTGTTTAAAACTAATTTTTTCCCCTTCTCTTCCTCCATTGTCTTCTGTTAAGTTTCTCAAATTCCACATATGAATGAAAACATATGATATCTGTCTTTCTCTGACTGACTTATTTCACTTAGCATAATACCCTCCAGTTCCACCCACATTGTTGCAAATGGCAAGATTTCATTCTTTCTCATTGCCAAGTAGTATTCCATTGTATATATAAACCACATCTTCTTTATCCGTTTATTGGTTGATGGACATTTGGGCTCTTTCCATGATTTGGCTATTGTTGATAGTGCTGCTATAAACATTGGGGTATAAGTACCCCTATGAATCAGAACTCTTGTATCCTTTGGATAAATTCCTAGTATTGCTATTGTTGTGTTGTAGGATAGTATCATTTTTAACTTTTTGAGGAAACTCCACACTGTTTTCCAGAGTGGCCGCACCAGTTTGCATTCTCACCAACAGTGCAAGAGGGTTCCCGTTTCTCCACATCCTTGCCAACAATGTTGTTTTGATGTGTATTTCCCTAGTGATGAGTGATGCTGAGCATCTTTTCATGTGTCTGTTGGCTATTTGGATGTTTTCTTCGGAAAAGTTTCTATTCATGTCTTCTGCCCATTTCTTCACTAGATTATTTGTTTTTCAGATGTTGACTTTGGTAAGTTCTTTATAGATTTTGTATACTAACCCTTTATCTGCTATCTCATTTGCAACTATCTTCTCCCATTATGTTGGTTGCCTTTTAGTTCTGTTGATTATTTCCTTTGCTGGGCAGAAGCTTTTTATCTTGATGTGACATGCCATGCTCAACAGTTTCAGTGTATAATCTATTTATTTCAAGTAATTAATTCACCTGATTTCCACTAGACTTTCAAAAACTCACAATCATTAGAAGTTTTATCACATGCTCTAAATTAGGGAGTCAAAAATACATGTCGAGTAAATTTTCTGAGGCCATAGAGCTAATACAAGGGAAACAAGAAACTAAGTCAAGTACATAATACCCCATTAACTGTGTTCTTTCTACTCCAACACATTTGCAATTTGTTTATGCCTCTTTTACATTATCATACAGCAAAAAAATAAATACAATCTCAACAATGACCCCCAAATTGCTGGTAAACTCTAGTTGGGCATGTTGCCTCTACAATTCACAGCAACTGTTCATTTAATGCATATTTAATATGAATGGAATGTATGAAAATAATAAACGCTCCCAATAAAATAGCTTTTTTGAAATGTGCTAAGGATATATAGTGTTGAGTAGAAGTTCCATATTCAGGTAGCAGAGTCAGGCTGACTGGATTAGAAAGTTGACCAATTCAATTAGTGACTCTGTGGTCTTGTCCATTGTACTTAAACTTGGGGAGATTAACTGTTTTCATTTTATAACTGAAATTTTGATAATATCTTCCAATGAATGTTGTCACAATTGTAAGAGAATTTTTAAAGCCCATAGCACGTAGAATTATGTTGTGATGATAAGTAACTGGCAGTTATTAGAAATAATCAGTAGTCTCTGTGGGAGCAAAGACCATGTACATATTTTGTATATCAGTGTATCTTCAGCATGTAGTAGAGAGTCTTGCTCTTACTGGACACTCAAGAATTTTTTATTTCAGGTATTCCTGAAAATGTAAGTTAATCATATGATTTACCAAGGATTTAATAGCACTGGTGATTTAAAGAAAGCCAAGCCTATTACTGGCTTTAGGAATGAAGTCTGATTATTCTGAGATAATCATGGTAATCCTACTACACCTGCCAGTTGATTTAGGAACCCACATTAATTCAAATACCTCACAGCTATTTGGAGATTTAAAAAAAGAGACATATTAGCCTAAGTTGGCTCAATAATATTGAGGGGGAGGATTTTCACTCCACAATATGGAAGGAAGAATGTGCCACTGGACTTGAGCAAAGATGCATACAATTACAATTGTGAATGTCATCTATTTTACACCTATTAAGGGAAATAAAATAGAGCAAATAATTGCATGTCAAGGTGAAGAGAGAATGAAATGGCAATATTGAGTTGGTTAGTCAACTAATGCTAAACACATTCTACCTCTAAGTTTAGTAATGCATAAGATAATAGATTAATTCATTGTTTTAGCTAATCTCTGTTATTGTAGCTAAAAGCAATTTAACAGATGGATACTCCTTGATTCTCAGCATTTAAAAAAATTAGAAAAATGAAGTGAACTACTGGCAAAATAGGCAAGAGAATTGGCTTTTGAACCATAGGAAAATTCCATTAAGTTTCCTTAGGATTTGATTAAATACAGTTTTAAAAAGAGACGATTGAGAAAGAAGATTGTCTGAAAAGCTGGTAACTTTACATAGAAAGCAACATCATAACTATTAGAAAAAGTGTGCTTTTTTATTGTAGCTCTATGCCTAAGGTCTAAGGCATTATTCTAAAATACTTGCAAAATCCATTTTAAAATCAGACTGATACTTATAAACTACATAAACTTGTAGAAAATTATGTATTTCCTTTCAGCTCTGTTCCTTGATATATTAAATGATAATAAGATTAATAGAATCTTTGAGTGATTTTAAAGATTAAGACAATACATATAAGCCTGTGTTCTTTGTCTTCTGTTCCTACTTTAAAGTGTTTCTATTTTCTCAATATTTTTACAAGAAACATTTATTTGTTATGGCAATCAAAGATTAACAGTCTTGTCTTAAACTTACACTCTATTTCTATTTTAAAAATAAATGTAATTCTTGGGGCGCCTGGTGCTCAGTCAGTCAGGCATCGGGCCCTTGATTTTGGCTCAGGTCATGATTTCACAGCTCAAGTTGAAGCCCCACATTGGGCTTTGCACTGACAGTCAGAGCCTGCTTGGGATTCTCTGTCTCCCTCTCTCTGCTCCTCATCTGCTCATGTTCTCTTTCTGTCTCTTTCTCTCTCAAAAATAAATAAACATTAAAAATAAATGTAATTCTTGAGCCCTGTAATTATAGTCTATAATAAAATATTTAAAAAATAAGATTCAATTTTTAGCCATTCATTTGAAACTTTAATTCAGACACTGGATTTTAGATAAAAAAATATATTTTTTGAATTATCAGGCCTAAGGAGTATATGTAATGTTAACATCAAAAAAGCAAAGGAATGAGCTAGAGATATAAGGGACACAACTCTCCTCTCCAAAACCAATAACCTTGTGCAAGAGAAGGGCTTGGCATCAGATGATTTGGATAATGCATTTTATCAATAGATTTAGGTTATTCTCAACTTTCAGTGACATAAAATATGAGGACTTAGTTTTTGATAATAATAATAGTAATAATTGGTGTGCCTGGGTGGCTCAGTCAGTTGAGAGTCCGACTTCCTCTCAGGTCATGATCTCACGGTCTGTGAGTTCAAGCCTCGCGTTGGGCTCTGTGCTGACAGCTCGGACCCTGCAGCCTGCTTCGGATTCTGTGTCTCCCTCTCTCTCTGCCCTTTCCCCACTTGTGCTCTGTCTCTCTCTGTCAAAAATAAATAAACATTAAAATTTTTTTAAAAATAATAATAGTAATAATATAATAATTCATGTCCATCTATTGGCAGGTTTACTGCAGCCAATTAGATACCCAGTGGAATGGAAAGTCCACCACATTGTGATCCTGCCAGGCCACAACCCAGTGACCAGGCCAAGTGACAACATAATATATGACGTAATGTTCTAATATATTCTTATTGGTGTTTCCGTAACACCATAACTTTTCAAGAAAAGCACAAGTGTTTTCGTTCAGTTGTTAACCTATTACCCAGTGCTTCTTATTCATTATTTGTTTCGTAGCTCATACTGGAAGATGCACATTTTAAAGAAAATGACATCCAAATGGATGATTTTGTAATGCACACTGTATGAATTGCGAGTTTTCTTATATATTAAATTAACAAAGTTTAATTTTTGCAAACAGAAATGAGTATTTCTCAGAAATCCTAGGTTTACAGAAATCCTAGGTTTACAATTCAATGTGTAATGTAAATATATTTCATATTCTTCACTCCATTTCCTAGGTTGTAGACTTAAACACATAATTCCTTAACCACTATATTATTCTGGTTGAGAAAAAGTATACCACAATGGCGAACGACTCCAAAATCTCAGTGATTTTACACAATCAATGTTTATACATTTTTAAAATTTTTTTTTTAACGTTTATTTATTTTTTTTTGGGACAGAGAGAGACAGAGCATGAACGGGGGAGGGGCAGAGAGAGAGGGAGACACAGAATCGGAAACAGGCTCCAGGCTCTGAGCCATCCGCCCAGAGCCTGACGCGGGGCTCGAACTCACGGACCGCGAGATCGTGACCTGGCTGAAGTCGGCCGCTTAACCGACTGCGCCACCCAGGCGCCCCATGTTTATACATTTTTAAAGAGTTTTCTATTTGAGTGTAGTTGACACACAGTTACGTTAATTTCAGGTATATATCATAGAAATTCAAGCTTTTCTATACATTATGCTATGCCCACCAGAAATGTAGCTACCATCTATCACCATGTAATTCTCTTACAGTATCATTGACTATATTTACTATGCTGTGCCTTTTATTCCTGCGACTTATTCATTCTATATCTGGAAGCCTGAATCTCCTACTTGCCTTCACCCTTTTGTCCATCTCCCCACTCCTCTCCACTCTGGCAACCACCGGTTTGCTCTCTGTATTTATAGGTCTGATTCTGCCTTTTGTCTGTTTATTCATTTTTTTTCATTTTTAGATTCCACCAGTGAGTGAAATCATATGGCATTTGTCTTTCTATGTTTGACTTATTTCACTTAGCATAATACCCTGCAGGTCCATCCATGTTGTCGCCAGTGGCACTATCTCATCCTCTTTTATGGCTGCATGATATTCCATTGTGTGTGTGTGTGTGTGTGTGTGTGTGTGTGTGTGAGTGTGTGCGTGTGCATGTGTACACACCTGTGCTCACTTTTCTATCCCAGGTTCTCATCACATGAGGGGCGCATTGCAAGGAAGGCTAAGAGGTATAGTCTCCCATGAGTCTGAAATGAGGGAAGTAACAGCTATTGGTGAATGTAAACAATAGTTACTATGAATAATTTTTAAAACTGGTAAATGTATGCAAATAGCAGAACATCTCTTAGGGAGATTTAGATTTATTCACTACAAACAAAGTTTTTTGTTTCGTTTGTTTCAAGTTTTTAGTTACACTCTGGTTAGTTAACATATCGTATAATATTGGTTTCAGGAGTAGAATTTAGAGATTCATTACTAGCACTCAGTGATCATCACAAGTGCCCTCCTCAATACCAATCACCAATTTAGGTGACTCTTACACCAATTAGGTGAAATACGCAATCACCAATTTAGGTGACTCTTACAGTTTAATGTTTAGAAGGAAATGTTAAAAATCAAGCAGTTTTTATTGATTCTGTTTGTTTCTATTTCTTAGTTTTATTTCTTTTTTCCTTTTCTATTTTTTTCTTTTTATTTAATTTTTTTTTAGTCTTCTTTCCACTTCTTATTATTTTTTTTTTTCTTTTTAGGGCATTGTGCATCAAATGTTTCAAGAAAAGCATGCCACTGTCCAAAGCTAGGGGAAAAACAAGAGAAAAGCTACTTCTATTAACTTTGGAGTTTCAAATTATAAGTTAACAGGAAAAAAATTGTACAAATATATAATATATTTGTGAAAGTTTTGTTATGTGTAGTAATGAAATATTCTGTGTTTATGATCAGAAACAAGTTCCTAGGTAGGGATCATGGGGAAGATCGAGAGGAAACAGAAGAAAAATGAGATGCATGCAGGGTGAAGGCCTGGACCTGGAATAAACTGTGGACAAGAGTAAGGTCAGCATCCAAAGTTTGACCTCCAAAGTCATTAACATGATCCATCCATTTCAGAGGGAGCTGAATGGAGCTGAGGGTATGCCTCCAGATGTCTAGTCCTCTTTCGAATAAGTGGCTTTCATCACCTATATCTAGGCCTGCTTTTATCAAGACCATAGCCTGAGATTGTGCATATTTTGCACTCGGATGAGGGACAAAGGCCACAAGGAAAGAGGAATGAATGCCTTAAAATTGAACCTGTTCTCCGATTTACCTGGGTGTTGGCATGCAACCAGATCTGGCATGTAGCCAGATCTAGGAGAGTCTGTTGTCACACAAAGGTGCCAGCAATATGTTAAGATGTGGGTCTATGGGGTACCCCTAACCAAAGGAGATTTTGTTTGTGAAATTTCTCAAAAGTTCTCAAAAAGTTAACATGTCCAGTACTTTGTTCTAATCTTTGATGAGGAACTTTATTCAAAAAAAGTCAATAGGTCACCTGTGAACTGTCAGGCAGGAGCCACTCTTTAGTTTTGTAAGATATTAGTGAGACGTTGCCAACAATGAATGGAAATCTCAAAGCGAAGAATGTCTTGTTTCAATAAAATAGTCTTTTATTTTTTTAAATGTTTATGTATTTATTTATTTTGAAACAGAGCATGAGTGGGGTGTGGGAAAGAGAGAGGGAGAGAGAGAATCCCCAGCAGACTTCACCCTGACAGTGTGGAGCCCTACATGGGGCTTGATTTCACAAACCATGAGATCATGACTTAAACCAATATTGAGTCAGTGGCTTAATCGACTGAGCCACCCAAGCACCCCTAAATGGTCTTTGACATCAAAGTTCTGTATTGCCTATTATTGCTGATATATGAAGCAGTTGGAAAAGTTAGTCATCACATATAATAGTGCCTACATTTTTTTTCCTTTGAAGTTACTTGTTTCATAAAATATTCGCTATTAAAAACCACCAGAGCAATTTAATTAACAGCTTAATTAAAATTTATAAGAATTTATATAATTGGCCACTTGTTATTAATTATACATAGATTTTATAAAAAACATTGAACTCTGTGAAATGATTAAATCTCAACATACTGATATTTTAGTAATTCAATATTTTAAACATATGCAAGAAGTCAATTAACATATATTTGTGCTTTTTTTTACTTGACAGCTGCCTTTCACAGTTATTTCTTAAGTGATTGTGATATGTTTTAAAGAAGGAAATAACATTGGAAAATAAAAATCTGATTCATTTTTATGACTTCTCTTCTGCTAAGTTGTAAGTATCAGTAGCTATGATTATGAAAAACATTTTCATGTTTACGTTGTACATCATGCACTTCATCAGTGGATCTTAAGAATCTCAAATATGAGATGATTTGACATTATTTTGACTGCAAGATAAAATATCATTCAGAGTAAAATCAATTTATTTTGTTTCTAACTTGTAGAATGGTTCCTCCAAATTCATGGTCGTGTAGGTTTTTTGGAGTATGCAGCTTTAGATAAAAGGGGTCAGGATGTAGCAGAAAACATTCAGTGAAGGGAGGTAGTTCCATGCAACCTGGCACATTTCAATTAAATGTGTTCCTCAGGAAGCTTAATGTCCAGAAATTATCTTTTTTAGTGATAAGAACTAGCCCTTAACTAACTAAATGTTATATTTATTTAACAATGGAGTCAGAATTTTCCACTTAGAGCTCCAATTTTTTCTTAATATAAAATGCGGGTGTCTCTTTGGCTGCAAGACTTTTATTTCATTAAGAAACTTCCACTGATGTATGAAGTATCAAGGCTTCTCTCAGTAGTAAGGTAGCAAATTTAATTCCACACAACTTGAATGGGCGCAGTAAAGGTAGTTCCAGCATTATGTCTGTAAGTTATGTGGTTTCACTTCTGTGACCACTTTCCTTTATTGGTTTCATATGAATTAAAATCTATTCAAAATTGACTGTCTATAGATTTTACTTTTTCTATTTAAATAAATCTCCTGAGGAATTATTCTATAATGAGTCGTTTGGCTTTTATACACATTATATAAATTACAAAATGTACAAAATATTTAAAACATTAATAAATGTTTAATGGAACAGTGAATTTAATATCAAAATATTTTTACATGAAATAAAACACTAAGTTATTAGAATTGAGCCAAGAAACATTACTGTAAAGTTTTTAACTAAATTCTTCAAATAATATATATGTAAAATATACTATCCTTTCTAGTCTTAAGGTCATTTCATTTGCATTATTTTTTTAATGTTTATTTATTTTGCGAGAGATAGAGAGCAAGCAGGGGAGGGGCAGAGAGAGGGAGAGAGAGAATCCCAAGCAGGGGATTGGGCAGGCCCAGCACCTGACACAGGGCTGTACCCTCGAAACCTGAGATCATGACCTGAGCTGAAACCAAGGTTTGGAGGCTTAACTGACTGAGTCACCCAAGCACCCCTGTATTATTTTAAGTACAGTAAAATACTTTAAATTTTTAAAAGCATATTTTGTGACAGACAGGAGGATAGGTTTTCATTCGTACCTTAACTTAGTCTTAATTATGGCTTTAAAATGTTGCCTTTTAACCTTGAATTTATTACTCAATCTCTGTGTGTTTCAGTGTCTGTATGATCTGGCTTTAGTAAAAGTTGTATTAAGACCTCCACCTCCTGGTAGTTTGTAGTTGCAAAGCCTTGATAAATTACAAAATCCCAAATTCAAATGCTTCAGTAAGGGCTAAATGTATTAAAATTCCATCAAAAAATCTTTCCTATTTTAGCTGATTCTAAGAATTTGAACAAGAGCTCAATGGAAGAAAGTGAGGGGACAGAGATCCAACAGACGTTTCAGCAATCACATGGGGGTAGAATAGTAAAAGTTGAGACAGTAAGGCTCTCAAATACACGGATGATTTCTTTTCTAAAGACATTTTCTCTGTTTCAAAGTTTAAAGGCGCAATAGAATGAAACAATAAAACAGAATAGAAATTCCCAGAATCTCGTGGTGGCTAGGAGAATAAAAGCCTCAAGAGGGAGGGCACAGACTCCAAGTGAGAGCTCATAGCCCTAGAAGGAACGATAAATTCACAACAGCAATCTGCAGCTGCTTATTCCTTGGGCCAATTGCTTATCTTGAGCACAAATGGAGCTGAGAATTCAGAGAACAATGACTAGTGTTCAGAAGAATTAGAAAAAGTTTTGGCAGCACTGTGACACTTGTCTGGTAAAATAAAAGGCTTCAGGTTTCAAACACAAATTGTTATCTCCTGCAGACATTTCCAAATCCTAAAGATACTTAGGTGGGTGGCTGAAAAGCAAACCAAATTTAGCCCCCTGGAAACTGTAGCTGTAATTTCCATTGTGTCTGAGTAGGGAGAAGAGGAACCCTTGCAAACTATCAAGAAAGCCCTTCATATTCTTCACAGAGGCACCTTGTGAACCATGCCCTAGACACAGGGCAAACCTGAGACTTGTAGTCTGAGTCTTACAAAAACTTCAGTGTAGACTCAACCCAGTTCAGTTGGTCATTGGACTGAGGTAATCAGCACCCCCAAAACGCGAACTCTGTAGTAGAGGAGAGTATATTCCTTTTTTTTCAGTAGATATGTAGGACCTTTACAGTATTTTATAGAGACTATGAATTATCAAGCAAATAGTAAGTGAAGTCCAGATGACACACAACTAAGAAGAAAAAAAAACTGATACTAACCCTATAATCTAGATATTGTAATCAGCAGAAAAAGCCTTTAAAATACCAAGAAATTGATGGAAAGGTGGACAGAAAAAGGTAAAATATGTACAAATGTTATAAGAGAATTGAATTTTGTAAAAAAATATCAAATGAATATCCTGGAATGCAGAATATAATATTTGCAATTAACAATCAATACATGAGATTGACTGCAGGATGAGTACAACAGAAGAAAATATTGGAGAACTATAAAGCAAGTCAGTAGAAAATGTCCAAAATAAAACACACAAGGAAAATAACAACAACAGTATCTGAACATTAAAAATATGGAAGACACAGAAAAGAAGATTCTGGAAAAGTTAATGGCTGAGGACTTTTCGAAATTGATGAAAGATCTCAAAAAAACATCTATTAAGTCAGAGAATTGAAAATAGAATAAACACATGGAAAATTATATATAGGCATATCATAGTAAAACAACTAAAAAGAAGGCAAAGAGAAAATTATAAAAACATCCATAAGAATAAGACGTATTTTGTTCAGAGAAGCAAAAATAATACTAACAGCTTACTTAGGAAAAAGGTTGTCAAAAGACAATAAATAGTTATCATTAAAGTGTTGGAAAGAATATAGCCAGTATTTTACTAAAGCACAGAAGGAAAATATGTGCAATAGAATATAATTCAAAATCAAAAGTGGTAGTGTCCCAATTTCAGGTAAAACAATTTAAACACACTATATCTCATCTCTGCTACTGAATGCAACTAAAAATGTACATATATCCTGGACAATATACATGAAACATCTGAGTCTGAGTTCTCTGAAACATAAATGCCGGAAACAGATTAGGGACTATAAAGAGAATAATAATACAAATTATTGACCAGAAGAAAATATGTGCAAATCACATATTTGACAAAAATTTGAATCCAGAATATATAAATAAGTATAAAAATAAATGCAAGAAGGCAAAGAACCTAATAAAAATCAGGCAAAATATTTGAAAAGACACATCATCAGAGAAGATATGCAGATTTCAAATAAGCATATGAAAAAAATATGTTCATAATTAGTAGCCATTAGGGAAACAAAAATTAAAGTCATAATAGGATACATCTACACAACCAGTGACAATATAGTAATCATACAATTAATAACAAAAGAGACAATCACAAGAAATAGTAAGGAGGTAAAGTAATTGAAACTCTCATACATTGCTCATGGAAATGCACAATGTTATAGCAATTGTGGCATTTTCTTACAAAGCTAAGCATCAACTTACAATACGATATAGCAATTCCACCCTTCCAACTATTTACCATGTAGAAATGAAATTATGTTCAGGCAAAAATACTTGCACCAAAATATTTAGAGCAGTTTAATTAATTATCACCCCAAACTGGAAATAATCCAAATGCTCTTCAATTGATGAATGGATAAACACATTATAGTGCATCCATACAATGGAATTCTTTAAAATGATGTAGAGGAACATATACTCATATACACAACAACCTTGGTGAATATCAAAAACATGCTAACTGAAAGAAACCAGTGTCAAAGTTTACATCCTCTATGATGATATCTATGTATCATGTCACATATAAATGTCACATTTATATGACATTCTGGAAGAGGCAAAACTATAGCAACAGAGAAAGGATAGGTTAGTGGTGGGTGAACAGCACGGTGACATTTAGGGAAGTTTGGGAACCGTCCTGTATCCTAATTGTGGTGAAGGTTTAATATAGGTATATAGGTTCCAATTCACCAATACCTGTAACCATAGTATATGTATATAGGTTCCAATATATATAGGTATGTATATAGGTATATAGGTTCCAATTCACCAATACCTGTAACCATAGTATATGTAATTAATATTATATGAATTTGTATAAAATATATGAGATATATGTTATATGACTATAATTGTACATTATGGTAGTAATTTCATGGGCATATACATTTTCCAAAATTAAGAAACACTTAAAATGTTTGAATTTTTTTTGAGTATAAATTTAATCTTAATACAATTAATTAAAACATGTATCTTTCCTCCCAATCAAAATAAACACGAAAAAAAAAAATACAACTTTTCACAAATGAAATTGAGAAAATGTATCACTATCTAACTTGCATTAAAATTAGGATACCTGGATAAAAATGCAGGAGTTAACCCTGGAACTATAGATGGCTAATTATATAGAGCAATATGAGTTAGTCATTTAGTGGTTTAACATATTATATATGTTGAACTCATATACATTAAACATACGTGGGGTTAGGAAAAATGGTTTTTGGAAGTACACAACTATCAAAATCAGACTGTTATTCAAAATATATTTGGGGAGGTATGAATATTTTTTCTGTATAAATCTGGAAATAAATGGATATTATTTTAAAACCATAACTTTAAAAAAAAAAAAAACGTTGAAAAAAAAAATTTAAAGAAATGGGGCGCCTGGGTGGCGCAGTCGGTTGAGCGTCCGACTTCAGCCAGGTCACGATCTCGCGGTCCGTGAGTTCGAGCCCCGCGTCGGGCTCTGGGCTGATGGCTCGGAGCCTGGAGCCTGTTTCCGATTCTGTGTCTCCCTCTCTCTGCCCCTCCCCCGTTCATGCTCTGTCTCTCTCTGTCCCCAAAATAAATAAAAAAAAAAAAAAAAAAAAAACGTTGAAAAAAAAAACCATAACTTTAGCTTACAAAGGAGATTTAAAAGTGGAACTTTAGTAAGAATATCATACAATCAATGAAACTTCGTAGTACAAACTCTTCCAGTTTTTAGGAGACTGTAGGATCTTGATATTTCAATGTCCGACATCTAAATATATAGAATTAGTTAGTGGTTTTCCCTGATAAATTCATATTATTTTACCATGTCATTTTTTTTTATATAATTTCAATTTTGTCTCATCAATGTCACAGCAGTCCTTTTCCATATAAGAAACTCTTTTAAATGTGTTCTTATGAAGACCATGCTATAACATGTACTAACTGATCATAAATAGGAAATATATATAATTTCCAGTGGCATTACGGCCAGAATGATAACAAATTAAAAACAAAAATTAACACTTTAAATCAGGTATCTGAGGTCAACTGCAGCAGTTAGAACCAACATAATGGTCATGTTATGAAGATTTCCTGACATAAATTGCCAATTGACTACTATTTATGAGAGTGTTTCTAAGTATAAAAGAAAATATTTTAAATTCTACCTGCACACTCTTTAAACATTTGATTTTTAAAAACTGATTGCACGCTAAATTGTCAAGTGTTGAAACAGTTGCTCAAATGTCATCAGCATTAGTATTGTCTAGGAGATATAATTCTTTTGTATCACAAGATTTTTAAGAAAACCTAAAAAGAAGCTAATTTGTAAAGAATGAAATAAAAGATACTCAGGAGAAAAATGAATTATTAGCACATAAAGAACTACACTGTTCTGTATTTTTTAATGTTCTTGAAAGTATAAGAGATTATAATCAAATATGGTTTCTTCATTAGGCTCATCATTAATGATGCTGATTCAGCTCTTGCTAATGAGAATTGTAAGCCTTTGTTGATTAGGTCATTGAATTAGGTCCCACTAGTATCATTACAACACATTTATTGTAGGGAAGGTAATAAAAATGAGAATTTTTGTCTTTTCATTTCTGTAGAGGTACACTTTTTACTTGAGAATGAAGCTATTCCTATTTTAAATACCTTTACTCAATTTTCTTCACTTCCAGCCTTCAAAGACAAAATAAAAAAAATACTCAATTTATGGAAGGTAAATTATTCAAAAACATGCACTGGGACATATTATAATTCAATAAGAAAAGTATATAGAACCTAGGATATGTGACTGACATCCGATCAACTTCAAAGAATGTGAGCAAGTAAGCAAATACAACAGGACATACTGATCTGTGTTAACAGATTAGTCAATTTCCACAGGAACAAAAAAAAAGAGAATCTAAGTAATCAATCTGCATTAGCAGATTAGGAGTCAAACTGTAGAACCTTTTTATGAAATACTAGTTGCAGCGAAAAGATTTAGACATAGCTACGCTAGAATCAGAGAAGAGGCTGCAAGTCAGAATGAGAGCCTGCCTGAACGAGTAAACTCCCAAAAGCAAACAGCAGCAGTCGGCTGGCACTCAAGTAGCATCTTCACACATTTCCCTTCATTTAAGAATATCCGCAATAATAACCCAGATGACTTTCTATTGTAAAAACCTGAGGAGACCCTAGGGTCACCAGAAAAACCACCATGAGGCAGAAATTCAGGAGATGAAAGATACATTTGTGAGCTCAACTTGAAAGAACAAAAGCCACACAGAGGTGGGGATTAAGTTAATATACTCCTAAATTAAAAATTGTACTTCTTGGAATTAAAATGCATGTTTGATTTTCTGACAATTCTTATATTTTCTTAAGCTACTCTTTTTCCCTATGATACAAAAGGCTTCTTCAATAAGCCTTTGAGTAATCCATAGATTTTTCTCTCTTATGTTCTCTTTTCAATTTAGTAATAATTTTCTATTTGTAGGACCTTAAATCAACAACTTGAATCCAGTTGTTTAATAAAACATGTCATTTCAAACATACAGGGCAGCTGGCTGACTCAGTCAGTAGAACATGTGATTCTTGATCTCTCGGTATCATTAGTTTAAGCCCCACATTGGGAGTAGAGTTTACTTAATAAAAGAATAGCATTTCAAACATACAGCTGCCCATACTCTTACTGAAGGGCCACTCTACAATAGTAATCCACCTTTTCTGTAGCATCAAAAATTCTAGTAAATATCTCTTTAAGATATGGACATTTGCTATTCAATGAACTAAGAATAAAGGTGTACTATGCAATTTCGGCGAAATAGGTTTGAGGCCATCATGTAAGCACTACTGCTCTGGTCTCTGTTTTAACATGACTTATTTGGGAAACACACTTTCAAATGTAGATTTTATGTAGAGGATGTTATTAGGGTTTCTCTCCTACCTTCTGAAGTGAATCTTTTTAAGCCTTCACATGTGCCTTCAACCTTTTGCTCATCTGGTCCTGCAAACATGAGGTAATTAAGATAGTGGAAAAGGCAAGAAGACAGGAAAGGCAATATAGCCTGGGGCAAAGCTATAAATGCACACTCTTGTTTATCCCATGGGAGCCGAAATTGCTTCTCACCCTCCACCTGATACCAACAGAAAACAATGCATTTGTCTGCTCAGTGAACACAGATGGTATACCTGAAGCCATGTTAATCTTCTCTAGCAAAGATACTATAAATTTCACAGCAGCTGCAATGGGGTAACTTATTTGTTGAGCTGTGGCTGTCTACTCTCATCTGTCAGGATGATAAAAGTATTGCTAGAAGAAGAGAAAACAACAACAGGGTGCTATTATTAAAGGAATTGCAAGAAAGCAAGGTTTATGAAGAGATTACAGATGAGGAAAACAGTATGGAGGAAAGCATGGAGGTGTAAGAATATGATGTAGCTCAGAGTGGATGGAATCTATGGCCCAGGACAGGTGAGGATATGAGTGTCCAAGCTCATGGGGTACAAAAGACCCATTGCCTAAAGGCTTCGAATGACACATAAAGGTCTTTATTAATTTTTATATAGTGAACCAGGAATGATTGTATTTAACCAAGAGGCTGATATTTCAGAATTTCATTTTAGAAATATTGATCTGGTCGCAGTGGAAAAGGTGAGAAGTAGCAAAATACGATGAAAAAAAATTGCAAGAGACCAGGTGAATGATGACTAAGTCTTGTCCTAAAGTTATATGATGATGTTGAATGTACTTGAAGATGTATATGGGAAGATACAAATGTTCAGATATAAGAAGAGTAATTTCTGGGGTTCTGACATACAACATTATGACTATAGTTAATGAAATGATATTGTAAACTTGAAAATGGCTGAGAATAGATCTTAAGCATTCTTACCATACACATACACACACACACACGCACACACACACATACACAAAAAAAAAGAAGAAAGGAGTTAGCTATGCATGTGAGATGATAGATGTGTTAATTATCTTGATCTTGTTAAGCATTCTACAATGTTTACGTATACCAAATCATCACACTGTACACCTTAAGTATATACAATTACATTTAGCGGTCATTCTGCAATAAAGTTTTAAAAAGTAATTTTAATAGGAAAATGTGTAAGAAATCCATGATATATTAAAGGAAATGGGAAGTACTGCAACTCAACTTGGAGTTAAGGGGAGGGATTAACTATGATCAGAAGAAAAGACAGTGCTGACTTTGGCAGTTGGAGGAAACGAATAGTAGGTGAAATGGAGGTCCGTTGTCTACCCGCAGTAGTTATGTGTACTTATAAACGTATATATGTGCTTAACACCATATGGGTGAGAACTAAGAATGGGAACTAGAAAATGTGGTGCCTTGAAAAAAAAAATGACTTCCTAAGAGGCCCTGGGATTATAATGTTATCACTCCTCTAAGAATTGTGTATCTGATTGATATTGGTAACTGGATGTTTCATTAATCTATGGCTCTATCATTCAGCCATCCCTTTAGTAAAAATAAACTTTGTAAGAATTTTACACTATTAACATGAAAATATCTTTATAGAGAACAATATTTTCTGTTACTATGTTGCATGTACAATAGTTAGAAGTTAGACATTTTCATAATAAAATATATCCAGAAAAATTAATGAAAACACATCATATGATTTCAGCATTGTCCAATATGATGGCCATCAGCTACATATGACCATTGACAAGGTACAATGTAGCTAGCCTAAATTAAGATGCACTATTAGGTATAAAATGGACACCAGATTTTAAATACATAGTAGGAAAAATAGCAAAATATCTCATCAATAATTTTTATATTAATTGTTGAAATAGTATTCTGGAAATAACTGGGTTAAATAAAATATATTGGTTTTTTTAATGTTTTATTTCTTTTTGAGAGATAACTTGAGCAGGGGAAGGGCAAAGAAAGAGATGGGGACAGAGGATCCAAAGCAGGCTCTGCACTGACAGCAGTGAGCCCAATGCAGGGATGGAACTCAGGAACCGTGAGATCACGACCACAGCTGAAGTCCGAGACTCAACTGACTGAGGTACCCAGGCACCTCAAATAAAATATATTGTTAAAGTTAATTTTGTTCTGTTTCTGTTTACATTTCTCAATATGTCTACTACAAAAGTTAATATTGCATATATGGCTCACATTGTGACTAAGATATTCCCATGAACAACATTGTTCTAGAATATAAAGAAGTTAAGAGATTTAAGCATTATTTAAGTTACCAGCTCTTTTCTAAGTTTTATTTGTTGAGAGTTTTTGTTTTTTTTTTTTTTTAATAATATTAATAGGGGATGCCTGTGTGGCACAGTCAGTTTAAGCGTGGGGCTCTTGGTTTCAGCTCAGGTCATGTTTTCCTGGTTCCTGAGTTCAAGATCCCTGTTGGGCTCTGCACTTGTGAAGCCTGTTTGGAATTCTCTGTCTCTCCCTCTGTCTCTCTGACCCTCCTTCCTTCTCTCAAAATAAATAAATAAACTCAAAAAAAAAAAAAAAAGCCACAACAATATTAACAGGGGCCTTAAGAAATACACTGGTTTTTAAGTCAATGTTGCTAAATTCTCTATATTTGAACAGTATTTCTCTTTACTCTTGTTCCTGTGATTAAAATTGTTATTTCTAGCATCTTTTGTTTCCTATTTTTATTTAAGTGGTACATTTGAGGAGTTTGCTTTCCATTTTGTGTTTGCCTTGCTTTTACATTCGTTTGGTAGATATGTTAGGAGTGGGAGAGTCTGCATTATGTGAATGAAGGTCTGGGTCCTTGGATTCCCCACAAGATTTATGCGGGGATCTGCTCTCCAATAGAGACAACCAGAAGAAAAGTAGCAAGTGCAAAGCAGTTTATTTATTGATTTATTTTTTTAATGTTTATTCATCTCCGAGAGGAGAGACAGAGTGCAAACGGGGGAGGGGCAGAAAGAGAGGGAGACACAGAATCCAAAGCAGGCTCCAGGCTCTGAGCTGTCAGCACAGAGCCCACCCCAGGGCTGGAACTCACAAACTGAACTCACTGAACCATGAGATCTAACCTGAGCCGAAGTCTGATGCTTAACCAACTGAGCCACCCACGTACCTCCAGGACAAAACAGTTTATTAAAGCAAAAGTGTACTATTCAGGTAGGAGAGTGGGCAAGTTCCCAGAGGTGAAACATGCCCTACGTTGTTTTGGGATATGATAATATTGGCTTGTCTGGCCTGGGAGGAGGGATGAAGTGGTCTCTAATCAAGGCTGTTTCTTATCATTTGAGAAACTCCTCCCACAAGTTGGGGGCGGGGGAACGTTTGACCCTATAAGGACCAGAACCTTCAGGGCACCCTTTCCCTGTGGTTGGGGCACTGTGATAATGCTTTATAATGAGTCTAGGGGCATGCTCTGCACCTGTGGCTCTTGATCTGTCAGCCCCAAGATTTTGGAAGCCAAAAGGTCAGTATTTTGTTCCCCTGGGTGTTCAATGTGTAGTTTATTCATCATTGTCCTTGCCTCTAGTTCAGGTCTATCATTTCCCTTCAAGGATTTGGGACTCTGCCTTGAGGGTGGTCCTTCCTCAGCTCTGGCTAGCTTCTACCTAACAGATATATAATATCTGTGGAATTGTTAATTAATCTCATCTACCGATGATGGGAATAGAAGAGTAACCAAGAGAATATCAGTGCGCAAAACTAATGTGCATTTATCTAGAACTGTTTTAGAACTCAAAGGTAGTTAAAACTACTCACTAGAAGATGATAAAATAGTTTAATATACTTAGGAATGTAAAAATAACCTGAATTCAGGCAGATAATTTCCCTTTATCTCTTGTCATAGAATTTGGGATATTAGAGGATATTATTTAAAAGGAGAGAATTTTGAAAAAATGTGAGCCTTGAAAAAGAATTTACATGATGCATTATCTAATTTTACTTTTTCAGGTTAGCCTATAGATATCATGTTTTTCCCATACTATAGGCAGTAATCTTGAGATTCCAGGAGCTGTGACTCTCTCCTCTTTACATTTCCTGAGGACTTGGGGAATATTAGTTTGTATAAATTCAAGAATCAGTAACACTATCTTCTGTGCTGCTGCTGCTGCTGTTGTTGTTGTTGATTATATTTGTTACTGTTGTTTTCAAATGAAATTTCCTTCAGAATACGATTTCATTTCATTCTTTTCATTTGCTAAACTTATTTTACTTATAGATCTTCTTTTATTAGTGTTAGTTTCCTACTAGTGTATATTACCATTGCCAAATAATTTCATCTATTTTAAGTTTCCAAAATTTAAAATGTAATCTAAAATCAATACTCTTTTTTTTTCCTAATGATTTGCTATTTCTTGTTAGCATTCTAAATTTAAAATCATATTGTGAATGAAATAGTCTTCTCAAAATACTAGGGATTTTTTAAGTCCAAATGCCTTTGATATGCATTTTTAAATTAGTAACATGACATAAAATAAATAAAGGATCCTATGTAAGAAATATATGCTGGTAAATAAATCTTTGTGAGGCTGATGAGTCTAGCAGTCAACTGTGTGGATGTTTTAAAACAGAGACTGCTGCTATCTTATTGTTTATAGTTCTTCTTTTAAAAGAAGCAAATGTTTATTTTATTTATCTTTTCAAAAAACAACTCTAAGTTTCACTGATCTTTTTTATTGTTTTCCAGGTCTCTGTTTCATATATTTCTGCTCTGATCTTTGTTATTTCCTTCCTTCTGCTTGCTTTGGACTTAGCTGGTCCTTCTTTTTCTAATTCTTTATGGTATAAAGTGGGTTTGCTTATTTGAGATCTTCCTTTTTGCTTAATGTAGATATTTACTGCTGTTAACATCCCTCATAGAACTGCCTTTGCAGTATCCCAGGGGGGTTGGTGTTCCATTTCATGTTTCCACTCTCATTTGTTTCAAGATTTTTTTTTTTTAATTTCCCTTTTGATTTCTTTTTTGACCCATTGGTTGTTTAGGGATGTATTATTTAATTTCCACATACCTGAATTTTTCAGCTTCCCTCCTGTTACTGATTCTAGTTTCATACCATTGTTGTCAGAAAAGATACGTGGTATAATTTCAATCTTAAATTTACTAAGACTTGTTTTGCGACCTATCCTATGATCTTTCCTAAAGAATGTTCAGCATGTGCTTGAGAAGAATATATGTTCTACTCCTGTTGGATGGTATGTTCTGTATATGTCTGTTAGGTCCATTTGGTTTAAGGTTTTGTTCAAGTCCAGCATTTGTTTGTTGAGTTTCTGTCTGGATGATTTATCTATCGTTGAAAGTTGAAGAATTGAAATCCCCAACCACTCTCGTATTGCGCATTTCTCTGTTTACATCTGTCAGTATGTGCTTACTGTATTAAGGTGCGGCAGTATTGGGTGCATATATTTTTCAACTGTTACGCATTAAAAATTTTTTCAATGTTTATTTATTTTTGACACAGAGAGAGAGACAGAGCATGAGCGGGGGGAGGAGCAGAGAGAGAGGGAGACACAGAATCTGAAGCAGGCTCCAGGCTCCGAGCTGTTAGCACAGAGCCCGATGCAGGGCTCAAACTCACGGGCTGCGAGATCATGACCTGAGCCGAAGTTGGATGTTTAACCGACTGAGCCACCCAGGTGCCACTCAACTGTTACACTTTTTTGATTGATTCATTCGTTTATCATGATATAAAGACCTTCTTTGTCTATTGTTACTGTTTTTGGCTTAAAGTCTATTTCAGGGTAGCATATAGTTGGATGTGTTTTGTTTTGTTTTGTTTTGTTTTGTTTTGTTTTGTTTTGCATCCACCTAGACACTATGTCTTCTGACTGGGTAATACAATAATTTACATTTAGAGTAATATAGGTAGGAAAGGACTTTAATACCATCTTGTTCTTTGTTCCCTGGCTGTTTTGTAGTTCCTTTGTTCTTTTCTTTCCGTCTTGCTCTCTTTCCTTGTGATTTGATTATATTTAAATCACATTAGTGATTATGCTCTGATAGAAGCGTGCTTTGATTCCTATCTTTTATCTATATAGTTTTTGTTTTGTTGTTACCATGATGCTTACATAAATGATCTTATAGTTATGTAGTCATTTTAAGCTGATAGCTTTGAACATGTAAAAATCTCTACATTTTTACAAGTTCCCCCTCATTTTTAATGTTATAATTTATATCTTTTATATTGTGTATTCATTAACAAATGATTGTAGTTATAGCTATTGTAGTCAGTTATTTATTTATTTATTTATTTATTTATTTGAGAGACAGAGAGACAGAGAGAGAGAGAGAGAGCAGGGAGAGGGGAAGAGGGGGAGAGAGAGAGAATCTTAAGCAGGCTTCACATGTAGCTCAGAGCTTGACACAATACCGATCTCGGAGCTCAATCCCATGACCTTGGGATCATAAACTGAGCCAAAATCAAAAGTCCGACCAATAAGATTTCGGTGTGATATCAACAGTGATAGCTGATTGGCCAAGAAAGATTTCCTGAGCCATCTTTGATACAAAAACGTGATTTTATTAAAGCACAGGGACGTGATCTGTGGACAGAACGAGCTGCACTGGGGTTGTGAAGAGTAATTGGTTATATACTATCGAGTTGGGGGAGGTAAAGTCAAAAGGAAGACCTGCAGAAGGACTTTGCTATGATAAAGAGGACTCATAAGATACCTGAGGCCTTGCTATTATGAAGCTAAGGTTGTTTTTCCTCTAGTAAAGCATTAACATTAGGACAGTAGGGCGTTCCTGGAGAAATGTTATACTCTGTATTTGACTCAAGTATTTTTCAATGGGCTGCAGGTTATAAAGAAATTTAATTTTACCTGCCATTTCCTTCTTGCCTTTGTCCCCTACATCACCATGAAGGAGAGGGTGTTATTAGGACTCCAGGAAACTGGGTCCCTAGGTTTCCGGAGATTAGGCTATTAATAAGATTGCTTTTTTAATACACTAAGGTATTTTTGTAAACTGATGAAGACTCATGTCCTGTATGACTATGATCTCTATCAGTTAACCATTTGTTTTATTTCCTTTCCTTTGTTCTTGGGCCCAGGAGTGCCTGAAGAAAATCACATATATCCCACCTTGGGGAGGGGGCTGGTGGTGGGTAGTGGTTGTGTGCTAGCTTGTGCTTTGGTCTCAGCTTGCCTTATGGTCCTTCATCACGAAGCTCAACCGACTGAGCCACCCAAGTACCCCAGTTATAACTATTCTGATACTTTTCCCTTTTAGCCTTTATACTAAATCTATAAGGGAGTTATTCACCACTGCTACATTATTCTAAATTTAATTATATATTTACTTTTAAACATGTTTTACACTTCCATATGTTTTCACATTAGTTATTAATGTCTTTTTATTTCAACTGGAAGGACTCCTTCCAATGTTTCTTACATTTAACAGTTGTGCTGCTAGATTTGTGGACAAACTCTTTCCAGGGAGAAACTACAGACTTGATTTTACTGTTGGAGTGATAGACAGCAGGGGACATGCTAATCAGTCTATCAGGTTCCCAGAAGGGGCACAGTCATCTCCTACATTCAGGCTGATGAGAAGCTAGAACCTCAGCACCGGCTGGGAAAGAATGCTGTTAAATCCCTACTAGGGAGAAAGTAGGAGATAGGCATTTTATCTTCTGCCCTGAGACAATGGTGGAGAGCTGTAGGAAATGCTTCTGAGCTTGTTTGAAACTTTCTTCTTGGCTTAATAGTCCTATGGAACTCATCAATGCTGAGCCCCATTGGCTATCAGAACTAGGTGATTTGGGACCCAGTTCTATGGGCGATAGCACAAATGCCAGATTGGTATATGTGTGGTACAAACTCTTTGCTCCAAAGGAAGAAGCTAGGAGTTGAGGGATCTCCTCCCAGTTGTAAGGTGCTGTGTCTGGGTGGGCTTTATTGCAAAAGTATGTTTCAGCCTTTCTTACCTATTTCAATGTAGATATTTTCAGAGTCATCCACTGTGCAGAAATCACTCAAGTAGTTTCTGCATTTCTCACAGAGGGAATTGATCCATTCATAGCTATATACTTGGTGTATCCTTTGAGAGGGGAAATTCAGGAGCCTCCTTTGTTGCCATCTCAATGGTGCCTGAAGGCACCTGTTTTTAATTTGAAAGAGATCAATGGGAATTGTTATCTCCTCTGACACACTCAGAGCACAGAATATATAGCACAATACATTGATACTTTGCACTGGAAAATGTAAAACAAAATCATATCTTTAAGTCAGAATAAGCCTTTGATAAAGGTTCAGAAATACAAAATGTATTCTATGAATAATTAGGGGAATATTTCTTTTTCCTTTTTAATTGGAAGGAAGACTCCAGAGACTATAAAGGCAAGAACTTCTTTGCTCTTCACAGATATTGAATGTAAATTATTTTTCAATGTCTTTTAGCTTAATACCTGCTTCTTTTTTCACTTAGTGAAAAGAATTTCCCATCTGGTTTTAAGTCAGGATATGCCTATGGGAGACGTTGGTCCATTACAAATCAAGAAGAAAAAACAATTCTGCTTTTGATGCTAGAGGCAGTTGCTGGTGGCTACTGTAGTTACAGTGCTGGTTGTTGATTGTCAACTTTAGTTGTCCTTGATCTTACTAAGCTTCTTACAATGTTCCAGATCCAAGAGAAGGTACTTCTTTGGAGATTACAACACAATTGGTAAGAGATGTTTCACCAGTTCACAGCATATGAAGACTCATGGTTTCCAAAACTGAAGCATGTATCAGTTCCTGAATTTTGGCCCAATGCCTCTGTTTCCCTATCTTACTTCTCTACGCTCCCTTTTGTTCATTCATTCCTTTCAACACTTTTTTTTTAATTTGAGATATAATTGACATATAATGTATTAGTTTCCGGTGTACAGCTTTTCTGACTAAATGCTGTTCTGCTGTGTTAAAAGTGGTCGTAAAAATGGTTACATATGAAGAAATGGACATAGCATAGGAAAGTGCCCTCATAAATTTTGTCCACATCAATTAGGCCAGTTCCAGGAGTGAATAGGGATGAGTTTCCTGAATAGATGATAGTTGAGAAGCTCTTTGATGGATGGGAAATCATACATAAAGTTTATATCAACATATAGGGTTCATGAAGGGAAGAGGATATGTGTTAGATTTCTTTCCCTTAGGTTTACTTTTTTTCCCACTAGTACAGAGAAACATTTTGTCAAGGCAGTAAATGATGGTAGCATGTGATGACAAATTTATTGTGATTGTACCATGGGTATTTGGTGAGTTCTGCATTAATAAAGTTATAAATATTTTATTTCTAAAAACCTTTATTATACAACAATACATAACAAGGTCTTTGTTGGCCTCAACTCAACCAGTAACATTATAAATGTGTCTCTTTTCAAGGAAGACACTTATTTTTCTCCTTTTCTTGTTGACATCTATAATATTCTAAGCACAGAAATATGTGCAAGTTTTTCAAATCCAAGTATCCACTAGAGAATGCATGAACACCATAATAGAAAAATTACTTTCAAAAACATTATTCTAAGCAGGTTCCTTCAATAAGTTATTTGTGGATTTTCAAAGAGTAGCACATAATAACCACACTTTGTTATCATGTAGTTCTCATTAGCAACATTAAAAATTTACAATTATTATTTGCTTAGTATTTTTCAAGTGCTAATAGCATATTAGGAGTTTTGGACACAAACTACGACTTCTTTTAAACAGATGCAACCATGAGGAATGAAAGTGAAGAAATCAAGCTCTATAAACCAGGTTGAAGGGAGAATCCAGGAATCCTTTGTCCTTTTTATTACCCTATTTCCCGGACAATATATTCAATGGTTTAAATGATTTTTAATCAAACATAAAATCACCAATTCTACAAAAGGGCTAAAATTTTACATTCATAGACTCAACGCAAATATAAAAGATTGGATTCACAACTCAATACCTCTTTTTCTTTCTCTTCATCAGGTATTTTTTCTAATTACTTAATATTTATCTGTGTGTAAGCCACTTCTAATAAAGACAGAAAAGATACTTCCCTGTTTTCATACATGTTAATATTTCTAAATGTACAAAAGATGAAAGATTAATGATATGAAATAAATCTTTTTTCCTCCATTTTCCTTCATATATAAACTGTATAAACATATACATATATATATATATATATACACACACATATATATATATATATATATATATATATATATATATATATATACACATATATCCACATAACGAAACACATATGTAGCTACCTGCATGTATACACAATGTATTTTTGAATGCATTATCTTCTTTAAAAATTAAAATTATGGATAATTCATGGACAGTGATCTTTGAGAGGGAAGCATGGCATTCAAATACCACCTCTTTGGTCTAAGAAAATGGAAGAGTGAGATCTCTATGTGGAAAAAAAAATCTCTGAGTAGAGGTGAAGGATAATGCTAAACACATATTATCTGTAGAGTTCTATGAACTGGCCAGAAACCAGAAGGTTCTTTCCTTACCTAACTCTGCATTTATGCCTCCATTCTATCATTCGGTCTTACAGACATTCAAAACTTTTCTTTTTTTTTTTTTTTTTTTAATTTTTTTTTAATGTTTATTTATTTTTGAGACAGAGAGAGACAGAACATGAGCAAGGAAGGGCCAGAGAGAGAGGGAGACACAGAATGTGAAGCAAGCTCCAGGCTCTGAGCTGTCAGTACAGAGCCCGATGGGGGGCTCGAACTCACGAACTGTGAGATCATGACCTGAGCCGAAGTCAGACACTTAACCGACTGAGCCACCCAGGTGCCCCTCAAAACTTTTCTAAAGATCTATTTAAAATCATTGATTTGGTATAAAAGTGACCAATTTTATCTGTAGACATTTTTAGAGAATAAATTTTAAATGTAGTTGTGAATTAGGGATTATTTCCATGGAGCAGTCTTTCATAATGACATAGGTAAAATGATACAAAAAAGTTTCTTTTTTTCAAAGCAATTGTCACAAACACATGACACTGTGAAAATATCATCTGTATTCACTAGTAATATACCGAGCTGTCAGCACAGAGCCTGATATGGGGCTTGAACCCACGAACCATGAGATCATGACCTGACCCAAAGTCAAACGCCCAACCGACTGAGCCACCCAGGTGCCCCTAAAGTGGGTTTTTTTGCACAAACCACAATAAAATGACTCACTTTTATGAGAATTTAATTTTTTAAAAATTGATTATTCTATCATTTTTATTGCTTTAATTCATTTACTACTATTTTTTTTCTTTTTTTGCTAAATATTACACAGTTCTGGGGCTCAGTCGGTTAAGCGTCCAACTTCAGCTCAGACCATGATCTCATGGTTCGTGAGTTCGAGCCCCATGTCAGACTCTGTGCTGACAGTGCAGAGCCTGGAGCCTGCTTCAGATTCTGTGTCTCCCTCTCTCTGCCCCTCCCCTGCTCATTCTCTGTCTCTCTCTCTCTCTCAAAAATAAATAAAAGTTAAAATATTAAATAAAATTATACAGTTCTGAGATAATACTCATGCGTGTGAATTATTTTCAATGAACAATTAAGGCTGACCTTTGAGGCATCAGGATATTTTTAGTCTTCTTTATTAGTATTTGCAGACTCCTTACTCTTATTTCATATTCCCCCCAAATTTTTCTCACAAGGATTTTGAATCTGGCTAAAAATAAAAAAAAAATTAAGAATGAGAAGACGGAGCATGTTATGAAGAATGAACAATGAGAAGATAATTAGAATCCATAATTCCTTTGAGATCCAAGAATTCTGAACCATATAAGCTCAGGCACTTTGATACTATACCTATATATCTTTAATTATAGTTTTGCCTCCAGTTGGAGATTATCAGAAATCTCAGGTATTACTTTTCTATAAAAATAGCATATTGCATTTTTGGCAAAGAAATAAAATATAGGAAAATTTCAATGAACAATAAATATAGTGATGATTTCTTAAGAAACATTTGCAGATCAGGTATGCAATGAGGCAATTTGTATGCAATTATTAAATATGCCCTCCTGTGATCTTTCCTTTATAATCATTAATTACATTTCTTTCAATAAAATCCCCTGGGAGATTCATTTTTAACATCCAGTCAAAGAGGTAAGTAAATGAATTTCATTTAGTGATGCATTTTTTTCTATGTTCACTTGTTCTTCTTACCATTATGAATTTAATGTGCACTAATGCTGAAACATATAATGAAATAATAAATTAACCCTAATTTTCTACCAAGTGTTTCTATCTTTAATTAAGAGAAAAGAAGCCACAAAAGGTAACTAATCAAGAGACATCATTTATCTTTTAAATTAGCATGCACTTATGTACACTTACTGTAGACTTGCTGTGTTCTCTGTCTTATTAATACAATTCCAAATAGAACATTTTTCCAGCCTCAAAGCTACTGTTGCCTAGTAAAGGGATTTTTATATGTCAATATTTAAAGTTTTTTATTAACAGAAAATAGACATATGCAGGCAATGATCAGTAAATAAAGAAGGAAAGAGTCCATTTTAGTTAAGAATGGCAGTAAAGCTTTATTGTAAAGATTAAAATGGTATTGATTTTTTAAAGATGAGTAAGTGTTACTGCGAAAGAGTTTGGGATGGTGTGAAAGATTAGAGATATTGTTCAGAAAGAAGAAAAATGCAAAAGTAAGACTCAGAAGGATGAACTAGCTTGCTATTTTCCAGAAGTGCATGCGCTCTTGTCAATCTAGAAAATGATACCTATCAGTGAAGATGAGAAAAAGAGTGGCTAGTGAGAATCCCAGAGAGATAAGCAAGAGCCAGATCAATTTTAATGAATTTTTATACAAGTTTAAGGAACATTCCCCTTGTTTTATAAAGAGAAATCAATGTTGGGTGTTAGGCAAAGAGATCACATGATCATAACTTTTTACCCATGATAAAATTTGGGAAAGTAGTGGTGTATTTATCATTCAAAGTGATTTATCTTTGCTTGCATATTTTTTTTATTGTTTTGTTTTTAGGGTTTTAATCTTTAACATTAAACCTTGATTCTAATTGTCTTATTGTCCCATCTAAGACAGGACACAAAGTAGATAGGGAAAATGAAGAAACCATTTAAATATCTAAACAAATTCTCTTAGAAACTCATAATGGAAAGTATTGATTTATGGTTAAAGTTTTACATTAAAATAAAGAGTTTTTTTGAAAGAGGAAAGACTTTTTTGGGGCGCCTGGGTGGCTCAGTCAGTTAAGCATCCGACTTCGGCTCAGGGCATGATCTCAAGTCTGTGAGTTCGAGCCCTGCATCAGGCTCTATGCTGACAGCTCAGAGCCTGGAACCTGTTTCAGATTCTGTGTCTCCCTCTCTGTCTGACCCTCCCCTGTTCATGCTGTCTCTCCCTGTCTCAAAAATAAATAAACGTTAAAAAAAAAAGAAAGAGGAAAGATTTTTTGAAAGGTAAAATGTTAATTTGCAGAAGTACTCTGCGGGGTGCCTAGTTAGCTCAGTAGGTTAAGCATCCAACTCTTAATCTTGGCTCAGGTCATGATCTCATGGTTTGTGAGATCAAGCCCCATGTTGGGCTCTGTTCTGATAATGCACAGCCTGCTTGGGACTCTGTCTCTCTCTCTCTGCTCCTCCCCTGCTCATGTTCTCTCTCTCTCTCAAAATAAATAAATAAACTTAAAAAAAAGTACTCTGCATAATACTGTATCACATGCAACTTGGTAGAGAAAATGCAGAATAATTTAAGAGCTATTTTTATTTTTCCCCTGGCTTTTCAGAGGGGACATAATTCAGGGGGTTAAGACAGAAAAATCTTTAGAGAAGGAAAGATGAATAATAGAATAAATCCTGGGTATAGATGCTAATAATCAGAATATTAAATGAAGGTAAACTATAAAAATTCCCTACAAGTTTAGAGTAATCTCAGAACACCAGAATACTTGTGACTCATATCTCATGGAATATCCTGAGAATGAACCTCCAGGGGAAGTTGTGCATCTGTCTTAGTTGTGCATCTGAGAAGTGAGTAGCACTAGGTCAGTAAAGTTAAGTAGATTGAAAGATTTAAGAAGAGACCCAGCCAGTCTTATAAATCCCTATGTGGCAGAAAGCAGGGAAAATAGCTAAGAGTTCCTAAGCACATTAACATCTTCAAAATGCATGTGTTTTTTCATAACATAGGTGTTTATGATCTACTCTATCATTATTTTTATTTCCTTGATATATATACATACATATATATATACACATATGTGCATATATATATGCACATATGTATATATATATGCATATATGTATATATGTGTCAAATGTGTATCTCTTTCATTCTCTACTTATCTAAGCTAATGAAATGAAAACAAATTGCTCCTAAGAAATACGTTCCTTCTCAATATGGTTGTTAAATTATTGATTTCCTTATGGAACCACTTATATATTAATCTATTCCATGGTTTCTCAGGATGTGGAAGACGCCAATATCAGAATTAGAATCCAAACTCTAAAACTGTTGCACACCAAAGTGTGAGCAGGATAACTATGAGACTCCATTATTATGCTGGTACCTTACAAGATGAATTTATGGGGCCTAGATTAATAGAGTCTGTGTAATTTTTCAGAAGAATAGACCTACTTTGCCTATGGAAGAAAGAATCCCAAAGTCAAGTTTTTGAGATTTCTAAATATTAAATCAACTGTTATTCATAGTAAAACAAACAAGCAAATGAGCAAACATCACAAGTTATACACTATGGATATCAAGAAAAACAAAAAAATAATAGGTGAGATATTGTCATTGGAGTTATGAGATACGCATTATAAAATTCAAAAAACAAACAAACAAACAATATTTAAATAAACAAAAATAAACTTTGGAATAAAAGAATGAATAAGTAATTAGAGCTTGTCTAAAGGGACAGTTTGATGTGACAAAAAAATTCAAAATTATGTTTCAGAAATGATAAAATGTGCTTATTGGAATTAAAAACTCAACAAGTAGATTTAAAAAAATATTTTAGACATGCTGGAAAGAGAGTAAATGAACTAGAAATCAGATCTGAAGAAATGTACCAGAATATCCAGAGCAGATAAAAGATATAAAAGACATGTTAAGAGACATAGCAGATAAAATTATAAAGTCCAGTGTATGTTAAACAGATATATATGTATGTATATACACACACACATAGGAAAAAAAAGCTATGTAAAAGAAGAGGATAAAACTAAAAGAAAGTCCACAGCTTGACTTATAGTAGAAAACACCAAAGAGAGAAAAGATGTTCAAATCAGCCAGAGGGAAAACTATTGCATTTACCAAAAAAGTTTTTAGGCAATGGAAATCAGACTTTACCCTTAACTTGTATGGTTTGGACTTCATATAGTTACTGTCAAGTTGAATTTAATTGTACGATACCCACCTGGTGTCACAAAATTGATGGTAGAACAGATCTACCAACATTTATGGAAAGATATTTATAATATTAAACAAAATCTTTACAAAGGTCAAAATAAAATCCATACCCTGGCTTTCTTATTTTTAATTATTAAATTTTTTAATGTTTTTATTTATTTTTGAGCCAGAGAGAGAAAGCATGAGCAGGGGAGGGGCAGAGAGAAAGGGAAACACAGAATCTGAAGCAGGATCCAGGGTCTGAGCTATTAGCACAGAGTCCAAAGCAGGGCTTTAACTCATAGACTGTGAGTTCATGACCTGAGCCGAAGTCGGACGCTCAACCAACTGAGCCACCCAGGCGCCCCACCCCGGCTTTCTTTTATGGTGAAAAAACTGTGATCTAAAAAATGTAAGTAAATTTCCTGAAATCAACTTCTTAGTAAGTAGGAGCTTGCATTAACATGAAGCTTTAAGATCAGTTCCAAGATCTTTCTACTACACTCTGCTAACGTCAAAATATGAATCAATAAATTATAAAGAGTATAATACATTAGTAAATGTAAATAGAACATTTTACTACTTGACTTAAAAATGACATTTTTTTTGAAAGAATGTGTAAATGAGTGGGGAAGGTGCAAAGGGAGAGAATGAGAAGAGAGAGAGAGAGATAGAGAAGAGAGAGAGTGAGAGATACACGAGAGAGTGAGAGAGAGAAAGAATCCCAAACCTCCAAATCCAGCATGGGGCCCCACGTGGGGCTTGATCCCATGACCATGAGATCATGATCTGAGCCAAAATCAAGAGTCAAATGCTTAACTGACTGAGCCACTCAGGTGCCCCAACATTGGCATTTTAAGACTTCGAATTAGTAAAAATATTGGCCATAGTGAGGTTCACATCTTATCTTCATATCACATCTACATGTGAGTAGATTACCGGTGAAAACATTATTACGAAGTTGTTCATAATTTTAGTGTAGTTTATAATGTATTAATCTAAGCAGTCACCTTTGGGGTATTAGAAAAATATGAATTACAAGAATACTCTACTTATTTGTAGAGAAGAGAGATGAAATAGGCCGTCAGTTTTTGAGATTCCATGACTGAGGGCAAAAATAGTATAATCTGAGACAAGATGAATCAAATATTTTTTTATGCTTGGTTGAGGGATGAAGACACTAACCTAGGACCATATTATATTGAGGTGAAGGCAAAAATTATCAAGGCAGTTGATTTCAGTAGAACACTAATGTGTAAGCACAAATGTGTATTCTAATTATTATTTTTTTTATTTTTAAACTAATATTTGTGTAATTTTTAAAAAACATCTCCACTGGTACCCTTAATAATTAAATGATAGTCTGATCTCTTTCTGTCTCTTTGTATTTTATTTTAAAAGAGAATAGAAATGAAGCTTGATTCAAAAATTAAAGAGCCAGTGTATAACCTACTTTTTAAAATAAAGCTTTGATTTAAGTCTAGAATATTTTGATTAGTTAATATCATGATATTGGAATAAAAATGAAATGGAGAGTGAGAAGGGAAAAGTGCCCATGCTAATCATAATGGAAAAAAGTAAAAACAGGTTGAATGAATTATGGTTGCTGTTGTGATGAGACATAACATTCAATCTTTAATGGAGCACACAGATAATAGGACGGTGCACTCAAACAGAAGCTTTTTGCTAAAAATTGAAGATGACATAATTATAGTTTCAGTAAAAAAAGCTGACCTTGATTCCTGGATGTGTTTATCTGAAATATTATAGGCGGCAATGCAGTAAGAAAAAAGGTGATTTAGGTCTTCAGTGTTAAAAAAAAATTGCATTAAAAAATGTACACACACAAACACACACACACACACACACACACACACAGAAACCAGTAAAACAAGTTGTAGAAAAGAAATCTCTAAATTAAATACATTTGGCCCATATTATATTTTTTCATGTTCTTGGTTATCAGAGTCTAACCTATAAGAAAGTAAAATTATTATTGAAAACCTTAAGTATTTGTTAGTTGTAGTTCTGTAGTTTCCTATAACCCACATTCTAGTTTAAGTCTAGCAAGTTTGTTTGTTTGTTTGTTTGTTTATGTTTTTTTATTTATTTTTGGGAGAGAGAGAAACAGAATCCACAGACAGCCTCCCGGCCCTGAGCTAGCTGTCAGCACATAGCCTGACACCGGGCTCAAACTCACAAACCGCAAGATCATTACTTGAACCAAAGGTGTACGCTTAACCAACTGAGCCACCCAGGCTCTCCAAGTCTAACAAATTATTTTTATCAGTTCATGGAAAGACAGGCAGTCACTAATAAATGGAGCCTTTTGAATAAAATAATCAGCTCTTCATTATAAGTCACACATAGGGATCTATGGTTTCTCTATGAGCTTTACTAACCACAAGGCCCTCTTTGAATGTATACAATTAAAATAAGGGATAAAAACAATAATTCTAAAATCTATGTGGAGCTAGATTTTACCAATAAGTGAAATACTTCATAGAAATAATATATGTGTTATAAATTTCAAATATGTTTTCTATTTTTATATAAAATGTAAATATAAAAACTTTGTATGTTTATATATGTAGAAGATAGAATATGTTTTATGTATTTATTTTATAAAAATGCATTATGTTATATATATATTTACATGTTATATATTTAAAATAATATACCATTACATATTTATACACCTTATGTTAATATATTTATAGATATGCATATATATTATTCACATGTAAATATAATCTATAAAACAAATTTTATATCAATATAAATATATAAGACTATATATATTATATTTTAAGGGCTGTTTAATCTAGGAATTATAGTATATCTTCAGGAAATATCCAGCTTAAACTAAAAGTAATTTGAAAATTTGAAATTTCCATCCAATTTAAAGTATATTAATGATTCCAGAGAATGTCATAAAATCTTTAAAAGACATTTTTCATAAATTCTAAAAAAACGAATGTAACAACACGCAATACTGGTATTTTCCCTACCTTCTAATTCTAAAATTCATTCATCTGTTAATTCACTTAGGCATTTAGGGAGACTGCCCTATTGTCCAGGCTATTTGCTGAAAGCTAGGGTGAGAGAGGTAAATTTAATTCAACACCTGCTGGGTAATTCAGAAAAGAAAATTTGAAAATGATGTACAAATATTAGTACTGAAATGATACATATCTGTAGAATGCTACAGAAGCCTGGTGCAGAGTACTACCTTCAGTCCAAAGAAGTCAGGGAAAGCTGAGACTCAGACTAACAGAACACGTGTGTATTAGGCCAAACAGGAAGAAAGTGGTTTCTGGAGGTATGAAAGGCAAGAAAACATGTAAGCTAATGATAAGTATCTAGTTAAGTCATGTTAGGTGGCTAGACAAAGCAAATGATGCCGCAGGGGCATAGCTGGAGGTCTCATAGCTAAGGCATAGCTGGAGGTCTCATAAGTCAAGCTAAGATGTAACATACAATACATAGCCATCAAATAATTTTGAGCACGATTGATTTTTATTAAAAGTGCTCTTTAAAGACTATGGATGAAGAATTTAAGAGGACAAATGAGAAATTCTGAAGAAAGAGAGAAAGAAACTTTAAGAGGTTTTTTATTTATGCGAGACAGTGAACTCAGGAAGTAAAAATCTCTTGAGAGAGATTAATGACATAGAAAATATATACCATGGAATATATACTTAATATGGGGCATGTGGGTGGGTCAGTCAGTTGAGTGCCCGACTTTGGCTCAGGTCATGATCTTACAGTTCGTGAGTTCAAGCCCCACATCGGGCTTGCTGCTGTCAGCACAGAGCCCACTTCAGATCCTCTGTCCCCATCTTTCTCTGCCTCTCCCCCATTTGCACTGTCTCAAAACAAAATTTTAATTAAAACAATTAATTTATTAAAGCACTATTAAAATTGATAAAAGAAGTAGTTAAATTATTAAAGTAAAACATGAGAAATGAAAAATTTAAAAAACGTGTATCATTACAGATGCTGTTTATGGTAAAAAGATTACAAGATAAGATTTCTGCTGATAAACTTCAACTTGTGATGAGTTAGACACACTTATCAAATCTTGGATAAAAATTTAATTTATAGGGCACTTGGGTGGCTCAGTCGGTTAGGTAGTTGACTTCAGCTCAGGTCATGATCTCACAGTTCATGGGTTTGAGCCCCGTGTTGGGCTCCGTGCTGACAGCTCAGAGCCTGGAGGCTGCTTCAGATTCTGTCTCCCTCTGCCCCTCCCCCACTCATGCTCTGTCTCTCTCCATCTCTCTCAGAAATAAATAAACATTAAAAAAAATTAAAAATTTAATTTATCACAACTGACACGGGACAATATAGGAAATTTTGAGTATCCTATGACTACTAAAGACATTTAAATTTAAATTTAAAATCCATTCCTCCTCCCCCCAAAAAAATTCATAATGAAGTTCAGATAGTGTCACCAGAGCTAATGTCTTTCCTTAAAATTTTAAAGAGGAAATGATAGCAATCAATCATCCAGAAAAAAGTAAAATAAAATAAGCAGAAATATTTTTTAAAATGTTTTAGGAGGTCAGTATATCATACAGTCCAAATGTGACACCAAATGTGACAGTACAAAATAAAATTTAATACCATGAATATCAATGAATGCAAAATCCTCAAAAAAAATTTAGCAAACCAAAATAGTTATATAAAAATGAAAAATACATCCTCACCAACTTAATTCCAGGAATGTGTTATTTACTATTAAAAAATAATCGGGGCGTCTGGGTGGCTCAGTTGGTTAAGCTGCCAACTCTTGATTTTGGCTCAAGTCATGATATGACAGTTGGTGAGTTTGAGCCCTACCTCAGGCTCTGCACTGTTAGTACAGAGCTTGCTTGGGATTCTCTCTCTCTCCTCTCTCTGTTTTTACTCTCTCTCTCTCAAAATAAATAAATAAACATTTAAAAAGTAACCAACATACGGGGCATTCGGGTGACTCAGTCGGTTAAGCCTCTAACTCTTGATTTCAGCTCGGGTCATTATCTCGCAGGTTCATGGGTTCAAGCCCCACATCAGGCTAAGCGCTGTGAGTGCAGAACCTGCTTGGGATTTTCTTTCTCCCTCTCTCTTTGTCCCTCCCCTGCTCATGCTCTCTCTCAGAATAAACAAACTTAAAAAAATGTTTAAATTAAAAAAAACATAATTCAATAGAGTAGAAGAAAAAAGAAGAGAGATATAAAAGACCATGTAAACATATAAAGAAGAGTATTTTATGACATTCGACATCAAGTTGTTAAAAGAGACATAGAAAAACTTACACTAAACAACGTATTAATATAAAAAATGTGCAAAGCTTTGTCTCTGGAGTAGAATGACCACTGTCAACATTTCTATTCAATTTTGACCTGAAACCCAACCAGTGTAATAAGGCAAGACATATAGGAGATGTCTACACGGAACTTATAGACACCAGTGTGAGAAATTAAAGATTCAAATCAATGAAATTATTAAGTTGAACCACATAAAATAATCTTTTAAAAGGTCATAAAAGACTAAATATGAGCACTTTAATACTTAAAATTATAAAAATGTAAAATCTTTTAAACTACTGTTTGAATAGAATTCCATAATAACCTCAGTTATTTTTGTAGAAATTAAGTCAATTTATATATTTATTTTTAAATAGATCTGAACAAGAACAATAAAGAGAAACAGAAAGCAGAAAGACATTGATGTGTTTATGTTACTGGATATCATGACATAACATAAATTATTGTACTGAAACACTATCATACTGAACAAAAATAAACAACTCTATCATATCAATAGGTAGTCCAAAATTAAAAAAAAAAAAACATGTAAATATACTGCTTTATAACAAAAATAGCATTACATAGAAATAAAGAAAGTACTTTCAGTAATGATGCCGAATTATCTAAGTTTCAACAAAGGGGAAAAACAAAAGAATATACCCCTGTCTTGTGTATGGTTTAATTAAAAAAAATCAGTTCCTGATAGCCCATAGTTATAAATTTGAAAATTAAAATAATAAATTTTCTAGAAGGTAAAATGTGAGGATAGTTTTAGAGATCTTGAGGGAAGACAATATTTCTTTAAAATGAGACCAAAAAGGGAGCTTTAAACAAACAAAAAAAATGGCCTACATTAAAGAAGAATTTCCATTCATTATTAAATACCAATGTGAGAATGAAAAGTAAGCCATGGAGGGAAAGAACATAATCGTAGAACACATACCCATCAAAGAAGCTTTACCTTTAATATAGAAGGAACTATGAAATAATAAGAAAAGGGCAAAATCTCAAGAGAAAAGTGATTGACAGACTTGAAATGTACTTCATAAATGATAAACAAATATAAAAATATGAAAAGTGGCACAATAGCATTAGCCATTATGGGAATGCAAATTAAAACTAATATGAGATTCTAATAGTTACCCCTTGAGAATGGTTGAAATTAATGAAATTGTGACTACAAGATGATTGGTAGCAATAACAACCATCACCTTGTGCTTATGTGGTTGACAATTAGTTAAAAACCCACTTGTTTGGCAGGGAGGGGGACACCTGGGTGGTTCAGTTGGATCAGGTATCCAACTCTTGATCTTGGCTCAAGTCTTGATCTCAGAGTCGTGAGTTCAAGCCCCACATTGGGCTCTGCACTTGGCATGAATCCCACCTCCCCCCCCCAAAAAAAGCCTACTTTTTTGACATTTTCTATTAAAGGTGATATGAAGTAGAAAGCTTACTACCAGGTGTATACCAGAGAAAATGTATGTGCATGAGCACTAAAATGATAGGTAAAGAAAATGCTTAGCAAAATTATTTGTAATTAGTTTAAATAAAAACAACCAAAACATTCATCAGTAGTTTAATACAAGTAAATTTGAGCATATCTTTAAAATAAAATACAAGAGGGGCTCCTGGGTGTCTCAGTCGGTTGAGTTTCTGTCTTTTGCTCAGGTCATGATCTTGCAATCTGTGAGTTCCAGCCCGGCTTCCGGAGCTGTTCTGACAGCTCAGCGCCTGAAGCCTGCTTCGGATTCTGTCTCCCTCTCTCTCTGCCCTTCCCCCATTCATGCTCTTTCTGTCTTTCAAAAATAAACATTAAAAAGATGTTAAAATTCAAGAAAGGGTAAACTATATTTACACATAATCATATCATTTTATACCATCTAAAGATCTGTTGATGGTGAGACATAACACACTGGCCCTGGGATAGCTGGAGAGCAGATTTTTTTATTTACAATTCCAAATGAGAGAAAGCTGGCAAGCAGAGCCACGTAGACATTGCACCCAGAGACAAGGTAATAGCAAGCTGGATCTGTAGGGGACAGCGTATGTCTGACAAGTGCGGTAGGATTAACTAGGTTTTGTGGCATCTCGGAAGACTGGTTATTTTGTAAACTGTCAGCATTCTGGTACATAGGAGATGTCTCCAGTTGTGCCTGGTCCTGGTAACTGACCCTGGGCCAACTAGGATTGATGCACTGACACACAGTGATGGACTGACTCACAATGGTACAGGGCACGAGCGCCTGAGGAGGGAAGTGGCTGGGTTTGGAATGTATCAGCTACTCGTAAAGGGGAACTAATTGGCACAACCAGAATCTCAAAACAATCCCTGATTTAAGACTGTTCATCTTGAAATTTTTCAACCTTATGACCATGCAAAAGTGATAGGTTATTCAGTAGAAACCGTACTTGGAATTTTCAAGTTGGATTTTTTCCCTGGGTAGCAATATGCCCTGTGATACTCTGCAGTGACACTAGGCAGCGGCATCAGCTGTGCCATCGCAAGAGTGAACAAGCCATACACTTAGAACCCTTCTGTACCCATAGAGCCATTCTGTTTCTCACTCTCAGAACAGTATTCAATAAATTACATGAGATATTCAGCACTTTATTAAAAAACAGGCCCTATGTTAGTTGACCTTGCTCAGCTGTGGGCTAATGTAAGTGTTCTGGCTCTTTTGAATCCAGTAAAATTCTTTTTCTTCATCGTATAGTGGCTCACTTCTTCACAATATATTTAGCTGTACAATTTACACATGCTTGTATGTTAGTTTTATTTCAATAGAAAGCTTATACACACACATTCTAATACACATTATGTTTTTTTCTACAGCCATTCACTTATGACATTTAAATGGATTGTTAAAAAGTCTGAACTTGACTAAATAGAAGTTTTACCATCAAATAAAGTACAGGAAAATCTAATGTGCTCATGTATGAGAAATGGTTCATTCAGGAAAGCTGCTCATATATTGTCTCCCAAATGATAGGATTTATTATGAGTAATTAGGAAGAGAGTATAACAAGAAGAAAAATCCACAGGAGAGTTCGTTTTTCCCATCAGTCCTGTATTAGATAAAGAGCATTGAAGTTTCTTATAAGATGGCCACGGTAATTATTACAGAAATCAATATTAGAAGACAAAATTAGCTAGAAATTACAAATGGAGAGCAAATGTAAAATAATTAACCAGGTAAGTCATAATAACTCTTGGAAAAAATACTTTGATGGCTCATAACAGCTAAATAGCAATAATAAGCACCATTTTGTTTAACATCTATGTTAGCATTGATCTCATTTCACCATAAATGTGACTCAGCCAAATTTTAAAAAAAGTGTCAAGTTTTGGGGATCTATTGTAGAACACGGTGACTATAGTTAATAAAGGTACTATATTGCATACTTGAAATTTACCAAGGGAATAAATCCTAAGCATTTTCACCAAAAACAAAAACAAACAAACAAAAAAACAAGACACACACTAACAATGAGGTGATAAATGTTTTAATTAACTTGATTATAGTAATCACTTCACAATGTATACTTACAACAAATTATCACATTTTATACTTAAAATAAATTATAATTGTATTTGTCAATTATCTCTCAATAAACCTGGGAAAAATTCTTTGAAACAAATAAACTCAAAATTTTAATAGCTATAGATAACCATCAAGGTAATTCTTCAAGGTATAGAGAATTATGGTTTGTGAGGTGTCTTGTGCAGTACTCCTCATTCGACATCTAAATATGAAGACATTATACCTATTCAACACAGGACAGTCCCGGCTATACCTGATGCCCCACCATAGTCATTAATAGTAATCCTCTACCTTCTGAAAAGTGTCCTTGTGTGCACCAAAATTATGTGGGTAGCCAAAAACAACTAAATATCCACTGGCCTTTCTGTTAATCAAGTTATTGGTAATAGCTAGTTTTTAATATTCAAGAAGTTACCATTGATTTAAAGTATCAACTCATAAGCATATAGCTGATTAGAATACTTCTGATGTCACATCTTATCAGTCCTACCAGAGTTTTACGGCCACATCAGTATCAGCTGATGTCCCAAATATCATAGTAGTGATTTCTAAATTTATTTTCTATTCAAAAAACTTTGATAAATTATGCATATTGAGTAACTAACCATGTTGGATTTTAAATTACAGAAAATTATTTACTGTTTGGCATTAATTCGGTGAAGAAATACACATAAACTTCAATACTTTTTAGAACTCTTAAAATACAAACCAGTGCCTCTGAATTAAGAGACACTTAGTGTATCTCTGTAGTGTATCTCTGAATCTTTTTTCTTTGTAATTTGTTTTAATAAAATAACATGTATGTTATAATAAATTATCCAATCAGGTATATAGCTAGATAAGCACAAGTCTGTGAACTTGTAATTTGCCAAATGGTTTGGAACAAATATTAATTTTAATCCCTAATGTAGATATTATAATTTGCAAAGACACCTTATAATATAATTAAAAAAGTAATTATTTTCTCATTTGCAGAAAGATTATGAAATATTTTTATGTATATATAATTGAATATCTAATTATAGGTTTATATTAAAGAGAAGCTTCTTTGCAGCTTTGTATTTTAGCTATATTTTCTAGAAATTTAAATATTTTATATTAGTTTTAATATAATAACAATATCTCATATGGAAGTATTAAAATTTTTAATATTGATGTATAATATCTGTATAGAGCATGTAAAAAACCTTATAATTAGATACATTGGGGTGAAAAGCTGTTATGAATATTTTTAAGCAGCGTAGACTAAACCAAAAAAATATCATTTGATTACACTTAAATACATGCCTTGCATATTTTTGAATATGCATTGTTTTAATGTCCTTAAATAAAATCTTTGACTGTATAGCAATATTAAGGAATAGGCCTTACTGTTCGTACCACGATAAAACATTATAGTAACCTATTTGATTTGGCAGCAACCAGAAATTAAAAGACATACATTGTATGTATTTCTTTAGAAAAATTCGCAATCTTGGTTCAATTTCAAAGTGTTGGCAAAGTCTCTCTCTCAAAAAAAAAAAAAAAATACAAGTGGTCATGGTTGTGTGGAGGTGATAAGCATCATGCAGAGCATGGAACCCAGAGAACACAGGCATGTCGCTTGACCCGGGCTTTTCAAAGGCCCAGTCTCTAATAATCATACCAACAGATTCTTCAGAGCTTTTAGCCAAAACAGAAAATACATTCATGTTGTGTTTAATGCAAAATGCAACATTCCATGAAAAGGATTTAAGACAAGTGAAATTTGGAGCAATTAGTATTCCAAATGACCTTCTGTGTTTATAATAAGCAGAAGGAGAAATGGGCACTGATCTGAGCTATAGACCTATTTTTATTAAAATCATTTAATTTGATTATGTATAATTCTTTTCATTGTCTAAATTTTATTTGGGGAGAACAAATTTGAGGCTAATATGAGGAGACTGGAAAAATTTCCAGATTTTGTAACTAATGGCACAATGTCAGCCAGATTTTTTTCTTTTACACTAACTTTATATGAGTTTTATAAGATTTTGATATATTAAGTTTTCAGGTAATAAACTTTTGTAAACAAATATTTATTTTTGAAATAAATTAAATGTATAATTACTATTTTAAATAAATCATATAACTTTACAATTATATTATTACTCCAAATAAATAAACCATTTCAAATAATCTGTGATCATATACAAAGGCAATTAAATTGTAACAAAAGAGGTTTACTTTGTTTGGCTGTAAAGATTTTTACCCTTAGAGATTAGGTCTTCCAGAAGCCCATGATTGTGGCAAAGTTTTTGTCATTCTCACTCTTGTTAATTTTGAGCATTTATTTTGAGTATTTATTCTGCTTGGGAGATAATTTAGCTACTGGATAGTATCTGGGTCAAGAATTAACCTAGAATTTTTCTCAGACTGTCGTCTTACGAAAGGACAAAAGATGTTCACATCTAGATGATTTATTATGATTTACCAGCATGGATGAAGAACAGATTAACAAATGATCTCCATGCATGGTAAACTTGGCTGTAACACTTGCTTACGAACACAAATTTGTTCTGAGACGGTTGATGTGTTAGGGAATAAGTTTAACACAATGCAGATTTCACATTTGCTTATCTATTGTTTCATCTGTGGGAAATAAGGAATATGTTCAAAACTGCACATAACTGAATTTATATAGACACACACAACCCAAGCATCCTTTACAACCGTAGGTTTACAACATGTGATATGCTACATACATCATCTTACAATTTAACACATGTAAAATTGTTTTTATTAGTGTTTTCTCTTTTTAAAATGTGTGTTACTAAGTTTTCTAGTGTCTTGATCAATAAACATTGTATATGTATATATACATATATGTAATAAGCCCATTAGCTCTCTTATGTTAATGCACAATTTTGAATAAAAACACATATTTTGTGTTATAGCAGAACTGACTGTACTATATTTTTATAGAAGACCAGGGCACATAGGGTGAATGATTCCAAAAAGTTTAGTAATAGAATTAGGAAATAATATTGATAAAATAAATAAAGAAATCAAAGTCTTTGTTTACTAAAAAATCCAAGAAAAAATATATATGAATGATATGATATATATGTAGTATATAAAATATGTATATATATTTTAAACTTAGTTACTTCCCTGCTTGTGAAACTAGAGAGAAAAACCAATACTTCTCTTCTATATTAACAACAACAAAATGTTTAAATATTTACTCAGTTCAGAATGTATACATGCTAATTGACATAGTGATATTTGGGCCATATGTTGTAAGCAATGAAAGAATTGTAAGTATAGACTATGTAATGATTAAGGTTTATAAAAATAGGACATAATTTTTGAAGTTTCAGTATTTTACAAAACATTATTGCTTAATTTAAATGTTGAGTCAATATATTGTACATCTGTAACTAATATTGCACTGTATATTATCTAACTAGAATTTAAATAAAACCTTAGTGGTATCTTGGTGGCTCAATTCAGTTAAGTGTCTGACTCTTGATTTCAGCTCAGGTCATGATATAGAGCCTGCTTAAGATTCTCTCTCTCTAATCTCTCCCTCTACACTCATGATCTCTCTCTCTCAAACATAAATTAATTAATTAATTAATTAATTAAAAAGTAAATAACATTTTCAATTACAACAGTCATGATAACAAAAACACATTTATGTAACTAATTTCATAAATCGACGGTTGGTTACTTGGCCTAGGAGTAAATATTTTCAGCTTTGCAAGTTATATATGATCTCTGTCATAACTACTCAACTCTGATATTAGGGAGAAAGCAGCCATAGATACTGTGTAAACAAATGGGCCTGACTGCATTCAATAAAATTTTACTGATAAAAACAGACATTCAGAATGGACTTCAGTACACTGAAAGCTAATTCATAGCAGATCATTTACACTGTTACAAATGTCATAGTTACTAATATTTGAATAGATCATTGAAATTATAAAACCCTATTATATAAAGTTTCTAATTCAATCCCCCATCAAATCTCCAACGGTTGTATATTATTATTAATAAATTCTAGATAAAGAAATTGTGTCTTGATGAGATTAAATAATTCAGTTAAATATTATTAAAATTAATAGCTATGATCAAAACCAAAACCAGATTTTTAACTAATTATTACTGTGAATATTATGATATGGAGCTTTCAGTGTGTTGGAAAAGGAAGAATTATATAATTTCCTAGGGGAAAATTAAATATTCTTCTCACTTAAGTTCTAAATTATATTCAGATGGTGATTTCAGTAGGGGAAATTGAGCATTAATATACATAACTAGTGTTCAAATACCAGATAACAGGATTTATCTGATAAAGTATATACAAGGTCCCTGTAATATTCAAAATATAAAGTAAGTATTCAAACAAAATAGCTATTGTTTCAAACTTTGTTAGAACTTTTGAGAATAAAGTACTCAAGGAAAAAAATTTACTTGTCAACCCTCAGATATGGCTCTTAAGATGCAATCCAACTAAAAAAATCCAATGACTAAAATAACCAAATACACCATTGCCTAATTTTATTTTTCTGAAAATAAATATCTAAAATATTATTTAAAATTATATGTCAAAAAATGTACTTTAACTAGCTGTTTATTTTCTTGATGAAGCTATTTATAAACAACAATAAATGATTGATTCTAAGTGTATCATTTAATCGGTAGCTCTAACATTTTTATAATGTTCACTATACCATATTCAGAATATTGGTGGTTGGGGTTGTTGTTAGGTGAACCATTCACTCAATCCATGAGTATAAACATGGCATATGATATGATTTAACTTATTAGGGACCTTTGCCATGCAGCATCCCCATTGGAATTTCTAAAGCACATGTCAATCAATATACAAATGAAATATTTTTCAATATTACACTTGATGCTTGATATATAGTCCATAAGAGTTAGATTTTCATATTGATATCGTCTGATCATTTGTTTTATTAATTTTGTAACATCAAATAATCTTGTTGTTCAAGATCTTCACTTAATGTTCAATGATCAATCATTTCAAATATATTTTCTTATAATTATGTTGAATATATTTTACATTTTGAAGTAGCAACTTTTCATTATTTTTTTTAATGTTTATTTTATTTATTTTGAGAGATAGAGTGCAAACAGGGGAGGGGCAGAGAAAGAGGAGAGACAGAATCCTAAGCAGGCTCCACACCCAGTGCAGAGATCAATATGGGACTCCAATACCATGAAGTGAGCTCATGACCTGAGCCAAAATCAAGAGGAGATGGCTTAACCAACTGAACCAGTAGGCACCCAAGCAACATTTTACTCTTATAAATATATACACATATATATGTATGTGTATATATATGCATATATGTGTGTGTATATGTATATATGTGTGTATATACACATATATATGTATATGTGTATATATATGTATATGTGTGTATATGTATATGTATGTATATGTATATATATATGTAGATGTATATGTATGTGTATGAAAGTGTTGATTTCCTTCACGGACATTGCAAACAGATTAAACATTTTTTTTCTTTTCTTAATCTATTAAGAAAGGCAGTGAATCAAAAAACACTTTTACAACCTATGTGATAAAATATTTTTGCCAATATAAGAGTGAACATTACATTTTATTTAATGTAGAGTATTAGCATAGAATAGTGTTCAAAGAGTAAAGTGAAGGCATAAAATGTCTTTTATGACAAGAGGTAAGGAAAATTGGAAAACAAGATGAAGGGACAAGGAGAGTGGGCCTGGAGAGGGAGCCATTTTCTTCCAATGATCATACCCTGCTGTAGCTAAGCAGGGAGTGAGTGTGGGATTTGGAAATTTGGTTCAAACCAAATTTGAACCCAGTGGCAAGTGAGGTTATCCTCGGCTTAGTACTTCTTTATTCTCTTAGGTTTTTAGTGCACCTTTGTTAAGGCACCAGTAAGGACTTACATGGACTTTTGGCAAGTTTTCTAGAAAGGGAATTGCTCTGTCCAGAAACCAAATTAGGGCTGAGGGAATGCATGACTTACAGAAGGAAATTATGATTAACAAGAAAGGTTTTAAAAGAACAATGAAGAATGCAGAAGCAGCCAAAGATTCTGTGCATCAGTACTAGGGAAAAGTAACAGCAAACTTGTAGAGTTTGTTGAGCTATAAATATTACTAGGGAATTCCCAAAACTTATTGAGGAAGGAACCCAAGGGCACCACGTGAGATATCTGTTTATATGTGCATGAGGAGGATCTCAGGATCAGCATGTTTTATTATTAAAGAGTCTTTGACACGACACAGCTAATTATTTATATTCTAAATGTACAGCAAAATGTTAAATTTTAAATTATTTTTGGATACATATATCTTGAAAGCAAACATTTTTCTAAGGTAGCTGTGACTTAAATTGTTCTCATTCAACAATACACTTTTTGTTTCCTTAATACTCTCACAGATACTAGTCTCTATTGCTATTGTGTAGCCATAGGGCAGTGTTTGGCCAGTAGAATGTTGATGGAAGTAATATATACCCTTTCCAAGCCTGGGGCATAAAATCATGCATACGAGATTTTCTGTTCTTTCTTTCAACTACATGGCACTCTTGGAGAACATGTGTTCTAGGTGACTTATCTACACAGAGGAAGAGACATCACCCAGTGGCAGAGAAAAAAGTTAACCATTGTTTTATTAATATATTGAGATCTTAGAAATTATATGTCACTCATGCCTAGATTTGTCTATATTAATACAATAACAAATCATGTAAATGATTTTTTCAAAGTTTCCAATTTTTCCTATGCTGCATCTCTAATCATAGAAAATAAAAATCTGTTGTAACAGTGAATTTGTCACCTTCCATGACCTCCAGTCCATTAGAAATAAAGGGGACCTCCATTATAATTAAAAAGAACCAAAAGGAAATAAAACATGTATTAATACTAAACACATCAAAGACCATAGTTATAGTGCTGTTGCATTTTATAATTGATTTTCTCTGGTAGCAATATATTTTTAAGATCAGTGTTTAAGGTGAGAATATAATTCTCCCTGTATCTCTCTTTTTTTCTTGACAAAGGAAGAGCCTGTTACTGCTGGCATTGGACACATTGTCACCAAATTTTAATCTCTATCTTTTGACCCCTTCATGGTCAAAAAATTATTACAATAACACACTTCAACTACCCTAAATCCAATATTAAATTACTCTAAAAGGAATCATAGCCTATCAAAAAAACAATGTTCCACTTGCTCGAAAAAAATAAAGTCTTAAAAAAGGAGCAAAGGTACATTTTTGCTGATAAGACATAATTTTTGCCTGTATAAATTCTGAAACAAGACCTACTTTCTACCATACAATCCATATAAACATAACTGAAATTTTTAACAGCTTATTGAGGCATAATGAACTTTTTTTACTTTTGTTTTTTAATTGAGGGAGAGAGAGAGAGTACATAAACTGGGGACACGCACAGAGTGGGAGAGAGAGAGAATCTTAAGTAGGTTCCATGCTCAGTGTGGAGGCCAATCCAGGGCTTGATCCCATGACCCTGGGATCATGACCTGAGCTGAGATCAAGAGTCAGATGCTCAACTGAATGAGCCATCAGACACCCTGAGGTGTAATTTACATAACATAAAGTTTATCCATCATAAATTTACAATTACATAATTTAATAAATTTATAAAGTGTTCAACTATCAGCCCAATAGAGGTTTAGATATTTTCTCATCCTAAATGTTCCTTTGTGTTCATTTGTAGTTAATCTGTGTTTCTACTCCCTGCCCTAGGCAACCACTGATCTTCTTTCTTTCTATTAAATATCTATCATTAAATATCTAACATTAAATTGGATAAATTTATCTTTGCTAGCTCTTTCATATAAATGGAATTATATGTAGTGTATTATTTTGCATATGGGTCCTTTCACTCACCATAATGTTTTTGAGATTTATCCAAGTTGGACCACATATCGGTGTTCAGTTTCTTTTAATTTATTATAGATATACCAAATTTTGTTTATCCATCAGTAAATGTATGGATATCTGGTTTGTGGACATTTGGACCATTGTTTGCACTTTTTGGCCATTGTCAATAATGCTATTCTAAACATTTGTGTACCTGTTTTTGAGTGGATATATGTTTGATCTTAGGACAAGCTTATATTTAACATTCAAGAAATTGAAGGGCATTTGGGTGGCTCAGTCACTTAAATATTGTTAGAATATGTGATGTATCACTTGTCTCTAAGGTTCTGTTTTTTTTTTTTTTCAAATTTTTGTGTTTTTTTATTTTTTTCTCTCTTTTCTTCAAATTGGTTAATTTTTATTGATTTGTATTCAGGTTCACCGAATTTTTTTTTTTTTTCTAGTGTCACACATCTGGATTGGATTAAACTTAGTTAACTTTTATTTTAATTATCATACTTTTAAATTTAATAATTTCACTTTGGTTCCTTTAATACCCAATAGGTCTCTAGGTATTAATTTATTATCACTATTTCTTTAAACTTTATTTCCTTCTAATTTCAATATCTTTATAATAGCTAATGTGAGATCTCTGTGGAAACAAGGATAGTCTCTATAAATTGTTCTTATTTCCCTAAGTATGGATCACAATTTCCTATTTATTTCCATATCTCATAATATTTTTGATCGAAAACTGAGTATATTGCTAATATATTTTAAGTGTGATATTTTCTCCCAAAGATTGTTTTTGTTGCTTTTTTTTTTTTTTTTTGGTTTACTTTTCTTTGTTGTTTTATTGGTTTCTTTTTTTTTTAAGTTTATTTATTTTGAGAGAGAGCAAGAGAAGGCGGCATGAGTGGGGGAGGGACAGAGAGAGAGGGAGAGAGAGAGAATCCCAAGTAGGCCCCACACTGTCAGTGCAGAGACTGACATGGAGCTCAAACCCATGAACTGTGAGATCATGACCAGACCCCAAATCAAGAGCTGGACACTTAATCGACTGAGCCATCCAGGCAGCCCTATTTATTTCTTTTTTGCTCCTTTTTAATTTTTTTAATTTTAATTAAACTATGGTTGACATACAATATTATGTTAGTTTCAAGTATATAACATAGTGATTCAACAATGAAATGTTCACCACATTCAATGTAATCACCGTGTGTCACCATACAAAAGAAAATTACAATATTATTGGCTATATATTTTTAAAGTAAGCTCTGCACCCAAAGTGGGGCTTGAACTCATGACCCCAAGATCAAGAGTCATATGCTCTACCAATTAAGCCAACCAGGTGCCCCTTGACTATATCTCATGTTGTACTTTTGTTGTTGTTATTCCTTTTCTTAAATACTTTGCTAAGTCTGTGAATTCTATTTCCCCTGTAGTGCACAGTTACTGATGTCTCTGTTCAGTTTTATTTTAATTTTAAATAATATTTGCTTTTATATTTAAACCTAACTTTACTCTGGTTTTCTCTGCTTTCTATAACTTACTGAGGAGCCAATGACTACATGGAGGTTGTTTTAAAAAAAAATGTGGGCAATAATCCTTCCACCTCTGTCAATGGATCTATGTTTGAATAGGGAAGCATATTTAATGCTCAACTCATTTTCAAGTCTTCACTTCATTCTAGGCCCTTTGGAGTCTTCTATGCATGTGTGGATAGCCATGAAATATACCAGGAATTTGTCAATAGCTTGGACCCCCTTTCTTCTCCATTGCACAAGTACAAAATCACAGTCAGAAATGTTCTCTCTTCAATCATGGACTATAATCTCAGGTTAATAAAATGAGCTGTACCCCATCACTTGCTTGTTGCCTCTGAATAGTCATATCCACGGATGATGATCCTGGGCATGGACATTGCTCACTGCTCTGAATCATCTAAGTTCCTTTTACCTATAACAAATAATCTGCCAGGTCTCACTTTCCCCATCCTGACATGAACCTGTGTCTACCAACCTGGAAGGACGTGTAAGCAGGTCCAGGCCAATTGCCACAGATTCCCTCAGTTCTTACAGTTCAGCAGTTTTTAAAGCATAAATGTTTCCTACTTTGATTTATTCCTTTTGTCAACTACTATAATACTACAATGGATGCTGCTGTTTATTTTTTCCAGCTTTACTTTTAAAACAGAGGACTTGTCAGTCTTCTTATTGGCCATGGCTGGAAGTTCCACCTCCTTATATCACTTTTGCAAAGACCGAAACAGGATGTGATGTTAAAATTGGGGTTTGTTTCTCAGTCTCTTAGGGATAATCCACAGTGCCTAATTCAGGGCAGTAGGTATATTGGTGTGGAAAGTATTATCCATCCATTCTACTTACATTTATCTGTGACATTCCATTTGAGAGCTAAGTACTCTAATGGATGAACTAGCTAGCCTTGTTATCTTATTTGCTTCAATTATTAAATTGAATAGATTTTTTTTCTCCCAGAATCTTCTTAATATAATATTTTTTCTATCCAATTCTTTCCACCAACTCAGTATCTGAAGTGCCTTTCATTATTCAGCCAAACAGATACATGAGTTACAGACGGTGCAGTCTTGCCAGAGCTGTTGAATGAATCACTAACTGGAGCAAATGTTTCACTATTTTTTCACACCTTGACAGGAAATAATTTCCTCCTAGGAGGATTTCTCAACCACTTCCAGGAACCCGAATAACCATATATCCATTGGCCAAATGTTGTATCATATTGTCTCTTGTTCAAGAGTCTCTTGTTCAGTATGTCTCTTATCAGATTGTTCAATTTACCTACCTAGAGAATTTTTCATAATTTCACTAGTCTGTACCTCTAGTAGTATTACACTTGAACTCTAGTGTTATATTCATCTGGTTGCCAGCTTGCATTCTTCAGGTTCCTCACCATCCCACATACTATACGGATCATTGTAAGATTATCCAATAGTACCATGCTAATATGTAAAAGGGTGTATTTCCTTTTGAATGACTGATTATTTGGTAGATTTATAAAACAATAAAGGGTTCTAGCATAGAATTCATAACCTGAGCACAGTTAATGCCATAGAAGAAAAGGCCATTCCATATGTGGCCTCATTTATTTTAGGATGTTTCTGCCCCATTTTGTAGTAGGAAGAGACGTGAAGGATAAGGTGGTAAGGTAACTCCTAAATACTATTTGACCAAGGTCTTCTTGGGCTGAAGGAGCTCAACATTAGTCATGTATTCACTTTTCTTCTTGCAGTTCTAGTACAATTTGTTCCTAATTTAGTGAGATAGGGACTCTAAATATTCCCCAAAGTTAGTGGTGTATAGAACTTTGGCTTCCATTGCACCACATTATTTTCAACGAGATTTACATCCGTTAGTAAACTCCCTGGTATTCCACCAGGGTCCTGGAATAGGAGTGTCCCTTGACTACAGGAATTACACTCAAAAAAACATATATTTTCCTTCAAGAGGCAAGATATACAAGCATACCCACTGTATTCATAACCTCTGCACCACGGTTAATAACATTAAAACTCAGTCAATATCCTCTCATAAAGCATGGAGAGTATCACCAGAAATGGTTCCCTGTTAGTGAAAGCTATTACCTATTAGACTGACTTGAAGTCAAAAAACCTTCTCACAAGTCCTTATCAATGCAAAAGGTTCATACCTCTTTTTCATGCTTTACTCATGGTTCTACCCTAAAAAGATACAGTGTGGTCTAGTTAAACTTTTCATGGTTCATTTTCGGTTAAATATAGTTATTTAGTGCTTATGATGAGTGATGTCCCAGCTTTAGAATTGTGAAACAATATGAAAAATCTGTGAAAAAGTCCTTGATTTCATGTCATCTACAATTAAGACATGCCAGAGAAGGATTCCATAAGATATACTATTTTTGGAAGATATACTCAATAAATTGTGTAACACTTAGGAATGAAGAAAGCATCACATTTTTCAAGCCACAGCAATATTATAACCATTTAAGTGATCCACTTAATCACAAGAATCACAAGAATGTATAATTGCAGTGAAGTTTGATTGAATAAGAGGAAAAACATATTCTGAATAACATATTAGAAGGTAACCTGTTTTTTAAAACTCCCATCCCATCATATACTGGAATAACTTTCATTGATTGTTTTTTAAAGCTGCACAACTAATTTATAAATTATATTTTTCTAAGCAGGAGAAATTTCACTGCTTTTTAAAAAATATATGTCTTGGTATGGGGTACCTGGGTGGCTCGGTCAGTTGAGATTCCGATTCTTGATTTCAGCTCAGGTCATGATCTCACAGTTCATGGGACCCATCCCTGCATCGGCCTTTGAGCTGGCAGTGTGGAGCCTGCTTGGGATTGATTCTCTCCACCTCTATCTCTCTCTCTCTCTCTTGCTCTCGCTCTCGCTCTCGCTCTCGCTCTCTCTGCCCCTCCCCCTTGTGCACTGTCTCCTCTCTAAATAAAGTAATTTCAAAGTATATATATAGTCTTATTTACATATTTTTGTTGCTATTATAGAAATAAATGAAGTCAGCATAAAGTGTGTCAGCAAGTGTGAGTCAGCAAAAGCTATTTATTCAAAGTTTGCAAGGGAGTCAGCTACTATCACTTGCATTTGGCAAAAACTCAGAGGCAGGTAGGCGATTGTGAAGGTTTTATGGTGAAAAAGAAGCGAGGCTTCTGTTGTGTCCATGATGAAGTTTTGGGGTGATGGTGGGTTGGTCCAGAGCCGATGACCAAGAAAGAATTCTTGAAGACATCTTTGGCTCAAAAAGATAATTTTATTAAAACACAGTGAGAGAACCTGTGGGTAGGAAGAGCTGCACTAGGGTCATGACAGGTAACTGATTATATACCCTCAGGTTGGGAGGGGGTTAGGGATAGAGTACATCTCTAAGGTGTCTTGGAAGCAAGGTTTCCAGGACCTTGAGGGGATAGGTTAGGAAAATGCCATTTATTACCATTTAGTAAAACCTCAGTCATGAGACCCTTCAAATGTATATCAGGGGGGCCATAAGCTTGGAATATGATTGCCAGCATATAGCTTGGAACAGTTGAGATAAAGGAAGTGTCTAAGGGAATTTTTATATGTTAAAGTAAAGTTACAGGTTCCTGGGGGGGTGGGTCAAGGTAATGTTAAGCCAAGATTCCTTTTTGCTGCTAGCAAAGTGTGATCATTGAGGTAGCTGAGCTCCTAGAGGGAGGTCACTCTGCCTGTTTCAAGGACTTGTCAAAGGACTGTAAGCAGTAAGGGGATTTAATTTTTCATTTGCCTTAGTTTCCCACATCACTATGGCAAGCACTTAAACCCCTTCCCTTTGTTCTTGAGTAGTCAGGACTGTCCGAGGAATATCACACATATTTCACCGGGGGGGGGGGGGTGGGGGGTGGGGGGTGGGGAGCTATGCCGTTAGCCTGTACTTTGCCCTCAGCTTGGCCCACACTCCATCATTGTCGTGATTGATAGTTGTTGGCATGGAGAAGCTGAAGTTGAGCTAACAAGAAGTGGGTTATCCTAGGTGATTGGTCAGTGTAGTATATTTGGCTTTCTCTGGTTGCTTCTGAGTAGGAAGCTGGGAGGGAAAAGAGAGGAGGGCAAAAATGGGGAAAACTGGCAATTATTGACCAATTTGATCCTTTGGGCCTGATTGCTGCATCTTGGCTTCCTGGACTGGTTACTTTTTTATATGGTCTGGTCATTGCCCATTTGCACATTCATTATTTGGTCATCATGCTCTTATTTTAATTTTCTGCACACATTCAACCATATGTGCATTTAAAAAAAATGTAATGATAGATCTGATACTAAATGTGTCTGAAAAGAATAAATGATATAACCATGTATCATACGTGCACATGCCACAAATGTCAGAGATAATCAAATATCCTAAGTCTGCATTACCCTACATCAACAGCACCATCTTGGTATTTTTTTCATCTTGAGGACAATTACTTTGCAATTCAATTCAAATATGACACACTAGTCTTTTGTGAGCACAGCCTCCATTTTCTCTAGTCTGCCTCCATCTCTTGTGTTAGTTTTTACTCACGTCCAGGTAAAGTTCCAGACACGTTTTTAATGCTTATGCCTTTGATGTAGGGATCAACCATGTGAACTCATTTGGCTCTGAGAACAAGGTGAAAGTGATGGTGTGCAATTCCTAGCATAGAAGGTGCAAATGATTCAGAAAGTGTTTGCTTGCTAGCCTGTGTTTCTCTGATTATCATGCAGAGGACTTGCCTATACTAACCTGTTGTTTCAAAGAGGAGCTGAAGAACATGCGAGAAAGAGGAAAAAGACACATGACAAGTCCTACAAAGATTAGTTAAATCCAGCCTAGATTAGTCAGACCTTCCAGATACTATATGCTAGTATGTTTTGAGTGTATCTTTACAAAGAAAAGGCTGATATATATATATGTATTGAACATTGCGCTGAAGTTCTGTGAGTCTGGATCTATAGAGGGAAATAAACGTCCCTGCATTTCTCAGTGCTACTGTAAAAAGCCTTAGTCTTCTGAGAGTCTTCATATACCATGAGAATTAGATTTTCAGACATTTGTCTAATGAATTGCTTTGATCTGAAGGGATAATAAAGCTTTATTTATCGCTTGGTGAAAACCAATAAGTATAGCCTGGACTCTATCTCTAGATTAACACCTAGAGTGGGAGCCTCTTGGAGAGTTACCTCCCTAGGTAATTTATGGCAAAAGGGATGAAGCCACACAAGGTGCCATAAAAGCTGATATGCATCAAACTTTCTGGCTCCCAGACAGATTTTATTTACATATCAGGGGTTCGGAGTAAGGACTCCAATTATTTTTTTTCCAATTACTTTTTTACAGAAACCCTTTCAGGTGGGTTTCAGGGGCAGCTTTTTCCATTCTGTTGTAAGCAGAGGATAACACATTTTCCTGGCCCCTTACCTATAGAGTGCCTGGCTACTTTTATGGAAAATCTGCTATTGATTCTCATCATGTCATGTCAGAAGTAAGCACGAGGACGAAGGGGGCCAACACATTTATTATTTACTGTGAGGTAATAAATAATAAATCTATCTTTGACCCAGAATACCATGTGTGTGCATTTAGGATAAAATGAATACAGATGAATATTCGTCTCCAACAATTGAACTTAATTTAGTTGAAATAAGATAGAATTTAACTCTTAAAAATACAACTATCTTCAGTTTTTATAACAGAGACAGTTCTATATGCTATATACTATGGGAGTTTTAGAAAAATTATGGGAGTATTTCTATGCAGTAAGCAGCCAAAAGGAAGTAATCCTTAAACCAACTATTTAAACAATTGGATTAAGGTTGGGATGATGGCATGATAGATGCTGGCAAAACATATTGGAAGATGAAAATGGAAAATACAACACTAACAAATTTAATACTGATAAGCCAGAGCAGTAAGGTTCAGTTTAATAAAATGTGAACTAAAATATATAGTTGAAAATCCCATTTTTAATATGTTAATGAATTCAAGGAAAGTATAATAATATGAGAAATGATATTAGATTACAGGTCCAGAACAATGCTAAAGGCCTTTTAAATAGATAAACAGTAAATATAAGAGCCCCAAAATTTAGAGTAATAATATAGAACATGATGAATGAGAGAGTGATAAATAGCTGAGGAAGAGACTTAGCCAGCAGATAAGTTGATTGACATTTTCAAGGCCTCTGAGATTGAAATCACAGATGAGAAGTAATTTATCATTAAATCTCAGAATGATGGACTCAGGATTGATGTTTTTAAAATGCAAACTAGGATGAGCAATGTGTAAATCTGAGGACTTGTATCTTTTTCAATTGCAGTTCTTGTTTTAAGGGTCATGGATAGTTCTGACCCACTTTTTGACAATCACCTGTTTCAAGCAAATTCTTCAAAGTCAAATTAAAAAGAAGGGATAAAGATAGATACAATGGTTCAGAATCACCTTCAGCTAACCAAAGAGAGTAAATTGACTGCAGGGATGAATGAAACAAAAATAAAGACATAGGAAATAACAAAGAAGACAATCAACTGAGGAACTTGTTGAAGAGTTTCTTAAAAGGGAGAATAATTGGGAGATAAGAATTCTAAGAAGCAGAGCATTGAGGGTGATACAGTAAGTTGGGACATAGTTTACACTTTTTCTTTCTTTTTCTTTTTTTTTTTTTTTTTTCTGGTCCTGAAATTCTTTCCCATGATTGCAAATGATCTTCAGCTTTCTAGGTAAGCATTTGGCGGTCTCATTGCTTGCATTAGGGAAGTGAAGTGAAATTCATTTTACATGGTGTTTGGGGCATCTAATTTACTTCCTAGTATACAAAGTGAGCTTAAGATATAATTATGGCTCAACTATACTTTTTTTTTAAGATTTTTTTTGTTTATTTATTTTTGAGAGAGAGAGAGAGGCAAAGCACGAGCAGGAAAGGGGTAGAGCGAGAGGGGGACACAGAATCTGAAACAGGCTCCAGGCTTCGAGCTGCCAGCACAGAGTCTTATGCAAGGCTCGAACTCACGAACCGTGAGATCATGACCTCAGCCGAATTTGGATGCTTAACTGATTAGGCCACCCAGGTGCCCCTAAAGTGGGTTTCATATTTGATTTATATTTGATTTGACTCATGGAATTAACTATATATGTTATTATATAGTGTAACAAATATAATAATATAGTGAATAATAAAACTATAATATACTGTTTTATAATTATGCATAACATTAAATATAGTTTTATGTAATGTATATAGGGAAAACAAAAGATGCACATATAGCTATAAGACATTTTATATATATTATCTTCTATTATACCTATTTATAACATATTACATATATCTTTTTTTTTTTTAATTTTTTTTTTTTTCAACGTTTATTTTTGGGACAGAGAGAGACAGAGCATGAACGAGGGAGGGGCAGAGAGAGAGGGAGACACAGAATGGGAAACAGGCTCCAGGCTCTGAGCCATCAGCCCAGAAACAGGCTCCAGGCTCTGAGCCATCAGCCCAGAGCCTGACGCAGGGCTCGAACTCCCGGACCGCGAGATCGTGACCTGGCTGAAGTCGGACGCTTAACCGACTGCGCCACCCAGGCGCCCCTACATATATCTTGATAAATAAAATTAAAGTTTCTGGTTATGGGAGTCACAGAGATGATTAATGTGTTCTGTAAAAAGGATAACCAGATAGGTATTGCATTTGCTAATAAGAGACCTAATAACCTATACAGTGCTTCACCTTTAAGCCCACAAAAAAGTTGATTGTAAGATTATTGACTATAATGATTGAATTTTCTCTCCTTTTCTCCTGCTCTACCTCTCTATGTTCTTCACTTTGTTTTTTTTTTTTTTTTTTCAAGATGATAAAGACATTTGGAAAAATTTGTAGGAAATGTAAACTCTGAGAATCACATACAGTAAAACATCTGGTTATATATCCCATTTTGTTATAAATAGGTGACATGACTCTTAGTTGATGTCCAAAATTCAAATCCAGCATTTTAATTCATTTTGATGTTCATTCTCAAAATTATGTTATTCTTATTCTCTTCTCACAGAAATCAGAAGGGTAGTCCTTTATCTGTAAACAGTTCCATCGTATTAAGTGTCTATACAGCTTGAGACCATTAAAATCCATATTTCAATGTTGTAGATAAAAAAGAAAATTGAATGGAAAACTGCATATTTCTCAGATGTGATCACTGTCTATAGTAATGATTCAAAAGCCGTAGAAAGAACTCAAAATACATTTCCTAATTATGCGATGCAATAATTGTTGCTATATTCAAGATTTTGTTGTTCCTCCAATTTTTCTACATGCTGATCAGCTACCTTGATTTTGTTTTCTATGATTACGGCTCAACTATACTTGCAGATGAACATGCCCATCTAAAACTATAAAGACATTCTTAAGTGAGACTTGGAAGTCCCAGGGCTACAAAGTCAAAAGTGCATAATAACAAAAACAGTGGATGAAAACTTTTGATAGAAAAAATAAAATCTGCTACGGGTTTGTTGACTTCATTTGCTCAGGAGGTCAAATGAAAGTGCAAATCGCACTGAGAGAATAAAAAACTGGTCATCACTATGCACACTAACATTTTCCCTCTTGGATCTTAAATAATTTGAGGAATAAATTGAATGTTATTTGCATCTTCCTTATAAAGAAAAACCTGCTGCTATTTTTAACCAGTATTTTATTGTAAGATTTGTTTTTCTCTCTTCCTTATTTTTCTCACTTCAAATTTCTATTAACTTTAATTGATTTTACCTTATTTGCAAGTTTATTTGGAAAGCAGTAAAAGGAATACTAGCTAGTAAATAAACCTTTCACAGTTATAGCATTAATGTGCATTTTGAAAAAGATGAGTAAATAACTTGCTTTTCTATTTAAATACAGAGGCTTAACATATTTCCAGAGCTCTTTGAACTATTGAGCCATTTCTAATGCCCCCATATTTAATATTTTCACAGGGTCTTAATGTATGAGAAACAAACAAAAAAACCTACTTCGGCAAATTAAATTCTCCAAAATGGAAGAGTTTTAGATTGACACCTTAATGTGTAGGAATTGGCCTTTTTACTATAATTACACAACTCTATTTTTAGGTTCAGATTCTTAAACCAGTATATATCCAACTACTGAAGTAATAAATTTGATAATCAGATTATCAACAAACTATAATATTTACTTTTAATATATGCTAAAAAGATATTGCAGACATAATCTTCTTTCCAAAGCTAAATGTATCTGGATGTATTCAATAATTACAAATTTGCAGCACATTCAGAGCAATTATAGATCAAATGACTAAATCTAAGGAAAAAAACAGACAACTTTAAGATAATTCTGACATAGAAATTTTGTGACATATCTTCTTTGGCTTTCAAGTGATTGAATTACTAGGTTAAACGTATCAATAATCATAATAAACGTAATAATCCTTTCCTCAGTATTCACCAAAGGAGGTAGTGGAAAATGTTATTTTTATTTAAAGCATTTTTAACTTTTGTTTCTGATTTCTGTAGAAATGTATGAGGTGACTTATATCTTTAATATTTATTAAATATTCCTATAATTTCTACTACTTAATAATGAGAGAAGCATTGCTTAAAAATCATTATGTGCCGTGATGTCCCTACCTGTCCCTAATAATCTGTTTTGTTCTATGGTGTCCTTTACCTGAGGTCAATGTAGCCACTCCAGATTTTTTTTTTACTAGTGTGTACATGGAATATCGTTTTTTGTATTTAAAATTTTAGCCTGTTACTACATAAACAGTAAATTTCTTGAAGACCCCTCCTAAAAAAATCATTATTTGATTACCCAATAAATGTGTGAGTTGCTATTATTCCTCACAAGTAGAAATGAACTGTTCATAAATTGTTTAAAATTTACATGTGGAGTCTGTAGTGAGATAATAGTCCAGAATAATTCATTATTCATCAATATAGCTTGGGAAAACACTTTCACTAGTAGTTTCAAATGATTATCAGAATATATTCCCCAACTTGAACTTTAACCTTCAACTTCATTGTTTTCCCCTAGTTTCTTGTACTAAACAAGTTGTTTCCTCTGATTCTTCTTATAATTTGTCATTAATATTTGAACACTTAATATAACTTAAATCTGTACAATCTTTCTTAAATTACACTTTGTTCTGTTCAATATCCCTTATCTAAATCTAGAATTCTAAAAATGTCTAAAAACCAAAAAGCTTTATTTACAATACATCTGGAAGGGGCAAGAAAAGTCCTTTCCTGAATCTATTTTGGTGGCAAAATACAATCAGATTGGTTATGAAGCTATCAACAATCTTGATTTCTTAGTCTTATTTTATTTTTTTGAGTTTCTTTCTTTATTTTGAGAGAAAGAGAGTGTGTGTGTGTGGGAGGGGCAGAGAGAGAGAGGGAGAGAGAGAGAATCCCAAGCAGGCTCTGCCCTGCCAGCACAGAGCCTGATGCAGGGCTCAAACTCACGTATAGGGAGTCAGCTGAAAGCAAGAGTCAGATGCTCAACCTAATGAGGCACCCCGGCGCCATTTCTTACTTTTAATGTTAATACATATATTTTACTGAGGAATAATTCATCTTTGTTCACAGCATGTTACCCTCATTACTCTGGAAGTGTTAGGTAATAAACTTGAATAAACATTCATAAACTTTAACAAGACTCAATCCTAAACTAATCAATTGTCCTGTATTGAGAAAGATATATTCACCAGATAACTTGCAGAAGAATATTTATATCACAGTTAAGAAAGGAACAAGAATATCAAACACAAATTATTGTTTTTAAAAACATAATGGAAATGTGTACATATAGTCTAGAATTAATGATAGATGATATACATCTTGTAGGAGAATGAATACTAATATACATTTTTAAATTAATTAATTAATTAATTAATTAATTAAATTTAAATTAAGTTAAATCTCTACTTATACTAATAGAATTTTCTTAATTACTGAGGTCTGAATGTGTCTTCAAAAGGAGGAATACATGTTTTGTTTAGACTTAAAAGTGTTGCAGATACATTCATGTGTGATACATTTATGTTCTTTTATGCAGTTCAATGAGTTCATAGAAAATTTAAAAATTAAAATCAACTTTTAAGAAATTTAATTCTCTGCATGTCTCTTGACATTTGTGTGTGTGTGTGTGTGTGTGTGTGTGTGTGTGTATCTCTTCTATTGTGTATAAAATTAGGAATATATTTAAAAAAATAAAAATTAAATTAAATTAGGAATATATTTTTATATATGTATATGTATGCACATTTTATGTGTTTATTCACATTTGGATGTATGAGAAATATTTTATAACTATGTGCATAGAGACATAATTTAAATGCAACAAGGATTATTACTAATTTACCACAATTAAATTATCATATATGATTTATTTAAAGCCCAATAATTTTTAGGGAAACATTTTATAAATATTATTTCTGGAAGGATACACAAAAGGGAAGCAAAATCCTTATATCATAAACTGATAAACATATTTTCTCTGCCATGGTTTATATTTAACATTAAGCACAGTGAAATTTTAATTAATTGCAAGCTTTCTAACCATAACATGCAGCTTCATTTAATGGAAATTCTTTCTGAATTATTTTACATGATTGAATTATAAGGAAAACAACGCATTAAAACATTCCTATCAAATAGCTACTTGCTCTAATTATATTACATTAGGTAAAAATAAAAATGATATCAATGTATTATGATAGGATCATATTTTGTATCAAATTACTATATGTAGCCTAAACACTGAAATTTAGTGGATGTGTTTGGTACATGCTGCTCTGTTGTTCAAACAGAGAAGTATGAATTGAGGCAAGTCAGGGAGGTAAAAGAGGGAAATTATTTAATTTTTAATATTTAGGTAATCTGAATGAATGAAATATCAGACTTTCTTGTACTTCTGCAACTTTTCTCTAAGTCCGAAATTATATAAAATGAGAAACAATTTAAAATTTACAAATGCATAGAGAAGATGAGTAGCTAGATAGATAATGGATGATAGATGATAGCTAGATAGTAAAATAGATAGATGATAGAAATAGGTATTTTCTGCTGAATTCCACTCATAAGTGGCTAGCTTTCTTATATTTGATAATCTTTCTTTGTGAAGTAATGTTTCATATTTATTTGCACAACCTCTGCATGCCCATATTGTATGTAATTTCTTCATAGTTGCATCCCTTTCTTCTGCTTCTAAGAGTGTTGTTGGAAGGTTGGGATGACTCAGAGGATGTAGTAGGGTTAGCCAAGTCTCCATTCCCTACTGCCTATGCTCATATCTTTATTGCTTGTTTTTGTTTGTTTGTTTATTTGAGAATGGGGCAGGAGCATGTTTTCTGGCAATTTTGCCTTCCTCTTCTGAGGCTGGCAATCCATCAAGTGCATCCTATATGGAGACTGGTTTTGGAGACAGTGGGTCCCTCAGACCTGCATTCACCTGTGATCCTGAAAGCAGAAGAATCACATTCATCAAATGAATGTATGTACTTTTTCATATAGGAAAGACAACTTTAAAAGTTTGATAATGGCCAACATAACTCAGTCTAGGTGGTATAGGCTTCCTGATACCCTATTTCTTGGGATATAAATTTAGAAAGACTTATTGGAGGAAAAATTTTGGCAATATCTATCTCTAAATTTCCTATTATTAAAATAAAAATGGGGCGCCTGGGTGGCTCAGTCGGTTGGGCGTCCGACTTCAGCTCAGGTCACGATCTCGCGGTCCGTGAGTTCCAGCCCCTAGTCGGCTCTGGGCTGATGGCTCGGAGCCTGGAGCCTGCTTCCGATTCTGTGTCTCCCTCTCTCTCTGCCCCTCCCCCGTTCATGCTCTGTCTCTCTCTGTCTCAAAAATAAAAAATAAAAATAAAAAGTTAAAAAAAATATTCTTAAATTCAATCATTTATTATTAGAATTTCTTTATTAACATTTATTAAAATTTATTAAAAAGGTAAAATTATTTAACACATTGCCATTTTGTGAATAAAAACATTTGACCACAACCTAGGTTCCTACCAATAGATTAAAATAGATTCAAATATACTTGTCTATAGTCTCACATGAAATATATAGCCTTCAGGAAGATGAGGTAAATGTATTTTTTCTATCAATATGGAAATATGTGTGAATATATATATATATATATATATATATATATATATATACATATATATATGATTCCAGTGTAGTACTGAATTATATCACTTGTGAAATGAAATGTTCACTATATATATAATTTATTTATGTGTTAAACATAACAGAAACCCTATATTTTATACTAAATAGTAGCCTAAATCAGAAAATCATAAAATCTTTTCTCATAATAAAAATTTTTAGGCCACTGCAATTTTTTTTCATAATTCTAGGTTAATATGTATTAATAGTTTATACTTTTATTTCTTATAGCTTATACTTTAAGTTTCTTATAGTTTATACTTTTCTTAAGGTAGTGACAGCACTACCTTAAGAAAAGATATGATCTGGGGCGCCTGGGTGGCGCAGTCGGTTAAGCGTCCGACTTCAGCCAGGTCACGATCTCGCGGTCCGTGAGTTCGAGCCCCGCGTCGGGCTCTGGGCTGATGGCTCAGAGCCTGGAGCCTGCTTCCCATTCTGTGTCTCCCTCTCTCTCTGCCCCTCCCCCGTTCATGCTCTGTCTCTCTCTGTCCCAAAAATAAATAAATGTTGAAAAAAAAAAATTTAAAAAAAAAAAAAAAAAAGAAAAGATATGATCACACTCATATTTTATTCTGAAAATATAGCTGATAAATATTGGTATTCAGAGAATTGACTGGTATATACCAGAAGAAAATAATATTGCCTAATACCTGTCTTTGACTGTAATTTTTTTTTTAATTTCTCAGCCTATACCTTGATATTCTGAAATTATTTCTGTTTGATTGAGATGCTTCTACATCTCTTCTAGTAATCTGCAGTTAAAAAAAAACAAAAGTTTTTGAATTTACCAGTTAGTAAAAGACTTATGGAAAGACCTAGAAATGAAACTGGAGGATGTTTTACATTTGAAAAATCAAGATTCAAATAGAATTCAGTGATTGAATGTGTAATGTCTATGATTGTGTTCCCTAAGTATGTATACATCAGAAAATAATCTATTTTTCAAATTATCTTAAAGCTGTGATGAAATTTACCTTTTACACTTTAATTTTTAAATCATTGGCAAATTGAATTTTTATTAAAAGACACCCTAGTAAATCAATTACACACATAAGATTGTAATTAAATGTATATTATAGCAAGAAAAGTGAAAGAGAATAAATATGTATGTTTCCCTCAAGTTGTGTTAGAGAAAGATCATGTCCTTCTCTCCTACTAGCTTATTGGAAAATTGGGTATGAGAGGTGAGAGAAGAGCTCTAGACAAGATTCGTTTCATGTGCTAAGGAAACTATTTCGTAGAAATATTTAGTTCTGTTGTTTGAGATGGGTCTTTGAGCCCTTTGCTGCCATTATCCTTTATATGACCAAATATGTCTAAGTTTGAAAAAAACATAGCTTTGGGGGATGCCTGCGTCCAACTTCAGCTCAGGTAATGATCTTGTGGTCAGCGAGTTTAAGCCCCGCATTGGGCTCTGTGCTGACAGCTCAGAGCCTGGAGCCTGTGTCAGATTCTGTGTCTCTCTCTCTTTCTGCCCCTCCCCCACTCACACTCTGTGTCTCTCTCTCTCTCTCAAAATGAAGAAACGTTAGAAAACAATTAAAAAAAAAGAGAAAATATAGCATTTTGAGAGATACTTTAAACATTAAATAAACAACAGAAATCAACTATTAATGCTCCAATGCTCCTTGCTCCAATACATGTTATTTTGTTATTAAATATTTTATCTCATTTTGTAATTGTAGAAAAGCCAGGATGAAAGGTGTTCATGTTGGAAATATGTTTACTTATAATAATTATAGTTCAGAAGTGGTAAAATATGGAATTAGCCTTAGGTTGAAAATGATCTGTAATATATATGAAAAAAATACCAAATACATTTGCTTAAAATGAATTTCTTAAACTTTTATATATTTAGTTTGTTTAATTAGAAATGTCATGGGTGTTGGGGAGATAGTGGATAAAAACAGGTTTCATGTAAGATTTGAAAAGATGAGAATTTCCATTCAGCTAAACTAGAAAATATAATTTTGTTTGACTATTAGGTAATAGGACTGAAAGAAAATGATTTGAGCTTTGAGGTTTTACCAAAGAAGGCTAAATGTTTGAGGAATGTATTCAAAGGATTTGCTAACTTACAGAAAAAAATGATTAGCTGTGCTAAAAGGAGATAAGAGGTATTTAATATTTCCTGTAATATATAATAGAAAATTTTGAAATATAAGCAAAATAACTAAAATATTCTGAGGGATAGAATGTAGGTCATTTATTAGTCATTTTCTTTTTCACTTACAGGTTACTTGGAAGTGAGTGATTGGAAAAGATCAATTGCAATTAAAGTACAAACCTTTATCAAGGAAAGTTTTAAGACAACGTCCCTAAGAATGAATGTTGAAAATATTGAAAATGGAAAAAATGGCAGGGTTTGATATACCTGAACAATGATAGAAAAGGTGATTTAAAAATACTAGGTTTTTAGTGCAAGTGAACAAGGCACAAAGGTAGTGATGCTTACATACAACAAAGGGATGTGATGAGAAGCAGGTTGTAATGGAACATAGTTAATAAAAAGAAGAGACAACTTAGTGTCATGATTAAACAAGCAGGCTCTGAAGCATCTGCCTGTGTTCTCACACTGCCTCCTCCATTTATTACACAAGTAAGTCCATGGAAGAATTATTTACAACTCTATGCCTCACTTTCCCCATCTATCAAATGGAAAAAAGAATATCTTCTTCTACAGGATTTTGAGGATTAAATGAATTATGTTAAAGGTCCCTTGAACATATTAACATTCAGTAAACATTATTTATAAATAATAAACAATGTTTACTGAATGTTAATATGTTCATATGTTTATATGCCTTAATATTAAAGGCAATACTTTTGGTTATGAATTGAATACCAAAGTACCAGATAACAGAATATTAGGAAACAGGACTCCATCGTGCATATATAAATGCTTTATAATCTTTAGGTTATGTATGTAAAATGTCCTTTTCTCTTTTCCTTTTCTTTTTTATATTTTTAAGTTTATTTATTTATTTTGAGGGAGAAAGAGACAGTGCAAGTGGGGAAGGGGCAGAGAGACAGGGAGAGATAGAATCCCAAGCAGGCTCTGCATCACTAGGGCAGAGCCAGATGTGGGGCTCAAACTCACGAACTGCAAGATCATGACCTGAGCCTGTTGGATGCTTTAACTGAGCCACCCACGTGCCCCTAAAATGTGTAGTTTTCTTCAGTGTGAGTCTATCATTCTGACATCAGATACCCACAAAATCTGTAGTTCTAAAAACTTACAATTGTGCCTAGTAGATTGAATAAATATATATTTTGAAATGTCTCGTGGAAACATTATTATGTCATACAATTGACATGGATTGGTTCTGAAGAAATCATAACAGAGACTACAAAATTGACTTATAGCTAGAGATTATTAATACAGAAATATAATGGAACAAGTGAAATAAATTAAAAATATACAGCGGAAAAAAATTTAGGTGGACTACCAGAGAGGTTTCCCACACACACACATACACAAAAATGTTTAATCATAAATTACGTTAGTAGATACTATAGGTTGAATTGGGTCTCTCCACCACCACTAGCAATTCATACGTTAAACTTGTGCCACCAGTAACTCAGTATGCGATTGTGTTTGAAAATAGGATCCTCAAAATGTACTTAGTTGAAAGGAGGTCATTAGGGTGGACCCTCATCCAGTGACTAATGTCCTGATAAAAGAGGACATTTCGACACAGAGAAACACAACAGAGAATCCCATGTGGAGAAGGCAGAGATTGACATAATGCTTCTACATACTAAGAGAAGCCAAAGAATTGCCAGCAAAGCATCAGAATTTAGGTGAAAAGCCTAGAACAGATTCTCTCCCACAGCCCTCCAGAGGAACCAACACTGCCAAGAATAGATCCTTCAGAACTGTGAGACATTTTTTATTGTTTAAGCCACCCAGTTTGTGCTGTTTTGTTTGGTAGCCCTAGCAAATCCATATCTTAGGTATTAAGGAAACATCAAGTCTTCAATAGTTATAGAAAAAATAGAATTATTTTGCTTAGATAATCTAATGTACTAGATAATTACTATTATTTGTTTATTCCTGATACAATATTGATGATGTCAGGCCTTTTTGCAAAGTCTAATAGACTATGTTAAATGCTTTTAACATAGGAAGTAGCCCAAATAAGATCTATCCATATGTATACTTTACATTTTACGTGATTTTGCTAAAATTGATCTCATGGGCTTCATCATGTTAATGAACTACAGCTGATTATAAATGCTATGAAAACCGCATTTTATAAAAAATAGGCAATTTTAATTATGAATTGCAAGCACTGTTTTATTTGATTGACAGTACTGAAGAAGTTTCATTTAGTGGCTTGTATTAAAGGCATATCACATACTTTCTTTACCTCATAAATTACTTATATTTCTGGAGAAACCCTGTTTGCATAGCTACTCAGGCAACTTAGAGATACTGGCTCTTTTGAATTTTGGAAGGAAATTCACCTATGTGTTGCTTTGTCTTATAGAAAGTATTCAAAGAAGATTTTGAAAGATTTTCATGCAACTAGATAACTCAGGTTTTGCCAAAAAGCAGCAAAAAAATGACTTTTTCTCTTTAAGTGGCAGGAAAAATATTTTTTTTAGAATATGCTATGCCATCTTTATCTGGAAAAAGTTGACTTTGACTTTAACATTTAACTTTCTAGAACCGAGCAAAGAAATAGGATCATAATGATCTGAGATATTAGAGTTACTTCCTAATGGAATGAACCTATGATTTTTTTTTTTACTAGCTGAGTGTATAATTTTTCACTAGAAGTCTCAAAGGGGATATTGCTAAGAGCTCTAGCAATGTCTACTAGAGTAGGATGTCTAGCCATATATCTGATAGCATTATAAAAGGAAATATCATAGCATTTATTAATATACACTTGATCTAAAATAATAAATAATGCCTACTAGGAAAACTTTACTAATATTTAATGTGTGGATTAACTCTGAAGCCTTTAGTGGGTCTGTGCATCAGACACACCTCTATCTCATAAGCAGGCAAGGTTGTCTAAAGGAAGCACAGTAGATCGCTCAAAACACAAGAAGGGTACCAAAAGCATGCTTATATTTTATTCATGTTTAGAATGTGATGATATATTATAATTATTATGTACCAGGTTAATTGTGCACATACCTTGTCTAAAAAAAATAATTTCCTTAAAAAGAGTCTGTGAAGAAATACTACTCTGAAAGAAAATGCCAGTAATGCTAAGCAAATAAACAAACACTCCCCCCTGCAAGAAACAAAACATATTTTTCTGCAACTTGTATGTACTCCTCTCAGCAGTGGTATAACATAAAAACAGGAATAAATTTAACTACATCTGAATGAAAATCATCTAAAAAAAGAAAGGATCAAGATGATGATTTAAAGTGTGAATTTGTGTCTACTAACAATAAATATAAGCACCTTGCATTGTTCATTGAAATATTGTCTGATAATAATACAAAGCCTTTACAAAATAACATGTATTTTTTTAAGAAAAGCATGCAAAAAACTGGGCAACCATTAGAAATTCAGTTTTGTAAAGATAAAACATCATCGAAAGTAATGGTCCAATTTAATATTGAAACTGTGAGTGACCCTGAGTTCAAATCCATACAGTGGACAATGTCACTGTGTTTTCTTAGAAGTGTAAAATAGCCTACCATGCTTCTGTGTACTTTCTGTGCTGCCCATGGTATTTTGACACACTTTTTTTTTTTTTTTTTTAATTTTTTTTTTCCAACGTTTATTTATTTTTGGGACAGAGAGAGACAGAGCATGAACGGGGGCGGGGCAGAGAGAGAGGGAGACACAGAATCGGAAACAGGCTCCAGGCTCTGAGCCATCAGCCCAGAGCCTGACGCGGGGCTCGAACTCACGGACCGCGAGATCGTGACCTGGCTGAAGTCAGACGCTTAACCGACTGCGCCACCCAGGCGCCCCTTGACACACTTTTAAACACGTTAGTTCTGCATTATCAAGCTCTTAAATCTCTGTCATGGTACAAAAAGGTATTAGTGATAACTATGTCACTGAGTATATACTATATAACAATTCTTTAGTGCATGTATTTGAACTCTGATACCAGCAACGCAACAATGAAACAAAAAATATTGACTTAAATGACCGTATTTTTCCTGTTATACCAGGTCACCTCTCAGCAACATAGGGCTCTTCTGAAGGCAATATGAGAAGCCACAAGCAAGAAGAACCGATGATTAGAACACTTAACCAGTAGCAACTTACTAACAAAAGCTAAATTTAAAGCAAGTGAGTGCCAAGTTCCCCTTCTACCTAAAGTTTAATGATAGTATGGAACAGAGATAGTACCTCTTCATGATACTTGTTAGTGAACTAAGAAGATAATTTGTCGGGGCACCTGGCTGGCTCAGTCGGGGGAGCATGTGACTCTTGATCTCAGGGTTGTGAGTTCGACCCCCATGTGGGATGTAGAGATTACTTAGATAAATAAAAACTCAAACATAAAATAATAGAAAGCCTTTTACATTTAGAAATATTTGACAAGATCTCGTGGCAAAATAACAACTTTCTGAACCACCTGCTTACCATATTGTTGTGTAAGTAGATAAGGACCACATAAGGGGAGTTCAGTGGATTACAGTAATAATAGTGCCATTTTTAAGGCACTTTCTCCAACACTCTGAGATATCTACCATGAAAATAATAAACCTTACTGGTATTTCATGTGCAGATTGACTCTGGAGTCCTCAGTAAATCCTCCTATCAGATAGGTGGGTATCACGTTGCAAAACAAGATTTTCTAAACAAGGCAGGACACACAAAATGTAAAAAAAAAAAAAAAAAAAAAAGGTACCAAAAGCATCCTCAAATCCTTACATCAATGTCAAGAAGTAAACTTGCATTGTTCTATTCCAAACACATGCAAATAAAATGATGATGTAGCTCATATACTCAAGGTTATGAAGCTCATAAATAGTAGACTCAGGACTCAAAGCCATGGTCTTACACCAGTCTAAGACACTATCATGCCACTGTTCCTATCCTGGCATTTTAACGGCTCCTTGTTTTCTCAGAAGACTTTTCACTGACTTTCATTGAATAAATTATATATAAGGTGTCATAAATATTTTAATTGCTTTATGTACAATAAGATAATATCAGATACAAACACTTACATTCAAATACATTCTTAGCACAGTCTGTTTCTTCTCTTACTACCCATAGGAAGATGCTAATAAGACATGCCAAACTTGTGATGTAAAAGGATAAAAAAGTGTTTCACACTATTTTGATGATCCATAGACATAATTCCAGATATGTATACACAGCCTAGGCCTGTAGATGTAACTGATTAGGGGATTATATTAGCCAGTCAGTCAAAAAATCAGTCACATTAGTATTCAGGAAGAGAAAACTTTGTATTTTCACAGAAATAGAATGCTTGCTTAGGCCCTCTTTACTCTAGGTCTCTATTTGAGTCACTTTTTGGAGTCTGTCTTATGGTCAAAAACAACTCTTTAAAGGTCTTCATTGACTTTATGAAACTAAATTGATAAAATTTACTTAAACTTTAACACTCTTGACATAGTTCCAATTTTAGATTCCCTAGCTATTCCATAAATTTATTTCCCTTCTTCTAATCTCAAACCCCAGAAAGTATGAGTAGTAATTTTCCTCTATTATGCAGAAATGTTTTCCAAAAAAAAAATAATGATGCTTTATTCTATTTACATGTATAATTCTCTACTTTCATCAATTAGCCTTAAACCCTTTGAGACTAGGGAATCTGTTGTATTTTTTGGTGACAACATGAAACATAGTAATAATGAAATAAATATGTGCTAAACTAATTGAGAAAATAATAAAATGCCTTTAGAATTTAATGCTGTTGTTCACATCTCTTCATAATTCTGTCCTTCATTTATCCTATGCCACCCCATTCTTTTGGCTCAATAGCTGGCATATCTATTATTCCTTTCTTTTAAAATTTCTGATTTTCTCCTCCATATTGTGTAGACTCTTCCCCTTAATATTTCTATCCCTATTTATTTACATGGACTGATCTACAATTTATACTAAGTACCTCCTCTCTCTGACTGTGTCTCTATAGTAATTCACAATTGTTTTTACAGCCTTTTGAGAATTAACATTGAAAATAGCTAGCTTTTATTTCTTCTTATTTGTGTGATAGGAGACTAGGTTATTCTAAGCCTTTCACCTGGAAAAACAGCTGCATAAGCATACACAACACAAAAAATTATTTGAAAAAATAAAGTAATGAAAAATAGAGAGGGAAAATTCAAAACAAACAAACAAAATTAAAACAAGACCTAAACAAAAAGGAGACACAGCCAGGCCAAATTAAAAAGTGATAACTAGAAACAAGAGTAAAACCTGGAAAGTTGGAAAACAAAAGCCACTGCTACACAAGATAGTTCTTTGACACTTGAATTGTATTTCCACGGTTTTATGAGGGCTAGAAGACAGATTAAGAACCTTAGAAGAGTTTCCCCCCATGCCCATTGACACAAACCTCATAGATGTAAGACCATCAAGTGAACAGATCCTCAGACTTAATCTATGTTGTTCTGTGAGGGGTTAGGGGAAAATAGAGGGCATTGACTTGAACCTGAACAAAGAAAAAGAGAAGAAGTAAAGGAAAAGAATAACAATAAGAAAAGGCTGAAAAGTTTCAGCCACAGAAGACAAATTCAAGTTAGAAAAACAAAACAAAAACAAACCAAAAAACTCTCTGGGACATTCATTTAGAACAAACGTGAATAAAATCAAATAACAAAATCTCTCCTATTCAAAATCATTTAAGTTATGTTAAAAAGAAAAGAAAAAAGAAAAGAAGAGAAGAGAAAAGAGAAAAGAAGAGAAAAGAGAAAAGAAAAAAAAGAAAATAAAAGAAGAGAAAAGAAAAGAAAAACAAAGAGAAAAGAGAAAAGAAAAGAAAAGAAGAGAAAAGAATATGCTAGAAATATCCCCCTAGAGTAGTAGACAAAAAATGCTGGTAGAAGTGTGTAGTAATACCCTTGCCTTGGTAGGTGCAATGTGACTTTCCCTACAGTTCATGCAGTCAGTACAGAAGAAAATGATATTAGGATGAATTCTGAAAAACATCCTGCATTACTATTGTTGGAGAGAAATAGGTTGAGAGAGCATTGAGGTACTTCTGGATGAGAAGAAAACGGCTTCAAATGCGGATGCTTTTCTGTACTAACTCATGTCTTATGGGGTACAAGAAAACCTAGTCATGTCAGGATTCTAATTTTCCTGGCTGGAAAGAAATCTAGAGGGGAAAAAAAGTTAAATAAGGACTCTGGAAGTGAACAAGGATGTATAAGAATAGGCTGACTAAAAATAGCAAGATTCTCTGAAGATGAGCAGGACAAACTAAAGATAGAATAAATAAGCAGAGGTTCCAGGAGGATTCTAGTGCCCTGACTATAATCAAAACATATTTTTCTCTTGTGACAAGCCTTAAGGATAATATAAAAAGTTGATCTTTCCAGACGTAGCATATGTCCAAGAATACATATATGTATACTCTTAGTAAGTCATAGCTAAATCACATTAAATAAACAAAAAATAATTTCCACAAAACCAAAATATATCTGAGTTGAAAAGAAGCAGGTGGAGAGAAAGTGAACAAATAAAACTAATTCACCCTTCAGAAACCAAACCCTGTATTCTCAATTGTAAGTGTCAAAAGTTACCCACTATTGCAGTAGTAATGCTTCTGAAAAGATAAAGTAGATTTTATGTTTTTTTTTTTATTTATGTAAACTCTAGCCCAACATAAGGCTTGCACTCATGACCCTGAGATCAAGAGTTGCATGTTTTATGGACTGAGCCAGCAAGGTGTCCCTAGATGAATTAATTTTTAACAAAACGGCATCAACACACATTTATAACTATCATAATTATTTTTATATTTTAGGAAACATAATTAAAATTAAAATGTGATGTCAGTTTTCACCTAACCTGCTGAAAATAAGTTATATTTTAATGATGTTAATTTCTTTAAAGTGTAATAGATTTATTTCATTATAAAATTTCTTATATTATTAATATAGTTCTATATTAACATAAGTTAATTTAAAATATTCTGTTTGTATAGTGTGCTTTCACCTTATTTTGGTATGGAAGTTAATCTGGTATCAGTTTTTAGTGGACGTTTTGACAATACTTACTGGACTTTTAATATACATTATTTATTAATTTTATGCACATTAATTTTAATATGCATAGAAGATGTTCTGATTCAGAGATGGATTTATTATTAATTACTTCACAGTAAATAAGAATGTTGATTCCCCTTGCCCTATAACACAAAAAGAGCCATGCCAAATATCCTATATGAGTTGTCTAGTATTCCATAGGTGACTGTTGAGGGAAAATAATTTTTCTTTGCTTATACAGGGAAAGTCAATGGGTCTCTTGGAAACATCAGTAGTCTGAGTAATGTTTTGGTGTGTAAATAAAATCTCTGCAGGACCAGATACCCCAGTTCTCCTTCAGATCTAGAGAGATCTCCAAGCTCTGAGACTTCGTCCTTTTTGACATGTGAACACCTAGGGGACTACCTCTCTGGGGTCCCTAGCCCCAAGGGGTTATTTTTGAGACCTAGTGTGAGCTATAACCACCTGGGATTCTTGGCGAGGTAAGGGATTTTATTATCCACCAAATCATCAGAATAATTAAGTAGGCAAATGGCAAGAAATACAATTCTCATGCTACATGGAGAGTCTCAGACAAGCAGGACTTTTACAGGAGCACTGAGAAATCCAGGAAAGTTTCATTTCTTCATGCTAGGGATCTAAAAATTCAATAATCTTTCAACCAAGGACTGCTTAAAAAAAACATACTATTGATATACTTACAGGTACTTCAAAATATCTAGAAATATGTCATCATGCAATCAGTAATAATCACAAAAGTAGAATTATAATTTTCAAAATATGGAAAAGATAAATCTATTCTTCTACATATGGCAGCTTTATTACTAAGTTCTAGTCTTGAATATTGACACTAATTTTATTATCCTCTAAGATGGTAACAAATTTTCAGGCTCCAAAAACACCCACTCCTTCTCACCTGAAAGGAATTATTCATTCTCATAAACTATGTATCCTTTTTTGTTTTTATTTTTAAAGCGTACCTATATGTGTGAGTTGATTTAGCCTCACTCTTGATTTCTGATATTGTGATGCTTTCTGATTTTTTTCATAAATGCACATTCTTCACACATACACATTCAGTCTTGAATTTTAAAATATAACTAATAAGAGAACTGAACGGCTTTATCATCTTATCTCTTTAATCTTGTTCAATAACATTTTTCACCCTTTCTAAGAGCACGCCTCTTTTATTCGATATCTTCAAAACTCAAATTAGTAAGAGAAAACTTTGATGTTAGCTTTCTTTTGACAGAAGATCACTGAGCATGACCTTGTCTGTATACTTCCCACTGCATGCTGAAACACCATTCATTTGCATTTTATTGTTATGTGACCAAAACAAGTTTTTTTGCAAGGATAAAAGCCAGAGGGTAGCATCGATCTTTTATTCAGCCCAGCTTTTTTGTTGTTTGCTATTGTATCAGTAATAACGTTTAGTCCAGAAATGTCCATTTAGCTCCTCCATTTCCCTGCTATAATTTGAGAGTCCTTTGCTGAGATTTGCATTCAGTGAAACCATGTTCGATTGAGAGAAGATTCACAACAGGTGCTCTAAGGTGGTTGTCTGTTGGTGTCAACATCTTGTTTATCTCAGTTTTGGACTCAGCAACCTTTGCTCTTCAGAACGTGCCACGTATTTTGTTTGTTAATATTTCAGTTAATTTTGACTGTGTTCTTGATACAGAAAAGGTTAAGTTGTGTTACTTTTCTCAGTCAGCGTGCTTTCCTCAATTTTAGCGATAAATACTTGGCTAAGCTTAAACTGCAAACTTTTTTCTCGAGCAGCATCTCTGGTCTCAAGTCAGATCAGCTTCTTTGAGCTTGTTTATTCCATGACTCAAGGCTCAGTTTAAATGTGGAAAGGCCTAGTTTGGAAATCCCCTCTTTCATTTTTCTGAAATTCCTCTAATCTTTTCAACGGTCATAGTTTTATGTGCCTCCTTCTTCTGGTTTTCCAGGCCGGGAAAAGCTGGACTTCTCCGCGCGTACTCTGCAGGTATGGTAGACACCACACAGCCAGTTCCTGGTTGCATTTAAAACCCACGGAGACGCGCAGGGATGTGTTTACTTCCAGTCTCTCCAATGCGTGTGAGTGCATCCTGCATCAGAGTCTTTGTGCTTCTGTGCCCACTCTAGTACCAATGTATGATCTGCATATTTTTCTGTTGACTCTTGTTTTACAGTAAATCCCATACCAGTTGGTTTTTAGCACCTCATACCGGAAATCAGAATCAATCCTTGTTCTTAAGAAACTGAGAATATCGATTTTTTTTCCATGAACAAATGTATTTTGAAATATTTTCATAGGTTTTTAAAAAAAATTTTCTGAATTATTTTGTTGTCCTCAAAAGTATGTGATGATTGCTTGTAGCTAAGAATGATTACAGCAACCTTTTTAATATGGCTGAAAGAGTATTTTCTACCCTGAATAACAATATAGTATTTGGTCAAATATTTATACATCTATAAGGAAGCACAGATCTAAGTCTTATATTAGAATAACTTCCTTTTTTGAAGAGGTTATCAACCTTTTATATATTCCTTTTCTTCATGTATAACATGGGAGTAAATTTCTAATTGATTCTTATTAAATGAAATGATACATACAGAAATTATAAAGCTTCTGAAATAAATATTTAAAAAATAAATATTATTCTTTATGCTAGTTATTACTATTCACTTTCAGGGACATAATAATAATATATATATATTCCTATAGTTAGGAATTGTGGCAGGCTTAAAAATAATTTTGAGGAGAAGAAAGTATAGAGTTTCAAATATTAGGAGGTGTGACAGTTGTAAAATTTGGGGAAAACTAGGATAATTTTAAAAATTATCTGTGATTCACTATGAGTGGAAATTTCCATATAATTGGGAATAAAAGAAAATTAAATGTTTTTGAGGTAATAATAAAACACATTCTGAGGAGATCATATATCATATATCATATATCATATATCATATATCATATATCATATAACAAAACAAATAAAACAAATCCTGTTGAATTTAAGTAGTCCACATGTGAGAAATAAGGGAGATATTTATTAATGTCCATGTACTTGTATATTTTTCTGTTTACTTTTATGTATAGCATGCAGTGTCAAGAATCAAAATATTATTGCTTTGAAATAGTATATGGGTAGATAGGGGCAATCCAGATATAGGGGAATTATTTAAGACTATTTCCTAACCTTTGATAGATTAATATTAGAGATAATGGTTGTTGATGTCTTTTGTTTGTATATTCGTTTTTGGAAGTGGGTAGGCTGGTGTGATAGAGATAGAGTTAATGGAAAAAGTCCTGAAGAATTTACATAATTTAAGAACTTTTCTATTTTCATAAGCATTTTGTTCATTACCTGTCTCTCTGATCCTCAGTAGTCAAACCTTTCTACTTGACAGTTGTGTGTTGGAAGACAAAAGCAGATGTGCTCTCCTCTAATAGAATCATTTTCTTAAAAACAAACAAAAGAGCAAGATATACTTTCCCATCCGTCTACTAAATTTAAAATTCATTCTAAGTATTGCAGATTTTACAATGATTTCTTTCAAAAATGAAGATAAGGACAGGATTGTGTGTAACAATCATTACTAGAATCTTTAGCTAATGGCTTTGTATGAATTCAGGGACAAAGAAGTATCACATTCTAAATACAGGGAAAATAATTTATCTCTATTGTCAGAGGTCCCTTAAGTGATAAAAGGACCCTCCTGATGATAAAATGAAGCGTTTCAATGGAATGAGTTTAAGGGTCCTTTTAACCTACAGGTTCTAGTATCTTTCTGGCCCTAAATATAAGTCATCACTAGTCACCAGCACCAGCCACAGTGTCTGACATACAGTTATTTCTCAATAAATAGTTATTAAAATAATGCTAATCAAATGCATACATATGTGCTTTTTATGTATCAGATTAAAAATATGAAGGGGAGAAAGATGTGAAGATCTCATTTAGAAACAATACTTTTCAAATAAGATAGAGTCCAGTCTAATCAGAATATGCTATAATTAATTTAGAAGGGGGGAAAAAAACCCAAAAATATGAAAATAGAAACCTGTAAAAGATTTCACGGGTTCTCTCTAAATCAATGATCTCCATAGTATTTCATTTTTAATGGATACTTCCACAAATCCTGATTGCTTACAGCACACAGAACTCCCTATAACCACTGATTTCCAGAAAAATGCAACGAAGCTTCCCATTCTTGATCCTCCTGCCATACAGAATCCAGACTCCAGTATACCACTGCTCCAAGGTAGGCAAAATTGAGGTCGAGGTGTGGTTGGCTGAAGGTAATTGCTGTTTGATTTAAAAGCCTTTGTGGTATTCTCGAATTCATGAGTCAACAAGCCTCTCTTCCCACCCCATCGTTAAACTAGGCACATCTCTCTCTGTTAAGAGATACTCCATTATTAGAGAAAAATATAAATATATATTTGAAGCCAGAAACTTTAAACAAGATGATAGGTGAAGCATTAGTGACAGCTTTTCCTTCTGAGTAAATGGTTCACTTGGTATCATTTGCTTACACATTTTTCACATGAACGGTTTTGCCAAATGAATAGTTTTTGCATTAATATACTGGGTTCACATTTGCAACCTGCCCTTTAACAAAATGCATTAACAGCAGGGCTTCAAAATGAATTGAGCTTGAGTCTGCAGTATCACCTCCCTGTTTTCTTCTAAACCCTTTTATAAGAGCAAAGTTATGAAATGTGGCAGCCATTAAAAATAATTTTATAGAGAAGAAAGGATAGAGTTTCAAAAAATAGGAAATGTGATGGTTGTAAAATTTGGAGAAAACTGGGATAATTATCCCAGAAAACTGGGATACTTAAAAATGTGTATCTATGATTCAGTATTAGTGGCATTTCTGTAAAATTAGGAATAAAAGAAAAAAAAAGAATAAAAGAAAATTAAATCGTTTTGAGATAATAAGGAAACATGTTCTGAGAAAATCTTACACGGACGAGAACACAGTACTTAAGACCTGTCTTACTTAGGTTTCAGGGAATGTTATTTTGAGTCTGTCTGTTTTTATTACAACTTTTAAGGAGCACAAAGAGAGAGAAAGAGATATTATATTCAGAGAAAAAAAACATAGTTGGTCAGCTAATATGAAGGGCCTAATATGATAGGGAATAGGCTTTTCTGAAAATCTTTTCATCTGTGGAGACCGCTATGACAGTTACAGTTGGACAGCAGAACAGCTTAGCAATCAACAAAAGGAAATATACAGAAATGTACATGATAATAATAATGCCATTATTAGAACAATTTTTGGTTTTATATTAGTCAAGCAACATTATCTGACATACACCATTACATGGTTATGTAATGACTTGTGTTTGAGAAGTGACTCTTGTATATATAATTTTACTCGTGTATTTCTTTGCAAACAGGCACTCATGACTTTTTTCCAAATTCCATTTATTTTATAGAAAAAGTAATACAAGTATTATTGGTATTATAATTCCAAGTTTGTGGTGTGTGTTTGTGTTTCGTGTGTGTGCACGTGCTCATACGTGTACAGATATCCATTGATATGGATGAACAGGCAAGGGTGGGTGAGTGTTACAACATGTCCTCTGACCTCTCAAGTGCATGTTCTCTCTATGCCAAAATGATGCAGGAAACAAAAGGGAATAAAATAAAATTCATGGTAATGTGTTTCAAAGAACGAGACAGAATATTTCCTTAAAGAACATGTGTCCTTGAAGAAGGACACCAAAAATACAAGAGAGTCTGTTTATACTCCATAAATCTCTCTATTAATCTGTAAAATGACTTCCAGTACAAGCAATGAGAAAATATATTGGTCAATTGTTATTATTACAAACCATCACTAATGTCAGTTCTTACAAAAAAACTCATGAGAATTATCTGAGTCTTAGAATGAGGTAAATCATGACTAAATTAAGTAATACAATAATTCATAATCATATTTATGGAGAGATTATCAAGTTTTAGTTTTGATAACATAATATCCCCATAATTTGCATTACTCACTGCTTTAGAAATTGCCTTTCTTAGAAAATAGAGTGAAGAAATCTAAACATAACTTTATATATATATATATATATATGTATATAATATATATTCAGCAAATGTCCTTTTTAAAAAATATATAATATCCTTTAATAGGAAGACCTATTTTTATTGGTAAAGGAGGGATGACATTCTCGTCCTATACTCCATACACTTCTCTTCTCTTTCTTGTACCTACACTTTTAAGTTGTTGCTTTTTAATTGAAGTATAGCTGACACACAATGATATATTAATTTCAATTGTACAACCTACTGATTCAACAAGTCTATACATTATACCGTACTCACCACAAGTGTAGCAACCATCTCTCATCACAAAATGATATTACAATACCATCAACCAAATTTCCTAGGCTTTGTTAACCTATATTTTAATAGGACCGTTTTTCTGTATGAGAGACATTATACCTTTACCTTTTATGTCAGAGTGATGCTCGTTCCCATATACTTAAACCAACTTATTAGTTTTCCAAAAGTTTCATTTGTCACAACAATAATTGTATATATTAATCAATGGACTGAATCACATATCTGTTTACTAAAACCGTGGTTGGCATAGACAGAGAAAAAAAACATTAAGAAGCTTCTTTTGCATATATTATGGATTTAAAAAACAGTACAGCTGAAAAGGCAGAGGAAGCAGAGAAAACAGAATAGTAATATAAATAGTTTCTCATTTATCAGTCTATACATACTAGCTTCTCTTCCCTAGAAAGATATTTTTTTTATATTTGATTGCAAGTAATATGTTTGTCAGGAGCATTTAAATATGCCTGTGTCTTACAGCAATGAGAAAGATGAAGACCATTAATTCAAGAGAAAGACCTTTGTTAAACATTTTGGAAAAGACTCTAAGAAAGTAATAGCAACCATAACAAATAGGAAATATCCAATACCACTAAATGAACTCACACAAGACATTCACATATCCGTCTCCTCCCTATTCATTAGCCTAATTACCATGTAATGGGCAAAGACAGAAGCAATGAAATTTTCTTTTTTTTTTTTTTTTTCTTTTTTTAATCTTTTGTATCTCCTGGAGAAACTGATGTAGACATTCGCACACAATGAATTGTCAATAAATACGATAGAATTCAACAGAAATTAAATTATGTTGGCTTTGTAGGTTATATGCATCTTACTTTTATTCAAGCATTTATTTTTCAGAAACATGAAGATGAAGTGAAAACACTTAAAAATTTAGTCATAATGTGAAATAAGGATTACAAACTGTCAAACAGTCAAGCCAGGAAGATTCTTTGTTCGATGGTGGAAGTAAAGGGTGCTTTTTGAAAGCCCTTGACAATTATAAATGCCAAAGTAAATGTAATATAATTAAGTGTTCTATAATCCACCCAACTGTACCCAAATTATTATTATTACTTAATATGATTTTTTTAATGTGCGTGTCAAATAGCTATATCTGAACTGATTTATCTTAGCCTAATTGATTCATATGACAATTGAATTAATATAAACTAAATGAATAGAGTTGTACTGAATGAAATTGCACCTACACAATTATTGCTGCTAAAATAACTCATCTGTTTGGTGACTAAGTCTCAAACCTCACATTGTTAGATACAAAAAATAAATTTTCTGTATAATTTTTTCTTGGTTTATCACAAACATTTTGTCACAGTTGCTCATTAATTTCTCCCTGATGTATTCATGTGGCTTCTAGGGGACCTCATGTGTCTGGCTTTGCCTCTAACCCAGTGACTTCATTGTTAATCCCTTTTCATGGTTCCCTTACCAAATAGTGGGGTGTCTCAGATCTCAGAATTTGGCCCTTTTTCCTCTACCTCCACAGGTTCCCTGAGTGATCCCTCTTTGGCTATTCACCTATAGGTCTCATACACTCACATCTATGTGTTCATATTCCTTTCACATCCAGGCTAGCTTATCCAACCACCTGCCAAAACTGGAGTATGTGTGTGACGTCTACAACACAACATGTTCATCAGTGAACTTCGAATATACCCCCCAGATCTCTTCACCTGGAGTCCCTCATTTGATGGCAACAACAGCCTTCCAGTTGTTCAAGTCAAAAACAAAGCACAACAAAAAACAAACAAACAAACAAAAAGTAAAGGCATCTGTGATCATTCTTTTTCTCTCAGATACCAGAACATTACATCCAGTTCATCTGGAAATCCACAAGCTTTACTTCAAAGTACATCCAGTCTTCATCCCCTTCCCTTCCACAACTGCCATGACTCATTCTCCTCACTATGATCTTTCTCCAGTATTATTGTAGTCACTACACCAAGTCTTTCCACCCTTGTACTTAACTGTATTCTCAACATAGAAGAGTTTTATCTAACATAAATTAGGTTATGTCACCCTTTCATCTTAAAAAGTCTCCAATAGGTCACCAATTCAATCAAAGCCCAGAAAGCCTTAAGTTATTGTCTCTCTCTTCTCATAACCACCAACAAAAATCTACACCCACATCTCCTGACTTTATCTCTTCCTCCTGTCCCCTCACAGGCTTCCTTCACGCTCCTTGTATGTGCCAGGCATTTTCCCACCTTAGGGACTGTGCCCTGATTTTCTCTCTGCCTAAAATACATTCTCCCTGGAAACCACACAGCTGAAGACATCACCTTATTTCAAGTCTTTGTATAAATTCTTTCTCAGTGATGTTTGAGTTAAATAACATTTTTTAATTGCAGCCTTGAGAAAAGCATTTGTAATCCCCTTCACCCTTTTTTACCTTTATATTTTTATGATGCTTTATAATTTTAAAGCATACTAAATAAATGGATTATTTATTACATTTAATCTGTCTTGCCATGTGTCTCCCACTCAGAATGTAAACTATGTGAGTATAGAGATTTTTTTTTTCTTTTGTCCACTAATATATACAGGAGCTAAATCTGTCCTTAACGTATAATTGCTCAATAAATATTTATGGAGTGAATAAATAAGACCAACCCCCATAAGTGATGCAGAGAAACAAATTATATCAAGAAGCAAGTAGAATGTTATTTTTACATATTCAGTCTGTGTTTAGTTATGGCCATTATTCTCAAAAGAGAATTTTACACAAGGCATAGAGATATTTTTAGGTATGTAAAATGTGAGGAAAGAATCAAAACCATTTTTACTTTCTCATAATAATTTATTTAAATTCATTATTAAATAAATACATGGAATATTATAAATTCCATGAGTAGACTGCATCACTAACACAATTTAAAAGCACAGAGCATGATTTGTTTTCTAAAACAGATTTCAGAGGTTTCACCAAACATATGTTAAATAATCTTAATTTTCAAAGGAAGGTGCAGTATTCTGAATTTCCTTAAACATGCAGTTAAGCAATGTTAGCTGTATGTTAATGATGCATCTTCAGTATCGGTTGTCAGGGAATCATTCTTCCAAGTTGAGATTGAAAATGTACGCTGCTTCTTATCACAGCGAGCCTCTAACTTCACTGCAGGGATAGAATGTTATAACCTAGTAGAATTACCAGGCATATTTCATGTGAATGCTCAGTAAAGACCACACTTTGGTACCCAATAAAAGAAAAGAAAATGTTCCCTGGAGGCAGTCCAACATGCTGAGACTCACCTATTTTTTTTCCATATTAAACAGTACTGATGAGTTGGAAGAGATGAAATGCAAAATATATTCAAAGATCAAGCAAAAGGCAACTAATTAGGTGAGAGTAATTACATGACTACAGAAAATAATTGTATTTTGCTGAGTTAGTGTTGAATCAGTGAGGAGCTTTTTTTTTTATTTTATTTTTTTTTTTTCAACGTTTATTTATTTTTGGGACAGAGAGAGACAGAGCATGAACGGGGGAGGGGCAGAGAGAGAGGGAGACACAGAATCGGAAACAGGCTCCAGGCTCCGAGCCATCAGCCCAGAGCCCGACGCGGGGCTCGAACTCACGGACCGCGAGATCGTGACCTGGCTGAAGTCGGACGCTTAACCGACTGCGCCACCCAGGCGCCCCGAGAGGAGCTTTTTTTAAAAGTTGAATATCGGGGCGCCTGGGTGGCGCAGTCGGTTAAGCGTCCGACTTCAGCCAGGTCACGATCTCGCGGTCCGTGAGTTCGAGCCCCGCGTCGGGCTCTGGGCTGATGGCTCAGAGCCTGGAGCCTGTTTCCGATTCTGTGTCTCCCTCTCTCTCTCTGCCCCTCCCCCGTTCATGCTCTGTCTCTCTCTGTCCCAAAAATAAATAAACGTTGAAAAAAAAAATTTAAAAAAAAAAAAAAAAAAAAAAAATAAAAGTTGAATATCCATTATCATTTTTTAACATTTCCAACACATGAAATAGAGATAAGAACAACCAGATAATTAATTTTTTAAATTTTTCTATTTGAGACTTGCAATAATCATAATCATAATCATAATCATAATCATAATCATAATCATAAAAGTTTAAATTGATTCATGACATTGATATATTTTTGAATTGTTAGATTTTGTTTCTGACTGGGAATTTTACAAAACAGCTATCTTTGATTATAGACTTAAAGCTTCAAGGATCTTCTGTTTTTCAACAGTGTGTTATCTGGATTATAAATTCCTTAGCGCTAGGGTTTTTCTTCCCCTACTTACAATTGTGATGACAAATTTCACATGGATATTAGTATCTCTCACACACAATCATCAATGGTCCTATGAGAAATGCAGCTCCAGCAAGGGCGCTAATGTCGTTCTGAAAAGGTGGTTTCTTTCTCACCGATTTGGAAACCAAACCTAATGGAGTTTACAGAAAATAGCATTAAAACTACAGTAAATTTATGGTACAACATTTAAATACAAGGATTGAAGTAACATGCCCCAGTAAGTTAAAGCTTTTTCAGACACAGAAAGTTTTTGCAAGAATCACTTTCAATCATGTAATACAAAGGCCTCATAAGCTTGCTGACAAATAGGTAAAAAAAAGTTTTAGAAGTGTTTCCCTAATCTTTTTTTCTTCCCAATTGGGACTACACTTCTACTTTTCATTGTTTAGACAATTGAACAATAATAATCTCTGAATGTGACAAAATAAAAATGAGATGATTCTTACTTACAAAGAACAGTGTGTTGTTCTCCACAGAGCTAGATAAATATTTAAGTATATACCAGTGTTTAATTCACTTTTAGAAGGATATGGGATAAAGAAAAAAAAAGTTAGCAATAAAATAACACAGGGTCTTAACTATATATAATATAATGCTTTCTTAAAGACAATCTAAGTTCCCTTAAAAAAATAAGATGTCTTAACAATATTTACAGTAAAATGCCTAGAATACTTATTTTTTTTCCAGTGTTCTTGAGATATAATTGATGTATATCAATGTATCATTTTAGGGTGTACAGCTGATGATTTGATTTACATATAATGTGAAATCAATACCACAATAATTTTCGTTAACATCCATCATCCGATACAGATACATACACATATTTTTCCTTGTGGTGAGAATTCTTAGGATCTATTCCCTTAGTAACTTTCATATTTATCATACGGCAGAGTTAACTATCGTCATCATGATGTACATCACCTAACACATACTTAGAAGTGGAAGTTTGTACTTTTTGACCTTCTTCATCCAATTTCTTCTACCCTACCCCCATCTCTGGTAACCAAAAATATGATTTCTTCTGAGGTAAGTTTTTGTTTTTGACTTTGTTTGGTTTTAGATTTCACAACTAAGTGAGACTGTATAGTATTTGTCACTAATTCATTTCACTTTGCATAGTGCCCTCAAGGTGTCCATCAGTGTTGTTGCAAGTGGTAGGATTAACTCGTTTTTTTATGGCCAGATAATAGTCATGGCAAAACATTTAAGAGAGAAATGCCTTATGATGATTATTTTTGTGTATTTACTTGGTTAGGCTATAGTGTCCAGCTTTTGAGTCAAACAGTAATCAAGATGTTACTGTGGACCATACCAGTTGCTGTGGATTTTATAAATATGATTAGCATTTATAGTCAAGCCACTTTAAGTAAAGCTGATTACCTTCCATTACATGGATGGGGCTGACCTAATCAGTCAGAGGCCTTAAAAGAAAAGTCTGAAGTTTCATAGAGAAAAAAAATTTCTGCCTCATGACCTTAACATGGAAATCCTGGCTGAGTTTCCACCCTGGGGTCCTGCCCTACAGATTTCAAATTTGCCAAACTCTACTATTATGTGAGATAATTGCTTATACTAAATCATAATATAAGTATAATTAATCATAATATAAATATAAATATACATGTAGATTATAGAGATATACAAAGATAGACACTAATATACTGTTGATTCTATTTCCCTGGGGAACTCCAATAGCTACATATTTTATTTCACACTTATGAAATCTTATTTTGTTACAGTAGTGTAATTGAAATAAAATCGAGTAACATTATGCTTAACTTATAAATTAAATGCTATGTGAAATTATAAGAATCAAGACTGAACTAAAACTATGAAGTCATGTTAGAATTATCTGTTCTTAAATGCTGTTTGAAATTGAGTTAAATCATATTTTAAGAATCTATGTAACTCTTGGCCTTTCATATAAACCCTAATCACTTAAATCCAAACAGTAATTTGATCAGACTTTATGATTCATTCTCAGCTTTGCAAATTCATAACAACTTTATCTTGTTTGAAAAAAAAAACTTGAATATAAAATCTTATGTACTTGGAATAAACTTCATATTTTTTTTAAGATTTTATTTTATTTTGGGTTGCTCAGTCGGTTAAGCATCTGACTCTTGACTTTGGCTCAAGTCATGATCACGAGGTTTGTGAGACTGAGCCTTGCACTGAGCTCTGCACTAACAACGTGGTCCCTGCTTGGGATTCTCTCTCTCTCTCTCTCTCTCTCTCTCTCTCTCTCTCTGCCTCTCCCCTGTTCATTCTCTCCCTCTGTCTCTCTCAAAATAAATGGATAAATATTTTTAAAAAATATTTTAAGTGATCTCTATACCAATGTGGGGTTCAAAGTCACAAACCTGAGATCAAAAGTCACATGCTCTACTGACTGAGCCAACCAGACACCCTGAACTTCATAATTTTTTAACCAGTGTATAACCTAGAGAAAAATCATTCATTCAAACTGCTTTGTAGTCATTTACAAAAAATACATTAATTTGTTTTACATAATTATATATGGTTGTTTTATTGCTTATAAAGTTTTCCTTTCGACTGATGTGTTGATCAAAAAGAAACTATTGTCATTTTTGTTTTGGTCAAACTCAAAAGAATAACATAATGATATTTATTCATTATCATTAGATGATAATTTAACACACTGAAAAATATACTTTTCAGGAGATGTCATGGTGCGCATTTTTATAAACAGCAATGGAAAATGCTCTGTGATTTAGGTAAAATGATTCTAAGACCAATTTCTGTGACTGTGGGAGGGTGGAACTATTGTTCCCCACACCACCGAGCAATTCTGACATCAGCTAAGTGCCCTACAGTTTAACTTAAATTCTGATGCTATCTACCTAGAGACAGCATCAGATCCCACAGGTTAGTTCTACACAACCACACAACTCCCCATCCTAATTCAGTCCTACACAACTACCTATCCTAATTCAGATGCCAACCATAAGTCTAAGTTCTCAGCCCAGCTTCTGATCAACCAGCTTTAGGTCAGAGGTTCAACAACCCCTCCTCAGGATTGTTTAATTTGCTAGAGCTGCCCATAGAACTCAGAGAAATATTTTACCTACTAGCGTCCCAGTTTGTTATGAAAAGATAGAACTCAGGAACAGTCAGACAGCAGAGATGTGTATGGCAAAGTATGGGAAGAGTATGGAGCTTCCATGCCTTCTCCAAACGCTCCACCCTCCCCCAATTTCCACATGTTCACCAACCAGGAAGCTCTTCAAACCCCGTACTACTGGAATTTTTATGGAGGTTTCATTATATAAAAATGAACGATTCAATCACAGGCTACTAATAATTAATTTAGGCTCCACCCCCCTTCCCTTCTCCCCTCTCCCTTCTCCAAAGTTCAGGGTGTGGGACTGTAGTTCCAAATCTCCAATCACATGATAGTTTCTCCTGGCAACAAGTCCCCATCCTTAGGTGTGGTCCAAAAGTCACCTCATTAACATAAACTCGGGTGCAGTTGAAAGGGGTTTGTTGTAAATATTAAGATACTTTTATCACTCTTATTATTTAGGAAATTCCAAGTTGTTTTTGTTTTTTGTTTTTTTTTTTGAAACTGAATGCTTTATTCTCTTCTAAACCAACTTTTCTGCTGGGTCTTGAAATATTAAAGTGTCCTACAACGGGGGAGAAAAATGTAAGTCACGTGATAAAACGTATCTTTTGAGCTCCACAGAAATTCGTTCCAAAGAGATTTTTGAAAATAAGGCAACATTTAATTGCAGTCAGGGTAATATGTCTGTTCAGTTTCCTGGTGATTCAAATAGGAATAACAATCACATTAGATCCATCGACTTCACTGTCCAGTGTGTAGGCAAAGGACAAAAGGGGGTCTGAAGGCGGGAGTTCCAGTCTCTTACCCAAGTGGAACACCAGGAGGACACAGTGAGTTTATAGTAACAGTCCTCCACCAGGAGGAAGTGGGATCTTTCTCCACACATCACAGGGGAAGAGCCAGACACAGGACAGAGACTAATATATATTTATTATTATAAATCATAATATCACACATTCTAGGAATTATGAAATTAGAGGTCATCCAATAAAAGTACCAACAGGTCACAACATTTAGGGTAAATAAACCAAATTAAAATTTTATTAGATTTTATTTTTTAATATTTAAAGATATTCCATACACTTGCTAAAACTAGCACAAGGAAAATAAAATAAGACCTATCAATTTCTGACATGTGATTTTGATGTTTCCTTGACATTCATTACAAACAAGCAGCATATTATACTACAAATTGACATTTACCAGAAAAGTACAGATTGAGCATTTCCACTACTGAATTGTTTGTTTACACTTAATTTTTCAGTTGAAATATGCTGATTTATCTTTTAAAAACTTTTTTTTTCCTGGAGTATGTGAACTGCACATATTAAACCTCTTAAAATATGGATGTGAGCAATTTCACTCCATTAACATTTAAATATGAGCTGTGTATTGCAATTACAACAGTATCTAACTGAAATGAGAAAACTGTAGATTATCACTAAAAGAAGATGAAACATCAAATGTTATAGTACCAAATGAAGCTCAAAATATATTAATTTCATCACACTGTAATGCTAAATGATATCTGTATGTCCTAGAAAAACAAATAAATCCATCTACTTATAGAAATTAGTAATAAAAGTCAATTAGTAGCATGATAGCAATCAATCATCATAAACATGGCAATGATATTAGGTAGCAGTTAAACTGTATTGTAAATGGCTAATGTTCTCAAGATAATGCAAATAGAATAAAGGTATAAATTAACTGTCAAACTTTTGATTTGTGAAAACCTTTTAATATACCTGCAGTTAAACCCAGAAGTTTATTGGGCTTTGATTCTGTACACCCAGAAAGTATATTTCATAATCCTATAATTTTGATTTTGATAAACTACAAAACAATTATCATAATGAAAAGCAATGGACAGATCAAACAGATCACAGTGAAAGAGTTTTCTTTAAGGTGAAAATGAGTTTTCTTTTAGACATACTGAATTGGAAGAAATAGTGGAAAATAATTATTAGAGGTACTCTAAATAGTCAGATAGATGGAAGTCAAAATAGTGCCTTTTACATCGATAAAGCTTTTTGGAGAATGCCACATATATGTGTGAATAAGCGTGCTGCAAATATTTTATCTCACCCAGTCAAGAAAAAGTAGTAGAGTGATGATCCATTTCTATACTGATGATGAAAGAGATATCCCCAAAGGAAAGAAAACAGCTGACCTAGTATAATCCTGTTGATAATTGGATCACACAGTAAACAAAGTAATAATATTTGTTGAGCAGAAATTTTTATCTATGGAAATCTCAGAGCATGATGCACATGGTTTAGTATTACTTAACAGAATACAAACCACAATCTGTGAATTTATGACACATGACACTCTGAAAAATGTGATGCAATCATTATAATGTTCTTGTTTTAAAATAGAGATATTTGATATCACCTAAATGATCTCCACCATATAAGGTGGCACACAAACTTTACTTAGAATCCATAACTATTACTCTGGGACAGAGATCACTTATCTCACGTGGGAAAGAAGTACATAAAGATCCAGACAGGATCCCCAGAACTCTCTCTACTTCACCTATGCTACTTTGTTGCTGGTATCCTTGCAATTTATAGTAAAGCTTGACACTGGCAAGATCTTTGATTTAGTTTGACAGTTTGATTCGTTGTGGTAGCTCAAATGTGTACCAACAGCAGGACTGTCTTTCAGCCAGAATGTAGCTGCCTACCCATCTTTGGTATAAAGTGGCAAAAGTTTTGAGATAAATTATAGGAAATAAATATTACCAAAGGATTTTGGAGAAAATAGAATTAGATCCAAGAGAACTATCTAAATGAATGATAGGGAGTCCATGGAGGAAGAAACATTCAAAAATATTCTAATGTTTATTTATTCTTGAGAGAGAGAGAGAGAGAGCATGGGAGGGGCAGAGAGAGGGAGACACAGAATCTGAAGCAGGCTCCAGGCTCCGAGCTATCAGCACAGACCCAGATGAGGGGCTCAAACTCACGAACTGTGCGATCACGACCTGAGTGGAAGTTGGACGCTTAACTGACTGAGACATCCAGGCGCCCAAGTTGTTCATTCTTTTTTTTTTAAATTATGTATCAATGTATGACCTGCTTGTGCATTTTTGTTTACCTGGAGAGATGCCCAATTTTCATACAAAATAACTCAAAGTTTTTGATTACCTACTTATACAGACACACACACACACACACACACACACACATATATACAATACACACTTTTGATTACACACATATATACACACACAGATATATACAATAGATATTTCTATATATGTAGTTGGAGGCCTAGCTAAGTCAGATAACTACTGAATTCTAAGGACATCCAGTTAAAGAACTCAAAACACTTTAAAAAGAAATGCTAACAGAAGTCTGGTGAATAATTAAGTCATGATCTCTCAGAATTGATAACATAAGTACATGTCACTAATTTCACATATTACTTAAGAAAAAGGATTTTTTAAGTCCCTAATATCAATTAATCTTAGTTTGGGAAATAAAAATATCCATTCTTCATTTTATTACTATTGACATACTTATGATCTAAGTCTGTTATGTAGTCAGATACCTGTAATTTTAAACTGGTCATGGCTTAGCTATATTCCATACTCTTCAGGAAATAGAGTAAAGATTAAGTGAGGTTTCCAAATCTCCCTCTAATCGAAAAGCTGGAGAACCTTGGTATTGTATTTACAATGCATTTATATTATACATACACATATACATACTCACACACACAAATATATTGAAGAAAGAATTCTGGAAACTTATTGCATAAAGAATAAAAAATTTCCTTGTCATATTAAATTATCTTTTAGCTTAAATCTATGATAAAGCAAATGTTTAAAAAAAGGTTCTTCAATACTGCATTCTTTTAAGTTTCTCTAAAATACTATAAAAGCAAACGATCTTTACAAGACTATCAAAAATCTTAAAATAGGAAATGTGTTTTTTCAGTGGTTACATGACTTTCCATTATTTTTAACCTAAAAAATTAATGAGTATAATAACAAAACAAGAATTGTACTTTATGTGGATATTTTAAATATAGATATTTGCTGGCATGAAAAAAAAGTATTCTCTCGATATCTTTAAGACATAATTTTTGTTTTAATATTGTTTTGTTTCACTCCATGTAACATACAATATTCATTATCAGGCTTAATGGGAAGAAAAATGAAAATTTAAAGTTCTATATTTGATTTTGTTGACAGCTGATTTAATGTCTGTACAAAGCAAATTGACTTTATTTAAGATATGCCTTAAAATATATGCGAGAATATCACTGTTTTGCTATTCTTTTAAAATATGAAAATAGTTGTCATGCTTTTAAGATTAAAAAAGATGAATGCAGTTTTATATAATACTCATTGGTGACCATAAATGTTCTTATTGCTATTTGACAATATATGGTCAAATAGCTTGTATATCTATTTGATCTAAGTGTAAAACAGAGTTGTTTTAAATTTTTTTCCAGTTATTTTCTATTTTCATCACTCATTGTTTATTGTATTTTACTGTAATAGGATAATATTTTTGAAAGTTTTCTTTTTAGTCTAAATATGAAACCTTGTCCTACTTTATTTTTTCATTCTCTTACCTTCTATAATTTTCTAATATAAATAAAAGTATCTTACTAGTTTTGTTATTATTTGTATTAATCCCCAGCATTGTGGAAATGTGTAGAATTCAGTCATTTCTTTGTCAGAACATTTCTTTAATTTGACCTTAAATTCATCTGATTTCAACCAGGTTTCCATGGTTTTACCTTTTCAGTCAATTTTCCCTGTTAGATGGTAAGTCCTTTATTTTTAACTTAGTGTAGTTAGGTTTATCATTTGAGATATATAGGGGTTCACCATTTCTGTTTGCATTTGTTGATTTTGTCTTTGAATATGTACAGCATCAACAGGGCTTTCTTTTTTTTTTTTAATTTTTTTTTCAACGTTTTTTATTTATTTTTGGGACAGAGAGAGACAGAGCATGAACGGGGGAGGGGCAGAGAGAGAGGGAGACACAGAATCGGAAGCAGGCTCCAGGCTCTGAGCCATCAGCCCAGAGCCCGATGCGGGGCTCGAACTCACGGACCGCGAGATCGTGACCTGGCTGAAGTCGGACGCTTAACCAACTGCACCACCCAGGCGCCCCATCAACAGGGCTTTCAAAGGGAAAGCTATAAGGAGAGGTTTGTTGATAGAAGTACCCCTTCCCATTTGTTCTATCCCATTTCCACCCTCATTCTTTTCACCCCATTTCTAACTCCTCCCTGTAAACAGTCTCACTCTAATCTTTTCTTACTTCAGGACTGAGAAAGAGAGACAACAAAAATAATCTGGAGATCCCTTATGTCAGAAAGTAAGACAGTTCATAGAATAAAATAAAAATTTATAAATTCCTACTGGCAATAAACAAACAGATACAGGAAGAAAAAAATCTTTTCTTCCATAGAGTATGGTTGCAATGAATAACTGAAGAAGAAATGATGGAAGAAAAAAAGTCACAATTTGGAAACCATAAAAGTAATTGCTTAAATTAATAATTTTTAATAGATGAATGTAATGAGTGAAAATTAGATGAGAAACAGGGTATTGAGGGAGTTATAAAGTATCTCCATGAGGTATGTATCAATTACATAAGGCAAAATCTTATTGGATCTGTAAATTGAAACATAGTATCACATCATGTTTATTTCCTGATTGTGAAAACTGTATTATAATTGTTAGAGTAGTCACTCAGTTAGGTTCTGACAGCTGCCTGGAAGTCAGCAACAAGGAAGTCATGGTGAGCTATTGAGAAAGTCAGAGGCTTGTGCTGGAAGCACCACACAAGAAGCAGGGTCAAACCTGACAGGTCCAAGATGGCTGTACCCCTGACAGGAAACCCATGACAAAATTAGGGACAAAGAGAGGAAAGCCCTGCTTTCTGAACCAGGTAATACATATGCCCCCTACTTAACAACTGTCAATAAAAGATAGAAACCCAACCCCTAGAGATAGCTATTTGCTTGCGTGTACATTCCCTTTCTCTCTCTGCCTCTCTCTTCCCTCCTCTTCTATCTTGAGAATGTCCTTTGCACTTTAATAAACTTTCCCCCTTGTGTTACTCATCCCTTGTGCTGTTTGTCTGTCCTTGCGTTCATTATTGTGATAAGACCAAGAATCTTTGGCCAGTCCTCTGGATCTAGCTGGGTTGAGGCCCCAGAGCTCGGGATCTCCCCAATTCACCTGGCAATATAATATTTTCTTAGAAAATATACCTGGCATAAAGTAAAGGGGCATTATGTCTGCAACATTCACACAAATGATTGGAGAGAATCTATCTAGATGATCAATAGATCCATAGATAGATAGATGATAAATAGATAGATAGATAGATAGATGATAGATAGATAATAGATAGAAAAATAGACATACACTGAAGGCAAATGTGGTAAAATGGAATGTTCAGGGATCTGTGTAAAAGATATTGTCACGGAAGAAAATCTTTCTCTGCCCTATGGTCTTTCTAGCTGGCCTTAGAATCAAATTGACATGAGACAGATTAATAGGAGAAAGTCAAACTTAACAGCATACATACTGGAAATCCACACAGACATGAAATTCTGAAGACAACAAGGCAACAGGAAGCTAGGAGGAGCTAAGGAGGAAGGTAGGGGCCTCAGGATGCCAAAGTGGCACCTTGTGGGGCATCTCATCCGGCATCCCTTTCAATATACAAGATTGTTTTTGTTCCTTCTCACACTCTTTGGTAAGTCTGGAATTACTTCAAAGGACAAGATTATAAAAAAGTAAAATTAGTGATGGAGAGTGTACAGAGTGAGTCTAGTACTTAAGACTGAGTCATGGGGAAAAAATAGCCAACACTTAAAACGTAATAAATAAATAAACAAATCAACCAACAGAAGCGTGTGATTCTAAACTTTGCAGCTTCCAATTATGTATAATTTATGCAATGGACTTATTTAGGTCTTTGCATTTGCTTCCAGCCCTAAAACTTCCTTTTCATTACAGTCTGAGGTTTGTTTTGTCTTTTCATCATCATCTGTGTCTTACTTGTCAGACCCATGTCTACTCTAGTTTCCTTGTCTACATGAATATATCAAATTTCTTTAATTCCTGGGGTGAAATTCAGACGTATAGCTGTGTCGCTTGCTTCTATCGCTTACTTTTCTCTTTTTATATTTAACAGATAGATATTTGATTTTATCTATATTATCTTCAAATGAAAGGTAATTTTTCCAGAATCATTTTTATCAAAGGAAATGAACTTCTACAACAACAATATCAGCAACAATTAGGCAATTAGGTTAAATAGCATCTTTTTTTTTTTCCTTCTGTGTTCTGAATACTGTTTCATCATTCAACCGGAAATTAAGGTCTAGTGCTGGGCATTACTAAATTATCTTATCACATATTTTATTTAGTCAACTGATGGTGACAAGGAGGGAAACAGGATGGTGTCCTTTAATACGTGATCTTTGATTCTATCTGCTTGATCTTCATTAATTATAGCACCAAGAGTTACCACACTGGTTGGGTAGTGTGAGCAATGAACTCAGGATTTTTTATTCATTTGTTCTTTGACATACCCAAGTGAAGATAATTTACATTAGAGATATTCACTGAAGCTCACAAGCTGCTTTGTCAATTGGGAGTATTCTCTTTAACCCAGTATTCTATTGTTGCTGTTGTTTCTCAGATCATGCCCCGAAGGTATGAGATTAGGTGGTGTGTGTGCGCGCGCATGTGTATCTTAAGTTAGAGATTATTATCAAAAGCAAAAATAGTGAAGCAGAGTTGTAAATTTTCTGTTTTATCTCAATGTAATAGCCTCTGTCGAATTTGGTCTCTGGTAAAGAACAGATCTCTCGGCAAAATGGGGTGGAATACCCCTATGTGCCCAGCAATTTCTTCAGACCTCTCTACCATTGAAGCTAAACAAGTAATTTTTTTCAAAATCCCTTCTACATTTTCTCTTAAACACTGAATTCTTATTTCACAAAAGGAGTTATAAGGTTATTCTATCTTACTCTACTTGCAAATTGAATCTTAGTTGAAGGATGTCTCAGAATATTTTCTGATGTGGGAAACAAAGGCAAATGAAAAAATTAAGTTTCCTTACTACATACAATTGACAAGTCTTTGAAACAGGCAGGGTGAACTTCCTGGGGGAGCTCAGCTGCCTCGATGATGTCAGTTTGCTATGGGCAAAAAGCAATCTTAGCTTAACATTACCCTGACCCTACCCCCCTCCCCCCCCTCCTGTGAGTCTACTTTAAACATATAGAAATTCCTTTGGAAACTTCCTTTATCTCTCCCCACCCCCCCAATATATGTGTTAGCAATCATCCTTCTAGCATATGGCCCACTGATATACATCTGAAGGGTCTCATGGCTGAGGGTTTACTAAACAATAATAAATGACCTTTTCCTAATAACAGATAGCCCCCTCCTGGAAACCTTGCTTCCAAAATTCTTTACAGACTTATGCTATCCCCAATCCCTTCTCAACTTGAAAATATATAATCAGTCACTCGTCACAACCCCAGTGCGGCTCTTCTGCCCATGTGTCGTGTCCACGTGTTTTCATAAAACCACCTTTTTGCACAGAAGACATCTCAAGAATTCTTTCTTGACTTTTCACTCCAAACCCCAACATTTCCACATCATTTTCTACTTATTTGCTAGAGCACTGAGTAAGGTAAATTGAATATTTTAGATAAACAACCTCTTTTGATTTTATATAAATTACAATATATTATGATTCATATACTTTAGCATTCATTTTTTTTTTTAATTTTTTTTCAACGTTTATTTATTTTTGGGACAGAGAGAGACAGAGCATGAACAGGGGAGGGGCAGAGAGAGAGGGAGACACAGAATCGGAAACAGGCTCCAGGCTCTGAGCCATCAGCCCAGAGCCCGACGCGGGGCTCGAACTCACGGACCGCGAGATCGTGACCTGGCTGAAGTCGGACGCTTAACCGACTGCGCCACCCAGGCGCCCCTACATTAGCATTCATTAATTTCTCTCCACCATATTTTATTCTCTGTGTTCAAATTTTATCAGTGTTTAGAGATTTTTTTGTCTTAATCTATGATTATCCTATCATCCTCCTCATGAGTCCTAAACTTACAATATTCCAATGGTAATATATTTTAAACTATTTATTGTGCGTGCATATATACCAACTTATAATTTTACCTTAAATGAGTCTTTTGGTGTTTCTATTATTTTCTTTTTTTTTCTGATTAATTAGGGCAATGTCATTTTAGATTTTAAAATATTCAAATTATACAGCTCCTGAAAATACACACTGAAATGGAAATTGTGTTCTTTATATAAATATGTATGTGCATCTAATGAGTTTTAATGAATGTGCAAAGGTCATTTCAATTGATTGTTGATTTGAGTAGTTTTTCTTCCAAGGGATTTGAGAGAATTGTATTCAAATGGGCTGGATTCTTATAACAATCACAATACTGTAATAGTGAATAATATCATATTAATATATGATTTTTGTGGCTTGAGAACAAGTGTTTTGTCATAAAGTCACAACTTTGAAATTATGAGTAAATTTAGTGATTTGATATAAATTAATTTGAATTACATATGAGTTAAGTGGTAATATTTCACTGTGCAAATGGCAAGAAATAGCAAAGAAATTTAAGAATTCTCACCTGATCATAAACAAGCACGTCAAAACTTTTTTAAGGAACGCAACAAATGCTTACATGTCTTTAATACCATAAATCATGAGATTTATTATTATAAGTTAACACAATTTCAAATTTCATACACCATGACAGATGAGGGTTACTATTATTAACTTTTTCTAAATTTTATATTAATAAGACAATTTGTTCAAGTAACTACCAATTACAAATTTCACAATTCAGTAAAACGGGCACTTGCTAACTAAAATGTACAGTACATTGTATGCATTTAAAAATATTTTGACCCCATATATTTGAAGAGAGGAAGCTTCTACACTTCTAATAAAACTATGTTGCACCATTTAATAAAAATTATACTAACAAAGTGCAAGGGAATTCAACAATACACATTGTCTTAATGGACAAAATACATAACTGTGCTAAAATATGAGTCACTGGAATTTCTCCAAATTCTAGATGATTGTCTAAATCATGTCACTATAATGCTTATTTGACGTTAAACTCCAAGATACGTCAGCGTAGCCTTGTTGCCTTTACCATTCGAAACAAGGCTGGAATGCATACAGAGAAGATATCAAAGATATTCAAGAAATTAGAGGGGTGAGAAATTGAAAATGTAATAAAGGAACATAAAGGAAAATAAAAAAAATTGCTATAAGCCTATGGTTTATTGAACCTCCAATATTATAACATTTATCTCATTATACTGGATTATTCATTTATATAGTAATATTTCAAATGCTAAAAATCCCAGAGTAGTTTCTATGTCACTGGAAACACAATAGCTATCCAGAGTAGCTTACAATCAAGTTAAATAATCAATATTTCACACTGTGGTATTCGTGTTGACATTTACAGGTTCGGGTTTACCATTCCCATTCATTACAGATTACTTCCTGTTTTGTTTTGTTTTTTCTTAAACTGATTTCACACCCAGTGTGGAGTGCAATGTGGGTCTTGAACTCAAGACCCTGAGATGAAGACCTGAGCTGAGATCAAGAGCGGGACATTCAACAGACTGAACCAACCAGGTGCTCCTGTATTCATTGTAGTTAAATAGGTTGCTCTTGGGTGAATGGCAACATCTTTCTAATGACTTCCTGGTGAAAAATGCCAATTGTTGTTACTATCTTATAATTTAGTGTATAAAATGTTACTCCTTAAAAAAAAATCAATAAAAAAAATATTAAAGAGCATCAAAGGAAGGTGCTTGCATTCAATCTCATATACTTCAAATATTTGGGCTATTGTCTTCTATCATAATCTTTTCCAAACATTCTTTCAGTTATTCTTTCTAGGTTTAAGAAAAATTCAGTCTTTGACCTAGTTCTCCTAAAACCAGGCTCCAAGATACTTACTTGCAGGAAGTTTATTGGTGTTTGTGTTTGGAAACAGCACTTGTAAAGGAGGAAAGAAATCCAGATTAGACATAATAAGAATTTGAACTGCAATAAAGTTGCAACAAAACAAAACAAAACAAAACAAAACAGAAACCTCAGTCTATCCAACGTGGAGCAGAACTGGGATAGCATTTCCAAATTGCTTAGATTTGAGTTAAGAGGAATAACCTTTATACTATTCTATTGACCGAAGGATGAGTGTCAGCCACCAGGAAGGGAATAAACTTGGGTGACACCTTTGGCCAAAGGCAATGCACAAGAAGAGAATCAGCCATGGGCTGGGGCAATGCATACCTTAGTCTTAAAATTAGGATCTGGACAGCTGACCATACACTTCCTAGATTCATCTATGTTCTAATCAGAATTTATATGTGAAATTAAAAGCAAACAAACAAATGAATAAAAAACAAAAAAGCAAAATCAGACATATACATACAGAGAACAGACTAATGGTTGCCAGAGGCGAAGGGGGAATGGGCAAAAATGGGTAAAAGGGAGAAGGAAGTACAGGCTTTCAGTTATGGAGTGAATAAGTCACAGGGATAAAAGGTACAACACAGGGAAGTGTAGCCATTGGTATTGTAATAGCACTGAATGGTGACAGGTGGTAGCTACCCTTTGGGTGAGCATAATATAATGTATAGAGAAGTTGAATCACTATGTTGTACACCTGAAAGTAATGTAATATTGTGTGTCAACTATACTCAAATAAAAAAATAAATAAAAATAAAAACATCAGAATTTTAAAAATCCCATTTTGATCTCCTCTTAAATAGTATTACTCTCAGTATTAGAATATCTTATGTTAAACCTAATAAAGTAAACCAATATGGCTCCTTGATATTTGTCTTAATTTTCTTTTAACTCTGAAACAAGTTCAGAATTACAGCTATAAAGGAGGTAAAAGCAAAGGCATAGTAAGAATTCAGTGCAAGACATGATCTATTTAGGTCCCATTCCTCAGTTCTTATTGTGTCTCCAGTATCAGAGGTTTTTTTAATGATTTAATTTTTTTCATTTTATTTATTTGTTTATTTTCATTTTATTTATCAATTTTATTTTTTTTTATTTTATCTATTTTAGACAGGCAGAAAGAGAGAGAGTGAGTAGGGAGAGGAGCAGATGGAGAGAGAGAGAGAGAGAGAGAGAGAGAGAGAGAGAGAGAGAGAATCCCAAGCAGGCTCCATGTTCAGCACAAAGCCTGATGTGGAGCTAAATCCCACAACCTTGGGGTCATGACCTGAGCTGAAACCAAGAGTCAGGCACTCAACCCACAGAGCCACCCAGGTGCTCCCCCAGTTTCAGAGGTTTTGATATGGTAGCTCCCCATTCTGGGAATGGCAAATGCTATTTCACTTTCCAACATCAGGCTCTGAACCTGTACAGATGTCACTATCCTTTCTCTTCTGTAACACTTTTCTTTATATATATATATATATATATATATATATATATATATATATATATTTGTCATTTCTTCTGCTGCTCCTGCAATATTGGACTCACAATTTCATAAAATGTTCCCACTTACTGCAACTTTATTGACTGTCTTCCTCCTTGAATGTATAGCTACATCTTCTTCCACCATTCCTCTTAGTAGAGGCATTACTACTTTTTCAAGGACTAAAGAATGCTATCCTTTACTACATTCCCTTTGATTTTGCTTCAGCAATTATACCTGCTGTCTTATATCCGCAATGAGTCAGCCAGATGCCATCTTTCCTCTATATGTAATCACAATTAAGTCTCTTCCATACTATTATAGTGCTTAAGTCATTTCTTTAGCTATTGCCTTTTCAAGATACTGTTTCATTTATTTTCTTATCTTCACTGTCAAATTCACAGAAAATATAATTTCTACCTGATACCTATTTTAACCCACCAAATAACCCCTCAACGTAATGCTACCGTACAAGAGAAATTATATTTCATTTCTTTACCATTTTCTCAAGATTATTCAAAGAATTAAGCCCAATTATCTTTTCTTAGACATTATTTAAAAGCTCTATTTGAAAACTTTTTTCGAGGGATGAGATGCTCATTACATCAGAGGAATCCCCATTTCACCATTTTATTAAGCCACAATATGCTTTTCTCTAAATTTTAGGAGTTTCAATGGTCTGTGGAGATATATAAACTAAAATTACTCCTTTGCTCACTTCTCTTGATAAAGGATAATTCTTTTATATCATCTTGATTATTTTAAACTATATAAGTACCTTAAGCAATTTCAGTCTCTGTAAGATTCTTCTATTGATCATATCAATTTAGTTTTATATATTACACTGGAACAGGATGTCTCAATCTTGGCACTATTAACATGTTAGGTTGAATCATTCTTTTTTACTGTGGGCCTGCCCTGTGAATAGTAGGATGTTTAGCACTATTTTGGCCCCTACCCACTAGATGTCAGTAGCACCCACCATCACCAAATAGTGACTATCAAAAATGTCTCCAGGCATTACAACATGCCCCCTGAAACCACTGTCCCTCTCTTAAGAACCTCTGCATAGATGAATAAAGGCTATAGAAGTCAACGAGTAATTTATATGCGATAATATTGAGGGATTTTTAGGACACTTGCAATACATTTACACATTTAATTGCATCATATATAATCTTCACACAAAAACACTACAAGGCAGATACTATGATAATCCCCATTTCACAGATGCGGAAACTGAGGTGCAGAATGATTATTTAGCCTGCCCAGGATCTCAGAGTTTATAAGGGGTAGATCCTGGCTTTAAACCCATTTAGTCAAAACCCAGCCATTACCAGTGCAACAAATAGCCTCTAAACCACCACATAAAGGCTAATAGAAGAAGGGGAACCTAAAAAGAGTATAACATTGGTTAAAGGAAATAGTTTTCAAAACGTAGAAGTGATTCAAAATAAAATAAGAAAGAAGTTAAAAAGAGGAAGACAAATATATGGTTTAGATGATACAAAGTAAAACAGACAAGGATACACATTTTCAAGAGTTTGGGAAAGAGAGTGAGAAAACTAGGTCATATCCATACAAATATTAGATTTAAAGCTGTAATGTAGTAGGAAAATTACAATATATTAGGAAAATTTTTCTGCTTTAAAAGAAATCTTAGTTGTCTTTATTACAAATCCATCATTTCTGATCAATTATTTTCTTAAGAACGCCAGTTTTGGGGCACCTGGGGGGCTCAGTCGGTTGAGGGTCCGACTTCAGCTCAGGTCATGACCTCATGGTCTGTGAGTTCATGCCCTGCGATGGGCTCTGTGCTGACAGCTCAGAGCCTGGAGCCTGCTTCCGATTCTGTGTCTCGCTCTCTCTCTCTGCCCCTCCCCTGTTCATGCTGTGTCTCTCTCTCTGTCAAAAATAAATAAACATTAAAAAAAATTAAAAAAAAAGAACGGCAGTTTTTTTCTTGTGTTCATGGATTGAAGTCAGCGGCGTGAGAATAAGACAATCACAGAATTATGCAGTCATATTTACAATTAGGAATCTAGCAATTGTAGCTCTGTAAAGCATATATTTTACATGGTGTCCCAGTATTGTGTTCTGTACAGTTTTACTAAGGACATAAGTAAAATAAAATAGGTTCCTATGGACATAAACTGGAAATAAACATTATTGTTTTTGGTTATACTAAGTTTACATTGTCTTTATTATGACAATTATCACAGGTTTATATCTGCAAGATGCAAGAAAATGTATATATTAACAAACAGTAGAACATCATACAGAGAGACCCCGCAGTCCAGTCCCCAGAGAATACAACAAGCCGTGGTGATAATACACAACCAGTCAGGTGGAGAAGGCAATAACGTGCTAGAATGAAGTAAAGTCTTAAAAAAAGACCCAGCTGATTGCACTATCCAAAAAGCTGGTAAGTCTGTGTACAGTTGTACAAAGTGTCAAGAATATTTTCAATTGGGTTTAGAAGGGGAATAAAGGTAAATTCTAGATCAACTAAACCAGATGAAAACTTACATCAATCTGTCCAGTCCAGTGCACACACCACTCAGTGGCTAAGGATGATCACACAGCTAACAAAGGGAGAAAATGTTTGGAGATGCACTTGAAAATAATAGAAAGCGTTGCTCGGCTGCTCATTCCAGCGTAGAGTAAAATAGCTAAAATAAGAACTGTCTTCCAAAGCCATGTGACGGTTTTGTGCATCCAAATACGAATCCTCCAATATATATGAATGAACATGTTGTATAAAAATCTTATTCTCCCCTCACAATACAAGGGATATCTTTTACTGAAAAAAAAAGTCAAGAATTCTATTCCTTTTTTTTTAAGTTCTCTTTTGATCTAAATATTAAGTGTATGTCCTTCGTATAGTATCAGGGAGGGCAGTGGTTCCTTGGTTTATATGAAGATAAGGAAAAAAGAACATAAAAGGTTATATCTATCTATTTAAATGATAGGGAATAGTTTGGCTTTAAATATCTTTGAGGTCATGGTAGTTAGCAAAAATCAAAATGGATGATTTAGCTTATTGATGATAGTTGCTACAGATTTCTAATAAAATATAAATGCTTTAATATACACCTCAACATCTAACATTTATAACCACATAAAAATAAGTCTTGGTATAAGATTTGAGAATTATTGTACTCTTCTATTAGCATAATGACAAAAATATTTATAGTTGGACAGTATAAAATGGTGATTATTATGTTTTGAGAAAGGCTCAACTTGATGTGTTCTACTAAATGCCTAAGAACATGTTTTTTTAAACTAACTAAAATATAAATACATAAATCTCATCGCCATAATCTCAGTATACCTGAATTGGTAAATGTACCATATTCTAGGATTTCATTTATAAATTGTGGTGATATTTTGGCTTGCATTTTTTTTCTTCCCTGCTGATTAGTAGGTAGTTTTTAACAGATGACCTCAGGAAAGTTTTGCAAAAACAGTTTCAGGATAAAATTTTCAATTGACCTCCAGAAGTACATTCTCAGGTGGAATTTGAGATAGGATAGTAGATTCTACCACATACCCAGGTGGAAGTGAAAAAAGCGCCCCTGTGTGCCTATAAAATATGTATTTGTATCTGTAAATGGATTTTTGAGCGAATCTTAACCATTACAACTTCCTGTAATGTTAACAAGGAAAAGATGTTAAAAAAAAAAAAAAGACAGTGTCAGGATCAACTTTTTCAATCAATGCAAACACCTAGAACATAGTATATCCTCACATTGTATATATATATATATTTTTCTTTTCTTTAATTTGGAGAATATGATTCTGCATCACATTTGATTTGTCTATATCCCAGAGACTCAGTAAATGCTTAGAGATAGATGATAGATGGATAGATAGATAGATAGATTATAGATAGATACATAGATACATAGATAAATATTTCTCCTTCAAATTTTCTTTCTTGAGAATACTCCAAGGGGAAATTTCACAAAATAACAGGTTGGATTAGGAATTGTTTGCTGTGTATCTTTTTTCTTCAATATGATCTTTAATTTTTTTAATGTTTATTTTTGAGATACCAAGAGACAGAGTGAGAGTAGAAAGAGACAAAGAGGGAGACATAAAGTCAGAAGCAGGCTTCAGGCTCCCTGAGCTGTCAGCGCAGAGCCTGGACATGGGGCTTAAAGTCACAAACCACGAGATCATGACCTGAACTGAAGTCAGATGTTTAACTGAGCCACCCAGGTGCCCCAATATGATCTTTAAAATAAAAATTCCTCTGAAAGTAAAAAAGGATCCCATCCCCTTGAAAAGGGTTGCTTGATGAGAAATCCAGGAATACTATCTTATATAGCACAGAATAAAATCACTGTCAAAGTCTTTGTATTACCAAATGCCCTGGCAACTTTAGAAATAGTTCATACTTATCACATTGAGAAAAGCCTGTTTGATGGGTTCTAAACATACTGCTATGGCTATTCAGAGTCCTCACATGTCAGTAGAAACATGAACCACTGATACTTCTGAAAATAATGATTGTCTATGTCTTCGGTGTAGAGCAAAGGAAAAACTTAAAAAAAAATAAGAACCAACGTTATACACAAAGATTTCATTGAGCAAAAATAATTATTTAAGAAATTCCCATTCTCAACTATAAATTCATGAGATCAGGGAAAGTATACCCTATTCATTGCCATATCTTCCGATTCTGGAAGATGTACCTGTCAACTATTAGGAACAGAAAAAAAATATGTTGTTTCATTTATAACTATTTCTCTATGAAACTTTATTTATAAAAATTTAAACTAAGCCACCAATTTATTAGGTCTCTTTGGAAATTACCTAAAATACAGAAACAGCCTGGGGATTAGCAAATGGCTTTACCAGTGATATAATTGGAGTATCTGATAATTTTGTGGATTTCCCACAACTTGAACAAAGTTGTGAGAAGAAAGAAATTAAAATGGCCACCACTTTTGAAGGAGGAAAACACATAACAAATAAGAAAATACAAAATTCAAATCTAGCCCTGCACTTCCCAGTTTAAATCCCTTCATTAATCCTCTGCTTTGAATTTATAATATCTTTCTAGTTATTCAAAAAAAATTAAGGGGATATTACTCACTTATCCTTTGCAGGCTTCTCTTAGTCACATGCCACAATCCAGCCACGTTAGCTTTCACCTTATTCCCCCAACTAAGCCTATGATTCCCTCTCTACAGGATATTCCATTGCCTACTCTTAACCTAATTTGCATATGTACTTTAGTGCTCAGTTTGACACTTCCAAGCTGGGTTTAAGTCCTCCTCTGAGTGAGGTCCCATGCCCCCACCGTCATCTCTTATCACACCAGATTAACATTACATAGTTATTCATGTATTATCTGACCTTGACTGGGAATGCCAGAAATATAGTCTCCGTAGGAATCTGTCTTGGAAACATCCCGTGTCCAGTATGGTTCTTGGCACCTAGCAGGTGTTCTGTAACTTTTTATTTAATACCTCAATTAATGCGTATATAATTGAATGAGTGAATAAATTTGGAGTAAATAATCGTATCACTTAACTATTGCTCTGATAGTGGAAAGAATAATCTTATAATTTTACTTAACACCTTTCATATGCTACATAATCACATATAATTCTTTTTTTTTTCCTTTGGACAGGGGAGAAGTATCAACATCCATATAACAAAACAAACTCCTTTATACAAATGGTTTTAGACAATTTTAGAAGCAAACTTACCAAATGTAATGATTGAAATGAACAATATAAACCATGTAATTGACCCTCACAAATATTCTTTAGATAATAGGGAATATAATATTTCCTCAATCCTATTCAAATTCCCAATATTAGCTTCCTATTTTGAATGCATTTTATTTTTTATTTTATTTTTTTTAAGTTCATTTATTTATTTTGAGACAGACAGAGACAGTGCGAGTTGGGGAGAGGCAGAGAGAGAGGGAGAAAAAGAGCCTCAATCGGGCTTCATGCTGCAAGTACATAGTGCAATGCAGTGCTCGAACCCACGAAACCATGAGTGAAATCATGACCTGAGCTGAAATCAAAAGTTGAATATTTAACTGACTGAGCCACCCAGGTACCCCTTTAATACCAGTATATTAAATATTTGTTATATTTCTATCACCACATCTCTTATGCCCATCCTTGGTTGATCGTCATCTTATATCTCTATCACCAGGCAAATGCAGATCTACTTTTTTATTGTTATCAAATAAATTTACTATTTCAAACATTTTATATAAATGTTTGATTCAGCATGGTGCTTTTAAGATTCATATATGTTGTTCTGTTTATCAGTATATTCCTTTACGCCACAAACCAGTATTTCACTTTTTTATCTAATTCCCAGTTGAAAGGCATATATGGGTTACTGTCAATCTGTGACTATTGTGAAAAAACAAAAAAGTTGCTAAAAACATTTATGTCTCTGTGTGGACATTGTTTTGTTTGTTTGTTTTGTTTTTTTTTTTTCTTTTTTGTTTTTCTTTTAGTAAATACCTAGGAATAAAATTGCTGGGCCATACGGTACATGTATAATCAAAGAGAAACGGACAGTAGATGGAAATGATTGTAATATTTATATGCCTACCAGCAGTGTTGTTCCATACCCTGGGCAACATTTGGTATTGTCAGGCTTTTTTTTTCTTTTTTCTTCCAAGATTGTATTTAAATTCAAGTTCGTTAACATACAGTGTAGTATTCATTTCAGGAGTAGAATTTAGTGATTCATTACTTACATATAACATCCTGTGCTCATCACAAGTGCCCTCCTTAATGCCCATCACCCGTTTAACCCATCCCACAGCCACATCCCCTCCAGTCACCCTCAGTTATTCTCTTTAGTTGAGAGGCTCTTAATAGCTTGCACCCCTTTGTTTTTATCTAATTATATTTTTCCTTCCCTTCCCCTGTGTTCATCTGTTTTGTTTCTTAAATACCACATATGAGTGAAATCACAAAGTATTTGTCTTTCTCTGACTGACTTATTTCACTTAGCATAATACACTATAGTTCTAGGACATCTGGGTGGCTCAGTCGGTTAAGCATACCAGCCAGTCTTGATTTTGACTCAGGTCATGATCTCAAGGTTCGTGAGTTTGAGCCCCTTGTTGGGCTCTGCATGACAGCACAGAGCCTGCTTGGGATTGTTTCTCTCCCTCTCTTTCTGCCCCTCCACCCCCTCTCTTTCCCTCTCTCAAAAATGAATAAATAAAACATTATCAAAAATAAGGTTCTCTCTCTCTTCCTCGGCTCCTCCCCCCCCCCCAATTGCACTCTTTCTCTCTGTATCTCTCAAAATAACAAACAAAAATGAAAACACTCTAGTTCTAGCCACATCATTGCTAATGGCATGATTTGATTATTTTGATGACTGAGTAATATTCCAGTGTATTCATTAGTTGGTGGACATTTGGGTTCTTTCCATAATTAAGCTATTGTCGATAGTACTGCTATAAACATTGGGTGCATGTTCCCCTTCAAATCAGTATTTTTGTATCCTTTGGATAAATACCTACTAGTGTAATTGTTAGGTCATAGGGTAGTTCTATTTTTAACTTTTTGAAGAACCTCCATACTGTTTTCCAGAGTGGCTGTGCCAGTTTGCATTCCCACAAACAGTGGGACATCAACTACATCAACACAACCCCTATCAAAGTAACACCAGCATTTTTCACAGAGCTAGAACAAACAATTCTAAAATTTGTATAGAACCAGAAAAGACCCCAAATAGCCAAAGTAATGTTGAAAAAAGAAAAACAAAGTGGGAGGCATTACAATTCTGGACTTTAAGCTGTATTACAAAGCTGTAATAATCAAGACAGTATATTACTGGCATAAAAACAGACACATAGATCAATGGAACAGAATAGAGAACCCAGAAATGGACCCACAACTATATGGTCAACTGATGTTCCACGAAGCAAGAAAGAATACCCAATGGAAAAAAAGATAGTCTCTTTAACAAATGGCATTGTCAGGCTTTTATTTTATCATAACCATTCTACATAGTGCATAGAAGATCTCAATGTGTTATATGTAATGTGCATGTCCCTGATTTTTTTTTTTTATGAGACTATTGGCCATCTGAACACTTTTGTGAAGTATTTGCTCAAATATTTTGCCCATTTTTAAAAGTGATCTTTGTGGGTTGTAAGAGCTCTTTATTTTTTTTGGATAAAGCCTTTCAGATTCGTATAGTAAATATTTTTCCCTTTTCATTTTCTTTTTTTTGAATTTTTTAATGTTTATTTATTAATTTTGAGAAAGAGAGGGACCGAGTGCAAGCAAGGAAGGAGCAGAGAGAGAGGGAGACACAAAATACGAAACTGGCTCCAGGCTCTTAGTTATCAGCACAGAGCCCAACGCAGGGCTCAAACTCATGAACTGGACCATGAGATCATAAGCTGAGCTCAAGTATGATGCTTAACCAGATGAGCCACCCAGGTGCCCCTTCCTTCTCATTTTCTTAATGGTGTCTTTGGAAAGCAGATTATTTTTTTTTCTCAAAGACTAGTTTATCAATTCTTTATTGTTTATGCATTTTGTGTCTTATTTAAGAACACTTAATCTACTTGAAGGTCACAAATATTTTCTTAACTTCTCACTTCTACAATTTAAATGGTTTAGATTCTTATACCTAGTTCCATGATCCCCTTTCCTTCTCTTCTCTTCTCTTCTCTTCTCTTCTCTTCTCTTCTCTTCTCTTCTCTTCTCTCTTCTTTACTTTTTATTTTCTTTCTGTCTTTTTTCTTTTTAAAGTAGCTTCATGCCAGAGTGGAGCCCAAAGTGGGGCTTGAATTCACGACCCTGAGATCAAGACGTCTAGCTGAGATCAAGAGAGACACTTAATTGACTAAGCCACCGAGGCACCCCCAATGACCCATTTTAAGGAGATTTTTATGTGTGGTGTGAATTCAAGGTCAAGGTTCACTTTTTGTTTTTCTTAATTTCCCCAGTGAATGAGCTTGGAACTTTTGTCAAATTTAATCAAACATATACATTTGAGTTTCATCTTGGACTGTCTATGTTCCACAAATCCATATTTCTATCCTTATCTCTATACTGCATTATCTTGATTATTGTGGTTTTAGATTATATCTTGAAATTAGATAGTGAAAATTGTTAAATCTTGTTATTTCCACTAAAAAGTATTTTTAAATTTTGACTATGATTGGCTTGTAGTCATATCAATTGGAGGAAAACTGGTTCCTGAATAATATTGAGTCTTCCAATCTATAAGCCAAGAATTTTTCTGTATTTATTTTGATCATTTAATTTTAGTTTTTCTCTGCAATTCTCTGTAACTCAGTTATCCCTGAGTATTTAATAGTACTTCTTTTTCTATTTTATTTTATTTTTTTTTTTCAACGTTTATTTATTTTTGGGACAGAGAGAGACAGAGCATGAACGGGGGAGGGGCAGAGAGAGAGGGAGACACAGAATCGGAAACAGGCTCCAGGCTCCGAGCCATCAGCCCAGAGCCCGACACGGGGCTCGAACTCACGAACCGCGAGATCGTGACCTGGCTGAAGTCGGACGCCTAACCGACTGCGCCACCCAGGCGCCCTCTTTTTCTATTTTAAATAGTATTGTTTCTTTTAATTTCAACTTCTGTTTTTTATTAACATATAAAGATACAGTTAATTTTTGAATCTTACTCCTGTATCCTGTAACATTGTTAAATTCACTTATTAGTTTTAGCAGAATTTTATATTTCGACTTCTATGTACGTGAACATATTGCCTGAAATAAGATAAGTTTGTCTCTTTTTAATATGCAGGGTTTATTATTTGCTTTACCTTATTGTACAATACAGATCTCCTATCTACCACTGAATACAAGTAGTGAAAACAGCTTGTGATTGTTCCTGCCCTTAAGGAAAAAGAAAACAGTCTTTAGCTAGTAAGTACAATATTATCTGTAATTTTTTATGGATGCCTTTTATCAGGATGAGAAAATTACTTTCTGTCTTGAGTTTTCTTTTATTATTAGAAATGGGTTTTGCATTTAGTCAAATACTTTATTCTTTCTCTAGTGCAATGATTTAAAAAATCTGTCTTTGCTTTTCCTGTCCTTTTTGCAAATTACACTCATTTTCAAATGTTGATCAACTTTGCCTTTCTTGAATTCCACTTGGTTGTGGTGCATTTACCTTTTTACATCTGTTTGATTTGATTTGCTAATATTTACTAAAGATTATCTCATCTATATTTTAGAGGAGTGGTGTATAGTTTTGTTTTCTTGTAATGTTTGCCTCTAATGTTTTTTTAAATGTTTTATTTATTTATTTTTGAAAGAGTGCATGAGCATGTAAGGGGTCAAGAGAGAGGGAATAGAGCATCCCAAGCAGCTGGCAGCTCAGAGTCCAATGAGGGGCTCAAACTCATGAGCCTAACACATGACCTAAGACAAAATCAAGAATGTGAAGCTTAACCAACTGAGCCACCTAGGGGCCTCTGTTTGTCTCTAATTTTAATATCAGGATAAGGGCCTCATAAAATAAGGTGTTCCATTTATGCATGTTTCTTTCATTCTATGTTGTAAAGGAATTCACTTAGAATTGAAACTATTTATTTCAGTGAACAATTCAGACCTAGAATTTTCTTTGTGTGGAGTGTTGTTTTTCTTTTTACATTCTGATTAGAAACTGATAGAGGCATATTGAGATTTTGTAGTATCTTGTGAATCTGTTTTGATGACTGTGTCTTTCACGGAATTCACCCTTTTATATATGTAGTAAAATGGCTCTTATCATTCCTTTCCTTTTCTTTAATCTTTTATTATTTTTTTTTTTATTTTTTATTTTTTTATTTTTTTTTTCAACGTTTATTTATTTTTGGGACAGAAAGAGACAGAGCATGAACGGGGGAGGGGCAGAGAGAGAGGGAGACACAGAATCGGAAACAGGCTCCAGGCTCTGAGCCATCAGCCCAGAGCCTGACGCGGGGCTCGAACTCCCTGACCGCGAGATCGTGACCTGGCTGAAGTCGGACGCTTAACCGACTGCGCCACCCAGGCGCCCCTTCTTTAATCTTTTAAAGACTGTCACATATTTAGTTATCCATATGCAGAAGCTGACCTGGAGTTTGACAGTCAGGATGTTTATCAGGGGAAAACACCTGCAGAAGCAATGGAAGAGGCTGAAGTTGAATTGCTATCTCTATTCTGACATGGGTGTTCTTTGGTGGGACTACCTATGTGGTACAAAGATCGTCACATTTTACTCCAAATTCCATACATCTGTCCATTTGCCTCTACTCCAGAACTTCTTGACCCCGGTATCCCCATTTTTTGGCTTCTAGGCCTTCGACCATCCAAGTAGGCCATTTAACACAACACATGAATCCACAATTAATCTTGAATCACTTCCTGTTCTACATAAACGGGATGACTACATGTACCACACGGAGCTTCGCCACTGGGGAGATTCCCCTACCCTGAACTTTTGAAAGGTACCGCCTGGCGGTGTCGAGATATAGCTGCTGTACATCTTCAGCCTACGTCCACATATACCGTCTACCTTTTTCTAAACTACGCATAGTTTTTGTCCTTCTCTATCAATTTTTCAGAAATTTATCAACCATGTGTCCATTGCTGGGAACATTCCCCTCTATGGTTGCACTGTGGTCCTGTCTCTTGGCCCAGATTCTTTTTTATTTGAAGAAACTTTTCTCCTCTCCTAGATACCAGTGAACTTTCTTGTATTACTTAAGTGTGTGCATCATATGGTACCTGGTCAGCCCCAGGAGTATATCTGCCCTGAAACCCCTCACCCAAGGGAAGGGACCAAAGTCTTTGCCTTCAGCAGAGGGGTTCATGTAGCCCATCTTCTGCTTCAGCTATCTGGTGGGACTTTTCTGCCAGAGGAGACCCAAAGTGCTACCAGTCTTGCTGAGTCTCCTCCTTTCTGTGCGTAAGGCATTATTCTAACCAGCACCTTGTGTGTTGAGTCCTTCTTGGTTACTCCAAACCCGTACAGAATGCAACGAGTGCAGGCTATGGGCTCCTACTTCTGGTGGGTGATGTTGTTCTCATCTTTGCCGCCCTCCATGCGGTGGAAACCCTCACTTGGGATTGCTAGGCAAATTCTCCTGCTCCACAGGCATATACCTAAAGGAGGACTCTTACTCTACTGAAACATTAACAAATGGACAAGAGTTCTGGGAAATATGCTCATGCACCTTGATTTGTCATATGCTTACTTACAGATTTCAATGGCCAACATGCTGTAGGGTTCTTCTGATTCTGCTTGATCTTACGATTTGTCAGCCAGGACAGGATCTAGTTCATGAGAGCTCCAGATGCATAGTGAGTGATTTGATGTTCACATTTAAAAGTTTAATGTCTTCTAGGCCATGCTGGGAGTTACTTATTAAATAGTGCCTAATTCTGTGCTACAGATGGTCTGGGTTTTCTTCATCTCCTCAAGAACCTATGTTTTGATTCTCCCCCTGGGGCCTACAATTGCTTACATCCAGCAGTTTTCCAGTTACTGATACCTCTGGCGTTATAGTCTACTGAGTCAGTATTCCCAGGCAGCACGGCTGCTTATATCACAGACTGAGCGCACTCTCCTATTTCAGAAACCACTGGATGAGTTGTTTCACGAGCATATAAACTGGAGAAATATTTTCAAGTGTAGAATAAATTTCCTCTGGAACTCAAAAGGCCCGGTAGGTATTATACTTTCTTCTTTATAAGTGAGAGAAACAAGATTTAATTATTTTGCCCCACTTGGGGCCATATCAATTCACCAAGAATATACTCTGCAAGATAGTGGGAACTATAAAGATTAAAAGACTGATGATTTGGCCAAACTTCTGAAGTCATATTATATTTATAGTCAAGATTATATTTTACTTATTCTTTTCCTATGTTTTCACTTATGGAAAAAAAAAATTGGATCCTATGTGTTGTGAGAAATAAGTGAATATTATCTCAAAAAGGTAAAGTCATTTTTTTAATATAAAATTTATTGTTAAATTGGTTTTCATACAACACCCAGTGCTCATCCCAACAGATTCCCTCCTCAATACCCATCACCCACCCTCCCCTCTCTCCCATCCCCCATCAACCCTCAGTTTGTTCTCATTTTTTAGAGTCTCTTGTGCTTTGACTGCCTCCCTAACTTTTTTTTCCTGTCCCCTCCCCCATGGTCTTCTGTTACCCCAGTGTTTACAGCAGCACTTTCAACAATAGCCAAATTATGGAAAGAGAATAAATGTCCATCAACTGATGAATGGATAAAGAAATTATGGTTTATATACACAATGGAATACTACATAGCAATGAGAAAGAATGAAATATGGCCTTTTGTAGCAACGTGGATGGAACTGAGAGTGTTATGCTAAGTGAAATAAGTCATACAGAGAAAGACAGATACCATATGTTTTCACTCTTATGTGGATCCTGAGAAGGTAAAGTCATTTTAAGGTAAGCTACTTTTTGATACAGTGTCTCAATCATGGGTTTAACATGCCTGTTTATGATCAAAAATATAGATTTTTTGCAATATATTTTATTAACTGTAATCTGACATGATCATTAATTTTGAGCAAACAAATATTAAAATCAGAGCTTTAAGATACAAATGAACATACTTCATGTATCATAAAGATCTAAAGTGGTTCTATGTAAATTAAAGTTAGGCTGAAAATCGTCAGCATAAATAGGTGATTTGTCCAATGCAAAAGAGGTTATTTTGATTCTGGTGGGGGAGTGTTACTGCCTATTCCCTTGTTCAGCGCTAACTGAACTCTGGAGAAGAAAATACAATTCATTCTTTATGATCAGTGTGCTAAACAATATATCAGACTTGGTACAGTTGGCCTAGGGCACCGTTACTGAGGAAAAATCATAAATACCTGAAACTGTTCCACTCTGCCTGGAGGCACTATACGCTTTGTTTTGAAATAATTATAGCACTGTGTGGTGTAACGAACAAGCAGCAACAACAACAACAACAAAAAATATTCAAAAATCTTGCTTCAGCTCACTTTTCCTTAAGCTAGGAAAGAAAACATAACATAAATGTCCTATAGGATTTTTGCTACACAGATGTAACCATTAATTTAGAAGAGCCAGACTATGACGGTTAAGCAGAAAGCTTCTTTCTTCTTTTGCCCAGTTATCTATTCAGACTCACTGCTTACTCTAAGATATTCAAAAGTTTTCAGTCTTTTGTAGTCACTAGAATCAATTGCAGATAGATGACAGATAGATGATAGATAGATAGATAGACAGATAATTACTATATGAAATGTCTAGGCATATGCAATTTTCCCAAATCATTTAAAATAAAGCCTTCTTGGGGCACCTGGGTGGCTCTGTTGGTTAAGCATCCAACTTCAGCTCAGGTCGTGATCTTAAGTCTCATGATTTCGAGCCCCGCATTGGGCTCTGTGCTAATAGCTCAGAGCCTGGAGCCTGCTTCAGATTCTGTGTCTCCCTCTCTCTCTCTATCCCTCCCCTGCTCATGCTCTGTCTCTCTCTGTCTCAAAAATAAATAAACATTAAAAAATTAAAATAAAATAATAAAATAAAATAAAATAAAATAAAATAAAATAAAATAAAATAAATAAAATAAAATAAAATAAAATAAAATAAAATAAAATAAAACAGTCTACTTGGAGCACCTGGGTGGCTCAGTAGGTTAAGCATCCAACTTTGGCTCAGATCACGATCTCACAGTTTGTGAGTGTGAGCCCTGCATCAGGCTCTGTAATGACAGCTCAGAGCCTGGAGCCTGCTTCAGATTTTGTGTCTCCCTCTCTCTCTGCTCCTCCCCTGCTCACTCTCTTTCTCTCTTTGTCAAAAATAAACATTAAAAAATTTTTAAAAAATAAAATAAAATAAGGTCTTTTTGCCTGTTACCAGTTGGCCACCTTACAATGGGAAACAGAGGCATATCATCTTCATTATTACTCCTCATCCATCTTTCCAGCAATGTAGCCAAAGATCCATTCCACAGGGACATTTCATCCACAGTTTGAGATATAGATGAATACATCTCCCATGGCTGGTCACTTCTAATTCCTTCTTCACTCATTAGGCAAGTATTCTACAGGGGGGAAAAAGACTATTAGTAAAACTTGGGAAATGTGACCCAAAATATTCCTCTTTTGAAGGAATATTGTAATAATAAGAGTATGGGAAAATGCTAACGTCATTTAAATATGGATGTATCATTCTTTGTTAAGATTCATATCTAATGGTCAATAGTTTCTTATGGGAAAATATCCTTCTGATCTGAGTTTGACATCTCTGTGTTCTTCACAAGTCTTTCCAGTTACATTCAGTGACAGGTATATCTTTTTGCGATTGTTCTTGTACTAATTATCTACACTTAATTAGGAATTAATTTAATATTATATTGTATGGTTCTTAATAGGCTTTTATTTTCTTTATTGCTCTTCAACTACTGGCCTATAAACGTCTTAAAAATTAGGTTTTCTCTTAAAGAAAGTGTCTTAAAATTAATTCATAACTCACTCTGTTAAAACTATATTTAATGTGTATTCCTCTTTAAATATTTTACTTTAATCTACATCATACATACAAAAGAGTGTATAACATTTATATATGTGCATTTTGAAAATTAATTTTAAAATTGACATTTGTTACCTATTTTACAGCTTGAGGGAAAAAAAAGTGACTTAAAAGTTTGTATCTTCTCTTCCTTGTTTATATCCTTTCCTCTCTGCTGACCCCCATATTCCAACACTTGTACTATCTTTTCATTGTCTTTGATTGTCTTATTAAATATCTCTTCATCCCATAATTTTTAGTTTCTGAAAATGGAGTCACAATCATGCAACTAATGATGCAAAAAAGGATGGGGCTCTTGACAGAAGGCAAGCTACAAGAGGTCTCTGAATCATAGTCTGGCTTCTGTTACCTTGTGAGTCTATAGATTTTCTTCAATGGAAGTCAGAGTGAACATTGAGTGAACATATGAGTGAACATGTGAGTGAACATTGGGAAATTTTCCAGTTTCTACTCTCTTGTTTTCATTTTCAATAGCTTTTCTACCTTTTCAGAATATTCCTTATAATGGGATGGTGTTCTTTAAAGGACATTTTATCTTCTCATAGCTCTGTTATATTAGTGAACTGTTTCTGCAGTTTTGACTCCCTATATAGTCTTGGTGTTTTCTAAATTGCTTCATTCCCATTTATTTGGGTTTTAATTTTTCTCCTTATAAGCTATTTCTCAAAAATATGGCAATATTATGAGTCTGTCTATGATTAAGAATGAAGTACTTGGTGTCTCAGTTGGTTAAGCGTCCGATGTTGATTTCAGTTCAGGTCATGATCTCATGGTTGATGAGTTTGAGCCCTGCATCAGGCTCTGCGCTGACAGTGTGGAGCCTGCTTGGGATTTTGTCTCTTCTTCTGTCTCTGCCTCTCCCCCACTCATGCACACACACACACACACTCTCTCTCTCTCTCTCTCTCTCTCTCTCTCTCTCTCAAAATAAATAAACTTTTTTTAAAAAAGAATGAAGCACCAAAATCTTTATTCGTAAACCCCCAAATTTATATGTTGCACTTGTTAACTTTGAGTTTTACTGGAGAGTGATTTCAAAGGATTGCCTTTTGGGGTACATCAAGGTATGAAGTCAGTGTCCAAGTGTTTGTTCTTAAGTGTTTCAGAACAGACTCTTCAAGTCTCTTTCTCAAAGTGTTCTGGATACAAGATGGAAGAAGAGTGTTCAGATTTCTGCATTCCATAGCATTAATTCACAGTATATTGCACTAGTGTTTGATTGAATAACCAAGGCAGAGGAGTCTTGGGTGACATCTTTATAATCGTGCCTATGACAGATACCATCCAATCGCCATCTGGAGGGGCCTCAGCAGCTGCCCTTCTGTATGTAATGCTTCTCTTCACTCTAAGACCAGACATTTGAAGCATCACTGTGGCTCCCAGACAGAAGTGCTCCCTTTCTTGGCACATTGCTGGAGGCAGATCCCTTCAAGTTGCTCTCTGACCCAAGGTGGATAGAAATGTAAACCTTTTAGCTGCTCCTGCCCTTGTACATCAATTAATCATCCTAAATTAAGTCTGGATTGTTGCCTATTACTGCACTCCACCACCTTCAGTATGTTATAGATCAGTGCTTCTCTTAAGCTGAAATTTCCATTACAAACATGAGTCAACTTGATTGACTTGCTTAATGGACTGGTCATGACTTTTTGATCCTGCAAATATCTTTTTTTTTATTTTTGGTGTGGCTGTCGTTACATATGTATGCTTTTTAAAAGCTCCAGAAATTTGGTATAGGGTTCTTTAAAGCAGTAAATACTGCATATACATTCTAGAAATTGAAGTTCAATCTATAAAAAGTTACCAAAATTATAATATAATGGATTATGGAAATCTTTCTCCATATATATTATGAAATCTATATATCTATATGTCTAGATATATAGATTTCATAATATGTAGATACATAGAGAGATATAGATATAGATATAAATATAGATAGATAGATTTCATAATATATGGAGCATTTCCTAGTTTTATATTACCTTTAAATAACAAAAATATATTTATTTCATGAAATATGCCATGATTGACACCTTATGTTTTAAATTAATTTTTTATTTATGTTTTACACAGAGTAGTGATTAGCTCCATTTGACCATTTTACAAGACTCCAATATTCATTACATATACATGATGCATGCATTTGTGTTTGTGCATATATGTGTGTGTGTGTATATATACATATATATGTGTATATATATGTATGTATATATGTATATATGTATATATGTGTATATATGTATATATATGTATGTATATATGTATATATGTGTATATATGTATATATGTGTATGTATACATATATACACATATGTATGTATATATATACACACACACACACATATAGCCATATATGTGGCTGTTCCTACAGCTTAACAGATTTTTATGAGTGTGTATATATGTGAGTCTAAACTGGTTTAGGGAGATTTGGACATAAAGTAGAGTCATTGATATTCATTCTCTGCTTCCAGTCCAGTCTAACTCAATGAAGACATCTGGTGTTTAACATTTGGCAGCTGCTCAAGAGGCTACGACATCTGAAATAGTTTGGCGGTCTGACTTCACTTTTCATTGAATCATTGACAGGTCATGATTAGCAGCCTATGTGGAACTTGGCAAACAGTAAGGGATGTTCCATGTTGGAATTCTTTTCTATCCACACACACTCTGTTTTTAATATCAGCAGTAAAGTATATTGGCAGGAAATTCTGTCTATGTCACCCTTTCCCGCTGTTCAAAAAATAGAAGATTTTAACTGCCAGTGCAGATTATATATTTCAAGATATTCAAGTACTTGATGTATAAAAACTAATTATATAGTGCTAAGAATATATAAAATCACAAGAGACATTTTAGAAATGATTAATAACATCATTTCTCTATTTTCATAAAAAAGAAAAAATATTTTCCTAGACGAAACACCTACAATCTTAAGGCACTTAGTAAATATTTACTGCTGGTTGACTGGTTGTTAACGGTTAACTGGATTCAAATATTTTTCTATTTTCATAAAAGTAATTATACCCATTGTGCATGCAGTCAAAGCTTTAGTGGTGTAGTGGAACGCTTCAAATGTTTTCCCTCCAGCTTTATTAAGATACAGCTGACATATAACAGTGTGCAGGTTAAAGGTGTGCAACATGATGAGTTGATACACTTACCTATTGCAAAATGATTACCACAGTAAGGTTAGTTGATATCTTTATCATCTCACCTAATTACCATTTTTCGTCTCTATGGTGAGACCTTTTAGCATCTATGATCTCAGAGCAACTTTCAAATATGTAAGGCTGTATTACTGACTATAGTGGCCTTACGTTACACTAGATCCCCGCAACTTACTCATCTCACAACTGGAAGTTTGTCCCTTTTAACCAATATCTTCCTATTTCCCCTACCGCCCCCCGGCCCCCCAACCACCAGCAACCACCATTCTACTCTCTATTTCTAGGAGTTCAGCTTTTTAAAGATTCCACTTCTAGTGAGGTCATGCAAATTTCACTTAGCATAATGCCCTCAAGGTCCATCCATGTTTCTGTGAATGGCAGGATTTCCTTCCTTTATGGAAGAATAATATTCCAGTGTGTGTGTGTGTGTGTGTGTGCATGCGTGTGTGTGTATGACATTTTCTTTATCTATTTTTTCTGTTGATGGACACTTAAATTGTTTTCATATCTTGGATATTGTGGCAAATGCTACAGTGAACACGAGGATACAGGATCAAAATAATTGCGAATATACATATATACATGCTGGAAAGTGTACTCAATACATATGGAAACCTAAGTTCAAAGCATATTTTTGTAAACTAGTGTCTGATCTAAAGCAAGCTAACTATAGTGTTTTTGAGTTTTCTTTTTTTCAGAAACAATATCATAAATATTTCTGTGAAATAATATTGCATTACACCTGGTACATAAATGTTTAGACGTACTTCTTGATCAAATAATTATTAACTTTATTAATAAATTAAATTAAATTAAATTAAATTAAATTAATGTTAAATTTTTATTGACTTTATGCTTTATGCTTTAAACTGCTGTTTTTTTCAGTTGATCCAAGAAATGGGGTATTGGGCACTTTCCCTCAGAAAGCTAAAGTCAAAATCAGTGGTCCCTGTGGTGGAAAATATTCTTTGCCAAGTAGTTTGAAAGACTGTCTCTTGGGGCGCCCAGGTGGGGGCACCTGGGTGGCTTTGTTGGTTAAGCATCCTACTCTTGATTTCAGCTCAGGTCATGATCACATGGTCGTAGGTTGGTCATAAGGTTTAGCTCTGTGTCTGGCTCCACACTGGGCATGGAGCCTCCTTGAAATTCTCTGTCTCCCTCTCCTTCTGTCCCTCACCCACCCCTGCTTTCTCTCATTTTCAAAAAAAAAATAAAAACACCGTTAATCCCAATGAGCTTGCGATAATAGATAATGGTAGCATTAAGCCATCATTAGCAAGACACTTAAAAATTGTGTCCAACATTATGAAGAACAAATGTCACAATCACTTTTCAACAAATCAGTGTATGTTAACACAGTATTCTGTAAAAATACCTTTACTGGTAAAGATCTAGATAGTTCTTTTGAATTTTCTTATTTAAAAGTGAAATCCTAATACTCCATACCATCAAAGTAACACTTGTTCTTCTTGCCATGGTAAAATAGCTTGAATAAAACATACAAAACAATGTGAAGTTGAAATAAAGTGCATTCTGTTGTCAGAAATACTGTCAGAGGATGCTTGGAAAACATTGCTGAAGATCTGAAAACAAACATGCTTTATGACATTTCAAAGTAGGGGAAGATTGCTACAGAACTGAATGAAAATACAGAAGTCTCTACTGTGACTTATATTGTGGTTTTCCCAACATTCTCTTTCAAAAAAGAAATGTATGAAAAATTTCTACTTTTGAACCAGTGAAGAAAGATATACTGGCCAGATTTAATCTTTAATATCTTTTTAAAACCATATTTTATTTTTAAAAGTATATAATTTTAACCACTAATGGAATAGCCAGTTTGCTTAAAACTTCTGAGAGAAGTTTATGGAATTAGCAGAACACATTGATGCTTCATGCAATAATTGACTTTCTGCCTTCTATGTACCCCCTTTCGAGGAACCATAAGCCTGGAGATACAGCAAAAACCAAGGGAGACAGAATGTCCTACCTTCACGGGACTTACTTTTGGTAATGGGAGATAGAGGATATGCCAAGTACAGAGTATGTCAAAGATTACATTCAAGTATGTCGTATGTCAGAGATTACTGAACGCCATGGAGAAAACCAAGTAGTAACAAGGGACAGGGAGCACAAGTGGGGATAAGGACGGATATATATGATTTTTTTAATAGTCGTTTTTAAATCCACTTTGAGAACGTGACACTTGAGCAAAGACCAAAAAAACGTGAGGAGACGAATCTGGCATACATGTCTCTTTTCCTGGAAAAAGGAACAGCAAGCTGTAGCCCCGAGGCTGTCCTGTGCGGAGCATGTTTGAATCACAGCAAAGAGACCAGTACAGCTTTAGAAAAACTGCTGGATAAAAGAGACACCATGGGAGGGGTTGTAGGGATCCAGAATACGCAATGCCTTCAGACCCTTCAACAAGCTTTGATTTTATCTAACGCAGTCATTTGAAGGGTTCTTTTGAGCAGAAGAATTATCAGATTCAATATCTCAATGGTTCTTTATGGTGGTAAGAACAGATATGGGATTTGGGGGTGGGAAAGATGGGAATAAAGAGACTGTTACAAATAATCCACTTAAGACATAAAGTTAGTTGGCCCACAGAAACAGTGGCTAAAACAGTAAAATTTTAGAGTACAAATATGTTTTTGCAGAATTTTCTTGCTGATTGCAGCTTATAAAACAATAAAAGGAGTCAAGAATGAATCTATGCAGGTTTCTTTTTTTGAAGAAGAATCTAGGCAAGCTACTGTAAGAAAGAAGCACCCAGACCGTTAATAAGTATAATGTGGTTAATTTTATAAAAGGAAAATTTTCAACATGTAAAATATTATCTACTTTTTTATAGAAATATGGAGTTTGTATCTCTCTCTGTCCCAAAAATAAATAAACGTTGAAAAAAAATTAAAAAAAAAAAAAGGGGGCGCCTGGGTGGCGCAGTCGGTTAAGCGTCCGACTTCAGCCAGGTCACGATCTCGCGGTCCGTGAGTTCGAGCCCCGCGTCGGGCTCTGGGCTGATGGCTCAGAGCCTGGAGCCTGTTTCCGATTCTGTGTCTCCCTCTCTCTCTGCCCCTCCCCCATTCATGCTCTGTCTCTCTCTGTCCCAAAAATAAATAAACGTTGAAAAAAAGAAATACGGAGTTTGTGCATATATATATTTTTATTTTTTTTAATGTTTATTTAATTCTGAGACAGAGACAGAGCATGAGTGGGGGAGGGGCAGAGAGAGAGAGGGAGACACAGAATCTGAAGCAGGATCCAGGCTCTGAGCTGTCAGCACAGAGCCCGAAGCGGGGCTTGAACTCACAAACTGTGAGATCATGACCTGAGCCGAAGTCAGTCGCTCAACCGACTGAGCCACCCAGGCGCCCCTGTGCACATATTTTTTAACATTAAGTTTACTGGCTATATTACGGAAAACAAGAGAGGGGATCAAATGAAAATTAATTATGCATGTGTTGCATGTGTCTTTTAGAAAATGTCTTTTAGACAACAGATCCAAACATTTCTGAAAATATGTCCGTGATTTGTATACTACACAATTACTTCTGGAAAAAAAATCATACATTTAGTCTGACCCTTCAAAGTTAAATGCTTTCAGAATTAATGAAAACACAACTGCCTTTGTCAAGGACATTTTAAAACTAGTGTTTCAAATAGTTCCACCATTATGTAACTTTGCTGTTGGAATCAATATTTCTGTATCACCTATTAAAACTCTTCCTACATTAAGAAAAAAAAATGAAGGGGTGCCTGGTTGGCTCAGTCGGTTTTGCTTCCGACTTCAGTCCAGGTCATGATTCCCTGCTTCGTGGGTGCGAGCCCCACGTCAGGCTCCGCTGACAGCCCAGAGCCTGGAGCCTGCTTTGGATTTTGTGTCCCCCTCTCTCTCTGCACCACCATTGCTTGTGCTCTGTCTCTCTCTGTTTTTCAAAAATGAATAAACATTAAATTTTTAAAAAATTTTAAAAGAAAAAAATGAAAATATATATGTATGTGTATAAATGTGCACATATGTGTACCTATGAAACACATTTTCATTGATGTACGAGAACAAATGATTAGTATCACAGAATATAAAAATGCACTTGTGTAATTAGAAGAAAATTTTCACCTGTTTGATACAACTGGAAAATAAGATTCATGTGTTGTTTTTTTTTTTTTTTTTAAACAGAACCAAGGATGTACCTTTTTAACTTAGAGGAGTACCTTTTTTTAATGTGTGATAGACACTAAAATCAAAAATCAAATACCAAAATACAATGTTCAGCTCTCACTCTGCATGAAGATAGTATAAAAATCTGATGTGCCCCGGGGCCTGCACACTTCAAGGTGGCTACCTAGTTAGCACGTCTAATTGGTCCTGTGTCCAACTTTGAACTTAGGGTATTCCCACTGTCTACATGATGCTTCTAGAATATTGTCATGTTTGCCTTAAGGTCAAGTTCAAATAAGTTGCAGTCAGAACACCTGAAAGAACAAAGAGTTGAGATTTTTGTAAGCTTTCTGTGCCTTCTTCCTAATAAATATTGTGATGTGTCAGAAAAAATGCAGTGCTCTGTAACCAGACATTCATAATGTGGAATATCACATGATGTGAAATCAAGATTTAAAAAAGCAATAAATTACAGAGTTATTTGCTAATGTTAATAAATCAGACAAAAATCCAAATAGTGTATATGTGTGTGTTGTGTGTGTGTGTGTTGGTTTATCATGATTATAAAGTATTATTACAGTAGCACATGCATATATATTTTGTTTACCATAAATGGACATATTGGAAATACACGAAGAATTTTTAATGGTGGGATACATAATCAGTTTGAAGAGCACTAATCTAGAGGCCCATGAAAATGAGTAAATATATTAGGGACACTGGCACAGGTGAGTTTGTGTGAGTGTTTGGTGCGACAATGTGTTGAGATGTTCAAAAGATGTTTTCTAAAATTACTTGTTAGATGTGCAAAGGAAACAAAACAAAAATTGTGGTTAGCAAAATTTAATTCTACAACCCCCAATTCCATGTGTATCAAGATTCTACTTTATGATTGGCATTGGCTTAAATGTTGTTTTGCCTCATAACCAAATGTTCTTAATCAGGGAGTAAACACTAATGTAATCTGTCTTTGCCTATGTGATTGCCCAGATTTCCACATCAGTCTTATTGTTAAATTCTAAGGTCTTTTCAATTTTGCTCACATTCCTTAAGTCTCATTCACGTAACGGCTTGTAATGCAGGGAAGAGGCAGCGACTATGGTATTAGTAATAGTAATAACAAAAGCAATAAGAAAGCACGCTTCTGTGTGCCGCTATGTGCCTATCACTGTTTCAATGGTGCATATATTGACTTGTTTCTTTCCACAACTCTTAAGTGAAGTGTAATTGTTATCCTATTTAGAGGAAACTGAAGCACAGAGAAATCAATTTACTTGCCTAAAGTCACACTGCACAAAGGAGGAAGAGCCAATATTTGAACTCGGGAATGCTGTTAAGTGTACATTTCTGTGTATATTTCACTTTGCAAAAATCCATATTTCCCCTGTGAATTTTTATGCCTCCTACAATACCTTAAAAATCTCGGATACAAATATTTCTTTTCAATGTGTCTAGGTTAGGTTTTCATAATTTTCTTTAATTTTGTTTTGCTTTAATACTTTAAATTCTCAAGATGTATTCACTTTCCACTTGCAATTTTGATGAGGTGTAACCGTAGCCTTGAGGTATTCCTTCTTTCCCCCCCCCCGTTGTTTCCAAGTTTAACTACTCTAGAAGTACCGATGTTGGCTTTGAGCTGTGCTTCCATGGTGCTAATGACTGGTATAATTGCTTTTTAAGGAAACATCGCTACTGGAATAATTGCAAAGAGTACCTTAGAGATAGAATTTGCAGAATGAGAAGGTTGGTGAATGGCTATTATGCACAAACTCATTTCCCAAAACCTCAAGCTTTGATCTAATATTAATCCCTAAAGCTAATTGTCCTGATGGATATTTTTAGTAGAGGTTAAGGATTCCTTCAGTAACTTTTATTGAAAAGTAGATACTATGCTTTTAGTCAGTTAGCTACACCAAGTCATTCAATTAAAATAATGGCATTCTGTGTTTTATCTATATCAACTATACTCAACAAAAATGCATATACAAATTATTAAATTTTATTTCTTAAAAGAATCAAAGTCCATCCACATCCAAAAGTAATTTCCTAAATCGTTGACAGCAGAAATGTAGGTGTTTTCTCCATGACTCCAAAGAAAGGCATTGCATAATGATAAGATTAATTTATATTAATAAATTTCTATTTATTTATATAAGTATAAATTTCTATTCAGAAACAAAAATGTCTTTGTATTTCCAAAAGTACCCGCCTTGTATTTTCTGGGCTATATAAATCTGTCTGAGAGGACCAGATTCATTAATAATATATATTGATTATGTTATAACACATCTTGTTCATGCAGGACCAGGTGTATTTTGCAAAAAGTAATGTGCTAGGAATTATGTCCAGATGCCAACCAGACACTTTATTATTCTAACACAACATGATTAACTTATTAATATAATTTTCCCAAAATTCTAACACAAGTGTGGCCAGCTCCATTCTAGCACTATTTTCACAGATTCTTAAATTTGAATACAGTGAGAATATTTTTTTTTCCATGAGCTAGGCAATAGCAGTAATGACTTCTGACATCACAATACTGCTGTATGGATTAATGTTTTCAAGTATATTTGTTTCTGTCAGATTGCTAATGAATTCAAGGTTGCGGGACCCTCTTTTGAACTGTATTCTGTACTTCTTTTTGGTTCTATAACTTCTTTAATACTGTGAAAATAACATGTTTACTGAACATACAAATAGTTAAAATGTATCTTCTGTGTCTACAGTGGGGAAAAAATAACTCTACCAATAGAACTGTTTCCTTAAGATAAATACACAGGCTTCCAAATACTAAGTTACAATATATTTGAATAATTTCTTATCCTCTGTTTCCTATTAAATACCATTATGTAAAAAATCTTATTTCTATACCTTTATACACTTCAGTGAGTATATTTATACAACAAAATGTTAGAAAGCAAGTTTCTCAAATCAAAAATTTTGGAAATTTTATTTGCACATCTGGCCAAATTGCCCTCCAAATCTTTGACCAATTCATAACCATATAGGTGAGAATATTACATTTATTGATATTTTGATTTTCTCTATAATGAGTGTATAAGCCCATTTTCATATATTTCTAAGCAATTTGTATTTCTGAAAGGTCATACATTTTGCTATTTTTTTTTCTATTTAGCTTTTAGTATTTCCATCTAGTTCTTAGAACATGTGGAAGACAATTAGCCTTGTGTGTAATAACATAATATATCTTTTAATTGTATGACTTTCTTTTTAACTGTAGGTGACTTACAGCAAAATTTTTACTGCTGTGTGTTATGTTTTATATTATGTTTTCTGAGGTTGTGCCTGCCTAGTAATGGTTTCCTCACTCTTTTAACTAAAATCTCACACCTTCTTATAATGAGGTTATTATTTTCTTTTAATACTTAAATTTTCAGAAAAATCAACTATCCATGTGTTAACAATATGGCTAGTCTCTTATAATTACAAAATATACTGAATGTTTTATCTCATATTAAATCATTATAATGTTAGCATTTATTTAACATGTTCTATAATATTACATTGATCTGTTAACGAATTATTATGTCTAAATCCATAGTATATTTCAGTATCTTGTAATATGACTAATTCATCTAGCATCATCATTTCAGAAATTCCTGCCAACTGTTGAATGCTTAACTTCCATATGAATATTCATACTATATAACTACCTTTTCTTTACCATAAATATATATTCTGTAAAATAAATAAATAAAAGCCTACAATCACATACTTTTTTTTTTCTGATTGGGATAACCTTCCATTTAACATTGTATATTTAGTGAGAGAAAAAGAGAGAGGAAGAAATGATATAGGCAAATTCACTATTTTGATTTTCTCTGTAAGTAAGATATGTTTTTTTTTTTTTTTTCATTTCTTCAACATTACTTTTAGGCATCTCAGAAGATGTATTGCATATTTATACATATAAGACCACTTCTTGATATATTTTGCTTTTTCTTCATATTTTGTTTTTTAAGCGGCCAAAGGAACCAGAGCCTCCATCACTGGTCCCAGGTAATTAAGGCAAATTTACTAAGCTCAGCCTTCGAATTTGAAACTTGGTGCAATAAGAACAATACTGCTAAGATGTCTGTGAAGGAATGACTTCAGAGTTAATGCCCAGCATGTTGGTTGGTATCTTGTAGCAATGGGCGTGTCTTATGGCAGGCTATCTACTTCCTGGCTCTCCAAAGTCACTGGCACTGCTTCTTGGTCCTCCAAAATAGCTTAGTTCCTTCCTGTTATCCAAGCTTGGCAGTTCAGTCTCCTGTCAAGACACGAGCACTTCCTGTAACCTCTCCTCTTTTGGCTTGTGATGGTCAATGGCAGTTCCTGCAACCATCTATCTGCCTTTGTGCCAGAAATTCTAGGCCTCAGGGATAGATAAGGGAAAGAGAATAGTGAATGGTGTCCTCTGAATGGTGACCAGTCAGAAAAGTATGCTCCAAGGAGCTATATATCATCAGGGACCTGAGAGTGTGTGAGAGATCTAGGCATGAAATATGGAAGAGAGCCACCTGGCCAGCTGAGAGGCAAGCTTTTTGCAGGATGAGATTTAGGCTATAATGTGGAATTTGAGCCAGAAATAACTATATGGAGCTGTTCCTCCATGGAAAAAAGTACTGTTGCATATTAACCAAGATCTAGAAATAGAATGGCAACTTTCAAGATGGATACTCAGGCTGTTGGGGAAAAAGTGTTTTTATGAGTGCAATTCTAGGCCCTGCACATTTAGTATCTTTTCAACCTAAGAAAACGAATGGTTCCAGAAGATTATAAGCTGAATCTACTACCAGACCACTCGAGGTTCTTTATTTTAATTGGTAAACAGGCAAAATGGGATGATATTTTGGTGGAAATGAGAGTTCCTGAGAATCAAGTAGATAAATCTGGGTACTGTGGAGGGAGCCCTCCTAGTATCAATATGCCCACTGATAACTATTAAGGTGACACAAGGATACTCCAAAGAAGCATTACCATCAACAACACACATCCTCAGAAATAAAAGTGTGGCTCAGTCTAATGGATGAAGAGCTTTTACCAGTCATTACAAGTTTGCACACTAAATGAATGGGAAGTAGAAGAAGATAATCATAAAGATAAATTTGCCATTCACCAATTGCAGAATAAGATTTTATTTAGTGTGATTTCAACTTTTATTTCTCTTTATTCCCTCTCTCTGACAACTGTATATTGAAAGTGGCTGTAGTGGTTAACTTTGACATTGGACCATTTGTGGAACACTGAGAGGAACATAACAAAATTAGAAGTGCAGTAGATTGACCCCAGAGATGATGGTCCTGGGCCACATGTAACAATGAAGGGATTTAGGGTTTTACTCCTTTGGGAAAGTGGGGACTCCCTTGTTTTCTGTTTGTTTGCTTGCTTTTTCCTTTTTTTATGTTTCATTGAAAAAGGAACACTGCATTTTGTAAGCAGAAAAAATTTTGCCAGTGTTACTATAGAAAGAAGAATGAGTGTCTTTGTTAGGAAACCAACACCGTTCTCAGTATGTTTTGGCTCTTCATCATCCAACTTCTACTTTCTAATTTGTGGAGGTGACCAGTTGCATATAGCCTGGTGTGAGGCATTGCTCTACCTTTCGTTATGGAAGAAGAGTATGCTGGATATTTCTCTTTCAGCTTCCCAGCAAAGGGAGCACCTGCACCTTGTCCAAACATAAACTGTTGCCTTATATTTTACACTTGTGTTAGCAATGCAGCTGGAAAAAGACAGTGAAAATTTGCTTTTGCAATTGCTGCAGTAAAGGTATCCAGTGGCAGCAACCACCTTATCCAACCGAAGCAGCTGCGATGTCTAGTGCTGGCCTCGATGCCCTTTCCTGAGGATTTATACTAAAGATCCCATGTGCATTTTATTCTTTGTTCCAACAGGACTGTCTTCATTTCTGAATTTTTGCCTAGGCAAAAACTTCCAACCTTAAATAAAATCGATAAGACCCTGGCATCGGTCCAATGAATTTCCTTTCTATTTAACTTTGACAGAATACATTTATCTCCCTTGAAACCGAGATCCCTGAGTACTCTGGTATTTAAGAAAAAAAAAAAAAAAAACCTAAAGTTATTCTCATGTGGTACTATGTATTATGTTTGAATTTCTTCTTTTTTTCTTTTTGAATCTTTTAGTTGCCCTTTTAAAAGAGGTATATTTTTTTCCATTCAAAGATCTAATTGCTAATTTTATATGTAGAATCTAATTATTTTATTCCTTTTGTTTATTTCGTCTACTTCTTTTTGTAACAACTCACCACAAAAAAATCATCTTATTATTTTAAATTTTCAAGCGTATTTTCTGAAGGGTTTTAGGTATACGATAATATTGTCTAAAACAATGATAATTAGGGGGTGCCTGGGCGGTTCAGTCAGTTAAGCATCCAACTTTTGGTTTTCGTTTTGGTCATGACCCCAGGGTCCTGGGATTAAGGCCTGCGTGGAGCCCTGTGTGGAGCTCTGCACTGAGGGTGGATCCCACTTGAGATTCTCTCTCTCTCTCTCTCTCTCTCTCTCCCTCTGTCTCTCTCCCCCACTCGTGATGTCTCTCTCTCTCTCTAAAATAAACAAACACAATAATAATTTTTCTTTTTTCTTTGATGTTAATTAACTAGTTAGCACTTTTCAGTTAGTACCTTTTTTTTCTTTGACTAATTGACTAGTTAGTACTTTTTCGTACTTTTTTTTCTTTGACTAGATAGTACTTCCAGAATATTGTGAATGTTAATGTTTGTAATGGACACCCTTATATTCTTAAAATTTATGCTTACGATGATTCAACATTATGCATGATACTGGCTTTTACCTTATGATATATATTTTAATTTACATTGAGAAATAATATTTCCTTCCTATTTTATTAAGGGTTTTTATCAGAAATGCACGTTGTATTTTATCAAATGACTTTTTGGCACTTGTTGAGGTGATCATATTTTTTTTTATCTCCATTGACTTTCTAACATGGTGAATTATACTAAACATGTTCTGACAATGAGCTACTATTCAATTCCTGGAATGAATTTCATTTGATTCCATTAATTATTAGTCATAATATGTAGCTGTATCTTATTTGATTATATTTTATTTCAAAGTATTTTGCAATCTTAATATATGAGACTGAACAGTGATTTATATTTTATTGTGTGATTTTGTTGTGAGTTGCTATCAAACTGGCTCTCTATGTTCCTGAAAAATATAAGTATAAATGCTCTTAAATCCCTTGAGGGTTTACTATAATTTATTTGTGAATTATTTTGGAGTGGTTGTGTGTGTTGTGTGTATGTGTACATGTATGAGTAGAGGGCAAGAAATAGTTGATCAAAAGCATGTAACAGCTTGAGGTCACTTTCTTGATTCCTCCAAATGCTATTTCTATGGCGTCTGGTTTGAATAATTGAAATTATATATTTTTTATAAAACATCATTTTAACTAGATTTCCAAATCAGTTTTAACAAAACAGCCAAATATTCTCTTACATTTTTTTAAATTTCACATATGTATGCAATTAATTTTTCCATTTTCATTCTTATTTTTACAAAGTAGTTTCGTATTAATGTGTCTTGATTAATTTATCTGACAGCTCCTGTTTTGTTGATATCCTTCTAAAAACACACTCAAATTTAATTATTTTTGGATGTTTTACTTAATTCTGCTTCTTTGACATTTTTCCTGCTTTTTTATTTATCTATTTGATTTTTCTAATTTTTGCAAAACATGATTAAAAGTACTCATTTTATTTCTCCTTGTTCTGTATTATGTATTAAAAGTAGGCTTTTTTGAGGGGCACCTGGGTGGCTCAGTCAGTTAAGCATCCAACTCTTGGTTTTGGCTCAGATCTTGATCTCACAGTTTGTGAGTTTGAGCCCCATATCAGGCTCCATGCTTAATAAGCTTGGGCTTCTCTCTCCCTCCTTCTCTGGCCTCTCCCACTTGTAATCTCTTTCCCTCTCAAAATAAATAAACATATTTTTTAAAATTAGGTGTTTTTTGTTAGTCATTGTTTTAGAGTTCTTCAGAGAAAGAGAACCAATATATAATATATATTATATAAAATAATGTATATAATATATAATAATTACATATATCATGTATATAAAATAAGGAATTGGCTCACACAATTATGGGCACTGGCAGGTCCAAATCTGAAGGATAGAGAATGGCTGGCAGGCTGCCAACCTTCATAAATGGCTGAAATTCTTGTTGTATAATGTGAGAAACAAAGTCAGAAATACTTCCATATTAATATCCTATCACATGCATTTTATATATGTATTATATTAAATATGACTGAATACATAATGAAATTTAAGTTTTATTTTATAGTTACATTTATAAATATATATTCTACTTACACCTGTATGTTTTACCTTATCACTTTCTAATATTATTACACCTCATGAGGGGGTAAGGAAATTAGCACATTTATAATGCTTGCTATATATTTTTCTCTGAATAATCATTTCTATTAATAATTTTAGAAACTACACAGCTAGTAATGGTTGAATAATTGATTTGTCAGCATTAAGTATTGGTATTTGAAATTATGCTAAAGATGATGAGTAAAACTGAAATTTCACTTCCTCATACCTTCTCTCCTCAGTGGTTTATTAATCTTACTCATTTTTGTTATCTCTACTCTGTTGAGGTTCATTTTATTTAAAATATATTTCATGGAGTGATTTTCAAATAATAGTGAATGCTCAGCACTGTTACTTTCCTAAGTATCTCATTTTTTTTCTCTTGGCTGCTGGACTTGGTCACCATTTTTTTTTCTTTAAAAAACAAAAACAAAGATGATTTTAATATATTTACCAACATATTAAATATATTTACCAATACAATTACCACAATTTTCCTAGTAATTTCTTTCTTTGTGGTTTTGAAGAATTTCACTGCCACTGAGTCTTCTAACAGTGACTTCTCATCCTAATTCCTCCTTATTATAACACACACACACACACAATCATACACATATCATCATAAGTGACTTGATTTTTTTCTTATGGCTCCATGAATAGTCATTTGTGTAAGTCACAATGCCTCACATGTACAAGTCTTTCTGCCAGTTGTTCTATTATTTTTTTCCTTATCTTCATAAATACAAATTACATGTGTTTGTGGCTTTCCTTTCTCTTATATATCTAATATTTTATTTTATAACTATAAGCTTTGTCCACTTTCCTATACCATTTTACTTTTATTTATTTTTTTAACGTTTTATTTATTTTTGAGACAGAGAGAGACAGAGCATGAACGGGGGAGGGGCAGAGAGAGAGGGAGACACAGAATCGGAAACAGGCTCCAGGCTCTGAGCCATCAGCCCAGAGCCCAACGTGGGGCTCTAACTCACGGACCGCGAGATTGTGACCTGAGCTGAAGTCGACGCTTAATCAACTGAGCCACCCAGGCGCCCCACCATTTTACTTTTAAAAAGCTTACTCTCGGGATGCCTGGAACTCTCAGTCAGTTAAGCATCTGACTTAGGCTCAGGTCATGATCTCATGGTTCAGTTCGCGAGTTCTAACCCCACATTGGGGTCTGTGCTGACAGCTCAGAGCCTGAAGCTAGCTTCGGATTCTGTGTCTCCCTCTCTCTCTCTCTCTCTCTCTCTCTCTCTCTCTCTTTGTCCCTCCGCTGCTTGTGCTCTCTCTCTCTTTCTCAAAAATAAATAAAGATTAAAAAAAATTAAAGCTTATTCTCTATGTTCTTGCTCCATGTTTTTAATAAGAAGATATTCTCCTTTCTGGTGCTTCAAATATTGCTTTTATTGATGCACCCAAGTTTTGTTTTTTTGTTTTTTTGTTTTTGTGTTTTTTTTTTTTTTTTGTTACCGTCCTGTGCTATATTGGCTTACAGTTCTTCTCATATTTTATCATTTATTTTAGCTTTTGACCTTTTATTTGAGCTCTTGTTTCTACCTTTAGGTTTTTATATCATTTTACACTGTGCATTTTCTGTGCCGTTTGCTTCTTACTGTATGTTCTCATATTATGTAGGCATAGGTTCTTATATGCTTTATTCACTCATCTTTAGGAGTTACTTGAAGACTTGATTTGGGGCTTGGAGTGGGAGTACAGTAAAGGAGCAAACTTGTGATCTGAGATGCTAGGAACACTGAATGTAACTAATATTCTCAGAACTTTTATTTATTTACTTTTTCAAAACTCTGTTTCTTGCTATGCAATCTGTCCCGGTAGTACATCTGTGATCATAGCTCTCAGTGTTTGATATATGCTCTATCAGAAAAATTGACAGAGCTCTGCAGGTCCCGTGTTTTCTGTCTCATTTCTGTTTTTGCTGTTGAGTGGCAATTTAGCTTTATTTATTTCTTTTTCTTCAGCTGGCTATAATTGGAAGCTGCTGTTCTCTTCTCCACACTGTCACCTGCCACACTGAGAGCTTGCATCGTTGTCAAGAGGCTGTGCTGTATGCATCTTCACTGAGTTCAACCAACTCTTTCCCAAACTTCACCTTTAAAAATGAAGGCCGGCAGCATGAAGTTATGGAAAATTCTGCATCTGTCCGAGACCTTTAGATGCTTGCTTCTCTGCTCAGCATCATCTCTGACTGGATCCGTGTATCCTCAAATTAACTTTGTATAATGATTCAGGGCTGCTGTAGATCCTTATTTTGTTCATAGATATTTTTCTCTGCTTTTCGTTCTGTCTGTTTTTAAAAAATACACCATATAATATGCCAATGGGTGCAATTTTTTTCATACAGTAAATATTATAATTAGACCTCATTTTATTGAGATGATTTTTGTGACAGAGTATAGACAAGTTTAGAATGGGAGAAAATAAAAAAGAAAATTCAATGCTCAAAATTTAAAGCTCATTAATAAAATATGAGTCACAGTTTTGGAAGAGAGAGATTATGATCTGTAAACACAGGTTTCATAAGGGCAAAGATTTTATCTTTCCTACTTACTGTTTTAGACCAAACACCAAAAAATAGAAAGACTCCAGTAAAGTTATTCTAAATGAATGAATGCATTTATTTTCTTTTTTTCAAATATAAGTTAGAACTCTTTCACATTTTCAGAAATTAATCAATACCAACTATGCAATTAATTAGGTAACAACGTCATAATTTCGTATGACCCTCAAAGACTTTCTAGAAAAGCTATACATAGTAAATAATCAGTTTCTAATGGAGACAATACACTTGCCCAATATCCATTAAGCTCTGGAGTTTTGAGTCCTTTTAGCACTGTCCTTAATGCTTTCTTGGAAATAACCAGAGTTTTGTTTGGGGAAGGGTGTTGTATCCTTGATTTGTGGTCACTTTTTAAAAATGTTTGTTTATTTATTTATTTTGAGGGAGTGTTGCAGAGAGAAATGAAGAGAGAAAATCTCAAGGAGACTCCATGCTCAACACGGAGCCTGACTCAGGGCTTGATCTCATGACGGCGGGATCACAACATGAGTCGATATCAAGAATTGGACACTTATGGGATGCCTGGGTGGCTCAGTCAGTTAAGCGTCTGACTTCGGCTCAGGTCATGATCTCATAGTTGGTGGGTGCAAGCCCTGCATTGTGCTCTGTGCTGACAGCTCAAAGAGAGCTGTCTCTCTCTTAAAAATAAACAAACATTAAAAAAAAAAAAAAGAATTGGACACTTAAATGACTGAGCCCCCCAGGTGCCCCTATGGTCAGTTATTTTTTAATCTGCTATCCCAAGCCACCATCTGTAATTTTAATTAGCTTCTAAAGTCAGCTTTAGTTTCCCTTAAAAAAAATGATTTGGGGTATACAAAGTCATAGCTTCCAATAGTATTAGAGTTTGAATTAAGTTTTTGTTTTCTGTTGACCATTCATCATACATCTTGCACCAGTGATACATCAAAATATACTTTAAAACTCAGGTTCAAGTATCTCCACTCACCACTATAATAATTTGGGAAGAATATATATTAGATACTTTTTACAAATACGTAGAGATATAGGTGTTCAAACAAATAAAAATATATATATTTTTTAAATTGAGAAAGAAATTCCTTAGATTTCTGACCTTACATACAAACTTACCTACAGGACTGGTTTCCTCTGAGGCTTTTTTCCTTGGCCTGCAGATGGCCACAGTTTTGCTACCTCTTCATGTGGTTGTCCTTCTGCGCATATGCGCTCCTGATGTCTCGCTGCATGTCTTCATCTCCTCTCTTTAGGAGCACCAAGCATACTGAATTAGCATTCCCCCCCCCCCATGGCCTTGCTTTAACCTACTACATCTTTGAAGGCCTTATTCCCAAATACAATCACATCTGAAGTACTGGGTGTTGGAGCTTCAACATATGAATTTGGCAGATGGGGAAAAGCAACAGTACGTGACAGTGTGTAAGATGTTATTCTAAGAGATGTCCTGAAAATCAACATCTGTGGAAGAGAGGAGAAGGCGCAGGACTGGGCAGAGAAAGAATGTGAGTTGCTGCATTGCAGTCCTGAATGGTAGCCTTGGACTAGCCAGGAGGAGCTTTAAAGCATTTATGTTTCACCCATCAGAGCTGTTGTGTGTTGGGTCAAAGCGTCCAGGCTTTATAATCTGATTTGATCAATCTTGAGTTGTGTGGACCTCAAGAATCATGTTTTTTATTTGTAGTTGAGACATTTTCTCATGGGTCTGAGAGCAGGAGGCTGTCTGCTGACACCGCCTCCAGCAACTGAGGCACCAGGTCCTACCTGAAAGCAAGATGTGGCGTGTCACCATGTTCATAACAGTACTTTTTTCTGCTAGCCTCCTTCCCGTTCAAGTTTAAGCAGATTCCATTTACAAGTGTAGTTTCTCAGAGAGAATCCAATATATCAAAACCTTGATTTTAAAGTTTCAAAAATACTTAAGTTTCTTGTTTTTAACAGGTGAAGAAGAAAGCAAAAATATTTCAGGTTGTTAATAACATAATGGGGATGTAATTTATTGCAATAGTCTAAAAAGTGCATTAATATTATTTACAAAGACATTTCTAGAATATCAGTAGTTTTTGTACTAGAGAGAATCAAAATCAAGATTTGATTAAAAAACAGTTATTTCATTAGGTAATCAGCATAGCTAGAGGTAAAGAATTTCCTGCCATTACGTATTACTCACAAATTCTGAAATAAAGCCTCAAATAGCATGAAGAATTTGTTTTCATATCGCCTTAAATCATTTCTTATTATCTCTTGGCAATTTTTATAAGACCAATCAGTTCTGAGTTCTCAATTCTGAAAACAGCAGGGACTTTGCTTGGAATTCCCAGCACATAATTAATGGGTCAGTAACAATAACAAAGCAGACTCAGTTTGTATTATCTACAGACAGTTTGGAATGGCAGGTGTTTTACTACTTCCTTACATCTCTAATCATTCTTGGCTTGATGCTTTAATGCCTGAAACTACGTATAATGACAATTCCTGTTGTGAAAATGCCACAGAAACATTAGAAGGCGAAGGCATATTTGCAGAGACAACAGAAAATAGTGGGGAAAAGTCAGTCTATTTCTAACTAATTTGCCTAGACTGTGATTTTGTAGTAGGATGAACACAATGGGAAGTTCCGAGGAGAAATTTATTTTCTTATCCTATAATTAATAGAGAAAAGAGTTAAATTGCCTCTTTCAATGTCAGATTTCCAATGATGTATATTTAGAATAAAGAAGGATAAGGCAACATGTTCAGTTTCATTACAATAAAATCAAATACTCAATAGTGGTGAATTTGATCAGTGTGCTCATGAGTAGATGTGCTGTGTCCTGTCATGCATTCAGACTCCTCAAGTTATTTGTCCCTTCATATGATTTATTCAGTTTCTTTCTTTTTAAGCTTAGTCTGTCAATTATTAAATGACATCTCTTCACTTCTTAACCTCCTTTTTCGAAATATATTGTTGGAAAGATTGTTCTATTATCTCCCCCCAAATAAATGCTAATTAGAGAAGATAATCATAAGATTATAGATATATGCATGCATATAAGGAGTTAGTAAAATTTAACATTTATTGTCACATAATTTTTATAATGCTTAGCTGTAATACAACATAGCAGATATACAACATAGCAGTACATGACCCGTTGTTTCTGTTCATTGTGGGCCAGTTAAGATACAAAAGTTAATACACAAATTATAATTTGACAGAGTTCATAAGTAGCACTAAGACATCCTTCCACTTTAAACCAGAGGTAGTAAAATGCACCATTTATATAAAAGTGAAAATTGTTCTCAATACCAAGAAGAAACTGAGCATAGAAATTTGATCCCAATTAAGTAAATTATCCTCTACCAACAGAACTTTCAAATAAAAACACAAACTCTGTGTTAATGTGTTCTTACTGGCTCCATTATAATATTTTTCTATGCTCTATGCTCTATTTTCTGTGCTCTATTTCCTCAATGGCATTTTGTCCAGAAATGTGAAAAAAATCCAAATCCAGTTCGTTTCTACTGTATGTACTACAGAAGCTTAATACAAAATCATCTCATTTGCTTAATCTTTCCATGAAATTACAAATTTTGAAAACTATACTATTTTGATTAAATGTTCTACATATTGTCTTGGGAATTTACATTTTACTAGCTGAGCAAAGAGAAGTGAGAGAGAGAAAAATAGAACATGTAACCAAAAGATCAAAACTATAGATTTGAGCAATAATAAAGAGCTATAGCTTCAGGTGTATCTTAGATGTTAAACTTGACTGAAGGAATAACTCCCCTTTGCTTTCCCACTTGGTTGCCCGAGACACTAATTCTCAGCTCCGAAGATTATCTCACACTCCAGTGGCTTTGGTGCCTTAGTATAATCATCTGCTGTGAACTTTTCTGCACTTCACAGATACGCTGTAGGGAACAGAGCAGTCGTAAAAGATAAAAAGCTATAAAAGGCTAGAGCTGGCTTCATCATAATAGCTACTATTTAGATTTCAAACAAACTCCCACAAATTTTCCTTTAAGCAGAATTCAAAAAGAATGAAAATTTGCAGTCTAAGGATTCCCCATCCCTGCCCCAACTCTGTTCTCTCAAGATAAGTTCACTAGTTCTTGGGTGGGTAAAGGTGTCGAATGGCTTCTTGCTTCTTCAATGTTGGCAAATGTGGTTTAATCAAAATGTGATAAAGCATCTTGAAATTTATATTTAAAAAGAACATGCACTAATTCCCCAAAAAACATTCTAAATTAAACTCGGTGAAGAGTTTCAAACAAAATATCACTATTATTCCCACATAACTTTATAGTTCACCAATAATCAGATTCTTAAATGGATTTTATTTTAACTCATTATTTATTTAGTATTTATTTATTTATTTTATTTATTTACAATGGTGGGGAAGACAGATCATGAATGGGGAAGGTCCAGAGAAAGAGGGAGGGAGAGAAAGAATCCCAATCCCTTGGGGCTTGATCTCATGACCATGACATCATGAACGGAGCCACAATCAAGAGTCAGATTCTTAACTGACTGAGTCATCCAGGCATTCCAAATTCTTCAATGCATTTTAAGCAAAATCATGTTCTTAAGTATTTATGTAAAATATCATAGGTTTCAAAGATTAGTTCATACCTGCTGGTAATGACAATAAATGTGTTGGTTTTCACTCTTTCTTGAGCACTTTAATGACTTTAAGATAAACACCAACTATTTATATTAATAAGCATGCAAAACAAAAGATTTATACTATTAAATTATGCAATTAGAGACATTTCAGGAGAATCACCTGCAGAATTATTAAGAGTGACTAAAAGTGCAGTAAGCGGTGCCTGGGTGGCTCAGTTGGTTAAGCATCTGACTTTAGCTCGGGTCATGAACTCATGTTCATGGGTTCGAGCCCTACATTGGGGTCTGTGCTGACAGCTCAGATCCAGGAGCCTGCTTCGGATTCTGTGTCTCCCTCTCTCTCTGCCCCTCTCCAGCTCATGTTCTCTTTCTCTCTCTCAAAATTAAATAAAAACATTAAAAAAAATTTTTAAGTGCAGTAATGTGTTCTATCAGAGCTTCCATGTGTATGCAATACATAATTAATGCAAAGAGTAAACCATTATAAGAAACAAGAATCCATTGCTCCCTTTTTTAAAAAAAGGAAAAGAAAAAAGAATCCCTTTTATCAATAATATACTTTTATATCTAAGAAATGTATTAACCTATTTGAAGTAGTTTAAAATTTGACCAAAAAGAATAATAGAATGCCGAAATAAATGGAGATCTACTGCTTTGCTGAAAACAAGTATTTAATATTATGTGTTCCCCCAAATTATATATCATCATAATTAAAACTCCCAAATTGTTTCCATAAAACTTTAAAAGTTGATTCTAAATGCTTTTTAGAATCATCTTGGATTTTAGAATCATCTTAACAGTATCCACAAACATATTTAAAATGCACTTTTGTGTGTATAATAAAAAGATGGGACCTAATTTATGAATAACAAGTTGATGCATTATTTTCCACTAAATGGCAAGGTAAACCTGTTTTTGCACCTTTTCTTTTTTTCCCAAAGGTCTATTTGTGCATGCATTAAACAATTTCGTCATGTTTTAATGCTTATGATTTCACGCTATACAATTTTTGCCTTGTCAATTAAGTCCCTTTTCATTGGATTATTTTTCAATATGTTTGTGACAGTTTTGAGAAACACTTGTCAGACATTTTGTGGAATGTCCTTGGTTGAGGTTTGTCTCATGTGTTTTGTGATTAGGCTAAGGTATGGGTTTTGGAGAGGACCGCAGAGGTAAAGGGCCATTCTCATCACATTATCTTTATGGTAAATGCCAACCAGCAGGATTATTACTGTTTATGTTGACCTTGATCACTATTATTTTTGTCAAGTTTCTCCTGCTGTAAAGTTAGTCCCTTTCATCTTTAGGAGAAAGCCACTGTGCACAGCCTACATTTCATAGATGGAAAGTATTGCTCCTTCGTTTTGAGAGCGCACTGTCTATATAAATTATTAGGATATTTTCTTCTGTATGAGAGATTTGGCCATTCTATTATTTTTTCAATCATTTACTTATACCAATAAGATATTATTTATGTCATTTCTCAAATTCTTTCAACATTGAGAAAATGTTTCATTTGGTTCCTGCGTCCTTTGATGTACTCCCATTATTGTAAGTTTGATGTGTTTGGGGCACTTTCTCACTATCTGACTCAACTTATGTGTTCCTTTTCCCATCCCTAGAATCAGACATTTCTCCAAGAAATTCTGGTTTTGTTTTTGTGTTTTGGTTGTTTTTTTTTTTTTTGAAAATAGTATTAGAAATCAAGACCTGGCCTCAAGAACTAGTTGCTTTGAAGGTGTTCTGTTTGTAGGTCTTCTCGGCTCAGAAAGTAAACAACCATACTAGTTCATGTATGTATATATACCCATAAATATTTCTATACCTGTAAATGTTAAGTCACTAGAAGTTTGTACTAATGCCTTCATCTGTATGCTAGTACCACATGGATTACTCTAGCTTTCCTGAATCTTGTCAATAGCATCCCACCTCAGCAGTGAGCACCTCTAGTCCCATTCATATGTCACTGTTTTCTTAATTGCTCAACTCCAGAATATATGTTTTCAGAATTTTTACATTCATGGGGAACAACTTTATCAACAACAGGACAATATTTATGTACCTGTTTCCTTTAGTCATACAATACCCACTCATTTCCAGATTCTTAATTCAGCACCTTTTCTCCCACCCATTTAAATTAGGCTATTATTTATATATATATATATATATATATATATATATATATATATGCAATGCAATCAGATCATTTTGTCACAGTTTTTATTCCATCCCAGAATATCCTGGCTTCTTAAAAATTTTTACAAAGATTTGCATAATTTAAAGTGCCCTCTTGGTGCTGTACAGTTCAATGGGTTTGACAGACTTTAGAATTATGTACAATAATCACACAGAATTCCTTAACTACCATAAACTATCCCCTGTGCTTCACCTTCTGGCTCCCTGGCAATTACAGATCAATTTATCATCTCTATAAATTTGCCTTTCAAACTGTCATATCAAGGGAATTATATAGACTATGTAGCCTTTTTCAGACTGTCTTCTTTAAATTGTCAATACGCAATTAAAACTCATCCATTTCTTTTTATGGCTTCAAAGTTCATGTCTTTTTATTGTTAGTTAATATGTCATTGAAAAGATGTACCACAGTCTGTTAATCAATTTTCTTGTGTTTGAGTTGAAGTGTTTGTATATTTCGGTATACAAGTTCTTTATCAGATATATTATTTTAAATAATGAACCAGTGGAAACACAGAGGTATCCACATGGCCTTGAGAAGAGAGTGTCTTGCAACTCTTGTTACTGTGGGGCAGATTCTTCCCTGTGCCCAGATAAAATTTAGGGTGCAGTTGCCCACCCACCCAGGTGGAAGCCGTGACCAAAGTTGTGTGCCACACAACCACTGGCTTCCATTTGGACTACCCAATATATATCTGGGTGGTGTGACCAGTCAGCACCAAACCACTTGCTATACCTTAATATGATAGCATGACTACACAGTTGCAGTGATATCCATCCCATATTTCTGGTGCACCCAGTTTGGTTTTGTTTAGAGTGATTTTTCTGTTCCAAACTTGGGGGCCCTGGGTGTCCAAATGTCCATAACCCATGGTGAGCCAAATAAACCCATCCCAAATCTGAGGATAGCCACCCATGACTCTCATGGTGATATTTCTTGGACCTTTCTGATCAACAATTTGGTGGGCTACCTGTCTAGTTTGACACAAAAACAATACCGATGCTGAATGTTATTAACATTGCATGTCACAGGTCAGGTTTCTGGACCAATTTTGGTAACATCAGATGAATTTTATGAGTGTTAGTCATAGCTTGACCCTCCTTAATGTATTCTTTGGGGGCCTTCCAGTCCTTTCCCTGGAGTGCTGACACCCACCTTGGCCATCCTGATGAGCTACCGAGTGGCAACTGCCTATTTGCCCAACAGTTGGATTGATTCCTTTGTCGGGCATAATAGTGAGACTACTGCAGGAATGTATTTCCATCAGGTGTACATCTCATGACCCTACCCTAGAGGAGCAACAGAAATCTAAAGTCAAAAGACTGATATTTAGTAGGACTTGTATGGGTAGGTCTTCCCCTTCAATGAAAACTACACTTAATGGTCTGATATTAAGACCATCCATGGTTGGATATTAATGTGGCTGCAGCTTTAGGAATCTGAACAAGTTGTGCATAATGTACATGTTTGCCGGGGGAGGCAGCATCGGCATCACTGCCAGAACAGGACCCCCGCCTTCCCTCTTCCATGTGTTTGGGTTCCATTTCACGTATAAGGCATTACAACCAGTCCAGCCTTCAGTAAGACAATGGGATCCCAGTGGAGATTGTGTGCTTCCTCCTCATCTAGGGGTGCAGAATAATTCACCTGTCCCAGCAGGTCGTCCCTTTGCAAATTCCGATAGACAGCTCCTTTCCCAGGCAGGATGGGGCTTCGTACTCTCAGCAGAATAGCATGTTGATCCAGTGAGTGTCGAGGCAATGACTGTTTCCTGTGACTTTCATACTTTCACAGTATGGGGTGACTTTGCAGGAGTCCCCAGTCTGGCATGCAGGGCAACAATCCCTACGGGTTGGTCATTTAAATATATTAAAGCCGGGGACAGTCCACCTGGACAAGGTGATTTTTTCTGTTAGTAATTTAATGTGTTTTAATATTCTGATTCCTTTCTACCAATTCTGCTGCTCAGGTTATAGGAGAGATGGAAATTCCATTCACGTCATTTTCTTTTGCTCCATCTTGCACATCATGACTTTTTCACTGTGACTCCTGATTACTGTGCAGTTGATGAAGTAATTGTTACTCAGCTTCTCTAATTCCTCAGTGGTGGCAGGCTGGTTTGTACAGTGATGGGAAAGTTTGAGTTAGGCCAATTGCAGTGCCCACATAAACCAAAGCATATTTAGAACACTCACTTGGTGGGAGGGGCCAATATATTCAATTTGCTAATCCCTTACTGGTGGAGAACTTTGGTGGATGGCCCAGACTCATTTGGCAGCTGCCTTGGATGTTGTTTTAAACACACAGGACATGTTGGGGCGCCTGGGTGGCGCAGTCGGTTAAGCGTCCGACTTCAGCCAGGTCAAGATCTCGCAGTCCGTGAGTTCGAGCCCCGCATCGGGCTCTGGGCTGATGGCTCAGAGCCTGGAGCCTGTTTCCGATTCTGTGTCTCCCTCTCTCTCTGCCCCTCCCCCGTTCATGCTCTGTCTCTCTCTGTCCCAAAAATAAATAAACGTTGAAAAAAAAAAATTAAAAAAAAAAATAAACACACAGGACATGTTACTGCATTAAACATGCCACTGTATTTCAAGGGCAATCAGCATCCTTGGCAATACACCATCTCACCTGGGCACTGCAAGGACCACTCTGTCTATGCACCAATCGGCTGTATCTGCTGAAGGGTCAGTTTTGGAGGCTCATTCCCAAGCTAAGACATTGATTTCCTGATTTTCAGGGGGTATCAATGCCCTATATGTTGGGCATGAAAACAGTGAGGGATGCCTTGAGTTCTGAATTAATATATGATTGATATCCAGAACGTTTGACTGAACGAAGAATTGAGTATAGTGCCTCTTAAAAGCTAGAGAGATTACTTCCACAAAATGCTTTAAAATGGAATTGTTAAATATGATTCTGTTTTTTTAACAATTTCAAAAGAGATACTAATTGTGATTTTACATGTCAATTATTATAGGATGAAGAATGAAAACTGGCATATTGAATACTTAGCATATGCTCACAAATAAAAAAAATCAGTCCTACTTTCAAAACTCTGCAACACTCTTTTCTGGAGCATAAAATCTAAAATTGGACAAGAGGTCTCTATGCAAATAATAATAATAAAGAGCAGAGTATGAGCAATTATATGAGAAGCACACAGTATAGGGAATTCAGTCTATGAACAGGTAACATCTAAGCAGAGAGTTAAGGAGAAGCCTTTGAGGTTACTGAGACTAAAAAATTAGAATTGATTGATGAGAGGATATTGTATTTCATGAAAGTAAAACACAGGAGGATACAGTCAAGCATCTTGTGAGATAAGATAGACTTGATTTTGATAATTTCAAAAAGCAAAAGTAAAAAACACAAGCAGACTGAACCAAAGAGTTTTAAAGTATGTTTTAACTGAGAGAATCAAAGTTCACAATTTTCATGAAAAATAAATAACAAAAAAAATCATAAAAGTTTCAAAACAGCCCACAATGATATCTTCTGCACTTGAAAAGGATTATAAAAGTGATTTCTTTTTATTTATCATAAACACCCCAAGAGCCCACACTTCATTTTATGTCTGATTACAATAATATCTGCATGTATAATTCTCCATTGGCAGTAACAGATTCGTTTCAGAGAGCAAGAAATTAACAGCAAACAAAGAAAACACATTCAAATCCCTTGCTACTGAAATCAATAAACTGACCAATTTTAAAGCTGAGCTGTTTTATTATGTAGTAATGAAGTTTATTTAGATTTTTGGCAACCACATTATAGCTCAGGGATTTATCAACCACTCTAAAACAAGAACATTTACATACTTCTTTAACTAACGCAATTAGTCTTCAGACAGAAATATCCATTTTTTCCTTTGAATATTTAGTTTTTAAATCTTAAGTCTGTTCACTCTTCTCAGCCTTACTGAGTAATTAGAACTTTTATTTTAGTGTTCAATAGGAGAAAAAATTATTAGCAACTTTTTTCTTCTAGTATACATTTTCTTAAAAAAATAACATCATTAAATGTCTGGATTCATTTCTAATAAATCAACTAAACTGAATTTTAATTTATTAGCATCACAAGCACACATTATTGCCAAGAGCTAGAAATCAGAGAAATAATGATTGTACAGGTTAAAACATAAGCGAGAGTCCCTATACCTGCTGATACTGTAAGACTGTCATATATTTGTTATTCCATTCTATCATGATTTTATAGTGGATCATTAGGGATTTATGAAGATACAAAGTCTAAAATTATTTTTAAAGTAATATTATCAAAAAGAAAATTTAATCATTCAAGCTGGACCACTAAATATGTATGTATTGCATAGTACTAAGTACACAATTAAGTACGTAGCTACTGCCTGGGGGATCTGATTTCTATCATTGAAGTTTTATTGACGCTTCTTATCATGTATCTGGAAAGATGAAAAGTTATTCCTACCTAGTCATCCATGACAATAGACCATAATTATTCCGTTTTCTCTCCTTTTTCAGCATCATTGTCCTGGCTTAACATTTTGCAACACTTTGCTGTTGTCATGTATTTTAATTTTTTGTCATGTATTTTAATTTTTTGTCATGTATTTTACTTTTCAACTGTTTCTTATCTAGTTTTCCACCTGGTGGCCAGGCAGAGAATTTTGTGTTAACGCCTGAATTGAAGACGAGCCAGTCATCTACCAGTTTTGGTCAAACAAGTATCTTTGTTACCAAGCCTTCAAGGAATCTATAATGATCTTGACTTTTGTTGGAACTTATTGATTTTTAATGATAATCCTGTGATATAAAATCCATTTTATCTTCATTATCTCAATGAAGAAGTGAAGGGTCACAAATATTGTGTGTCCAGTGCCAGGGTAACTTGCAACCTATCAGAAGATACAACATATAAACATATAAAAAGACAATTATAAAAGAACTATAACAATATATGGTGATGGAGGTTAACTAGACTTATCATGGTGATCATTTTACATTATGCACAAATTTCGAATCTATATGTTGTACATCTGAAACTAATATGATGTTATATGTACATTCTACCTTAATAAAAAAATTAAAAGATAATCAATTTCAATATGAATCAAAAAATAAAATTACAAATAATCAAATAGTTTTTTTTTTCATTATTAGATTTATAAGAGTAAAAGTTTTGAAAAATCTGGGTTTGGTGACCATGTAGTAAAATCAGAATTCTCATTTATTAAGTTATGGAAATAGTCATCGATACAACTTTTTGGAAGTTTTTGGAAGTCTTTGGAAGGAGAATTTGAAAATTCTCATAAAAATAGAAAAAAAATACTTATATCCTTTCACCCAGTAGTTTCACTTCTAGACATATTTCTTGTACTATCTTCACAAAATCATATTATGTATATTTACGACCAATTGAAAATTATGTAATTTTATTAAAAAATAAAATAATGATATATTTGAAGCTATGACTTATATGAAATTGTATTTAAAATTTTTAAAAAGAAAGTAATAGACATACAATGTGTTTTTATAATTCAAAAAACAAATGGTTATATTTAAGACATGAAGTGAAAAAAAGTTTAAGTTTCCAATGAAAGAAACTTTCTATTTTTATTCAATAACAAATATTTCCTATGATTTGGATTTTATAAGAAGTACATATCCTGTATTATTTGTAAATAGTTATAGAAATAAACATATCTCCAGATAATACATACAAATAAATGTGTGATCTTAAATTACTAATTTATGTATTGTTAACTATAATATTACACTGGGTTCTTATACAGCGATAAAATAAAGAGCCTAGAAGAAAGAATCAAGCTCTAATGTACATGTATATATTATAATACACACACATATATATTTTCATATGCTTATCTTATATGTACATTTTATGTGTATATGTATGAGTATATATACATTCTTATACATATGTGTATGCATGTATTCTTAATGCTGGAATATCTAAGATATAAGAGTGCCAAAACCACAATGAATTGAGTAATTCAATAAATGACACATAAGTGCCTAAAAGAATGACATACATGATGGTTTATCTGTAGTATCAATTAATATAAAACTAATTATAAATATATATAGCTCTGTTCAAAGAATTAGAACTATTTATAAAAATTAAGTTATGTGACTTTTTTTGTTTTCTTAAGTTTATTTCTTTTGAGAGAGAGAGAGAGAAAGAGAGTGTGAGCAGGGGAGAAGAAGAGAGATGATCCCAAGCAGGCTCTGTGCCATCAGTGCAGAGCCTGACGTGGGGCTCAATCTCACCAACCCAACTGTGAGATCATGACCTGAACCGAAATCAAGAGTCGGGTGCTTAACTGACTGAGACATCCAGGCAGGTGCCCCATGTTATGTGACTTTTTAAATGTAAACTTTCTTTTCCCCTAAAAGATGGGTTCAATTTTGTCATATTAGAAAGTAATAAACATTGCTGTCAAAATTACAAGTCATATTACTTACTCATATCTATGTAAGTATCATCATTTTAATATATTCTCACAACTATTTTAGTCTTTATTAAATCTTCAATCTTTATCAAACAGCATTTCTTATTTTGATTCTCTTTTTACAGAAAACATTTTTTAAAAATGGATGAACTTTAGTAAATTTATACAAGAGAATATTAATTTTAAAAAATGTATCTAATTACAAATATAAATCTGTTTTTTATTTAACATTTCTTATTATCTTCAATTTTTCCTGTGGATTCAAGTTGCCATAGAGTGTCATGTCCTTTATCCAATTCATTGGATAATCCATTTCCCTTCCTCCTTCCTTGTACAATTTTTCACATTATATTTCTATTTTGTAGGCTCAACAATACAACTTTATGGATACCATTTCTTGCAATAGTTTGTTGGTTTTTTTTGTTTTTTTTTTTTCAACGTTTATTTATTTTTGGGACAGAGAGAGACAGAGCATGAACGGGGGAGGGGCAGAGAGAGAGGGAGACACAGAATCGGAAACAGGCTCCAGGCTCTGAGCCATCCGCCCAGAGCCTGACGCGGGGCTCGAACTCACGGACCGCGAGATCGTGACCCGGCTGAAGTCGGACGCTTAACCGACTGCGCCACCCAGGCGCCCCAATAGTTTGTTGTTTTAAATTGGTTAAGGGAAGCAATGAGAAGAAAAACTTTATTATACTGTCTTTTACAACTATATATATCAACATACTTTTATAACTATTTTAGAAAATCATCTTACTTCTCTAATTTAAAATTTTAAATAAAAATATTAAAACAAAATTGTATCTCTCCAGTATATTAGAGAATAATTTAAATATTCATTTGATAGGTAAGCTTACTTTTTGGTTATTATATAAAAATTTATGTATTTATTCTCAATTATTCAGAAAATCACTATTCCTTGTTACTAATCAGCATAGATAAAGCTCACTAATTTAAGCTAAATGTACTTTTTAAAGTGTTTTAGGTACAAATTTATGTGTTGACTGTGAATTCTAAAGGTCCTTACCAGCTTTATCATTCAGTGTAGGTAAATGTAAATGTAAAATTAAAGCTTCGATTTTCTAACTCCACCTAAAAATTGAGTATCCTGCCTACATTTTATAATAACTTTCACTCTACCAATGCCAACACTGACTTTTAAGTTAGTTCGATTCTGAGAATTTTGAGAAATATGTGACTCTTTATTTCTCTGGATTCAAATAAGTACCACTTTAAATGGAGCCATGAGTTCAAAATTTCGCTACAAGGCTCACAGCTTCAGAAATGTTTGGGAAGTTTGACAGCAACCTGTTTAAGTGCTGGTGGAGTTTGCAAAACTCAAGGAGCTGTGAAAGTCTGAGATTGAAAGCATTTCCTATGAACTGCTGGAGGAAGATTGGGCAGTTTCACACACTTCAAATACAGATATGAATTGTAAGGTTCGGTCACGGGCAGCATTATTCAGGTGCAAAATTTCTTTTATTTTTTAGCCAAGAGACCCGGTTTTTCTAATTGTTTGTGTTTTCACATTGCTATTATGAACTAATAAATTCTTTGGGTATGAAATTGTATACTGCGATTAATAAATGTTAATATAAAGAATAACACTTTTAAAGTTGTATGTAAATATGTGAATGGTGTTTATTTTACTGATGTGTAAGAAAATATTGTTTTTCTTTCCATTTTCAATTTTTGGCAAAGCATTGAGATTCAGTTCTGAAATAAGCAGTATGTATTGTCACTTATCTCTTCAAATCTGCTCTGCGGCATGCCTGCACATGCAAAATATATTTTCCGGGGTGCCCTTTGATGCATGAAGCACATGGGAAAGTGCTATTTAGCCATTAGAAAGCTTAATTTTTTTTCTTTAAAGAAAGCAACTTATAGCATTTCAATTTTAAATGTCTGATAGTGGCTTAATCGTGTTTTCCCTAATAAAGTAAAATCTATTAACACATAAGTTCTCCTTTAAAAAAGGAAAGCTGACAAGAAGCCATTTATTTTACTAGAGTTTGAGGATTATTTCCTGTACTCCCCAGAGATACAAATATGCTTATTTTGTAGTTTTAATACAAAATTTTGCTCTCCTGCCATTCAGAATCTATATTATGAAGATGCTTGCATTTTAAAGCACTGTCTATATACCTAGAGGCTAAAATAAGTTCTTTATAATTCAATCTGAAATAAAATGTCTGTCTTTGAATGACTTCAAAATTCCTTTTGTATAAAGATAATTAAAAATAGTGAGGGTTATAAACTGAACATCCAGCCTGGAAGGACAGTGCTTTGTATTCCATGAAAGCTTTCTTAAAATTTCTAAAGGATTTTAAAAATATATTGAACCAATGTATAATCGTGTGAACACTGATGAAATATACAGGGAATTATTGATAATTTATGTATTAGTAGATCCCAAGTTTAGTGAACGTCATCTAAAGACACAAACAATAATTTTCAGCCACAATGAATGCAGTGGTAGTTGTTTGTCACATCTTCAGTGACTAGTATTAGTGGAAGAGGAGCTATTGACAAAGAATGTGAGTTCCATTACTCCGCCATTTTGTTGGAAGACTTTTACCAATTCACAACACAGAGGAATGACATCAAAGCAAAAATAGAGTCTCATGGGGTTGGAAATTTAGTAAATAGAATTAGTGCTGGCAGCTGCCCATATGGCTGGTCCTCAAGTAGTAAAATCCTAGAAAAAAGTGCAACAGATAAGTGAGCCTCAAAATCTACAAGCCATTTTCCCCTTTAATTTTTTCCCCCTGAATTCTAACCTGCATGTACGGAAAGGGTCAAGTCTCCAAGGTTAGCATGAGACAGAAGTAACAAAGATCCTACATATTTGAGCAGGTATTTCAGCAACTAGAATGCACAGGGAGACAGGGTTTGGAATTCTGGACCATCCAAGGTGGAAGAGCTCTGGTAAATACTCCATGGTTTTATTTACTCTGATCTTCAAATATGAACATCTGCATTACAAAAAAAGCTACAAGAAGTTCTTCAGAATGAACGAAAATGATACTAGATGAAAGCTCAGATTTGCATGCAGAAATAAAACACACACAAACACACACACACACACACTAGAAAGAGTACATATATCCAGAGTCATCTAATAAATGAACACTTTTCACACCACTTGAATCTCTGTACTTGGAGCTCCTAGCATGGTACTATTTAACATAAAATAGCTAGAAATAACCCAATGCAAAATCTTTGTACCCTGACAGTTTGTAAAAGCACTCAATAGGGCTATGGATGGTTAGTGGTGGACATTTAGTAACAGGAGAGGTTATTGCAGCGTAAAGGAGGTAAAGTGAGTTATGTCTGGTGGGATACATAGGGTGTGCGTGAGGAAGGACAAGCAGGCAAGCACCAATTTATAAAACGGTGACACTTGTGGGTGTGTCCAGGGTTTACAGGACAGTCTAAATAGAGAACAGACTTACTCAGGGAAAAAGAAGGACGGACAATTGAAAAAAGTAGAAGCCTCACTGATGATTCTCCCTGTGTACTTGAGTTCTGAAGTTTGCAACATGTCCAGCAGACACTGTGGGCACCAGAGGCTTATCTCAAGGGATACCTGAAAGCACATACTTATTAAGAACTATCTACAGTTTAGATACACTTTGTGTTTCACCCACATAGGCTGCTATTTTCATCGGTATGTACATATTGCAGTGATTTATTTAAAATTACTTATTTAATTTAAAATGACTTTTAATTATGAGAAAAACTCAAATGTTGAAGAAAATATCGGAACTTTATTGTTATATTGTCCTTCTAAATTTTCTACCTGATGTTTATTTTAATGTTTATAATAGTAAACAACATATGTATATGAAATTTTGTAAATGAAATTTTAAATTTACTACAATACAGCAAATAACTGATACATATAATAAATTAAGATTTAAAAATTCAATTCATATGTTTCAGATGACAAGATTTCATTCTTTTTTATGGCTGAGTAATATTCTATTATTTATACATATAAATCATATATATGTGTAAATATATATAGGTATATATATCATATCTTATTTATCTATTCACCTATACCTAGAAAGTATAATGCTAAGTGAAATAAGGTAGTCAAAGAAGGACAAATACCATATGATTTCACGCAGATGTGGAATTTAAGACACATAGGAAATGAAAAAAAGAAAAAAAAAGAGACAAACCACAAAACAGACTATTTTTTGTTGGTAGGTGGTGGTTATTTGGAGGCAGTCATGGGATTGAGTCTTAGATACAGAGAATAAACTGGTGGTTGTCAGAGGGGAGGTGGGTGGAGGATGGGTGAAATAGATAAAAGGGATCAAGAGTACACTTATCTTGTTGAGCACTGAAAAATGTATAGAACTTTTGAATCATTATATTGTGCAGCTAAAACTAATATAACACTGCATGTTAATTATACTTGAATAGAAAAAATTCAACACATATGCTTATTAACAGATCAGAGGAAGAGTAAAAAAGAAGAGATTTTAACAGAAGGTGTCCACATAGAACCACAGAAAGAAAATTTGTATGGAAAATACAGTAAAGAACCTAAGGGTCATGCAGGATCCCAAAAGCTACTTGGTATGTAATTAGAGACACAGAGGGGAGGATGAAGAAGGTAAGACAGAAGCATCATTTGAAGAAAAACGGGCTAAGAATTTTCTAAAATAAAACAAAATACATCAAATTACTGTTACAAGCAGCCCTACAAGCTTCAAACAGGATTAACATTAAGAAAATAACACTTTAAAAAAAAAACAGGAAAAAAAGAAAAAGGAAATAACACCTAGACAAATCATAATCAAACCACTAAAAACTAAATAAAGCATAACCTTAAGGCAGCGATAGAAAATGAAAACTACCCATAAATTCACAAGGATAAGATTGACAGCACACTTTTCAAAATAAGGGAAACCAGAATGAAATGGAATGGCATATTTCTAAGACGAAGAAAGAGACTTCAACACAGAACGCTATCCCAATAGAAAGTAAAATAAAGCTACATTATGGTAGCAAAGAGAAGAGAGCTGGGTGAATTAATTACCAGTATATCTGCACTGAAAGAGGGGAAGTCTTCAGACAGACAGAAATGGTCCAAAATGGAATGTGAAATTTCAGGTGTCAAGGAAGAGCACAAGAAAGAGTAAATATGTAAGAAATATAAGGGAATATGATTCTTATAAACAAAATATAATAATGCCTTCAAATATGAAATATGAGTGAGTTAAAATATATAACTTATAAAGGCTCAAAAATAAAAGTTAAATAGAATTAAATGCAGTATAGTTTTATACTGTTTGGGAAATAGTCAAATTAGTAATAGAAGTTGTATAGATGACGTGGTGCAATCTCCAGGGCACCCAGGACAAGTATAGTGGAAGATTGCACAAATATTATGCTACTAGAGAGGAAAAGGTGTATAAATGGTATTTGTATAGTCTAAGAGAAGTCAAGAAAAGAGAAATAAAGAAACCAAAAGTGGTGAGGCATAAAGGAGGAATAAAGTGGTACATGTAATCCAAATATACACATAATATAATTATATTAAATACAAATTAACTTTTCCTTCTTAAGAAAAAAAGAGAGAGAGAGAGAAAAGATAGATTGCGATGGTAAGCTGAATGAACAATATCCAGGTTTTAATCTTTGGATCTGTTGATCTTAGTGAATATGTCCAAAGAACTTTCCAAGTGTTAAAGACTTTGAGATGGGAGATTATCCTGTATTACCTCGGTGGCCTTTTTTTCAATAGGCTCAATACCCAACATGGGGCTTGAACTCAACACCCCAAGATAAAGAGAGGCCTGCTCTGCGGATTGAGCCAGGCATGTGTTCCTCTGGTGGTCTTTTATTGTGATCGCAATTGCTCTTTTAAGGAGGCAGAAGGAGTTTTAACAACAGGAGAGAATAAGGCCATGTGGTGATGCAATATCATGTAAGGCCATGGGCAATGGAATGAGGACACCCTCTAGAAGTTGGAAAAGCAGAATAGAGTCTCCCTTAAAGCTTCCAGAAACACCAGTCCTTCTAGCATCTTCACTTTAGCCCCAGATAACTGATTTGGACTTCTGCCCCCATAACTGTAATAGAATAAATTTATGTTGGCCTAAGCCATCAGTTTGTGATACTGTGTTTATATTTATAAGATCATAGGAAACTAAGGTAACTAAGACATTTGCATTAAAAAAATAAAGCCCACTGTATTCTGTTAAAAGGAAAGAATTTTAAATATAAGAATATAGTTTTATTTTAAATATAATACAAATACGAAGTCACTAAACGAAAAAAAGTAGAGTTCAAGTTAAAGGATATTCCCAGAAATTAAAAGGGTTATTATAGTGGAAACAGGGTCAACTCATGAAGAAGAAAAATCAGTTTAAATATATCTTCTAGCAGATTTGAAATACATAAAACTAGAATTGACACAGCAAAGAAAATTTTGTGTTAGGCAAAGATTTACTTAACATGGCAGAAAAGCACTAAACAGAATAAAGTTCTGATGTATTGAAATTCACTAAAATTAAGAATTTATGTTCATTAAAAGACTGAGTGAAAAATAGAATCTACAGTGTGGAGAAAAGTGCTTCTCTGTAGAATACTCATTTAAAAAAGTGCTCCTACAAATTAACAATAAAAAGAAAACATTAACCTACTCATCCCAAATGGTCAAAAGCATGGCAAAAATGTATCTAGATAGGCAAATGACGTATGCAAAGATGAGCAAACATCCATCTTTCACGTGAATTTAGCACAGGCACCTTATATTGGTGATTTACATCCTTGTTATATTTCTTCCTAAGTTTCCTAAACTGTAAACTCCTTCAAAGAAAGAACTCCTTTATGCCTTTTTCTCTTGCGTTTAGCACACAGCTTTTGACATGGAAGGTGTACTGGAAATGTTTGTGAGAGCTGACCAGAATTGAGTTCCTCCCGCTCATTCCCTGTGACATTAGCTCTGTCTAGTTTCTCTCACAGGTTTCAGTCATCTCACTGGTAAAATGGGAATATTAGTTGAATATACTTCTTCATAGAATTGTTGTAAGAATAAAATAATTCCTGGAATGCATTTTGCAGTGTCTGGTGCAGAGCTAAGTGCTTAAAAATGGTAGTTATAACAATAATTTATTATTAAGGAGCAAAGCCCTATACGGTGGCTTGTGTGCCACTAGCTCAGATCAGAGGAAAAGGAAGTGAGGATGGAAGTTCTTGGACAAGGTGGCATTATGGGATGGGAAGATTAAGATTATTTTTGCATACCTGTAGCAGTTCAAGTGAGTCAGTGGGGACCATGCAAGGCAAAGCCATTGTGTGAGGTACTTTCTGCACATTACCTGTCCAAAGACTGATTGTCTGAAACCAACAGATGATCTCCTCCCAGGTCCTTTGCCCTCTGCTAGGGATGCAGTATCTGAGGAAAGGAAAACACAGAAGGAGCCCTATTCCTCACTGATGCATGGATTGTTCATGTGCTGACAAGGCCCTGTTATCAGATCCCCTGCAGAATGTTGAAGAAGGCATACAGTACCTCTCATCTGCTATGTTCTTTCAAAAATTAAGTCATTTAGGGGCGCCTGGGTGGCGCAGTCGGTTAAGCGTCCGACTTCAGCCAGGTCATGATCTCACGGTCCGTGAGTTCGAGCCCCGCTTTGGGCTCTGGGCTGATGGCTCAGAGCCTGGAGCCTGTTTCCGATTCTGTGTCTCCCTCTCTCTCTGCCCCTCCCCCATTCATGCTCTGTCTCTCTCTGTCCCAAAAATAAATAAAAACGTTGAAAAAAAAATTAAAAAAAAAATTAAGTCATTTAATCCACCTACCAACATTATGAAGTGGGTAAGACCAATATTCTATTTTACATATGGTAAAACGGAGGCACAGGAAGGTTAGGCAATGTGTATGAGATCAGATGCCTCTGAAGCAACAAAGCCAGGATTTAAATGCTATGTTTTTGTGCTGAGGTCCATGGTCTTAACAACTGCATGCCTTCCCTTTCTCATTCTCCACTTCTCTTACTCTAGGCCCATTTATTATCATTCTAGTTTCCTAAAGGAGACTGTTCATGTTTTTCTTTAATCTTCATCATTTTTAGTGGTTATATGTTTAGGTGTTATATGTTAGTGATAAATCATTAAATTCTACTCCTGAAATCATTATTATAATGTATTTTAACTAACTTGGACTTAAATAAAATTTAAAAAGTTAAAATTAAATAAATTCAAATAAAAATAAAAGACTGTATGGTCTATACATATTTTGTCTACACATATTTTCTATACTATTTTGTCTTAAAATATTATAGCTAAAGTTACTAAACATTTTTGGTCACTCCATTCTCTATTTTTGTTGGTATGAGTTATGCCTCTCGACTATAGTGACTCACAGATTTTTTTTATGATGTCTGTATAATCTAATGTACATGAAAGCAATCTGAAGATCATGATTGTGGTATGGAATATATCTACTTGTTAGTAATACTATTCTATTAAAGGCAAAAAATTATAGTTATCTTGATTGTGAGTAGAGAGAATATTGTCTTTTTTATTTTATTTTATTGTTTTAAGTCTCCTTCATGCCCAGTGCATAGCTCAACCCAGGGCTTGAACTCACGACTCTAAAATCAAGACCTGAGCTGAGAGCAACAGTCAAATGCTTAATCAACTAAGCCACTCAGGCACCCCAGAATATTGTCTTTTTAAATCACCATTTCTCTTCCACCATCATCTCAAAACCACTTATAGGAGTTTGGACCACATCTGACCAATCCTGCTGTGGTTGACGGTGCACAACTTTAACTTGTCACAGCTAGGGTTCAAAATAAGAGGGCATCTGTGAAGGGCCGGGACCATGATGTATTGTCAGATGTTATGCTTTTAACTATAAAATCCTACTGAGTCATAAAACTTAAATATTTTACAAGTTTTTCTGTCTCAGTCACAAATACACAATTTTTCTAAAGAAGGGCTATCTTGGTTTGGGAGACTCATGTTCAGAGAAACATTTTTTTAATTATTTATGTAAAATTAATTAGTTGGAAGTTTATATAAATAAGAAGTTGACAAATTCCTTAGGGGTGGAGGTCGGCAGAGGAGAGGAAGTGAAGAACTCAAAACTTCCCTCAATTGTGCACATACTAAGTTTTTATTAGTCATATATTCTGATAGCTATCCAGGAGGTTCAAATGCCTAACCACTGGAGACAATGTAAATATGCAATACAGCAAAAATTTTCACATAATGAGCATAAATATCCTTTCAAAGAGAAAATCATAATCTAGCCTGCTCTAATCAAGTCTACATTGTTGCATAAAGAATGCTAAGCAGCTGAGTATGAGGAAATGTCTTTGAAAGAAAACCAGAGAGAAATTATTGTGAAATGTTTTTTAAAAAACATGTTAATCCCTTGTTATTCAGCTAAAAGTAATTATAAGTTATAATTTATCATTAGGACAGAGTCTGTATTCTTCCTAATGAAGTTCTGAAATGAGTGAAAATAACTACAAATGTATCTTTTTTTATAAACAGTCAAATCTGAAAAAGACTTTTGTTTGTCATGAGTGAATTTATAACTCTGCACTTCCAAACGTATTAAGTCTGGGTATTTTTAAAATTTAGAATTTGTAATATTAAGTTCTCATTTACACAAAATTAAATATGGGTATTTAATCTGAAGTATACATTTTTTTCCAAAACAAAGTTGGCACTGTAATAATATTTCTTACAGTTGCATATATTTAAAGAAATAGTTTAAATGATCTGAATACCATTTAAAAAAGTGGAAAAACATTATGTGATTCCAGGAGACACTTGGTAAAACTTTATTTGTAAACCTGGCTATTAGATAGAAGAAAAACAGTCCTGCCTGTAGGAAAATCTTCTTCTACTTATTTTCTTTAATGTAAATCAAAATTTGAATTCTGCAGTAGTTGAAGATATATTAGCCTAAACCTTTTTTTCAAATAAGGTTGATACCCGTCTTTCCAAAAGAAATATAATAGAAAATCTCATGGTTTGTTTGTGCCTTGGTTACACTCATATCCTTGTTAAGCATTTTTCAAGGAAATAGATATTGCTAACATTTATTCTGCTTAGTTGATAAGTGAGACACAGGGATTTTTTTTTTTTACATAAAAATATGGAATCTCTGAATTTGGGTCTGCATCTATTTTCAACAAACTGAATAGAAACAGGGGCAGCTGTGTGGCTCAGTTGGTTAAGCATCCAACTTCAGTTCAGGTTATTATCTCATGATTTGTGAGTTTGAGCCCTGCATCTCAGAGCCCACTTTGACCCTGTCTCTCCCTCTCTCTGTCCCTAACCCCGCTCTCATGCATTCTCTCTCTCTCTCTCTCTCACACCCACAAATAAATAAAAAATAAACATTTTTAAATAAATAAATAAGAACAAATGTAAGGACAAAAGACAGAATCAAATGTTAGCAAAATCTACTGTTTTTCTGTTACCTTGGTAATGATCACTCAAATATTCAGTAATATAGCTTCTTTTTAGTGAAATGACTATAAGAATACTAAGTTTTGAAAGTCATGCTTTGTATAATATTGCATTGTCTTTCATAGTGTATTTTTCTAATTTGGCTAACAATATCATATTTCTTAAGATTATTTGCAGAAAAAAATTAAATTAAAGGTGAGATATGCTTGCTATCACTTTGTAAGACTCTATTGTACAATCAGGCACAAAGAAACTATTATTCATTCCTAGACATTATGGTCAGCTAAATAAAGTTGTGTGCCAAATGAAATGCATTCTTGAAGGTAGTGTGAAGGTTGAATAATATGCTGGGTTTTTTCTCCAGATATAAAGAAGTGAAAAAGTCAGTCAATCACTTTTTAAACATTTCCTGTAGAACCAAAGCCTGAAGTAAAATAATGTTATAATCAATTACAGCTATACACACTTTATTTGTATATAAAACAATCTATATAATAGAATAATGCTTAAAGAAGTATCAGTGTGTTGTCAGAAGTGAAGTGCCTGCCTCCTGCTGACTGTCTACTGGCTTTCCTTACACACATTTTGAGAAGACTTCCCTCTTGCTCTTCCTTCTCTCTTGGTCTTTCTAAGATGGAGGGGGCACGTGGGGATTGAGGAGGCTCTACAACTTTGTTCATCAATCCTGATTATGATTTATGTTGATTCTTCTCAAAATGTATCACAGAGTCATGACTACAAACTTTAGGAGATTTTCATAGTGACGGTGTTATTTAAACATGCTTTTATGTTCATCTACCTCTCAGTGCTTTTCTTGTAAAATGTTTTACCATTTTTATTCCAAGCTATATAAAGGTGTTTTTTTTTTTTTCCCCCCACGTAGTGTCCATGGCTTTGAGGAGCACATATAAAATTCATTTATGAGAATCTTTGTCATTTATATTTTGCATAAAGCTTGATTGTGTTCTTCAAGACCAAGAATGTGATTGTGAAAGTAATATGCAATGTCCTGAATAAAGCTGTAAGTGTTACTGAATAAATGAAAATATATTTATCTGCCTTAAGGCTCTTCAGTGTTCATTTAACAAATATGCATGTAGATATCATACAGTATATGTTAGAGGTATTACTGGGGACAAGGCAAACACAGACTGTTTTGAAGATGTCCATAAAACACTTTATTCTTCTACATAAAGATATATATACATTTACATATATGTCCTCAAAGGGGGTTGGTGTGCTTCTCCTAATAAGTCAGAAAGATTTTCCCTCTGGGTAACTGAGTTTGAAAGGTGACAATCAGCAGGTAATCATGCAGGTGGTGGAGGAGGAAGTGCATCCTGAGAACGAAAGGAAATAGGAAACAGAGCAGCGTTGCAGCCACAGGTCAGCTTTGGCAAAAGTAAAGGAATGTTAAGCCGTGGAGGAAATTCAAGAGAATAAGAACAGTTTGGAGTTAGTATCCAAGTATATTGTGGGAAGAAATAAAGTCATAAGATGTGACCAGATAGCCTACTGTGCTGTCCTGGAGTGTGTGAATTTTATTATGTAAACTCTACAAAAAAAATATTAAATTTTTCTCAAGAGTTCAGGACAACTGATTATTATATTTTAGGGAAAAATAGATATATAGTTTTACTGGAATGCAGATATATTTTAGTACCCATATAGGAGACAGAGTGGAAAGTTTAGGGAGACCTCTTTGGAGAATAATACCATTGTTTATGTGAGAAATTATAGCAGATTTAACTAAGACAGTAGTAGTGGAAATACAGAGGGAAGGATAGAATCAAATCATATTTAGTAACTAAAATTGAGAAGATATATTAGTTGATTACACACAAGGAATAAAGGAATGTAATAATTTATGGCATTTGGAATTGAGATATGAGCAATTGGTGTCATTACCAAGGGAAGAAATAGAGGGTGGAAAGCATTTTTTTTTCATGAATTCAAAGAGTGAGCGAAGACAGAGTGCTACATGTCTGTGTGGATGCTTCGATGAATTTTAGTGCTGTGGGAGCACTAGGGAACAAGATTATGCCCACATGTGGCATTGCCTTTGCACGAGTTAGCATCCATAGGGGTTAGGAATTGAAGGATTAGGAGTCTGAGGATGAATTAATTATGAAAATGTTGACTTTGGGATGTTAGTGGAACTTCTAGTTAAGGATCACCAGTTAGTATTTGCTTAAGGGAAGCAATTTACAGTACTGAGTTATGTCAAGAGAATAGGCTTTGTCGTCACCCAAACCTATCCTTGAAGGTAAATTGCTCTTGATGTGACCTAGTTATTTAACCTCTTTGAGCCTCAATTTGCTCATCGCTGAAGAGAAAACAAAGTAGTACCTAGCTCAAAAGGTAATGTAAGGGCCAAATAAGAAAATGAGTTGGAAGTGCTCAGGTGGTATATAGACTTCTAGATCATAGATTTAGACCACAGACGGTTACTAATTCATGAATGGTCATCATCATAACTGTGTTCTGAAGTCAGGAAAGGATATGAAATTATTCAAAGAGAATATGGGTTTACATACCTGCCAAAGGAAACTTAAAAGGACAAAATAAATAGAGTTAGAAGAAAAGTAGTTAAAACATAAGGAACAACAAAAAAGAGAGAGAGAGAGACAGAGAGAGAGAGCAAAGAAAGAAGGAACTAGTAAAGAAACTGCTTCACAGAAAGAAATTTTATAACTGTTCAAATTGCCTGATTCCACACAGCAGGCAAACAATAAGAGTACTGAAAAAAAGGAATTCAGTAAAAGGAATTAAGGGAACACTAGAGTCATTTGCCAGTGGATTGCTTTGAATGGAAATCAGTTTGCTGTGTATTAGAGAGAGAATGGATAAAACAGAATGGGTGATGAGTGGAGTCTCTTTTGTGAAAGGACTAGGTTATAAAAGAGAGAAAAGAGATAGGTGATGACTATAGAGAGGCACAGAAGTGAGATGTGTTTCCACAAGGATTACCTAAAGGAAAGGTTGAAAATACAAGAACGTAGGATGATGGTACTAAGGGAAAAAGAAGGATAGATTAGATAAAGATCACAAGTGGGAGCAATAAACATGAAACTAGCAGGAAGAAGAACTGCTAGGTTGACCTATGATATCTTTATAATTTTGGGAATTTCACTAACATTGACCTCACTTTTTTCCCTCTGAGGCAAATCACCTGCTGAGTTGTGGGTTAGAAGGACAAGAGGCTGAATAAAGTCATTGTTGCTCTGCCAGTCTCAGCTTATATAAATGTACTTTCATATATTCAAACTACCTTATTTTGCTCTTAAAAATCTACAGAATAACCAGGATATCTGAGAATTTCTTATTTTGCAGATTAGCTCTCTTTTCGGATCTTTTTGGATCTTATCCTGAGAAGAGGAAGCCAATGATATGAATCATTTACCATAATTTTGAATTATCCATTTAAGATTTTCCCCCCCAGTTTCATAGAGTAAAAGACTATATTTTTGTTTTCTTTTTTAATGTTTATTTATTTTTGAGAAAGATAGAGTGCAAGTGGGGAAGGAGAAGAGAGAGAGAGAGGGAGACACAGAATCTGAAGCAGGCTGCAAGCTCTGAGGTGTCAACACAGAGCCCGACACGGGGCTGGAACTCATGAACAGTGAGATCATGACCTGAGCTGAAGTCCAGCGCTTAACTGACTGAGCCACCCAGGTGCCCCTAAAAGACTATTTTTTTTTTATTTTCAGTTGGTATTAAATTATATGGTGAACTGAATACATTCAGGAAGCCTAAATTCAACTTTTAATAAAATAGTAATACTCATTTTACAAACATAAGATAATTGATTAATGAATGTCAATGTTTTCCTTGGTACGTATTCTGTAATTGTGAACATATTTTGTGTTTATTCACCTGGAATTTTAAATAACATTTTTCAATGCTTATTTATTTTTCGGAGAAAGAGATAGCGCAAGTAGGGGAGGGACAGAGAGAGAGGGAGACACAGACTCTGAAGCAGGATCCAGGCTCTGCGGTGTCAGCACAGAGCCCGACGCAGGGTTCAAACCCACAAACTGCGAGATCATGACCTGAGCCAAAGTCAGCCGCTTAACCTACTGTGCCACCCAAGTGCCTCAATAACATATTTTAATAAGATCATGTTGATTGAGTTAATAGCTGATCTTATAAACAAAAGTAGAAGAAAGGAGGTATCTTATGTTGAACATCATGTGTTCATTAATATTTCCAAATTTATGTAGGCTAAAGATGAGCATTGAATTATTGAGACATACAGATTGGAGACTTCTCCCCACTGCACTCTAAATAAGTAAAATTATAAAATATGTTGAGCTAAGTAAGCAAAAATGGAACATGGTATCCAGAAAGACTTAAGAGAGAGCATAAAATAAGTTAGAACGGTTACTAGTGTGAAAGGAAGCCTTTTGAACTTCTAATTATAACCTTTTATTTCTATGCAATCCGAATTCTGCCAACAAATCCATTAGATACTTCCCCGATTTATCCTAGGACATGCCCCCAGACTAGAGTATGGCTGTAATCTTCTCTAGCAATTGTAGTACATGTGTTTTTGGAAAGAGTTGTAAATGTCAGCCTAAACTCCTCCATTAAACCAACACTTTCAAAAGCAAATTTGAATTGAAATACTTATCGGACTTGTCAGTTTTTGGCTTTAAGAAAATAAAAAAACTCTGTTTATAGCTACTTGTCTGTAGTTCTCCAGGTATTTTCCATATATCATTTTTTGTATGTCACACCCAGAGATTTATTTTTGTTTGCTATACCTATATATGTTTTGGAAATACATTTCAATGTTCATTGATAATAATAAATAAGATAATTATTTAAAAAATCACTTGAAATGCATTCTTTCTTTGAGGAGTTTAGAATTTATTAAGGTATATAATTAACATCCTAGAAAGCCAATGATACAACATACACAAACACATACAACTACAATAATAGACATTTTTTCAAAAAATTAGTTTATTTTTGAGAGAGAGAGAGAACATGAGTGAGAGAGTGGCAGAGAGAGAGGGAGACACAGAATCCAAAGCAGGCTCCAGCACAGAGCTCTCAGCACAGAACCTCATGTGGGGCTCGAACTCATGGACCATGAGATCATGACCTGAGCCAAAGTCCATGCTTAACTGACTAAGCCACCTAGATGCGCCTACAATAATAGACCTTTTAAACAAATAAATAATAGCTTCCATAGCCTAAGTAAGTAGTAAAGTATAAATTTAAAACGACAAAACTTTACAGTAAATATTAACCCATTGTGCACAATGAAATAGTTTGTGATAAAGTTGGATACTTAATTCTCTTGATAAGGGCAATGAGATATGATTTGAAAATTCAGGAATTATCAGGTAGATTGTATTCGTGATGTCCTTGGCTTTGCTCATTCTAGCAATGACTAAGAAGACACATGGAATGGATATTTAGAACGTAGTAAATATATTTGATTTCCAGGAACAAAGTCGTGGTGGTTTTTCTTCTGCAGTGGTACTACAGCTCACTGTGGATAGATTCGTGTTAAATGGAGATGTAAACATATTTGCTTTCAGCTTTGTATTATTGCTCATTCATGCCCCAATTAAAAAAAATATATATAACATCAATCCATGTGGGTTGTTTTTATAGACTCTCTACCTCATAATATATTAAAAAGCAAATAATTTTTTAGGTCACAAGAAACAAACTTAGTAGTTATACCTTATTTGCTTTGAGCTGAAAGATTTGGGGGCTGGTGCAGGCCGAAAAGCTTTAACCACCAATGAAAATGTTCCTGGTCTGGAAATCCAAACTCCAAGTCATCAGGATGTGAGTTTGATCTGACTCACTTCACTGCACCCACCCACAATGCCATTAACTCACCGCCTAAATGACCGAATTAGAAATATATACCAGTAAAACCTTGGATTGCGAGTAACTTGTTCTGTGAGTGTTCTTCAAGATGAGCAAACATTTCTAATAAATTGTCTTGCTGTACAAGTAGTAAATGACGCTAAATGTCACATAATCACAACTGACCCAATGGTTCTTGAAATTCGCATTGATACTCAAGTGCTTTGGATTACAAACATGTTTCCAGAATGAATTGGGCTCTCAAAGCAAGGTTTTACACTATCTAAACTCTGTGTTTAAAAAGTCTCTTTCCAGACAATCATTTCAATAGATGATACTTGAATTCTCATTTAGAGCTTTAATTTCCCTAACATGTTATGTGACTTCATCAAATCAATAGTCTTTATAAAATTTTCATATGACAAATAGAAATAATTTGGTTTATTTATTTTTTGAATTATATTGAGGCCTATGAAACTTTAAAACTGTGCTTATATTCAATATAGCTGTCACTATATGGCTTTTCTGAAGCTCAGTTCCTGCTCTGCTAAGCTTTTTTTCGGTCCACAAGTGAAAAATATCTCCAAATTCTAGGTTCACATCTGAATTTTCTTCTTTGCAGAATTTTGACCCCTCAATTCCTCACTACATTGGAAATCCTCTGTATGCCTTCCAAAATATATTTCTAATCCATTTTCCAGCTCTTCTGGTTATGCTCTCATTGAGCTGTTTTTAATGTGACACTGATGAACAGTCAGCATACAACTAGCTTCCACTAATCCAGACATACAGTCAACTAAATGTAGGTTGTGGCTCTATTTTATACAATGTCGAAAATTTGGTGACAATAAAGCTACACCAATCAGTCAGAAAAATAATCATGGTATCTAGGGATATTAAATAAGTTATAAATATTTAAGATTGTAGTAGAAGCCATTATCATACACTCTAAAAAATATAATAATTAAAGTTAAGAATCATTGACTATTTTTACAATGAGGAAACTGATGTCTATAGGGGTCAATTGTTTACAAGAACTCACAGACTTAATGTCAATTACTGAACTGAAATCTAAGTTTTTATTTCATTTATTATTTTTATTATATAATAGCACGGCCAAACAAAAATCCACAATATCATGGAGCCTAAAAACCTTTTGGAATAACTCTTTAATTTTACAGATAAGGAAAACAAGACTCTGAGCAGTTCATTTGAGCAAACAAAACTAGAATTTACATTCCCAGTTTCCCATATCAGAGCTTGTTTTTCTGCATCCATAGTACTGAAGAGCAAATATAAATTGGGTTCTCAAGATTTTTTTTTCAATAATAACTTCATGAAAAAAATGTGTTAATCCTAATACAAGTGTCATTTAAAATAATTAAGGAAATTTTATGTGGACCAATTGTAATAAATAAATAACTTGAAAGAGTGAAAAAAAAAAAGAACAAAAAGACAACTTGATAATGAGATAATTGTACACACTGCATGAAAGCCAGTTAATTGAGGGTTTGTCATGACCAGTGAATGCTACTTGTAAATCCTCTTGAGAAAATAATAGCCTGCTAAAAGAAGAAAAATAATTAAGAGGAAGAGATCTCAGAGAAGTATAAATTAGCATATTTTTGATCTATGCATTGTCGAAATATAATGGTCACTCTTAGCTCATAACAGAAGAGAACATATATAAGTGGACTTATTAATTTAATCAAATTTACTACTCCAAAATGTTCTAGGTGTCTCAATCTACCTTTTCCTATGTATATTAGGTCATCTTTTTTTCTAGACAGCTCATCAAGAGTTTCTTTTCAAAATTATACCCCTGTAGAGAATGCCATATCTTCACTTTTCTCGAGAATCCCCCAGAGTTAGTGTTTTTCTGTAACAGCATTCAGTATGTTAGAAAATTTGTTGGAATTCAGGAATATTTACTTAAGTCAGTTTATTTTGTTTTTAGTTTATGTTGAGCACACTTCTTAACATATCATTTTCACTGCATATTAGAGTTTTGCTAGTCATGTCCAATACTGCAGAGGGTTGGATTAGGTAACACTTACTTTGTATTGGACAAAGTAAAGCAAGCATTTATTTTCAAACTTTTATATTTACAACCTTTTATATTTTACATTTCTAATCAAGACTCTAATACTATTATGCAAAAAAGAATTTGTAATTGTTGTTAGTTACATGTCTGCTTCCTACAAATGTCCTCATTTCCTATTAGGATTTATATAGAAATTTTGTGCCCGATTGGATATGGTAGGTTAGAAGGATCTATTTTGGATCCATCTAGGATCACATTGCAGAGCATTTTGTGGGGTAACTTGGATTCAATGAAGAGCTTGTTGCTCTGGGCCACACCTACAGTGGGGATTCTTTGGGTACTGAAATTACGTATGCCATGTACAAATGTAGTAATTAGAGCAATGAATATCTCCTGCTTTCTGAGTTCCACGGAGCTGAGTATGAGATGGACTTTGGTCAAACTCGATTTACTGCCTTTCTCACTGGTGTTGCACAGTGGACTCTGGCAGCTTCAGAAATAAGAGTTAGCTCAGAATCATATCCAAACCTCTAAAAAAGTCAGTATCCATTTCTTTTTTTTTTTCAATACATGAAATTTATTGTCAAATTGGTTTCCATACAAGACCCAATGCTCATCCCAAAAGGCACCCTCCTCAATGCCCATCACCCACCCTCCCCTCCCTCCCACCCCCATCAACCCTCAGTTTGTTCTCAGTTTTTAAGAGTCTCTTATGCTTTGGCTCTCTCCCACTCTAACCTCTTTTTTTTTTTCCTTCCCCTCCTCCATGGGTTTCTGTTAAGTTTCTCAGGATCCACATAAGAGTGAAACCATATGGTATCTGTCTTTCTCTGTATGGCTTATTTCACTTATCATAACACTCTCCAGTTCCATCCACGTTGCTACAAAGGGCCATATTTCATTCTTTCTCATTGCCAAGTAGTACTCCATTGTGTATATAAACCACAATTTCTTTATCCATTCATCAGTTGATGGACATTTAGGCTCTTTCCATAATTTGGCTATTGTTGAGAGTGCTGCTACAAACATTGGGGTACAAGTGCCCCTATGCATCAGTACTCCTGTATCCCTTGGGTCAATTCCTAGCAGTGCTATTGCTGGGTCATAGGGTAGGTCTATTTTTAATTTTCTGAGGAACCTCCACACTGCTTTCCAGAGTGGCTGCACCAATTTGCATTCCCACCAACAGTGCAAGAGGGTTCCCGTTTCTCCACATCCTCTCCAGCATCTATAGTCTCCTGATTTGTTCATTTTGGCCACTCTGACTGGCGTGAAGAGATATCTGAGTGTGGTTTTGATTTGTATTTCCCTGATAAGGAGCGACATTGAGCATCTTTTCATGTGCCTGTTGGCCATCCGGATGTCTTCTTTAGAGAAGTGTCTATTCATGTTTTCTGCCCATTTCTTCACTGGGTTATTTGCTTTTCGGGTGTGGAGTTTGGTGAGCTCTTTATAGATTTTGGATACTAGCCCTTTGTCCGATATGTCATTTGCAAATATCTTTTCCCATTCCGTTGGTTGCCTTTTAGTTTTGTTGGTTGTTTCCTTTGCTGTGCAGAAGCTTTTTATCTTCATAAGGTCCCAGTAATTCACTTTTGCTTTTAATTCCCTTGCCTTTGGGGATGTGTCGAGTAAGAGATTGCTATGGCTGAGGTCAGAGAGGTCTTTTCCTGCTTTCTCCTCTAGGGTTTTGATGGTTTCCTGTCTCACATTCAGGTCCTTTATCCATTTTGAGTTTATTTTTGTGAATGGTGTCAGAAAGTGGTCTAGTTTCAACCTTCTGCATGTTGCTGTCCAGTTCTCCCAGCACCATTTGTTAAAGAGACTGTCTTTTTTCCAGTGGATGTTCTTTCCTGCTTTGTCAAAGATGAGTTGGCCATACATTTGTGGGTCTAGTTCTGGGGTTTCTATTCTCTTCCATTGGTCTATGTGTCTGTTTTTGTGCCAATACCATGCTGTCTTGATGATGACAGCTTTGTAGTAGAGGCTAAAGTCTGGGATTGTGATGCCTCCTGCTTTGGTTTTCTTCTTCAAAATTACTTTGGCTATTCGGGGCCTTTTGTGGTTCCACATGAATTTTAGAATTGCTTGTTCTAGTTTCGAGAAGAATGCTGGTGCAATTTTGATTGGGATTGCATTGAATGTGTAGATAGCTTTGGGTAGTATTGACATTTTGACAATATTTATTCTTCCAATCCATGAACAGGGAATGTCTTTCCATTTCTTTATATCTTCTTCAATTACCTTCATTAGCTTTCTATAGTTTTCAGCATACAGATCTTTTACATCTTTGGTTAGATTTATTCCTAGGTATTTTATGCTTCTTGGTGCAATTGTGAATGGGATCAGTTTCTTTATTTGTCTTTCTGTTGCTTCATTGTTAGTGGATAAGAATGCAACTGATTTCTGTACATTGATTTAGTATCCTACAACTTTGCTGAATTCATGTATCAGTTCTAGCAGACTTTTGGTGGAGTCTATTGGATTTTACATGTATAATATCATGTCATCTGAAAAAGCGAAAGCTTGACTTCATCTTTGCCAATTTTGATGCCTTTGATTTCCTTTTGTTGTCTGATTGCTGATGCTAGCACTTCCAACACTATGTTAAACAACAGTGGTGAGAGTGGACATCCCTGTCATGTTCCTGATCTCAGGGGAAAAGCTCTCAGTTTTTCCCCATGGAGGATGATGTTAGCTGTGGGCTTTTCATAAATGGATTTTATGATGTTTAAGTATGTTCCTTCTATCCCGACTTTCTCAAGGGTTCTTATTAAGAAAGGGTGCTGGATTTTGTCAAAGGCCTTTTCTTCATCGATTGACAGGATCATATGGTTCTTATCTTTTCTTTTATTAATGTGATGTATCACGTTTTTTGATTTGCGAATGTTGAACAAGCCCTGCATCCCAGGAATGAATCCCACTTGATCATGGTGAATCATTCTTTTTATATGCTGTTGAATTCGATTTGCTAGTATCTTATTGAGAATTTTTGCATCCATATTCATCAGGGATATTGGCCTATAGTTCTTTTTTTTACTGGGTCTCTGTCTGGTTTAGGAATCAAAGTAATATTGGCTTCATAGAATGAGTCTGGAAGTTTTCCTTCCCTTTCTATTTCTTGGAATAGCTTGAGAAGGATAGGTATTATCTGTGCTTTAAACGTCTGGTAGAACTCCCCTGGGAAGCCATCTTGTCCTGGACTCTTATTTGTTGGGAGATTTTTGATAACCGATTCAATTTCTTCGCTGGTTATGGGTCTGTTCAAGCTTTCTATTTCCTCCTGATTGAGTTTTGGAAGAGTGTGGGTGTTCAGGAATTTGTCCATTTCTTCCAGGTTGTCCAATTTGTTGGCATATAATTTTCCATAGTATTCCCTGATAATTGTTTGTATCTCTGAGGGATTGGTTGTCATAATTCCATTTTCATTCATGATTTTATCTATTTGGGTCATCTCCCTTTTCTTTTTGAAAAGCCTGGCTAGAGGTTTGTCAATTTTGTTTATTTTTTCAAAAAACCAACTCTTGGTTTCATTGATCTGCTCTACAGTTTTTTTAGATTCTATATTGTTTATTTCTGCTCTGATCTTTATTATTTCTCTTCTTCTGCTGGGTTTAGGCTGCCTTTGCTGTTCGGCTTCTATTGCCTTTAGGTGTGCTGTTAGATTTTGTATTTGGGGTTTTTCATGTTTCTGGAGATAGGCGGGGATTGCAATGTATTTTCCTCTCAAGACTGCCTTCACTGCGTCCCAAAGCGTTTGGATTGTTGTATTTTCATTTTCGTTTGTTTCCATATATTTTTTTAAATTTCTTCTCTAATTGCCTGGTTGACCCATTCATTCTTTAGTAGGGTGTTCTTTTTTTTTTTAAAATTTTTTTTTTTCAACGTTTATTTATTTTTGGGACAGAGAGAGACAGAGCATGAACGGGGGAGGGGCAGAGAGAGAGGGAGACACAGAATCGGAAACAGGCTCCAGGCTCTGAGCCATCAGCCCAGAGCCCGACGCGGGGCTCGAACTCACGGACCGCGAGATCGTGACCTGGCTGAAGTCGGATGCTTAACCGACTGCGCCACCCAGGCGCCCCAGTAGGGTGTTCTTTAACCTCCGTGCTTTTGGAGGTTTTCCAGACTTTTTCCTGTGGTTGATTTCAAGCTTCATAGCATTGTGGTCTGAAAGTATGCATGGTATGATGTCAATTCGTGGATACTTATGAAAGGCTGTTTTGTGACCCAGTATGTGATCTATCTTGGAGAATGTTCCATGTGCACTCGAGAAGAAAGTATATTCTGTTGCTTTGGGATGCAGAGTTCTAAATATATCTGTCAAGTCCATCTGATCCAATGTGTCATTCAGGGCCCTTGTTTCTTTATTGACCGTGTGTCTAGATGATCTATCCATTTCTGTAAGTGGAGTGTTAAAGTCCCCTGCAATTACCACATTGTTATCAATAAGGTTGCTTATGTTTATGAGTAATTGTTTTATATATTTGGGGGCTCCAGTATTCGGCGCATAGACATTTATAATTGTTAGCTCTTCCTGGTGGGTAGACCCTGTAATTATTATATAATGCCCTTCTTCATCTCTTGTTACAGCCTTTAATTTAAAGTCTGGTTTGTCTGATATAAGTATGGCTACTCCAGCTTTCTTTTGGCTTCCAGTAGCATGATAAATAGTTTTCCATCCTCTCACTCTCAATCTGAAGGTGTCCTCAGATCTAAAATGAGTCTCTTGTAGACAGCAAATAGATGGGTCTTGTTTTTTTATCCATTCTGATACCCTATGTCTTTTGGTTGGCACATTTAGTCCATTTACATTCAGTATTATAGAAAGATACGGGTTTAGAGTCATTGTGATGTCTGTATGATTTATGCTTGTAGTGATGTCTCTGGTGCTTTGTCTCACAGGATCCCCCTTAGGATCTCTTGTAGGGCTGGTTTAGTGGGGACGAATTCCTTCAGTTTTTGTTTGGGAAGACCTTTATCTCTCCTTCTATTCTAAATGGCAGACTTGCTGGATAAAGGATTCTCGGCTGCATACTTTTTCTGTTCAGCACATTAAAGATCTCGTGCCAATCCTTTCTGGCCTGCCAAGTTTCAAAAGAGAGATCAGTCACGAGTCTTATAGGTCTCCCTTTATATGTGAGGGCACGTTTACCCCTTGCTGCTTTGAGAATTTTCTCTTTATCCTTGTATTTTGCCAGGTTCACTATGATATGTCGTGCAGAAGATCGATTCAAGTTACGTCTGAAGGGAGTTCTCTGTGCCTCTTGGATTTCAATGCCTTTTTCCTTCCCCAGTTCAGGGAAGTTCTCAGCTATTATTTCTTCAAGTACCCCTTCAGCACCTTTCCCTCTCTCTTCCTCCTCTGGGATACCAATTATGCGTATATTATTTCTTTTTAGTGTATCACTTAGTTCTCTAATTTTCCTCTCATACTCCTGGATTTTTTTATCTCTCTTTTTCTCAGCTTCCTCTTTTTCCATAACTTTATCTTCTAGTTCACCTATTCTCTCCTCTGCCTCTTCAATCTGAGCCGTGGTCGTTTCCATTTTGTTTTGCATTTCGTTTAAAGCATTTTTCACCTCCTCATGACTGTTCCTTAGTCCCTTGATCTCTGTAGCAAGAGATTCTCTGCTGTCCTCTATACTCTTTTCAAGCCCAGCGATTAATTTTATGACTATTATTCTAAATTCACTTTCTGTTATATTATTTAAATCCTTTTTGATCAGTTCATTGGCTGTTGTTATTTCCTGGAGATTCTTCTGAGGGGAATTCTTCCGTTTGGTCATTTTGGATAGTCCCTGGAGTGGTGAGGACCTGCAGGGCACTTCCCCTGTGCTGTGGTGTATAACGGAGTTGGTGTGCGGGGCCACATTCAGACCTGATGTCTGCCCCCAGCCCACCGCTGGGCCACAGTCATATTGGTGTGTGCCTTCTCTTCCCCTCTCCTAGGGGTGGGATTCACTGTGGGGTGGCGTGGCCTGTCTGCGCTACTTGCACACTGCCAGGCTTGTGGTGCTGGAGATCTGGTGTATTAGCTGGGGTGGGAGGCAAGGTGCACGGGGGCAGAAGGGGCAGGCTTAGGTTGCTTCTCCTTAGGTGATCCACTTCAGGAGGGGCCCTGTGGCAGCGGGAGGGAGTCAGACCCGCTGCCGGAGGGTTGGCCCCGCAGAAACACAGCATTGGGTGTTTGTGTGGAGCGAGCAAGCTCCCTGGCAGGGACTGGTTCCCTTTGGGATTTTGGCTGGGGGACGGGCGAGGGAGATGGCGCTGGTGAGTGCCTTTGTTCCCCGCCAAACTGCTCTGTCCTCCCCGGGCTCAGCAACTCTCCCTCCCTTTGTCCTCCAGCCTTCCCGCTTTCCCAGCAGAGCTGTTAACTTATGACCACCCAGATGCTAAGTCACACTTGCTGTAGGAACACACTCAGTCGGGCCCCTCCGCTTTTGCAAGCCAGACTCGGGGGCTCTGCTTGGCTGGTGGGCTGCCCCTCTGCCCCAGCTCCCTCCCGCCAGTCCGTGGAGCAGGCACCGCCTCTCCGCCCTTCCTACCCTCTTCCGTGGGCCTCTCGTCTGCGCTTGGCTCCAGAGACTCCATTCTGCTAGTCTTCTGGTGGTTTTCTGGGTTAATTAGGCAGGTGTAGGTGGAATCTAAGTGATCAGCAGGATGCGCGGTGAGTCCAGCATCCTCCTACACTGCCATCTTCCTGTTTCCAGTATCCATTTCTTGAAGTCTGGAGTTTTTATTTCTTTTTGGTTCGAAAATACCCATTAGATGGGCACCTGAGTGGCTCAGTTAGTTAAGCATCTGACTCTTGATTTAGGTTCAGGTCATGATGTCATGTTTTGTGAGATGGAACTCTGAATCAGGCTCTGTCTGCACTGACAGTGGAGTCGGCTTGGGATTTTCTCTCTACCTCTCTCGCTGCCCCTCCCCTACTCTCTCTCTCTCTTTCAAAATAAATAAACTTTTTTCTTAATTTTTTGATTGTATTTTTTATTTTTAAAATTTATATCCAAATTAGTTAGCATATTGTGCAACAATGATTTCAGGAACAGATTCCTTAATGCCCCTTATCCATTTAGCCCATCCCTCCTCCCATCACCCCTCCAGCAACCCTCAGTTTGTCCTCCATATTCATGAGTCTCTTCTGTTTTGTCCCCCTCCCTGTTTTTATATTATTTTTGTTTCCCTTCCTTTATGTTCATCTGTTTTGTCTCTTAAAGTCCTCATCTGAGTGAAGTCATATGATTTTTGTCTTTCTCTGGCTAATTTCACTTAGCATAATACCCTCCAGTTCCATCCACGTAGTTGCAAATGGCAAGATTTCATTCTTTTTGATTGCTGAGTAATACTCCATGGTATATATATACCATATCTTCTTTATCCGTTCATCCATTGATGGACATTTGGGCTCTTTCCATACTTTGGCTATTTTTGATAGTGCTGCTATAAACATCAACATGAATACATTTAATAAAATACCCTTTTGAATGTCTTCAAGTCACCTCAGAGGAAAACAAAAGGCAGGTTATTGCTCACATTTGTGGTTTTATGTCAGTATACCAGTGTCTTTCCTCAAGCTAATTAAAGTATTTTTTATTTAACGATCCTAAATATAAAAGTTGAATCAGATCTGAGAAATGAATGGATCAAAAATTCTGATTTGGTGATTCTATCTTGCCCCACAAAGGCTTTACATTTCTTCACCTATTTATGCTAAATGATACCTGGCCTTTCAGTGTTTTTATTGAATCTTAAAATTTGAATTTTCACACACACACACACACACACACACTCACATGCATGCACACACACACATATATTATTAAAAAAAAAAAAAACATGGTCCCTCAAGTTAGCATTTTGAAGGCAAAATTTCTGCTAAGTGCCTTCATTTGAATACTGAATAAGTTAAAGTTATGGTAATAAAACACACACACACACATACACACAATCTCATTCCTAATAATATTCTTTAGCACTTTTAAATAATGTAAGTTACCAATTTTCTGAAGTTCTATTTACTTAAAACCTTTACTACATTAGTTGATAAGCTGTTGGAACAAAATAGGGCATCTACCTGGAGTCTAGGTAGCATAAAATGCTTCATTTTATTCAACACTCTGTTAAGAATGAATGCAAACTCTTCTTTTTTCTGTCTTTATTACCAAGACTCAAAATCTTAGTAATGTCTAATTAGTTTAGCTTCAGCCCAAACTCATGATTCAGATAGGAAAAGCCAAGTTCCTTGATTCATAGTCTACGTATATTCATGAATAAAAAATGGGGAAGGAGTAATTCCCCAAAAGTCTCTTTTTGTCTAAGAACATTCACTGGATGCAAGATGCTAAAGTTAAGGAAATTAATTCAGTCCCATATAATTAAATTAAAGAAAACTCCCATTCCCAATTGAACAAAGCTACTTGAATTCATATTAATCCCTTCCTTTAGTCTTCTGATTACCGTAGTAGAGCTTTCTCTCTTCTTACTGAAGGCTAGGCCCTCCTCTTGAGGTCACGGTCACAATCGCCTCACTTCCTGTCTCTCAAAATTTACATCATCAACTCTTCTTTTCCTTTTTTATATATTCAAGCTGTTTCTCAACTTGATTTTTCCCACGCTACTTAAAACACTCAAATTTCACTCCCTTAAAAAATTCTTTTTTTTAATAAAACCTCCTATGAAAGCTACCTACATAATTCTCACCTCTTACACAAGCAGCTACACTTGCTGCTTCATTTCTTCACCTTCACTTGTCCTCAATCTAGTTGAGAAAACAAAAGTAATCAAGGGGAACAGGACAAGAAGAAAACAGAGGCTCCTATTCTATTTAGTACCTCAGTGGAGGTCTGTTGAGCCTTCTGAACTGTTGATTTAAGCAATTAGGATTTACTTAAGTAACAGGATTTTGGTACCCTAGAGTTATTCCTTGTAGACATTGGTATATAGCAACAGGGAAATTAAGAATATTTTAACTGCACCCAAAAGTTCTCCCAACTGTCCCCATAATAACTAAAAAAAAAAAAAAAAAAAAAAGTGATGAAGCTCAGTGAGAAGAGAAGCCGAAAAAAGTGAGAAGGAAATCTGGCAAGGGCAGATAAAACAAGAGGGTTAGCCAGATGTCAGAGACCAGATACTTCCTTTGCACACTTTTGGCTTCTGCAATCTTATTTGCCTTCCACATGCACCAACTGCCTGAGTAGCACCACTGATAAGTGCCCCCTCCCATTTTTCTTTTTTTCCTGTCTAGCCCCTACAATCCCAGCCATAAAAGGAGATCAATGCCAAGATTGAGGGCTCAGCCTTTGGATGTGACTCCACCGGACCGGCAGCGGTACAGAGTAAACAGTCTTTTCTGATTCCCCGAGTGTGTGTGTGTCGTGTGTCTCTTCCTGGGAGCCGAGTATTTGCTGTGACAATAGCACCTGCTGATGTTAGAAAAATTCTGCTTTTAACAAAAACCCTTATGGGTTTACTATGTTACTAACCACGTAATTGAAAAGATAATAATTAACTGAGTCTTATACTGCTTATAATTGGCAAAGTTAAAATTATAAATCAACAATCTAGTTTCAGAGCATTTGTCTTTATCACGACACAAGTTTACTAGTATGGGATTTAAATAAATTTTACTGGGAAATTTTTATGGAAAGATAGGTAACAATGCCAATACAGATAGTTAGGCCAATATTTCAGCAAGGTAGTTTGGCTATATCTATAAAAATTTTTAAATTTTATTTCATTCAAACCATAAATCCTTGTTAATGAATTTATCCTAGTGATACGTGGCAAAGGTACACAAAGATACTTATGTACAGTGATAGCCACAAAACAGCACTTTTATAATAGCAAAAAGGAAAGAAAAGAAAAAAAAATTACATGACCATCATGTAAATTATGGGGCTGGTGAATCTGCATGTGGAATATTAGGCAGTTACTTAAAAAATAAACAATGTTAAAAGAACCACAAAGTGTTGGATATCTTCAAATATAGCAGTTATATATTCTTGACTTTATATTTAATAGATTATATAGATTATGAAATATATAGATACATAGGATACATTAATACTATTGACTATATTTGAAGGTAATAATATTAGGAATTGAGGGTTTCAAGGACAAAGATGATGTCTATTTTTATTTTTGTCAAATTCGACACCCAATCGACTGAGCCACCAAGGTGCCCCTCACCATAATTACTTCAATAATTACTAGTGTACATAAAATATATTTTTTTGACAGATAAAGATTTGTTTTATTGAAGAACTGATCTGTGTTGCTGCCAAAACCACTATGTACAGACAACAGAGAGGAGATTTTATTTCTTGGTCTCTTCCTCCTTGGACAGAGTCTTGATGATTTCCTCCTTCTTGGCCTGGAGCCTCTCTTCACGGCGCTTGCGTGCTTCCTTGGTCTTAGATCTGCGGGCCTCCGCCTGGTCAGCCAGAAGCTTCTTGCGAGCCTTGTCTGCCTTCAGCTTGTGGATGTGTTCCATGAGAATCCGCTTGTTTTTGAACACATTACCCTTCACTTTCAGGTACAAGCTGTGATACATGTGGCGGTCAATCCTCTTAGATTCACGGTATCTTCTAAGCAGCCGGCGCAGAATTCTCATCCTCCTCATCCAGGTTACCTTCTCAGGCATTCGGGCATTGGCAGTACCCTTTCTCTTACCCATGCCCATATGTCTGCCCTTCGGCGGGCCAAAGTGTTTTTCCAGCATCGAGCCCGGGAATGGACAGTCACAGGTTTCCGGATGATCAGCCCATCTTTGATCAGTTTCCGGATCTGCTGACGGGAGTTGGCATTGGCTATTTCACTTGTCTCATTGGAATCCAACCAGACCTGCTTTTTGCCACAGCAGAGGACACTGGAGGCAAGCCTCTTCTGAAGCCTGAGCATACTCATGGCTGCGGCCGCAGCGCTGAAAGGAAAGAACTCTAAAATAATTTTTCTAATTCAAGTTTAAATTTATATTGGAAATGTTTATACCAAATTTGAACTATATGCATAATGAACTTTGAAAAATTTATTTAAACAAAAGCATCTTGAATTACCATAGAAAGCACTTTCTCCAAAAGAAACTGAACCTGGCATAAAGCCCTTAGAAATATTCATATAAGTTTTTGCGTTGGACACCTGTACCACAGATAGCCAAGATACTTTCTTCAAAAGAACCTTGTCGTTTTTATTCTGACATGTAACGATTTAGGAAGTCATTACTCCACCTTCACAACAAGAAACAAAGCTGAAGAAAATGAAAATCAACAATTCTTAGATCCATCAGAGAACAGTGGTCAAAGGGGAAAATCACTGTCCAGAAAACTGGAGAAACAGATGAATACAGCAGCTTACGAGGTACAGAACCCATTGGAACCAGTAACTGGTAAGAGAATACTTAAACTGATGAATGGCTGGAGACTGAGTCTGCACTGGCCCGAGAGTTAACAACACTGGGGGACTCGGTCTGGAGGGGGGCCCTACACTCCAGGAGCCTATGTTTCCTGGTAAAAGTTGGTAAAACTCTCCTTTTTGTTTGGGCAGGTAGACAGATTACCATTTAAAAAATGTGTCCAGGAGAAAAAGATATATGCTTTTGGAAATAATGTCAGGCTACAGGGTTTTGTTCTTAATATCGAAGTCCCGCCTCAAAAATCTACTTTACTTTTCCTGGAGCCTTATCTACCTGCAGTGGGGGCTGGGATCGGGGGCTGGTTGAGGATGGCGGTAGAGGTGGTGGTTAAATGTTAGTGTGCCCTCTAGCCTTTCTGTTACACACAAGGGTTCAAAAAGGCTTAAAAATTCTTTGGAAGGTCACAAGTAAGGGACGTAGACTGAGTTGAAAAGCTCAGATTTAATCACAAGATAATGAAACGCCTCCCGTCCTCACTATCTTACCTCCACGTCGAAACACTGCACTACAATCACAGTGAATTACCACTAGACAACTGCAACACACTTAACTCTATTTAAGTTAGAGTGTCTAGAGAACTCCAAAGATAACGGGGTAGACAAAAATTAGGACGCTACATGAAGCCTAAGCCTCTGACACTTAACAACTACACCAAATGCTTAGTAGAGCCTAACTCCTGAAAAGAGAAAGGGGAAACCCCATATTAAAGGCCACTTCACCTAGGTTTCTATGCAATATATGATGTCCCTGTTTCGATGAAAGTTTACCAGGGCTGCTAAAAGGCAAGGTAAAACATGGACTGAAAAGAAAAAGTAAACATGGGGGACACCTGGGTGGCTCAGTAGATTAAGCACCAGACTCATTATTTGTTATCTTAGATACCACAAGACAGAGACATTCTTTTTTTTTTTTTTTTTTTTTTTAATTTTTTTTTTTTTCAACGTTTATTTATTTTTGGGACAGAGAGAGACAGAGCATGAACGGGGGAGGGGCAGAGAGAGAGGGAGACACAGAATCGGAAACAGGCTCCAGGCTCTGAGCCATCAGCCCAGAGCCTGACGCGGGGCTCGAACTCCCGGACCGCGAGATCGTGACCTGGCTGAAGTCGGACGCTTAACCGACTGCGCCACCCAGGCGCCCCAACAGAGACATTCTTAAAATCAAATCATATGATTAGGAACATCTTAAATTCCCCAATTAATTGTAGGATACATAGTTAACTAGACACTTGAGTCGACTTCATGGCAATTTTGAAGTTATAATTTATTTGTAATTTTTTTGTTTAATGTTTATCTTGCTCTGTAGTGTGCACATGTCATAAGGTTAGGGAGTATTAAAATTCGTTAATAATTCACCAAATAAATATTCATTCATGAATAAATGAATTTTTCTGTCTATTTTCATGAATTCTATAATATGGAAAGGTGTTGCTACTATATAGACATAAGTTCAGACTCATAGATAAAGCATTTTCACTAAACAATCAAACACACTGTAAAATGAGGTTAGTCAGTTAACAGGTCTTCTTAACCTAGGATATTATCCTTAATTCTTGAGCTGTTCACTACAGTTTATTAAATATAAAATTTTTTTCTTTAATGTTTATTTTTCAGACAGAGAGAGAGTGTGAGTGAGGGAGGGGTAGAGAGAGAGGCAGACACACAATGTAAAGCAGGCTCCAGGCTCTGAGCTGTCAGCACAGAGCCCAACCCGGGGCCCGAACCCAGGAACCATGAGATTATAACCTGAGCTGAAGTCTGATGTTTAACCGACTGAGCCACCTAGGCGCCCCTAGTTTATTAACTGTAAGATATCTACAATATCAAATAGCAACCCTGGATAAACTGGTAAGATTCTAGAATTCCTGAGCATTCTCTTTATCTTTAGTAGCAGTTTGGGTGTTCTAAGCACATGAATTTAAAAGCAAATGACTCCTGGGGCGCCTGGGTGGCGCAGTCGGTTAAGCGTCCGACTTCACCCAGGTCACGATCTCACGGTCTGTGAGTTTGAGCCCCGCGTCGGGCTCTGGGCTGATGGCTCAGAGCCTGGAGCCTGTTTCCGATTCTGTGTCTCCCTCTCTTTCTGCCCCTCCCCCATTCATGCTCTGTCTCTCTCTGTCCCAAAAATAAATAAACATTGAAAAAAAAAATAAATAAAATAAAAGCAAATGACTCCTTAAAAAAATAAGAATTTAAATTATTTGGGATGAACTAATGATGGAGTATTAGATTTATTCTCCCTACTTTCTAGATTTTGTATATGAGCACATTTGGTTGAGTTTAAATAGAAAAACATTAAAAATAAAATCATTTCCCACCTCTCTTCTTTCTTTCTAGACAAGGAAAGGACTTATTACCTTTTGTTTTCATAATAATGGGCTAGACCTTTCATCTCTTACCATCACAATGAGTTAACTAAAAGGATGGTTAAAACAAAGGTTCATAAAAGGGACAAATGCATTCATTAAACATTAAACCAAATATATTTGGCACTTGTACATACTAGGTTGACTAATTTCAAAATTCACATCCACTTGGAACCTGTGAATGTGATTATTTAGAAAAAGGGTCCTTTCAGATGTAATCAAGTTAATACAGGGGTGCCTGAGTGGCTCAGTTGGTTAAGCCTCCAACTTCAGCTCACTGGTGATCTGGCTGTTCATGAGTTCAAAAACTGCCTCCAGCTCTGTGCTGATATCTCAGAGCCTGGAGGCTGCTTCAGATTCTGTGTCTCTCTCTTTGTCTCTCTGTCTCTCCCCCACTCACACTCTGTCTCTCTCTCTCTGTCTTAAAAATAAATAAACATTAAAAAAAATTATAGTTGGCATGATTTCTAATAAAAGCAAATCTTTTTTAACCAACTTGTGTTTTTAGTTTCTCAAAAGATTTAGTTTTTAAGTTAATATTCTGAGAACCTACTTTTGAAACTATTTTTTGCACTTTTTTTTTTTTTTAGCAATGAAAAACACACATTGGGTGTGACTGGCATAAATAAGAATTGTAATAAACATCACTGAGTCTAAACATACAAGTAAACTGGTGGGGGGTATATTGTAGAGTAACACATACAACATGGTCTGGGCATCAGTCAGTCTGTTGTACAAAGGAAACATAGAACTTTGATCTTCTTGGGATAAGGTTATGTGGAGGTCAGTTAAAACAGTGACTCCTGTTATCTTCTCGGTAAGTCTCCAAGGCAATAACAGTTGTTCATATGTCTTTATATTTTGTTGGGTGGGAGAGAAAGGAAGAGATTTCTACACTATGAAAATATCATGCCTAGCACAGTGCCTGAAACACAGTACACATTCATTTAAATATTTGGTGAATGGATAAATCAATTATCAATGAATGAATGAACAAAGTGATTTACCTAGAGAAACAATACTAATGATAGTACTTGCTACTTGAAGACAGTTGGTCAGGACAGATTTTTAAATAGGAAGATGTTTTTGCCCTGTAGACATGATGAAGGACACCAGTGCCCATTACGAAACTTTTTTTTTTTTTTTATCTGTATAAGTTACTTAAAATTAAAACTCTTTGTATGGGTGAGAATACATGTCAGAGAAAGACCTCCGTCATAGACTTAGTAAGTAAAACAGATTTCACGGAAATTGAGGGTTTTTTGTATTGGGAAATTAGTAATTAAAACGTATGAAAAAAACAGAAATATTCCAGGAATCACTCTTCAAACTGATAAAGATTACTTCACTAATATTTAGTAAAGTTACGATATAATTTTGATTGCTCAGAATTACTAAAACTAATTATAGAGCTATTACCTTTCTGTTTGCCCTATGTGAGGAATGCTTTTTTATATCTCGAAGTGATAGCTCCAGGGCAGAAACCTTGTCTACTGAAACAAATCACTGTATCTCTTGTTTTTCTTCTCCTATGGTGTTAACACATTATATCTTTATGGCCAGTGTTTATATCTGTAGGAGTATTGTAGCCCTAGCAACCTCAACTTTAGAGGCAACTTGGGCCACCTGAATACAATTCAAACAGTCCATAAAGAACTTGATTTTCCTTAAGGAGTTACCTGATCCATGTATGATTTTATGGAAGAAATTTGAAAAGTTCAGCTTGCTTTCCTCCCTCTAAAGCAGATCCCCTGAAGTGTTGAAAACAGAGATTCCACTCTCACAAATTAAATCCTTGTCTTCTTAGAAAAGACAGATTGATGCTCAAGTATTTTTCAGTAATTTCTTGAAAAATTATTTAAAAGTGCCCTTCAGACTGAGAGGTTATTGATGATTTATTAAAAGTTCACATGCTGTATGTCAAACTAAAATTTCAAGGTCTCACAGTGAAGTGAGAGACTCATACATTAATGTGTCAACAGTGATATCTTTTCCTTCATCCCACAGACCTAACACCAAATTTATACACCTTTAAAAAAAAACGAAAACTGGACCATAAAGTATTTATGGTTTACATATTTTTTCAGCTTCCTTTTTGGAAATAGGTAGCATCCGTGCAATGAAGTATTAAGGAAAATGCAATGAGAAAGCTTCACTGAGATTACCATTTTTAGCATGCTAATAGCTATAATCTTCAACTGTAAAGTAGTTCCCCACGACTCCTAAAGAGTTATGCTGCCATCTATTGACAATGCAGATGTCTTTTACTGGTTATATGGTACAAGAAAACAAATTTTTATTAGAAAATATGTCTTTGGAAAGTCAGTGTTTCTGAAAATACCTACTTTGTATGGCAAATATATGACATGTGAAATTATTTGTAATACATTATTAACTTTTCTTTTTTAATATGCGTAGGGCAGATTAACAAATTATCTTGTACTAGCAACTTTACTGCATGTTGCAGATATTTAAGACTACCACAAATCAGCAATTTGCAGAAGTTAATGTATTAAGTGAATCTGTGTTTATGCATGAGAATATTGTTATGCTATATTTGCTACATTCAACTGAATGGGATTACTATGCGCTGTTAGCAATGTAAAACAACATTTTAAAGAATTAAAAAAGACTTCATTCGGCAAAGAGGCTATTTAGAAAAAGAAAAAAGGTGATCAAGTAACATAGGTAAAAAGCATTTTACCAATTTTCTTTTTATTATCTCATGACATATTACATTAAGATAAAAAGCATCTGTATTTCATGCCTTTTGAAGCAGAAACTTCCCAAAGTGAGCAAGACAGACTGTGATTGGACAGTTAAAATGTAAATCGCTATCTATTTTGAATCTTGACCATACAATGTTGAGGAAAGCCCTTCTGAGAAATTTTCTCTCCTCTTTTCCACGTCAGATATCCAATATGTCAAATATCTGGTACAACAGAATGCAAGATGGAGTGAAAATGCATAAATATACCAGCTGCTTCTACTTCCATAGTTGGAAAAAGCAGGTTTTTTGCTTACAGTTCCCATCGCCTAGGAAAAGTGCTTAATAGAATATTGTGGCTTGAAGGTGTTCTCTGTTTGGGACCTTAAATGTATAGTGTGAGAAGTACCAATGCGAGTAAGGATTCTGGATATCCTTGAAGGAAATAATCAGTATTTCCCACCCTTTATCCGGAGTAAGTTTACTCAAACCAGGGAATTGAATGTGGAAGTCCGGAGTGGAGAACAGACTGGTGAATTAGTGTCAACACACAGGACCTAAGGACTGATGGTAGACAGTTGGTAGCCAGACTTGAAGTCTTTCTGGCTTATGCCACTCTGAATTAGGGTCATATTCCGTTGAGTCACAGTTAAGCATGGAATGTGAATTGAAAGAGCTATGACCTTGCACTCCTGTGTTAATAAAGACGTCATTTATAGCAGCAAAAACATCCAGTAGACTGGGGCAGACTGGGACTCCACAGTGCCGCCTAGTGACAGTAGCTAGACAATTGGAGCTCAAGCGGTAGAGGATTTGAGAGAATATTTCTGTTCCAGCTTTTCATCCTAGCATTTAGAAGTGACCCTGCCTCATCACCTCCCACAACATGAAATGAGAAATCTCTCAAGACTATTCAAAAATTTGGTTAATGAAAACCTAGGGTGAGGAATATTGGACTTTCTAAAGATAAAGGTATTGTTGGGGCTTAGGTGGGAGTTTGAAGGAGATACGGAGGAAGAAGTGCCTGTATTTATATTTCCTACTGGTAAAGCAATTCATTTTATGTTCTGTAATGATGGAAAAATACAAATAACAAATGATGAATAGCGTATGGTGTGTAAAATATAAATCAAGGGCAAATGAAACCCAAGATGTCTGCATACCACTGCTGCATGATGATGCTGAAATTATACAGCATCGCTGGAAAATTTTACCCAACATTAACTGGTGTTACAATGTAGAGGGGTTCTGGGACAAGTGCATCTGCTTTGAGGGCTCTGTCCCCTAAAATAGAAAATAAAATGTTTACTACTCTGTTCTTTGTTTTCTTCTCCTCACCGCCGCCCCCCCTCAGTATTTAGTTTCCTGCTTGTGACCTTTATCTTGACTTCTTCATAAATTCATTATACCAAATAATTACACTTACACTCATTTTCTGTTAAGTTGACATTGTTTAACCATCATTTCTTTTTTTTTTTTTTTTAAATTTTTTTTTTTTTTTCAACGTTTATTTATTTTTGGGACAGAGAGAGACAGAGCATGAACGGGGGAGGGGCAGAGAGAGAGGGAGACACAGAATCTGAAACAGGCTCCAGGCTCTGAGCCATCAGCCCAGAGCCTGACGCGGGGCTCGAACTCCCGGACCGCGAGATCGTGACCTGGCTGAAGTCGGACGCTCAACCGACTGCGCCACCCAGGCGCCCCAAACAAAGTACAGTAATATGTTCATTATTCCATTAATATTTACATCTATATCAAAAGCAAGTCTCTGATATGACTTTCCAGGGAGTATTTGATTTTCTATTCTGTATAAACATTGAAGTCATCATGAGAAATGAGCTTATCTAATCCAACTAAATTTATTTATTTATTTATTTATTTATTTATTTATTTATTTATTTAACAACCGCCATATACTTCACTCTAAAGTACTGGAAATAAAGCAATAACCTATTGTTAAACATTTTTGGCTTGACTAATGGTAAATGTATATGTATCTGAAATGCAATGTTGATGTTTACACTATAACTTGGGGAGATAGATGGTAAATACGACAGATGGTTTTGGGCAAACTCTCAGTGCTCGTACTTACAAAAACATTGGTGTTGTAATACTAGACTGCTTTTATTCTCATGGAGAATTTGGGGTGAAACGCTATAGAATTTATCTCAAAGAGAAATAAAGCAGAAATGTTAAGATACTGATTCACGTGGTAAAACTTCTACTGTTTTTATTTGACCTATCGTCAGCTTCCAGTGGAAAGAAAGTGACTGTGACCAGTGAAGTTGACAGCATTTTTAAAAATACTATGGCCGGGGCGCCTGGGTGGCTCAGTAGGTTAAGCGTCCGACTTCAGCCAGGTCACGATCTCGCGGTCCGGGAGTTCGAGCCCCGCGTCAGGCTCTGGGCTGACGGCTCAGAGCCTGGAGCCTGTTTCAGATTCTGTGTCTCCCTCTCTCTCTGCCCCTCCCCCGTTCATGCTCTGTCTCTCTCTGTCCCAAAAATAAATAAACGTTGAAAAAAAAAATTTAAAAAAAAAAACACTATGGCCTTCATGGTCTATGTTCTATTTTTCCAATTGCACATGCACACTAGAAGAATAAGTATATTCCACTTTTTGTATTGAATTTATTCTGAAAAGAAAGATTTAAGTAAGACATGCCTGAACATTTCTTTGTTTTCTACGAGATGATATGGTTATAAACTTAGAACTGAAAGATTTCAGTCAAAAATACCTTAATCTAATCCCCCAATAATTATCATTATAATCACTATGATTTAATAGTATTATGAAGTCAAATATTCTAGGTTCTTGGCTATAATGTAGGTGAAATTAACACACTTTTGAAAGTTTTTGCCAGTTTAACAGGTTTCTGTGATACTGTCAAAAGCAATTTGTCCTAGTAGAAAAATTACGAACTTTGGATTCAGTCCAAGATTGATCCAAATCCCAGCTCATCCATTTACTAGTTGAATGAGCTTCATCAAGTTCAAAAATCCCTGAACTTCAACTTTGTCATCTCTATAATTGTTCTGAGAGTTCAAGATAATATATATGATCTGATGTGTAGTAGAGGGTTAATAATTGGAAGCCGTGATTATTTGAATGCAGAGTGACTCAATTTTATTCCTTATCCAAAATCATTGTTTTGGAGTTCTAAATCCTGGCAATGACAATTATTTTCCTGAAAAATCTGAGCAATAAGCACGACTGACTTGAAGGCTTCTGTTTGTACAGGATGAGAAAGAGAGTTCTGGTTCATATGAGACTCTTTAATGCAGTTTTAAGAAAAAAAATCACAATCAACTTGTATGTTCTCCAGGTGGAACAAAACTTCTATTTTTTTCTTAAAATGATTTTTTTTTTAAGTTTATTTATTTATTTTGAGAGAGAAATAGAGACAGAGAGAGAGAGAGAAAGAGGGAGATCGAATGGGGAAGGGTCAGAGAGAGAGGGAGAGAGAGAGAATTCCATACAGGCTCTGGACTGTCAGCACAGAGCTCGACATGAGTCTTGAACCCACAAACCATGAGACCAAAACCAAGTGCCAGTTGCCTAACCAACTGAGCCCCACGGGTGCACCATGAAATGAAAATTTTAAATGCAAACAGTAGCATTGCTTTTATAAAGCAATACTTTTTTGAGAATCTGCATAGCCTAAAGAATAAGTGCTCAGATGCCAGAACCAGGTTATCTGAGTTTGACTTTTGTATTATTCTGGATTCTCCAGAGACACAGGACCAGTAAGAAATTATCTATCTATAATGTATCTTTCTATCTACATATCTATCTATCTATCTATCTATCTAAAGACTTTGTTTATAAAGCATTGACTCATATGATTATATAGTCTGGGAAATCGGACAGTATGGCTTCTACAAGCTGTAGACCCAGGAAAGCCTGCTGTGTAGTTTGAAGGCTTTAGAACTGGTGAGCCAAAAATGTAGATTCCAGTCTAAGTTCCAAGGCCTGCAAATAGGAGCATCAGGGGCAGGGGACTATGATGTCCCAGCTCAAACAGTCATGCAAAAAGAATGTAAATTCTTTCTTCCTCCAACTTTGTGTTCTATTCAGGACCTCAGTGGCTTAGATGATGGCACCTGCATTGGGTAGGGCAATCTACTTTCATCAACCTATCCATCCAATGCTAATCTCTGCCAGAAACATCCTCACAGACACTCCCAGAAATAATGTTTAACCAAATATCTGGCCGTCTCATAAGCCAGTCAAGTTGACACACAAAAGTAATTATCACAACTTCTAAACCTAACCCTTCTTAGCTTTGTGCTCTGTAACTCCAACCATTTACTTAAGTATTCTGGGCTTCAGTTTCTTCATCTGTGAAACAGACAAAATTAAATAGTGTGAGGAATAAATCAGTTACTATTACAAATTGTTACAGTAATATTTATCCTATACTTGATAATAGTAAATGCTCAATAAATGCCAGCTACTATCAGATTTTATATTTTTTTTCTTCTATATTTCAGTCTGTTCCCTCCCAGTAGTCAGGGATATAGGAAATACAGAAAAAAACTAGAATGTTAGTGACTATAGACACACAGTTTCTATGGGGATGCCTGGGTGGCTCAGTTGTTTCAGCATCCATCTCTCTGTTTCGGCTCAGGTTATGATCCCAGGGTCATGAGATCGAGCCCTGTATCAGGCTCCATGCCTGCTCCAGGAGCATGGAGTCTGCTTGAGATTTTTTCTGTCTCTCCCTCTTCCCCTCCCCCCTGCTCTCTCTCTCTCTCTAACATAAACACATAAATATTAAAAAGAACACAGCTTCCAGTGCATTGATTTGTACACAGAATTTATGACAGAAATGACCATTTATGAATTTATTCACTGTTTTTCCTTTATTAATGAAAATATGAAATTTAGAATCTTTTTAAAAACCAGAGTAACATTTTATTCCATTGTCACTGTAATCTTATAGGGAAGTCTTATGCTCATTTCTTAAATTTACCAAATTTGAGAATGGCATGAAGACACAGAAGAAAGTTACCAAGAGAAGGGAAGATGGGTACTGGGTGCTGAGAGAGAGCCATCACCTCGTTCTTGGATGGTTCTGTTGCTGTTTTCCATGTATTTGTCCATGTATTGACAAATCACTGAGAGACCTCCTTCTAAGTCCCATTGCCAATTGACCAATGCTCCATTCTTATTAAAATGTAACTTGGTGTATATAATAACTTTAAGATCAGAATCATCTGATACTGCTTGGGATTCTCTCTCCCTCTCTCTCTACCTCTCCCCCACTTGTACCCACTCTTTCTCTCTCTCTCTCAAAATAAATAAACTTAAAAAAAATCATACTTCATACTGAAGATAATAAGTGTAGTAAGCTTAATGGTATCCCCCATCCTTCCAAAGATAAATCATACTTATGATTTATGAAGATAAAATCATACTTCATATCTTCATACTGAAGATAATAAGTATAGTAAGCTTAATGGTATCCCCCCTCCTTACAAAGATAAATCCATGTCCTAATCTCTGGAAACTGTGAATACCACCTTGTATAGCAAAAGACATGATTAAATTGAAAGTTTTGCAAAGAAGAATGTTTCTTAGATTATCCTGGTCAGCCCTAAATCTAATGAGAAATGTTCTTATAAGAGTGAGGCAGAGGGAGATTTGGGAGAAAGAAGAGGAGGAGGTAATGTGACCATGAAGTCAGAGATTGGAGATACACGGCTACAGCTCAAGGAATTCCAACAGCCACTGGAAGCTGGAGACAGAACAGCTTCTTCTCTAGATTCTTCAGAGGGTGGCCTTATTGACACCTTGACCCCAGACATCAGGCTTCCCCAGAAGTGTGAGAGAGTAAATTGTAATTGTTTTAAGTCAAGATTGTAAGGGATTAGTTATGTAGTCACAAGACACTAATATTCATGACAGGATGATCGAAGAACTTTGCTAAGACCATGAGAAAAGGTGAATTGATGAATCCATACACTTCTTTCACAAGAAGTCGTTATTAAATGAACTTTTTTGATACAATAATATTGAACCCATTGATTGCATCTGTGGTATATTTACGAAACTAATAGACCAAAACATATACAAAAGTATTAGGCATCAGGGGATATTTGAAGGCAGAGTGTGTACCTGTGTGTGTGCATCAGTGTGTTTTAGGGAGAAAGGTGGATGGCATGGATGTAGGGGTGTCTGTAATCCTGAATTCACACCAGTCCAAGAACCACTGTTTCACTTACCTAGCAAGCACAGTTGTGACAACAGTTTTCAAGTTTACTTTAACGGAAATGATGGTTACACTGCTTTGAACACTCGTACAATGTTGAGAATATAAACATAACTTAAATTGAAATTTGGGGAAAATTTCCATGACCACAAGATTATTGATTTTTTATTACTTTCCAAACATTTTGGAACTATCATGAATAAACAAACACTTAGTATATAAACACCCACTTGCATTAGTGGCAAAAAGCCCCAGAGCTGTTAGGGATATGTGCAAAACTAGGTAAATAGACAGAGTGCAATGCTTTTACATGTTTAGAATCTAAATAGAACATCTTTGGAGGAAAATATGTAACGGCTCATTTAAGAAATCCCAATTACAATAGAGTATATATACATCAGTGGAACATAGGTTTAATTGAAATATCCTGTGGCTTGCAGAGGAGCAATATGTTCAGGAAAAATCAAACAGGGCCAAAGCAATAGCCATCTTCCTATTATTTTAAAAAAGCATGATGAGGAGTTTAGAAAGACTTAGAGGTTAAGAAGAGTGATCACGATGATCTTAGAATACTGTTTTAAGGAAATGATCAAGGTAAAATATATACACATATCCATATATATGGATATACATTGCAAAAATAATTCCAATGATCACTTGAGTGAATTCTATGAACAAGAATAATTATTCATGTATTCATATTTGATAATGAATAAGACTTCTCTCCCCACAACTCCACTGTGAAATATATATTTTTTTAAATTCACCAGTGGCCTCCATGTGACTAAATTCAACAGTATTTCTTTGAATGCATCTGACTTTAGACTTTTGAAAATATTCAACATGGGTGCTCATTCCATCTTCTTAAAAGATTCTCTATTCTTGGACTTGTCATGACACACACCTGGTTTTCCACTTCATTTATTTATTTTTATTTTTTTAATGTTTATTCATTTTTGAGAGAGAGAGAGCAGGAGCAGGGGAGAGGCAGAGAGAGAGGAGGGGACACAGAATCTGAAGCAGGCTCCAGGCTCTGAGCTGTCAGCACAGAGCCCTACACAGGGCTTGAACTCACTAACTGTGAGATCATGACCAGAGCTGAAGTCGGATGGACGCTTAACAGACTCCAGGCGCCCCTCCACTTCATTCAAATGACTCCATCTTCCTTGTTAGCTTCTCCTCCATTGATTGATGTGTAAATTCACTCTGCAACTCCCCTCACATCATTTCTTTCATGGTTTTAAATAACATAAATAATGTTATGTAAAATTTATTAATATTTTCAATCCCAATCCATTCCCTGAATTCTAGACTATTTACATAGTATCTCAATCTAATATGCCCTAATTAATGAGTATGTCAAAATTAACATATACAAAATGATCTCAGGGTGCCTGGGTGGCTCAGTCAAGTAAGCGTCCCACTTTGGCTCAGGTCATGATCTCAAGGCTCCTAAGTTCAAGTCCCACATGGGGCTCTGTGCTGACAGCTCAGAGCCTGGAGCCTGCTTCAGATTCTGTGTCTCTGTCTCTCTCTCTTCCCCCACTTGCACTCCGTATCTCTCTCTCTCTCTTTGTCTCTCCATCTCTCTGTCTCTCTCAAAAATAAATAAACATTAAAAAAAATAAACTCTTGCTATATCTATCCATACCCTAGCACTGACCCACTTCTCAATAGAAGACACTGGATTTAGCCAGATGCTCCTGACAAAAACCTTTCATTCAACCCCCAATTCCCAATATCATGCAAATATTTAAGAAGCTTGGAGATATTTTGAAAATGCTCACAAGAATTCACAGAGCATTCTCAGGTAAGACTTTTAATGATGACAAAGAAAGTGCAAACATTGAAGGTCTGAGAGTCATCCAGGCACAAATTCCCTGGGGTTCTCATTCCCACAAGGATACACTTTTTTCTCTGGATCGAAGGGTCAAGATTTATCTGACAAATTATAGTTTCCAGACAGTTCAAGGAGGGAGTTCTCAGCAGGGTTATTTATGCCTTTTTGGTCATAGTGCTGAACTAGGCTGTTTAACTGATCAGTCAGGTGAAAGCCACTAATAGAGAAAACTTGGCCTGGGTGCTCTTAGGGAATTCCAGACTATAAAAGGGACATCATAAATCATTTGTTAGTTATTTAGATAATTTCTTTTAAACTTGCCAGTGTTAAAGCCAGACATCAAGGTATCCCTGGAGATAAGCACAGACCTGCATATTTGAGCTGTAAAATAACTCTCAGACCTACCCAACCTACAGGGAATTCTGTGGACTCTCTATACAAGATATATCCCCATTTTTCTTGCTAATGTCTTGGCCCAAAACACCAACTTTTAAAATTTGGGTACCCTGAAATACCATGTAACTTATCCCATTGTACATCTTTTTTCTTCTATTCCTCACATGCATTCCTCAGAAAGCAGTGAATGTAAATATTTAAAAATAAAATCATTTCTCTTCACCCATTAAAATATTCTAATGTCTCTTTACTTCACAAAGTGGACATTTCACTTAAGTTCTTTACACATTTTAAAATATTTTGCTATTATTACAATCTTGTAAGGAAACTACAGTAAAACCTTGGATTTCAAGTAACTTGTTCTGTGAGCGTTCCACAAGATGAGCAAAAATTTCTAATAAATTTTAACTTGATAAACGAGCGATATGTTGCAATACCAGTATTACGTGATGCCAAATGTCACAAGATCACAACTGAGCCTCTCTCTCTCTCTTTCTCTCTCTCTCCCCCTCCCTGTGTGATTGTGGGTGATCGTCTCCTATGTTCCTATGCTCAGTCTCAGGCACTAGTGTATTTTTTGGTCACTTCAAAGCACCTATGGACCGTCCTTTGCTTTCTCATACAAGAGTAAGCTTGGGAATGCTTTGCTTCATTCTAAGTCAGGCTGCCTGCAGATATAGACCTTTTCCTCTGTTGCTTTATTGACAGTTACAATAAATACAGTACATGACAAGAGTTTATTAATACTGTGCTGCAGTCAACATCCGTTAGTGAGTGAAAGTCGCCATACACAATAACCTTCCTCTCTTTTCCTTCACACCAGCCACGAAGGTTTTCAAAGCAAAGTCAGATTAATTTGTTTATTTTTCTTTATATTGTGCATTTTCCTTATTATTTGTGTTATATTACAGTATCGTAATCATTTTTATGTGAATATTTTTGGGTGGGGAACAAATCCTCTGAGTTTCCATTATTTCTTAAGAGGAAATTGGCTTTGACATACAAGTGCTTTGGATTACAAGTATGTTTCCGGAGTAAATTATGCTCACAAACCAAGGTGTAATGTATTCTTATCTTCCCTATTCAGTATCAAGAAAAGTAAGACACATAGAGGTTTAGGAATTTATGCAAAGTCACATAGATTGTAAGCATTGGAGCAAGAAGGTGAATTCTAGAAGTCTGTCTCAGAAGACCATACTAATAAGCATTAGACTATGTTTTCTCTTGATTATTTGATTGCATTAATATAAAGCAAAGCCTTTGTACATTCTTCATCTGCAGTAATGTGAAATACTAGTTTGAATTCTTAAAGGAAAGCTAAGGATACTGTGCCTTCTTTTCTCCCTACTTGACATTATCTAGTGAGATTTTATGTCTTAATCAAGTTGGGTCTCATAGGCAGAATAATGTCTGAATTTCACATTTATTAGATAAATTGGAGCCTCATTTTAAGTTCAATCCCCTTCAGAAGCAAATGATAGGTGATAGTTTTGTATTTTTAAAAGCTTATGCTATTTGAGTGCCACTACTGTTCATCACTATGGCTAAAGCATGGTTAAGCAGATACCTTGTCGCAGTTGAAATATACGATTGTCCTTTTTTTTTTTTTTTCCTTTACGTACTTCTGCATCTTAGTTTCATTGCATCCAATTTCCAGGTTATATCTTTCCATAGAATCATTCACCATTCTTGTCTTTGGTTCTTTAGGTGAGGTGACAACCAAGACCCTAATATTGTAAAAGTCAGTCATGGAAGAAAGTGTAGGAAAGTTCAATAAGACTTTTAAATAAAATGAGATATTCTTGAAACTAAGTGAGGCAAAGGTTTTTTTAAAGCCTTTTTTTTTTTTTTTTTTTTTTTTTTTTTTGCCCTTTAAAGTGTTCACATTGTGATTTAACCACATTATTACCAGGCGAGATAGGGGAATCTCATTTGATACACTTCATTGTATGTTATATTAAAATTCAGGGATTCTGAGGCTTTTAATGCATAGAAATGTAGCAAAATTTACATCTTCTACTTTAGTAATCAGCCATGTTATTGTCTGTTACCCTTTGCTGATTCCAATGTCAGAAACAATACTTCTATCTATGTCTCAAACTGAATTCATATATAAGTTAAGGTACAAGTGAAATTTTGCACAATCTTACTTTAGCAGGTATAAAATAAATAGAACTCAATCAGCAAAGCAATTAATTAAATATAATGTAATAGTACCAGCAACATATCTCCCCGAAATATTGACATATATTTCATTATGGCAAAAAAATCATATTGTTTGTAGATGTATATAACAAACAATTAGGATAAAGCTTTCTTCAAAAAAAAATCAGTGTATTTTATAGTTGAAAATATTCATTTATGGGAACAACGTGGATACTTTTAGTACTAATTTTCATTGAATTTGAAAAATAAAAACACTTTAAGTCCAGAAATCTGTACTTACGAGTAAATTCTACTCTGATTTGTCAATATTAAAGAATCTCACAGAATAGGATGAGGATTTTCAGATGGGATCATTGGGGGAAAGCAAATACACACATTGTTAATCTTTATCTCTATTTGTTTTGGAAGAGTAAATAATTTGAACACTATGCTATGATTTTAATGTGGTTTAAAAAGTTGATTCAAAAAGACTGTTTAAAAACATAATTGGCCAACTACTTTGAAAAATAACAACGTTATTTTCCCTACATGATATCAAAACACTATAAATCAGAAACAATTAAAACAGGATGGTATTGGCTTAGAGATATAGAGCTATATCGATGAACAAAATAGATAATACAAAACTAAGTCTAAATAGTGAAGCTGGCATATGAATATTTGATATTCCAAATATAGAAAAAGATAGACAATTTAGTAAATATATGAAGGCTATTATTGTATCCATTTGGGGTAAAAAATATTTCTCTCTGAGAGACTCAAACTGAGTTAAATGCACTTCTAAGGTAAATGTTTAAAGACACTTTCAAATAAGTACACAAAAATTAGGAGAAAATTTAAAAAATCATTTATGATGTTGCAGATTCTGTGAAAATTTTGCAAGACCAAGGGAAAATGCCAGTATTTATAAAGAAAAGATTACATATTTAAGTACATAGAATATGAAACCGGTAAAACAAAAGATACTATAATCTTATTTGAAGCAGCATTAGTTAATCACTAAGGTCCTTATATATGTTTGGAATTAGCCCTCAAATCTGTATCCATATTTCTTTTCTAGATATATATAAGTATTTGTTATCTCTTTAATTATTTTAGGCTTAAATATTACATTTTTCTCTATATCAGTGTTCTCTGCTTTTAGAAAATACTCAGTAGGTAATGACTAAAAGTTTTTATTTGCAATCTTTCTCTTCCTGTTCTTGTTCTTCTTGTTCCTATTCTTAATCTTCTTCTTCCTCTTTCTCTGCTTCTTCTTCTCCTTCTCCTCCTCTTCTTCCTCCTCTTCCTTCTCATTCTTCTTCTTTCTCCTCTTTAGTTTCTCCTCCAAGTAAATCTCCCAAACACATTACCTGTCTTTTTGCTGCATCCATTTTGTCTAAATTTATGTATGTTCTCATGTGCCCCCCTTTTCATATGCCTCAATGCCAGAATACTTAATGTTTTGAGAAAGCACACATTTGATATTTCCCAATCAGTAGTTTAATGAGCATTAGAACTACCACTGTGTGATTCAATCTCACGTCTTTGGTGATTTCCTTGTACAGTGGAAGTGACCCTTACCTTCATTTTGTGTAACTAATATTCACTTCCATCCATTATGGTAGTTCTATGATGTATATTACCATTTCCTGATAGGATAAAAATGGTGCATAGTGAGCATATTCTTAAACTGTTACCAGCATCTAGAAGTTTAAAATCATAGAATTTTAAAGTGTAGTTGAATTTATCATTGTGTCTGAATATAAATCTTCATTGTTTTGTAAAATTATCTGTATCTTTAGTGTGAGCAGTACTTTTTGTTAAGGAAAATGACATAATGAATAAGATTTTTAAAGAACTGGGGGAGGAGGGGCCAACATGGTGGAGAAGCAGGGGGATCCATACATCCCCATGACTCTCAATCAAAAAAGTGCAGAAGCCAAAGGACTTTGAACACCAGAGTCTGGGAGGAAAAGAAACTGAATCTATTAGGAAGAAAATGGGGAAACTGGAAAGAAGATACATGGGTAACTGCGAACTGGGGGAGATAAAAAAACAGCAGCGTGGGCACAGAGGGGAGGGACCTCCTTCTACGGAGAAAAAGGAAAGAAAAAAGTGGCTAGGGAAGTGCAGGACCATATCTGGACAGGAGAAAGACCTTGGCCTGAGAATTAAAGGGATCCTATCTCTAACTGCAGGGCTTTCTTAGGACTGGAGCTGGCTCCCTGTTCGAGCGCCTGGGGAGGAGGGGATGTTGAGTGCAGTGGTAGGTCAGGGGCTCAGTCCACACTTGCAGGAAGTGGTTCCCTCCCTGGAGGACTGCGCGATAGTACAGAACCTGTGTCTTCCATCCCCAGGAGCAGTGGCTGGACAAAGGGCGAAGTCTGAAGGAGGAAAACAAGGCTGTTTCCCTGGAGTGCTATGGGAAAAGACAAAGGCTGCCTGTATCCTCCACCCCAGGGGCTCGCAGCAGGGCAGCTCCTTACGTAGTAGCGGAAGTCAGTCCTCTCTGAATTGCAGCAGCACAAAGCCAGCCAGGACCACATATCAGGCTGGGCCGCACAGAGAGACACTTCCCCAGCGCCAGAGCGCATGGAGCGGGACTCTGAATCCTAGCCAAGAGCAGGGTCAAGGGAGTTGGCAGAGCAAGAAGGACAACCCTGCTTGCACCTGTGCCTGCGCCACAGTGAGGATGACTCAAATGGAGCCCACTGGGTCCGGCTCCATGGAGAAGGGACTGGGGGATCACCATTCCCCCACCACCACCACCAAGGCGGGGCCTCAGGGATCAGTCCCGGGGCCCATACTGGAGGTGGGTCCAGATAACACTAAATCATGCCCCTTAGCACTAGGTAACTGCTTATCTACCTGAGCGGCACAGACCCTGCAAACAGCTACTGCTGACAAGCAATGCAGCATTGCCTGGATTAACTCTAGGTCAATTCTGGATATATAGATATATTCTCCACCACCACCACCCCCACCTCACCCCACCCCCACCACCACTCCCACCCCCCCCCACCCCCCACCCCACCCCCCCCCCCCGCCATTTCTCCTCCTTATCTCTTCCCTCCCCTAGGCTGGTTACTCTGGTTATTGGTCTGTCTAAACAGGCATATTTAATCCATTGTCTTGATACATGTTCTACACCTCCTTCTTTACACTCTTTTCTCTTTCTCTGGAATAATCAAGCCATAGAGTTTCTCTGTCTGGGTAACTTTATCTTCCTTTCGTTTTCCCCGCCTCCTCCTTTATTTATTTTCTCTCTCTCTGGATTAAGCCTTTTAGTCTCTCTGCCTAGTTAATGTTTATTTTTTCTTCACCCGGTCGCCCCTGCTCCTGTCAATTCTCTCTTTGTATGTGCTCTTCTAGCAACACTGCCTCCACTCTCTTCTTTACTTGTAGTTGGTGTTTTGGGGTTTTTTGTTTTAGTCCTTAGGTTTTTGTTTTTGTTTATATGTTTGTTTCTGTTATTTGTGTGTTTGTGTGTTTTTGTCTCCTATTTGTCTATCTGTTTGCCTTTACAGGGCTACTCCAAGGAACAAATCAAAGCACACCTGATGGAAGGTCCAAAATATCATTACAAGTAGGGTAATAAAATAACCAAAGTTACAACAACAGAGAGCAAGTAACAATCCCCGAAAAAACACCTCCTGAAGGGGCAGGCCCTGGAAAGTGTATAAACCTCCTTTAATATAGCAGTGCTCACAGGTGCAGAGACCACAACAAGCTTTTAAAACACATAAGGAGCAGAAAACTAGCCAAAATGACAAAACGGAAGAATTCTCCTCAAAAGAAATTCCAGGAAGTACCGACAGCTAACAAATTGATTAAAACTGATTTAAGCAATATAACTGAACAAGAATTTACAATAATAGTCATAAAATTAATTGCTGGGCTTGAAAAAAGCATAGAGGACAGCAGAGCATCTATTGCTACAGAGACCAAAGGACTAAAAAAATGGTCATGATGAATTAAAAAATGCTATAAATAGGTGCAAAATAAAATGGAGGCAGCCACAGTGTGGATTGAAGAGGCAGAGGGGAGAATAGGTGAGTTAGAAGATAAAATTATGAAAAAACAGGAAGTTGAGGAAAAAAGAGATAAAAAAATCCAGGAGTCTGAGGGGAGAATTAGAGAACTAAGTGATACAATCAAACACAACAATAACTGTATTATAGGAATTCCAAAACAAGAAGAGAGAGAGAAAGGGACTGAAGGTGTACTTGAACAAATCATAGCTGAGAACTTCCCCAATCTGGGGAAGGAAACAGGCATTGAAATCCAAGAGGCACAGAGAACTCCCTTCAGATGTAACTTGAATTGATCTTCTGTGTAACATATCATAGTGAAAGTGGCAAAATACAAGAATAAAGAGAGAATTCTGAAAGCAGCTAGGGATAAACGGGTCTCAACATACAGAGGTAGACACATAAGGGTAGTAGCAGACCCATCTACTGAAACGTGGCAGGCCAGAAAGGAATAGCAGAAAATCTTCAAAGTGATGAACAGAAAAATATGCAGCCAAGAATCCTTTGTCCAACAAGTCTGTCATTCAGAATAGAAGGAGAGATCAAGGTTTTCCCAAACAAAAACTGAAAGAATTCATCACCAGTAAAACAGCCCTACAAGAGATCCTAAGGGGGACTCTGTGAGTGAAATGTTGCAAGGACCACAAAGTACCAGAGACATCACTACAAGCATGAAACCTACAGATATCACAATGACTCTAAACCCATATCTTTAAATACTTAACACTGAATGTAAATTGACTAAATGCTCCAACCAAAAGACATAAGGTATCAGAATGGATAACAAAAAAACAAGACCCATCTATTTGCTATCTACAAGAGATTCATTTTAGACCTGAGGACACCGTTAGATTGAAAGTGAGAGGATGGAGGACTATCTATCATGCTACTGGAAGTCGGAAGAAAGCTGGAGTAGCCATACTTATGTCAAACTAGACTTTAAATTAAAGGCTGTAACAAGAGATGAAGAAGGGCATTATATAATAATTATAAGGTCTATCCATCAGGAAGTGCTAACAATTATAAATGTCTATGCACCGAATACGAGACCCCCCAAATATACAAAACAATTAATCACAAGCATAAGCAACCTTATTGATAAGAATGTGGTAACTGCAGGAGACTTTAATACTCCACTTACAACAATGGACAGATCATCTAGGCAGAAAATCAATAAAGAAACAAGGGCCTTGAATGATACATTGGATCAGATGGACTTGACAGATATATTTAGAACTCTGCATCTCAAAGCAACAGAATATACTTTCTTCTAGAGTGTACATGGAACATTGTCCAAGATAGATCACATACTGGGTCACAAAACAGCCCTTAATAAGTATAAAAGAACTGAAATCATACCATGCACACTTTCAGACCACAATGCTATGAAACTTGAAATCCACCACAGGAAAAAGTCTGGAAAACCTCCAAAAGCATGGAGGTTAAAGAACACCCTACTAAGGAATGAATGGGTCAACCAGGCAATTAGAGAAGAAATTTAAAAATATATGGAAACAAATGAAAAATGAAAATACAACAATCCAAACACTTTGGGAAGCAGTGAAGGCAGTCCTGAGAGGAAAATACATTGCAATCCAGGCCTATCTCAAGAAACAAGAAAAATCCCAAATACAAAATTTAACAGCACACCTAAAGGAAGTAGAAGCAGAACAGCAAAGATACCCCAAACCCAGAGGAAGAAGAGAAATAGTAAAGATCAGAGCAGAAATAAGTAATATAAAATCTAAAAAAACAGCAGAGCATATCAATGAAACAAAGAGTTGGTTTTTTGAAAAAATAAACAAAATTGATAAACCTCTAGCCAGGCTTCTCAAAAAGAAAAGGGAGAAGACCCAAATAGATAAAATAATGAATTAAAATGGAATCATTACAAACAACCCCTCAGAAAAACAAGCAATTATCAGGGAATACTATGAAAAATTATATGCCAACAAACTGGACAGCCTGGAAGAAATGGACAAATTCCTAAGCACCCACACACTTCCAAAATTCAAACAGGAAGAAATAGAAAATTTGAATAGACCCATAAGCACTGAAGAAATTGAATCAGTTAATCAAAAATCTCCCAACAAATAAGAGTCCAGGACCAGATGGCTCCCCTGGGGAATTCTACCAGACATTTAAAGCAGAGATAATACCTATCCTCCTCAAGCTGTTCCAAAAAATAGAAAGGGAAGGAAAACTTGCAGACTCATTCTATGAAGCCAGCATTACTTTGATTCCCAAACCAAAGACCCAGCAAAAAAAGAGAAGTACAGGCAAATATCCGTGATGAATATGGATGCAAAAATTCTCAACAAGATACTAGCAACTAAAATTCAACAGCATATAAAAAGAAATATTCACCATGATCAAGTAGGATTCATTCCTGGGCTGCAGGGCTGGTTACATATTCGCAAATCAACCAATGCGATACATCACATTAATAAAAGAAAAGATAAGAACCATATGATCCTGTCAATCGATGCAGAAAAAGCTTTTGACAAATTCAGCATCCTTTCTTAATAAAGACCTTCGACAGAGTCTGGATAGAAGGAACATACTTAACATCATAAAAGCCATTTATGAAAAGCCTACAGCTAATATCAACCTCAAAGGGAAAAAAACTGAGAGTTTTTCCGCTGAGATCAGGAACACAACAGGGATGTCCACTCTCACCGCTGTTGTTTAACATAGTGTTGGAAGTGCAAGCATCAGCAATCAGACAACAAAAGGAAATAAAAGGCATCAAAATTCGCAAAGATGAAGTCAAGCTTTCACTTTTTGCAGATGACATGATATTCTACATGGAAAACCCGACAGTCTCCATCAAAAGTCTGCTAGAACTGATACATGAATTCAGCAAAGTTGTAGGATACAAAATCAATGTACAGAAATCAGTTATGTTTTTATACACCAATAATGAAGCAACAAAAAGACAAATAAATAAATTGATCCCATTCACAACTTCACCAAGAATCATAAAATACCTAGGAATAAGCCTAACCAAAGATGTAAAAGATCTGTGTGCTGAAACCTATAGAAATCTTATGAAGGAAACTGAAGAAGATAAAAAGAAATGGAAAAACATTCCATGCTCATGGATTGGAAGAATAAATATTGTTAAAATGTCAATACTACCCAAAGCTATCTACACATTCAATGTAATCCCAATCAAAATTGCACCAGCATTCTTCTCAAAGCTAGAACAAGCAATCATAAAATTTGTATGGAACCACAAAAGACCCCAAAAAGCCAAAGTAATATTGAAGAAGAAGACCAAAGCGGGAGGCCTCACAATCCTAGACTTGAGCCTCTACTACAAAGCGTCATCATCAAGACAGCATGGTATTGGCACAAAAACAGACACATAGACCAATGGAATAGAATAGAGGCTCCAGAATTGGACGCAAAATTGTGTGGCCAACTAATTGTTGACAAAGCAGAAAAGAATATCCAATGGAAAAAAAAGACAGTCTCTTTAACAAACGGTGCTGGGAGAGCTGGACAGCAACATGCAGAAGAATGAAACTAGACTGCTTTCTCACACCATTCACAAAAATAAACTCAAAAGGGATAATGGACCTGAATGTGAGACAGGAAACCATCAAAACCCTAGAGGAGAAAGCAGGAAAAGACCTCTATGACCTCAGCCGCAGAAATTTCTTACTTAACACATCCCCAAAGGCAAGGGAATTAAAAGCAAAAATGAACTATTGGGACCTCATGAAGATAAAAAGCTTCTTCACTGCAAAGGAAACAATCAAGAAAACTAAAAGGCAACCGACAGAATGGGAAAAGATATTTGCAAATGACATATTGGATAAAGGGTTATTGTCCAAAATCTTTAAAGAACTTATCAAACTCAACTTCCAAAAAACAAATGATCCAGTGAAGAAATAGACATAAGACATGAATAGACATTTTTCCAAAGAAAACATCCAGTTGGCAAACAGACACATGAAAAGATGCTCAACACCACTCCTCATCAGGGAAATACAAATCAAAACCACACTGAGATACCACCTCACGCCAGTCAGAGTGGCTAATATGAATAAATCAGGAGACTGTAGATGTTGGCAAAGATATGGAGAAACGGGAACCCTCTTGCACTGTTGGTGGGAATGCAAACTGGTGTAGCTGCTCTAGAAAACAGTGTGGAGGTTCCTCAAAAAATTAAAAATAGACCTACCCTATGACCCAGCAATAGCACTGCTAGGAATTTACCCAAGAGATACAGGAGTGTTGATGCATAGGGGCACTTGTACCACAATGTTTATAGCAACACTTTCAACAATAGTCAAATTATGGAAATAGCCTAAATGTCCATCAACCGATGAATGGATAAAGAAGATGTGGTTTATATATACAATGGAATACTACTTGGCAATGAGAAAAATGAAATTTGGCCATTTGTAGCAACATGAATGGAACTGGAGAGTATTAGGTTAAGTGAAATGAGTCAGGCAGAGAAAGACAGATACCATATGGTTTCACTCTTATGTGGATCCTGAGAAATTTAGAGGACCAAGGGGGAGGGAATGGGGGGGGAAGTTACAGAGAGGGAAGGAGGCAAACCATAAGAGACTCTTGAATACTGAGAACAAACTGAGGGTCGATGGGGGGTGGGGGAGAGGGGAAAGTGGATGATGGGCATTGAGGAGGGCACCAGTTGGGATGAGCACAGGGTGTTGTATGGAAACCAATTTGACTTTATATATATATATATATATATATATATAGAGAGAGAGAGAGAGAGAGAGAGAGAGAGAGGAGAAAGAATCTGAATCACCAACACTGGCGCTGATGCTAGAAATTGCCAGTTCCAGCATGGCTTCTTCGATGGCAAGCTTGCTTCTACCACTGAACTGTGTAGTCGGAAAGCTATGTCAAAGCTTCTTAATCTCTAATTTTTGGAGTTAAGATGTCATTTTCTTTGTTTCCCCATGTGATGAATCTTCAAAAGAAGACAAAGTCACAGCACACTTCAACAATAATTTTTGAAAGCTTACTAGATTCAAGGCCAGAGGAAGATGTTTTTTGCTTTCAAAGCAGACTTATTAATGAAACCTTTAAGACCTTTTTAACTGCAAAGATATTTCAAAAGAAGCTACACTTGGGGGTACAGAATCCAACTTCAGAATAAAGATGGAAATGTTTTTCCCCCCCTAAAGAAAAAGAAGGATATATGGCAACTTCTAAACTCTTTGCATGCAGAATTGGAAATTTTTGCATTGATTTTTACCATGAAAATTGATGTCAGCAGAATGGATTTTGAAATCATGTGCATGCTAGAAAACACTCATCACTTTAGATATTGTTCAGGGAGGATGAGATGTCTGGAGCTTCTATGATCATTATGCAAAACTGAAAGAAAAATTAAAAGGTAAAGGCCAAACTCTGAAGTTAGCAAACCAAAAATAAAAGTAAAAAATAAAATAAAATAAGGTAATAAAATGCTATATGAAGGTGAAACATAAATGAAAATTTTTTTAAGAAATTCAATTGAAAAAATAATGCAAAAAATAGATTCTTAAATCTAAAAAAATTAATAAACTGTTAAATTTAAAACAGTTTTAGATTTATGGAAAAAATGTGAAGATAGTACAGAGAGTTTCAATATACCCCACACTCATTTTCCCCTATTATTAACATCTTACACTAGTATGGTACATTTGTTATGATTAATGAACCAATTTTGATACTTTATTATTTAAGCCCCCACTATATTCAGAAAAAAAGGAAATGACTAATATATTTACTTTGCAATACATTTGAATTTGTTATTATCTCTATTATCTCTTATTAAGAAAACCTGAAGCGTGCAAAAATTAGAACAGAAGGCAGAAAAACCATTCTAAGGATATTTTAATTCTCATCTCTCTAGCCCTTCAGTATTTTCCTTCCTGGCTTTTTTCATCCTCTGAAACACACTAAAAAACTATCTATCTATCTATCATCTTTCTAACTATATACTGTGTGTGTGTGTGTGTGTGTGTGTGTGTGTGTGTACAATTGTATAATTTCAAAATACATCAAATTACAGGAAACTAATTGAACCATTAAGTCAGTTTCCATTTAATGTTCTTTAACTGACTTAGAAATTGTAGTATTAGAACAAACATTAAGTTTTGCACTCCTTCATTTTCTTTGTGTGCATCCCCTCTGAATATTCTTCAACTACTCTCAGTTTAGAATGGTGCAATGAAAGATATTGGACTGCGAAGTCAACATAGGTAAAGTTTATAGTTTAATCCTGACTCTGCTAGCTGTGTGATACTAAGTTATTTAAGTTGGCTGATCCTCAATTACTCCTTTTTCTAAAAACAATCATTATATTACATGACAAAATACACGATTTTAGCATATGGTAAAATAAAAGTTGATTTCCCTTCTCTAGTTATATATTTAGTTAGCTTTTTATAACTAGTAATATAAGACATTTCCTCCATATATCAGAGTGGCTGAAGAAAAGTATGAAGGAGAGCTAAGGAAGTTTTAAGGGATTATACCAAATTTATACGAATTTATATGTTGATGTATGTATTCATTCATCCATTTATTTAGACAAGAACTGAGTATTGAGTGTGAATTTCACTGTGTTGATAACCATAAATACAAGATAGGCACAGTTCTTTTCTTCTTTCATCTGACATGAAGGCAGACACTGAGTACCAGTCTTTGAAGATAACTAAGTTACTTCAAAGTTGTAATGAACAATACATGATAACTTAAATTGTTATCATTTTACACATAAAAATATTAGAAACTAAATAAGTCTATAGTATCCTTTGCCATTATTAAAATATAACTGCATTATGTGTTTAATCTCCTTTTGCAATAGTTTCAGAAAACAAAGGAATTAAATTTTAAACCACCACCAAATATTTGTATTTATTATTTTTGATAGAGAAATAGATAAGTCGTTATTTACCAAACTAATTGATACAGATAAAGTTTTCAAGTAACTTCATGAATTTGTAATCTCTAGATTTGTATTAGGTCATTTAAAAAAATGTATAATCAAAGGGAAGGAGTTAGGATGATGGAGTAGCATGGAGACCCTGAGCTTGTCTCTCCTTGAAATGCAGCCAGACCAGCACCAAATCATTTTAAACACCTAAGAAATTGATCTGGGGATTAAAACAACAATCTGCATAATTTAAGCCACAGAATTTGGTTGTAGTTTCATGGTGCAGAGTGGTGAACTAGAGGAGAGAAAAGCCACAGAAAGTAGGGAGCTGTTTTTGCAGAGAGAGGACAGAGAAAGAGACAGGGGAGAGTGTCATACAAGAAAAACACTCCCCCAAAAGTGGAGCTGTTTTTGCAGAGAGAAGACAGAGAAAGAGACAGGGGAGACAGGATCATACAAGAAAAACACTCCCCCAAAAGTAGCTAGAGAGAAAGAGTGAAAATGCTCTCAGGGACTGAACAAGAAATCTGTTCCCCAAAACCATCAATGGAAAGAAAGGAGAGGGTTTCAATACCACCAGGATTTTGTAAACAGTGGAGCACAGAGTCTGAAGTCTCAGAGCTCAGTGCTGGGAGGTGTTCTGGTGAGAAAGCAGGGCAAATCCCCAGGAGCAGGCTGCAGGGTCTGAGGCAAGAAGTAGTTTCCCCACTTGGAGTGCATTTTATAGATGCCATATGGCCTCCCCACAGGCAAAGGTCCCAGTGGACCTTGGAGAGCATCCACATTTGCTGATATTGGGACAAAGATGCCAGAGTGCGGTGAAACCAGGTGCTGGTTGTGTGTTGTGATTTTCCATAATCTGTGAAACTCTGCCACTGCACAAATACACCAACATTTTCTGGGGCAAGCTAGCACTTGGCCATTGCTCAGTAAGACCCTATCTCAGAGAGTCAGCACAAATCCAGGAGGCAGGTGTGTCTGAAGTGTGGGTTTTTTTTTTTTTTTTTTTATTTTTTATTTTTGGGACAGAGAGAGACAGAGCATGAACGGGGGAGGGGCAGAGAGAGAGGGAGACACAGAATCGGAAACAGGCTCCAGGCTCCGAGCCATCAGCCCAGAGCCTGACGCGGGGCTCGAACTCACGGACCGCGAGATCGTGACCTGGCTGAAGTCGGACGCTTAACCGACTGCGCCACCCAGGCGCCCCATGAAGTGTGGGGTTTTGAAACACAACCCCATCTGAGATAAAAATTCAGAGTGAGGTGCCGCCTGGCAGGCAGACAGCTTGGACATGGAAAGGGTAGAGGCAGGGAGTGGACAGAGGCCTGGGGCAAAGGAGGGAAGCTTACTTACGGGTTGGTGAGAATGCAGAAGTTCCTGTGTCAAAGACTAGGGAGCTGGGTGAAGCCATTTCCACATCTCCTGCACACACATACCACACTGATCCATTCCAATAAGCTAAGCAGTGCCACCAAATGGAGAATGAAGCTTCCCTGCCCAACTGCACCATCCAAGCACATACCCCAGAAGACCAGCACAAATTCCTCTGCTTGTTTAGTGTACAGACTATAGAAGGATTCATAGTTTCAGTTCTAGGGGAAAACTGGATGTAACTTCATTCAACTTCATTTTGTTTGCTGGTTTATTTATTTGTTCATTTTCTTTGCTTCTGTTTTTGCTTAAATTGTTTTCTTTTTCTTTTTTTCTTTTCTTTCTTTTTATTTGGTAAAGAAAGATAAAAATTTATTTTTTACTTTATTTTTAATTTTTTTATTCTATTTCATTTTATTTATTTAATTTTTCTATTATATAATTTTTTAACTTTTAAATTTTTTCTTACCTTTAACCTTTTCTTTCCATTTTTTTCTCTATTCTATTAAGCTTCTTTCAAAAAGCAGACCAAACTACACCCAGGATCTAGCTTTCTTTATGTGATATTTTGTTTTGTTTTTAATTTTTTTAATTTTTGATTTTTATTTTATTAATATTTTTCTTCCTCCAAAATGACAAAACAAAGGAATTCATCCCAAAATAAAGTAGAGAAAGAAATAACAGCCAAGAGCTTAACACAGAGAGAAGCAAGGTGCCTGAACTAGAATTTAGAACCATGATAAAAAGAATACTACCTGGCATTGCAAAAAGCATAGGATCACTTTCTGTGAAGACAAAAGAAATAAAATGTGAAGATAAAAGAAATAAAATTTATTCTGGACACAACTAAAAATACTATAACTGAGATGCAATCTCGAATGAATGCCACAATGGCAAGAATGGATGAAACAGAGCAGCGAATCAGTGACTTAGAAGATAAAATTATGGAGTATAATGATGCAGAAAAAAGAGGAAAAATAAGGCAAAACAGCACAATCCAAGACTTAGAGAAATCAGTAACTTAGTAAAAAGGAGTAACATCTGAATCATAGGAGGCCCAGAAGATGAAGAGAGAGAAAAAGGAGTAGAAATTTTATGTGAGAAAATTATAGGAGAAAACTTTCCTAATCTGGGGAAGGACACAGACATCAAAATCCAAGAAGCACAGAGAATTCCTAATAGATTTAAAAAAAAACCGACCATCACCAAGGCATATCATAGTCAAATTCAAAAAATACACAGACAAGGAAAAAATTATGAAAGCAGAAAGGGAAAAAAAAAACAAAGGACCCAAATAAATAAAAACACGAATGAAAGAGGAGAGATTACAGTCAATACTGCAGCAATACAAACAATAATGAGACTATTATGAGCAATTATATACCAACAAATTGGGCAATCTGGAAAAAAAATGGACAAATTCTTAGAACTATATAAACTACCAAAACTGAAACAGGAAAAAATAGAAAATTTGAACAGACTCATAACCAGTAAAGAGATTGAATCAGCAATCAAATATCTCCCAACAAACAAGAGTCCAGAGCTATGAGGCCAGCATTAGCTTGATTCCAAAACCAAAGAGAACTACAGACCAATTTCCCTGATGAACATGCATGCAAAAATTATCAACAAGATACTAGCTAACTGGATCCAACAATACATTAAAAGGATTATTTACCACAAACAAGTGGGATTTATTCCTGAAATGCAGGGTTGGCTCAATATCCACAAATGAATCAGTGTGATACATCACATTAATAAAAGAAAGGATAAGAACCACATAATCTTCTCAATAGATGCTGAAAAAGAATTTGACATAATACAGCATCCTTTCTTGATTAAAACCTTCAAGAAAGTAAGGATAAAATCATCATACCTCAAGATTATAAAGGCTGTATATGAAAGACCCACCACTAATATCATCCTCAATGGGGAAAAACTGAGAACTTTCCCCCCAAGGTCAGGAACACAACAAGGATATCCACTCTCCGTATTTGATATTATATCCTGTGACTTCACTGAATTCATGTATCAATTCTAGCAGTTTTTTGGTGGAGTAGTTTGGTTGAATTTCTTTTTTTTTATTTTTTAAAACTTACATCCAAATTAGTTAGCATATAGTGCAACAATGATTTCAAGAATAGATTCCTGAGTGCCCCTTATCCATTTAGCCCATCCCTCCTCCCAAAACCCCTCCAGTAACCTTCAGTTTGTTCTCCACATTTATGAGTCTCTTCTGTTTTTCCCCCTCCCTGTTTTTATATTATTTTTGTTTCCCTTCCCTTATATTCATATGTTTTGTCTCTTAAAGTCCTCATATGAGTGAAGTAATATGATTTTTGTCTTTCTCTGACTAATTTCACTTAGAACAATACCCTCCAGTTCCATCCACATAGTTGCAAATGGCAAGATTTTATTCTTTTTGATTGCCGAGTAATACTCCATGGTGTGTGTGTGTGTGTGTGTGTGTGTGTGTGTGTGTGTGTGTGTGTATATATATATATATCACATTTTCTTTATCCATTCATCCATCGATGGACATTTGGGCTTTTTCCATACTTTGGCTATTGTTAATAGTGCTGGTATAAACATGGGGATGCATGTGTCCCTTCAAAACAGTACACCTATATCCCGCTGATAAAAGGCTAGTAGTGCAATTGCTGGGTTGTAGGGTAGTTCTATTGTTAGTTTTTTGAGGAACCTACATACTGTTTTCCAGAGTGGCTGCACTGGGTTGCATTTCTGTACACCAATAAGGATGTAACAGAAAGAGAAATCAAGGAATTGGTCCCATTTATAATTGCACCAAAAACTACAAAATACTTAAGACTGAACCTAACCAAAAAGGTAAAAAATCTGTACACTGAAAACTATAGAAAGCTTATGAAAGAAATTGAAGATGACACAAAGAAATGGGAAAACATCCCATGCTCATGGATAGGAAAAACAAATGTTGTTAAAATACCCATACTACCCAAAGCAATTTACATATTCAATGCAATCCCTATCAAAATAACACCAGCATTCTTCACAGAGCTAGAAGAAACAATCCTAAAATTTGTATGGAACAACAAAAGACCCAGAATAGCCAAAGCAACCTTGAAAAAGAAAACCAAAGTTGGAGGCATCACAATTCTGGACTTCAAGCTGTATCTCAAAGCTGTAATCAAGACAGTATGGTGCTGGCACATGAACAGACACATAGATCAATGGAACAGAATAGATAACCCAGAAATCATCCCATAAACGTATGGCCAACTAATCTTTGACAAAGCAGAAAAGAATATCCAATACAACAAAGACAGTCTTTTCAGAAAATGATGTTGGGAAAAGGAGGGATATGTAGAAGAATGAATCTGGAACACTTTATTACATCATACACAAAAATAAAGTCAAAATGGATGAAAGACCTAAGCATAGAACAGGAGGCCATCAAAGTCCTAGAGGAGAAAACAGGCAACAAACCTCTTTGACTTTGGCCGTGGCTACATCTTACTTCACACGGCTCCAGAGGCAAGAGAAACAAAAGCAAAAATGAACTATTGGGACCTCATTAAAATAGAAACCTTCTGGACAGCAAAAGAAACAATCAACAAAACTAAAAGGCAACCGACATAACGGGAGAAGATAATTTCAAATGATACATCAGATACAGGTTAGTATCCAAAATCTATAAAGAATTTATCATTTCAACACCCAAAAAACAATTAATCCAGTGAAGAAATGGGCAAAAGACATGAATAGACACTTTTCCAAAGAAGACATTCAGATAGCTAATAGACACATGAAAAACTCAACATAACCCATCATCAGGGAAATACAAATCAAAACCACAATGAGATACCACCTCAAACCTGTCACAGTGGCTAACATTAACAACTCAGGCAACAACAGCTGTTGGTGAGGATACAGAGAAAAAGGAAAACTTTTACACTGTTGGTGCGAATGCAATATGATGCAGTCACTCTGGAAAACAGTGTGGAGGGTCCTCAAAATATTAAAAATAGAACTACCCTATGACCCAGCAATGCCACTACTAGGTGGAGACAAGAGGGCTACTCTAGGAGACAAGAGAGCTACTAGGAGACAATAGTGCTGATTGAAAGGGGCACATGCACCCCAATGTTTATAGCAGGACTATTGACAATAGCCAAAGTATAGAAAGAGCTCAAATGTCCATCAACAGATGAACTGACAAAGATGTGGTATATATATATATATATATATATATATATACATATACATATATATATATATATATATATATATATACAATGAAATATTCCTCAGCAATCAAAAAGAATGAAATCTTGCAATTTGAAACTCCGTAGATGGAACCAGATTGTATTATGCTAAGTGAAATACGTCAGTCAGAGAAAGACAAATATCATATGATTTCACTTATATGTTGAATTTAAGATACAAAATAGATCAACATAAGGGAGACGAAGCAAAAATAATATAAAAACCAGGGAGGGAGACAATCCATAAGAGACTCCTAAATGCAGAGAATAAATTGAGAGTTGCTGGAGGGGTGTTGGGTGTGGGGAAAGGCTAAAGGACTGAGGAGTATTAAGGAGGACACGTGTTGGGATGAGAACTGGGTGTTATGTCTAAGTGATGAGTAACTAAATTCTATTCCTGAAATTATTAAACAATGCATAAACTAGCTGGATTTAAATTAAGAAAATAAATAAAAAGTAATAAAAATATATAATCAATAATATACATTCACCCCAATGTTTATAGTAGTATTACCTCCAATAACCATATATGGAAAGAGCCCAGGTATCCATTGATTGATGAATAGATGAAGATTGCGGTGTGTGTTTGTATGTGTGTTTGTATGTATCATTTTTTATTTGTCTTTCTCTGACTGACTCATTTCACTTAGCATAATACATTCTAGCTCCATGCACATTGTTGTTAATGTCAAGATTTCATTCTTTCTTATGACTGAGTAATATTCCATTATATATATATATATATATATATATATATATATATATATACCACACCACTTCTCTTTGGGAGTACAAACTCAGATAAAATTCAATATTGTCAACTTCCTCTTTTATTAAGATGAATAAATATTATTTGTCCCTGAATAAGTAAGAGGCAAAATTAAACCTCTGGAGTAGAGTGAAGCAGAATCTAAGGCACAGTTTGTGGAGGATTCTTTTTGGAGTTTTTCCCTTAAAACTAGTTGGACTATCTTTGTATGGTGGTGGGTTTTTTTAGGGTCTTGGAACTGAGACATCTGAAAGAGGGATGACTAAAATGAGAAGAAATAAAATAAATAGGGGCACCTGGTAGCTCAGTCGGTTAAATGTCCAACTCTCGATTTTGGCTCAGGTCATGATTTCAGGTTCATGAGTTTGAGTCCTACAATGGGATCAGTGCTGATAGTGTGGAGTTTTCTTAGGATTCTCTCTTTCCCTCTCTCTCTGCTCCTCCCTCCCCAAAATAAATCAACTTAAAAACAAAAACAAAAACAAAAAAGAAATAGGAACATAAGAGGTTGTGTTAAAGTTCCAGAGTTAACTCTGACAATACCAGTATTCTGGATTTAAAGAGGCCTATAAAGAAAAATCTTTCAGTTATGCAGAACCACTGCTAGAGTTTCTCAAAGTTCTCAAGGTAGGATGCCAAGTTCTTGGTGGTGTTGTCCAAGACTTGTTTACCTCTTTTGTAAGAGCCTATATGATCCAAATGTTTCATCAGACTTCATTAGTGGCCACACAGGAGATTGTCCATGGAAAAACTAGACCATCCATGGCTTGCTGTTGTAGAGAGTTCTGCTGTAGAACCTTATACCAAAGTCATTGAGCTTCATTCAATTCAGAGTTTAAGACCCATAGGATAAAAGGGCCAACTGCACAGCAACCTATGTCCAAATGAGGATCTGAGCAGTCAGTTTTTATTTCTCAGTGATGCTCAGTCAGGCAGGAGGAAGAACATTTGGAAAAGTTAGATTAGAGAACTATAGCTGAGGAATTGAAACTTTGGAAAGTATTGACACTTTGGGCAAGATCCAGTACTGTTGTCTTATAATAAGTTAACAAATTTGGTTTTTTGAGGGAAGGAGAGAATGAGTCAATTAAATTTTGTCCACATAACACACACACACACACACACACACACACACACACACACACACACATACATTTCTTTCCTCCTTGATGATTCTAAAATACCCTAAGATTCCTGGGCCTGCCCAAAATTATCTTTACTTATATGAAAGACCAGGAACTTTGTAAGCCAGATACCAGTCTAGTTTTCTCAAGGGAACTTTGCAAGCATTGGCTCCACAGAGGTCAATTTAGTTTCTAAAAAGTATTTGGTCATATGCGATGATATTAGCATTGTTCTCAAATGTGGCATTACAGGGAAGGACTTAGTTATATAATCAATGTTTTCAATTATAACCTGGTAAAAAGGATAACAGATTCTTCTTATGGAACATATGTAAATAATTGTATTGCCATAAAAATAAGAATATTGAATAAGAGTTTCCAAATTCTAGAGGGTCATACAGGGAGAAAAAAACATATAACTTATCAACCTTCATTTTTTTAAATTTTTTTAAATCATGGTCTACTTAAATATTATGATTTATAGATTGTTTAAGAGAAAATAAAGTGTTTCTTATATGTCCAGAAAATAAAACATGAAAACATTAATAGTATACCAAACAAAAACCATAATCGTATGTCATTAGTTAATTCAAAATTATTGTATATGTCACTAAGATAGTCAGTATGCATTTTTTTTTTAAGTTTTTTTTTTTTTTTTAATGTTTATTTATTTTTGAGACAGAGAGAGACAGAGCATGAACGGGGGAGGAGCAGAGAGAGAGGGAGACACAGAATCGGAAGCAGGCTCCAGGCTCTGAGCCATCAGCCCAGAGCCCAATGCGGGGCTCAAACTCCCGGATCGTGAGATCGTGACCTGAGCCGAAGTCAGACGCTTAACCGACTGAGCCACCCAGGCGCCCCCAGTATGCATTTTTTGATCTATTTGTTGCTTCATTTTGGTTTCCCATATTCTGATTTCAGGCATGAATAGCACAAAAAGTATTTTACTAATGCCTGAGTAATCCATTTGCTCATGTTATATTAATTTAAAGTTCAGTAGTATAATAAATGATAAGCATGATATAATAAATATAATATAATAATATAATAAATCTAATAATAAATATTAGCATGATAAGCATATTGGTATTGTTTGCAGACTACAGTGCAACTTACCTAAGACAATAAGAACTTCAAGGGGAAAAAATACTACACATAATGGTTTTAATTGGCAGCTTCTATGTATTTGAATTCCAGAGGCTATTTTTAATGTTTTAACTTACATAACTTCATGTGAATTCCATGCTCAAAAAGGCAAATAATGTACAACCTCAGAGAACACGCATGGAAACTAAATTAGCAGTTGTATAATTCAACCTCTTGGTAATAGACTATCATTAGAGTTTCAATAGCACCTCATCATTTTATCCCCTTAGAACTACTTCCAGTTGTCAGATACTAGTGCCCTGGTACCCATACCTGTTTACATTCCACACCTTCTAAAAGAATTTCTGCACTGTAAGATCTAAGAGTATTCAAAACTTCTCACAGAGATACTGATGACCAGAGATATCGACTTACATGTTTGTTGTAGCTTATGCTCTTCCAACTTACAAATCTTTGATGTATTTTTTTGATATTCCTTTTATAACATTACAAGTGCATGTTTATGTTGACCTCTGTATTCCTATACTGTCAGTTCTCACCCTTTTTCAACCACTGTGTGACTACCCACTCATTAAGAAACATTCTGATTTGGTCCATGAGTCACTAAGTAATATGGAGTGCTTATTTTATATTATTACCAGTTCTAAATTTTTAGAGGTGATTTAATTCTTGCTTAATAAAATTTTATTAGAAGTTTATTTATTTATTTATTTATTTATTTATTTATTTATTTTAGAGATGATGAAAGTGAAATGGAAAGAAGTTAAATAACTCAGGACACCTGGGTGGCTGATTTGGTTAAGCATCCTACTCTTGATTTCTTCTCAGGTCATGATGTCACGATTGGTGGGATCGATCCCCACACTATCAACACAAAGCCTATTTGGGATTCTCTCTCTCTGCCCCTCCCCTGTTCTCCATCTTTTTCTCAAAATAAATTAACATTAAAAAAAGAAGAAGAAGTTAAATAACTTGCCCAAGATCAGATAGCTAGTAACTAATGAAGATAGGGTAGAATTTAATTACTACTAGATACTGTCTTTCAAAATCTGCACCCATTCACCCCTGGGCAAATGGGGAATGACTGTCTTCTGCTTAGGTATTAATTTCCGACTCAATTAGTGGGGTGCAGGATGGCAGTATCATCTGGGAAACACATGGAGACTTTTCATAAATTATAGAGAATCGTTTCCTCAGAGGATTTAGTATATCAAAACAATTCAAATACTGTATGCAGTCTATCCCCAATATTTGATATATCAGTTCCTATTCTTTCTCTCTTTCATTCTACCCTCTTCATTCTCTCCCCCATCTCTAACTTTGTGTCTGTCTTATTTTAACACTCTAGTCAGCAACATCCCCACTATACATTATTTAAGTAAAGTCATGTTTTATAATATGATAATTAATGGCAGATAATGGTAGTTTCTTCCTCTTTTACTTTAAATTTGAACAATACTGAGGACAAAGGAACTAATTAAAATTTGCAAACTGTCATTATAATGACTATAATATAATGACATAAAGTCCAGTATCATGCTGTAATTGAGAATCATAGAACTCTTTAGAATTGCTATACTGCAAATAGCTCCAAGTAAGAAATATATATATATATATATATATATATATATATATATATATATTAGAAGGAGTTTTAGACTTTAACAGATAAGGCAGACAAAAAATGACTTGCTTACATTTTGTGTGAACATATATTATTGGGTTATTCTGCATTTGCCACTTTTTAAAAATCCCAACTCTTATTGTACAAATGTGTGAATTAATAGCTGGCATTTAATGTTAAAAAGAAGTGTAATTTGTCACATTTGGATATACTCTAAATGTATATTTGTGTTGCACCATATCATAAGCCAATGAGATATTCTCTAGTTTGACACATCAGAAATGCAATTTACTTCTGTCGAAAGAATTACTGGGAAGCAATAGCTATTTTTGGCTTCACAGTATGAACGTATAGAAGTTAGTTTTTCAGTTGTTTAAGTCAAATAATTTTATTAACTGAGAGCATGAAATGAGAAAAAAAAAACAGTGTGAATTCTTTTACTTTTCCAACACTCTATGCTATTTGCCTGTAATCTTCAATGAGATTGTTCTTCAGAGTAAAAAAGTTTACACTTCTACAGAGAAAACAAAATTAGCAAATTCACAAGTGCGAATTAACATGGTCTCAAATGTTCCATGATGTCATTGAATTAATTAAGACACAAACAAGTAAGTATCATGTAATAGTATTATATGATTATTTTTAAAAAAGACTAAAATATATATCATAAATTTCCATTTCTGGATTTTGAAGTCTAAAAAGAGTTTTTATTGAAGTCTTGTCATTACTGCTGTTCTACTAAAGCTGATCTTGCTGGGTAAGCTATTTCCTGGAGCCTTTAGAGGTAGAAGTAAAACATCCAAGGAAATCCCTTCTGTGCATAATTATAGTTTACAGTTTTATTCCAACCTTGAGAGTGATATTTTGAGAGATCTGTGTTTGTCCCATGTCATAGACCCGTGAGATTGGTTTCAGTGGACCAATTATGTGCTGCTATGATATAGTAGTTTCCTGTTACACTTATGCATCCTCTCAGAATTTCTTCTTTGTAACTGTTTGAAATTTGACATAGTTCCTGGCATAGTTGGTATTCAATATGTATTTATAAATAAATGACTGGATCTGTGAAAATTGTAAATATTTTGTCTATCTAACTAAACTATGACTCTACGGTGAGTTGTACTTTGTCCTTATTGATTTATTATTCATATATCATTGAAGTTTAAGTGGAAGCTTGTACAATATGAGAACTGAATTAATCCATTTATTCTATAATGGGCAATTTTCTGTTGATTTATCTAGTGAACTACCACTCATTTATGTTCTGATATGTTTAGGACTCTTAACTTTGATAAGTTAATTAAAAATGTGTATCCTTGACATATTTCTATGTCATCTGGCATTAACAATATTGTTTCTTTAAAATCTTTTTGTTTTGTTTTGTTTGTGTGTTCTGTTTTATTTTAGGAGAATGGAGCAGGAATTTCATCATTTGAAGTGAGCCTGTTTCAATTTAGTCTATGAAATCTACACTGGCTTTAAATTACATAGGAAAAGTAAGAACTTTTAAATAATCCATGTTTTCTAATTACTTATTATTTGAATTATTTTCAGAATTAATCTTTAGTTGTTTCCATTGATCATTTAAAAAAAATGAACCATGTTTGTGAGAGTGAGCATTATATCAACAAATAAACCAAAATTTTAAAGACCTACAGCTCTTTACATGCCTGTTGAGTCAGGATAGTTCACACAGAAGATTATCTAAAGATACTAAAAGGATATTTGGATGAGTAGATTATAGAACAGAACAGTAGAGAACATGTAAGGAGATACATGTAGGTGTAATTTGAATAGATCATAATTTTAAGGGTTTATTGAGAGAGGCAAACAATTTTCGTTAGCTGAGTTGGTATCTCTAAGTATGCTTTAGGTCACTACTATTATGTCTGTCTTCCATTCCTATTAAAATTCTCAAGCTTGCTTTTTCTTTGAACATACTAGTGCAAAAAACACCTAAATATACCAATGATCATTTGTGTCCTACTGCAGTGTGGATCTGAAATGAATTCATGAAAGGAGTCAAAATCAGATATCTAAGGACCAGGAGACAACTCAAATTCTACAATGTTGTTGTTTTTAATATTTTTATTAATTTATTAATTTTGAGAGAGAGAGATAGCGAGAAAGAGTATGTGCACGCGAGTGGGGAGGGGAAGAGAGAAAGGGAAAGAGAATCCCAGGCAGGCTCAGCACAGTCAACACAGAACCTGACAAGGCAGGGTTCAAACTCACAAACCATGAGATCATAACCTGAGATGAAATCAAGAGTCAGACACTTACCCGACTGAGCCACCCAGGCACCCCTTACAATGTTTTTTGTTTGGTTGTTTTTGGTTGTTTTTTTTTTTTTTTTTTTTTTTTAATAGAACACAAAGTTATATTGTAAATCTCATGTCCCAGATACCAATACTTCAAGCAAACACGTAAAAGCAAAATCTTCTTAGATTTTAGACTTGGAGTTAGGGCTATAATTTTTCATGTAGCATGCCATTCCAATTATTTGTGTGTTGATCTCCCAGTTTGACACTCACTCACCTTTCTAAAGTAATTTTTTTTTTCAACGTTTATTTATTTTTGGGACAGAGAGAGACAGAGCATGAACGGGCGAGGGGCAGAGAGAAAGGGAGACACAGAATCGGAAACAGGCTCCAGGCTCTGAGCCAGCAGCCCAGAGCCCAACGCGGGGCTCGAACTCACGGACCGCGAGATCGTGACCTGGCTGAAGTCGGACGCTTAACCGACTGCGCCACTCAGGCGCCCCACACTCACCTTTCTAAATCCTGCTGTGTATCATTGGGCTGGGGGTGTACAATATCTCTTTCTCCAGTTCAGTTGCCAGCTGGCTTCCTGTTAGGTGCTCCATTAAGAGGCACTGGTGGAAGATCACATTATAGAAGAACAAGAGAAAATTCTGCCTCTAAACCCAACAGTTGGAATTTGCTGGAAGTGGCTGAAACAGCAGTGAGACAAGATGATTAAGTGAAGAAGACGATGATTAGGGAGAAACAGTATTTGCTGCTGCTGCTGCTGCTATTTTTGTTGCTGTAAATTCAGAAGGAAGTGCAAGAGCATTTCCGATCATGTTTTAGCAAGTGCAAGTGCATGGCTCCAGCTTGGTGAATTAATATCTTGTATATGCTGAATATCGCCTCTTTTTTCTTTATGTTCCAGACCTGAATCCATTTTGGTTTTGCACCTCTAGTACTTCCATCCCTTCTTGGTTCTTGAAGCCAACTCCCTACAGTAAATATCCAGTGTTTGAAATATTTAGAGTGGTTTCATTTTTTTTTTAATTTGATATCCCTCGTTCAGATTCTTAAAAATCACATGGCAGGGATACTTCCATTTCTTTTTTTTTTTAAATTTTTTTAACTTTTATTTATTTTTAAGAGAGAGAGACAGAGCACAAGCAGGAGAGGGGCATAGAGAGAAGGAGACACAGAATCTGAAGCAGGCTCCAGGCTCTGAGCTGTCAGCACAGAGCCCGAGGCAGGGCTGGAACTCACAAACTGCGAGATCATGACCTGAGCCAAAGCCAAATGCTTAACCAACTGAGCCACCCAGGTGCCCTGGGATATGTTCATTTCTAATTTATGTTGGATCTTGAATAACTCTGATCCTAAAAACTGTATTTTTTTCCAAGTTACTCTAGTGGCATATACCTTTTTCCTTCTTCTCAAGACTCTTATTCATACATACATATTATTATAAGATGTTATATTATAATTCAATTATCAGATCCCAGTGCTAGTGAGACCTAGTCTCTAGCCCTTCATTTTACAAGATACTAAGGCTTCATACCATACGTAATTTCCAAACATTAAAAAATAAATAAAACCATGCTATTAATCACAATCACTTACATAGAGAAATGGAATATTTAACATTCTCATTTTGAATCATGAATATGCATTTGCTTATGTACTACACTTTATTTTTCCCCTATGAAATTTATGATTACCTGCCATCTACAAACTGGAGGGCATTGTCCAAATGGTTAGGAAGAAAAGCTCTGGGATCTAAATGGCTGTTTTTGATCTCTCGACCCCTCAGTCACCACCACTATGACCCCAGTCCAACTACTGGCCTCTGCCTAACTGCAGTTCCCAATCTGTGAAGCAGGTAACACCACTAGCATCACAGGGTGGTTGTGGTGATTAAATAAAAAAAAAAATATATATATAAGAGACACTTGGACCAGTGTATGGCTCCTATTAAGCCCTCATCATTGTTAGTTGACATTATTATTATTGTTATTATTCTTTCCTCCGAAAATGGCAGAAAACTGTTTCAAGTGAACCACAATGGAGGAAATTTCTCACGGATTATCATTCTGAATCATAGCATATAATTTGTTGAAAACAATTTTAAAAAGTCAAAGTACAGGGGCGCCTGGGTGGCGCAGTCGGTTAAGCGTCCGACTTCAGCCAGGTCACGATCTCGCGCTCCGTGAGTTCGAGCCCCGCGTCGGGCTCTGGGCTGATGGCTCAGAGCCTGGAGCCTGTTTCCGATTCTGTGTCTCCCTCTCTCTCTGCCCCTCCCCTGTTCATGCTCTGTCTCTCTCTGTCCCCAAAATAAATAAAAACGTTGAAAAAAAAATTAAAAAAAAAAAAAAAGAGTCAAAGTACAGATTATTATTCTTGCAATTAAAATGTCATTTAAGAGTGCATTTATAGTAGCTATTTCAAACATAATTGGCAAATGCTGCCATATGTAATTTATTTTTGATTGCACAAGTATTAAATGCTTGTTTTGATTATTTGATGCATGATATTATATTGGGTTTAGATTTTACTAAAATATTTCAAAGCTTTCAGTAATACTAATATATCGGGCTTCATCTTTGTGCTACATCATAGCTAGGATCCACAATAAAAGGTAAATTAAAAATGGGGATATGGCCCATTCCTTCTCAGAAATCATGACATGCATGGGCTAGACAGAAATACAGAGAAATAATTATAAGGTTACATGATAAACAGTATACCAGAAATGTCCCCAAAACCTCATGCGAGCATTACAAAAAATGACAAAAGCAATCATATCTGGTATGCATAGGGATTCTAAGGAGACTTGAATGAAGTGGTAATTTTTGAGTTCACAAACATAAAAGAGAAATAAGATTTCCAGTAAAGATTGATGTAGAAAATGTACAAAGGTATTCAAACACATGGAACTTTTTCAGTAATCTTTAAGCAGTATGATAGATAGGATTCAGAGGTAAAATAATGAGAACCCTGCTATGACTTCAAAAAAGTGAAAGACAGGAAACAAAAGAGAGACAGAGAGAGAGATTGATTCAATCCATTGCATGAAATTCTAACCAATCCAGAGGTAAATGAATTCCATTTTATCAAATTTTAACTAGTTTTCCTTCATAGTAAGTTGTAAAACTTTCTTTGATGACTATTATCTATCAGAAAAAAATTAATGCTTAGAGGTTTGAAAAATAAAATCATTTTATTTTCTCATTTATATCTCTAAATTTTATTCATCATATAAGATTTATTTAAAACGTATGTATTAAGAGCTCTAGTTATATGGATTCCAGTTACCCTCAAATGAGAAGCTATTTGGGAACATTTCATGTAGTCTTTACCTTTAATTTTACATGGGGAACTTAGAAAGCGAAGTTGGACTTTGAGCTTAGGTGAGTTAAGAGCAATAGATTTCTGCTTCTGGGTTTGTTATTTGTTCTGGACAGGTGTGCTATTAACGAACAACTCCAACCTACTCCTAAACAGACATTCCTCCCCAGGGCCTCTTATGAAGTGTATGATCACTATTTACTCTCCTGACAAAACCTGGTACTGTTAATGAACATCAGGGTTAACCTATAGCTGTGCAACTCCCTGGCTTGTCTTTTTGAGATGAAAGTTCCATCGCGTCATGAAAAACACTCTTGTCTCTCCTAACTAATGAGAAACAAACCTACTGCTTGGGCAAAGATAGTGCAGAGAATGTGCCTCAGAGGGATCACTGAAACTATCTAGAAAACTATATTAAAGATCATTATAGATCTCAGTATAGCATTTTTCATATCGTTACTTGAAAAGAGCATAAAATAGAATTGGAAAGCACATGGTGGGGACTCAAATCATTTACTCTAATGCAGATCATTATTTATCTAAAAAAATATTTCACATAGCTATTTAATTTCAAATCTCATAAAGCATCTGGATTATTTGCTCCATTTGGTTTTCCAGGCACAGACTGCAGATTAGATCCCTAGACCGAGCAACGAGCTCAATGCAGAAAGGGACCTAATAACAGGACGATTCATTTGGGCTAGGATTCCAAGTTGGACAGCAAGGGAATAAATACCTACTTTTGAAATACAGAGCCCTAGACCGTAAGTAGAATTTGCCCTTTGACTTGATTCACTAACTGCAGGGAACATTAAATGGTATTTCTATGTTGTCTTGTTCTCCAATTCACTCCCTATGTTTTATTTAAAAAGAATTTTCTAGGAGTCAATTCTAAGAACTTTTCATAAAAGTTGCTAGAAAAGTCATAGTCAGAAATGTGACCTCCCTGAAAACCACCTCCTCCCCCATAACCAACTATAATGAACCAAAGCAAACATAAAATACCACAAACTGTAATATATATGACTTACTCAGTATGATTTTGAACAATTTGGAAGAGAAGAGCAGAAGTCGGCATATAAATCCTTTTCGAGAGCCCAGCATGTGATCTGGCAAGTAAGTGGAACAGTTCTGAAAGGGTCACAATGATATAGCCCAATATATCAGGTCTGTATTCGGAAGCCCTTTGATACACCTGTCTTTCAAAATTCAGAATATTTCCAGTGTAAATAGGCCATACCTTCATGTACCGTATATTGTATAGCACCCTAGTAAGATTTGGGATAGTAACTATAGGAAAAATAGAGATAGTGTAAATTGCCTCATGGAAATTCAGGTCTATATGAGATATACAAATAAGTTACCCCCAAGAAATTATTCATAAAATATGAATGGATTTTAAAAATGCAGATAAAGCACAGTGGACCTATAAAAATAAAAATAAAAAATTAAAAAAAGTGAAATTCTGGAAAAACAATTGGAACTATTGGGAATATCCATTTCTAAGCCTGTCTACCTCAGGAGATGAGTAATAACATCAAAACTAAAGAAAAGATCTTGCAGCCACATACCGAACATTTTTTTCATAAACATTTTATCCTAACAGGAAAGATAAAGAAATAGGGATAAAAGTAATTATTAGAAGCAGGAGAGGCAAGGAAAACAGAACTTTTGTAGGGAAAACTGACCATATTAATTTGTAATTTAAGCAATTGTAACTTGATCATCAGAGATAATACAAGCTGGGAGTTTCCGTCTTATGCAATATTTCCTCCTTCACCCTGGCTTTCTCAGAATTGGGAGAGCAAACTGAAATCTGAAATCTGAGCAGTACACATGCACTGGGCAGGGTATACTCTGCAGGACTCAGGAATATTCCCCCATGACTTTTAAGATTTTCCCTTCACTGTTACACAAAAATAAATTCAAGTGGAAACATTCAACTATATAAATTTAAAAGCAGACAAAAGTATTAGAAAAGGGTAACTTGATGGTTTTATTTTCTTTGATGGCTATAGTATGGGTAAATTTTTGCTCATAAAGTCAGGTAGGCAACTATGAAATCGTTTGTGAATAATTTTGTTATTTCAAACTCCGTATTTGCAGTTTTCCTGGAAATATAATTCCAGTCAACTTGAGGTCCTTCTCCTATGTGGTAAATTGGGAGTGGAGTATTTGAGTGGTGTCATGGAGCTCAGGTCTTTTCCTTGATGTCACATGATTACAGAGGCTCCTACTGAGCATTGACCACTTACCTAGTGCTAAGTTAGTGGTCGTCAAAGTTGACCTCAGACTTGACGTTCCTTCTTGTTTCGTGGACACTACAAGCATGGAAAGCATTTCTTCTATTTTCATGTTACCTTTGATATATTACAATGGTCCCACTACAGCCTCTACCAAGGTTGAGAATTAAACTTAACAGACTGTGAAACTTTTTAAGCCCTTTCCTGGTTATATACACCAGGCATCATATCATTTTTTAGTTTATCCCAACTTTTCTTAGACTCTATTTGGATAATCGGTCATATAGCTTTTCTGCATTCAGGTCTGGTTCACCAAAGTAATTCCGAATGTTTGCCAAATCCCAAGCCTACAACAGAAGGTATAGAGTTCTTCCCCTAAACTTTCATCATCTCTTGTATCAATCCTGCAAACCTCCAAAGTAGAGGTTAACCTCTCTTATTAGGGGCAGAGGTGGGAAAAAAACCTACTTTGCTTATGATGTTTCATTCAAGACTTTGACTTTTACATTACCTTAATGGCCTAGGTCTCTTAATTATGAAAGTCAGAGAATACACTTTTATTCTATTTTTCATTATGCAACATCTCTTAAGTCTGGGCCCAGAAAAGCCTATCTGTATGAATACAGTGAAAAAAATGCTTTGCAGAAAGGGAAAAATTAAACTAAACAAAAATAATCTGTTTATAATGGCAAAACTTTGTATAAGAATAATATATAAGGCTTGGAAAGTATAAAGGAAAAGGTGAGTTGGGTCACGTGGATGGTTCAGTTGGTTAAGTATCCAACTCTTGGTTTTGGCTCAGGTCATGATCTCACAGTTCATGGGTTTGAACTCCATGTTGGTCTCTGTTCTGACAGAGTGGAGTCTGCTTGGAATTCTCTCTATCTTCCTCTTTCTCTGTCCCTCCCCATGTGTGTTCTCTTTCAAAAATAAATAAATAAACATGAAAAAAAAAGAAAAGGTGAATTGTTTGGACCCTGATGACTAGAAAATTGTATATAAAAATATAAAGTCATAGTCAATTAAAAAACTGGAAAAAAATTTTGTTACTTTGAAAAAAACAGCTATTCATGTAACATTAAATATGGCATAAATATTCATATATAATGTAAACATTTGCTTATAAATATATCAAGAAAAACAAAAAGAAGCAATGGAAAATTGAGTGAAAGCCATAAATATTCAATTCAAAACTAAAAGAAATTCTCAATAAACGTGTCAATAAAATATGTTTGAGTATATTAGTCATCAGACTTGACTTAAATATAGATAACTTTATTTATCTATCAGTTTGGCAAAGACTGAAAATAACTTGATACCTGAAGAAGTCAAGAATATGGAAAACAGATCTACTCATACAGTTCAGGATACATATGAAAAGTGTTCTGCTATTTTGAAAATAATTTAATAATGCATATTAAAACATTATATATGCATACACTGTTCTTCAATTTTACTTTAGGCACATAAGATTATCTAACCTATTAACTTATAGCTGTTCAATCTAGATATATGTCACATAATTAAAATTACCTAACTTATCTGCAATAGGGAGTTTATTAAAGAAATTTTGATAATTGTATAAAATGAAAGACTTCTCTGACATTAAAAACTATGATATAAATCTGCATTATGTCTGGGTGTATAAGTATATATACATATATATATATATATATATATATATATAAAGAATTTTAAGTAAATTATTAAGTGATTAAAAAGAAAGTACTTGTAGAGAGAGTATGATCATACTAATGCAAATGTGTTTGTTCCACAAATATTTTTCTAGCACTAGTGTGTATTAGAACCTGTGTTAGGAACTGGGAAGAAAATTTTAGACACAGTAATTGTAATCTTTTCCTCATTCAGTTTTCGGTCTAATAAAGAATAAAGGGGAGCACCTGGCTGGCTAGGTCAGAAGAGCATGTGACTCTCAGTCTCAGGGCTGTGAGTTCCAGCCCTACATTGGGTGTAGACATTACTAAAAAAAAAAAAAAAAAAAAAAAAAAAGAATAAAGTCAATCCTTAATAAATAGTCATAGAACTTCTATCATGGTTTCTCTTTATCTCATTTCTATCTAATTAAATTAACATATTTATATTAACCTACTTCTACTCTATATTTTATATATTAATTCAGTATATATTCTTCAAGGCACTGAAATTGTAGCAGTGGACAAAGTTTACATGTTATTACCCTGTACATAAGTAAAAATACAATAAAGGTCCACTGGAGATTGTGATTATAAATGTTTGAAGGCCATATATGCATTGATTCCATTCACTTCTAGCACATCTTATTCCTTATTATGCATGTCTGAAATAGCTCATTACAATAAAGACTGAAACTCAAGACCTTTAAAAACTCAATGTGTGGAAGATGGCAGCATAGGAGGACGCTGGGCTCACCGCGCGTCCTGCTGATCACTTATATTGTACTTAAACCTGCCTAACTAACCCAGAAAACCACCAGAAGACTAGCAGAACGGAGTCTCCAGAGCCAAGCGCAGACGAGAGGCCCACGGAAGAGGGTAGGAAGGGCGGAGAGGCGGTGCGCGCTGCACGGACTGGCAGGAGGGAGCCGGGGCGGAGGGGCGGCCCGCCAGACAAGCAGAGCCCCCGAGTCTGGCTGGCAAAAGCGGAGGGTCCGGACAGAGTGTGTTCCGACAGCAAGCAGGACTTAGCAATGGGGAGGTCATAAGTTAACAGCTCTTCTCGGAAAGCGGGAAGGCTGCAGGACAAAGGGAGGGAGAGTTGCTGAGCCCCAGGGGGACAGAGCTCAGCTTGGCGGGGAACAAAGGCGCTCGCCAGCGCCATCTCCCTCGCCCATCCCCCAGCCAAAATCCCAAAGGGAACCGGTCCCTGACAGGGAACTTGCTTGCACCATGCAAACACCTAAAGCTGTGCTTCTGTGGATACATCCCTCCAGAGGGTCTGACTCCCTCCTGGTGCCGCAGGGCACCTCCCGAAGTGGATCTCCGAAGGAAAAGCGAGCTGAGCCTGTCCCTGCTGCCCCTGTGCACCCTGCCGATCCAGCCCAGCTAATAAGCCAGATCCCCAGCACCACAAGCCTGGCAGTGTGCAAGTAGCCCAGACGGGCCACGCCACCCCACAGTGAATCCCGCCCCTAGGAGAGGGGAAGAGAAGGCACACACCAGTCTGACTGTGGCCCCAGCGGTGGGCTGAGGGCAGACATCAGGTCTGACTGTGGCCCCGCCCACCAACGCAAGTTATTCAAGACAGCACAGGGGAACTGCCCTGCAGTCCCACACCACTCCAGGGACTATCCAATATGAGGACACGGAAGAATTCCCCTCAGAAAAATGTCCAGGAAATAACAAAAGCTAACGAACTGATCAAAAATGATTTAAACAATATAACAGAAAGTGAATTTAGAATAACAGTCATAAAATTAATCGCTGGGCTTGAAAACAGTATAGAGGACAGCAGAGAATCTCTTGCTACAGAGATCAAGGGACTAAGGAATAGTCAGGAGGAGCTAAACAATGCTATTAACGAGTTACAAAATAAAATGGAGACAACTACGGCTTGGATTGAAGAGGCAGAGGAGAGAATAGGTGAACTAGAAGATAAAATTATGAAAAAAGAAGCTGAGAAAAAGAGAAAAAAATCCAGGAGTATGAGGGGAAAATTAGAGAACTAAGTGATGCACTAAGGAGAAATCATCTACACATAATTGGTATTCCAGAGGAGGAAGAGAGAGGGAAAGGTGCTGAAGGTGTGCTTAAAGAAATAATAGCTGAGAACTTCCCGGATCTGGGGAAGGAAAAAGGCATTGAAATCCAAGAGGCACACAGAACTCCCTTCAGACGTAACTTGAATCGATCTTCTGCAGGACATATCATAGTGAACCTGGCAAAATACAAGGATAAAGAGAAAATTCTGAGAGCAGCTAGAGATAAACGTGCTCTAACATATAAAGGGAGACCTATAAGACTTGGGACTGATCTCTCTTTTGAAACTTGGCAGGCCAGAAAGGAATGGCAGGAGATCTTCAATGTGATCAACAGAAAAAATATGCAGCTGAGAATTCTTTATCCAGCCAGTCTGTCATTTAGAATAGAAGGAGAGATTAAGGTCTTCCCAAACAAACAAAAACTGAAGGAATTCGTCCCCACTAAACCAGCCCTACAAGAGATCCTAAGGGGGATCCTGTGAGACAAAGTACCAGAGACATCGCTACAAGCATGAAACCTACGGACATCACAATGACTCTACACCCATATCTTTCTATAATACTGAATGTAAATGGACTAAATCTGCCAACCAAAAGACATAGGGTATCAGAATGGATAAAAAAACAAGACCCATCTATTTGCTGTCTACAAGAGACACATTTCAGACCTGAGGACACCTTCAGATTGAGAGTGAGGGGATGGAGAACTATTTATCATGCCATGGGAAGTCAAAAGAAAGCTGGAGTAGCCATACTTATATCAGACAAACTAGACTTTAAATTAAAGGCTGTATCAAGAGATGAAGAAGGGCATTATATAATAATCACAGGGTCTATCCATCAGAAAGAGCTAACAATTATAAACGTCTATGCGTCGAATACAGGAGCCCCCAAATATATAAAACAATTAATCACAAACAACCTTATTGATAAGAATGTGGTAATTGCAGGGGAATTTAACACTCCACTTACAGAAATGGATAGATCATCTAGACACATGGTCAATAAAGAAACAAGGGCGCTGTATGATACATTGGATCAGATGGACTTGACAGATATATTTAGAACTCTGCATCCCAAAGCAACAGAATATACTTTCTCCTTGAGTGCACATGGAACGTTCTCCAAGATAGATCACATACTGGGTCACAAAACAGCCCTTCATAAGTATCCAAGAATTGACATCATACCATGCATACTTTCAGACCACAATGCTATGAAGCTTGAAATCAACCACAGGAAAAAGTCTGGAAAACCTCCAAAAGCATGGAGGTTAAAGAACACCCTACTAAAGAATGAATGGGTCAACCAGGCAATTGGAGAAGAAATTAAAAAATATATGGAAACAAATGAAAATGAAAATACAATCCAAATGCTTTCAGATGCAGCGAAGGCAGTCCTGAGAGGAAAATACATTGCAATCCAGGCCTATCTCAAGAAACAAGAAAAATCCCAAATACAAAATCTAACAGCACACCTAAAGGAAATAGAAGGTGAACAGCAAAGACAGCCTAAACCCAGCAGAAGAAGACAAATGATAAAGATCAGAGCAGAAATAAACAATATAGAATCTAAAAAAACTGTAGAGCAGATCAACGAAACCAAGAGTTGGTTTTTTGAAAAAATAAATAAAATTGATAAACCTCTAGCCAGGCTTCTCAAAAGAAAAGGGAGATGACCCAAATAGATAAAATCATGAATGAAAATGGAATTATTACAACCAATCCCTCAGAGATACAAACAATTATCAGGGAATACTATGAAAAATTATATGCCAACAAACTGGACAACCTGGAAGAAATGGACAAATTCCTAAACACCCACACGCTTCCAAAACTCAATCAGGAGGAAATAGAAAGCTTGAACAGACCCATAACCAGCGAAGAAATTGAATCAGTCATCCATCAAAAATCTCCCAACAAATAAGAGTCCAGGACCAGATGGCTTCCCAGGGGAGTTCTACCAGACGTTTAAAGCAGAGATAATACCTATCCTTCTCAAGCTATTCCAAGAAATAGAAAGGGAAGGAAAACTTCCAGACTCATTCTATGAAGCCAATATTACTTTGATTCCTAAACCAGATAGAGACCCAGTAAAAAAAAAAGAGAACTACAGGCCAATATCCCTGATGAATATGGATGCAAAAATTCTCAATAAGATACTAGCAAATCGAATTCAACAGCATATAAAAAGAATTATTCACCGTGATCAAGTGGGATTCATTCCTGGGATGCAGGGCTGGTTCAACATTCGCAAATCAAAATACGTGATACATCACATTAATAAAAGAAAAGATAAGAACCATATGATCCTGTCAATCGATGAAGAAAAGGCCTTTGACAAAATCCAGCACCCTTTCTTAATAAAAACCCTTAAGAAAGTCGGGATAGAAGGAACATACTTAAACATCATAAAATCCATTTATGAAAAGCCCACAGCTAACATCATCCTCAATGGGGAAAAACTGAGAGCTTTTCCCCTGAGATCAGGAACACGACAGCGATGTCCACCCTCACCGCTGTTGTTTAACATAGTGTTGGAATTTCTAGCATCAGCAATCAGACAACAAAAGGAAATCAAAGGCATCAAAATTGGCAAAGATGAAGTCAAGCTTTCGCTTTTTGCAGATGACATGATACTATACATGGAAAATCTGATAGACTCGATCAAAAGTCTGCTAGAACTGATACATGAATTCAGCAAAGTTGTAGGATACTAAATCAATGTACAGAAGTCAGTTGCATTCTTATCCACTAATAATGAAGCAACAGAAAGACAAATAAAGAAACTGATCCCATTCACAATTACACCAAGAAGCATAAAATACCTAGGGATAAATCTAACCAAAGATGTAAAGGATCTGTATGCTGAAAACTATAGAAAGCTTATGAAGGAAATTGAAGAAGATATACAGAAATGGACAAACATTCCGTGCTCATGGATTGGAAGAATAAATAGTGTCAAACTGTCAATACTACCCAAAGCTATCTACACATTCAATGTAATCCCAATCAAAATTGCACCAGTATTCTTCTCGAAACTAGAACAAGCAATCCTAAAATTCATATGGAACCACAAAAGGCCCCGAATAGCCAAAGTAATTTTGAAGAAGACCAAAGTAGGAGGCATCACAATCCCAGACTTTAGCCTCTACTACAAAGCTGTCATCATCAAGACAGCATGGTATTGGCACAAAAACAGACACATAGACCAATGGAATAGAATAGAAACCCCAGAACTAGACCCACAAACGTATGGCCAACTAACCTTTGACAAAGCAGGAAAGAACATCCAATGGAAAAAAGACAGTCTCTGTAACAAATGGTGCTGGGAGAACTGGACAGCAACATGCAAGGTTGAAACTAGACCACTTTCTGACACCATTCACAAAAATAAACTCAAAATGGATAAAGGACCTGAATGTGAGACAGGAAACCATCAAAACCCTAGAGGAGAAAGCAGGAAAAGACCTCTCTGACCTCAGCCGCAGAAATTTCTTACTTGACACATCCCCAAAGGCAAGGGAATTAAAAGCAAAAATGAACCACTGGGACCTCATGAAGATAAAAAAAGCTTCTGCACAGCAAAGGAAACAACCAACAAAACTAAAAGGCAACCAACGGAATGGGAAAAGATATTTGCAAATGACATATCGGACAAAGGGCTAGTATCCAAAATCTATAAAGAGCTCACCAAACTCCGCACCCGAAAAACAAATAACCCAGTGAAGAAATGAGCAGAAAACATGAATAGACACTTCTCTAAAGAAGACATCCGGATGGCCAACAGGCACATGAAAAGATGCTCAACGTCACTCCTCATCAGGGAAATACAAATCAAAACCACACTCAGATATTACCTCACGCCAGTCAGAGTGGCCAAAATGAATAAATCAGGAGACTATAGATGCTGGCGAGGATGTGGAGAAATGGGAACCCTCTTGCACTGTTGGTGGGAAGGCAAACTGGTGCAGCCACTCTGGAAAACAGTGTGGAGGTTCCTCAAAAAATTAAAAATAGACCTACCCTATGACCCAGGAATAGCACTGCTAGGAATTTACCCAAGGGATACAGGAGTGCTGATGCATAGGGGCACTTGTACCCCAATGTTTGCAGTACTCTCAACAATAGCCAAATTATGGAAAGAGCCTAAATGTCCACCAACTGATGAATGGATAAAGAAATTGTGGTTTATATACACAATGGAGTACTACGTGGCAATGAGAAAGAATGAAATATGGCTCTTTGTAGCAACATGGATGGAACTGGAGAGTGTGGTGCTAAGTGAAATAAGCCATACAGAGAAACACAGATACCATATGGTTTCACTCTTATGTGGATCCTGAGAAACTTAACAGAAACCTATGGGGGAGGGGAAGGAAAAAAAAAAGAGGTTAGAGTGGAAGAGAGCCAAAGCATAAGAGACTCTTAAAAACTGAGAACAAACTGAGGGTTGATGGGGGGTGGGAGGGAGAAGAGGGTGGGTGATGGGTATTTTGGAGGCACCATTTGGGATGAGCACTGGGTGTTCTATGGAAACCAATTTGACAATAAACTTCATATATTGAAAAAATACAAAATAAAAAAAAATAAAAAGTCAATGTGTTACATCATCATAGATTAAATTCAAACTATTTCCCTTGAATAAATATCTCCTATGATCTTTTCCTAACCTCTAAATAACCAGTGTTGTTTATTATTTTTTGTTATCACAAACTCTTAGCTTTTATAAATTGCATTTTTTGCAGATTTCAATGTATTTCCCATTTCCTCAGTGTTTAGTGTCCTTATGTGTGGAATGAATATCCCATAATGTAGATCCTGAAATCCAACTCAGTCTTCAATTTCCAGCTGCAATGTTAACTTATCTCCTAAATCTCATGCTCCCCATAAATGTAATCTCAATTCTCAACTGAAGACTCATTGAATTTGTCCAGGTTGGCCTTTGTTCTCCTGTATTGTTTTTTCTTCATTTTAGTATGTAGCTTACACACACACACACACACACACACACATACACACACCCCTATGGGTATTTATATGTATATACATAAATAATCTCTTAAAAAAATTTTTTAAATATGTTTAATGTTTATTCATTTTTGAGAGACAGAAAGACACAGACCCTGAGTATGGGAGGGGCAGAGAGAGAGACAGAGAGAGAGAGGCAGCCCCAGAATCTGAAGCAGCCTCCAGCTCTGAGCTATCAGCACAGCCTGATGCAGGGCTCGAACTCACAAACTGTGAGATAATGACCTGAGATGAAGTCAGACGTTTAACTACCTGAGCCACCCAGGTGTTGCGATAATCTCTCTTTTTTTAAATTATAATCTCAAAATGAGGCACATTTTAAATAATTTTTGAGTTGTCCAAAGCAGAAATTTAGAGTAATATTAAATATGACAAATATTCATTGGGTGTCTAATACATACCAGATACTATTCTAAACAGTGTGCATATATTCATGCATACTAATAATTCCAAAAGTATGTGTTATTATTATCCTTAAAGAACATTAATCTTAATCATTCAGGACATTTGCTTTGAACAGGTTTTTTGAAAATAGCAACACACATAGGAAAGCATATTTGCTTTTCCCTCAATTCTCTAAAGCAAAAGTCACTTAATACCATTTGCTCACAAAGACCATAATTAGTGATGTTTAGCCATTACAGGTTTGTACACAAATAAAACAGTCCTCAGTGAAGCATATGCCCCAAGACCCTGGCTCTGTCCTTTTCAAACCCCTTTTGGTTCATGAACATGCTAACAGGTTGTACTCTTTATTAGACCATCCAAATTTGAAACAACAGAAAGAATCTAAGAATTAAACAATGAAAATCAGTGTGTGTTTTACCTTGAAAACCTTCCCCATGTGTTTTAAATTGCCTATCCAACTTTTTAGTACTACCATGCTTATACTTCTCAGAGAATCTTCCTTGTCTTAGTTTCTTTCTTTCCTTTTCTTTCTTTCTTTCTTTCTTTCTTTCTTTCTTTCTTTCTTTCTTTCTTTCTTTCTTTCTTTCTTTCTTTCCTTCCTTCCTTCCTTCCTTCCTTCCTTCCTTCCTTCCTTCCTTCCTTCCTTCCTTCCTTCTTTCTTTCTTTCTTTCTTTTTTATTAAATGCAGCCTTTCATTACCTTTTCTTGTTTCCCTGCAATGCCCACCTTTTGTACTTGCCTCAGGCCTCATAACTGAAACTTCAGGTCAAGTAGGTGGCAACTGCCTGTGTTCTAAGCACTAGAAGACTGAGGTTGTGATTGCTCATTACCATAAACGGTGGGAACCAGGTCTTCAGGGGGAAGAAGATGTATTAGTTACATAATGAAGCAGGACTAAGGAATGGCTCTTCCTCTGCCGGCTGCTGAGGTTAGTGGGGCACTGTTGCCAAGCTCATGTGCAGCGTCCCATGGGCATAACTGCTCCCTTTCTTTCACAGATCCACTGTATTTACTCTCTTATTCTTACCAAACATAATCCTTTCCCCATTTATTGTGGAAAAATGATTTCGCCATATAATTCCCCAGCCTTCCTTTTTTTTGTTTTCTGGGTTTTTGTTTTGTTTTGTTTTGTTTTGAAACAGCAATTGCAGCTGCTCCTTGAGAGGTTTAAAAACATCAATCAGTTTCACAGCTAGAGGTAGAGTGATGAAGATTCAGCTCCTTTTTTTCTCATTTTAACTTGGTTCTTCTATGAGAAACACTTTTGTTTGTGCTTTTGTTTTTGTTTCTCGCACAGAGTGCAACTGCTGGAGGAAATACAGAGTGAGAAGAACAGCCTGATCTTTGCCTTTGCCTGTGACTGGGGACAGAGAAGGTAAGGGAACAATTCCCTTCCCTGACCACTAATCATGGCAGCTCCACAATACTGGCTGCCTCTGCTTTTTAGTCGCTTCTTTGGGCTATTGGCTGAATATTATTTTAAACTCTGGGGCGCCTGGGATGGCCCAGTCGGTTGAGCCTCCAACTTTGGCTCAGATCATGATCTCACAGTTGAGGTACCAGCTCCAGCCCCGCATCAGGCTGTGTGCTGACAGTTCAGAGCCTGGAGCCTGCTTTGGATTCTGTCTGTCTCTTTCTCTGCCCCTCCTCCACTCATGCTCCATTTCTCTCTGTCTCAAAATAAAATAAACATTAATAATTTTTTTTTAACTCCAATGACCTTCCACCCCATTTTTTCGAGTGTTATTGTATCAGCTGCCTAGTCCTCCTTCACTTGGTCAAACTCTATTATTACTAATGTAATGTTGCTTATGTGAATCAATTGTTTCTTTCCCTGTATTTTGTGATTGTAATATGTGTTTTAATTTTTTAAGAAACTGATATGTCTTTCCCAGTTTACATATCCTTAACATAACATGCAAAATAAGGCTGAAAATGGAGACTAGAAACATATTGTAGAGTTCCCTGAAGCCATAGTGAGGATTCATTGCTGAATGAATCCTATGGGTGATGGGGAGACAATAAAGGTTTATTGGTTCACTAAATGTCCACTCAAATACAATATGCCGATCATCTTAATTTTGTGATGCAGTATGTGCCCTTCATTCCTTATTAAAATAAATCTCTTTATCTTCAATTATTCCTCAGTGGCAGAACTTTAAGATCTTTCATCATAGACCTGACTTAGGCTAAGTGCTCAATAGATGGAAGATGTAGTAAATTTAAATGTGTTTTACTTAGTAAGTAGATAAGGGAAAACTTTGAATAGAGCTCACTTTTATAAAAGTAAATTCACCACAGTGCATATAGTATGCTTGGGCTCAGGAGTCAGTAAAAAATATATAACTGAAGAATTGCTTGCAAGCTTATTTTTATAACCCTAGAATAATGATTACACAGGTGAGATTTTATAAGGTCAGGGACTAGTGAGTTGGCAATAGCTACACAAATAGAAATAGAGTGCATGGACATTATGCTGGTACAATCTACAGGACTGTGCAAATTATTTCTTTGTTTGGAGAAAGAAGTGAGAGTAAAATATTTTTAGCCTGGTTTGAGCAAGATAAGTGTAAAACACTGAATTTCAAGAGATAACAGGGTGGGTGGAAAAGGAATATTCGAGGGGAAAAAAGGAAATTGAATTTTATATTTTGAAACTCTAGCTATTTTTCTCAACTATGACCATAACTAACAATGTGGCATCGAAGTAGTCCCTTAACTCTCAGGATCTTTATTTATCATCAATAACAAAAAAAAAAGATTAAAGATAAAAATGCTGGGGCACCTGGCTTGTTCTGTCTGTAGAGCACCCAACTCTTGATCTTGGCGTCATAAATTCAAGCCCCACTTTGGGCCTAGAACTAACTAACTAACTAACTAAATAAATAAATATTAAATTAAATTTAATAATTAAAAAAAAAAATCAAAGTGCTTCCAGACCCTTATTCCATGATTTCTGACAAGGAAACCCAAGTTATAAAAAGCAAGGTTAGACAGTGGGATGAAGGAGTGAAAGATATTTTCACATCCAATGGGAGGTGTTTTGTTTCTTTTGTTTTAAATTGAAGAAAAAATAATATATAGCTAGAGGTAAGAAGATAGTTTTTAGCACCTGGCCTTATAGGACATTATTAAAAATGTATTAACAGAACAGATAAGTACCTAGTTTAGAATTGGCCAAGAAAAGGGACACAGTAACATAGTTATGTTTCATACCTACAAAATATATTAAAATTTAATACATAAATCATATAACATATGTGTTACGAGGCAAGCAAATTGAGGACTGTTTTCTCAAATTCCTGAGAAAAGTTGAAATGAGGCTTCTATTGACTGAGAAGACCAGAAATAGGGTTAAGGACATAATGCATACCTCAAGGCTTAAAAACTGTGCATGAGAAAAGAGGTGATTCAGGAAGCCACTATTAAATAATTGAAAAAAAATGAAGATCACATTTGAGGAGAGATAACATGAAATTTAGTTTTATAATTAAGTATACTTTCTCCAAAAAACTTTCTCATCTTCCATTTTATGCATTTGAAGATGATAGAGAATCTGTTTCTCAACTGGCTGACAATATTATTTTGGAAAGAAAATTACATAGGGTTACTTTAGTGGGTGATATTCTGGGTCAGAGAACTAAGATGAATCAAAGAACTTGAAGGGGATTTCCAAGGAGACTGAAGAATGGATTCAGAGGGACTACAGGAAGTTGGGTTCGTATTTCAGGTTTCAAAATGAAGAAAATGGTACAAATTAGTGTTGACAAGGTATAAGGTATAGTCACATCAGGGAAGATGGTGGGAAGATGAGGTAGAGGCCACTGAAGCAGAGCATGTAGAACATTTCTGAGGTCAAGGCTTTGTTAGGGACATAAATATAGCTGTTAACATATCCGGAGTGCTTTTAGTGCCAGACACAGTCTGTTTTTTTAAGACTTTTTATTAAGGAAAACCAAAGAATAATATAATGAATACATTACCATTTTTCTACAATTGTCAACTTAGAGCTGATCTTTTGTAATCTATATGCACACCCACCCCTTACCCTGGATTGTTATGAAACAAATCCCTGACATTGTATCACTGCTGCCATAAATACTTCAGTATGTTCTCTAAAACATAAGAACTCTTCGAAAATATACCCACAATACTTTTATCACACTGAAGAAATTAATATTGATTCCCTAATATCATCTAATATCCAGTCACTGTTTAAATTTTCCCAATTGTCTTGTGATTTACTTTTTTTTATTTTTTAAATGTTTATTTATTTTTGAGAGAGAGAGAGCATGGTGTGTGTGCGGGGGTTGGGGGGGTGCAGAAAGAGAGGGGAACCAAGGATCCAAAGTAGGCTATGTACTGACAGCAGAGAGCCCGATGCAGGGCTTGAGCCCACAAACTGTAAGATCATGATCTGAGCTGAAGTCAGATGCTCAACCAACTAAGCCACCCAGGCGCCCTGTCTCCTGAATTTTTTTTATTTGAATTTGCACAAATCAAGATCTGACTAAGGTCTACATATTTCAATTGGTTGATGCATTTCTTGAGTTTCTTTTAATCTATAGGTTTTCCTTTCACTATTTTTCCCATTTATTTTATTTATTTATTTATTTATTTATTTATTTATTTATTTATATTCAAGTTAGTTAAAATACTTGGCTTCAGGAGTAGAACCCGTGATTCATCTCTTACATATTATACCCAGTGCTCCTCCCAAAAAGTGCCCTCCTTAATGCCCATCACCCATTTAACCCATCTCCCCACCCATACCCTCTCTGGCAATCCTGTTTGTTCTCTGTAGTTAAGAGTCCCTTATGGTTTGCCTCACTCTCTGTTTTTATCTTATTTTTCTTTCTCTTCTATGTCCATCTGCTGAGTTTCTCCAATTCCACATATGAGTGATTTCATGGTATCTGTATTTCTCTGACTGACTTATTTCCCTTAGCATAATACCCTCCAGTTCCATCCACATTGTTACAAATGGCAACATTTCATTCACAGTCTGTTTCATACTCCAGGTATATATCACAGTTTTCACAATATAAAGAAACATCTGTGAGATTAAAGTTTCAACAAATCTCAAAGGTTTATCATCATCATCATCATCATCATCATCATCATCAGTATACCCTTGAAGTCGATGCTGAAGTTCAGGGGAATAAATGGGTAATAAGCATACATTGAATAAATGTATAGTCATACATAACAATGAAGAAATTGAGAGATGAGAATATGGAAATTTGGGAGAAAAACTGATTTAAATATGAATCTCTAACACATATTAGGGAAAAAAGTTTCCCGTAAAAAAATGACAGATGTGTTGGAATTAGCAAGATGAAAGCTTAGAGAAAAAATTCCTGGAAGTGGATGCAAGAAAGCCAAGAGTGAAATAGAGAGTTCACATCACTCCCTTTTGTCTGAGGAGGAGCTCAAGATGAAATTGAAGAATAACTCGCACTTTACATCACAATAAATGTGTAAATAAATTCTAACTCTGTATAGTAAATAATACATTTGATAGAATAGATAATCTATTTCCTCTTTTTATTTTGAATAACTGCAGATCAGGGTTGTTATTAACATGTTTTCAGTATATATAATACAAGAATGGAAAAGCATTGATTTAGATGTTAATAGAGAAATAAGAGGAAAATACATCTATCATGAAATGTATGGCATTTGCCTTGCTTTCTAAAAGCTCTAAATACACTTAATTTATTTTTTAAATTATTTTAACATTTATTTATTATTGAGAGACAGAGAGACACAGAGTGTGAGCAGGGGAGGGGTATAGAGAGGGGGAGACACAGAATCTGAAGTAGGCTCCAGTCTCTGAGTTGTCCGCACAGAGCCCGACACAAGGCTTGAACTCACAAACTGTGAGATCATGACCTGAGCCGAAGCTCAACCAACTGAGCCACCCAGGTGCCCCTAAATATTCTTCATTTAAAACGGAAAACTAGAGCCAGGACGTTTAACAGAGGCAGGTGTTAAACTGCCTTTCTCAGTACAAGATTATAAACAGATTTTGTTGTTTCATTTGTCTTCATTGAAGAGACTTGCCTTTTTCCCAGCATTGGACCCTCCATTCCTAGCAGCTCTGACACTCCATTGTGGTATCTACATACAAGTGTCTATGCTATCAGAGGAGGGAGTGTTCATTGAAGTTAGATCAAACTGGGACTGAACTGTCACTGGGTGGAGTAAGGGGATCCAAGTATTATTTAAAATGGATGATCAATGCATGACAGATGACAGCTGGTGATTTGTCCTCACAAGCTGGTACTAATAGTGGATGGTCTTTGCTCATGATTTTCCTCAGAACTTCTTCTGGAAGTTTGGTCCCTTCCCCTGTTGAATCCCCTCCCACAGTTGATATCAGCAAAAATGATGTATAAATATTTTCCCCCAAATTGAAAGTTGGTGGGCTATGGTCCTAGATACACTAGAAGTGCAATTTGTTTAGTGTTTTTTAGCATTTATTTTTACCAAAGCACTGATTTTAGTGCTTCAGTGGATAAAAGACCAGTAAATTTTAAGGCATTTCTTAACATTTACTTCAAGAAGAAGACTGATAAATTCAGCCCAAACTGGATTGGGACATATCAAGAGAGGGTTATAAATTAAGAACTGTTGGAAGATCATAGAGGGAAATTTCACAGAGAAGTTTCCCTGAGAGATGTTTGAGATGGACCTTGAAAAACTGGATTACTTTCAAGTGACAGAGCTAGGGTTTGGGGATATTGTAGGTAAATGTAGTAGACTGAGGTTAAGATCAAAGAATACCTGTCAAAACCTTTTGAAATGTTGATTAATTCTTCTGAATAGGATAAGGCTATGGATTTAAATTTGGCCATTATTTGCATGGGAATACTAGTTGATGTTAAAAGAATGAACAAAATTCCATTAAAAAATTATGGGGTGAAAGTAAATAAGACTGGGCACAGCATAGAAATAAAGCTCAGCAACCAACAAACCCCTCTGCTTCCCGCCCCCAAGCACTCTCCACACGTTTCCCTTACTTTAAATCTCATAGTTCTGCAGGTTTTTGTGCCTTATACTATCTTTATATAATGGAATGTAGGTACTCTTTTGTATTTGGCTTCTTCTGCACAAATGCTTGATTTGAATTCATAACCCATAGAGTTGCATGGTAACATACGGCATTCTTTGTTTACTATTAAAAATGGCACTGAATAAAGGTGGTAATAGTAAATGCTCTTTTCTTATAACCAAATTAAGGTTGGTGTCTACCAGTTGGTATAATGTAAGCTTCAGGTTTATTGGAGGTATCTTTTATCAAATAAAGAAAGTTTCCCTCTGTACTTTGCTGAAATGTTTTTGTAATAAAATGTTTGTTACCAAATGGTTTTATAATAAATAAATAAGTGAATAAATAAACATTTAATAAAATAGTTTTATAATAAATTTCATACTCTATCTTTTTTAAAAAAATGTTTATTTATTTTGAGAGAGAGCACATGTGAGCATGCGCATGACAGCTGGGAAGGGACAGAGAGAGAGATGGAGAGAGAGAATCACAAGCAGACTCTAACACGGGGCTCAATGCCGTGAAGCCTGAGATTATGACCTGAGCCAAAATCAAGAGTCAAACACCCAACCAACCGAGCCAGCTGGGCACCTCTGTGTATCTTTTGATGTAGGCATATGCTTTTTTCTCATTTTAAGCTGCTTAATGAGGGAGTTTTTTGTTTGTTTGTTTTTTTGTGTTTGTTTTTTTTTTAATGTGAAACCAACTTTGCAACCCATTTTATATATTGTTGAATTCAAAATACTAATATTTTGTTCTGAATTCTTCTGTCAATGGTTATGAGCAATATTGGTCTTTCATTTTCTTTCTTGGTTGTGTCCTTGCAGATTTTAGATTTTGTTGGCCTCATATAACAAGTCAAGAAGTGTTCTCTATTTCTGAAAGAAGCTGTACAAGATTGGTATACTTCTTCCCTAAGTTTTAGGCAAATTCACCAGTGAGGTCATTTGGGATGAGTTTTCTTTGTGGATACTTTAATTCAATAATTAACATAGAATTATCCAGATTTTCTATTTCATCTTTGTCATTTTTTGTAAGTTGTTCTTTTTAAGTACTTTTTCCTATTTCATTTATGTTGTCATATGTATTGGCATGAAAATTTGCAATAATATCCCCTTGTAATCTTTTTAATATCAATAATTTATGTAGTGTTACCCCATCTTATTGGTAATTCACATTATCCCTCTCTTTTTCAATCAGTTATGAGAGGGGCTTATGAGTTTTGTTAACATTTTTTAAAAAGCAACTTTAGCTCTGCTGATTTTTCTTCCTTCTATTGAGTGTCTGCTTTCACTTAATTGATTTATCTTCTTAACTGTATTATTTTATTTCTTCTTTTTGGCTTTATTTGATCTTTTTTCCCTAGCTTTTTTGGAAAATGACTTAGATCAGTTTTAATTTTTGTCTTTATTAATATATGCATTTAAGGCTACAAGTAGTCAGCTAAATATTGATTGAGCTAAAACCAAAAATTTTTGATATATCATATTTTCATTTTGTCCAAATTATTTTCTAATTTCCATTTTTTAGACCCAAAATGTATTTGGAAATATATCTTATGATTGCAAATCATTTAAAAAATTTCTGATCTTAGTCCCCAATAGTTCATCCTCTGACTACAGGGATATAGTCCTTATTTTTTCAATTGTATGAAATATTTTCAAACTTCTTTTATAATATATCATATGGCCAAAATTGATTTGGAAAATACCATAAGTAGAAACAATGAGAATACAGTTATCAAGGAAAGTCTTTTTATAAATGTCTATTAGGTCAAGGTAGTTTCTTCATTCATCATAATCACATTATTTTAAAAATATTAGATGGTAGTATCAGTTACAGTTGTGGATTTGTCCATTTTGTAATTTTGTGATTTTTGCCTCAAATATATTGAAACTATGCTATTGGATTCATACATATTAGTATTATTACTCTTGTTGCTATGATCTTTTTCTTCTATTATGAATTCACCTTTATCATAAATAATATTCATTTGACTTAAAAAATCTACCTTGTGTGACATTAATATAATCATACTAGCTTTTTTATATTGGAATCTACATAAGAGTTTTGCATAAAATTACTTTCAAACTAATTATGCTCTAATTATTAAGTGACTTTTGTAAACAGCATATAGTTACAACATTTGCTAGGTTTTTAGCCTGAAAAAAATTATCTCCATATTTGAATGTTTTGTCCATTTATATTTAATGTAATTAGATATAGTTAGCTTGAATCTGCCATCTTACATTTTGTCTTTGTTTCTTTACTCCTACTTTCTAGTTTCTTTAGATTAACAATTTTTTTCCATTTTTTTCTCCAATAATTTGTTAACTTCATTTTCATCCAGTTGCCATACAATGAAGTACAAAAATTTAATGTGAAAATTGTTTTGATATGGGTATAAGCCCACAAACCCATCAATGTAACCAAGGTAGTAAACATATACATCACCCCCTTTCCCATCAAAGGTTCCTAGTGTCTCTTTGCAATCACAACTACCTCCCTACAGCCCTTCTCCTAGGAAACCACTGCTAGGATTTTTTTTATTACTTTGTATTTAATAGATTTTTTATATGCATGAAATCATAAATGTGTACTTTCTGTCTAGCATCTATAATTCAGCAAAGTTATTTTGAGATCCATATTGTTGGTGCATCAATATTTTTTCTCTTATGTTGCTAAATAGAATTTTTAACATGAGACATATTATAATTTTTTTATTTATTCACATTGTGATGGACATTTAGGTTGTTGTAGTTTGGAGCTCTTATAGGTATAACTACCAAGATCATTATTGTATAAGATTTTGAATGAAGCTCCTTTCTTTATCTTGAATAAATATTTAAGAGTAGAATGACTGGGTTGTAAGAATGACTGAGTAGAATAACTGGGTTGTATAATTAACTTTTTAGGAAAATGTCAAATTATTTTCCCAAATGGTCATTCATTTTACATTTTCATCATCAGTGAATAAGAATTCCAAGGGGCGCCTGGGTGGTGCAGTCGGTTAAGCGTCCGACTTCAGCCAGGTCACGATCTCGCGGTCCGGGAGTTCGAGCCCTGCGTCAGGCTCTGGGCTGATGGCTCGGAGCCTGGAGCCTGTTTCCGATTCTGTGTCTCCCTCTCTCTCTGTCCCTGCCCCGTTCATGCTCTGTCTCTCTCTGTCCCAAAAATAAATAAACGTTAAAAAAAAAAAAAACAACAAAAAACAATTCCGGTTCCTCCACATACTCATTAACACATAGTATGGTAAGTCTTTTTAATTTTAATCATTTAAATATAGTGATATGTAGACATATCTTATTGTGACTTTATTTATTTTTTTTAATCTTTATTTTTGAGAGAGAAAGAGTGAGACAGAGCATGAGCAGGAGAAGGGAAGAGAGAGAGGGAGACACAGAAATCTGGAGCAGGCTCCAGGTTCTAGCCATCAGCACAGAGCTCAGTGCAGGGCTTGAACCCACAAACTGTGAGATCATGACCTGAGCCAAAGTCGGAGGCTTAACTGACTTAGCCATCCAGGTGTCCCTCTTACTGTGACGTTAATTTGCATTTCTCTAATGATTAAATAGGTTCATCATCTTTTCAAATACTGATGTGCCATTCATATACGTTCTTTGCTGAAGTGTTCAAATTGTTTTTGTATATTTATTTGGAAGCTTTTATTACTGAGTTTTGAGTGTTTTTATAATTATATTATAGACACAACATCATATATATATATATATATATATATATATATATATATATATATATGATTTTCAGATATTTTCTCCTAATCTATGTCTCTTGGTCTTTTTATTCCCTTAACATTATTTTTCAACAAGCAGAAGTTTTTAATTTAAATTTAGGCCAACTTATAAATTTTTAATGGATTATACTTTTGGTATTGCATCTGAATAATCTTTGCCTAATCCAAGGTTATAAAGAATTTCTCATATGTTTTCTTCCAGAAAATGTGTAGTTCTAAATTTATTTAGGTCTATGACTCATTAAGTATTTTCTATTGTGTAAACTATGGATTGAAGTTAAATATTTGTATATACATATCTAATTTTTCTAGTACCATTTGTCAAATGCAGTTGAAAAGTTATAAATTTCTTGCATTTTGCAGGAAGAGTATAAAAGAATCATTTAAATATTGATAATGATACTTGAAACATGTGTGTGCTAATCTCTAGAAAAACCACAAGTCTAAATAAAATGTAATGTATTGAAATAACTCATAGTCTTTTCTATGATTTGCATAAAATTGATCTACAAATCAAAAATAAAAATTGAATTAACTAGAACACCCCTATATATGTGGAAATTAAGAAATGTGTAAATAAACTATATGTCAAGTAAATAATGAGCTTGTGTCAAATAACTTGCTAGAATGGATTTTAGGTATATTTTGAAGAACATGAAGGTGAAAATGCAAAATGTCAAAACTTGTAGAATGCAGCTAAAGCCATGTTTACAGGAAAGTTATGTAAGCACAAGATTTATCTCAACAAGCCTGGTATCACCTGATGCTTTTGTCTAGGGACACTTGGAGACATAGTGCCAAATCTTTGCCAAAAAAAGCAATAGAATGTACTAGTTAACAATTATTGATTTTCCGTATTAAGATGTATCAGACACTAAGGAATAATCTGTAGCAGATTTTCAGCTTTGTCTCTAGATAATGTACAGATTTGTGTTTATGTTATCAAGGTTTGTATTATTGATGCTGGCTAAGAGCATGGTTTTAGCTAGCTAACAAGAAGGGCATGAAAGACTTGCTGTGTCCTGTTAGATAGAAACTACTCTGAAGACCTCCCTAATGCTATCCCAAGCTTGTTTGCTCTTCTTGCTATGTATTTTTTGTTCGTTTGTTTACGTTAAAATGTTTTGTGATAAATGTTTTGCTCTTGTAAGTCCTTTCAATTATCTAGACCAATATAATTAGCATAGTTAGAATATTTGGCAGAGTAATAATATAATCTGTTAATAATAATGCAATCTATTCAGTAACGTAGAAGTGTTTAGAGGTTTTTGTTTAATGAGAAAGGTCGAGAAGTAAAGGGTAGCAGAACATACCACCCCAAAATATGATTGTAGCTCGTTCAGGGCATCCCACACCTAAAATATGCCAAAAAGGACGGGAGGAAGAGGAATGTGTGATACCTGGGTTGCTGCTGAGCCATTTTTGGTTTGAAGTTGAGCAAATGTTATTATCGTTGACAGGTAGAAAAAGCTTATCAATGGGATTTAGAGGTGGAAGGCCCAAAACTTGAGATCATTGCTAAATCAATAAAAAAGTAATTTAGACAGACGGGAACTCAAGTAAGAATTTGGAAAGCTATTGCTGAGCTGTGTATTATGCAGTAGGGACCCAAGAGTTATCTCCCTAGCTCAAGACACAGTGATCCAAGTGTAGTTTGGGCTTACTCAGCATCCCCAGTTAATCACAGCCCTGTGAAAATATAAATGGAGGGAAAGATCTCCAATCTGATGAGCTGTTAAAGGTTGAGAGTTATGTAAAGATTACTATGAGAAGAAGAATTGCCCAAACCCATCTGTATATTAAATGGAACATTCCCGAGTCTGCTAAATTTTAAGAAGGTAAGCTACTTTGAATTGAGTATATGATGATGTTAGGGGGCTAATTTATCCCCTTAAGTGAAGTCATGATTGATGTCACATATTCCACCTCTTTGAGCATCTTATTTCATATTGTAACTAAAACACAAGATCAAATACAAGAAGCTGTCATGAATCTACTAGCTACCAGCACATATTAGGGTTGCATGATGGAAAGAAGATATGACTTACTCAGAAAAAAATAGAAATAATTAAAAAGAGGATTACAAAAAGGCAAAATGTTTAAATCAAGTGTAAGTGTTTAGGAGGGTAGTTAAATGTCGTACAAAAGTAGGACATAATTGAAGTGGCCACTAAAGTGATTATGGATGATTATGTGAGATTAGGTAGTCAGGCTGCTCTAACAACTGCTAAGGTGAAAAGAAAGTAATAGACTTCCTCATTCACCCTAGTCCTGATGAATTTAAAACCTGATAATGACATAAAAGTGAAATCTATAATTGCTTCAGAATCAGTGCTGATCAAAATACTGTAAATTGAAAAAAAGGATTATGAGTCAGAATGACTGGGTAGCTGAGGTCTCACCAAAACCTCCAGAGAGAATCTGAGATCTTTTTATTGGTGTAGCTAAAATAGTTTGGAAATGGTGAAGAAGCATTATTGGGATTATAAGATATGGGTGGTTAACATATTCTGATATCTAAACCTGAAAATGAAAGTCTGAAGGGTATTTTGTTAAATTTATAAGATGTAGTGATGCTACTGTAGAATATTCCAAAGTAAAAATGTGGCATAATATGTGAATTTATAAGGGTACCAGGTGGCTCAGTTGGTTGGTGTTCAATGCGTGATTTCACTTCAGGTCATGATCCCAAGGTCGTGGAACCAAGCCCTGCAGCAGGCTGTGTGCTGAGTGTGGAGCCTACTTGAAATTCTCTCTCTCTCTCTCTCTCTCTCTCTCTCTCTCTCTCTCTCTCTCTGAAATAAAACCAAACAAAAAAACCCAGATGTGAATGTATAAACGAGTTATCAAGTGTGATAATCATGTTGCCTATAGATTTATGCATCACCAGAATGAATGTAACATCAAGAGAAACTCTTGATTGAGGAATGAGAATTTCATGCAAACTGTCCTTCATTTTTTTGGTCAGATTGTTGTTTACTTTTATTTCATTTTTAAAAAGATTTATCTAGGTATTTTTGATATATGATAAACTTACAATATACTACACACACTTAAATTATACAAGTTAGGTGTTGACATGTGTAAAAACACATTGCACTTGCAAAGTGAACAAATCCATCACCTTGAAATATTTCCCTATGCCCCTCTTTAATCCCATCTTCCTAATCTTCTCACTCTTCCATCTTCAGGAAAGTATTGGTCTGATTTTTTTTTCCACTATGGATTAGTTTGCATTTTTTAGAATTCTCTCTAAATGGAATCATTTAATATGATTTTTTTTAGAGGGGGCTGTCCATCTCCTTTTCCTCAGCATAATTCCTTGAGATTAATCAATGTCATGACATATATCAAGAGTTTTTTTTTTTTTTTTTCTTTTCTTGCTAAGTACTAGTCCATCGTAGGGATATGTGCCAATATATATACATATGTTTCACCATCTACCTGTTGATAGACACTTGGGTTGCTTCCAGTTTGGAACTATTAGAAAACATCAGTTATGAAAATTAGTGTAAAAGTTTTGAATGACTATATATTCTTTATTTTCTCTTGGGTTAATACCTAAGAGTAGAATGATTGGTAGGTGCATCTTCAATGTATGAAGAGACTGCCAAACTATTTTTCCAAAGTAGTTATATACAACATTTTATATTCCTCGCTCTAGTGCATGAGGGTTCTACTAGTTCCATATACCAACACATGGTATGATCAGTCTTTTGAACTTTAGTGCTACCAGCGTGTAGGGTTTTCCCATTGTGGTTTTCATTTGCATTTCCCTAAGGACTCATGGTTTTGAGCAGCATTTCATGTGTATTTGTCATTTATATATTTTGTGATGACACTTCTGTTCACTTTATTTTATTAAGTTGTTGGATTTCTTATTGAGTTTTAAGAGTTCTGTATCAAAGGTATGACTTGAACTTCTGTCTGGTTATGGTTTGTCTTTTCATTCTCTTAATAATGTCCTTTGTAGAACCCATAATTTTCTTTAGTTTAAATTTTTTTTTTATTGAGTCCAACTTAAAAAGTCCTTCTATTGGTTAAAGTTAATATATTGCATATATTCCACTTAAAGTCTTCCTAGTCTTCACACAAGATTCAATTTAATTGAACCTATTTAGTAAGAGGTATTTAAATGAGAAATTAACCTACTACTCTATATAAAGACAGAATGGAAAACATTAATTTTGTTCCCTTTACCAGGTGTACCATTACCCATCCTGGTCATACCCCTTGTGTGCCTTATAGCCATCACAGTTATAACAGATTTCACTGGACAATGGTTCAAAGATACACAGCCCCATTTTTTTCCCCCAGAAATACCTATAGGAGTAAGACTGGGTTTTGGACCAATATCCTAACATAATGAATATAATACGTCTTTAGCAGCACAGTCTGTTTTAACCATTATCTAGATAAAAGCAGTTCTCAGTTGTGTATCTTCAAATTATGTTATATAAGAAGGAGGCACCTTGTTGTTCTTTGTCCTATGTTCCATGTCTAGTCAGAGCTACAATGGCATGGTTATCAATGGCTTATCCCATTTCTATTAGCCAGAAAGAAAAGCATAAACATTCAACATCTACTTAATGCATGAACACACACACACATTCACACACACACACACACACACACACACACACACACACAAACAATTCAAGAATAACAATAATTAAAAGAAGATCAGTATTATTCAATGCTTAATATGTGCCAGGCATTGCATTAATCATGTTTTATGTTATATACACAGGTTGTCCCTAGAATCTAAGCCAAACCTACGAATGGATTTTTGGAAAACAGTTAATTGTTTTCCATCTCACAGACCCAGAGTCAACCTACTCTGTATTGATTTCATCTTAGGAAGTACATTGCTTGTTTCAGACACCTTGCTTTAGGTACACAAAACTTTTAATAAATGTGACTTTGGAGATAAGTGTTTGATATTTGTTTGCTCCCTAGTAACCTTTAGAGTTTTCATATTAATAAAATCTCTCACACATAGAATATTGTTTTCCATTAACGAAAGTACATATATTGTTGTTACCTATTTATTTTTACTTGTTGCCCTAATCCACTATAGGCATCCACTATGTTGTTTTATATTCACTATAGTCATCTTTCTCTACTAAGGATTTTGTACTTGACTTACTATGTGGCAATCATTGAGCAAAAATAAACAGATTCATCATGTAATAACTAATAAGGAGGTGAGTTCTGAATGTCTTAGTTTGACTGTAGACATTTTCCTTACCTTTTCTATGCTTTATCCCTAAAAAGAAGAATAAAATTAATAAATCCCTCACAGGGTATGGAATAGAGAGTTTTGCCAGAGGCTCAGATAAATCTCTTTTACCTTTAAAATTGCTCATACAATGAATTGTAAAATCATGGATTTTAATACTTGGTAAATCTTATTACCTATGTTTATTTATATTATTTTGAAAGCAAATAGAGTGTTTCTGGATCAAATGCAGATTACTATGACATCAATAACTGCACCAGTTCCCACATTCCATCCTCTCCCCTTCAGAATGATGCCATGAAAGCCAGATGGATTTTGCACACCTTGCACATACAAAAAAAGTTTTATACACCCCAGGAGAGGGACTAAAAAATTATGAGTCTTGGAGTTTATAGACTAAACACTTCTGAGGGATGAGGGAAACATTTGCTCCCTAATGTGTTATAATCCTTTGGAATGTAAACATGCTGCTCCATAGTTCCAGGTTTTATTCCACTTTGAAGTGTAAACAGATTTTAAGATAAATATCTAAATCTCTCTAGAGGTCTCTCACTATCTAGTCCATCATCTTTTACCTTCCAAGACCTGCCCTTTAATCCAAGTTCCAGTGTTTTTGCTCTGAGGAGCCTAACTGAACAAAAACATCAACGTATTTACTTCCTGATACGTTAAATTTAAATTAAATCTCTGTACAACTATGAGGACTAAATGTACTCCCCAAAATTAAACATGAAACTACTAAACATGTATTTTTCTGAAACTCAACAAATGGTAGACTATTTTTTTCTTTGTGCCAACAATACAACTAGCCTGTATGACTCAAAGAGTGTTACACACATAAGTCAAACTATTTTTTTAATGAAAATTAAATGCAACATGCTGTTTTCATCTATCTAATTGTCCCTACATGGGATAAGATGAAAATATTGCATTTCAAATAATTGTACATCATGCTATGTTTCCTCAGAGACTTAATCTACATGCAACATTTTTGGAAACAGCCAAAGCTTTAATAAGAGAAAGTCAATGAACCTCATGTACCTTTTATAAAACATGACATAAGGCAATATAATTAAAACTAAACTTATTTCCTGTGGTGAAATTAACTTACAGAAATGAAGGTGTTTATTTATTAAATGGGATCTCTGGAGCTCTCCTCTTATACTTTCCCCTCCTGGGAAGGTTTTGATTGTTTGCTTCCTTTCTCTTGCCTGCTTGCTGTGTAATTTAAAACTGATGCCTTCCTTTGGGAAACAAAATTTGATAGGGGAACAGCCTGCGCTACCAGCTAAACAAATTACCAACGCTTTACTCACTTTTCTTCCTGTATTCTTTTTTTCCTTTTTTTTCCTTTAAGAATCCAAAGAATTGCGTGCAGGGGTTTACAAGTGCTGCTGTACGGTTCGGATTTAATTTGTAACAACATGGAGGACATACTGGTCCCGTTAGTGACAGAGCTGCTTGATGAGAGTCAGCTTAGAAGCAAACAGGTTCCTTTTCTCTTTTTCCCCAATGCCTGAAGTTTGTTTTTTTTTTTTTTTTTCTGATAAGCTTTTGGTTTCCAAGGAACTAAATTTTGATGGTGACTGATTAGATTACAAAGGCAAAAATAATTGAAATAAAAACCATTATAAAATTGCTTCTTATAAAAGCAAAGACTAAATGATTTGAATAGCATAGTACATTCAATTAGTATCAGAGCATCTAACCACCTAATCGTTCATTAAATAACACATTAATTGAGTATAAACTCTGTTTCAGGTATTATGGAAATGATTGCTAATGCAGACTTAAGTATGAATAATATGCTTTTTTTTTTTTTTTTTTTTTTTTTGCTGGAGGCTGTTTATGTAACAGTCTGTTTACTTATTTTGAGGAAGACATACATGTAAATATATTTAACCAACCTGACCCCAGATTGCAATAAGCTAAATTTCTAAATTCACACTTGATTACTAGATGATGGTAAGAAATATCTTTTACAAGTGTAAGTAAATGCGGTCAGTTAATCATATGCACTGAGAAACTATTTTTCACTTAAGCTCATATTTGTTTGAAAATGATGTTCTAGACCATAGTATTTACCAAGACAAATCTAACTTTATTACAAAGGTTATTTTTTCTAAATATTTATTTTCTTTGTAATTAACAAATATATTTTAGAGCTTAAATTATTCAAAGTTTAACCTAGAACATAGTTATTTAAATACTACTGTTTTAAATAAAGAAAGCCTTATTACCACTATTTATTTAATTTTACCTTTAAAGTTTGGACAATTTATAATGGCACAGGAAATTCTCCAAATTGAAGAGGACTTAGAAATCTGAAAATACCTAAAAAACTGAAATATTTTCTTTTTTTTTTTTTTTTTTTTTTAAATTTTTTTTTTTCAACGTTTTTTATTTTTATTTTTGAGACAGAGAGAGACAGAGCATGAACGGGGGAGGGGCAGAGAGAGAGGGAGACACAGAATTGGAAACAGGCTCCAGGCTCCGAGCCATCAGCCCAGAGCCTGACGCGGGGCTCGAACTCACGGACCGCGAGATCGTGACCTGGCTGAAGTCGGACGCCCAACCGACTGCGCCACCCAGGCGCCCCAAAACTGAAATATTTTCATGTGGCCTCATGGACAGTGTTAAGGACTGATTATTTGCCCCCTTCCCCACTCTCCCCTAAAATATTCATGATGAAACTTAATGCCCAGTGTGATGGCATCCTGGAGTGGGGCCTCTTGGAGGTGCTTAGGTCATGACAGTGCAGCCCTCATGAATGGGATTAGTGCCTTTATAAAAGAGATCTAAGAGAGCTTTCTTGTCCTATTTCTGCCATGTAAAGTTACAGTGAGAAGATGGCAATCAGCAAGGATTGTCCAGTTCTCACCAGACACTGAATCTGATGGCACCTTGATCTTAGTCTCCGCAGCTTCCAGAGCTGTAAGAAGTAAAAATTGTCTACTGTTTATAGATGCCTATTGTTAGTTGTATTTAGCTAAGTCATTCCATGGTGTTGTGCCTTGGCATTAATTTTGTTTGTCCAAGCACCTGGCAGTAACCTTGAACCGACACTAGCCTCTCATGCAAGCACAACCTCTGCATAGTAACCCTCAGAGTCTCAAGTAAATGTAAGTTCCTATTATGACTTGTGATCAACAGTCTCCCTGCCTCCTATCACTTTTCCCTTCTGCTCCACTTAGATAAGACTCCCACAAGACTCACCCAAATCTCACTCTTTTGGCTCGAATTGACCAATTTGGCCTTATCCTGGAAACTCCAAAGCACTCTACTCATAGATCCTACTAAAGTCATATGTCCCAGGTCCTGCCTCTCTTTATCTGTCTACACTCTATCTTGATCTCCCCAGTGGTCCTTGCAGGCATGCCACATACTTTATCTAGGACCTATGAGTAATAAACTTCTCTATTTTAGTTTCTCTTGTGATCTCATTTTGACTCATGACTCACCATTCATCACCCTGTGCTCTACTTAACCAGTGCTAATTTGACAAATATATAATAGTAAGCCACCCAGTTTATGGTATTTGGTTACCGTAGGCCAAACAGACTGAAACAGACTTAGTGACAGTCCACACTGTAATGTGGTCTTTCTTACACTGTGTCCAGTGTTTCTTCCATAGAAAAGACTAAGAAAATTAAGTATTTTGTCTACTCATTTATCCGACAAATAGGGATTCACTGAGCATCTACTCTGCCTGACATATTGCTAGGTGCTAAAGACAAAATAATAAAAAGGCCATTATAGGGCTTGTAATCAAATCAGGAGACAGTCACTGCTAATTATAAAATATATAAAGAAAATAATATCAAATTATAAGAAATGGTACAAAGGAAATAAACATAGTTCTAATATAGAGAATAACAGAGTTCTGAGAGTGTGAATTTGCTGTATTGTTTACATACAATAACCAAAGTAGACTTTCCTATATATGAAATTTAAATGGGAAGAGAAGTTGGAGTGAAACGTCTGAGGAGATAGATAGGTGTTCAAGGTGGGAATACTACAGAGACTGACTTTGTATTACAGAGACTGAATGAAGACCAAAGATTGCATTGTATGAGGATGAATATAAGTATGTATGTCCCATATGTGTATATGTCCAGAAACTTAATTTTTCCAAATATAATAAAAATGATGAAATAATTTTAAGCAACAAAATGACATAATGCATTCCTTCACCTTCCCTCACACTGAAGGGATAGAAGTGTAGACACTGCTTAAGAAACTGTTGTAATTGTCTAGTGAAGGAGGTCAGTGTGTAGATTACGATATTGATGCTGGTGATAGAGAAGAGTAGGTAGATTTGAGAAATAGGACATAGTATTAAAGAGCACGTGGTAGAAGAGATCTCATTTGAAGGAGTATAAAGGAAAGAGAGGTACCAATGTGACCATTAGGGTTGTGGCTTAAGCAATTGAATAAAACTGATTTCCTAAGATTGGTGAATTTGGGGTATTATTGAGGCATTATTTGTGGAAGAGAGGAATTAAGATTTCAGTTTTGGACAAGATAAGTTTGATATGTCTGTGAGAGATAGCCAAGAGGAAATACCAAGTACATACTTGGAGGCGTGTGTAGGAGATTACAGAGATTTGGAACAGAGACATAAATTTGAAACATAGCATTGAACTGAACTTTAAAACTTGGAAATCAATAATATAATTGATTGGGGAGTTCCAGGACATAAAAGGGACTAAAATGATCCCTTTGAAGTACATAATTTCAGAGGACAGAGGACAGAGAATGGAATAAAGGATGTTGAAAAGAAAATGTTAGAGGTAAAAAGAATAAGAATTGGTGACAAAATACTACCTTTTGTATAAGAATGATGACGGGCTCACCTCTCTCAATGATGCCCAAAGATTAAAAAATGTGGAAACGGAAAAGCTTACCTTAAATTTCTGAATGTTGAGGCCAGTAGTGACTAGCATGAGAGCAGTTTCACTAGAATCCTGGCATTGGGAGGTGATTTTATACTTGATTGAAGCGTGAATAGAAGGTGAGGTATGGACACACTGTAGACGCGGCTCTTTAGAGGTAACTGAAAGGGAGCAGTGAATTTGATGGTCTCTATATTTTTCTATAAGGCAAGAACATTATTAATTAGAATATATCTGTACACCAATGAAAATTCTTTGGCTGAAATGAAAACAATGGTAGTGTGAGAGAAGAGTTAAGTAAAGTTGTAGATACTAGGAAGTCTAGAGAAGACATGATCCATAGCGCAAGTGGAGAAATTGTCTCTTGGTAAGAAGAGAATGGTTTATAGGAGGAAATAATTTCAACAGGAAGAAAGATGATTGGAACAAAGGCAGTAGGTGCACAGATTTCAGAGCATGACGGTGAGAGATGTGTATCTGTTTATTTTCTCAATGAAATGTGGATAAAACCACAGCTGAAAGTGAGAAGAGATAGAGATATACGGAATATTTATTTTATTTTTTTTCCAACGTTTATTTATTTTTGGGACAGAGAGAGACAGAGCATGAACAGGGAAGGGGCAGAGAGAGAGGGAGACACAGAATCGGAAACAGGCTCCTGGCTCTGAGCCATCAGCCCAGAGCCTGACGCGGGGCTCGAACTCCCGGACCGCGAGATCGTGACCTGGCTGAAGTCGGACGCTTAACCGACTGCGCCACCCAGGCGCCCCCGGAATATTTAAAGAAAGCAAAGTCTGCAAAGTTAACATTTCAAGAAGCGAGGAAAAGAAAGTTCATTATAAATAAAAGGGATTATAGGACGGTTGTATTTGTTAAAGTTAGATTATGAATGACAGAGACAAAAAGTAACAGTGACTTAAGTAAGACTGTAGTTTTATTTATTTTTTCATGAATCTTATTTATTTTGAAAGAGAGTTAGAGAGTGCACATGTGCTTGAATGGGAGAAGGGCAGAGAGAGAAAGACAGAGAGAATCTTAAGCAGGCTTCAAGCCCAGTGCAAAGCCGGACATGGGGTTAGATCTGACAAATTGTGAAATCGTGACCTGAGCCCAAATCAAGAGTCAGGCATGTAACAGACTGAAGCACCCAGGTGTTCAAGACTGGAGTTTTATATTTTCTCATACATATGTATAGCCAGTATGAGGATAACAGGATCATCAGGAAACCAGGCTCCCAAATTTTTGCTTCACCCACCTCCATTGCTTTCTCCTGATGGTGCAGGCTGCCTGCTTAAGCTCCTGGATGCCACCATTTGTATGCCTTGTAGGCAGCAGGAAGAAGAGACAGAAAAGGATGAAGGGAAAATTCCTTCTGTTCAAGCTCAAATCCAATTAGTTTCCTGCATCATTTTATGTTATATGCAATTTGGGAGGAATTTAGACATGTAGTCATTCTTAGCTGCAAGGAAGACTGAAATACAGTCTTTATTTTGGCCAGGTGTCCAGTAATAATTTGGGATCTGCTGCCAGGGAAGGGGAGAACAGATATTAGCCAATGTCATGGTTACTTTTATGTGCCAATTATACTGGGCTAAGGGATACCCAGATAGCTGGTGAAATGTTATTTCTGGATGTGTCTGTGAGGTTGTTTGTGGAAGAGATTAGCATTTGAATCAGTAGACTAAGTAAAGATCTGCCTGTACCAATGTGGGCAAGGCATCATCCAGTCCACTGAGAATGTGAATAGACAGAAAGGTAGAGGAAGAGTGAATTCTCTCTCTGTCTCTCCTTGAACTACAATGTCCATCCTCTCCTGCCCTTGGTCACTGAAGCTCCTGGTTCTCTGGCCTTTATATTCAATCTAAATTATGGCATTGATTTTTCTTATTCTCCAGCTTGTGGACAGCAGATAGTGGGAATTCTTTGTCTCCATAACTGCCTAAGTCAATTCCTATAATAAATCTCCTTTTATATACATATCTCTTTGCATGCTATATGTTTCTCTGGAGAATCCTGACTAATTCAGGCAATAAATTTGTGCTATACCATAGAAAGGACATTTTTAAGTTTTTTATTATGGATTTCAAGTGAAATAAGGCAGCTTCACCTATTCTGGCACTATTATCTAGCAACCATGGGATATGTATCACATATACAGACAGGTTAAGGGTACAACCAAGTTTTGGATTTTTCTGGATGATCATGAATAGAAACATGTTTTATATGTTTACATGTATATATTTTTATATTACATATATTTTATATTATAAAACATGCTTATATGTTCATATAAAAAACAGAAGGTATTCGAAGTTATGTGTTAGTATTTCAAGCTAACTGAGCAGCAGAAAAATCCATATTTTAAAGAAATATAATTGGATTTATTTATTTAAAGGAACTCAAATAAGAAAATATCTGTTTAAATTAAGCAATACAAACTTGTAGTGATTATATCCACATTTATTTATCTAATGGATCTTTTGCATCCTGCTTTGGAACACACAATTATCTATCCAGATAATTTACCTTTCTTTAATTCAAGTATCGGTTTGTGTCTTTCTTTCATATCCATTGAAGTGAATTGAGAAAAATATGTATAAACTTGTTGACACTACACAATAATTTTAATGGTTTAGTATAAAGTATGGTTTATCCTTATATTTCTAACTTATGTCCCTGTCACCTGACCCTTATTTTCACCCTCACCCCTTTTTTCCCCATTATTAAAACTCTAGTAGATTTATCATCCAAAAGCAATTGTGACTTTGGATACCAATATCCATCTCACAGTAAATAGAAGTTCTTGAGGGCTATGGAGAGAATATGGAGATAAGCTGGATGATAGAACCTAAGACTTTTATGGGCCTCATGACACCATTCCTACTGTGGAATCAGGCAAAGCCTTATCCTATGACCAACAGAGAAATTTTCATGTGCAATTTATGAGCTATTTTCCTCTTTATCCTCTTAGGTTTTATCAAAGAAACTTTTCTAAATTTTGATAGTCCAAATATGTACAAAAATAAGTTGTGTGATTTATATTGATGTTTACCTGAGATTGTATACCATTTAGATGAGATCTCTTTAGGAATGGTGAACAATTTGAATGCTTAACTGATGTCCTAGAAAGAAGAAAGGAAAACCATTGTGCAGTAGCTAGGACACTCAGACCCTCTCTGTAGAACTAGTAAAGACTGGAATATCAAATTATCCCAGTTTTGCTGTGGCTTAAACATAAAACAGGACAAAACAAAACAGCAAAAACACTTATGTTTACTTCTTTTTCATGCTACATGTCTGGTTATTATGGACCATTAAACTGTTTTGCTCCACACAGGCTTTCAAGAACCCAAGCTAACAAAATCTCTATCATTTCCTTTCTGCACCACCTGAAATATGCAGCTGTTTTAATCAGTCAGTGAATATAGGAAAAAGATTAGGCACTCATTAATAGGCTTCCCATTGCTCACACTCTGTGTAATGTGTATCACCTTCCTTCATAGCCCTTTGGCCAGCTACACATAGCCCCTCATATATGAAGAGTCTCTGGATAATGTGGATAAGAAATTACAAATGGAACATTTAGTAAGTGTGAATATCTGCTTCAATTCAATCTTTTCATTACCAAATTCCATATTTTTTTTTCCTTTTCCTAACTCATAAAAAAAAGTTTAACAATTTCACAAGCTATTTAACTCTATGTGAAATGCTTCCATGATCCTTATCCTACTTGGCCACGTATGAAATAGCTTAGGAATGTATGCTCTTCCTGTGGTCATACATTGTTCTCAGCTCAATATCTGAATATGGAAATTGTTTGGATCAAAGCATAACTATAGTTCGAACCAGTCACCAATATCCTGGTGATAAGGATAAGTGACAAGGTCAGATTATGACCTCTCAAAAAAGTCAAAGAGATATTTTAATTGCCTGACTCCAAATACATAAATACACAATATAGTAATAGAATCAGAGAAGCAAAACTGCAGTAATCACATTCAAAAAACTGGAAAATGGTATGGGTGACTGTTCCAAAGTAGTAATAAAATCCTGCTGAACAGACATTGAAAGAGTCTCTTATTCACTGTTTCATTTGAAACTCCTGGTTTCACTCCAGGAAGGAGCTTTCTTTCCAGCATGTGAATATTTGGGAGCCAAAGTACAGTTTTGGGATGCACCTGGCTGTCTTAGTCAGTGAAGTGTGTGACTCTTGATCTTGGGGCCCTGAGTTTGAACCCACCCTGGGTGTGAATATTACTTAAAAATAAAATCTTTAAAAAAATAGAAGTACAGTTTTTATCTTAAACACTAACAGTATCTTACAGAACTGACTTTTGCCATTTTTGACAGAATTTATTTTTCTAAAATTTAGTAAACAAACACATATTTTTCAAGATTTTTAAAGTTGAATTGTTGTTTGTTTTGTTGTTTTTTTTTTTTTTTCACATTCTACTTCTTAGTCTCTATCCATCTTTCTTCCCATCTTAATATTGGATACCTTGAATGGATTGTCTTTGATCAGAAATCCACATTCTTCTTTGCTCTGAGTCATTGAATTGAAATAATTCACTAGGAGTCATACATTTATTTTCCTTTCCTATTCCTGGTGCAATTTCATCATTCGAAAAATACTTACAATTTGCCATTCACATACTCTTCCCGTCTTACTTTTTGTTCTTTTTAGCTGAGAAGTCGTTTTTTTGTTTTGTTTTTGTTTTTTGTTTTTTAGCAATGAAAGTCCAATTATTTTTCTGGGAACTCTATTTTCATTTTTTATTTTGCTTTCAAATTATCATTTCTTTCCTGAGCTTTTCTTACTCTTTTTTAAAGTTTATTTATTCTGTATTCTTACAAAACAAAACAGCAAAAACACAAAACAGCAAAAACAAATATATTCTGTATTCTTACTTTTTTCATAAGGATCTAAGTTCATTAAACACGTTATCTTGCATCCATTTAATTTCAAATGACATTTTAAAAAAAATATTTAGCCACCGTATATCATGGTATGTCACTTTTATAGCCTTTGATAAACTTTCTCACTCTATGCCACCTATTTTCGTTTAAAAATTTTGTTAAGCAATCATCTCATTTTTTTCATGTCAACTTCTTTATTAGTCAGTACTAGAGAGGTTATGCCATAGTAACACAAATTATCAAGATTTCAGTGGTGGAACAGATACAAGGTTAAATTGATTCTTAGATTCATATTAGGCGCAGTTCCATGCCAGGAGGGGTTCTCTGCTCCACAGAGTCACTCAAGAACGCAAATGATGCTCGGTATCTTGGAGTTCAAATATCTATCTGGAATAAATAGGCATACGTTGCCAAGGCAAAGGAAGAGATCAGAGAAGTTACGACTAGCTTGGAAGTGGCACACACCACTTCTTCCCCCAGTTTGTGATGTGGTCTTGCCTAAACTTTAAGGAGGAGGTGAGACACAGAATTTTTAATGACCTTTACCCTCCTTGTCTTTTCTATATTGAGATAATTTATTCTTAAGTTATTTACTAAACATACATACCATCAGCATCAAGATACTGCATTGTGACTAATGAAGAAGTCCTTGCAACACCCTTGCATAAAATATTCTGTTGCCTCTCCTGAATTAAAATATGTAGTACAAATGTATGAGCTGAAACTCAGCCTTAAAATGTAATTATAGGGGCGCCTGGGTAGCTCAGTCGGTTGAGCCTCTGACTTTGGTTCAGGTCATGATCTCGCTGTAGGTGAATTTGAGCCCCGAATCAGGATCTCTGTTGTTAACGTGGAGCCAGCTTTGGATCCTTTGTCTCTGCCCCAACCCCTCCTCACTTGCCAGCACATGCTCTCTCTTGTCTCAAAAATAAATAAGCATTAAAAAAATGAAAATGTGACTCTAATCTTCCTTCTAACTATATTCTATTATAATCAACACCTTGTCTCTTCTATGACCTTCATTCTCCAAATATAACAGTTTCACTCACATAGAATTGTTTTATTAATTCATTTTTTATTCCCTTCAAAGTATCTAAATCCTAGCATTTCTATAGTGCCAACATTTAGGTCTTAGAATAAAGTGGAAAAAAGTGGGTATCAACTACCATCTCTGAAATTTACTTTGACAAGTTACCTGAATTCTTTGAGTTTATATTCTATTATATGAATTTGGAGTGCTATTCTGTGTTTTATGACAGCATGCTCAAAAGGCATTCATGTAAGAAGTCCTTAACAAATGTTAGTTTTTCTTTTATTCACCATTCCTATCTGGTGTTCTCTATCCTATGGCAATAAAGAAGTCGAGTTACTGAAGAACTAGATTTCAGTCCTGCTTACAGGTTCTATGATCAAAATATATTATCTCTTCTGCTTCTTACCTCCTCATTGATTGAGGAAGTATTTTCCTTTTCCATATTGTTTTCACAGACTTACTATGGGGAACAAATTGAACTCTGCTTGCACATGGTTTTTAAATTCTTAAATGTGTAATATAAACACAATGCATTGCTTTCATTCATCTTACTGCCACTATTGAAGGTTTATTCTAGACTAAAACTTCTTTAAAAATTTATACAGTATTCTCAGGCCAAACTTAATTATTCTTTTTCTTAAGCATTTATTAGTTGCAATGATTTTGCAGTTAAAAAATAAAACAGTCTCACAGCTCTTTAGTTTTTTGTTTTTGTTTTTGTTTTTTTTTTTTTTTTCTCTGTTCCTAGACACCCATTAACCTTCCTACAGGGGTTTATGTGAAGCATGACTTTTGTCAAGCTCTCTACTCAGTAAGTGTCCAACACTATCTGTCAAACTAAATTAACACATTTCTGTTTCTGGCCTGTTTACATTAATATTGTTATCAAAAAATATCTGCTAAAGGGAAAATTTGCTAAACAAAGAAATCTTACTCTAGTTCAAATGATCGTTTTGGAATTATTGGGATTTAGAATAAAGTGTTTTACTCTGTGTACCCTAAAGCTAAAGTTCAGGTCTGTTTAAAAAAAATCACTCTGGTAATTTATCCACATGATTTTAAAAGCCCCATTTCAATTTTTAAATCTAACTCTTTTGTCTTAGGGTGAATGTCTTTTCTGGAGAAAAGTTGATCTCATCTCAGTTACTTCTGCAATGTATTCTGTCACTAATCTTACTACTAATAATTTTCAAGGCTTTTATGTTTCACTTACAGTGGAAATAAACTAAAACTAAAAATATGTTAAGTAAAAACCACCACTACTTTGTTTCAGAATTATGAATGGAAGTGTAAAAAAGTTGTAGAATCATAATGCCTTAAAACCGAAGTGACATTAAATATCATTCTGGTAAACTCAGCACATTTCTCAGTAAGGAGAAGCCTGACACCTGGAGTATGTATTTGAACTTGCTGCGTCCACACCACTTGAGAGGGTAAGAAATGGATCCAGAGCTCATGTCTTCTGACTCCCAGGCAAATTTTTTACCACACTGCAGTAATCCAAGTTTGCTTTTGATACCTAAGTGATAATGTTAAAGAAATTATATTTAAAAAGAAGAAAGATACAGACGTAACTTTTATTTAGAGGCAGTACAAAGATATGTTTATCACACAAAATTCAACTAAGTGAATTCAATAACAAGCAAGTTATTATTATTTTTTAATGTACTTAAGGATTAGGAACATTTAGCTAATTTGGCAAGTTCATAGTGACTAAAGGATTCATAGCAAATTAAGGAGTGGGGAGAGAGATAAGGCTATTTTCATACATGGCATTTTCTGTTGTACTCTTAATTCAAGCCTTGATTCTCAAGGTGACAATATTCCCTTTTGACTTGCTGTCAGTATTCCCTTTTGTCCTGCTATCTTCTCAACAGTGAAATGTAGGCCCTTCATCTGATAACTGAAGAAAGGATGAGGTGCCTTTAAAAATATTGGATATAGGTGGGGCTGGATATAGGGAGAGCAACTAAAAGACATAAAATTATTTAATAAAGAAAGGATGAGTTATCAAACTAGGGAAGAATCGACAAGAGAGATGGAGAAGTCACTAAAACTATGTAGAAAACAGAATAGATTGGTTATGCTAATTAATTGGAGAGATAGATGGGAAGAGTAGTGTATTTAAGAGATTCGTGCTTAGGCAACAGGGCTATCCATGTCTTTCCAGAAGAAAGTCCATCTGGAGAAAGGAAGTTGTCTTGACAAGTTGCTTTGAGATACAAAAGGAATTCCAAGGGGGTGTTTCTAAAGAATCCTGATATTTAGCTTTGAGTTTTCGGGGCGCCTGGGTGGTGCAGTCAGTTAAGCGTCCGACTTCAGCCAGGTCACGATCTTGCGGTCCGTGAGTTCGAGCCCCGCGTCAGGCTCTGGGCTGATGGCTCGGAGCCTGGAGCCTGTTTCCGATTCTGTGTCTCCCTCTCTCGCTGCCCCTCCCCCGTTCATGCTCTGTCTCTCTCTGTCCCAAAAATAAATAAACGTTGAAAAAAAAAATGTTTCAAAAAAAAATACGTATTTTCAAAATAAATTTATACCAATTAATATATAGGTTTTAGATGAAGCCAAAGGTATAAAGTGTTTAAGAAAGCATATGATGAGAAGAAAATAAAGCAGATGACAGGATGCTAGGGACCCTCAAGGAAACATAAGGAAACATAAAGGCAGCACAGATCACACAGAGGTCAGCCACAAAATAAACAAAGGAAAAGTGGAGTTAGACAAACTGAGTGAGGCGAGATGCTAAAGTGCCTACCTTTGCAGAGAAGTCAAAGACAAAGAGATCAATCTGATAGGAGATCTTTGGTCATCTAAGCATGAAATAATTTACATGGAGTGATGATATTATGTGGCAGTGGGCTGAGAAGGTGAAGATAATACAAGGACTGTTGCTATAGTCCTACTTTATTCTTCTGGAAAATTAGCTGTCAGAGTGAAAACAGAGAAGGGGGAATACAAAAATGGAGGGAGATAGTGTTGTTGTTGTTTTTAATTTCAGAAAAACAACAAAGATAATTGATCATGTTTCTAAAAGGTGTAGCATCCAATTTACTCCTCTCCCTATCACCCTTTTCATCTCACATATTTTTAAGCAAAATATAGCAGCCATTACGATGAGCTGAAAGTTAGCTGTGTTTCTTGGTCCTCCCCTTAAAACCTGCTAAAATGGGCATAGTATATCTTTGTCTATTGCATATATCTTTCCCTGAGTTCAGCAGGCCATCTCCTCCTGCCACCTCACTGACACTAGCCTTTCTGTTATCTCCTCTGGCTGGACTTAAGCTAACAGCATTTATACATATTGTGGTAGCTTCCTTCTTAAAACAATACTCTCTTTTGATACAAACTCTCCTAAATTGCTGCTTTTTTGGCACGTATTTACATCGAATGTCTTTGAAGAGACCACTGAGCGCAGTACTTTCGTTTTTGTAAGTCTCTTTTAATTTACACCAATCTGGTTTCTACCTCCACTGCAACTGCTGTTTTTTGTTTTGTTTTTTTTTATTATTTTTTTTAACATTTATTCATTTTTGAGAGACAGAGAGAGACAGAGCATGAGTGGGGAAGGGGCAGAGAGAGGGAGACACAGAATCGGAAGCAGGCTCCAGGCTCTGAGCTGTCAGCCCAGAGCCCGACGCGGGGCTTGAACTCACAAACTGTGAGATCATGACCTGAGCTGAAGTCGGCCGCTTAACCGACTGAGCCACTCAGGCGCCCCACAACTGCTGTTTTAAAGTCAACTGTGATCTCTCTACTGCTTAATAAAAGGATTGTTTTGTGGGTTGACACCTCACTTTAACAATGTACCTTTTAAAAATGGATGGTACTTTTTCCTTGTGAATTATGCTCTAAGTTTCTGAACATGGATTTTAACTTTTTGTTGTTGTTACTGCTGTTCTACTTCTCTGGTTGATTTTCAGGTCAATGGCACCTTTCACCATCTAGTTATTCCAAAAATTTTGGAGCAATTTCCTTTTCTCTCTTTCTCAAAATTTAGAACCAGTTCATCCTTTATGTTGCAATTCTACATGCAAAATATGCACAGCACTGGCCTATTTCTGTTGGTTTTCTCACAACCTTCTGGAATAAGCTTATATCTCTCATCTGGGCTACTATGTTCACTGCTACATAAAACTTCTTAAATTAACCACCTCCCTGACCTTGCTGTTTTAAGGGTACAGTTCAGTGATTTTTAGTATATGAACATAGTTCTGCGACCATCTCCATCATCAATTTTAGAACATTTTCATTACCTCAAAAAGAAACCACATATACCAATTAGCATTCAGTCCCCATTCCTTCCACATGACCCAGTCACAGGCTAATCTACTTTCCGTCTCTAAACTGAATCATGCAATATGTGGTCTTTTGTGATTTATTTCATTGGTGGTAAATTTTTCCAGGGTCATCCATGTTGAAGTATGTATCAGCACGTTATTCCTTGTGAATGCAGAATGATTTTCTACTTTATGCATATACTACATACAAATGCCATCAGTTATTTGGACATTTAGGTAATTCCCACTTTAGCGATATTACAAATAATGCTGCAGTAAAGACTAGTTTCTAAGTTTTGGTGTGGATAAATTTTGAAATTTCTCTTGAGTCTATGATTAGCACAGGAATTGCTGGTTCATATGATAGCCTTCCATTTAATTTTTTGAGAAGCTGCCACACTTTTTTTTAAAAGTCATTGCCTCATTTTACATTCCTACCAATGTGGTATCAAGGTTCCAATTTTTCCATATCCTGGCCAACAGTTATTTTTGCATGTCTTTTTAATTGTAGGTATCTAGTGGACATGAAGAGATATGTTATTATACATTTGTTTTACATCTCACTAATAGAAAATGATATTGAACACCTTTTTGTGTGTTTACTGAGCAAGTATGTATCTTTGGAAAAATACCTATTCAAATCATATGCCCACTTTTTAATTGGTTTATTTATCATTTTTATTATTGTAATGTAAGAGTGCTTTATTCTAGCTATGAGTCCTTTATCAAATAAATTATTTTCAAATATTAATTCACATTCAAAATGCTGTCTTTTTCAGTCTCTTTAACAAATGATGCTGGGAGAACTGGACAGCAACATGCAGAAGGATGAGACTAGACTACTTTCTTACACCATTCACAAAAATAAACTCAAAATGGATAAAGGACCTGAATGTGAGACAGGAAACCATCAAAACCCTAGAGGAAAAAGCAGGAAAAACCTCTCTGACCTCAGCCACAGCAATTTCTTACTTGCCACATCTCCAAAAGCAAGGGAATTAAAAGCAAAAATGAACTATTGGGACCTCATGAAGATAAAAAGCTTCTGTGCTGCAAAGGAAACAATCAACAAAACTAAAAGGCAACCGACAGAATGGGAAAAGATATTTGGAAATGACATATCGGACAAAGGGCTAGTATCCAAAATCTATAAAGAACACACCAAACTCCACACCCAAAAAACAAATAATCCAGTGAAGAAATGGGCAGAAAACCTGAATAGACACTTCTCTAAAGAAGACATCCAGATGGCCAACAGGCACATGAAAAGATGCTCAACATCACTCGTCATCAGGGAAATACAAATCAAAACCACACTGAGATATCGCCTCATGCCAGTCAGAGTGGCTAAAATGAACAAATCAGGAGACTATAGATGCTGGTGACGATGTGGAGAAACGGGAACCCTCTTGCAGTGTTGGTAGGAATGCAAACTGGTGCAGCCACTCTGGAAAACAGTGTGGAGGTTCCTCAAAAAATTAAAAATAGATCTACCCTATGACCCAGCAATAGCACTGCTTGGAATTTACCCAAGGGATACAGGAGTGCTGATGCATAAGGGCACTTGCACCCCAATGTTTATATCAGCACTTTCAACAATAGCCAAATTATGGAAAGAGCCTACGTGTCCATCAACTGATGAATGGATAAAGAAATTGTGGTTATATACACAATGGAATACCATGTGGCAATGAGAAAGAATGAAATATGACCTTTTGTAGCAACGTGGATGGAACTGGAGAGTGTGATGCTAAGTGAAAGAAGTCATACAGAGAAAGACAGATACCATCTTATGTGGATCCTGAGAAACTTGACAGAAGACCATGGGGGAGGGGAAGGGAAAACAAAAAGTTAGAGAGGGAGGGTGGCAAACCATAAGAGACTCTTAAAAACTGAGAATAAACTGAGGGTTGATGGGGGGTGGGAGGGAGGGGAAAGTGGGTGATGGGCATTGAAGAGGGCACCTGTTGGGAGGAGCCCTGGGTGTTGTATGGAAACCAATTTGACAATAAATTTCATATTAAAAATGCTGTCTTTTTATTTTTATGATAATTTTTACAAAACAAAACTTTTTAATTTTGATGAATTACAATTTATCAACTTTTTGGTCACTTGTTCTTTTGATGCAGTATCTGTAAAGGCTTTATCTAACCTAAGTTCACACAAATTTCCTTCTATATTTCCTGGTAAGAGTTTTAGAAATTTTCCTCTTAAATTTAGATTCATGATCCATGTTAATTTCTGTATTTGTTGTAAGGAAAAAGTCCAACTTCATTCTTTTTACATGTGGATGCCCATTTATTCCAGCACCATTTGTTGAAAAGATTATTCCCTGCCCCATTACTTGTCTTGATACCTTATAGAAAACAAAAATCAGTTGACCATAAATACAAGGATTTACTTCTGGTCTCTAAATTTTGTTCCATTAATCTATATGTTTGCTCTTTTGCCATTACCACACTGTCTTGATTATTACCTTTTAATAAGCTTTGAAATCAGGAAAAATGAGTTCTCCAACTTTTTATTTTCTTTTTTTGAGATTGGTTTGGCTATTTTTGTTTCCTTGAAGTTCCACATGAATTTTGGTACCAGTTTATCAAATTCTTCAAAAAAAAAAAAAAAAAAACCAAAACAAAACAAGCTGGTTGGGACATTGATAAAGATTCTACTGAATCTGAATCTGTGTATAAATGTGGGTAGTACTGCCATCTTAACAACATATTAAACTTTCTGGGGCACCTGGGTGGCTCAGTTGACTGAGTGTCTGATTCGTCATTTCAGCTCAGGTCATGATCTCACAGTTGTGAGATCCAGCCTTGCATCAGGCTCCATGTTCAACATGGAGCCTGCTTGGGATTCTCTCTCTCCCTCTCTCTCTGCCCCTCCCCCATTTATATGTGCAGTCTCTTTCTTTCTCAAAACAAATAAAAAAATTTTCAATGTTTATTTTTGAGAGAGAGAGGGAGACAGAGAGTGGTACAGGGGCAGAGAGAGAAGGAGACAGGATCTGAAGCAGGCTCCAGGCTCCTGATGTGGAGCTCGAACTCAGGAACAAGGAGATCATGATCTGAGCTAAAGTAGGTTGCTTAATTGACTGAGCCACCCATACACCCCAAAATAAATAAACATTTAAAAAATAAGCTTTCTGATCTATGAACATGAGATATCTTTCCATTTATCATTTCTAATTTCTTAATTTCTTTCAAGAACACCTTGCAGTTTTCAGTATACAAATCTTGCAAGTGTTTTGTTAAATTTATTTCTAGGTATTTTATTAACATTGATGTTATTATAAAAAAAAGTTTTCTTATTTCTATTTTCAGATTTTTTATTACTATTTTATAAAAATATAATTAATTTTATGTTTATCCGCTACCTTGAAACCTTATAGTTTTTAAGTAAAATACTTAGAAGTTTCTTCATATAAGATCATATTATCTACACAGAGAGATAGTTTTATTTCTTCCTTTCCAATCTGGATTTTTTAGAGGTTGCTCTAGGGTTTACAATATACATCAGAATTTACCAGAATGTACTTCAGAGGTATTCTAAATTCTGATGAGATAGAGAAATGTCACTTCAATATGGCCTTATCAACTGTTCCTTTTTTTGTGCTATTACTGTTATACATATTATATTTATAGATGTTATAACCCCAAAGTAATTTTTATAATTATTACTTTACATAAAAATATATTTTTTATTTTTGAGAAACAGAGAGAGTTTGTGTGTGTGTGTGTCAGTAGGGAGAGGAGGAGAGGCAAAGAGAGAGGGACAGAGGACCCAGAGAGGGCTCTGTGCTGACAGCAGAGAGCCTGATGTGGGGCTCAAACTCACAAGAACTGTGAGATCATGACCGGGGCTGAAGTCAGATTTTTGACCAACTCAGCCACCCATGCACCCTTATAAAATTATATCTTTTAAAGGTGAGAGGTAGAGCAAACATATACTTACAATTCATGATGTTAATATTATTATTTTTTATTTGTGGTTCTCTTTCTTGTTTCCTGTGGTTTTTAGATACCATCTGTTGCCATTTCCTTACACCAATAGAGCTTTTTCTTTATCTGTCTCCTTTGTGCTATTGTTGTCAAATATAGTACAGCTCTGTATGTTCAACTTCTGTTTCTACTTGTTTTGCTTGTTGTTATTATAGAAGTACCAGCCTTTTTTTTTAATTTCTCACCACCAAAATCTTTATTGTTTTTTTTCTGTATTTTTTGGTTCGAATGTCTCTACACTCTGTTGTGAATAAAATCAGTTCCTTCGAGGAGAGCTTCTGGAGCATCTGTTGTTATAACTTGCCATTCCTCTGGCCAGAGCATCACTGCTCTAAGGCTGAGGTATGGACAGATGCCTGCTTTTTTACTTGGAGTGATACCCTTGGCCTATGAGTAGATACTGAGTTGCCCTGTTACAGATTCCTCATTTTATGAGCAAGCTACAAGGAAGGTGATCAGCGCCCTCTATTTCTGGCCTGCTCTTTGGAAATTGAGGGTAGGTAAAAGAAAGCCCCATTTTTTTAGTCATGTTTGCTTCAAATAGAACTTCGGCAAAATGGAATTGATTGGAAAGATAAGAAATCTTGATAGCTTGTCCCTCTCAGGGAGAAACCATATCGCAGACTGGGAGCTTAGGCCACACTTACTCAGAGGATCCATCTCACTGAGTCAGGGAAAGGGTTGTGGGTCATTTCTAAAGTCCCACAGTTTCTTCCACTTTTCTCACCAAGATGCATTTGCTTCCTCTGCCTGGAATGTTCTTGCACATGTTCACGTGGGTAACTTCTGCTTAGCTCTCTGTGTTCCATTTATCCATATCGATATCTCTAGAATCTAACACAGTATCTGGATTGTATTAGGTTCTGTAAAGTTACACACCGCATGAATGAATAAGTACATAAAAATACAGGAAATTTATAGAAAGGACAAAAAAACTATTAATAAAGTCCTAGAGATAAAGGGAGTGGTAGATTTCTAAAATACATCTGACTTGAATTGGGTCTCCTCTTCCTCTTACACAACCGAGACACACTTTCTATAAAAGAAGCTTTTGTGAAGCTCATACTTCATAGGAAACAATAAAAGAATGTTTGGTATTTCATATAACTTCCTGCCGATAATTTATAGTGCACAGCCTCTCTATTTTCTGCTTCCTACAATAAAAAATAATCTGGCCTCTGCTATCAGAGACATATGTACTGTGTCCAGTATTATATTTTCATCTCACAAATGCTAAAATTCAGAAGGAATTTTGAGCTGAAAATGACAAAATAATGGGGAAATTAAAAATATATATATATATAGTTATACATATATGTGTATGTGTGTATACATATGTATATATATATCTATATATATATATATATACATACACACACATATATGTGTGTGTATGTGTGTGTATATATATATATATATATATATATATATATATATAGTTTCCTGAGCATCAGAAACACATAGGTGGCTGTATCTCAAGAATACATTTTAATCTGTTTTTTTAAATTGTGTTTTGAATGATATTTCTTTGGTTTTACACATGAAGACATTGGGGCTTAACAAGACTAAATTTTTACTTCAAAAAGATTAAATAGCAGAGCTAAAGTTAATTCTTCAATAATATAGCATTTCTCTAACAAAACATTTCATTCATTCCTTAATTCATTTATTCATAAATACGCATGCATTAAACTTATTATTCATTTAAAAATGATTTATTCATTACCTGGAATTATGCAGTTGAATTAGGTTATAGTTTTCCAAACCTAGTGGGCTGTGTATGAAATATTCAGTCATACTAGATCAGAAACTCTTTGGTATGGATTGAGAATCTGTATATTGACAAGTTCACTGGCTGATTCTTATTTAGTCTACAATCTTATATAGGCTAAGGGTTATATTTGTGAATGACTGCACTGGAGATATAAAGTAGGTTTAATTCCTATTTATAATTACCTAGTAAGAGTATGATTTTTTTCATGAAAAGTATAAGCCAAGAGTATAATTTATACGAAGAACATGTTTCAGTTGAGGAAAAGAGGAACAAATTTGTATTTTGGCTGAAAAATTAGTCCTTTACAGCCTAGCCTCAGAACGAATGGCTAAGATTTCAGGCTTCGGTAGTAATGGATTATGTATGAACACAGGTGTGGAAGTCTAATTTTACATGCACACATGCAGTGTGTTGCAGTTTGAAAGTATTATGGGGTTCAGGGAGAGAATAGTGAAAAATCATGCTAGAAGTTTAGATTTGTGCCAGAGAGTGAGGGTTTTGACTGTTGGCCAGGAGGTTGGAATATGCAACACTTATTTCAGACACAGGTGATTTTTTGATCAAGGGCAAGACATTTTAATAATATTATGTGAGGAAAAAGTAATCGTTTGGCCTTATATATGGCAGATTACAAGAAAAGATTCTAGAGGTAGAGGAGATGTAAGCAGACCATTTCCAGGGTCAGTTATGAGGTAATGAGCTTTTGAACTAAGGATTTTAAGGAGAAATTAAAGGCACAGAGTCCAGAAAAAAATAATAATAAAACGGGAAATTCCACATCACAAAGCAGAAACAGAAAAAAAGGGACAACAACCTAGTAATACTTTCAGAAAAAAAAAGACAAATTCTCCCTGTAATATTGGAAACTAATGAAAGAGAAATACAGACTATAGGATTTTTTGCAGTGCAGCATTCCTCAAGGAGATAAAACAATTATTACACATTATTTTCTCCCTTCTTTCAAATTCCACATCGATTTCTACATTATTTCTCTCAAGCTTCATAATGGAATTGAATGCCTACTGAACACTGGAAAATGAGGTTTGCTTATTTAAGAGCACCATGACTTTGGACATTTCAGATTTATTTCAGTCACCATCATTTCAACTCATATATAACGCTCAACTTCAGCTGAAAACCACATAAAACATAACTTTTTCACAAGAAGGCTAAAGTCACTTATTATTATTCTTCAAACTGCAATAGTGTATGGCTATTTGGCTCTAATTTTATACTGCAATATAAAATGTATAAAAATATAAAATGCAGTATTAAGAATTCATTTAAGCACACAAAGAAAACACATTCTCCACAAGAGACACCCAAATCCTCGCAGACTTCAATCCATTCCTTCCTTTGGTCAGCTGTAGAATCTTTTTCTTTCCAGTTACTGTGCTGGGTTATAATTCTGTTCTATCAGTTTTCCTGATTACGATACAATTTATAACAGTAGTAACATCTCTTATTAGTGATTAGGAGAAAAAAAGATCAGCCAGGTAGTAGGCAATGGGATAGAGGTAAGTAAGAGGGGTATCTGTATATATAGTCAGTAAGGTAAAGCATAATCTCAGAGGAAACTGCTACTTTTAATATAATGTGTTTTCACAGAACAAAGGAGCAGGAGAAAAATTATCTAATGGAGAGCGTTTGAATTTTGCTGACTTTTTCTGCTGGGAATAAGTGTAAGATAAGCATAATATAATTCAGCTTTTTGAATATCTTTTAATTACATTGTCATCTGAATCTCTCAGTATTCTAAAATTGCAATTGTGAATATGATTGTCTGTGTTGCAAAGGGGAAAAACTGAGGCTCACAAAAGCTGCTGGCCAGGAATAGACAACAAAAACTGACCAACTGAGGGCTCCAAAGATTTTTCATTTCAAAATCCATTTTCCTCTCTCTCTCAATTTTCTTTTTATTTATCTTTCGTTCTTATCCCTCTCCTCCCTGCTATATCCTTTCTATCTTTGTCTTTAAGTCATTCATGAAACATTAATTATTCTAGTCATTTTAACTTTACTAGAGTTTCAAAAGTGATTAAAATACAATCTGTGACCTCACACTACTGTGTGCAACATATGAGGCAGATGTTAGGAGTTTGGTTGGATAACCTATGATTTCTACTCATGCCAAAATGCAAGCAAAAAACAGGGTATTTTACATTCTCATAAAAATAATTTCTCAAGAATATGAATGTTTTCTGAATCTTTTGTAGAAATACTGAACAAAGTATTTAAATCATAGGCCTCATCATTTCAACCCCAAATCCCCATTGGTTATATTTTCTTAAGTGTTTCCCTTAAACATTTCCTTAAGGAACCTAAAACCTCTCCTTATTCTAAGCTCAACACTTATTTTTTTTTCTTAAACTGCGTTTTTCTCTTCTTATATGCATATTAATGTATTTCTGTTTTGTTTTCTTAAACATCCACAGAGACATCTACTTATATAAGGATAAAGAGAACTTTCAGGTGCCAGTGGGGAAAGGAAAATTGTAACATTTACTTTTTTTAATGTGTATTTGTTTTTGATGAAGAGAGGGAGAAAGAGAGACCGAGTGAGCAGTGGACAGAGAGAGAGGGAGAGAGAGAGGGAAACAGAGAATCAGAAGCAAGTTCCACACTGTCAGCACAGAGCCCTACATGGGGCTCAAACCCATGAACCGTGAGATCATGACCTGAGCTGAAGTCAGAAGCTGAATTGACTGAGCCACCCAGGTGCCCAGTAATATTTACTTTTGCTGTCAAAATTTCTATATTGGAGTGTTATATATGGTACTGAGGGCTGAAGGCGCAGCAGAAGCAGAGGGCAATTAGAATTGACAATTCTTACTTGCCTTCCTTTTGTCCCCAGGATGTCTAGTACAGAAATATTGCAACACATATATAAACATGTTAAGTATTATAATGAAAATCCACATACAAAACTGTTAGCCAAGATCATTTCTGTAATGAGAAAATCCAAATAGTTTATTTTAACAGCACGATGCTCTAACCAACTGAGCTAACCGGCCACTTCAAATAGTTCATGTTATATCATTTTTCAAAGTAGAATTAAATGTGAACTTTGTTGTAATTTTTATAAGCTATCTGCTTAGTTTCTGAAAGCAAATGGCTAACATAGCCAATGGTAACGGATTACATTTTCGATTTGAGACTGTGGTTGTAAACAGTGGTAAGGTCTCTGGCTTTGTTGGCAGAATCCTAGTTAACTTGGGTCTGCCATTTCTTCAAAGTACGAATGGGCAATTGTCTTGTTTTAAAATGAAATAATATTATAGCACGTTTTTAATATGCTTTATATGAGGTGATGTGTGCCAACATATCTTGCATAAATATTGTTTTATTATTGTTAAACTAATGAAACAAGGAGGCCATTAGAATGAAGAGGTTCCAATAGCTTACTAGCCTGTAAAAACAAACCAAGACCAAAGCCTATGAATGTCTCAAGGTTAAGAAATCACAACCTAAAGAAACTAATCACAAACAGCCAACCAGACCTTCCCAAATTAGGCTAATGTTAAGCTACAGCCAATCAAGTGATTTCCATGCTTTGCTTCTGCCTTTTCTTTATGAAAATTGCTGTCTTATCTTTCATCATTACTAAGGGCTATTGCAAAAATCTTCAAATATGTGTATGAAACTATTAAAATGGAGTTAGAAGACTAATGCCCATATATAAACTGTGTGATACAAACTGAAAGGTAATAACGAAGAGAAAGGATTATGTCAGAACTGGAAAAGATCGGAATTATTTTTGGAGGTGCTAGGAACATGGATTAAAGAAGGGTTAAAACATGTCAGGGAAGAGCAACAGTAGGATTAACTGTAGGTAGCTGAGTGAAACATGATAGGTGTGGGCAGTGGGAATATCTAACTGACTAAATATGAGCCATAAAACTCTGATGAAAATTTGCATTAAAGCAAAATTAATCTCAGAGCATGGAATATGACAGCTATTAGAAAAATGGTTCTCTTCTTTCAATGATGAAAGTCGTCATATATTTGCATATTTATTTAGATTCGTAATATACTTTGAAATAGCTAATTACGTTTTGACTTCACAACACACCTGTGAGGTAAATATTATCATCACATTTATTTTGCATAGAGGAGTGATTTGCTCCATTTCACAATGTTAGTAAGTGGTGAACAGAGATGCACATACCGTGTACAAGAATGCCTGGCCAAGGAGGTAGAAAGTACAAGCTGAAAACCAGTCATGCGGTGCTTGCCAAATCCTGCAACTTGGCTCAGCACTGTGACAGCCTGGAGAAAGAGAACCTAACTGGAAATCTCATTTCTCCTCCAGCTTCACCTTCAAACTTCTCCACCCTGTTTCCTGCCTTAGGCTTTCTTTCCCTCTGGCATCCAATTGTGTCGGTCAACAGGAATCACCAAGGGAGATTAAAGCGAGGAAGGAGAGTGTTGTTGGGGTATTTATTTTTCAGTCTTCCTTTCTGCAGCGATACTTGAGACTGGCTGTTTTCCAGCTCTCAAGATGGACCACTTTATCATCTAGCTTTCAAAACTGTTTCCCTCTCTTGTGCAGTTAGTGGAAGAGAAAGTAAAAAAAAAAAAAAAGCTATTCTATAGATTCTTGTAATTTCAAATATCTTTAAATGCCCTAACTTGATTATGCTATTTTTTTTTTCCTGCTGGGACCCTGACTAATACAGAACGTACTTCTACTTTGCATAGAAGGGCAGTTTCCTAATTTATTTGCTTTGAACAGAACATTTTCTTTTATAAAAATGTACTGTAAGTGCTAGTATCTACTTCTAGTAAAACTAGACTTTAAACCTGTGTCTTCTCATCAGAAAACCAGATGGAACTTGCAATATATTTTCTAGTGCTTCCTCTCCTGTTGACCAGCTAGGTGACATTAGACTTTCCATTAGACCAATCTGCAACAGTTTTCATTCCATTTTCTTAAATTAAAATAATATATTTTTAAGTTTTTTCTTGTTTATATATATATATACACACATATATATATAGGCAGAAGAAAATTATATATATACATGTATACATTAATTATTATATATATACATATATACATATATATATGTATATATTTATATATACATATATGTGTATAATTATATATATACATATATATATATAACTTTCTTCTGCCTTTGTTTTGATTTTAAGAATCTATAACATTTATACTTGGAAAGGTTAATCTGTAACATTAAATAATCATAGTGTCACGGACATGCCTAAGTTTACTGAAATTAACCTTATACGGAGACAGTAATATATTTCATTTAAAATATTTCTAGGGGCTCCAGGTTGGTGGCTCAGTCTGTTAAGCATCCAACTCTTGGTTTTGGCTCAGGTCATGATCTCAGCATTCATGGAATGATCTCAGCGAGTCCCATGTCATCCGGCTCTGCGCTGACAGTGCACAGCCTGTTTGGGATTCTCTCTCTCCCCCTTTCTGTCTTCTCCCAGGCTCATGCTCTCTCTCTCTCTCTCTCTCTCTGTCTCAAACATAAATAAATTAAAAAATAAAATATTTCTAGAATATGTTTCTTTTTTTTTTTTACATTTATTTATCTTTGAGAGAGAGAGGGACAGAGACAGAGACAGAGAGAGACAGAGCATGAGCGGGGGAGGGGCAGAGAGTGATGGGAGACACAGAATCCCAAGCAGGCTGTGCACTGTCAGCACAGAGCCCGATGCGGGGCTCAAACTCATGAACTACAATATCATGACCTGAGCCAAAGTCAGATGCTTAACCGACTGAGCCACCCCGGAGCCCCAAGAATGTGTTTTAATTGATATTTCTAATTATTTTTATATGTGTTATATGTTTTAGTTATTAAAACCATTTCCTGAATATATACAAATATAACACTTAACACTGCTTTAAATATCTCCAAAGTACATTTGTCCTCTAAATAATCAAATAACTTTTGTGAAAACTGTTATATTAATAACTCAAGGTAATTATGATAATGGATTTAATATCATATATTTAAAATAAAATGCAAGAGCAGTCCAGTGCTTTCATTTTCTCAAAGTATATTTATACCTGTACAAAAAATCAATCTGAACCATAAAAGCAATACTTCCCCTGTACATAATGTTTTCTTATCTGCTGTATTTATGTTTTGTAGAAAATGTGTAATAAGTCTATTAAAATGCACAGAAATGAAACCAAAACATCATGCATGTAATTAATCTATAAACTCTGAGCCAAAAAAATATTGGGGATTATTTCCTTAATAAAGGGAAAAGAAGAAGCATATCATTGATTTTTTGAGTGGAAAATTCATTTTAATCTAATGCCAGAAGTGTCAAGTTTATCACAGTATAACATAGCTTCTATTTTTCATGGTCATCTAAATAAAATTCTTCATAAATTACCAAAATTCTTTCCTCTGCCCAACAGCCATCACTTCCATCTTCTACTGATTAAATTTCAAATGGTTCACACTTAACTCAGCCAGACACTGGGAAAGTCAAACAACTCTACCATCTGGCCTAGGAAAAAAAAAAAAAAAAAAAAAAAAAAAAAAAAACCTGACAGAAAACAGCGATATGCTACAATTCAAACCAGAACACCATGCATGTTAAGGCTTCCAATTTGAACATTTCTTTTCCAAAATATACTCCAATGAAGATTTGATTTAAAAAGGTATTATTAAGGTAAAATATAGTGTAAAACATAAAATAGTATAACTAAGAAAAATATTTAAAAATGAAATATATATTTTATGATTATTGGGAAGGAATAAAAATAACTTTTTTTTTTCTCTACTAGACCATTCATTAAAAAATAATTACAAAATAAAGTTTAAAATAGGGAGAGAAAATTTTAATATAATATGACCTTCTAAGTAATCTGACCAAATATTACACTGAAAACGAGTAAAACTTCTATGGTATATATGTGATAAATAATGATAGATAGATAGATAGATAGATAGACAAATAGATAGATAGATAGATACACATATATATATCCCACAACAAAAAAGATGCTGTGAGGAATAAGAAGCAAGGAACATGATCTACCTGTCAGTTATTGAATATATGTGGGTGTGTCTGTTTAAATGCATATATGTATTTAACAAATACATTTATTATCTGAATCCTTGATCAAATCAAATATTAATTGAAATGAGACCTTAGAGAAGAAATGAGAACAATAGAAGTCAGTTTTCACTTTGGGACATTTACTGATTATATTAAGCTCTATGTTTTGTTATCATGATATTCATCCTTGAGAATTACCACAAAAAATATTTCCAGTAAAATAGAGTCCACAGCAAAAATATCAAAGTTACCACTCAGCATCATGAATGTGGACTATCACTAACAATGGGAGAAAAATTTAAAAATCAAAGGAAGACATCAGGTTACAAAATTAAGTACATTTAATAATAAGAATAAATAAAAGGTCAATGAGAATAAAGTAAGACTCCAGTATAGGTGCCTAAGCTGATTAGGAATATAACCTAACTGAGCATATAAAAATTAAAACTATGAAAACTAAAGTGGAATCAAAGCAAATAATCACAAAAGCAGAAAAAGAGTGAATAATGCACAGACATTGGGAAAATTTAAAGGGCAACCTATAATATTAAAAATAAAGGTATAAAAATCAATAATTATAATAAATACAAATGAACAAAATACTTCAGTTAAGGAACATGAAGTCTATCAGGATGAGCTCTTCAGAAAGTATCTATGTACTGCTCAAAAGACACACATCTACAACATAGCAAACAGAAACGTAGAAAGTAAAATGATGAATAAACTGCAGGGGTCTAATAGCATTACATTGTGTATAATCATTTATCAGTGCTTAATTTGAAAAACATCATGCCAATAATTTTGAAAAGATCAAGCAAATAAGTGAATTTCTAAATAAATATTAACTTGAAAAATATGTTAAAAATCAGATTCAGTTTATAACTCTGAAAGTATTGGCTGAGTAAAGTCCCCGCAAAAAGAAAACACCAAACTAGGGAGGTTTTCTGTTTGTTTGTTTGTTTGTTTACCAACAACTGCTAACATTCAAGGAACAAGTAGTCCCATTTCCCATATTCCTCTCCAGGATATAGAAAACGAGAAATATTCTCCAACTATTTTGCATTGGATTAACACATTCTATATACTAGAACCCACAAGGACTAAAACCCACAAGGACAATACATGAAATGATTACAGGCAATCTTAATTACTAAAATAAATGCAAAAATTTATTTACAGATTTAGCAGATGAAATACAGTGAATCTTAAGTTTAAGTTAACATAACTGGAACAAATTATATTTATTCTGGGACGTTTAGGTTGGTTTAAAATGAGAAAGAATTTGGGGCTCCTGGGTGGCTCAGTCAGTTAAACCTCTGACTCTTGGTTCTGGCTCAGGTAATGATCTCAAGCCTGCATGGGGCTCTGTGCTGACAGTGTGGAGCTTGCTTAGGATTCTCGCTCTCTCCCCTCTCTCTCTGTCCCTAGCCGGCTTGTGCTCTCTCTCTCTCTTAAAATAAATAAACTAAATAAATAAATAAATAAATAAATAAATAAATAAATAAATAAAATAAGAAAAACACAATTGAGGTATCTTATATTAACAATTGAAAAAAAAAACATATCATCTCAATAGATGAAGAAGATACATTTAAACATTCAACATTCTGTGATTAAACATTTTAAAAAGAAACCAAAAAATCTAGGAATGAAAGAACCTTCCTAATTTGATAAATACTTTTCTTCAAAAATCTCCTATAAAACTTTATACTTAATGCAACTAAGTATGCATTAAGTATCTCTCAGGAATGAGGGAGTGAAGGGGCACCTGGGTGGCTCAGTTGGTTGAACATTCGACTTCAGCTCAGGTCATGATCTCACTGTTCGTGGGTTTGAGCTCCATGTCAGGCTCTGTGCTGACAGCTCAGAGCCTGGAGACTGCTTCAGATTCCGTGTCTCCCTCTCTCTCTGCCCTTTCCCTGCTTGCACTCTGTCTCTCTCTTTCTCTCTCTCTCTCTCAAAAATAAATAAACATAAAAAAGAAAAAAAGTTGTTAAAGGAATGAGGGAGTGTCTACTTTGTGTGAATGGAGGTCTTGGTTCTTGGATTCCCCATGAGATGATTTGCATGAGGGTCCAGGCTTCAATAAAGACAGCCAGAAGAAAAGTAGCAAGCACAAAGGAATTTATTAAAGGAAAAGTACACTCTCAAGGTGGGAGAGCAATTTTTCCAAGGTGGAACCATAGTAGAACTCTTCCACAGAGAGTCGTGACACCGAGGCTCTTCTTTCCAGGAAGCAACCTTATTCCTGCTGGCACTGCATAGTTGGGTTTGTACCCAAAGAACTGAGCCTGGAACACCACATGGCATAGTTTTTTGTACATTTTCTACTTCTTTGATTTCCATATATGGTAAGGCACAAACATGCAGTCTGATTAAGTGGTCTCATGTTGCGAGGTCATGAGGGATGTTGGCTATAGCCAAGTTGCCTTGATTTTTTTTTCCTTTCCTTAGGGAGGGGACCCTGACACAGAACCAGCCCCTAGGTATTTTGGAATTGGATATTTGTTGCTTCTCTGGGTTGGGGGGAGCTGTGAAGAACACACAGTGGGTGGTGTCTATTGGAGGTCACTGCCCATTATTTGGGAAACTCTTCCCATAGGCTGGGACTGGGAATTTTTGACCCTACAAGCTGTGGTTTGTACTGAAAAAGTCGTGGCACCCTGCGTCAAAGAGCAGGGTCAGTCTGTGCCTGCAATGCAAATGCATTATGAACAGTCTAAGGGTTACCCTGGGGCAAGGGTGGAAGAGGAGACCTCAAGCTCTGCACCTGTGGCTCTTATTTGTCAGCCCCAAGGTGTTAGGGGCCACAAGGTCAAGATGATGAGCTCCAGGCTTTATAATGTGCAGATTTTTGGTTTTGTTTTTGTTTTTTTGTTTTGTCACCATCCCTGCCTTCAGTTTATGTCTCTATCATTCCCCTTCAAGGATTTGGGATTCTGCCTCCAGGCATTTTTTCCACTGCTCTTGTCTGGCTTTTACCTAATAGAACATTGAAAGCATTATTTTAAAAGATGTATGCTATGCACCACTTTTAAGGATTCTCATGCTCATCACTTTTATCATTACAGTGAAGAGTCTAGTTAGTAGGAAGAAACAAAAAAGTAAAGCCACAGTAAATAAAAAATTTCAGAAAGAAGGAAAAACTTCTCATAGCCTAACAGATAATACTATTCTCTATAAATAGAAATTCAAATGAGTCTGCAGATATAATTACATGAAACTATAGTTTCAAATGTTTGCTTGATACAAATGTTTGCTTGAGTATATTTCTAGATATCACCAACAAACAGGAAGTTATACTAGAATATATCAATTAATAAAACTATTTTAATGTGTAAAATAATGTAGAAATATATGCATAGAAAAATGTGTGTGCCAGTCCTTAGTGGAAAAAACTCTAAAACTTTATTGAAAGACTTTGAAGAAGACTTAAGTAAATAAATTTTAATATATACCAAATTCTTAGATAGGAAGGTTAAATACGACAAAGGTTGAAATTCTCTTCAAATGGATAGATAGATTTAATGTACTTTCAGTCAAATTTCCATAACAGTTTTTCCAAGGAATTCCCCAAGCTAATTCTAAAATTATACGATAAGGTGAATAATTAAGGAATTACAAGACAATTCTAATGCAAAGCTAACAGGATGGATGACTTCTGTTACATCTCAAGAATTACTTATTCAGCTAAAATAATAAGCACATGCAATATTGCTGCAGAGCAGATAAATTGAGCAATTAAACAGAAGGCCAAGAAACAAATATCACTATATGGAAACTTGATTTATGACAGAAATGGTATCGTTAGTCATTACTGAAAGAACTTTACAATTACACATACTGAGATAATTAACTATCCATATGTCAAAAAATAAAACCGAAATCCTCCTTCTTCACAACATAAACAAAGATTTGATTAATTACAAATTTGAATATGAAAGGCAAAACTACAAAACTTGTAGAATTTATATGAAAATATTTTATAATGTAAAACTAATAAAGAAAAATTTCTCCAGTTCAAAGGCAAAATTATAAGACAAAGGTAAAGATTTATAAATGAGACTACATCAAAATAAGAATATTTATTCATGAAAATAACTCATAACAGGTGGAAACATAAGCTATGAATTGGAAGAGGACATATGAAACTGATACACATTCAGGATATATAAAGACTATAAATCATTAAGAAAAAGAGATAATCCATAATATGAGCAAAAGACAGAGTTCCCTGAGAACCAAACCTTATTAGACATTAAATATATGAAGTTGTTAACCTGATAGATAATAGGTGGGAGGGGTCCTTGGGTGGCTCAGTGGGTTAAGTGTCTAACTCTTGATTCTGCCTCAGGTCATGATCTCACTGTTCATGAGATAGAGCCTGAGTCAGGCACTGTGCTGATGGGGCAGAGCCTGCTGGGGATTCTGTCTCTCCCTCTCTTTCTGCTCCTTCCCTGAGCATGCTCTCTCTCTCAAAATAAATATACTTAAATTTTTTTATTTTTTATTTTTTTATTTTTTTATAATGTTTTTATTTATTTTTGAGGCAGAGAGAGACAGAGCAGGAGCAGAGGAGGGGCAGAGAGAGAGGGAGACACAGAATCTGAAGCAGGCTCCAGGCTCTGAGCTGTCAGTACAGAGCCCAACGTGGGGCTCTAACTCACGTACGGTGAGATCATGCCCTGAGCTGAAGTCGGATG